>NC_092712.1:66002395-67212094 GCF_047496885.1 Scyliorhinus torazame | reverse complement strand
CTTTTATACAGACTTTAGGATGACTCACACTAAAACTTCAAATAGAAGAATACAATGTGTACCTTTGTGCCCCTTAACAGGCCTCAGGTGACTGCCAGATAACTGCCTCTCAGCAATTAGGGTGGGGGCAGCTTCAGCCAATCAGACACTAATCTACACTGCACTTTTAACTGAAAAACAGCACAATTAGATTAACCACTTACCTTTCCTGGTTACCTCACTGCACCAAATTACCAAATTCTCACTCATTGGAAGGATGGGTTAGTCCGTAAGGCAATAATAACACGTACGTGACAGGCCCTCTGGGGGCGGTGGTTCCTCACCTCTGTGGCTTCCGCGTTGGTGACCGCTCTGTCCTCGGCCACCCCAGTCACCTCCAGGGCCCCTCCTCGAGGGTAGTGAGGATTCTTAAGGCCGGCACACTGTCCCGTGTTTTGGCCCTGTCCCGGCGATTGTGCGACAGCTTCTCCTGCGGACGCACAGAGAGGGCATCGTTAGCCAAACGCATGGTTCACATTGGTTGAGGCGGAGTGTGAAATAAGGGTTGGGAGTGAGGGTTTGAAGGGAGAGGGGGCATTGACGGGCGGGCTGTGGGCCGCATGCAGAGTTGGGGGGTGGATGCTCGCGTGGGGGCTTAAAGGTCTCAGGGGGCGCAGTTTGTGTCACCCAGTGTAGATCATTGACCTTCTTACGGCCCTGGAGGCCCATCCTCCTGGCCACGCTCCCAGAGCTTACAGCCACCGCCACCTCGTCCAGTGTGGCACTGGCTGCCCTGTGGCTCACCCTCTTGGACCCTTTTCATGCAGTCTTGTTGGGGCCCTGCTTCCTCCCCTCGATCTTCCTCTACCTTCCATTGTTCATCATCCTCATCCAGCTACTTGCCTCTCTGCGTACCATCGTGAGTCCTCATCCTTTCCCTCCGCTTGCACAGCCCTCCCTCCACATTGCCCCCACCCCATCTTGTCTTTGTCAGACCACACCCCCCCAAACCCCAGCCTCACCTCACACCCACCCTTAACTCCATGCCTTCATTCTTCTAGAAATTTGGATAAGGAATCCTGGTCTGCTTCAGGTTCTATGGGCTGGATTCTCCGTCGGCGGGATCCTCTGTTTTGCTGCAGCGCACTCAAACCCACGGATTTCCCGACGGCGTGGAGGTGCCTACAATGGGAAACCTCATTGGCCGGCTGCCGGGATGGAGAATTCTGGTGCCGGCGGGGATGTGCCGCACCAGAAAACGGGTGTGCCGGAATGCAGAATCCTGCCCGACATCTTCTGCCTGTTCAAAGTCTGAGATTTGGTCAGGAAGCTGAGCTCATGGGCGGGATTCTCGTACCCCCCGCCGGGTCTGAGGATCGTCGGGGGGCGGCGTGAATCCCGCCCCGCCGGCCGCCGAATTCAGCACCGGAGATTCGGCGGGAGCGGGAATCGCGCCGCGCTGGTCGGCGGGCCCCCCATGGCGATCCTCCGGCCCACGATGGGCCAAAATCCCGCTGCTTCTATGCCAGTCCCGCTGGCGTAAATTGAACCATGTCCCTTACCGGCGGGACCTGGTGGCGCGGGCAGGCTCCGGGGTCCTAGCGGGCACGCAGGGTGATCTGGCCCCGGGGGGGGTGCCCCCACAGTGGCCTGGCCCGCGATCGGGGCCCACCGATCCGCAGCCGGGCCAGTGCCGTGGGGGAACTCTTTTCCAACGTGCCGACCATCAGCCTCCGCCATGGCCGACGCGTAGGTGAACCCCCCTGCGCATGCGCGGGGATGACGTCAGCAGCCGCTGACACTCTCGCGCATGCACGGACTCGCGCCGGCTGGCGGAGTCCCTTCGGCCACAGCTGGCGTGGCGCCAAAGGCCTTCCACGCCAGCCGGCGGTGCGCCAACCACTCCGGGGCGGGCCTAGCCCCTAAAGGTGCGGGCCTAGCCCCTAAAGGTGCGGAGGATTCCGCACCTTTGGGGTGGCCCGACGCCGGAGTGGTTCACGCCACTCTGTCCCGCTGGGACCCCCAGCCCCGCCGGTCCCCATTTCATGCATGGGGCTTCTGTGCTTTATGATGCATATTAAATTCTACCTGCTAAACTTTGGCTTTTAGCTATGGTTAGGGGCACTAAGTTAGTGCAAGTTACCTCCTCCTGCTACATAAATGCATTTACATCAAAGTCAGTCATCTTAATTTTTATTGTTAGTATTCTGTTGGCTCTGTCATTTTCCCCTTATGCTTACAATTTTCCTTTTAAGCCAAATTTGGCTTCTTTTCACCAATGGATTTAGACCCTGAATGATTCCCCAATTCGGTCACGGAAAGAATGCAAATGCTCTCTTGCTGCTCAGTGTTTTTATGGAAAGAGGTGTGTCTTTGGAGGAAATGCTATTTGTTGGATTGTATTTTTGGAAGCATTGATAAACCCTTGCAAGAGCAGCATGAATGGCAATATACAAATTTACTGCTAAAAATTAAAACGAGAAACTGCAAGAAATTAGTATTAATAGCGATGACTCAAAAATGTTATTGGGTTGATGGTTGATAAATTCTCTGGGCCAGAGGAGCTACATCCCAGAGTGTTGAATGAGGTGGCGAGAGAGATAATGGAGGCATTGGCGATTATCTTCCAAAATTCTAAAAATTCAGGCAAGATTCCAGCAGACTGTAATGTAGCAAATTTAACCCCACTGAGCCCGGCCAGGTGGTAGACGTTTCAGTAGGGGAGCATTTCGGGAACAGTGACCACAATTCAGTAAGTTTTAAAGTGCTGGTGGACAAGGATAAGAGTTGTCCTCGGATGAATGTGTGCTAAATTGGGGGAAGGCTAATTATAACAATATTAGGCGGGAACTGAAGAACCTAGATTGGGGGCGGATGTTTGAGGGCAAATCAACATCTGACATGCATGTGGGAGGCTTTCAAGTGTCAGTTGAAAGGAATTCAGGACCGGCATGTTCCTGTGAGGAAGAAGGATAAATACGGCAATTTTCGGGAACCTTGGATAACGAGAGATATTGTAGGCCTCGTCAAAAAGAAAAAGGAGGCATTTGTCAGGGCTAAAAGGCTGGGAACAGTTGAAGCCTGTGTGGAATATAAGGAAAGTAGGAAGGAACTTAAGCAAGGAGCCAGGAGGGCTAGAAGGGGTCAGGAAACGTCATTGACAAATAGGGTTAAGGAAAATCCCAAGGCTTTTTACACGTACATAAAAAGCAAGAGGGTAGCCAGGGAAAGGGTTGGCCCACTGAAGGATAGGCAAGGGAATCTATGTGTGGAGCCAGAGGAAATGGGCGAGGTACTAAATGAATACTTTGCATCAGTAATCACCAAAGAGAAGGAATTAGTAGATGTTGAGTCTAGAGAAGGGTGTGTAGATAGCCTGGGTCACATTGAGATCCAAAAAGACGTGGTGTTAGGTGTCTTAAAAAATATTAAGGTAGATAAGTCCCCAGGGCCTGATGGGATCTACCCCAGAATACTGAAGGAGGCTGGAGAGGAAATTGCTGAGGCCTTGACAGAAATCTTTGGATCCTCACTGTCTTCAGGTGATGTCCCGGAGGACTGGAGAATGGCCAATGTTGTTCTTCTGTTTAAGAAGGGTAGCAAGGATAATCCCGGGAGCTACAGGCCAGTGAGCCTTACTTCAGTGGTAGGGAAATTACAGGAGAGAATTCTTCGAGACAGGATCTACTCCCATTTGGAAGCAAATGGACGTATTAGTGAGAGGCAGCATGGTTTTGTGAAGAGGAGGTCGTGTCTCACTAACTTGATAGAGTTTTTGAGGAGGTCACAAAGATGATTGATGCAGGTAGAGCAGTGGATGTTGTCTATATGGACTTCAGTAAGGCCTTTGACAAGGTCCCTCATGGTAGACTAGTACAAAAGGTGAAGTCACACGGGATCAGGGGTGAGCTGGCAAGGTGGATACAGAACTGGCTAGGTCATGGAAGGCAGAGAGAAGCAATGGAAGGATGTTTTTCTACTTGGAGGGCTGTAACCAGTGGTGTTCTGCAGGGATCAGTGCTGGGACCTTTGCTCTTTGTAGTATATATAAATGATTTGGAGGAAAATGTAACTGGTCTCATTAGTAAGTTGGCAGATGACATAAAGGTTGGTGGAATTGCGGATAGCGATGAGGACGGTCAGAGGATACAGCAGGATTTAGATTGTTTGGAGACTTGGGCGGAGAGATGGCAGATGGAGTTTAATCTGGACAAATGTGAGGTAATGCATTTTGGAAGGTCTAATGCAGGTAGGGAATATACAGTGAATGGTAGAACCCTCAAGAGTACTGAAAGTCAGAGAGATCTAGGATTACAGGTCCACAGGTCACTGAAAGGGGCAACACAGGTGGAGAAGGTAGTCAAGAAGGCATACGGCATGTTTGCCTTCATTGGCCGGACCATTGAGTCTAAGAATTGGCAAGTCATGTTGCAGCTGTATAGAACCTTAGTTAGGCCACACTTGGAGTATAGTGTTCAATTCTGGTCGCCACACTACCAGAAGGATGTGGAGGCTTTAGAGAGGGTGCAGAAGAGATTTACCAGAATGTTGCCTGGTATGGAGGGCATTAGCTATGAGTAGCGGTTGAATAATCTTGGTTTGTTCTCACTGGAACGAGGGAGGTTTAGGAGCGACCTGATAGAGGTCTACAAAATTATGAGGGGCATAGACAGAGTGGATAGTCAGAGGCGTTTCCCCAGGGGTCAATTACTAGGGGGCATAGGTTTAAGGTGAGGGGGGCAAGGTTTAGAGTAGATGTACGAGGCAAGTTTTTTACACAAAGGGTAGTGGGTGCCTGGAACTCGCTACCAGAGGAGGTGGTGGAAGCAGGGACGATAGTGACATTTAAGGGGCATCTTGACAAATACATGAATAGGATGGGAATAGAGGGATACGGACCCAGGAAGTGCAGAAGATTGTAGTTTAGTCGGGCAGCATGGTCGGCACAGGCTTGGAGGGCCGAAGGGCCTGTTCCTGTGCTGTACATTTCTTTGTTCTTTGTTTGTTAAAAAAGATGAGGGGAAAGCAGAGAACTACAGGCCTGTTTGTTCGGTGTCAGTAGTAAGGAAAATATTAGAATCTTTACAAAGGAAGTGACAACTGGAAACTTAGAAAATTATGATATGATTGGGCTAGTCAACATGGATTTGTGAAAGGGAAATCATGTTTGACAAACTAGTTTTTTGATTATGTTACCTGTAGCATAGATAAAGGCGAACAAGTGGATGTGGTGTATTTGTATTTTCAGAAGCCTTTTGATAAGTCATAGAGTTGTAGAGTACAGAAAAGGCCCTTCGGCATATCGAGTCTGTACCGGCAATAACTACCCCTAATCTCACGCTAATCCCACTCACCAGTACTTGTCCCATCTCTTTGAATGTGATGGTGTTTCAAATGATCATCCAAGTGCTTTTTAAAGGTTGTGAGGTTTCCAGCCTCCACTACCTTCCCTGGCAGGGTATTCCAGATTCTCACCATCCTCTGAGAGAATTTTGTTTTCTCCAATCCCCTTCGAATCTCCTGCCCCTTACCCTAAAACTATATCCCCTTGTGATTGCCCATTAATCAAGGGGAACAGCTGCTTCCTATTTACCCTGTCCAAACCCCTCAATCATATCCCCACTCCGCCTTCTCTGCTCGAAGGAAAACAATCCAGGTCTATCCAGTCTCTCCTTACAGCTCAGATGCTCCATCCCAGGCAACATCCTGGTGAATCCCCTCTATACCCATCGCCTTCCTATAGTGAGGTGATCAGAACTGCACACAGTATTCCAGCTGCAGCCTAACCAACCTTTTGTATACCTCCAACATAACCTCCTTGCTCTTATATTCTATGCCATGACTGATAAAGGGAAGTGTACAATATGCCTTCTTAACTACCTTATTCACCTGCTCTGCCAGCTTCAGGGATCTATGAACAAATAATCTAAGATCCATCTGTTCCTCTGAGCATCCTAGTGACCTGCCATTAATTACATACTCCGTATGCTTTATCCGATGGCTTTATTTATGTATTTACATTGTATATATATCGTATGTCCTGTGTTTTTCATGTATGGAACAATCTGCCCAGACTGTACCCACAACAATAATCATAGATCATAGAATTTACAGTGCAGAAGGAAGCCATTTGGCCCATCGAGTCTGCACCACCCCTTAACCCCACTTAAGCCCACACCTTCACCCTATCCCCGTAACACCACCTAACCCTTTTGGACACTAAGGGCAATTTAGCATGGCCAATTCCACCTAACCTGCACATCTTTGGGCTGTGTGAGGAAACCGGAGCACCCGGTGAAATCCCACGCAGACACGGGGAGAAAATGCAAACTCCACACAGACAGTGATCCAAGTCGGGAATCAAACCTAGGACCCTGGATCTGTGAAGCAACCGTGCTAACCACTGTGCTACCGTGCCGTGAACACTTTTCACAAAATTTAAATTGTGAGGAGGATGTAAGGAGCCTTCAAGAGATTTCAACAGGCTAAGTGAATGGGCAAGAACATGGCAGATGTCCTGTTTCTTCCTCCAAAATGCATTAACTCATAGTTACCAGGGTTAAATACCATCTGCCACCACTCTGTCCATCTGACCAACCCATCTATATCTCCCTGTAACCTACAACCCTCTTCACTGTAAACCACCCTACCAATCTTGGCGTCGTCTGCAAACTTACTTACTATTCCCTGCACATTCTTGTCTATATCAGATTCAAAAACTGCTTCTTCCCTGCTGATACCAGACTCCTGAATGGCTCTCTTTTTAAAAATAAATTTAGAGTACCCAGTTATTTTTTTCCCAATTAAGGGGCAATTTCGCATGGCCAATCCACCTAACCTGCCCATCTTTGGGTTGTGGGGGCGAAACCCACGCAGACATGGGGAGAATGTGCAAACTCCAAATAGGCAGTGACCCAGGGCCGGGATTCGAACCGGGGTCCTCAGCGCCACAGTCCCAGTGCTATCCACTGCGCCACATGTCACCCGTCTGAATGGCCCTCTTATGCACTGAACTGATCTTTCGACGCATCTTCTCTACTGTTGTAGTACTACACTCTGTATGCTTCACCCGATGTCTATATCTATGTATTTACATTGTGTATATATCGTATATCGTATGTTTTTCATGTTTGGAATGATCTGCCTGGACTGTACGCAGAACAATACTTTTCACTGTACCTCTAAATCTAAATTGTGAGGAGGATGCAAGAAGATTTTAAGGGATTTAGACAGGCTAAGTGAATGGGCAAGAACATGGCAGATGATAATTTGAATAAATGAGAAGTTATCCACTTTGGTAGAAAAGGCAGAAGGCAGAGTATTTCTTTAATAATAATAATAATCTTTATTGTCAATCATAGCCTTACATAAATAAATAATAAATACTATCATAATAAAAAATGACCCGAGGAAGGAGCAGTTCTCCGAAAGCTAGTGTTTGAAACAAACCTGTTGGACTTTAACCTGGTGTTGTAAGACTTCTTATTGTGCTCACCCCAGTCCAACACTGCATCTCCACATCTTAAAAAATAATTAACTCTGCAATGAAGTTACTGGGAAAAGCCCTAGTCGCCACATTCCAGCACCTGTTCGGGTACACAGAGGGAGTATTCAGAATGTCCAAATTACCTAATAGCACGTCTTTTGGCACTTGCGGGAGGAAACCGGAGCACCCGGAGGAAACCCAAACAGACACAGGGAGAACATGCAGGCTCCGTACAGACAACGACCCAAGCCAGGAATCGAATCTGGGACCCTGGCGCTGGGAAGCAACAATGCTACCCACTGTGCTACCAGTAAATGGTGGGAGGTTGGGATGTGTTGATGTGCAAAGGGATCTGGGTGTCCTTGTTCATGAGTCACTAAAAGCTCGCATGTAGATACAGCAGGCAGTCAGTGAGGCAAACTTCATCACAGGGGGATTTCAGTACAGGAGTAAAGATGTCTTGTTGCAATTGTATTGAGCCTTGGTGACAGTTTTGGTCTCCTTATCTAAGGAAAGATATACTTGTCATCGAGAGAGTGCAATGGAGGTTCACCAGACTAATCCCTGGGATGGAGGGATTGTCTCATGGGGAGAGATTGAGGAAATTGTGCAGTATTCTCCAGAACTTTGAAGAATGAAAGGTAATATTATTAAAACTTACAAAATTCAAGAACGTGACAGGGTACGTGTAGACAGGATGTTCCCCCGGTGGCTGAGCCTAGAACCAGGGGACACAGCTTCGAAATAGGGGACTGGCCATTTAAGAGTGCGATGAGGAGGAATTTCTTCATTCAGAGTGATGGATCTTTAGAATTCTCTATCCTGGAGGGCTGCAGAAGCTCAATCACTGAACATATTAGATATAGCACTTTGAAGAAGCAGTTAGTTACAGCACTTAGGGCGAAGGAGATCAAAGGATTTGGGGGAAAGTGGAATTAGGCTATTAAGTTGGATGATCAGCCATGATCATAATGAAAGATGGAGTGGGCTTGATGGGCCGAATAGCCTCCTCCTGCTCCTATTTTTTCTATGTTTCTATATTTCTATGTTCAAAGCAGAAATTGATAGATTTCTGGCTACTAATTTCATAAAGGGATATAGGGATAGTGAGGAAAATTGACATTGAGGTAGATGATCAACCATGATCTATTGAAGGGTGGAGCAGGTTTGATGGGCTGAATGGCCTTTTCCTGATCCTATGTTTCTCGGTTCCTAAAACCAGGCTGCCAGCCCATTGGGATTTCCCATTGAAGCCGCCCCCCCCCCCCCCCGCCATTAGGAAACCCCTGGGTGGGGGTGCGCCACTAGCAGGAATAGAGAATCCCAATGGCCGGAGAATTCCCGCTTTGATTTATTTTTCTGGAGGAGTTTATTCTAATTTCAGACTGAACCTGTGCTTCCAATTCCTACTCTCACAAGTTATCTTGGAGTGATTTTCCAGGTTCACCCTTTCCATATTGTGTATACCTATATGACCATATGCCAGGTACCTCCCTTTGAGGCCAATTGTCCATTAGTATATATTGTGGCTGGACATATTTGCCTTACCTAACGGCTTTCATGCTGAAAACAAGTTTAACAGAAGGTTATTTCATAAATACAGCAGCGCTGGTCTCACTACAGCTTAACTGAAAGAATTTATCAGTTTCTCAAGATATCTGATTCATATTCAGCGTATTTGACTAGCACTGCAACAGCGCGCAGACACAAATGGCCCCCCATTTCCCAAGCTCTCTGGCTTGCAGAAGAATGATTAGTCTTATCAGGTTTACAACCTGTATATTAGAAATGGACACTAAAGAGTAACAAATAATGAAAGTAGCAGATTTCACTTCATTCCATTTTCATTTACATCTCCAGTGTCAAAATAATAAAGATTTCATTCATGTCTCTGATATTGGAAATCTGTGATTGAGGTCCCCATTGCAGAACTGATAGCTGAAATTTACGAAATATGAAATTCCCCGCAGCTACTGGCTATGCAAGAGTTGGAAATTACATTGACCTCCCAATGAGCTGATGGTAGATGACAAAGGCACACCTACTTTTCACTGAAGGCAATCTAGAAACATTTCAGCAGTGTGTGTATTGGATAACTGTGACATAATCAGGTATAAGGTCGCACGTCAACAGAAACAGACAAAAATGTTGGAAGTAAAAATTCAGAAGATTTTTTATTTTTAATGCAAAAGGATAAATGCATTTCAGAAATAAATAAATGAACCCATAGATTAACTTTCACAGATAAGATATACATTACAAATTCTGTTTAATTATTTTAACAAACTTAAAAACCTAAAATAAAATATGTATGGGAGGAAAATCAACAGAAATGTACATAAACTGGAAGCCAGACTAGTTACTCTGATAACGTATTGAGCTAATATTATGTATTGATTTTCATTTTCTTGCATGGTTTATTGCAGCCTCTTGAAGAATCTCTCTGACCACTGCATGGACGATCTCCCAGGCACAGCCACTGTTTCTCTGTAATGGAGGGATGAGAATTTGTGTTAGTGAAAAGTTGTCATGAAGTTTCTGTTAATCTAGAGTTTTTAAAAAAATGTTTGTTTAAATTTAAAGTGCCCAATCTTTTTTTTTTCCAATTAAGGGGCAATTTAGCATAGCCAATCCACCTACCCTGCACATCTTTGAGTCGTGAGGGTGAGACCCACGCAGACACAGGAAAAATGTGTAAACTCCACACAGCCAGTGGCCCGGGGCCGGGATACGACCCAGGTCCTTGGCGTCATGAGGCAGCAGTGCTAACCACTGCATCACCGTACCACCCTCTGTCAATCTAGAGGTGAATGATTCAAGCAAATGGGGTTTATAAGTTATTAACTTAATCAGTTATATTTGATGTATCAATTGAATAATAAGATGTTAGATACATGACAAACAAGTGGATAAACAGTAACAAATCTAACATTGATCCACCAGACTCAAACTGATGCTGAGATTGAAAGTGGGAATAATGCAATCTAAATTGTGTGGAGGGGCTGTAATTCAGTAGGAAAAAAAGCTTTTGCAACTTCGAAGCACTTTAGAACCAGTTTACTTCTGTTGTAATATGAAACATGGGGCTAATTTCTGCACAGCAAGACTTCACAAACAGCAACCTGATAGTGACCAGATAATAGATTTTTTTTCCAGGAAATGGTTGAGGGATTGCCATTGGTCAGGTCACCATGGAGAGCTCCTGTATTTTCTTCAGTGCCATGCGGTAGGAGCATATGAAATAGGAACAGAAGAGAGCCATTCGGCCCAAGCCTGCTCTGCCATTCAATAAAATCATGGCTGCCGCTGTTAGTGTTTGGAGGTCCAGGTTCCCAACTACCCACGAAAACCTTTGATACCCTTGCCTCACACAAATATATCTATCTCTGCCTTAAAACTATTCAGCGTCCCCACTTCCGCCCATCAGAAAAGGTCTTGGCCTCACATTCCAGTGAGATAGAGCACTGGACAGTGGGGCACTCTTTGTCCTGCACAGCAGAGTCACCCTAAATGCTCTGGTCTGGAGTGGTACTTGAGTTGGATTTGAACAGACACCTTGCCAATTCAAGAGGCTACCACTGAACCACCTCTGATACCAAAACAAGGGAGATGACACGTTCACAGAATAGCGAGGAACATAGCAATCTTCAGCATCATCTTCTGAGAAACAAAATGCGTTGATAAATTTTTTACCTTCTGTCTTAAAAATGTCTTTAGAACCTGGAACCTTTCGCCTGCAGCTGATTGGTGGCTAATAAGGGCTGGAGGTGATTTTATCTGCAGAAGGAATGATAAAGAGATTGATCAAGAAAAGTTCTTGTTTCTTTCAATTTTAAAAGCTGGAATAATTATCTTCGAGATGTTTGTTCTTACACAGGACTGCAGCTGAGAGAGGATTTCAGATATCTTGTTGAGGAACATGAGAAGGTGTCTATTGTCCAGGATCACGTCAGTCCCACTGAAGAGCCCCTGAATCCTGGTGAGGACTTCAACAACCAGCGCCGCTTTGTCGTTCTCCGCCTATTTCAAACGCAAAGTGACAGTCTTGAAATGGGGAAAAAAATGTAAAAAGGTGGGCGGGAACACTGAAAATGGTTCGGACTCACTTACCGGTCTTGCAATCCTTGGAACTGCCAAACTTGCATCGTATTCGCTCCTGCATTCAGGTGAAAACACGGGATTCTACAAAGGAAAAGTGTAAAGAAACCTCAGAAATATTAAAACTTATTAAATATATCAGAAATATACATATTAATATATATAATATAATTATTGAGTATATCAGAAATATATATTCTATAAATAAGTATTAAATAAACCAGAAATATATATGTTTGTATATGATGTATAAAGTATTAAATATATCAGCAATATATATTATAGAAATGAATATTAAATATACCAGAAATATTAAATATATAAATAAATAGTAAATAAATATTAAGTATGTCGAAATATACATTCATATTATAACATTAAATATATCAGAAATATTAAAACTTATCAAAAAGATTGAAACTGATTATATTAACAACTGACATATTTTTGACGAAAATGAACATTACAAGCAAACACAGCCAGGTTTTGGGGGGGGGGGGGGAGTTGTTGCTAAATTAGTCTCAGTCCTAGTCCCAAACCATTCATCACCACATGCTTTTGTGGATTAAGTGCAGGTCTCGCCAAGGGTTGATTCTATCTCGAAAGGACTTACTATATTTTCCAATCCTCGCATCAGTTGTTGCCAGAAAGTCCTCCTCATGCAGAGATGGTCAGAGTGATGTCCACTGGCACTTGGTGAGCACAGGCAGAGAAGAGCCAGAGGGAGACCAAGTCTCATCCAGGACATCATCATCTTACAGAGTCTGCAAAATATATATTCAGCAAAGTGAAATAAGGCTGAATATTTAGTGGAACTGAACCGGGAGGCAATAGCAGTTTGCTCTGGATAATCGATGTGGAGTCTCTCTCACCTGTTGCTGCTGTTTGGTGCTGAGAGGGAGTCAGTTCTTCTTGAGCTGTATCATCCATCCCTGACTGTTGTCTTTTTAAAGTTCCCGGCTCCCCCGCACACCCCTCGCTATTAAGAACGAAACTAATGGCTCCTTATTGTGCAGACAATATTCAGGGATCAATGGCGCTAGCGTGGGTAAAATCTTCCCATCATACGGGAAGGTACATTTGCCACTCTCAAGAGCTCCGTCGCCTTGGGGTGCACACGAGTTCCGGTACAAATTGGCTCCAAGCAATGAGCTGCCAAAACCTTACTTCCCAATTGGCGCCGAGAATATATCCCCAAATTATCTCCCTGATTTTCCCTAATTATACATGGCCCACTGCCAAATTGCACCAGCAGGGAGTTTTAGTTCTTTTCCCTAAATTACACCGACATGAACCTGCAACGTTTGGGGAGGGTAAGAAGAATTCTTCCTGCCACAGAATCACAGAGAAATACAGTGCATCAGATCTGCCAATCCTAATCCCATTTGCCAGCACTTGGTCCATAGCCTCGAATGTTAAAATGGGGCAAGTGCTCATCCAGGTACCTTTTAAAGGATGTGAGGCAACCCTCCTCCACCACCCTCCCAGATAGCCTGTTCCAGACCATCACCACCCTCTGGGTAAAAAAGATTTCCCCTCAAATCCCCCCCCCCCCCCGAATCTCCCACCCCTCACCCTGAACTTGTGGCCCCTCGTAACTGACCCTACAACTAAGGGGAACAGCTGTAGGGCAGCACCACTAGCATAGTGGTTAGCACTGTTGCTTCGCAGCTCCAGGGTCCCAGGTTCGATTCCTGCTTGGGTCACTGTCTGTGCAGAGTCTGCACGTTCTCCCTCTGTCTGCGTGGGTTTCCTCCGGGTGCTCTGGTTTCCTCCCAAAAGACATGCTTTTTAGGTGAATTGGACATTCTGGATGTGGCAACTAGGAGATTTTCACAGTAACTTCATTGCAGTGTTAATGTAAGCCTACTTGTGACACTAATAAAGATTATTATTACTATGTTCCCTATCCACTCTGTCTATGCCCCTCATAATGTTGCACACCTCGATCAGGTCGCCCCTCAGTCTTCTCTACTCCAGCTAAAACAACCCAAGCCTGACCAACCTCTCTTCATAACTTAAATGTTCCATCCCAGGCAACGTTGGGAATAGTTCCCCAGTTGGACATTTTCAACCAAGTGCTATCAAAAATAAACATGGGCTGATCATTTTGTTGACCACGCAGGAGATCCTCAGAAATGCATTTTGAAGTGTTGGAGGTGACTACAAAATTATTACCACAGATGGCTTTTGGAAGCCCCTTAACTCATTTTGGACTTCACCCAGTTTGAAGTACACTTGCTTGCTGTCAGCCTCCACTACAGTATGTCAGCAGCATATTCAGCTCTTCCTTTGGCCTCTGCTGTAGAGTAAGAGGACACCTGTAACACTGGGAGCAGCAGGAGTGATACCAGAAGCAGCACCAGCTGCCAACCCCTCCGCCATGTGCTGCGCCATATTGACTCAAAGACTCCCCCCTGTCCCCTCGCCAATACAGGCTCCACAGGCAGAGGGATCAGCCCTCAGGACACATGTGAGTCCCAGTGCCTCGGGAGGCTCAGAGTTTCATGCAGGTTGTTGTCGAGATCTGCAGCCCCCTGGAGCAAGGCTTCACCCCTGTGGGCCAGGAAAGCCATGCATTGTCAGTGGCCAGCAAAGGTACCTGCTAGTGGAAAGCCTCACTCTCTGCCCCCCCAACCTCACTTCCCCCCCAGGCATTTGATCTCTGAATCTTTCCAACATTAAGGAGAAGGAGAAGGAGCAAAGAGGTATGACTGGTTGGAATGGCTCAAGCGGAGAGAAGGGATAGGCAACATTTGTGGAGGGTGACTGTGAGGAATGGGTGCAAGACGCCAATAAGATGAGGGTGAATGTGACTGTTGGCTGTTTAGGTGGGGATCTGAGGTGTCTGGAATGAGTGGAGGTTCAAGGTGTGTTGGCCTGAGGAATGCTGTCCTGGAGAATGCTGGGAACGTCAGAGTGTGGGATTTGGCACCTGAATATGCTGGACCATTCACCTTTCCCACTCTCCTGAGGCCCGCTTGCTGCACTCCAGGTCTGAGGGACTACATGTCTTCTGCTGTCCTCCTTGGCCTTTGCCATATGCAGATGATTGGTTTGAGAGGTTGGCCTCTTCCTCTTATCTTAACTATTGATTCCCTTCCCATAGAAGAATCTACCCACCTCCGATTTAAAAATATTCAATGACCCCCACCTCCACCGTTTTCTGAGGCAGATAGTTCTGAAGTCACAAAACTCTCTGAGAAAAAAACAATCTCCTCATCTCTGTCATAAAAGGGCAACTGCTAATTTTAAAACAGTGCCCTTGAGTTCTGGACCCATCCACAAGAGGAAATATCCCTTTCATGTCCACCTTGTCAAGACCATTCAGATCTTATATACTTCAATCAAATCACCCCTCTCTTTCCTAAGCTCCAGTGGAAATAAACCCAGTCTGTCCCACCTTTCCTCATAATACAACCTATTACTAACCTTTGATATGGCATCTTTTTCTTCTTTTGCAGATGTACGATGGAATTCTCCATTCCTAAGAGTAAGTGTTGCTGCCGGGGCAGGATTCGTGGACTTCTACAAAAGAAAAACTGGCGGTGCACCTGGACCGATTCATCGACTGTTAAGGGGCTAGCACCCACGCCACATGGAACACAATCGATTCCATTGAGATTCGCCGGTTCCGCGACTGACACTCAGGAGGCTGACAAACTTCAGCCGCATATACACATTACACTCCCCTCACACACCATTCCAGCCAACAAGATGGCAGCGAAGTGAGCTGCCCCGAGATTCACAGACGCCGAGCTTGAGACACTTCTGGACGCCGTGGAGGAGAGGCAGGCCCCCATGTACCCCGACCCGGGAAGGAGGCTGCCAGCCATCGCCGTTCACTGTGCCTGGGCACAGTTGGCAGAAGCAGTAAGCGCCACGAGCAACACCATCCGGACCTGCCAGCAGTGCCATAAGAAACTCACTAATTTGATTGAATTTTTTGAGGAGGTGACAAAAATGATTGACGAGGGAAGGGTTGTGGATGTTGTCTACATGGACTTTAGTAAAGCATTTGATAAGATCCCTCATGTCAGGCTGGTGCAAAAGATTAGATCACATGGGGTCAGGGGTGAAATAACTGGATGGATCCAGAACTGGCTTGGCCATAGAAGAGAAAGGGTAGCAGTGGAAGGGTGTTTTTCCGAATGCAGGTCTGTAACTAGTGGTGTTCCGCAGGGATCAGTTCTGGGACCTTTGCTCTTTGTAATATATATAAATGACTTGGCAGAAAACTTAGCGGGTCTGATTAGCAAGTTTGCGGTGATAGTAAGATTGTAAGATTGCAGGAGTTGCTGATAGTGATGAAGATTGTCAGACAATACAACAGGATATAGATAGGCTGCAAAATTGGGCTGAGAAATGGCAGATGGAATTTAACCCGGACCAATGCGAGGTGATGCATTTTGGTAGATCCAATTCAGGTGGGAGCTATAAAATAAATGGCAGAACCATCAGGAGCATAGAGACACAGAGAGATCTGGGCGTGCAGGTCCACAGATCCTTAAAAGTGGCAGCACAGGTGGAAATGGGGGCAAAGAAAGCATATGGCATGCTTACCTTCATAAGACGGGGTATCGAGTATAAAAGCTCGAAAATTATGTTACAATTATATAGAATGTTGGTAAGGCCACATCTGGAATATTGTATCCAATTCTGGTCACCGCACCACCAGAAGGAGGTGGAGGCTTTGGAGAGAGTACAGAAAATGTTTACCGGTATGTTGCCTGGTATGGAGGGTGTTAGCTATCATAGAATCATAGAATTTACAGTGCAGAAAGAGGCCATTGTGCCCATCGAGTCTGCACCGGCCCTTGGAAAGATCACCCTACCTAAGGCCTCCACCCCATCCCCGAAACCCAGTAACCCCACCTAACCGTTTTGGACACGAAGGGCAATTTAGCATTGCCAATCCACCGAACCTGCACATTTTTGGGCCGTGGGAGGAAACCGGAGCACCCGGAGGAAATCCACGCAGACACGGGGAGAACGTGCAGACGCCGCACAGACAGTGACCCAAGCGGGAATCGAATCTGGGAGCCTGGAGCTGTGATGCCATAGTGCTAACCACTGTGCTACCGTGCTGCCAGCTATGAGGAGAGATTGAATAAACTGAGATTTTTCTTTCTAGAGAGACGAAGACTGAGGGGGCGACCTGATAGAAGTTTATAAAATTATTGGGAATATAGATAGGGTGAACAGTTGGAGGCTTTTTCCCAGGGCAGAAATTACAATTCCAGGTTCAAGGTGAGGGGAGAAAGATTCAGTGGAGATGTGTGGGGGACGTTTTTAACTCAGAGGGTGTTGGTGGCCTGGAATGCACTGCCAAGTGAGGTGGTTGAGGCAGATACGTTAGCAACCTTTAAGACTTATCTGGATAGATACATGAACAGACGGGGTATAGAAGGATACAGGCATTTGGTCTAGATAGGATACGTGATCGGTGCAGGCCTGGAGGGCCGAAGGGCCTCTTCCTGTGCTGTATTGTTCTTTGAAACTGCAAAACCTCCTCCGGACGGCCAAGGTGAGTAGACAGCAACTCAGCTGGGTCTCACTTCCTCTCCCAAGGCCGATCTCCACCCCAGCGACTACCCTTTCCTTCGGCCCGCCAACCACGTCCTGAGTGCCTGTGCACTGAGCACCAACCCATCCTACACACCTGTAACCCTAGCCCCCCCACCTGGAGGGCAGCTGTACCCCCACCATGCACCACATACCAGCACCCATACCGCTCCCATGGCTGGGTGCCCTGGACACTGAAGCCACCACCTAACCACCCTCTCTTCTGCATGCTTTGGACTGTCTAACACTGTGCATTTTCTGTTTCCACCCCCCCCCCCCCCCCCGCCCCCCCACCCCGGGAGGAGGCCGCCCATAACCACCGGGAGCAGGAGAAGACTGGAGCGGGACCACCGGACCTGCAGCAGAGCAGAGGGCCCTGGACGTGGTGATGATGACATAGGGCGGCATGTGGCGCAGTGGATAGCACTGGGACTGCGGCGCTGAAGACCTGGGTTCGAATCCCGGCCCTGGGTCACTGTCCGTGTGGAGTTTGCACATTCTCCCCATGTCTGCGTGGGTTTCACCCCCACAACCCAAAGATGTGCAGGTTAGGCGGATTGGCCACGCTAAATTGCCCCTTAATTAGAAAAAAAATAGATAATTGGATACTCTAAATTTATATTAAAAAAAAGTCTGATGATAGCACAGATTTCCTGTCACAGCTGTCGCCAACGTCCTCCACCATCCCAGAGACACTAACCTCGGTTGGGCACTTGAGTGAAGAGGCTGCTGGGACACTATCTGGTGCTCACTACACAAATGATCTGGTACAGCAGGTGGAGGTAGGAACTCCCAAGGGGGAGGACAGTCAGAGGGCAGGCCGATCCCCAGAACTAGCTGCCATTCAGATGGGTTTCGGGCTTCTGGAACGGACGGTCCGATTGATTGTGGAGATGCAGTCGCAGAGCCAGGGACTACACGAGGGGCTGTCGGTGAGCATCCAGCACAAGGTGCACGTGGCGGAGTCCAACTGTGTGCAGGAGCAGGAGGTGATGCCAGCTATGAGTGCCACCCAGTGCAACACCCCATGGATGGCGTCCGCGTTGGAGGCCTTGGGGTTGAAGGTTTCTGCTATGGATCAGCATATCCAAGGTCTGGGACATTTGGTGCAGGAGGTGACCAAGACCCAGGACAGGGCTGTCCTCTCACAGGCAGCCATGTGCCACAGCCAACTGGACATTGCAGTGGCACTCCTGAGCATGATCCAGTCACAGCTGACCATGGCTGAGAACATCAGTGGCATTGCCCAGTCATTGGCTGATGTGGTACAGACCCAGAAATTGGTGGCACAGTCATAAACCTCAGGTGTTAGCTCCTCCCACACCTTCATCCCATGGAGTAGTCCGAGGGCCATCGGGCACCCTGAGGGAGGAGGAGGTGATGGGGCCCATGCCAATGACTCACGCAGGGGAGGTGCCGGAACACTTTGGACTCCTCCCCCCTCCTGTCCTGGTGCATCGGGCAGCACAGTAGCACAGTGGTTCGCACAATTGCTTCACAGCTCCATGGTCCCAGGTTCGATTCCCGGCTTGGGTCACTGGCTGTGCGGAGTCTGCACGTTCTCCCCGTGTGTGCGTGGGTTTCCTCCGGGTTCTCCGGTTTCCTCCCACAATCCAAAGATGTGCAGGTTAGGTGGATTGGTCATGCTAATATGCCCTTCGTGTTGTGTGGGGTTATGAGGATAGGGTGGGGGTGTGGGCTTGCGTAGGGTGCTCCTTCTGAGACCGGTGCAGGCTCGATGGGCCGAATGGCCTCCTTCTGCACTGTAAATTCTATGATCTAGTGGGCAGCGGAGGAACAGGGCGGCACAAAGCCAACTGGGACACCCGATCAGCAGCCGGTCCAAACCAGGCCCGGTTGCCCCAGAAGATGCCTGCCAAAGGGGACCCAGGTCACAGGGCGGTAACCTCAGCAGGCCACCTCCACTCCTGATGTATTATCTGGGAATCCACCGAGAGGTATCGTTAGGGCCCGTAAGGCCAGAAAAGTAGACACCAGTTAAGTTGGCACAGGTTCAGTGCACAGTTTAGTGATGGGGGCTAGGGCACGTATCTGTATATGTTTCCACATTAAACACCTGTGCACAATGTTACAACCTGCCTCGGTGCTCTGTCAGAAGGGTGTGAGGGGTGGGCTGGTCTGGCGCAGAGGGGGTGCGGGTGGCGGAGCGGTGATTTGGCGGGCGTGCGAGTGGGCCTGGCTCAAGGATTGCAGTTCAGCCAGCACTCACCGCTCCGGTGTCCCACAACCACCCTTCCCATCCCACCATTCCCACCTCTGCCATCCCAGGGATTCGATGGGACCTTGTGATGGAATGGCCCGCTCACATGCAGGGATCACCGAGGTAGATGGTGGAAAGTGCTACCTTGGGCCGGAGTCAGACATTGTCAAACGATGCGGAGCACTAGGGCTCATCTCAAAGCGGGTTGTCAGCATCCTACATCACATGGACCAGACCCGCTGTTACTCCCAACTTGGGGCCTGCACCCCATAGTGTGGCAGTTATGTATCATGGAGGGGTTTTCAGGCAGGGATATGGCCGGGGGGAGGGCTGGGGGGTGTATGGTGGTGGGATGAGGTATCCGTACCGCTGGCCATACTGCCCACTCCCGCATTCAATGAACCTGGAGGCAATCAGAGCATCCAGTGCGCGTTGGCTCTAGTGCACACGTTGTGTGGCCTCCTGTACCTGCCCGGCCCCATGTCCTGCCCATCCTCGCCCTCCCCCACATCCTCCAAGCATGTGCTTGTAGGGAGACATGCATCCCATCGGTCACCCCCTGGACCCGGGGCATCTTGGCGATGGAGGCAAATCCCCCTACCTGGGCATCCTGGTGGGCTCAGTCCACATTGAAATGGATGTACTGTGCCGACTGGGCATATAGGGCCTCCGTGATGGTGCAGGTGCACCTGTGCACCGAGGTCTGTGAGATCCCGGACAGGTCCCCACTCGGCGCTTGGAAGCAGCCCATGGCGTAAACGTTCAGGGCGACCGTTTCCTTGATGGCCATCAGGAGTAGTGTCCTCCCCCATTCTCCTATGGTGCCAGGTGTGCCATCATCTGGCAGACATGTTGCACTGTCTCTCTGCTCAGCCAACGTTTTCGGCGGCATGTCCAGTCCTGCAGGTCCTCGAATGACAGGCGTTGCCGGTACACGCGAGGCCTCATACAAAGCCTCCTTTGCACCTCCTCCGCCTCCTCCTGGGCCTGTTGGGCGGCTCGGTCTCCATCCTCAGCGGCTGCCTCCTGCTGCTGCAGCTTCCTCCTCCAACTCGAACAGCTCCAGCCGGTACCGTGGAGTTCTCTGGCCCTCCGCCCATCCCTGATGCCAGGGGTACCATCGGCTGACAGTGATGCCAGTGATACGCTCCAGTGCCTCCCTGTAGGAGTTACTGTGGACGTTGCCCTAGGGTGGGCCACATGATGCCCGCCGGTGGGGGTATGATGGAGGTTGGGATGCGGGTTGGTTAGGTGGAGGGTGGAAGGCTGGGGTGCAGTGGGTAGTGGGGTGGAGAATGAGGGCTGGGGTGTGGGGGTGGGAGCACCCATACGGCCGGTGGTACTCTGTAGAACCAAGGGCCAAGGGGAGTGGACAGTGCGGTGTGCAGCAAGATGGCTGCCTTGCAGCCTGCGGCAATGGCGGTCTGTGCCTGGACCGCCCCAGTCCATTGTGGGGGTCACACCGGCCCCACGGTCCTTCCCTCTGCCACCCTCCAGGCCCTTGTAGGGCCCTTCCCCATCCCAACCAGGCCGGCCAGTGTCAGGACCGGCAGCCCACGATCCTGCCTCTCCATGTGTTTTCGCCTCTCTCCCTCACTAGCCACGGTGCCGGCTTCCCGATTTTTAAAAGTACAAAAGGTGAAGTCACACGGGATCAGGGGTGAGCTGGCAAGGTGGATACAGAACTGGCTAGGCCATAGAAGGCAGAGAGTAGCAATGGAAGGATGCTTTTCTAATTTGAGGGCTGTGACCAGTGGTGTTCCACAGGGATCAGTGCTGGGACCTTTGCTGTTTGTAGTATATATAAATGATTTGGAGGAAAATGTAACTGGTCTGATTAGTAAGTTTGCAGACGACACAAAGGTTGGTGGAATTTCGGATAGCGATGAGGACTGTCGGAGGATACAGCAGGATTTAGATTGTCTGGAGACTTGGGCGGAGAGATGGCAGATGGCGTTTAATCCGGACAAATGTGAGGTAATGCATTTTGGAAGGTCTAATGCAGGTAGGGAATATACAGTGAATGGTAGAACCCTCAAGAGTATTGAAAGTCAAAGAGATCTAGGAGTACAGGTCCACAGGTCATGGAAAGGGGCAACACAGGTGGAGAAGGTAGTCAAGAAGGCATGCGCCATGCTTGCCTTCATTGGCCGGGGCATTGAGTATAAGAATTGGCAAGTCATGTTGCAGCTGTATAGAACCTTAGTTAGGCCACACTTGGAGTATAGTGTTCAATTCTGGTCGCCACACTACCAGAAGGATGTGGAGGCTTTAGAGAGAGTGCAGAAGAGATTTACCAGAATGTTGCCTGGTATGGAGGGCATTAGCTATGAGGAGCGGTTGAATAAACTCGGTTTGTTCTCACTGGAACGAAGGCGGTTGAGGGGAGACCTGATAGAGGTATACAAAATTATGAGGGGCATAGACAGAGTGGATAGTCAGAGGCTTTTCCCCAGGGTAGAGGGGTCAATTACTAGGGGGCATAGGTTTAAGGTGAGAGGGGCAAGGTTTAGAGTAGATGTACGAGGCAAGTTTTTTACGCAGAGGGTAGTGGGTGCCTGGAACTCGCTACCGGAGGAGGTGGTGGAAGCAGGGACGATCGTGACATTTAAGGGGCATCTTGACAAATACATGAATAGGATGGGAATGGAGGGAAACGGACCCAGGAAGTGTAGAAGATTGTAGTTTAGTCGGGCAGCATGGTCGGCACGGGTTTGGAGGGCCGAAGGGCCTGTTCCTGTGCTGTACTTTTCTTTGTTCTTTGTTCTTTGTAAGAGAACCTCTGTGTCGGGAATTCGCCCCAGTGGAGGCAGAGAATCACGGAGGCCCCGGAGAATACCAGTCAGGCCCGCTAATGATATGCCAATGGTGTTTACGGTACATGCGGAGTGGAACACATTGACACCGTTGTCGGGGCACGGTAGAATTGCGATTTGGTGTGAACCCGGCACCCGCCATGGTTTCGTGTCAAAACCGATTCTCCGTCCAGTCATGTTTCCCAATTGCGCCGTCGGACGAAGGAGAATTCCTCCTGCAGTGTTCCATCTCACCTCCCATACACAAAAACAAAATAGTGTGGATGCTGGATGCTTTTTTGACATTCGTCTACAGCTGGTACAATACTGCCAGTGGTCCAACAGCACTCAGACCACCCAACTACCACCCCACCATCGATAAAATGCCATCATCCCCGCCTCAGCATTTCTGCTTCTGAGACAATCGTTTGTGTCTTTGTTACCTCTAGACATGACAATGCCAATGCATTTCAGGCCTGCTTCCTACATTCTACCCTCTGTAAACTTGAAATCATCCAAAACACTGCTGTCCGTGTGCTTTCTTGCACCAAGACTCATTTAACCGTCACATTGGTGCTTGGCAACCTACGGTGAGTCCCATTTGGATAACATTTAATTCCATTTAGATTTTACAATTCTCACCCTTGTTTCAAATGCCTATCTCTGTACTCATCCCCAGTTCCACAACCCTGGAGGTATTTGCATTCATCTAAATTTGGCACTTGAACATACTGGAATGAGGGGAGGCAGTGGCATAGTGGTATTGTCACTGGACTAGTAAACAAAAGACCCAGAGTAATGCTCTGGGTTAGCACTGCTGCCTCACGGCACCGCGCTCCCAGGTTCGATCCCGGCCCCGGGTAACTGTCCATGTGGAGTTTGGACATTCTCCCCGTGTCTGTGTGGGTCTCACCCCTACAACCCAAGAAGTGCAGGGTAGGGGGACTGGCCACGCTAAATTTCCCTTAAATTGGAATTTTAAAAAAAAGTAGTACTCTGGGGTCCCAGATTCAAATCCCCCCACTGCAGATGGTGAAATTTGAATTCAATTTAAAAAAAATCTGGAATTAAAAGTCAAATAATAATAATAACCTTTATTGGCACAAGTGGGCTTACATTAACACTGCAGTGAAGTTACTGTGAAAAGCCCCTAGTCGCCACACTCCAGTACCTGTTCGGATACCACAGAGGGAGAATTCAGAATGTCCAGTTCACCTAACAAGCAAGTCTTTCAGGCCTTGTAGAAGGAAACCCACGCAGACACGGGGAGAACGTGTAGACTCTGCACAGACAGTGACCCAAGCTGGGAATTGAACCTGGGAGACTGGCGCTGTGAAGCCATAGTGCTAACCACTAGGATACCAATAATGACCATGCAGCGATTGTTGTAAAAACCCATCTGGTTCAGTACTGTCCTTCAGGGAAGGAAATCTCTTCTCCTTATCTGGTCTGGCCCACATGTGACTTCAGATCCACAGCAACGTGTTTGACTCTTTACTGCCCCCTCAAGGGCAATTAGTGATGGGCAATAAATGTTGGCACAGCCTGTGATGCCCACATCCCATGAATGATTTAAAAAAACATTGAAATGCTTCACCACAGTCGCGCCTTCAGCTGCCACGACCCTAAGCTCTCGAATTCCCTCCTGGAACATTTCCATCTCTTTGCCTCTCTTTCCTCTTCTTCCTCTTCTTTCTGTACTTTCATGGGATGTGAACATCACTGGCTAGGCCAGCATTTATTGTCCATCCCTAACTGCCTTTGAGAAGCTTGTGGAAAGCTGCTTTCTTAAACTGCTGCAGTCCGTGTGGTGTAGGTACACCCACAGTGCTGATAAGGGGGGAGTTCCAGGATTTTGACCAGTCAACAGTGAAGAAATGGGGGTATAGTTCCAAGACAAATGGTTTGTGGATTAAAGGGGAATTGCAGGTTTGTGATGTCCCTGCGTCTGCTGCCTTGCCCTTCTAGGTGACAGAGGACAGCAAAGTTTGGAAGGTGCTGTCGATGAAGGATTGGTTAGTTGCTGCAGTGCATCTTTTATATGGTACACACTGCTGCCACTGCGCGTCACTGGTGGTGGGAGTGAATATTTAAGATGGTGAATGGGGTGCCAAACAAGTGGTCTGCTTTGTCCTGGATCGTACCGAGCTTCTTGAGTGTCATCCTTTGTTCTTTGTTCTTAAAATCGCACCAACTTGCATGGCCTCAAGTACCTTCCTGCAGGGCTTTAATCTTGCCTTTCGAGATTCTCTTCCCCTGGATTCCTGAGTACTCAGTCAAGCATCAATCTACAAGCACAATTTCAGCTCTTCAGCGTGCCAAAAAATAATTCCGCTGCTCAAAAGGGGTGCGTTTGTCCACAACAACCCACAGCATGGAGTTGCCAACCTTCTTCTGCTGCCTTGGATTTTTAGGGCTTCTCTTGAGCCCTCCTCAATTCTTAGAGGGGCTGGTTTAGCACAGGGCTAAATCGCTGGCTTTGAAAGCAGACCAAGGCAGATCAGCACCATGGTTCAATTCCCGTACCAGCCTCCCCGAACAGGCGCCGGAATGTGATGACTAGGGGCTTTTCACAGTAACTTCATTTGAAGCCTACTTGTGACAATAATAAGCGATTTGTTTCAGAGCCAGACAGCATCAACAAAGGTCCACATCACAGGGTTTCAACCTCGTCTTCTGAGATTCCATTCCTGTGTATACACCCAACCAAATTACAATAATAATAATCTTTTTATTGTCACAAGTAGGCTTATATTAACACGGCAATGAAGTTACTGTGAAAATCCCCTAGTCGCCACATTCCGGCACCTGTTCGGGTACACAGAGGGAGAATTCAGAATGCCCAAATTACTTCACAGCACGTCTTTCAGGACATGTGGGGGGGAAACTGGAGCACGCGGAGGAAACCCACACAGACACGCGGAGAACGTGCAGACTCCACACAGAGAGTGACCCAAACCGGGAATCGGAACTGGAGCTGTGAAGCAACAGTGCTACCCACTGTGCTACCGTGCTGCCCAGCACTGGGAATAAGCTGCAACATGATTTCCCAACTCCTGTACTCAATGCCCCGGCGAATGATGGCAAGCATGCCATTTGCCTTCTTAATCACCTTGGCCACTTGTGTTGCCACTTTTAGGGAACTGTTTACCTGCGCGCCCAGATCCCTCGGTGTGTTAATGTTCGTAAGGGTTCTGCCATTTACAGTATAATTCATACATAGATTTGATCCTCCAAAATGCATTACCTCGCATTTGTCAGATTAAACTCCATCTGCCATTTCTGTGTCCAAGTCTTCAATCTATCTATATCCTGTTGTATCCTTTGACAATCCTCGGCACTATCAGAAACTCTGCCAATCTTTGTGTCATCCAAACTGACTAAACAGATCACCCACATTTTCTTCCAGGTCATTTATATATACTACAAACAAAAGAGGTTCCAGCACTTATCCCTGCGGAACACGACTAGCTACAGACCTCCATTCAGAAAAATACCCTTCCACCACTACTATAACCAAGCCAGTTCTGTATCCATCTAGCCAGCCCACCCCGAATCCCATGTGATTTTAGTTTTTATACAGTCTGCCATGTGGGACCTTGTCAAATGCCTTAATAAAGTCCATATAAACTACATCCACAGCCCTTTCCTCATCAATTTTCTTTGTCACCTCTTCCAAAAACTCAATCAAGTTGGTGAGACATGACCTTTCCCATACAAAACCATGCTGCCCGTCACTAACTAGTCCATTATTCTCCAAATGTGCAGAAATCCTGTCCCTCAGTATCTTCTACAAAAGCTTCCACACCACTGATGTCAGGCTCACCGGTCTACAATTTGCTGGATTATCCCTGCTTTCTTGCTTAAACAAGGGAACAACATTGGCTATTCTCCAGTCCTCTGGACCCTCGCCTGTGCTCAACGAGGATGTGAAAATATCTGTTAAGGCCCCAGCTATTTCTCCTCTTGCCTCCCGCAGTAACCTGGGATAGATCCCATCCGGCCCGGGGACTTGCCTACCTTAATGCAATTTAGGGTACTCAACACTTCCTCCTTTGATATATTGACACTCACAAGAGCATACACACACCTATCCCTGACCTCAACATCTGTCATGTCCTCCTCCCTGGTGAATACCGATACAAATTACTCATTAAGGGTTTCACCCACTTCCTGTGGTTCCACGTAGAACGTCCCTCTATTGCCCTTGAGTGCCCGTACTCTCTCTCTTGCTGCCCTCTTGCTCTTAATATAGGCATAAAAAGCCTTGGGATTCTCCTGGACCATGTTTGCTAAATACATTTCTTGGCTTCTTTTAGTCCTCCTAATTCCACGTTTAAGTTCCTTCTTACTTTTACTGTACTCAAAGGCTTTGTCAGTTTTTAGATGCCGAGACCTTTCGTACGCTTCCTTTTTCCTTTCGACTAAGCTTACAATTTCCCTTGTCATCCATGGTTCCCAAATCCTGCCATTTCTATCCTTCATTTTTGCAGGATTATGCCTGTCCTGCACTTCAATCAACTGGCCTTTAAAAGCCTCCCACATGTCTGTCATGGATTTGCCCTCAAATAGCCGCTTCCAATCCACATTCCCCAGTTCCTGTCTATTTGGATGTAATTGACCCTCACCCAATTAAGCACCCTCACCCACAGAGCACTCTTGTCCCGATCCATGACTACCCAAAATCTTATGGAATTATGGTCGCTATGCCCAAAAAGCTCCCCCACTGAAACATCAATCACATGGTCTGGTTCATTCCCCAATACCAAGTCTAGTATGGCACCCTCCCTGGTTGGATTGTCAACATACTGTATCAAAAAGCCCCCCTGGACATATCTAACAAATTGCTCTCCTTCCGAACCCCTGGCTGTAAGGAATTCCCAGTCAAAATGGGGGAAGTTAAAGTCACCTACCACAACTGCCCTGCTTTTTCACACCTTTTCAGTATCTGACTATACAACTGCTCCTCTGTCTCCTGCGGGCTGTTGGGAGGTCTATAGTACACTCCCAACCTTGTGATTTCACCCTTCTTATTCCTGAGCTTGACCCATAATGCCTCACTACAAGATCCCTCCACTGTGTCCACCCTCTACACAGCTGTGGTTTTGCTCCCTAATCAGCAATGCAACTCCCCACCTCTTTTGTTTCCCTTTCTATCCCGTCTAAACACTCCAGACCTACAGTCCCGCTGAGCCCTGCGGCTTCCCCGCTGAGCCCTGCGGCTTCCCTCTGCCTGCTCTTAGTCCGCGCTATATTTACCTCCATCTCACTTTATTCCCCAGTCTCTACACTTACTGGCTTGCTGTTCTGGTTCCCACCTCCCTGCCACACAAGTTTAAACCCTCCTGAAAAGCACTAGCAAACCTTCCACTCAGGATATTGGTGCCCCTCCAGTTCAGGGGCAACCCATCCTTCTTGTACAGGCCCCACCTTCCCCAGGAGACATTCCAGTGATCCATATATCTAAAGCCCTCCCTCCTACACCAGTACTTTAGCCTTAATGCTATTTCGGGTACTCAACACTGCCTCCTTTGATATATTGATGTTCTCAAGAGCATATACACACCTATCCCTGACCTCAACATCTGTCTTGTCCTCATCCCTGGTGAATATCGATCCAAATTACTCATTAAGGATTTCACCCACTTCCTGTGGTTCCATGTAGAAGGTCCCTCTATTGTCCTTGAGTGGGCGTACTCTTTCTCTTGCTGCCCTCTTGCTCCTACTATAGGCATAAAAAGCCTTGGGATTCTCCTTGACCATATTTGCTAAATACATTTCTTGGCTCCTGTTGTGTTGGGTGCTCTGGTACACAGACGAACCAACACGGTTGCGGATGGTCCAACTCAGTTTTATTACTAACAATATTCACAATGGTAAACTGGTTACTGTGGTTCGTTCATTACCCTTGAATCTGTGGACCTTTCCCGAACTCTATCTTGGAGTGGAACTCAGCACATGGTGGATGTCTGAGTGGCTTGCTGTGAGCTCTGTGCCCTGAGCTGTCTCCTGCTGGAATGAGCGGGAAGTGTCGTGTTCCCCGTTTTATAGTGTGTATGCTCTTGCCTGTGATTGGCTGTGGTGTTGTGTGTGTATTGATTGGTCCGTTGATCTGTCCATCAGTATGTATGTATGTTTGCACCATGATGTTTACCTGAATATCATGACAGCTCCTTTTAGTCCTCGTAATTCCACGTTTAAGTTCCTTCCTACTTTACTATACTATCTCCCTGGTCTACGCCTCACAGCACATGGCATGGGAAGTAATCCTGAGATTACTACTCCAGAGGTCCTGATTTTTAGTTCCTGAACTAACTCGCCGAATTGACTTTGCAGGACTTTTTCCCTCTTCCTGCTTATTTCATTAGTATCAATGTGAACAATGACATCTGTCTGTTTACCCTCTGTTTCAGGATGCCTTGTAGCCATTTAGAGACATCCAGGACACTGGCACCAGGGAGGCAACACACCATCCTCGAGTCCTGTTTGCGGCCACAGAAACGTCTGTCTGTGCCCCGACTATTTTTAGAGAGAATTCCAAACCAAGAACCTATAAGGTGAAGATCGGAAACCCTCATGAGAGAAATGGAGTTTCAGTGAGATTGGTTGCCTTACAGTGTGGCTAAAGTCTGGATGGGATGTTGAGATATCCATGGAATCTGTTTTGGTCACATCTGTCATTTATTGTGTACTGTGGTGTGTCCGACGACAGTTTGCCTGTTAACTCACATGTCCCTCGACTTACCCTGAATGTTTTAGATAGATTTTGTAAATTGCTTTATCTTTCTTTTATTTGTTTATGATCCGTGGAATGTTATGGCTTTACTCTATTAATAAGTGTCTTGAATCTCAAAATTTGTCTACTTAAACAAAACGGATTCAGTTCCTAACCGGATCGCACCAACAACTTGGGGGTCTGACCAAGGATCATAACAAGGTGAACAGCAAGGACACACTGTCTCTCATCGTCGTATAGGTAGTTGGCAGGGACTGGTTCTAGTTATCCT
Source organism: Scyliorhinus torazame (assembly GCF_047496885.1). Lineage (NCBI taxonomy): Eukaryota > Metazoa > Chordata > Chondrichthyes > Carcharhiniformes > Scyliorhinidae > Scyliorhinus > Scyliorhinus torazame. The sequence continues at coordinate 67,182,943 of NC_092712.1, read as the reverse complement.
GTAAAAGGAAACAGGGACAAGCTGTCTCTTGTTCTCCTCTAAAAGGCAACAGGGCCTGTTTGGCTCTGGATATCATGTAAGAGGAAACAGGGCTAATTTGCCTTAAATTATCCTTTATGTGGACAAAAGGGACAGATTGTCTCTACTTATAATGTAATTGGACAGCAGGGGCAGACTGGCTGGATTTGATGGAAATCATGGAAAATGTATGACACGGGAAGAGGTCACCATATCCATGCCGGTTGATGAAGAGCTGATCTCACCTTCCTGTATGAGATCCGTCGCCTGTAGGTCAGGGCTGTCAAACAGACATCCAATTACTGCCTCTTTATGGCAGTGAGTTCCAGGCCCCTACTACTCTCTGGCTGAAAAATAAATCCTCATCTTCCACCTGACCCTTCTACGATTATTTGAAATCTTAACCCTTCTCGCTTTTGCCTCATCGACTAAAGAGGTTGAGGGGCGACCTGATAGAGGTCTACAAAATTATGAGGGGCATAGACAGAGTGGATAGTCAGAGGCTTTTCCCCAGGGTAGAGGGGCCAATTACTAGGGGGCATAGGTTTAAGGTGAGAGGGGCAAGGTTTAGAGTAGATGTACGAGACAAGTTTTTTTACACAGAGGGTAGTGGGTGCCTTGAACTCGCTACCGGAGGAGGTGATGGAAGCAGGGACGATCGTGACATTTAAGGGGCATCTTGACAAATACATGAATAGGATGGGAATAGAGGGATACGGACCCAGGAAGTGTAGAAGATTGTAGTTTAGTCGGGCAGCATGGTCGGCACGGGCTTGGAGGGCCGAAGGGCCTGTTCCTGTGCTGTACATTTCTTTGTTCTTTGTTCTTTGTAATGGGCAGCAGGTTTAGAGTGGATATGAGAAAAACATTTTTACCCAGAGAGTGGTGGGAATCTGGAACTTGTTGCCTGAAAGGGTGGTGGAGGCAGAGACCCTCATTACAATTAAGAAGCATTTAGATGCGCACTTGCAATACCAAGGCATACAAGGCTATGGGTCAAGTGCTGGAAAATGGGATTGGAATAATGTGGTTGTTGTTTCTGACCGGTGCAGACGCGATGGGCCGAAGGGCCTTTCCTGTGCTACAGACCTTTCTGACTCTGTTACTCCAATAATTAGTTATTAAATCATGGGTAAGTTTAATCTGTGCTGTGGTTATTAATAATTGACATCCCATGAGCACTGATCAGTCACTCAATTTATACCAATAATTGTGTGATGCATTTAAAGGGAAGTTGCATTTAAGTATTAATTTTCAAAAGTAAATTATAGTGTTGACTAAATGCAAGATGTCAAATGGAATTGTTTCAATGATTTTGATTCACCCACTATATCCGTATCCCATTACGTTATTATTTCTTCGTTTCATAATGAATAAAATTGAATCATTCTGACTGCACCTGATTCATGACAAGAACTTTCACTCATAGCAAAAGTTAACTATTGAAGAGGAAGTCAGAAACTGTCCTAAGGCAATTTCATAACTTTAGAATATTAATCTTAAAGATATGTCCAGGCAAGGTAAGGCGACAGCCATTCCAGAAATAGAAACAATCACTTTTACTTTCTATTTTATGCAATGCCGGATTGGGGGCTCTGTAGAGGAACTAACTTGTTTCAATTACTAATTCTTGCATTGATATTGACACTGACTTAAGAGAAAAATGGAGAATGGCAGTCGAGGAATAATGGGGGCGATTCTCCGATATGGAGGCCAAGTTTTCACACCGTCGTGAATGCCGTCGCGTTTCACGACGGCGCGAACAGGGCTCGGGCACGACCTATTCTGGCCCCCATAGGCATTGGAGGAATTACCTGGCCGGCAGGAGATTCACTCTCCTCACTGACCAACGGTCGGTTGCCTTCATGTTCAATAACACAGAGCGGGGTAAGATCAAAAACGACAAGATCTTGAGGTGGAGGATCGAGCTCTCCACCTACAATTACGAGATTTTGTATCGCCCGGGGAAGCTCAACGAGCCCCCAGGCGCCCTATCCCGCAGTACATGTGCCAGCGCACAAGTGGACCGACTTCGGACTCTCCACTATGACCTCTGCCACCCGGGGGTCACCCTGTTCTTCCATTTCGTCAAGGCCCGCAACCTGCCCTACTCCATTGAGGAGGTCAGGACCGTCACCAGAGACTGCCAGGTCTATGCAGAGTGCAAGCCGCACTTCTGTACATAGATCCCTGAAAGTTGTCACCCAGGTTGATAGGGTTGTGAAGAAGGCCTATGGAGTGTTGGCCTTTATTGGTAGAGGGATTGAGTTCCGGAGTCGGGAGGTCATGTTGCAGCTGTACAGAACTCTGGTCCGGCCGCATTTGGAGTATTGCGTACAGTTCTGGTCACCGCATTATAGGAAGGACGTGGAGGCTTTGGAGCGGGTGCAGAGGAGATTTACCAGGATGTTGCCTGGTATGGAGGGAAAATCTTATGAGGAAAGGCTGACGGACTTGAGGTTGTTTTCGTTGGAGAGAAGAAGGTTAAGAGGAGACTTAATAGAGGCATACAAAATGATCAGGGTGTTGGATAGGGTGGACAGTGAGAGCCTTCTCCCGCGGATGGATATGGCTGGCACGAGGGGACATAACTTTAAACTGAGGGGTAATAGATATAGGACAGAGGTCAGAGGTAGGTTCTTTACGCAAAGAGTAGTGAGGCCGTGGAATGCCCTACCTGCTACAGTAGTGAACTCGCCAACATTGAGGGCATTTAAAAGTTTATTGGATAAACATATGGATGATAATGGCATAGTGTAGGTTAGATGGCTTTTGTTTCGGTGCAACATCGTGGGCCGAAAGGCCTGTACTGCGCTGTATTGTTCTATGTTCTATGTTCTATGTTCTATGTTCTACCGGCCAGATCGAGCGCACCTGGTGAAGGCCTCCCGCCCTTTCGAATGCCTCAGCGTGGACTTCAAAGGGCCCCTCCCCTCCACCGACCGCAACACGTGAACATGATTGACGAGTACTCCCGGTTCCCTTTTGCCACCCCATGCCCCAATATGACTTCTGCCACGGTCATTAAAGCCCTCCACAGTATCTTCACTCTGTTCGGTTTTCCCACCTATATCAACAGTGGTCGGGGATCCTCTTTTATGAGTGATGAGCTGCGTCAGTTCCTGCTCAGCAAGGGCATTGCCTCGAGCAGGACGACCAGATACAACCCCCGTGGAAACGGGCAGGTGGAGAGGGAGAACGGGACAGTCAGAAGGCCGTCCTGCTGGCCCTGCGGTCTAAATATCTCCCAGTCTCCTGCTGGCAGGAGGTCCTCCCCGACGCGCTCCACTCCATCCGTTCGCTCCTCTGCACCGTGACTAACAAGACCCCTCACGAACGTGTGTTTGCCTTTCCCAGGAAATCAACCTCGAGGGTCTCGCTCCCAACATGGCTGACAGTTCCTGGACCTGTCCTCCTTCGCAAGCATTTGTGGACCCATAAGTTGGACCCTTTGGTCGAAAGAGTCCACCTCCTACATGTGAACCCGCAGTCCGCCTATGTGGCACACCCCGACGGGCGCCAGGACACAGTCTCCCTCCGGGACCTGGCACCCGCTGGATCCCCACCCACGGCCCCTGACCTGACACCGCCCCCATGCCCCCACACCCCCACGCCCCCAGCTGCCTCATTCACCCCTGCACCACTCACCCTCCCTCCAGCGAACCTCACCGCTGGCCCCACCCCAGTAGCATCCGTCCCCCCACTGGTTCCACTCAGGGGTGACGAAGACAAGGACAACATGCTCCTGGAGTCACAGGTGACTAAGTCGGCGCCCACATCACCACCAGGACTGAGACGATCGCAGAGGAGGGTCAAGGCCCCCGACAGACTGAACTTGTAATGGTTTCCATCACCCCCGCCGGCCTCTTTTTTTTAACAGGGGGTGCATGTGGTATGTATTATATGTATTATGGTAAGGCTCGTATAATAGAGGTACATGGGTAAATCCCTGCCTGCTGGCTCCGCCCAGTAGGCGGTGTATAAATGTGTGTGCTCGCTGGTGCTGCAGCCGTTCTGGTTCCAGCTACAGGAGGCACAACATCTTTGCTCAATAAAGCCTCGATTATTCCACTACTCTCGTCTTTGTGGTAATTGATAGTGCATCACCCATTATATCCACCACTGTGGGAACTGGGCTGGAAATATACAACAAAAGGTCATCAACATTCAGGGACTTCCCCTTCCCTTCCATTCCATTCAGCTACCTTCCCCTTCACTATCCCCCTCCCCTTATCCAAGCTCCTCAGTGCAATGGCTAAGGGCTCTATCACCAGTACAAACAATAGGGGGGACATGGGATGCCCCTGTCTCATTCCCCTTTGCAACTGAAAATATCCTAAGTTCACCTCATTTGTACGAACACTTGCCTTCGGTTCCTTATACAACAATTTGACCCACACCAATCCTAAATTGCCCCAACACCGCAAACAAATAGTTCCACTCTACTCGATCAAATGCCTTCTCCACATCCAGCACCACCTCCTGCTCCCCGCTCTCTTCTGATTAGGAGAGAACCACGTTTAACAAGTGCTGCACATTCAAGGACAACTTCTTACCCTTTGCACATACAGTCACATGGTTGCTGAACATTAAGTTCTTGGTGATGTTTTCATTCATTCCCGGGATGCAGGCATCACTGGAACGGCAGCATATATTACCCAGCCCCAGCGGTCTGATAAGGTGACTGAATGAATTGTTAGGCAATATTAGAGAGCAGTTAACAACCAGTCATAATGGTGTGAGATGGGAATCACATGCAGATCAGCATGGGTAAAGGCAACAGGTTCTATTCTCTAGTTATGATACTCCAACAACTTTTACTGTCACCAAGCTTTCATTTCTAATTTTTGTAAAACTGAATTTAATTTAATGAACTAGCATGGTGTATTATCCTGTGTAGTGCCTTGGCATGTTTTACTCTGTTAAAAGTGCTATATGAATGCAAGTTATTGTTGGTGTTTATTTGGATGCTCTTGTTCCCTTGAAATGCAGAATGGCCCACAAACTGATTTAACTTGGCTGCCTGATTAACTATGCCTCGATTTTAAACTTCACACCCTCGTGTTCAAATTACTTGAAGGCCGCATCCCTACCTATTGCTGTAACTTCCTCTAACACTACAACCCTTCAAGATCATAGAATCATAGAAGTTACAGTGCAGAAGGAGGCCATTGAAAGAACACCCTACTTAGTACATGAACCCTACTTACCATTGAAAATAACAAGTTGTATTTATATAGCACATTTATCTGTTCATGTAGTAAAATATGATAAGGTGTTCCACTGGTTTATTGAACAAAATTTAATCTTGAATCATACGAGAGGATTTGACCAAAAGCCTGGTCAAAGAGGTAGGTTTTAAGGAATGTTGTAAAGGATCAGTGACAGATAAAAATCAAAGTGGTTATGGGAGGGAGTTCCAGTGCTTGTGGTTTATGCAGTTGACAGCATAGCCTTAAGTTCTGGAATGGTATTACTCTTTGGTGTTCCAATATCCTGCCAGTGTTAAAAGTCTCTACCTTAGAACAAGCAAAAGACCAAATTTGGTGACAGGGTGATAGGAGAGGATTGGGCAGCTTGCTTCATCTGTAGAGTTGAATAAAGGAGGTGAGTAATGCATGATTGGGGCTATTGACTGGACAGTTAGATTTAAGGCATTCTGAGGAAGTTATTGGCTATTAGGTATTTGGCAAGAAGTGGTCTTGGGGAGGAAATAATAAAATCGCTTATATCTTAAATTTCACACTTCTGCAGCGAAATGGTATCTGTCAGGCTTGGAGAATTAAGTAGCACGAAGGTTGGTGAGATTTTGGCCTCATGTCAGTCATATGATTTATTGTTTTAAGTTTATGTAATGTGTTTCAGAGTTCGTTGATTGTTGTAACCTGCACGGATCCTATTGGCTGGGGATAATTGGTTACCCCTAGTTACTTGCCGAATATAAGCTCCCCTAATGCACGGTAGCACAGTGGATAGCATAGTTGCTTCACAGCACCAGGGTCCCAGGTTCGATTCCCAGTTTGGGTGACTGTCTGTGCAGAGGTTGCACTTTCTCCCCGTGTCTGCGTGGGTTTCTTCTGGGTGCTCCGGTTTCCTCCCACAGTCCAAAAATGTGCAGGTTAGGTGGATTGGCCAAGCTAAATTGCCCTTAAGTGTCCAAAAATGTTGGGTTGGGTGGAGTTACTGGGTTACGGGGATGGGGTGGGTGTGTGGGCTTAGGTAGGGTGCTTGCTCCAAGGGCCAGTGCAGACTGAATAGCCTCCTTCTGCACTGTAAATTCTACGATTCTATGAATGGGGGGGAGCAATCATTAGCAGTGCAGCTGTATAAATAGAGCTGGCCAGTGTTGTACTGGCTGGAGAGGGAACCAGTAGTGAACTACTGACCCTGTGCACATATTATTATTTTTTAAAATAAACAATTTTATTGAGGTATTTTTGGCATATAAAACAGCAACATTATACCGTAGTGTACAAAAACCAAATAAGACATAATGCAGGCAGGTGGAATGGAAATGGAAATCGCTTATTGTCACAAGTAGGCTTCAAATGAAGCTACTGTGAAAAGCCCCGAATCGGCACATTCCGGCGCCTGTTCGGGGAGGCTGGTACGGGAATTGAACCGTGCTGCTGGCCTGCTTTAAAAGCCAGCGATTTATCCCTGAGCTAAACCAGCCCCCAGTGTTTGCATGGGTTTCACCCCCACAACCCAAAGCTGTGCAGGGTACGTGGATTGGCCACGCTAAATTGCCCCTTAATTGGAAAAAGTATATAATTGGGTACCTAAATTTATATTTAAAAAAGGATGGGATTGGAATGGAGAATTGTGAAAGGGTTAAATGACAATGTGAGGGTAAAGCAGTTGATGTGGTGTATATGGATTTCAGTAAAGCATTTGATAAGGTTCCCCATGGTAGGCTACTGCAGAAAATACGGAAGCATGGGATTCAGGGTGATTTAGCAGTTTGGATCAGAAATTGGCTAGCTGGAAGAAGACAAAGGGTGGTGGTTGATGGGAAGTGTTCAGACTGGTGGAATACCACAAGGATCTGTTTTGGGGCCACTGCTGTTTGTCATTTTTATAAATGACCTGGAGGAGGGCATAGAAGGATGGGTGAGTAAATTTGCAGATGCCACTAAAGTCGGTGGAGTTGTGGACAGTGTGGAAGGACGTTACAAGTTACAGAGGGACATGGATAAGCTGCAGCACTGAGCTGAGAGGTGGCAAATGGAATTTAATGCAGAAAAGTGTGAGGTGATTCATTTTGGAAGTAATAACAGGAAGACAGAGTACTGGGCTAATGGTAAGAATCTTGGCAATGTGGATGAGCAGAGAGTTCTTGGTGTCCATGTACATAGATCCCTGAAAGTTGCCACCCAGGTTGAGAGGGTTGTTAAGAAGGCATACGGTGTGTTAGCTTTTATTGGTAGAGGGATTGAGTTTCGGAGCCATGAGGTCATGTTGCAGCTGTACAAAACTCTGGTGCGGCCGCATTTGGAGTATTGCGTGCAATTCTGGTCGCCGCATTATAGGAAGGATGTGGAAGCATTGGAAAGGGTGCAGAGGAGATTTACCAGAATGTTGCCTGGTATGGAGGGAAGATCTTATGAGGAAAGGCTGAGGGACTTGAGGCTGTTTTCGTTAGAGAGAAGAAGGTTAAGAGGTGACTTAATTGAGGCATACAAGATGATCAGAGGATTGGATAGGGTGGACAGTGAGAGCCTTTTTCCTCGGATGGTGATGTATAGCACGAGGGGACATAGCTTTAAATTGAGGGGAGATAGATATAAGACAGATGTCAGAGGTAGGTCCTTTACTCAGAGAGTAGTAAAGGCGTGGAATGCCCTGCCTGCAACAGTAGTGGACTCGCCAACACTAAGGGCATTCAAATGGTCATTGGATAGACATATGGACGATAAGGGAATAGTGTAGATGGGCTTTAGAGTGGTTTCACAGGTTGGAGCAACATCGAGGGCCGAAGGGTCTGTACTGCGCTGTAATGTTCTATGTTCTATGTTCAAGCATCGGCTCCCGTCTCGCAAGAACCTGCCCAAGCAACCCCCTACTCTACGCTACCCTAACCCCCCCTCCCCCCCCCTCCCCTGCTGATGATTAATTCTCTGCGAAGAAGTCAACGAATGGCTCTGTGCACGTGCACATATTATTATAAATAAAGTTACTTTCTGTTTGCCCCTACAAACCTGTGCTTGATTCTTTGTGGGCCCTCACAAAATTGATGTACTGTTATATTTATGCTACCTGAGGACTTGTGACTCTTATACTGATATGGACATTGCGGGCAAATGAAGACTTTGGCAACATACTAAAGTTTTGGCACTTCATGGGTGGCATGGTAGCACAGTGGTTAGCACCATTGTTTCACAGTGCCAGGAACCCAGGTTTGATTCCCAGCTTGGGTCACTGCGGAGTCTGCACATTCTCCCCGTGCCTGCGTGGGTTTCCTCCGGGTGCTCTGGTTTGCTCCCACAATTTTCAAAAGACATGCTGTTGGAGAATTCAGAATTGGACATTCTGAATTCTCCCTCTGTGTACCCGAACAGGTGCCAGAGTGTGGCGATTAGGGACTTTTCACAGTAACTTCATTGCAGTGTTAATGTGAGCCAACTTGTGACACCAGTAAAGATTATTATTATTAAAGTTGCTCTTATGTCCAAAACACTTTTATCTGAGGAACAGAAAATGGACAGTAAATTAAATCTGTGGTCTGATGATTATCTCTGCAGACATATGGGCCGGGATTCTCCCGCAATTGGTGGGACATAGAGTACATAGAGTACATAGAACATACAGTGCAGAAGGAGGCCATTCGGCCCATCGAGTCTGCACCGACCCACATTAATCCCTCACTTCCACCCAATAACCCCTCCCAACCCTTATGGACACTGCGGGTAATTTAGCATGGCCAATCCACCTAACCTGCACGTCTTTGGACTGTGGGAGGAAACCGGAGCACCCGGAGGAAACCCACGCGGACACGGGGAGAACGTGCAAACTCCGCACAGACAGTGACCCAGCGGGGAATCGAACCTGGGACCCTGGCGCTGTGAAGCCACAGTGCTAATCACTTGTGCTACCGTGCTGCCCTTGGGACGGCCCGACGCCGGCACCAAGAGCGGCGCGAATCACTCCGGCGTCGGGCCGCCCGGAAGTTGTGGAATCCTCCGCACTCCCGGGGGCTCAGCCGGCGCCGGCGGGATTGGCGCCGTGCCAACCGGTGCCGAAGGGCCGCCATGGGCCATGCGTGTTGGCGCATGCGCAGAACCGCTGGCATGTTCTGGTGCATGCGTAGAACTACCGGCGTGTTTCCTGCGCATGCGCGGAGGGATTCTTCTCCGTGCCGGCCATGGCGGAGCCTTACAGAGGCTGGCGCGGAGGGAAATAGTGCCCCCACGGCCCAGGCCCGCCCGCAGATCGGTGGGCCCCGATCGCGGGCCAGGCCACCGTGGGGGACCCCCTGGGCCGGATCACCCCGCGCCCCCCGGAGGACTCCGCTAGCCGCCCTCCAGCCAGGTCCCACCGGGATGGACCATGTCCATTTCACGCCGACTGGACTGGCCGAAATCGGACGGTCGCTCGGCCCATCAGCGCCCGGAGAATTGCCGGGGGGCCGCAGCCAACGGCTCCCGACCGGCGCAGCGTGATTCCCGCCCCTTCCTGAAAACCGGTGTCGGAGAATTCGGCAGCCGGCGTCAGAGCGGCGGGGCGGGATTCACGCCGCCCCCCTGGCGATTCTCCGACCCGGCGGGGGTTCAGAGAATCCCGCCCATGGTCAAAATGGATATTTTTGCATATCAGTATTACCACAGCAAATGAAGCATAGAAACAAGTCCATGAATTGTTGCGTCAGTCCAATTAGGTTTTGCATAATATTCACAATGTTAACTGGGTGCATTATTTCATAATGCCCAGAGTGCTAGAATGGAAAGGGAACCAGCACCTAATCTCAATTCCTGAAAATATACCTGCAGCTATAATTGGTGCCCAAGGATGGAGTTTCACTATGAACTAGTATTGCACATTACTTCCTTTGGTCGATCAGCATTGCATCTGAATTATAATAAACAGCAACACTAAATTGATCAGTTTCATTTTATTTTCTTCTCTTTGAATTTCAATAGTTTATTTTACCTGGGTCAAACTTGTCCATTTTACATTTTATGTCAGCATATTCGAAAGCCTGGGGAAGTGTGCTGCTAAATAAGCTTAGTTTGAAAAAGGTTCAGTACGGATGCTGTGCCAGAAATTCTCAGGTGAAGTGACCATATTCACAAAGCCCCTCATGATCAGTGTACCATCATTTGGGGTGGCACGGTAGCACACTAGTTAGCACAGTTGCTTCAGAGCTCCAGAGTTCCAGGTTCAATTCCAGGCTTGGGTCACTGTCTGTGCGGAGTCTGCATGTTCTCTCTGTGTCTGCGTGGGCTTCCTCCGGGTGCGGTCGTTTCCTCCCATAGTCCAAAGTTGTGCAGGTTAGGTGGATTGGCCATGTTGAATTGCCCCTAGTGTCCAAAAAAGGTTGGGTGGGTTGCTGGGTGAAGGGGATAGGGTGAACTTGTGGGCTTGGGTGGAGTACTCTGTCCAAGGGTCGGTGCAGACTCGATGGGCCAAATGGCCTCCTTCTGCACTGTTGAGAGACAGAAATTAATATCTATATTATTGTGAAATTTGACATAAATTTTAACATATATTGGGAAGTAGTGGCATAGCAGTAATATCAGTAGACTGGTAATCCAGAGGCCCAGGTTAATGGCCTGCAGACAAGGGTTTAAGTCCCACCATTTAAATAAATTAATTTATGGAATGTGGGCTTCGCTGGCTAGGCCAGCATTAATTGCCCATCCCTACTTGCCGTTGAGAAGGTGGTGGTGAGCTGCTTTCTTGGACCGCTGAAATCCATGCGTTGTAGATACACTCACCATGGCAGCTGGTAGAACTTAAATTCAATTAATAAAAATTTGGAATTTAAAAAATCTAGCTCCAATAATGGTTGCCATTAAATTGTCATAAAAGCCCCTCTGGTTCACTCATGTCCTTTACGGAGGAAATCTGCCATCCTAATATAGTCTGACCTAGATGTAACCCCAGACCATGTGGTTGACTCTTAACTGCCCTCTGAAATGGCCTAATAAGCCACTGAGTTGTACCAAAACGTACAAAAAATCTGCGATGTGGTGATCCTCAGGTTAAATCACCACCAGTCAGCTCTCACTCTCAAAGAGGAAAGCAGCCAGTGGTCACATGGGACTACGGCGATTTTACTTCCTTTACAAAAAGTCAGAAATACCTAGCACAACAGATGATGGCTGCCATTGTTTGGGGCCAATCATCTCAATCCCAAGACATTGGTGCAGGAGCTCCTCACGGCAGTGTCCGAGTCACAACCATCTTCAGCTGCCGTATTAGTGACCGTCCCTCCATTATCAGGTCAGATGTGGAGATGTTCACTGATGATTGCACAATGTATTTAGAAGAGTGAGGGGTGGGGGGGGTCTTATAGAAATATATAAAATTATGAAGGGAATAGTGAAGGTAGAAGCAGGGAGTTGTTTCCACTTGCTGGTGAAACTAGAACTAGGGGGCATAGCCTCAAAATAAGGGGGAGCAGATTTAGGACTGAGTTGAGGAGGAATTTCTTTACCCAAAGGGTTGTAAATCTATGGAATTCCCTGCCCAGTGAAGCAGTTGAGGCTATCTCGTTGGATGTGTTTAAGGCAAAGGTCGATAGAGTTTTGAACAGTAAAGGGATTAAGGGTTATAGTGAGCGGGTGGGTAAGTGGAACTGAGTCCACAGAAAGATCAGCCATGATCTTGTTGAATGGCGGACAAGCTCTAGGGGGCAAATGGCCTACTCCTGATCCTAGTTCTTATGTTCAGCACCGTTCGTGACTTTTCAGATACGGAAACAATCAATGTCAAGACTTGGACAATAATTGGGCTTCAGTCACACATTTTCCAAGCAATAACCATCTCCAACAACAGAGAATCGTAACATTTCCCCTTGACATTAAATGACACTGTGATTGCTGAATCCCCCCACTATAAATTTCCCAGTGGATACCATTAACCAGAAACTAATCAGGACTAACCGTATGAGTACTGTAGCTACAAGAGCATGTCAGAGTTACTCACCCCCTGACTCCCAAAACCTGTCCACCATCTACAAGACACAAGGCAGGAGAGTGGTAGCATACTCTCCCTTTGCCTGAATGATTGGTGCTCAAACCATAATCAAACATTCCACACCATCCAGGGCAGTGCAGCCTGTTCAGTTCCCATCCATCCACCATAAACATTCACTCTCTCCATCATTGATGCATAGTAATAGCAGCGTGTACCACCTACAAGATGCACTGCAGCAAATGACTAAGGCTCATTTGTCAGAACTTTCCGAACCCACAACTTCTATCACCTAGAAGGACAAGGGCAGTAGATGCATGGGAACACCACCACCTGCACATTCTCCTCCAAGCCACACACCATCCTGACTTGTAAATATATCACCGTCTTTTCAATGTTACTGTGTTAAAATCCTGGGACGCGCCCCCCCCCCCCCCCAACCCCCCCCACCCCCCTCCCCCAACCCCCAAAACTGGATTGTGGGTACACCTACAACACATGGACTGCAGCGGATCAAGATGGCCACTCGCCACCATCTTCTCAAGGGCAATTAGGAATGGGCAACAATTGCTGACCTAGGTAATGACACCTAAATCCCAAGAAAGAATAAACAAAGAAAAAAATATTTTGCACACCTGTCCGGCAAACAATAAATGATTCACAGACATCTTCTATGGACATATTTTGCAAAAAACATCAAATTACAAAGTACTCATAATTGATATCAGAATAGATAGGTCTCCTTATCGTTCTGCTACGTGGGTTCTACTGAATAGCTGAAAATAGAAACAGAAAGCAAGGAATTCCCATTTCAGGCACACAGCAATGTTGCTGTTTTACTTTAAATGGGTGTTGCTTAAAATTTACCATCATTAGATTACCAAGTTGCGTCAGCTCAGCCTTTAACTTCCTGCAGAGCAATTAACTTCTGCAATGAGTGAAAGTTTATTCTATGACAACCCAGTTGCGGGCAAAGCAAATGTAAAACATCCCGACGCGCTGTAACCTGCATGAAAATGTGCGAGTGCATTGCACAAGCAGAGAGCAGAAGTTTGATGAGGATATAATTTGGTTCGCAGAGACATAACTGAAATTTCTCCGCAACCTGAACATTCTATTTTTTCCTGTTCTTTTTTTTCTGAAAAACATTTTATTGAAGGTGTTTTAAAATATATATATAATCACAAAAAATACAAAAGCCAACCGCGGCAGCAGGCAACAAACCCCACCCTCCATGCACCTCCCCAACCAACCGGAATGCAACCGGCAAATGATAAGATTCCATATGAGAACAGTGCAGCAAAGCTGAAGGAAAGATATGAAGTGGATCTTTGCACCCCCAGTCAGCTTGCTGCAAAAAATAAAATAACAACATCCTCCCCCCCCCACCACTGACGACTCACTACCCCTTAAAGAAATTGCTACTTCCACCTTTAGGTGAACCTCCCCTGCACCCCCCCCCCCCCCCCCCCCCCAACGAATGGCGAACATGATCTTTTATAAATGCAGGAACTCTGCCAAATCGCTCACCCATACCGCTGCCTTCAGCGGCTCTGAGTCCCGTCAATACAACAAAATCCATCTCCGGGATATTAGGGAGGCAAAGGCCAAGATGGCGGCCTCTCTCCCCACCTTTACTCCGGGGTCCCCTTACACTCCAAATATTGCCACCTCCAGACTCGGAGCTATCTCCACCCCCAAAACCTTTGACATTACGTTCGAAAATTCCTTTCAAAACCCCCTCAACCTCTCACACGCCCAAAACACATGTACATGGATCACCTGCTGCCCCCCCCACCCCTCCCACCCCCGCAAAGCGCCCGCACCTATCCTCCACTCCCGAAAAGAACCGACTCACCTGGAAATACGATGTTCTTTTAAAATAAATACTCAAAGTTAACTTTGATTACTTTAATAGCAATTACTGTTGGTTAAATAGACCACATGATGATGATTGATAGGCATATGCAAACAATAGGAAAGTGACTATGTTACTGAACTAGCAACCAGAATCCTGGACTAAAGATTCCGCCATATTGTCATAGTCACAAAAAAGGTCCTTCAGCCCATCCTGCCTGCGTTGGCCATCAAGCACCATGGTAAGTTAGAAATACAAGTTCAGTTAATTAAATAAATCTGGAATAAAAATGGTTAGCATCAGTAATAGTGACCATGAGACGATCAGGCTGATGTAAAAATCCAAATGGTTCACCAATGTCCTTTAGGAAGGAATTCTGCCATCCTTATCCAGTCTGGCCCATATGTTACTGAAAGCGCACAGCAATATGGTTGACTCTTAACTATCTTCGGAAATGGCATATGCAGTCACCCAGACATCAAAAAGCTGAGCACCATTCTCTACTCAAAGGCACAGGAATAGACAATACATTCTGACATGCCACTCACATACTGTGGCTGAACAACAGAAATGAGGTTACAAATTGATCACACACAAGGTGGACCTCGATTACTCTCAGCTTCATTTCTTAGATGTGTCAGATCAATCCATCCCCAATAAATGTCCCTATGTTCGTTATGATGATGAGAAAGGTATTTGAAAAATTATTACCATACTATTTTATTACAGATTCATTGCTAATTTTTCAAACTATCCCCCAAATTAAAATTCAAAAGCACAATTGAGTGTTTTAATTATTGAAATCACAAATACAAATGCCAAAAATTGTTTTTTATCTTCAATTGATTCCTAGTAGACCAGACATGCCCCTGCTTAGAATCTATATAAAACATATACACGAGCACATCAGGTCTAAATCACCTGTCTGTTGTATGCAAAGAGTCAGTCAGTTGCTCTTACAGACACCATTCCAGGGTAAGGTCCCTGGGAACTTTCAATTTAATGTCAGCAGCCAGCGGATAGATAGACCAATCTCCTCTTTACAAAGGTTTAAAAAAGCAGACTTTAGGATGCTTTAGAGCTATTGGGAGCTGGGGAGGTGGCGCAAAATTGAATTTGGACAATAGTGCAAAATGAACAATATCAGATCAGCCACCCATTATACTTTTCTTTCCATTTTCAGGGATTGATCTGTATTTTCTGTTTTACACAATTTTCCAAAGCCAATATTATTCCCAGTGTGTGTAAACTCTAAGCTAGTGTCACTGACTTGTGGCCACTGTCTCTGTAAATCAATCTTTGTGTAGCAATGCATTCAAGAGGGACTTATTGAGATAGAGTGAGCTGAAAGTCTGGTCTGTTGACTTTACAATCTGCAGGTAGAGTTTTTGGAAGCAAAGGTTGAGTGTGGAAGTGGTGACATTGCGTGATGGAGTGCTAATATGTTTCGGGTAATGCCGCATTCTAGATTCATGTATAGAATGGGTGCCTGAGCTACCACTGAATTGTGTCTAAATCAGGAGGGTTAATCTTGGGGAGAAAAAAATCAGATTCATAAGAAAGTTTGAGACAAGATACCGTAATGCTTACCAGGCCATGAATAAATGCCCGACAACTCAACATGACAACTATCACAAAATTGTGGTGCAACAGTTGAAGTTGATTGATGGGCTAAAATTAGGTAGATCCTAATGTAGGCCAAATGTGATTGTCTAAAATTGCCGCAAGAGAGCAGGTAGCCCACTCAACAGTTCTGCGGCCTTTTATTTCTATAAATGTTGAAAATTGCAAATGCACACCACGGGTGGAAACCTAACCCGCCAATTTCTGAGTATTTTCTGATGATTTTGGGTGGAACATCCAGGCTCTTTTCCTGTTGGTGCCTGTTGCAATGTTTACTTCCTTGACATAAATCATAAACATGTGCCAGGTTTGCATTATGTGCAACCATAATGTACTCCAAATTGGATTTGGTGAACATAAAGTAGTACTGAACATTTTCTGCTTGAATCATATGAAATCTCTCTAAATTCGCCATTCCATTAATAAGCAGTGACAGAGAATCTTTAGCGATTCAAATGTCTGTTTAAACTGCAGTGCCAACTTTAATGTTAAATGTGATTACCATTGGCAACTACCTCAGCACCCTCCCTCTTCCCCAACTCCCACCATCAACATCCTGGGGCCACCATTGAGCAGAAAATTAACTGGATCCACATAAATCCATGGCTATAAGCGTAGGTCAGAGGCTGGGTATTCTATGTGAGGAGCTCCAATCCAGCATCGCGCCACCACGTATTGCACCCAAGGTGGCAAAGTTATGGAATGCTGTCCACTTACCTGGATGGGTCAAACTGCAACAACACTCAAGAAGCTCAACATTATTCAGGGCAAATCAGTTTGCCTGATCATCGCTGCCTGAAACATCAATTCCCTCCATCACCTGCTAAGCATGACTGAAATGTGTGCAGTCTATAAAACATAATTCAGCAACATCCCAAAGTTGCTTCAACAGCACCTTCCAAACCCACTACCTTCACTACCGACAATGACAAGAGCTGCAGCTTCATGGAGATATCAGCAAATCCATGTTCCCTCCCAAGTCACACAATATTATGACTGAGCCACACAGCGTCGTTCCTTCATTGCCACTGGTGCTTTGCAGCATTTGGAGTAGAGTCATCAAACGGATTACAGTGGTTCAAGAGGAAGTCTTATCTCAGGAGCAATCAAGGTTGGATTTTTGAGTGTCAGCAGTGGCTTTGCTGGCAGCACTCTGAGTCACAAGTTCTGGGTTCAAACCTCACTCTAAAGCTTGAGTACAAAAAAAATCTAAGTTAACACTGCAATGCAGTAGTGACAGAGTGCTGTGCCATTGTAAGTGCTGTGTTTCCTTTGAAATTTAAACTGAGGCCCCATCTGACTTATTGAGTGAATGTAAAAAATCCTATGACATTGATTCATAGAAGAGTAGGGGAGGTTGAGATGAATAAAAAGCTAGTTAGCAGACAGGAAACAAAAAGTTGGAATAAATGGGCCTTTTTCTGATTGGCAGGCAGTGACTAATGGGGAAACATTAGGACCCCAACTGTTTGCATTATATATTAATGATTTAGATAAGGGAACTAAATGTATTATCTCCAAATTTGCAGCTGATACAAAGTTAGGTGGGAGGGTGAGCTGTGAGGAGGCTGCAGAGATGTTTAAGCAGGATTTGGACAGGCTGTGTGAGTGGGCACATGCATGGCAAATGCAGTATATCTTTGGTAGCAAAAATAGGAAGGCAGATTACTATTTGAATGGGTGTAAATTGAGAGAGGTGGATACTCAGCAAGACCTTGGTGGCCTTGTGCATCAGCCGCTGATAGTAAGCCCATAGGTGCAGCAGGTGGTAAAGAAGACAAATGGTATGTTAGCTTTCATAGTGTGAGGATTCGCATATAGGAATAGAGATGTTTTACTGCAATTGTATAGGGCATTGGTGAGGCGACACCTGGAGTAGTGTGTGCAGTTTTGGTGTCCTTATCTGAGGAAAGATTTTCTTGCTTTGGAGGGAGTGCGGCAAAGGTTTACCAGGCTAATTCCAGGGATGGCGGAACTGTCATATGAGGAGGGACTAATTTGATTAGGATTGTATTTATTGGAGTTTAGAAGAGTGAGAGGGGATCTTATAGAAACTTACAGGATTAGACAGGGTAGATTCAGAAAGAATGTTCAGATAGTGGGGGAGTCCAGAACTAGAGGTCATAGTTTGTGCATAATGGGCAAACATTTTAGGACTGAGGTGAGGAGAAATTTCTTCACCCAGAGAGTGGTGAATCTGTAGAATTTGCTACCACAGAGAGTAGTTGAGGTCAAAGGTTGTGTAATTTCAAGAAGGAATTAGATATAGCTCTTGGGGCTAAAGAGATCAAGGGATATGGGGGAAGACGGGATCTATGTTATCCTTGGTGATCTGGTCAAAGTTTGTCCCGCAATCATTGTCTGGTGTTTGCCGCACTCCCTCCAAAGCAAGAAAATCTTTCCTCAGATAAGGACACCAAAACTGCACACAATAGCCCAGGTTGGCCTCACCAATGCCCTATAACAGTGGTGTACTCAGGGAGTTGAAGCTGCTCAGGCACTTGCACATGTATACAGCAGTCTGGATAGCAATGGGAGAAGATCCGACATTCTTTCTTTCAAATGGGTGACCAGGAATCTCTTCCCCTCTTACTGCCATGGGCAGGTATCCAATGAATTTTGCAGACTGATTGTCAAACTGTTGGGTTGCGTAACGAACACATCTTCCTTGGTCATCAAGTCCAGGGGTGGGATTTGAACATGGAGTTGCTGGTGCAGAGGCAGGGACACTACCCATTGTACCACAAGACCTTTGGGCAATGAAGACTAGACTTCAAAATTCAAGGCCCTGAAGTGCTTTGAGCTGTAGGGTGGCCATGAGATGCGCTTTATAAATGCAAGACTATTTTCTTTTGACGGTAACCTTTGATCCCAAAATGAATTTAGATTACGCAAAAACAATCTCCCTATATTCGCAGAGCATTGAAGCACTGTAACTGAAGAAATCCCTCTCACAGGATTTCTAAAGCCCACTGCAAAATAACAAATCTTTCATTTCAGCACAATTCCAATTCGATCTAAAGGATAGCAAAAATGAATGACAGCAAGGGCGGCATTGTAGCACAGTGGTTAGCACTGTCGCTTCACAGATCCAGTGTCCCAGATTTGATTCCCGGCTTGGGTCATTGTCTGTGCGCGTCGGCACGTTCTCCCCGTGTCTGCGTAGGTTTCCTTAGGGTGCTCTTCATCAGTTTCTTCCTACAGCCCAAAGATGTGCAAGTTAGGTGAATTGGCCATGAACAATTGCCCTTAGTGTCCAAAAAGGTTAGATGGGGTTACGGGATAGGGTGGAGATGTGGCCTTAAGTAGGGTGTTCTTTCCAAGGGCCGGTGCAGACTCCATGGGCCGAATGGCCTCCTTCTGCACTGTAAATTCTATGATTCTATGATCAACATTCCTCCTTATTCCCATTGTCACTTTCAAATATTGGCTGAAGCCTTAAAAAAACACCTGCAGTCTCTGGCAGCAAAGCACATTTTACATTACAACTCTCTTCAGGGATTTGTTTCTGTTGGGTGTGAATCAGAATTGTGGTTTGGCACAAGCTCACGACTTGGTTCGAAACTCCACCAGGGAACTGGAAGGTGAGTGAAAACGGAAAGGGACAACGCCAATAGGTGGAGCCCTGTATCATTTAATGGGAAAGCGTTCACGGTTCTGTCCACCCC
Organism: Scyliorhinus torazame; assembly: GCF_047496885.1. Taxonomy (NCBI): domain Eukaryota; kingdom Metazoa; phylum Chordata; class Chondrichthyes; order Carcharhiniformes; family Scyliorhinidae; genus Scyliorhinus; species Scyliorhinus torazame. The sequence continues at coordinate 67,163,638 of NC_092712.1, read as the reverse complement.
ATCGTCCCATTAATCCCGGAATATTTTCTGTGCATTCAGGATTCTTTAAAAAAAAAACCGTTAGTTTCGTTCTTAATAGTCGGCAGTGTGCGGGGGAGAAGTGTATAAAAAAGACAGCAGTCGGTATGGGTGATACAGCTCAAGAACCGACTGCCTCTCAGCACCAATTTGCAACAGGTAAGAGAGACTCCACATCGAACAATACACGAGGGCAAACTCCCGGTTCAGTTCCACTAAATATTCAGGCTTATTTCACTTTGCTGAATATATATTTTGCAGACTCTGTAAGATGATGATGTCCTGGATGAGACTCGGTCTCCCTCTGGCTCTTCTCTGCCTGTGCTCAGCAGGTGCCAGTGGACATCACTCTGACCATCTCTGCATGAGGAGGGCGTTCTGGCAGGAACTGATGCAAGGATTGGAAAATATAGTAAGTAGGTCGTAGAACCAAAACCTTCACGGGTATACAACCCCTCTTGCGATTTAATTCTCCAGTCACCCTGCAAAGTAATCGCTGAGCTATCAGCTGCACGAAGCCATGGTGAACGGGCTAGGATTTGAGATGCGATGTAGGATTTGGGGCTGGGATTCAACTGGGAATTGGGACTAGGATTAGAGTTTAGGCCTGGGACTGTGATTTGGAATTTGGGGATTGGGATTTGATCTGGAGTTATCCTTGAGCAGGGACACATCCGCTGGGGATTCCAGGAATGAGTGAAGTTATTAGGGGACTGTTGGAGATAATTCAGAATGAGTTTGGTTCCTCTCAGAGTGACTCCTTTTCTATAACTTCTAACTGACCTTAAACCTTGATTTTCTTTTCCAACAGAATCCATTTTTTTCAGTGGAATGTCGAACTGAATATGATTTCAGCCTGAAACTTCCAACGCTTGTAAAACCGGTGAGTGAGGCAGAAACAAATAGAACCATTTCATCACATGTAAAATGACCCAAGATAAACCATCCTCCATCAACCCTTTTGTATGTTCAAATCTTTTGGTCCAGGCGAAGCATGACAGAGGGGCAGCTACGGTTGCAATCCTGAAGGGGATTCAGAAGCTTTTCAGTCAACCCAAAGCACCTATCCCCAAAAGAGAGCGGAGGATCTTCCTCAACACTGTAACTGAGATTCTCTCTCAGCTACAGTCATGTGTAAGTACACCTCACTTTAGGCTACCTGTTTTCTTCAACAGGCTAGCTCACATTTCCTTTGGAAGTTAACAGAAAATGCATCAGCCTCTGAAAATAGAACAGAAAGGACCTGTTACTTTTTTGTGGATGCCGGCATATTTGCTGTGTACTTCCAGCATTTACAGATTTTTATTTTAGATTTTTGGCACTAAAAGTGATCTTGTTCCTTACCTGACTCTGTTCTTTTACAGGTAACATCTCCACAGTCCGATTATATTCACCAATCAAACATACAGGAAAGATTCCAGAAACTAGAGGCATTTGTCGAACACAAGGTAAAATGTTTCTGTTGAAACATATATCAGATAATAATAAACATTGATAATAATAATTCCAAATAGCCTATAAGAACAATGATGCACAAGTGAATGACTTGCTTGGCCATTTCGGAGTGAACTCTGTTGTTGGTCTGGAATTACATATAGGTCAAGCCAGGAAAGGACAACAGATTTCCTTCCCAAAAGGACATCAGTGAACCAGATGGATTTTTTTTTACAACAATTATGCTCACCGTTACTAATTCTAGCTTTTTACTTACATTCAAATCCCTCAGCCACTGTGGTGGGATTTGAACTCATGTCCAGATCACCCGACCAGGCGGTGCAGTCTCGATGGGCCAAATGGCCTTTTCTGCACTGTATTTTTCTGTGATTCTGTGATTACCAGTCCAACTGACACAGTACTTCAGCTTCTCCAAAAGTAACCATTTTCTATGGGGGCCGGTTTAGCTCAGTTGGCTGGATAGCTGGTTTGTGACGCAGAGCATGGGCAACAGCACAGGTTCAATTCTGTACTGGCATAAGGTTATTCTCTTCCTTGCCCCTCACCTGAGGTGTGGTGATCCTCAGGTTAAATCACCATCAGTCAGCTCTCCCCCCTCAAAGGGGAAAGCAGCCTGTGGTCATCTGGGTGTATGGCGACTTTATCTTTATTGAAGTATTACATGAAATATAAGAATAATTTAAGAATTCCACATTCTTGAAAAATTGTATTTTAATTTTGCTTAACAGGGAAGCTTTACACTGAGAACTAATTTCTCTTTTCTCTCCACAGGGAAACAGTCGCTGTTCTTGGGAGATTGTTCATGCAATATGCAGAGACATTCTTCAAGAGCTTGCGATGCACCATGCAAGAAAATAGGGTGAAAAGAAGAGTATAATCTTAAATTAATATATTTATAAAGAAACCAGTTTGGGTTAAGTTTTAAGTAACTTCTTGTTGTATTACCTTAATTTCCGATTTTATCTCCATATTTTAAACTTGTAAAATCTCATTGCCTATTCAAATATTAGAATGTGTGTTCAGTGTGTAAAATTAAATAAGATGAAAACCTGTTATTTATTTTAAACTGTATTGTCTAAAGATGAAATAAAAAACTTTATAAATTACGAATCCAAACTTCTTGCTTAATTTAGTTTCATTTCAGCTCATTGAATGCGAATTTGTGTAAAATGAATTGGCAATGCATAGAATTACATAAAATCCAAAACATAGAAACAGGTTTTACAGCCCAACTGCTCTACGCCAGTGTTTATACTCCATGTGAGCCTCCTTCCAATCTAATTACACCTCCCCACCCTATCCCTGTATCTTTTTATTCACTTTGCCATAGGTATATATCAAATTTCCCCTTCGGTGCATCAGTGTTACCTGTGAGTTCCACATTCTCGCTTCTCTCTATGGGCTGTTTGCCAATTTGTGGAGTGTGATGTGGGATATGATGATGAAGGGCGGCATTTACTACATTATAGAATAGGATCCATACAATGCAGAAGGAGGCCATTCGGCCCATTAAGTCTGCACCGACCCTCTGAAAGAGCACCCTACCTCGACCCAATCCCCCCGTAACATGTCCTATGTTTTTCATGTATAGACCCATCTGCCTGGACTGCACCTCAGTACATGTGACAATAAATCTATCGCTAATCTAACCCCTTAACCAAATGTAACCTGCACATCTTTGGAAACTAAGGGGCAATTTAACATGGCAAATCCACCTAAATTGCACTTCTTTTGACTGAGAGGAATCCAGAATACCTGAAGGAAACCCACGCAGACATGGGGAGAAAGTGCAAACTCCACACAGATAGTCACCCACTGTGAGGCAGCTGTGCTAACCATTGTGCCGCTGTGCTGTCCCATTCTACTCAATCAAAGGCTTTCTCAGCATCCAGGGAGACGGTCACCTCTGGTGTCCTCTCCCTGGATGGTATTATTACATTCAGCAGACATATGGGGCGTCATTCTCCGACCCCCCGCCGGGTTGGAGAATGGCCGTTGGCCGCTGTGAATCCCGCCCCCGCCCCCGCCGAAGTCTCCGGTACCGGAGATTGGGTGGGGGCGGGAATCGGGCCGCGCCGGTTGGCGGGACCCCCCGCTCAATTCTCCGGCCCGAATGGGCCGAAGTCCCGCCCAGAAATTGCCTGTCCCGCCGGCGTGAATCAAAGCTGGTATTTACTGGCGGGACCAGGCGGCGTGGGCAGGCTCCGGGGTCCTGGGGGGGGGGGGGCGCAGGGCGATCTGCCCCCGGGGGGTGCCCCCACGGTGGCCTGGCCCGCGATCGGGGCCCACCGATCCACGGGCGGGCCTGTGCCGTGGGGGCACTCTTTCCCTTCCGCCTCCGCCACGGCCTCCACCATGGCGGAGGCGGAAGAGACTCTCCCCACTGCGCATGCGCGGGAAACTGTCGGCAGCCGCTGATGCTCCCGCGCATGCGCCGCATTTCCGCGCCAGCTGGCGGGGCACCAAATGCCATTTCCGCCAGCTGGCGGGGCGGAAATCCCTCCGGCGCCGGCCTAGCCCCTCAATGTTGGGGCTCGGCCCCCAAAGATGTGGAGCATTCCGCACCTTTGGGCCGGCGCAATGCCCGTCTGATTGGCGCCGTTTTTGGCGCCAGTCGGCGGACATCGTGCCGTTGGGGGAGAATTTCGCCCATGATCACTGTTAATTGTCTGCCCTTACCTAACCCTGTTTGATCTTCTGCAATCACTTTTGGCATGCAACTCTCCAGGCACCTTGCCAGTGCTTTCGCTAGGACTTTCGCATCACACAATACTCCAGGTGCGGCCTCACCAATGCTCTATATAATTGCAGTAAAACATCTCTATTTCTAGACTCAAATCCTCTCGCTATGAAGGCCAACATACCATTCGCCTTCTTTACTGCCTGCTGTGCCTGCACGCTTACTTTCAGCAACTGATGCACGAGGACACCAAGGTCTCTCTGAGTATCCACCTCTCTCAATTTACACACATTCAAATAATAATCAGTCTTCCCATTTTTGTTACCAAAGCGGATAACCTCAAATTTATCCAAATTACACTGCATTTGACATGCATGCGCCCACTCACTCAGTCTGTCCAAATCCCACTGAAGCATCTCTGCATCCGCATCACAGCTCATCCTCCCACTCAACTTTGTATCATCTACAAATTTGGAGACAATACATTTAGTTCCCTCATCCAAATCATTTATATATATTGTGAACAGTTGGGGTCCTAGCACAGATCACTGCGGTACCCCACAGGTCACTGCCTGCAAATCAGAAAAAGACCCATTTATTCCAACCTTTTGTTTCCTGTCTGCTAATCAGATTTCTATCCATTTCAAGACACTATCCATAATCCCATGCACTTTAGCTTTACATATTAATCTGCTATCTGAGACAATGTCGAAACCCTTCTGAAAGTCTAGATAAACACATCCACTGGTTCTCCCATGTCAACTCTACTAGTTGTATCTTCAAAGAATTCTAGTAGATTTGTCAAGCATGATTTTCCTTTAGTAAACTCATGCTAGTTTACTTTCAAATGGTATTTTCCTCTTCTTAATCAATTCCTTGGTTTGCCTTAAACTGTTCCCAATCCTCAGGTTTATTGCTTTTTTTTGCTCATTTGTATGCCTCTTCTTTGAATCCTATACTATCTCTAATTTCCCTTGGAAGTCATGTTTTAGCAACAGTTCTCTTTCTACTCTTGCGTTAAAAAGGAATAAACAACTTTTGGAGTTCACATATTCATTCCTTGAATGCTTGCCATTGGCTGTACGCTGTCCATCCTCTCAGTAATCTTACTGAGTCCGTCATAGCCAGCTCATGCCTCATACCATCATAGTTACCTTTATTGAGGTTCAGGACCCTGGTCTCAGAATCAACTACCTCACTATTCACCTTGAGAAAGAATTCTACAATATTATGATCACTCATCCCCAATAGTTCTCTCACAACTAGATTGCCAATGAATCCATCTTCATTGCATAACACTCAGCCCAATATTCGTGGGTAGGCGGTACTTACGTGTGAGGAGAGATTGAGTCAGTTAGGATTGTATACGCCAGAGTTCAGAAGAATGAGGGGGGGAATCTCTTTGAAACCTTTAAAATTCTAACAGGGCTAGACAGGGTAGATGCAAGAAGGATGTTCCCGATGGTGAGGGTTTCCAGAAACAGGGGTCACAGCCTGGGGATATGGGGTAGACATTTAAGACAGAGATGAGGGGAGATCTCTTCACCCAGGGAGTGGTGAGCCTGTGGAACTCATTACCACAGCAAGTGGTTGAGAGCAAAACATTGTATGTTTTCAAGAAGTAATTAGATGTTGCACTTGGCGCAAAGGGGATCAAAGGATATGGGGGAAGGAAGCATCAGACTATTGAGTTGGATGATTAGCCATGATCATTATAAATGGAGGAGCAGATTTGAAGGGCTATATGGCCCCCTCCTGCTGCTATTTTCTATGTTCCTATGAACATCCCAAGCAGAAGGGGGTGACAGGACACCAACTACAAAACAAGAGCTGGCCCGGCCCCGTGCACTCTCCCACCTAGGAGTCAGGATAACCAAGGATACCCACACTATGCCAAAACTCACGACCAGCCTCACTGCTCTCTAACCACATCCAAGGTAGCGTACCAGCTCCCTGACATTGTATGATTCAGTCATCCTCAACCAAGGAGACCCTGTCATCAAGGAGAAGAAGAATCGTCAGGACACCCAACGACTGGGTGTCTCGGGAGGGGCACGATCCTACCTCCTATAACAATATGGAAAATCCCCGAAGAGACAATACACACAATTTGAGACCTACAGCAGTACACAGACGAACGCCAGCATTAGTCAATGAATGCTAGACATGGACCAGCACCCTCTGCCATAACAAAAATGATACAAGGGGCAGAACAGCACAGCCTCATCAGAGACAGAACCATTGCCTGCCCAGGAGACACCCAACTTTAAAAAAGGAGGGCATTCAGCAAGCCACCATATAAGATGACTTGGGGAGGGCACCTTTCTCCCCCATTCAGCCTGCCCTCGAATCAAATAAGGGCTCCAACAGAACAGATCCAAAGCATCCAGACTCTTACTTCAACCCTGTCACCCCCTCAGTGGAACCCTATCTTCAGAGGGGGAGCAGACCAGGAGCCCCCAAAGGGAATAATTCGGAGGAAGGAAACACAGTCCAGCACCCAACAAACCCTCTTGCCCGACCCATGTAAACATAGTTATTCCTGCCCTATCCCACAAGAACAAGCGGCCACGGCCACCACCCATGCAGCTGAGACAATATTGAAGATGACAAGTCAAGCATGGATTAATCAGCCGTACCAAAGCTTATGCCATCACATATTCCCCCCCTACTCTAGAGACACCAAACACAAAGAGGAATCACAAGGAACCCAGTCCTCTCTAGGATACAAGATCTGTCTGGACTTACAGAGGAGTTAAACACAGATTTCCCAAACCCAAAGTTTTTTAAAAAGCTTTTTATTGGCATTTTCAAAATTATGTACATTGCCATTCGTTTTCATTTATTATACAATACAAAAGTTTTTTCTTATGTTTCTCAAACTGTTGCCGTCCGATTTGGCATGCCCTCCCCCCTCGCCACCCCCACCCCCCCACCCCAGGCCCCCTTTCCCTAACCTCCCTCCCCCACCACCCTCCCCCGATGTCCTCTCAGATTGATCAGGGGGGGGGGGGGATCGTCGAGCAAGATTCAGGATCCCTCCAAAGTTTCATTGGACAAAGTTCCTTCACCTCCACTACACTGTCGCCTTGACTCCCAGACAGCAAGAAACCAAGGCCCGAGCAGGAAACGACGACCCCACATGGCCAGCTGCCTCCAACAGCTCATGACGAGCATTGAGAACAAGACAAGGTAAGACGTGGTCGGAGCCTCCAACCAACCCCAGGCCTTGCTGACTGGATACAATGTGCTCTGTCAAATCTGAAATGCCCAGCCATTAAATTGAGATTCATAGAATCATAGAATTTACAGTGCAGAAGGAAGCCAATCGGCCCATCGAGTCTGCACCAGCCCTTGGAAAGAGCACCCTCCTCAAGCCCAGGCCTCCTCCACCCCATCCCCTTAACCCAGTAACCCCGATTAACCTTTTTGGACACTAAGGGCAATTTAGCATGGCCAATCCACCTAACCCACACATCTTTGGACTGTGGGAGGAAACTGGAGCACCCGGTGGAAACCCACACAGACACAAGGAGAACGTACAGACTCCACACAGACAGTGACCCAAAACGGGAATCGAACCTGGGACCCTGGAGTTGTGAAGAAACTGTGCTAACCACTGTGCTACCGTGCTGCCCGGCAGCATTGTGGCCAACTTTCAAATTCAGCTGGTAATTCATCTACCGATGAGACCGGTTACACAGGGGTGGCTCACCTCCCTGAATCGGTCAGGCTAGGGCATGCAATTGGATTCCAAGGACTGAACGTGAGTTCTCACCAGTGAAATTGCTCTATCAAGTAACAGGACTCTCTTCTCCACTTTCACTGTTCTCTCATGGATATTTCACAGTTCATCGCAGTGAGCATCAATAACCTGCACCATGGCGCCAAGATCATCGTTCACAGCATTATTCTCAATGGAAGCCATCATCTTGTTTGGGCGGGTATTAAAATTGCAGCTGAGACCAGAGTCTCAGCTTTGTAGTTCACACTTCCATGACTGCAGGGACTGTCATGCGAATGAGGAGCGGAACCTTTAAGAGTCATTTCATCAGGAGGCCAATCCTCTGACTCAGAGGGCTCATTTGATTTATTACCCAGGTGTGTTCTATCTCTGAAAGAGATAGGCAATGTGGTCTCAGTTGGAGACACAACCTCCAGTGAGGAGGAGCAAAGAATTAGGAGGAGGAGAGTAGGAGAAGGGAACAAAGAGAGGTTTAGGATGCTGTGGTTTTTCAGGAAGGGGACAGAACAGTACCAGACCCCAATGGTCAGAATTAACCCAGAAATCCTCAGCGGAAGTGCAGATGAGATTATGCTGCCCCAAGAGCATACAGGCAGTGATTTAGATACCTGCAACTAAACGAGACACAGTGCTGGAGAAAACTCAGCCTTTCAAGAGCCACAGTAACATCACCTTGTGAGATGCTCACTGGGGAGATTGTATCCAACCTGATGCTTGCTGCACTGAAGCTGACAGTTGTGCTGAACTTTTTTTGCAGCAGCTGGCTCATCCGAGGCAAACCTGTGGAGACTTTAGTGGGATAACACAGCATGCTTCACAGCTCGGCATCAATGTGTTCACAGATGCATTATTGCAAAGGGTACAGGGAATCATTGACTGTACATACGTAGTCAATAATACTCCTGCTGGATAGCCATGCACCTTCATGTACAGAAGGGGATTCCACTCCATCAATGTTGAGCTGGTGCTTGACCATAATCGACAGATCATGCAGGTATGTGCCAGGTCTTGGGCAGCAGACGCAACTCATACATCCTTAGGAACTCCGAGATTCCAGACATTTTCACTGGCTAGATTCATTGAGGGATGGCTACTATGTCTTAAGGGCTATCCACTGAAAAAATGGCAACTGACGCCAATAAGGGTGCCCAGATCTGATGATGAGGTACAATGAGGGCCACACCAGCACCATGGCTATAGTGGAGCAAGTGGATGGGGTTGACATTAAGGATGCCTTAATATGGCAATGGTTTCTACCAGTCACTGCTGTGACTGCAGAGGTCTACTGGAATCTTGGCCCTCCTTTTCCCATTTTTCTACCCAAACATTCACCATCACTACACCTGTAGTCCTTCAATCTCCAGATACCAGTCACAGAGCCACAGCAGTCCATGGAGACACATGCGTTTGTTTTGCTTCTCCAGAATTTGGTGCGAATGAAAAACTGGTGTGAAAATGGAAGAAGGGATTCATGCTGAAATAAATGCCCAAGATGAAATACCCTTTAAAAACAGAGACCGACCACTGGCCTGACTTTGAGAATGAGTCCTCAAACCGTCTCATAGTTATCAGAAATGCACTTAAGTGGACCATGAAGCCCTGAGTCCAGCTAAGACTTTGGAGCAACAGCTTGTTGGGGGAGCTGCTTCAAGTAACAAGAACGCCTATTCTTGTGGCAGAAGGTCAGGATCGCTCAGATAATATCAAAGCATCGAACGCAGAGAGGCAAGAGTCCAGTGCCCTTTGGTCCTTTCAACTTTTCAACACTCTGCATTTCTGGCCAGTTCTTCTGAACCAGGGGCGAGATTCTCCGACCCCCCGCCGGGTCGGAGAATCGCCGGGGGCTGGCGTGAATCCCGCCCCCGCCGGTTGCCGAATTCTCCGGCACCGGATATTCGGCGGGGGCGGGAATCGCGCTGCGCCGGTTGGCTGCCCCCCCCCCGCGATTCTCCGGCCCGGATGGGCCGAAGTCCTGCAGCTAAATTGCCTGTCCCGCCGGCGTAGATTAAACCACCTACCTTACCGGCGGGACAAGGCGGCGCAGGCGGGCTCCGGGGCCCTGGGGGGGGCGCGGGGCGATCTGGCCCCGGGGGGTGCCCCCACGGTGGCCTGGCCCGCGATCGGGGCCCACCGATCCACGGGCGGGCCTGTGCCGTGGGGGCACTCTTTTTCTTCCGCCTTCGCCACGGTCTCCACCATGGCGGAGGCGGAAGAGACTCCCTCCACTGCGCATGCGCGGGAATGCCGTCAGCGGCCGCTAACGCTCCTGCGCATCCGCTGCCCGGGGATGTCATTTCCGCGCTAGCTGGCGGGGCACCAAAGGCCTTTTCCTCCAGCTGGCGGGGCGGAAATTCGTCCAGCGCCGGCCTAGCCCCTCAATGTTGGGGCTCGGCCCCCAAAGATGCGGAGCATTCCGCACCTTTGGGGCGGCGCGATGCCCGACTGATTTGCGCCGTTTTGGGCGCCAGTCGGCGGACATCGCGCCGAGACCGGAGAATTTCGCCCCAGGTCTCTAAAGAAATGCAGAGCATACAGTCTATCATCACTGTAGCTGCGGGGGAGAACCAGGTACACCCACTTGTCTGACGCTAGCAGCCTAAGGCAAGTTTAAATGTTCAGTGTGAATGTAAGCGAAGGGGTGAATGGATCAATGTTAGTGGATTATCATAGATTATCATAGAATTTACAGTGCAGAAGGAGGCCACTCGGCCCATCGAGTCTGCATCGGCTCCTGGAAAGAGCACCCTACCCAAGGTCAACACCTCCACCCTATCCCAATAACCCAGTAACCCCACCCAACACTAAGGGCAATTTTGGACACTAAGGGAGGAGGGTGGGGTAGCTGATGAGGTGGATGGCTGAGGTGGTAGGTGGATAGCCTGGGATATGGGGGGGGGGGTGGCTAGTGTTTGAGCTGATATGTGAGAGGTGGCAAGGTGGGTGGCAGGTGAATGAAGGTAGGGTGGCAGGGGTTAGCGTGGCAGGTGAGAATGGTGGCAGATGGATAATGTAGCAGCAGATGGGTAACATGGTAGGTGGGGAGGGTGTCGGTGGGAGGGTGGCTGATAGCTCTAAGCTTTGTACAGCGTGACCAACACATGGAATCAACATCTTAATGGAGCGATGATGGAGAAAACCCGGCATAATGTTGAATAACAATAAAAAACTTTAAGGTTTTTCTGGATGGATCATCTGAATGATCCATAATTATCCATAATTGACATCTGATCATACTGATTCTAAAACAAGGTATAAAGTAGCTTTAGTTATCTGTGGGAGTACAGATCATGATACCAGCAGAATGATTGCACAATGCACAGGAAGCTGGAAAGAAAACAGAACCAGATTCCAAATTCATGTCATTAGGTTAGCCCATCTAATGCTATATTCCCATAATATATACTTCGGGATGGAGTTTCACTATGAACGTGTGTCATATTTAATTTTTTTTCAGAACACCCCTATCCCAGTCCCAAGTTGCAATGTCTGGCATCATGCCATTTGAAATGCCAGTTTCATTCTATATCTCCCTTTGCATTTCGGTGCTAAATGTGAATCAAGCCTTTCTGTTTTAGGTTTCATTTCAATGGAACTGAAAGTTGCTGTTCTGAAACAAATGTGGCAAATAATACCGGTCCCATTACTTACATGGTCCCTCTTATCCTGGACAGCATCTGGACAGGTGAATGACACCAACCATTTTGTCATGGAGGTGTGCATCAATTACGTTTGGACACTAGGGGAATGAAGAATATGGGGATAGTGTATGAAGTGTTGCGTACTCTGAGACACAGACGAACCAACACGGTTGCGATTGGTACAACGCAGTTTTATTTCTTTTAACTATTTATATAACAAACTTGGTACTCAGCACATGGTGACTGTCTGAGTGTCTGGCTTGGAGGTCTTGCCCTGAGCTGTCTCCTGCTGGACTGCCCAGGAAGTGTCGTGTTCCTTGTTTTGTACTGTGTATGCTCTTGTCTGTGATTGGCTGTCGTGTTGTGTGTGCTAATTGGTCCGTTGATCTGTCCATCACTATGTCTGTGTGTATGTGCTGTGATATTCACTTGAATATCCTGACATCCCCCTTTTTTACAATATTATGTGCCTACGTGGTTATAAATAGAGATGTGTACTGAGTGCAGCTAAATGTGTGTGTGTGTAATATTTACAGCATGTACATGGGGCTTAACTATATACAAGGGGCGATGTCGGGTGTGACATAATAACGAGGTTGTACCATAACAAAGAACGTGGAAATGTGGAACGATAAAACAAATTCCTGTAACGATAAGAACATAAAGATGTTAAAACAGTGGTTGCATGAGTTCAACGTGTAAACAGTCTCATAAGTCCAGTCTAGTAGGTGGGCGACGAATTCGGGTTGACCGCCTCAAGGGTGGGTCTGGAACCACCGGCTGTGGTGCGGGCCTGGCCACGAGCGGCGACGGAAGGGGCATGGTAGCAGGCAGCTCCACAAAGTCGCTATCAGGAACCACAGGAGGACACGGCGTCAGTGTAAGTTCTCGTTGCGAGCATGGAAGTAGGCGAAGAGCCCGGCGATTGCGCCTACGCACGGATCCATCAGGCATGCGAACCAGGAACGAGCGGGGAGCCACGCGTCGGAGAACTTCGGCAGGTGCTGACCACCCACCTTCTGGTAGGTGGATGCGGACGTCATCTCCAGGGGCCAGGGCGGAAAGATCAGTTGCCCGTGTGTCATATGACCTCTTCTGGCGACCGCGCTGCAGTTGCATCCTGTGCAGTACCGGAGCATGGTCTATTGTGGGTGCCAGGATGGAAGGCACAGTGGTCCTGAGGGCGCGACCCATCAGCAGCTGGGCTGGTGAGAGACCAGTGGCTAGTGGGGCCGAGCGATAGGCCAGCAGGGCGAGGCAGAAGTCCGACCTGGCAGCAGCAGCCTTGCAGAGAATCCGCTTGATAGTGTGAACGCCCTTCTCCACCTTTCCATTTGACTGGGGGTGCAGAGGGCTGGACGTCACGTGTGTGAAGCCATACGAGGCTGCAAACAATGACCATTCCTGGCTGGCGAAACAGGGCCCATTGTCCGACATGACAGTCATTCGGAATGCCGTGGCGAGCAAAGGTGTCTTTGCAAGCCCTGATGACAGCAGACGACGTCAAATCGTGCAGGCGTATGACTTCTGGGTAGTTGGAGAAGTAGTCAACGATGATGACATAGTCCCTGCCGAGCGCGTGAAATAGGTCCACACCCACCTTCGCCCAGGGGGACGTCACCAGCTCATGGGGCAGAAGCGTTTCAGGAGGTTGCGCCGGCTGAAACCTTTGGCAGGTTGTACAGTTGAGCACCATGTTGGCAATATCGTCACTGATGCCCGGCCAGTATACCGCCTCTCGGGCCCTCCGTCTGCACTTCTCGACCCCCAAGTGGCCTTCGTGTAGTTGGTCGAGAACCAGCTTGTGCATGCTGTGTGGAATCACAATCCGGTCCAGCTTCAGAAGGACACCATGAATGACGGCCAGGTCGTCTCGGACATTGTAGAACTGCGGGCACAGCCTCTCGGCGAACACGGGCCGGACTGGAGTCGTCAGCTGGCAGATTTGCCGATGTGAAGGCCACCTGTGCCTCGACCTGACATACGAACCCCTCCGAATCTGGCGGCATGCTCACTGCTCTGGATAGGGCATCCGCAACGATGAGTTCCTTCCCTGGGGTGTAGACCAGTTGGAAGTCATACCTCCTGAGTTTAAGTAGGATGCGCTGGAGGCGAGGGGTCATCTCGTTCAGGTCCTTGTTTATTATGCTGACCAGGGGGCGGTGGTCAGTTTCGACAGTGAACCGGGGAAGACCATATACATAATCATGGAACTTGTCTAAACCGGTTAGCAAGCCCAGGCACTCCTTTTCGATCTGTGCGTAGCGCTGCTCTGTGGGGGTCATGGCTCGCGGTGCATAGGCAACTGGGGCCCATGACGACGTGTCATCCCGCTGCAGGAGCACTGCTCCAATGCCGGATTGGCTGGCATCAGTCGAGATTTTGGTGGCACGAGACGCGTCAAAGAACGCCAATACCGGTGCAGTGGTGAGTTCGTGTTTGAGCTCCTCCCATTCCAGCTGGTGTGTGTGTTGCCACTGGAATTCCGTGGACTTTTTGACGAGGTGGCGCAGAGCTGTCGTGTGGGAGGCAAGGTTGGGAATGAACTTCCCCAGGAAGTTGACCATACCAAGGAAGCGTAGCACTGCTTTCTTGTCTGCGGCATGTCTGTGATGGCGCTCGCCTTGTCTGCATCCGGACGGACCCCTGACCGGGAAATATGGTCCCCCAGGAACTTCAGCTCGGTTTGGCCAAAGGCACACTTGGCTCGGTTGAGGCGCAGGCCGTTTTCCCGTATGCCGGCAACAACGGGTTGGAGACGATATATGTGCTCCTTTGGTGTGGTGGACCAGATGATGACGTCGTCCACGTAGACGCACACCCCTTCGATGCCTTCCATCATCTGCTCCATGATCCTATGAAAGACCTCGGATGCCGAGATGATGCCAAATGGCATCCGGTTGTAGCAGAACCTGCCGAAAGGGGTATTGAAGGTCCACAGCTTTCGGCTGGACGGATCGAGTTGGATCTGTCAAAACCCTTTAGAGGCATCCAGTTTCGTAAAATTATTCGTCTGGGCCATTTCAGTCGTGATCGCCTCCCGTTTGGGTATGGGGTAATGTTACCTCATAATATTGTTATTGAGGTCTTTTGGATCAATACATATGTGGAGCTCGCCAGAGGGCTTCTTGACACACACCATGGAGCTAACCCACGACGTGGGCTCCGTGAACCTGGATAGGACCCCTTGGTCCTGGAGATCCTGCAGCTGCTGCTTGAGGCGGTCTTTGAGTGGCGTAGGGACTTTGCGAGGTGCGTGAATGACCGGGATGGCGTCTGGTTTGAGGCAAATTCGGTAGATGTATGGCAGTGTTCCCATGCCCTCGAATGCCTCCTGGTTGTGGTCGAGGAGCGATTGGAGCTGTGCGTGGAACTCTGCATCCGGGAAGTCAGATGTGCTGTCTGGAGAGAGAGAGTGGACTCGTTGCACGAGGTGGAGAGCCTTGCATGCCTGTGCGCCCAGCAGGGAGTCCTTCGATGAGCCGACTATCTCGAACGAGAGTGTGGCCGTGTGTGTGTTGTGTGTCACCTGGAGCTGGCAGGATCCCATAGCCCGGATAATGTTCCCATTGTAGTCGACCATCCTGCACCGGGACGGCCGGATTGGTGGTCTGGCCTTCATGGCGTAGAAGGCTGACCATGCTATGAGGTTGATGGAGGCGCCAGTGTCCAGGCGGAAAGTGATCGGCGATCGGTTGACCGTCAGGGTGGCACACCATTCATCATCCGGATTGATTGTGTTGACTCGGTTCCCATCAATGACCGCAACCCGGGAGGCGTCTCGGTCATCTGTGTCATCGGTCTGGATGTCGTAATGTGGAGGCTGAATGGTCCGCACGTTCCTGCGAGGTTGTCGGAAATGTGGAAGATCGACAGGTTGAGCTGCTCGACAGTAAGCAGCGTAGTGGCCCACCTTGCCACAGCGTAGGCATTGTCGGGTTTTTGCGGGACATTGCCGTTTTAAATGTGCAGCTCCACAGTTGCCGCACGTCATGACGTCATGGCGTTCGTTGCGCCACTGCGCATGCGCAGTTCAGTCTTGCATCGCGCGCGCCTGCGCATCACGTCCCTCAGTGTTGCTGTAGGTTTTGGCGCGCACAAGTGCGGCAGGCCTCGAAAGGCCGCGGGCCGGGTGAAACCCGATCACCTGGACCCGTTCAGCCTTGTGGGGCACCTGGCTCGCCGATCCGGTCGCGTAGGACCCCCTCCGCGCCGATTCGGTCACCTGAAATTGGGCATAGCGGCTAGTCGCGTTCTCGTGCAGGACACAGGCTTCAACTGCAGATGCTAAGGTCAGGCCTTTTATTTTTAAAAGCTGCTGGCGTAGGCTGCCCGAGGCAACCCCAAAAACGATCTGGTCCCGGATCATGGACTCTGAGGTGGTGTCGTAACCGCAGGACTGCGCGGGTATGCGGAGATGCGTCAGGAATGACTGAAAGAGCTCATCCTTACCTTGCAGGCGCTGCTGGAAGACATACCTCTCAAAGCTCTCGTTGACCTCAACATTGAAGTGTTGGTCGAGCTTGAGGAGGACCAACGTATTTAGAGTTGTAGACATGGATGACATGCTGACCTGTGGTGGTGAGGAGGATGGCGATCTTTCTTTTGTCCGAGGCACTTTGTTTTTTGTTGGCTTCCAAAAAGAGTTTGAAGTGCTGTTTGAACAGCGTCCAATTTACGCCAAGGTTCCCAGCGACTTGCAACGGCTGCGGTGTGTTGACGGTGTCCATGACGCTGGATGGCAGATTTGTGGGTAGGTTTTAATTCACTCCTGGTACCATGAAGTGTTGGGTACTCTGAGACACAGATGAACCAACATGGTTGCGATTGGTTCAACGCAGTTTTATTTCTTTTAACTATTTATATAACAAACTTGGTACTCAGCGCATGGTGACTGTCTGAGTGTCTGGCTTGGAGGTCCATGCCCTGAGCCGTCTCCTGCTGGACTGCCCAGGAAGTGTTGTGTTCCTTGTTTTGTACTGTGTATGCTCTTGTCTGTGATTGGCTGTCGTGTTGTGTGTGCTAATTGGTCCGTTGATCTGTCCATCACTATGTATGTGTATATGTGCTGTGATGTTCACTTGAATATCATGACAGTATAGAGCTGAGGTAGAAGGCAAGCAACGACCACACTGAGTGGCAGATCAGGCTTGAAAGACTTTCTAGTCTATTCTGGAACTTATTTCTTATGTCTCCATTTTTTAATGCACTTGAGGTGCATTGTGCACGCTGGCTAATTGTGGTGGGTCAAGCAGCTGTTTGCATTTAAAGCAAACAAATGTTGAAGTCAAGATTTGAAATGTTGTTTTTGTTGTGAAAACCACCAGTAACATTTATTGTTTGAGGAGAAATGATCATTTCTTCAAGCATTGCCAATGTTTCATAGCGAACCGCTGTATGAACCCCTCTGTTGGTGAAGGCTCTGTTTCTGTTAATTTATATTTGTCTATCGTTCTTCAGAATTTGCCTCCATTGCCCACTTCAAGAACACAAGAAATAGGAGCAGGAGCGGACCATTCGGCCCCTCGAGCAACTTCCCCATTCAATAAGATCATGACTGATCCGATTGAGGCCTCAACTCCGATTTTCTGTTTGACCCCCCCCCCCCCCCACCCCGCCGCCATAACTCCCATTTATTCCCTTGTCGATTTGTCTCAAAAGTAGACAGATTTAACTCATCCTATTGACTTCCATAGGGCATGCATTACTGGAGGTTCAGCTGGGAATTCCAGAGGGGCTTTACAGCTGATGCCACGGCTGCCAATTTTAGAGCGATGAAAATTGGAGATGTTCAAGAGGCCAGCGTTAGAGGAGAGGAGATACCTTGGAGGTTTAGGGTTGGAGGGGGTTATAGAGGTAGGGAGGAGTGAAGACAGGGAAAACATGTGAAAACAATGTTGGGGGGTAGCTGGATGGGGAAGCCAATGCAGGTCAGTTAGTACAGGTAAATGAACTTGGCCATGGGTAAGAACATGGGCAGTAGAGTGTTGGGTGAGATCAAGTTCACGGAACGTTGAATGTTGGAGGCCAGCCTGGAGTGCATTGGGATAGTCAGGTTTAAGGGTATTAAGTGCATGGTGAGCTGAGTTTGGGCCAGAATCAGGTGAAGTTACAGAGGGGGAAATCCGCAATCTGAGTGATGGTGCTAGCATATGGTCAGAAGGTCACCTTGGGGTCAATTATGACATCAAGGTTATCATGGAATTACAGAATCCCTATAATGCAGAAGGAGGCCATTTGTCCCATTGAGTCTGCACTGGCCCTTGGAAAGAACACCCTACTTAAGCCTGCACCTTCATCCTATCCCCGTAACCCAGTAACCCCCACCTAACCTTTTGGACACTAAGGGCAAATGAGCACAACCAATCCACCTAACCTGCACATCTTTGGACTGTGGGATGAAACCTGAGGAAACCCACGCAGACACGGGGAGAAAGTGCAGACTCCACACAGTCACCCGAGGCCGGTATTGAACCTGGGTCCCTGGAGCTGTGAGGCAGCAGCGCTAACCAGTGTGCCACCCTGCCGCCCATGAATGCTCTATTTCAGCTCTATTATCAATGCTCTATTTCAACTTCAGATGATTGCCAGAGCGAGGAGTGGAGTTAGTGGCAAGGTAACAGAGTTTGCAACAGGAGAATGAAGACAATCAAGTCAGTCTTCCCAATATTTAGTTGGGGGAAATACCTGCTCATTCATTAGTGGATGTCAGGCAATCAGTCTGACAATATAAGGCAGTGGAAGTGTTGAGCGAGATGGCGGTAAGCGCATAAGAGCATAAGAGATAGACCATTCAGCCTGTCAGGAGATGATGGCATAGCTGTAATGTCACTAGACTAGTAAGCAAGAGGCAGAGGCTAATTTCCTGGGGATATGGGTTCAAATCCTGCCATGGCAGCTGGTGGAATTTGAATTCAATGAATTAATAAACCCAGTTGATTAATTAAAAAGAAGCAAAATTAGTATCAGTGATAGTGACCATGAAATTATCACAACTTCCCTCTGGAGCAAGGGCAATTAAGGATAGGCAAAAAAAACACTAGCCTTGTCAGTGATGCCCACATCCCACAAAATTATTTTTACAAACCTCCTCTGCCATTTGATATGATTGTGGCTAATCTTTTGCTTCAATTCTGCTTTCCTGCCTGCTCCCCATATCCCAGAGTAAAAATATGTCCATACAAAGCATATGTTTTTTAAATTTGTTCTCGGGACGTGGCATTTGTTGCCCATCCCTAATTGCCCGTGGGCTGAGTGGCTTGCTAGGCTATTTCAGACAGGCGACAACTGCATCGCCGTGTGGGTCTGGAGTCACATGTAGGCCAGACCAGGTAAGGAAGGCAGATTTCTTCCCTAAAGGGCATTAATGAAACAGGTGGGCTTTTATGACAATAAGCAATGGCTTCAGGGTCATCCTTAGACTTTTAATTGCAGATATTTATTGAATTCAAATTTCACCATCTGCCATGGCGGGATTCGAACCCGGGACCCTGGGTCTCTGGATTACTAGTCGAGTGATAATATCACTACACCACTGCCTCCCATCCATGGATGTTGGAGCATCCACAACCTCTGAGGTAAAGAATTCCAAAGATCCACAACCCCTTGGGTGAAGAAACATCTCTTCAACTCAGTCCTAACCGATTTGCCTCTTTTCATGAAATTGAGGCCCAATGTTCTAGATTCCTTAGCTAGAGGAACTGACACCACAGTGCTCATTAACCAGAGGAAATGACCTTGCAGGTCTACCTTGTCAGTCCTCTTTGTATGTTTCTATGTGATCCCCTGTTATTCTTATAAACTTGAGACAATATGGACCCAATTTTCTCAGCCTCTCATTATAGGACAGCTCCTCCCTGGGCCCAATCTAGTGAATCTTTACTGTATCACTTTCAGTACAAGTAGGTAACTTGCTATAGTCCAAGAAGGACCATAGGTATCACTCTCCATTAAAGGGACACAATTGGTTATATAGCATGAGGGGCTCCACTCCACATCAAGTGTGGGGCATGGTAAGGAGGTATGCCTCTACGAACTACCACATCCAGTACGGCCATTGAACTTGCACTGTTGGCATCTACCACACTCTAGCCATCTATCCAACTGAGCTAACTGATCCCTATAATATGGAAATGCATTCCCTTCGCCAGCACAAGCATCTCTCACCTCAATAAATAGATTTGTTTTGTTCTATTCTTTCATAGGAATTAAACCATAAATCTGTACCTCTGTACGTCTTTAACCATCAGGTTAGTTTCCTAACTAGTTTCCTTTGTCGACCTTATGTAAACCTATCATAACCATGTACACCTCTATCAGAATTCCCCCCCCCCCCACACACACACCCCAACCACCTATGTTCCAAGTAGTACATTTCCAGCCTTCTCCAGCCTTGTAGCCAAATCCCCTTATCCCTGGAGGGGGTGACGATGGCAGTTTTGAAAGAGAGGAAGATAGTATCTGAAGATAGCTGCTGACATCAGTCACCATGGAAGGCAGAGGGAGGCAGCAGCGCAGTGGTATTGTCGCTGCAGTCATCCAGATACCCAGGGCCATGTTCTAGGGACCTGGGTTCAAATGCCACCATGAGATGGTGAAATTTGATCTCAATAAAAATCTGGAATCCCATGAACGAATTTAAAATAAGCAGTAAGATGGGTCACCAGCAGTTTAGTGCGAATGGGATTGAGGGAGTAGGAGGTGGACCTCAAGATGAATTGTATGAGACAAGACAGGAGTGAAACGAGAGAAAGATGTGAGTGGGCTTCTAACTGTCTTTTGAAATGGCACTCAGTTGTATCAAACGATGAGAAAGAATGCCACATAGACAGCAATGGTTCAAGAAGCAAGCTCTCCACCGCATTCTCAGGGAAATTAGGCATCGGTGCTAAATGCTGGTATACTTGAGAATTATGTTTAAAAGTGCAAACTTGTGGTGAATGTATTCACCTGAATATGAACTGTCTGTATAGTACTGTGACCTATGACCAGGAAATGATAATACGGTCTACTTCCAGGTATTGTACTGGAACCCCGGTGGGCTCCGCCTCTGGCTCCGCCCTCCCCGGGGCGACATATAGGCCGGCCACCTGTGGGCGGCACTCATTTGTACAGCAGGCACTGGCAGGCAAGTTCCTGGATAATAAAGCCTTATGTTCACTCGTTCTCACAATCTTGCAGTGAATTGATGGTGTATCAGAACTATAGGCAGTTTTAGCAACATTGCTGTGTGTAAATCAGCACACAAACAGCTAGCAAAATCAGAAAATACTGGACACTCAGCAGGTCTGGCAGCATCTGTGGAGAGAAAAGGGAGCTACTGTTTTGAGTCTCGATGAGCCTTTGTCAATTTGTCTCAGACTTGCTGAGATTGTCCTGTATTTTCTGCTTTTGTTTCAGATTTCAGCATCCGCAGTAATTTGTTTTATATTCACAAACAACTAACATGTTTTTTTTGAAGGATGGGGATAGAATGATCAATTGGGGTGCCCGAAGGTTTAGCTGCCATGACCCTTCCTACTTCAAAGACAATTCATGGTTGTTAGAAGGTGATGCCAAACTAGCAGGTTCAGTGGAATCAAAAGATCTCTGACACCATTCAGGTAAGTCTACCTGTTCCTTGGCTTTAATTCCATCTCTATCATAGAACATTCAATGCTTTTGACATCAGTTGGACCAGACTGGACTTGGAATTGTTACAGAAGGAATAGTTACAGAAGGTCAGAAATCATCTTGATGCCACATGTGATGTTAAGCTGTGCATGGCAGCAGTAAGTGGGCTGTTGCAAATAACAGAGCAGATTAACGATAGATAACGTTTCCTCTTGAATGTTGAGCAATTAACGTGTTTTTAACATTTTAAATGCTATTTATCTATTAATAAATAGTATGCAAGTGCAGCACGGTAGCACAGTGGGTAGCACAGTTCTTTCACAGCTCCAGGGTCCCAGGTTCAATTCCCGGCTTGGGTCACTGTGCGGAGTTTGCACGTTCTCCCCGTGTTAGCGTAGATTTCCTCCGGGTGCTCCGGTTTCCTCCCACAGTCCAAAGATGTGCAGGTTTGGTGGATTGGCTATGCTAAATTGCCCTTTGTGTCCAAAAAAGGTTGGGGGGAGTTAGGGTGGAGGTGTGGTGATAGGGTGGAGGTGTGGGCTTAGGCAGAGTGCTCTTTTAAGGGCCGGTGCAGACTCGATGGGCTGAATGGCCTCCTTCTGCACTGTAAATTCTTTGATTCTATCAAGAGGTGTACTTATGTACCAGTTCCCATTTTTTAAAACTGGAATGTGATTTGGGAGAATTTCTATTAGCTTGGATGTGATTTTACCTTTTCCAAAGCCAAGTGCACCTTTAATTCCACCTCATTTCCATTCAGCTGCCGCAACGCAGATACTGAATGCACTATGGCCTGTGACTGGGGTTTTGTCAACTTTCAAGTGGGGTGTATAACCAGCAGCAGATCTGCTAAAACTCGTTTGACATTTCACCTGCGAAAGGTTAGCACTTGATGCTGATAGCTAATTCAGAGCATACAAAACTGCTCCTCGCAATCTCAGAAAACAGAAACTAAAAGTAAACAGTAGTACTGAACTGGTGCAGAAAAATGATGCTGCTTTATCATCATAGAATTCATAGAATTTACAGTGCAGAAGGAGGCCATTCGACCCATCGAGTCTACACCGGCTCTTGGAAAGAGCACCCTACCCAAGGTCAACACCTCCATTCTATCCCCATAACCCAGTAACCTCACCCAACACTAAGGGCAATTTTGGACACTAAGGGCAATTTATCATGGCCAATCCACCTAACCTGCACATCTTTGGACTGTGGGAGGAAACCGGAGCACCCGGAGGAAACCTACGCACTCGCTACGGTGCAGAAGGAGGCCATGTGGCCCATTGAGTCTGCACCAACCCTCTGAAAGAACACTCTACCTAGGCCCAATCCTCTACCCCATCCCCATGTCAGCACTTAACCTGCACATCTCAGGACACTAAGGAGCAATTTTACCATGGCCAATCCACCTAATCTGTTTGGACTGAAGGGAGAAACTGGAGCACTCGGAGAAACCCATGCAGGCACGGGAAGAATGTGAAAACTCCACACAGACATTCACACAAGGCCAGGATTTAACCTGGATCCCTGGGGCTGTGAGGCAGCACTGCTAACCATTGTGCCACCCTGCCGCTCATTATGTTACAGACTTATTTGCCTATTTAAATAAAAATAATTAAAGTAGAATACAGTAGAGTATAGGCAAGAATTCTAACTTATCTGTTTGACATATAGCTGACAGAATTCTTAAACCCCTCCCCCCACACTTTCAAATGCTCTTATGGCAGTATTGAAGTATAATTCTGGTTAACTGGACCAATGATCAATTTCCAGTGGGCAAGAGCAAAATGACTGTTGTTACCATCACACATTGTATAAAATTCATATTGGATCATAGAACCCCTACAACACAGAAAGAGGCTGTTCGGTCCATTATTTCTGTTCTGGCCCTCTGAAAAAAACAACTAGCGTGCATCCCTGCAGCTCTATCAAATAATGATCCACTTCCCTTTTGAATTCCTCAGTTGACGGGACACTCCTGATGGGTGTCAGTAACTGAACTTCCTCTGAGGCGAGGCGGTCACTTCCTCGAATCTGTAAGCGGAGTGAGAGGCGAGTGGAGGAGATGCGAGGTTGCTGACGTTGAGGAGCTGATAATCGTGGCCCAGGGATGCAGAGCATTACGTGTGTGGTGGTGGGGGATGGTGCCGTTGGAAAGACCTGCCTGTTGATCTGTTACACCACCAATGCCTTTCCCAAAGAGTACATCCCAACCGTCTTTGACAACTATAGTCACAGATCACGGTGGACAGTCGGACAGTTAGTCTGAACCTTTGGGACACTGCGGGTCAGGAGGAGTATGATAGACTCAGGACTTTGTCCTACCCCCAGACCAATGTCTTCATCATCTGCTTCTCCATAGCTAGTCCCCCATCGTACGAGAATGTCCGCCACAAGTGGCATCCCGAGGTGACCCACCACTGCCCAGATGTGCCCATGCTCTTGGTGGGCACCAAGAAGGACCTGCGGAACGACCCGGAAACCATCAAGAAGCTGAAGGAGCAGAGCCTGGCACCGATCACGCAGCACCAGGGCAACGGGCTGGCCAAGCAGATCCAGGCCGTGAAGTACATGGAGTGCTCAGCACCCAACCAGGAAGGAATTAAAGAGGTGTTTGCTGAGGCTGTGGGAGCTGTGATTAACCCAACTCCGGTGAAAATCAGAAAGCCCTGCGTACTCTTGTGAGGATCCGGTCAGTGACTCTGGAATATCACTAACGCTCGTTGGGAAGAAATCTGCTTCGTCCAGTTTGAGAAGGATTAGCCAGATTGACGTCCCCAATTGGACTGGTTCCTATTTCCCCCCCCCTCCCGCATCAATCAAACATCCAGGAAACATTTGAGTATTTTGGGATGAGTGTGGGAAGGGGTCCTCATTGCTGACCTTGTCCCCTCCTCACTTTGCTGAGCAGGTTGACACTGTGGATCCTCCATCCTTTGGCCTTCCCTCCCCAGAGCTCATCCCAGCTGGACATTCCCCATATTCCTTTTCCTGGAATAACACATTCCTGAGGGATTGTCCACATCTCCCTGTTGGATGAGTCCCACCTTTTAGCCGTAGTAAAATGGATTGGCCATGATAAATTGCCCTTAGTGTCCAAAATTTCCCTTAGTGTTGGGTGGGGTTACTGGATTATGTGGATAGGGTGGAGGTGTTGACCTTGGGTAGGGTGCTCTTTCCAAGAGCCGGTGCAGACTCGATGGGCCGAATGGCCTCCTTCTGCACTGTAAATTCTATGACCCTGCCTCCACCATACTCTCAGGCAGTACCTTCTAGAATCTAACCACTGTGAAAAACACTTTGCTCTTGTCACCATTACTTTAGTTGCCAGCTAACTTAAACCTCTGCCCTTTAGCTCTCGATTATTCCACCAATGGGGGAAGTTTCTTCTGATCTATTCTGCCCAGATCCCAGATGATTTTAAATACCCTTGTCAAAGCCTCCTATCAGGCTTCTATTCTCTGGGAAGTCCCAACTTCTTCAATCTTGCTGTGTAACTGAAGTCTTCATCCCTGGAAACATTCTTGTGAATGCTTTCTGCATCCCGTCTAATACCTTCACATCTTTTCGAAAATGTGGTGCCCAGAACTGAGCGCAATGCTCCAGTTGAGGCTAAACTAGAGTTTTACACAAGTGTATCGTAAGTTCCTTACTTTTGTATTCTGTTCCCCTACTGATAAAACCCACGATCTCTCTCAACCTGTCTTTGCCCATCATAAAACAGACACCTCTATTTTATGTTGTCTCTCTGTGTTCCTCCTTGAAGCATGTCACACTTCTAAATTAAATTTAATCTGCAACTTGCCCATCTATTCCACTAACCTATGCCCTTGTTTATGTTCATTTGAAATACTTCATTATCCTCCTCATGATTCACATTGCTTCCAAGTTTCACAGCTTCTGTAAATATTAAAATTGTGACCTGTACACCATGGTTTAGGTCATTAAAATATATACCAGTAAGAGCAGGGGTTTCAACACCAATACCCGGGGAACTCCACTGGAAACCATTTCTCTCCCAGGAATACCTTCTTTGAAGGAGCATTGCTTTTCTCTCTGATGGGATTTCCACTTATCTCTTTTATCATGTTCACACATTTTGTTGCACTCCCATAACTACACTTTAAAATTTAACACATTCCCCCTCCCTTTAGTTCTGACAAAGAGCCAAAGGACTTGAAATGTTTCTCTCCTTACAGGTGCTGCCAAATCGGCTGCGCTTTTCTCCAATCCTCTGTTCTTGTTTCAGATTCTGCATCCATAGCATTTTATTCCAATATAACTTTTCCTCCAGTCTGAAAAACAAGTGCTCGCCGTGCTCTATTTCCTGCCACTCAACCAATTTTGTATCTATGTTGCTATTGGCTCTATTGTTCTATTCTTCCATCAACTCTAACTTTCCTCACATGTCTGTTGTGCAGCACTCTATCAAATGTCTTCTGGACATCCGGGTGCACCACATCAAAAGCATTACCTTCACCAAGCCTCTCAGTTAACTCATCAGAAAACACAAGCAAGTTAGTAATACACTATTTGCCTTTATCAAATCCATACTGTATTTCCTTAATTAACCTGCATTTGCCCAAATGACTCTTGATTCTGACCCAAATTATAGCTTCTAAAAGTTTCATAATGATCGAGGTTAAACTCACTGGCCTGTCGTTGTTGAGGTTATCTCGGCACCCCTTTTTGAACATGAGTGTAACATTTGCATTTCCCCAGTCCTCTGGTGCTACCCCAGAGTTGAAGGAAGATTGGAAAACCCTAACCAGTGGTTCTGCAATTTCCACACTCACTTCCTTCAGTATATTTGGATGCATCTCATCCGGTCCTGGTGCCTTGTCAAATTTAAATACAGACAGCCTATCGACTACCTCCTCATTATCAATTTAAAACCCTCTTAAATATCTGAACTACCTCTTCTTTCATTGTGATCTGGCCAAGCTAAAATTGCTCCTTAATTGGAAATAAAACGATATGTAAGTTGAGAACTAAAATGACATGCGTTTCCATCTCCTCTGCACACGTCCTAGTATTCGTAACAGAAACATCAGGATCAATGGGGTATGGTGCGGTTGGAATAGGGGGGAGGATGCTAGAGACATGGGTGACAATGGGGATGGTGGGGTTGTGTAGGGTGAAGGCGGTGGAACGATGGCAGGCAGAGGTGAGGCCAAGGGTGGAGAGGCTGGAGCATGACGTGGAAACATGAAAGACTAGAATGCAAACACAGAAGAGGGTGGTTGGGATTGATGCTCAATCAATAACTCCAGAAGCGAGATTAGATGACAATTGAAGGCTTTATTGGACTAGATGTTTCCCCCAGCAGCGCAGGTACAGAATGCAGCTGCTGGGGAGACACAGGCTCTTATACTCCGCCTTACTGGATGGAATCAGCAGGCAGGCTTCACCAATGATATTGCTGTCTCGGGTACCGCCCACCCCAATGATCTCACAGCCTCAACCTGGGTACAGTAATTCCTCTAATACCAATTACCACATTCACCCCCTGTTAAAAAAAAGTGTCCGGCAGGGGTGCTGGTCTCGCGTTATACAGTGGTAGAGGTTGAGGTTATGGTGGTACCCGGTATACATTAGTACAGTGTTTTGCCTTGATACATGTCGCAACTATTTACAGTATTTATTTACATTTAAAATGAAGCAATTAGTCGGTCGGGGGCCCTGGTTGTCCTCTGCGATCGTCGCAGATTCGGCAGTGATGCAGGCACCAGCTCGGGCACCGTGGCTCTGGGAGCATGGCTTCGGCTTCTTCGGCAGCTTCATCACCCCTAGATGGGACCGGTGGGAGGACCGATCCACCTGGGAAGGGGGCGGCTGTGGGGTGCGCCGGTGGGAGGGAGTGTGGGGTTGGTAGTGGCGGTGTGGGTGGGGATCCAGCGAGCGACAGGTCCCGTAGGGAGACCGTATCCTGTCAGCCGTCGGGGTATGCCACATAGGCGTATTGAGGGTTAGCGTGAAGGAGGTGGACCCTCTTGACCAATGGGTCCGATTTGTGCACCCGCACGTGTTTGCGGAGCAGGATGGGTCCAGGAGCTACCAGTCAGGTTGGGAGCGAGGTCCCGGAGGAGGACTTCCTAGGGAAGACAAAGAGATGTTCGTGAGGTGTTTGGTTGGTCGTGGTACACAGCAGTGATCGGATGGAGTGGAGAGCATCCGGAAAGACCTCCTGCCAGCGGGAAACTGGGAGATTCCAGTAGGACGGTCTTCCAGACCGTTCCGCTCTCCCTCTCTACCTGTCCGTTTTCCTGGGGGTTGTAACTGGTCGTCCTGCTCAAGGCGATGCCCTTGCTGAGCAGGAATTGACACAGTTCGTCGCTCATAAAGGAGGACCCCCTATCGCTGTGGATGTAGGCGGGGAAACCGAACAATGTAAAGATACTGTGGAGGGCTTTTATGACGGTGGCTGCAGTCATGTCGGGGCGCGGGATGGCGAGTGGGAACTGTCAATCACGTTCAGGAAGTACGTGTTGCGTCGGTGGAGGGGAGGCGCTCTTTGATGTCCATACTGAGGCGTTCAAAGGGACGGGAAGCCTTTATTAGGTGCGCTTTCTCTGACCTATAGAAGTGCGGCTTGCCCTCGGCGCAGATTAGGCAGTTCCTGGTGGCGGTCCTAACCTCTTCGATGGAGTAGGGCAGGTTGCGGTTCTCAATGAAATGGAAGAATCGAGTGACCCCTGGGTGGCAAAGGTCCTCGTGGAGGGCCCAGAGTCGGTCCACTTGTGTTTTGGCACATGTGCCATGGGATAGGGCATCAGGAGACTCGTTTAGCTTCCCGGGACGATACAAGATCTCATAGTTGTAGACTGAGAGCTCAATCCTCCACCGTAAGATCTTATCATTCTTTATCTTGCCCAGCTGTGCATTATCGAACATGAAAGCAACCGACCGTTGGTCAGTGAGGAGAGTGAATCTCCTGCCGACCAGGTAATTTCTCCAATGCCGCTCAGCTTCTACTATGGCCTGGGCCTCCTTTTCAACTGAGGAATGGCGGATTTCTGAAGCGTGGAGGATGCGTGAGAAGAAGGCCACGGGCCTGCCCGCTTGGTTGAGGGTGGCCGCCAGAGCTACGTCGGACGCGTCGCTCTCGACTTGGAAGTGAAGGGATTCATCGATTGCGATCTTTGTGGCCTTTGCAATTTCCGCTTTGATGCGGCTGAAGGCCTGGCGGGCCTCTGCCGACATGGGAAAAACCATGGATTGAATTAGTGGGCGGGCCTTGTCCGCATAGTTGGGGACCCATTGGGCATAATATGAAAAAAATCCCAGGCAGCGTTTCAGGGCCTTGGAGCAGCGGGGGAGGGGAAACTCCATGAGGGGGCGCATGCGATCGGGATCTGGGCCTATAACTCCATCATGCACTACGTAGCCGAGGATGGCTAGACGGTCGGTGCTGAACACGCATTTGTCCTTGTTGTAGGTTAGATTAAGGATTTTTGCGGTATGGAGGAATTCCGGAGGTTGGTGTCGTGGTCCTGCTATTCGTGGCCACAGATGGTGACGTTATCGAGGTGCGGAAACGTGGCCCGCAAACCGTACCGGTCAACCATTTGGTCCATCTCCCATTGGAAGACCGAGACTCCATTTGTGACACCGAAGGGAACCCTTAGGAAGTGGTAGAGCCACCCATCTGCTTCGAAAGCAGTGTATTTGCGGTCGCTAGGGCGGATGGGGAGCTGGTGGTAGGCGGATTTTGGATCCACCGTGGAAAAGACCTTGTATTGTGCAATCTGATTGACCAGATCAGATATGCGGGGGAGAGGGTACACGTCGAGCTGCGAATACCTGTTGATGGTCTGACTATAATCCATGACCATCCTATGCTTCTCCCCAGTCTTTACAACCACTACTTGAGCTCTCCAGAGACTGTTGCTAGCCTCAATAATACCTTCCTTCAGTAACCGCTGGACTTCCGACCAATGAAGGTCCGGTCCTGGGCGCTGTACCATCTGCTCCTGGTGGCGACGGGTGTGCAATCCGGGGTGAGGTCCGCAAAAAGGGAAGGCGGATCGACCTTGAGGGTCGCGAGGCTGCAGACAGTGAGGGGGTGGGGGTATAGGGCCGCCGAATTTAAAAGTTAAACTCTGAAGGTTACATTGGAAATCTAACCCTAGGAACGTGGCAGCGCAGAGGTGAGGGAGGACGTAGAGGCGGAAGTTTTTAAATTCCCTTCCCTGGAGCGTGAGGTTTGCTACGCAGAACCCTTTGATCTGTACTGAGTGAGACCTGGAGGCCAGGGAGAATTTTTGATTAACTGGGTGGATGAGAGGAGAACAGCGCCTAACCGTGTTGGGGTGTATGAAGCTCTCTGTGCTCCCGGAGTCGATCAGGCAGGGTGTTTTGTGCCCATTGATGAGCACGGTCGTCGTCGCGGTCGAGAGCGCCCGGGGCCGAGACTGGCCCAGGGCCACCGAGGCAAGTCGTGGCAAAAGTTGGAGGTTTTCCTCGGGCGATGTGTGGTCATCCGAATCAGGGTCCTGAGACTCCAGCCAAGGTGGCGGCACCCACTGGTCGCACATGGCTGGGGCCGTCGCACATGGTCCCTGGGGAACAAGATGGCGGGGCCCGGGGCCCGCACGTATCTCTGGAATAGGAAGATGGCGGTGTCCGCTGGCCGCACGTGGCTCATGGAGAGAGTTGGGGTGGCGGTCCCGGTTCGCCCCCGGAGACCGCGGCGACCACCCGGGCCTGGCATACCGCCACGAACTGGCCCTTTTTGCCGCACCCTTTGCAGGTGGAGGAGCGGGCCAGGCAGCGCTGCTGGGGGTGCTTGGCTTGCCCACAAAAATAGCAGCGGGACCCCCCGGGGTTGCCTGGTAGTTGCGCAGCACAAGCTTGTGGGGGGATGTGGGATGCATCGGAGTCGGCCGCGGGGAGGTTCCACGCTGCCCTAGGGGTTGCCGCGTGGTCAGGGACGTCTGTGCGGGCGTTTCGGGAGGCCACATCCAAGGAGCTAGCAAGGGCCTGTGTCTCCTTGAGGCCGAGTGTCTCTTTTTCTAGCAGCCGCTGGCGGATTTGGGAGGACAGAATACCTGCAACTAATGTGTCCCGGATCAAAAGTTCTGTGTGATCGCTGGCTGAAACTTGCGGGCAGTCACAGTTCCTACCTAACACCAGGAGCGCACGGTAAAATTCCTCCAGCGATTCCCTGGGGATTTGTCGCCTCGTCGCTAGCAGATGTCGGGCGTAGACCTGGTTTACTGGGCGAATATCGTGTCCTTTCAGCGAGGTCATTGCGGCCTCGAAATCATCCGCATCCTCGATGAGGGTGTAGATCTCTGGGCTCACCCTCGAGTGGAGTACTTGCATCTTCTGGTCCTCCTTGGGTATAGTTGTGGCCGTCCTGAGGTACCCGTTGAAGCACGGCAGCCAGTGTTTGAAGGTTGCCGCTGAGTTTGCCACGTGGTGGCTGAGTTGCAGACACTCCGGCTTGATTCGGAGCTCCATTCTTTAAAATCTAGTCCAATAAATTGATGCTCGATCAATAACTCCAGAAGCGAGATTGGATGACAATTGAAGGCTTTATTGGACTAGATGTTTCCCCCAGCAGTGCAGGTACAGAATGCAGCTGCTGGGGAGACACAGGCTCTTATACTCCGCCTTACTGGGTGGAACCAGCAGGCAGGCTTCACCAATGATATTGCTGTCTCGGGTACCTCTCATACCAATGGTCTTACAGCTTCAACCTGGGTACCGTAATACCCCTAATACTGACTACCACAGGAATCAAAATGTATGAATAGGAGGAAATTCATGCAGATTTGGGAATAGGTAGCAGGAATGGGGGAGGGGTGTTTGTGTTAGTGGGTACAAGAGGAATGGGCTGCACAAAGACTCATTGAGTGGGTGTGGAGGGCGATTGTGAAGGAATGGGCAAGCTCATTGAAGGACAATCACAGTCCCTGGTCTGGGGCTAGGCAGCCAGGGTGATAGATCAAAGGCAGCCTTGGGATATTGTGGGCCATATTGCAGGGCTGTGCATGGCAAGCAAGTCTTAGTCCCGCTCCAGGGGGGGGCAAAGCCTGCCTGCTCATCTGGGACAGGACACTGCTTGGTGCTCAAGGCATGGTCATTGTCTTACAGTCAGTTGTGTTGGGGTATTTTGGCTCAATACTGGGCTACAGATGGGATTGTCATGGTTAAGGGAGGCATCTGCAGCCTGTAAATTGGGAAAACGTAATAAAGTGGGGAGTGCTCTAAGTTCTCTTGGATGGGAGTAGAAACGGCTCTCCTCTGTATTTGATGGTGGACACAGCCTCTAGATAGGGAGGGCTGAGGTCCACATGGAGCATAGGTACATAACAATGATGGGTTTGGGAGGGAGGGCTGGAATGTCCACCATAATGACAGTGAATCCGGGGTTACTAAGGGAGGCAGGAGAATCACCAGAGGAACTTCCACCAAAATTACCCAGAGGATGAGGAGGTTGGACCCATCCAACATACGTGACTCAGACAACCAAGGATCTAGCGAAAAGGGCTTTCCTATCTGGGGATGCCCTCCTGCATTTGCCAAGTGGCTCAAATCTACCACATTCTGTGAGATAATCTGACACTGCATGGACTGGGAGGATATCCCCTGCCAGTGGTCCCGAAGCTCACTGCCGTACGTAATTTTTTTGCCTGCAGGTTGTTCCAGGAACCTTCAGAAGACCTATGTGGCATCTCACAGCCCTCATAACATAAATGTATAAAGGAGGTGACAGATGCCCTCAACATTATATGAAGTTCACATTCCATGAAGCTAGCCAGGCTGCGAGAGTACAGGGTGTGATCGATTGCACACATCTGGCATTGAGAGCTCCAAAACAGCAGGTCATGATGTTCATTAACATGAAAGGGTTCCACTCCCTGAACGTTCAATTGGCGTGCAGTCAACAGAAGCACATCATGCACCTTTGTACCAGCCACCCTGGGAGTTCCTGTGATTCCTACATCCTGAGTTACACCCAGGTTCCTCACATACTTGAAGGGCCTGATTATAGGAATGTGACCTTGGGGTCATGGGCTACCCGCTCAAATGCTGACTCATGATACCCGTGCGCCATCCTCAGAGTACCACGGCAGAGAAATACAACGCAATACATAGCCCCACACGACCCAGCATCGAACAGACATTGGCATCCTGAAGATGCATTTCCAATGTACGGAGCACTTAGGTGGGGCTCTTCAGTACTCTTCACAGAGGGTATCCTGCATTATTGTGGTCTGTTGCGCCATCCACAACCTGGCACTTCATAGGGGTGATCTCTTGCCGGAGGGAGACATGAAGGAGGCTGAGACCTGAGACCAGGAAGAGTGGGAACTTGAAGAGGGAGATGAGAGTCAGCTCCCATGTGAGGATGCCATCGAAGAAGCATGAGTTGAAAGACGTACCCATGCCACACTGATAGCCACAAGATACCAGGAGGAGCAGGTGCAGACAACGGGAGATGGCCACATTCCTTCTGTCCCTTCGTGCCATGCCTGTGGACTGAAAGGCCTTTATAACCACTACCATTGAGAGCAAGTTCAACATTTGGAATTGCACCTTCAACCCTCATGATTCACAAGGCCATAATCTTTGGAAAGGTCAATAGTGAATCCTGTATTCATGTACTCTGGGAAGTGGAAGTTGACATGTCAACGCCAACACTGTGTCACAGAACTTGATGGACACTGAGATTCGCGCATGGTTGGAGAGATCATCATTGCTGCAGGTCTTGGAACTACCAATGAAGATAGCTATTTAATTTTGAGAAACAATTACAGCTAACCCTCCAAGGTTATTGAACACCCCTAACTCCATGTTGTCTTGCAAAAAGTAGAGGTTAATAATGCGTTTTGCAAAATCTTCCAGTAAAGGATTTGACACATCTCCCTGCCATAACGCAAGGGGGTAGTAACTATCAGAGACAGCTACATATCACATGAATGTGAGGCTCACAAAAGGAGGTGGCCACTGAATGGGAGCATGGCTCAGCCTCGCAAGAAGACAGCACATAGATGCATATCTATTGTGATTTAATTTGATGAAATTATTCTGAAGAACAGCAGATGTATTTACAAAGGTGCACAATATTTACAGTAACTGACCACCCTTGATCCAAAATTGATATTTCTTAATTCTTAATGTATCCCCAACATCCCCAGCCGAGATGGAGGCAGCCTGCTGACTACTATACTCTGTTGTCTTTGAGTTTGGTGATTGACCTCTAGAGGGCTGAGAGCTGGAGGACCTTGGCCTTCTTTGGGTGTTCTGCAGGTGGGGCAGGTGCAGCTTCCTCGGCCTGTACAGCAGGAGGTGTTGGGATTAAAAGCACAAGAGATTGGTATCAGTTGGACACTCTCAAGGTCACCTGGGGTCTGTTGCTCCTCCTTGTGAGTGTCCAAGGGGCCCAGCCTGACTTCTGAGGATGAGTGGCTCCTGGTGGGAGGTTAACATGCAACTCCCCTTTTGCGCCTAGCCTCTGATGGATCATACCAATGCCAAGAGTGATGGAGTGCAGGACTGAGTGCAAATCCAGCTGGATCTGCTGGAACAGGGTGTCTAAGACACTTGCCACCCTTCCTATGGCAGGGAAGAAAGATAATGTGCGGATCATAATGAATTGCTATATTATTTCTGCCATCCCATCATTAGCTTTGTGAACATTAGGGTTCACTGTTAGCCCACTTGTGAGTGTCAATGAATTGCTGAATTTGAACCATAAATGTGAATGAGCTAAGTAGACCCTGTTAATGAAGGAGTTTATGGTGCTACAATGATTTGTTAGGGACCAGTATTTCTGTTGCAGACAAAATGTGAGACTTCAGTTACTTACTAAAGGGACAAAGCCACTAAATTCCATGGGTTTAAACAAACAGAAGGATTTACATTTACAAGAGTCAACAAACGAAACAGTCAATGCTGTCTATCTCATGCTCTAGGATATTAATGCAATGGACACATGAGTTAATGGCAAACTGTGGTGTAACACACCACAAAATGTATATTAAATGTCAGAAAGAATGAAGCCCAATCCCATAGATTTCTCAGCAACCCACCCAGACATCAGTGATCACTGTGAGTCATAGAAATCCTTTGAAAGTCTATTTTTCTCACAGGAGATTTTAGCTCCTCTCTTTCGAAGATATCACCTCTGATTTGTCTCAACAGCAGTCCCAACTCAGCCACTGTTTCTTCTGCCTGTCTGCAATTTGTCAGGCAAATTGCCCCTATGCATCCCAGCCACAAAACCACTTTGCCCAAGACTGTGTCGCACTGGGTTGGCCAGACTGCACTCCAGGGTCTAACTAGCTACACAATCCCAGATATGTAGCTGTACTGAGCAGACAACCATTGCTCGCCATGGACTTAGTTTTGCTTCAACTGTCAGCTTCATGTTTTGCTTTTCCGAAGATAATGAGTGGAATTTTCCATTTAGAGCGCAATTCTCCTGAAAGTTTTCTAAGTGTGGGAGCGAGATGGAATTGCCGTGAGCTTCATGGCGTTCAGCTAGCAAGGTCAGCAACGCTATTCAACATTAATTGGTCCCTTAACGAGACCTCATGAGCTTCTCATTGCAAATGAAGGCTCGCCAGCTGATTCGCCAGCACAGCGCTCGCCAGCCCTCAGCTAACAAGGTCGAACAGCACTTAAGCTGCACTTGATCAGCCAACCTCAGCCAGCTCGCAACAATGACGCCCAGGAACCGGCCCCAAGATTCGGGGACGTTGACCTGGGGAGGCTGCTAGATGTTGTGAAGGCCAAGAGGAAGAAGGATAAATACGGCAAATTTCGGGAACCTTGGATAACGAGAGATATTGTAGGCCTAGTCAAAAAGAAAAAGGAGGCATTTGTCAGGGCTAGAAGGCTGGGAACAGACGAAGCCTGTGTGGAATATAAGGAAAGGAGGAAGGAACTTAAGCAAGGAGTCAGGAGGGCTAGAAGGGGTCACGAAAAGTCATTGGCAAATAGGGTTAAGGAAAATCCCAAGGCTTTTTACACGTACATAAAAAGCAAGAGCGTAGCCAGGGAAAGGGTTGGCCCACTGAAGGATAGGCAAGGGAATCTATGTGTGGAGCCAGAGGAAATGGGCGAGGTACTAAATGAATACTTTGCATCAGTATTCACCAAAGAGAAGGAATTGGTGGATGTTGAGTCTGGTGAAGGGTGTGTAGATAGCCTGGGTCACATTGAGATCCAAAAAGACGAGGTGTTGGGCGTCTTGAAAAATATTAAGGTAGATAAGTCCCCAAAGCCTGATGCGATCTACCCCAGAATACTGAAGGAGGCTAGAGAGGAAATTGCTGAGGCCTTGACAGAAATCTTTGGATCCTCACTGTCTTCAGGTGATGTCCCGGAGGACTGGAGATTAGCCAATGTTGTTCCTTTGTTTAAGAAGGGTAGCAAGGATAATCCAGGGAACGACAGTCCAGTGAGCCTTACGTCAGTGGTAGGTGTAGCCACCTAAAATGGCTGATTCCCGATTAGAATGGTCAAACCCCGATCTAAAATGGCGAACGAAAGAGGCTGATGGGAAAATCAGCCAACAGGACTCAAATGGACAGCTGCAGGTAAAACAGTGTATTCGCCTCTGGGGAAGTCAGCCTAGACCGATACCTGCAGCCATTAACATTACAACAACCCAGCCATCTGTATATTAAGCAGCCATCCCTGGGAACAATTGCTACACATTAGCAACATTAAGCCGATCCAGACCTTTCGGCACCAGCAGTGGCTGTGACAAAGGAAGGTAGACGACCACCCCCCGATCAAGGAATCGTCCCATTATTGGAGCATATCGAACCAAGTGATTGGGACCAAGTCCAATCACTTGGAACCAGGTACGAGGCCCGCCCCGAGAGGCGGGAAGCCCCTGGGAACTATAAGAATAGGGGCCAAGTTCAACTCGACCCTTCTCTTCCTGCTCGCAACCTTCGAGACCCTTCAACAAAGAAAACTGTAAGTGTTACTCCAGCGATCGCTACCAGATAGGCGCTCCTGACTATCGACTTGTACCAGCCTTTGAATCCCACAGGCTCAGACCCAATTCGAAAGACCATTCGTTTCCCTGACCTGGTAGGCCATTTCCAAAGTTAAGTATTGGCCTTTAGTGGTAGGTAGTAGTCTAGAAGCAGGATTATTGTATAAGTATTTATTGCTGTATATAATAAATGATCGTTGATTTAACTTTTACTAAGCGGTGTGCTGCATTATGAATCATCACTTGAGCTTGAACCACGTGGCGGTATCAGAAAGATACCTGGCAACTCGTGAGCAAAGGTGACAGAATTAGAGCTAATAAAACTAAGGCTAATAAGAGCAACATTTTGGCGACATCCTGACGGGACCCGATCTGGAAGTGGAAAACCACTCCGAGAGAACCCAAGAACTTTTGAATTAGAATCCAATTGGAAACAAAAAAACACAAGTGTTCAACTGTTCTGATTAATAATTCATAATTCGGAAGTGTGTTTATGCATGCGTAACTAACAGGGCTATAAGGTAAAACTGATAGATTTTTGTTGCGTCAAAACTGTCGGAAGTCTGTATTTTCGGAAATTAGCGAAAGCCGTACCCGCATCTACGACACCGCCTTAGCCCCCTGTTCCAAATTTAAACGAAGCGAGCAGATAGGAAAGATGGCCATGCAGGCAATGCAACGCCTCATGAGCCCCGAAGAATTTGCGGTCGCAGCGACCAGCAGCAGTAGAGTGGGACAGTGTCCCATTTGGGAAGAGGAAATCCGGAAATGCCTCAAGGGCAAAGGATGGCCCATGTGGAATGATTTCTGCGATAATGAAGACTCGGGTCCCGGATGTATAGGGCATACTTGGTGGGAGAACATGAGTGAGATCCATAAAAAGAACTTAGCAAAAGCTTCCAAGCCGATGGCAATTGTGTCCTGTCTGGCACAATTGCGAGGCACAGAGGAGGTCATCAAGACGCTCCGCAAGGGAGTACATCATATGAGTAAAGTCGATGTATGCGAGGTTGTGAAAGAGAATCTGGAACTAAGGAGGAAATTAGCAGCAAAGGACGAAGAGGTGGCTGACGCCAAACGGGGTCACCAGTCTTGTCCGGCGCATTTGAGTAGTTTCCAGTCCCAGTATGAAAAGGCCTATCAGGACACGCAGCGTGCAGTCCTGGTAAGGAAAGAAACAGAGAAGCAGGTGGAGACGTTACAGAAACAATGTAGTGATCTCAAGGCAGCCTTGAGAGCGCTCCACGCTGCAACCACAGAACAAAGACAGAGCACCATAGACCATGCAAAGTGCCGGAAGCAAATTGCAGACCTGCAGTCACTGCTTTCTGCCCAGAAGGGATTTCACGAAACCTTTGGGGAAAAATTAGACCTGGAAGACGGCCCTGATTGGGAAGAATTACAGGAAACAGCGCAGAGATATGTTCAGGGAACATGTGCGCAGGGAAAGCCCCAAAAGAGAAAAGCACCCCCATCCCCCACACAGCAGGTGGTTCAGGCTCCCATGAACCCTGTAACAACCCACCGCACAGCCACATCAGACGAGGCGGAATTCCTATATTTCACCCCCCCTCACAGTGACCCAATTACGGGACGTGTGTGCAAAAATCACACCGTTCCTCCCCGCTTCAGACCCACACCATTTCTTTGCCACCGTCAAACATCAGGCGACCATGTACGGCCTGGATGAGAGAGAGCATGTAAAGCGCATGGTTCTAAGTTTGGATCCATCGGTAGCAGCAGCCCTTCCCGACCCACAGAACGTAGGAGGAGGCACCCTTGCAGAAATGCATACCGCGATCCTGGATGCGATCGGATATAACCGGGGTGACATCGTAGATCGCCTAAATAATTGTAGGCAGAAGAAGTCTGAGCACCCCACATCGTTTGCAGGACGCCTGTGGATTCACTTCGAAGCCGTATTTGGAGACGTAGACTGTGCCCATTTGTCCCCAGACAATATGGCCAAATGGACCCGCACCCTTATCTTCCATGCCACAGATGCAGGACAGAATGCCTGTAATAGTTATGATCCCTCGGAGGAGGCTCATAACGAGAAGTGGGTGGTTAAAAGATTGTCCCACGTTTGGGAGCAGTCTGTTCACAATAGACCCGCTGCTAAAACCACCGAGGAAAAGCAAGCCGCCGCAGACATGCAGGCAGTAAAAGCCACACCTCACAACCCCGCCTGGGTAAATGAGGGAAAGAACAGCCTCCCACCCAAATCACAAGAATGTTACAACTGCGGACAGTTGGGACATTTTGCAAAAGAGTGCAATGGCCCCAAAAAGCCGCAGAAAGCCCAACAAACAGGCACTCTGAGTAAGAAAAAGGCAGAGCCCATCCATAGCGTTAGTGCCCGTTCGGATCAGACGGACTTGACCGAAACAGACTGACGGTGTACGGGCTCCCCCAGTTGGGTCTGCGATACCCTTTGGGATAGGTCAGGACGACCCGTAGTCGCAGCGAAGATTCGGGGACAGCCTATCGAGTTTCTTTGAGACACAGGAGGGTCCCGCACCACCATAAATTCCTCCACCCTTTTTCAAAAGAACACGTGGCCCACTACAGCCACTATCACCCTCAGCGGCTTTACAGGCCACTCGCAGCAGGTGCACATCGTAGCCCCTGTATCCATCCAAATCGGAACCATAACCACAAAACATCCTATAGTTTTAGTAGACCTGCCCCACACAGCAGAACACATCCTGGGGATTGATTTTATGAATTCCCATCACCTATCCTTCGATCCAGTCAACCAGTGTGTCTGGAAGATGGCGAAATCCGCTAGAGCCCCCGCAATGCTCAACATAGGGGACTATATGAACAAAATTAGCGCAGTAGGCGAGTTTTGGTTCAACCCCACCACGCTTAGCACGGACTGACAGGTTAGGGCAGTCCTGCAAAAGAACCGGGCAGCATTCGCGACCCACAAGCACGACTGTGGACGGATGACTGGCTCCGTACAAATAACAGGACTGGACCCTAGACCCCAAAACAGTACGGATTCCCCCTAGAAGCAGAGGGAGAAATCCTAAAAGTTATAGAGAGCGCATTAGAGCAGGGCGTACTAAGATCAGTAGCCTCTACTAATAATGCCCCGATTTGGCCGGTAAGAAAGCCCGACGGATCATGGCGCCTGACCATTAATTATCGGGAACTCAATAAAGTCACCCCCGCAGCAGCCCCCACCGTAGCAACAAGTCCCGAGACCATGCTCAAGCAAGGACTCAATTCCCGCTATTTCACGGTTTTGGACGTCAGTAATGGATTCTGGTCCATTCCATTGGCAAAGGCGTGCCAGTATAAATTTGCCTTCACCTTTAAAGCGCAGCAGTACACGTGGACATGCCTGCCACAAGGATTCCACAACTCCCCCTCCATTTTCCAAATGGACTAGCAAACTTTTCTCGCCCCGAATGTCTGGTACAGTGTGTAGACGATCTACTACTGCAGACAGACACAAAGGAAGAGCACATTGATCTTCTGTCCGAACTCCTGGAATTGTTACATTCCATTGGTTGTAAAGTCAACCCCAAAAAGGCCCAGATATTGGAAGAAAAAGTGGTATATTTGGGAACAATTATCACACACGGCAAACGCGAGATCGAGCATAAAATAATTGACTCGATTGCTAAATTGCCCCTTCCCCAGAACGTTTCAGCCCTCTGGTCGTTTTTAGGACTGGTTGGCTACTGCCGAAACCACATTGACGGTTTCACCAGCAAGGCAGCGCCCCTCTCAGACCTCCTAAAGAAAGGAGCCCCCTGGGAGTGGCGTCCGCAGCATACGGATGCTGTGGAATCGTTAAAACAGGCACTCATAGCCGCCCCCGCACTACAAGTTCCAGACCCACTTTCCCCCTACGCCATAGAGGTAGCGACCACAGACCGCACCCTTTCAGCCGTGCTCCTGCAGGAACGGCACGACCAGTTAAGACCCGTAGCTTATGCTTCCCGAATTTTAGATGCTGTGGAGCAGGGATTTTCAGCCTGTGAGAGGCACCTGCTCGCAGTTTTCTAGGCAGTCCAGTACTTTTCATACATTACCGGACTGAACCCCATCACCATTTTGACCGAACACACCCCCACCCAACTTTTACTGGACGGACGACTCAAGGACGGTACCGTCAGCCAAATACGCGCAGCTAGGTGGATGGACCCTTCTCTTGCAAGGACGGGACATCACAGTAAAACGGACAAAGACTCACACATACTTAGCGGACAATTTGCAGTGCCCTGGAACCCCCCATGAATGTGAAATCATCTCTCCACACCACAACACAGGCCCCTTTATAGCAAAAACACCCCCCAGAAAAATAGGAAAACCATCTCAGAGCCCCCCTCACCCGGACATGTGTGAACTCATTAGGATTTATGTGGATGAATCTTCCACAGTCTTAGATTGGCAACGCATAACAGGTTGCGGGATTTATGTTGAGGACGCACAGGGACACGCCCTCGAGATAGCATTAAAACTCCCCGGACACTTAGGCGCGCAGGCAGCAGAGCTTGCGGCCATCGCGTACATAGTAGACCACCCAAATTCCTTCCCCAGCCCAGCAGACATATACTCAGACAGCCTCTATGTCTGTAACAGCCTTACAGAATTTCTGCCCCTGTGGGAAACAAGAGGATTTGTTTCCGCGGATGGGAAACCCCTCCCCTCAGCCCCATTACTCCGCCATATTCTGGAAAAGGCCAAGAACAGGACTTTTGGCATTATAAAAGTCCGCAGCCACCATCGTTCCTCCCCCCCTGGAAATGTAAAAGCCGACGCACTGGCTAAGGCAGGATCCAGGCATGGGTACTTTTGGAAACCCCCCGAAAGCGCGCCAGTGAGTGCGCCAGTGAGTGCAGTTCAGGTCACGCAGACTAGGATCGAAGATCTAGTAGGGGCCCAGAAGCAGGATGGCGCTCTCACTGAGATTGTGAAAGGGAAGTTTCCAGCCTCCTACGAGAGGTTCAGAAATACACTAACCACACATGACGGTGTGGTGTTAAAGGACACCCTTTATGTAGTTCCTGAGCAGGATAGGAACCAATTAATTTGTTTATTCTATGATGGTCATGGACACCAGGGAATCGATCCCACTACAGCCCACCTCAAACAGCTTTGTTGGTGGCCAAATCTCAAGGAAGGTGTAAGCCATTACATTGAGAATTGCCTTATCTGTGCGCAGAACAACCCCGATAGATATGACAAAAAGGCCCAACTCAGCCACACCCGACCCGTTAACGGCCCCTGGACTAACCTCCAGATTGATTTTATAGGTCCATTGCCCCCTGGCCGGAATGGCTATAAATATGTTCTGGTGGTCATAGACACTTTTACAAAGTGGGTGGAAACATTTCCAGCCCGCACCAACACCGTGAAAACCACAGCCAAGATCCTAACCCACCACATCTTTACAAGATGGGGACTCCCCCGCAGCATTGAATCGGACCAAGGTTCTCACTTTACGGGACGGGTCATGCAGAATGTCCTCACGATATTTGGCATCACCCAAAAATTTCACATTGCGTACCACCCTCAGTCGAGTGGTACAGTGGAGCGCATGAATCGGACCCTAAAAATCACCCTCAGAAAAATGGTCCAGCAGAATAACACCACTTGGGACTCAGTCCTCCCTTTTGCGCTGATGTTTTTGTGGAACACTGTTTCCACCTCCACAGGTTACACCCCACACACTCTTATGACTGGACGCCCCATGAAAGGGACAGAATACTTGTTAGGTTTAGACCTGACCAGCCCTGAAGTAACGGCCCTCACCCACGAGAAAGCCGTGGAGCAATTAGTTGCTAATGTCAAAACGGCTCAACTAGCAGCCGCTGTAAAACTGGGCACCAAAAAGAAACAGAGCAAGGCCTGTTTCGATAAGGCAGTGCATGCAACGGAGTATGATATAGGACAGCAAGTGATGTTGTCTGTATATAACCCCAGCACATTCCTGTCTCCAAAATACTCAGGTCGGTACTCCATTTCGGATAAAGTAAGCCCATCAGTATACAAAATAAAATACCCAAATGGCAAGACTGCGTGGTTTCATATAAACCAGTTAAAGGCTTATGGAACACAGTCAAACCACGCCCACCACGTCATGCTTGACGCAGCAGACCACAACCCGCCCACAGCCAACGTAACCCGACCAACCCCCACCACGTCCAGCCCAGCCATGGACTCGACCTCGACTCCACCCCCAAAATATACACTCCGCCCCGGAACGCCCACAGACTGCATCAGCAGAGACAGCGACTGTGACTCAGACGATGGCCACAGCACGCCTCCCTACTATCCCCATACAACCGGACCCACACCCAGCGACTCCGACGACGATCCGAGTGATCCCTTCCTGATCACTCTGCTAAATAAATCCCACCACCGACCACCGAACCACACGGACGACCCCGACTTTGTCCCCACACAACTCGACACAACTCATTGGCACCGCGACAACTCATACCGACTCATCCGCAACGACGAGAGCAACTCCAACTCACACCAAGCAGCCCTTTCAGCCCTAATCCACTCCAGAGTTTGGCACCCGGGAGAAGGGGACGACCTTGAGTCTGACTCCCAAGCAGCCAACCCCTTTGCGACCCTGTTCGCAACAGAGAACTGAGGTGTCCACACGATGTTTAAAGGAAACGCTTGAGAGAAGTGTTGTCCTTCCTGATGGAACCTGCAGGATGTTTTATGTTGTTCGTACGTTTGTTTTGTATTGTTCGTCCGACAGGAGAATTTTTTTTCAGCCACTTGTTCAGCGGTACCAACTTATCTGCAGATACCTGGTCAACAGACCAGACGCTTGTTCAGCGGAACTAGCTTGTCTACAGACACTGGTCAAGAGGCCACACGCTTGTTCAGTGGAACTGGCTTTTCAGCTGATACTGGTTCGGGTATCAGACACACGATCGTAACTGCTCTTCTGATTCAAGAATAGAATCACGATAGCAGCCCCACCACAATGACTACATTTTTGTCCGTTCTTGTTGGTTGCTCAGGCAGTGGAGAAACGGCGTGAGACCCACCCTGCCTGGGGACCCCCCCCGTTGGTCAAACACGCTCGGGTAGGGGAGATATGGCATTGGTAGCCGTCCTACCCGGGGACTCCATCCAAATCTTACCCGCCGCGGCCCATACGCACCTCATTTGACATTCTTTCATTTCAAAACGTTTTTATTTGTTTCGGCGACCTTTAGGTTGCTGCCATCTGCTATTTACATCCAGGAACATTTGGATGGTAAATCAGCACTGGTCCGTCATTGGGAAGTGTGCCGTGTCCTAAAATTTGCTTTTGAAAAAAAATGAGGGAGTCACACATAGTGACCAATTATAAGGGAATAATTGGCCCCAAAGGACAGACACACTAACACACTGGATATTAAACCAAGGTAGTTACAGATACTATGCTTGTTTTTACAGAACTCCAGAGGCTCCAGGACCGGAGAAAACAAAGAACCCAAGAAGGAAAAGGAAAGAGGACAGCCAGGACAGCCATGAGGACTCCTTTCATCGTGCTCAACATGCTTTTTGTGGACATTTGGTTGCGCGAGAATGCGAACCCCATGACTTCAAACCTCCCTGCCGTTAATGTTTCACTGCCCCGCAGTACCCAGAGCCCAGTCACCAGCGACACTGCATCTTCCTGGTGTGCCAGGTTCATAACCTGGTCCGTGTCCTACGTGATCGAAGCACTGTTAGCGTTGGCGATACTCTGCTGTGTAGTGCAGACTATGCGCCTCCGAAAATGGAGAAGGGGAGCACACCGCGTTCGAACCCCGGTATATCGGATCAGAATCCCTATATTCGGTTACAACCAGACCCCCGCAATCTATAACAAAATAATAAAGAGCATTCACTTGCGTTATTACTGTGAATAAAGAAATGTACACATTTTTCATGAAAAACACTGCATGATCCTGAGCTTGACTGCCAAGCCAGGAAAGACTATGTAATAATGTGATTTTGCTGTATGTTTAGGAAGATAGGATAATGCAATGTTTAGTGAGTATAGTGTAATAAGGTTAAATTAGAGGTTCCAAGTTCGTTATTTTGTAAATGCATGTCCCTGCCTGACATAGCGCCCTTAGAATTGATAGGTAAAAATTTTTGTGCATAGCTAGGGTCAGAGCAGAGGCCATGTAGGAGGTGTCCCCCCTGGTCAGGGAATGGAAAGAACAAAATTTATGTGATCCTTCACACTTCACGTTAGGATCACAAGGAGGGTTTGTAGCCACCTAAAATGGCTGATTCCCAATTAGAATGGTCAAACCCCGATCTAAAATGGCGAACGAAAGAGGCTGATGGGAAAATCAGCCAACAGGACTCAAACAGACAGCTGCAGATAAAACAGTGTATTCGCCTCTGGGGGAATCCAGACAGACCGATACCTGCAGCCATTAACATTACAACAACCCAGCCAT
The DNA here is from genome assembly GCF_047496885.1 of Scyliorhinus torazame. Taxonomy (NCBI): domain Eukaryota; kingdom Metazoa; phylum Chordata; class Chondrichthyes; order Carcharhiniformes; family Scyliorhinidae; genus Scyliorhinus; species Scyliorhinus torazame. The sequence continues at coordinate 67,119,099 of NC_092712.1, read as the reverse complement.
CTGCATATTAAGCAGCCATCCCCGGGAACAATTGCTACACATTAGCAACATAAAGCCTATCCAGACCTTTCGGCGCCAGCAGTGGCTGTGACAAAGGAAGGTAGATGACCACCCCCCGATCAAGGAATCGTCCCATTATTGGAGCATATCGAACCAAGTGATTGGGACCAAGTCCAATCACTTGGAACCAGGTACGAGGCCCGCCCCGAGAGGCGGGAAGCCCCTGGGAACTATAAGAATAGGGGCCAAGTTCAACTCGACCCTTCTCTTCCTGCTCGCAACCTTCGAGACCCTTCAACAAAGAAAACTGCAAGTGTTACTCCAGCGATCGCTACCAGATAGGCGCTCCTGACTATCGACTTGTACCAGCCTTTGAATCCCGCAGGCTCAGACCCAATTCGAAAGACCATTCGTTTCCCTGACCTGGTAGGCCATTTCCAAAGTTAGGTATTGGCCGTTAGTGGTAGGTAGTAGTGTAGAAGTAGGATTATTGTATAAGTATTTATTGCTGTATATAATAAATGATCGTTGATTTAACTTTTACTAAGCGGTGTGCTGCATTATTAATCATCACTTGAGCTTGAAACATGTGGCAGTATCAGAAAGATACCTGCCGACTCGTGAGCAAAGGTGACAGAATTAGAGCTAATAAAACTAAGGCTAATAAGAGCAATTTAGGGAAATTACTGGAGAGAATTCTTCAAGACAGGATCTACTCCCATTTGGAATCAAATGGATGGATTAGTGAGAGGCAGCATGATTTTGTGAAGGGGAGGTCGTGTCTCACTAACTTGATCGAGTTTTTCGACGAGGTCACAAAGATGATTGATGCAGGTAGGGCAGTGGATGTTGTCTATATGGACTTCAGTAAGGCCTTTGACAAGGTCCCTCATGGTAGACTGGTACAAAAGGTGAAGTCACACGAGATCAGGGGTGAGCTGGCAAGGTGGATACAGAACTGGCTAGGTCATAGAAGCCAGAGAGTAGCAATGGAAGGATGCTTTTCTAATTGGAGGGCTGTGACTAGTGGTGTTCCGCAGGGATCATGCTGGGACCTTTGCTATTCACAGTATATATAAATCATTTGGAGGAAAATGTAACTGGTCTGATTAATAAGTTTGCAGACGACACAAAGGTTGGTGGAATTGCGGATAGCGATGAGGACTGTCAGAGAATACAGCAGGATTTAGATTGTTTGGAGACTTGGGCGGAGAGATGGCAGATGTAGTTAAATCCAGACAAATGTGAGGTAATGCATTTTGGAAGGTCTAATGCAAGGAGGGAATATACAGTGAATGGTGGAACCCTCGAGAGTATTGAAAGTCAGAGAGATCTAGGTGTACTGGTCCACAGGTCACTGAAAGGGGCAACACAGGTGGAGAAGGTAGTCAAGAAGGCATACGGCATGCTTGCCTTCATTGGCCGGGGCATTGAGTATAAGAAGTGGCAAGTCATGTTGCAGCTGTATAGAACCTTAGTTAGGCCACACTTGGAGTATAGTGTTCAATTCTGGTCGCCACACTACTAGAAGGATGTGGAGGCTTTAGAGAGGGTGCAGAAGAGATTTACCAGGATGTTGTCTGGTGTGGAGGGAATTAGCTATGAGGAGCGGTTGAATAAACTCGGTTTGTTCTCACTGGAACGACGGAGGTTGAGGGGAGACCTGATAGAGGTCTACAAAATTATGAGGGGCATAGACAAAGTGGATAGTCAGAGGCTTTACCCCAGGGTAGAGGGGTCAATTACTAGGGGGCATAGGTTTAAGGTGAGAGGGGCAAGGTTTAGAGTAGATGTACGAAGCAAGTTATTTTACACAGAGGGTAGTGGGTGCCTGGAACTCGCTACCGGAGGAGGTGGTGGAAGCAGGGACGATAGTGACATTTAAGGGACATCTTGACAAATACATGAACAACAACAAAGAACAAAGAAATGTACCGCACAGGAACAGGCCCTTCGGCCCTCCAAGCCCGTGCCGACCATACTGCCCGACTAAACTACAATCTTCTACACTTCCTGGGTCCGTATCCTTCTATTCCCATCCTATTCATATATTTGTCAAGATGCCCCTTAAATGTCCCTATCGTCCCTGCCTCCACTACCTCCTCCGGTAGTGAGTTCCAGGCACCCACTACCCTCTGCGTAAAAAACTTGCCTCGTACATCTACTCTAAACTTTGCCCCTCTCACCTTAAACCTATGCCCCCTAGTAATTGACCCCTCTACCCTGGGGAAAAGCCTCTGACTATCCACTCTGTCTATGCCCCTCATAATTTTGTATACCTCTATCAGGTCGCCCCTCAACCTCCTTCGTTCCAGTGAGAACAAACCGAGTTTATTCAATCGCTCCTCATAGCTTATGCCCTCCATACCAGGCAACAGTCTGGTAAATCTCTTCTGCACCCTCTCTAAAGCCTCCACATCCTTCTGGTAGTGTGGCGACCAGAATTGAACACTATACTCCAAGTGTGGCCTAACTAAGGTTCTATACAGCTGCAACATGACTTGCCAATTCTTATACTCAATGCCCCGGCCAATGAAGGCAAGCATGAATAGTATGGAAATAGAGGGATACAGACCCAGGAAGTGTAGAAGATTGTAGTTTAGTCGGGCAGCACGGGCTTGGAGGGCCGAAGGGCCTGTTCCTGTGCTGTACCTTTCTTTGTTCTTTGTTCTTTGAATGTTCTGTTCCTCCAAAGGTACAGAGAGTGAGCCACCCTGGCTGCCTGGGATGTGGTCGCAGCAGCTGTCAACTCAAAGAGTATGACCTGGAGGACTGACCTTCAGTGCAGGAAGAAGGTCAATGACCTACACTGAACAGCACGAGTGAGTAGACGCTAACACCCCCCCCCCCCCCCCCCCCAAGGGAGCATCCACCCCCCCAACTCCCCTTGTGACCCCCAGCCCTCCCTCCCCCTCAACCCTCCCCGTACCGCCTTCACACCCCCTCTCCCACCACTTTGAACCACGTATGTGGCTAACAATTCCCTCTATGTGTCTCCTCAGGAAAGGCTTTCCAATAATCATCGGGGGAGGGTCGCAAGGTAGCATAGTGGTTAGCACAATTGGTTCACAGCTCCAGGGTCCCAGGATCGATTCCTGGGTTGGGTCACTGTCTGTGCGGAGTCTGCATGTTCTCCCCGTGTGCGCGAGGGTTGCCTCCGGGTGCTCCGGTTTCCTCCCACAGTCCAAAGATGTGCAGGTTAGGTGGATTGACCATGCTAAATTGTCGTTAGTGTCCAAAATTGCCCTTAGTGTTGGGTGGGGTTACTGGGTTATGGGGATAGGGTGGAGGTGTGGGCTTGGGAAGAGTGCTCTTTTCAAGAGCCGATGCAGACTCGATGGGCTGACAGGCCTCCCTCTGCACTGTAAATTCTATAATTCTATGATTCAGACTGGTGGAGGGATGCCAGACAGTGGAATCCTCACCGCCTTCGAGGAACGGGCCCTGGAGGTGACCAGTGTGGCTGAGGATAGATCGGTCAGACATGTAGAGGCTGGCCGATGCCACAGAGGTGAGCAACCATTGGGTTCCATCCAGAGGACCTGTCTAATGTGAGTACCGATCGCCTTACTGGCTGGTCCATTCCTCCCACTGACCACATGTTCATTCTCTCGGAGGTCTTCCAGCCAACGGCACCGGTCCATCCTGTGCGGCACCGTCTCCTGACTCCGAGGAGATCATCTCGGAGAAGAGCTCCGAGGATACAACTGTGGTCGCGGCATAGCTGTCGCCCCCACCCTCTACCCGTGCAGATACACACACCTCGGTGGGAAATGTTAGTGGTCTGGCCTTTGGGGCACAATCTGGTGATCACCACACCGCTGATAATGTAAATCAGGAGGAGGCAGGAACCCCCAGGCGAGACAGCAGTCTGAGGTCTGCTGGATCCCAGGAACCAGCTGGCTCCCAGGCTGATGCTGAGCCTCTGATACAGAGGTACCCGGAGCCAATGGAGACGATAGGGACCCACCTGGATATTCAGAGGGAGATGTCAGCGCCACCCCAGCAGATCCACAGCCACTTGGAGGAGTCCCAGAGGCTCGGGTGCAGGAGATGTCGCCGGCAATGCGTGGCACCAAGGCCAACACAGCTAGGGTGGCGACCGCAGTGGAGAGCCTGGTGCACGATGTCGGTATGAAGAGTGAAGAGGTCCAAGGCGTCGCGCAGTCGGCGGCGGCCGTGGCTGGGGGTCTTGGCCGAATGTCCGACCCACTGGGGGATGTCACCCAGCCCCAGGCTGACCTTGATGAGGTTCTGCGGGACGTGTCCTGCTCTCAGATTGGAATGGCCGAGGTGCTGCGGAGCCTGTCCCAGTCACAGGTGGGCACGGCTGGGGCATTGTAGAGCATGTCCCAGTAACTGAGGAGCATCGCCAAGAGTGCCAACTCATGGTGCAGACCATGGGGAACTGCCAGGGCTGGCAGAGCAGATGATGCCGGGGCAGCTGGGGTTTGAACCAGCTGCTCCTCCATCCCAAGTTGAACCCCAGGGCCCTAAGAGCGCCAGTCTGGAGGAGGTGTGCCCGGTGCCAAGCCGACCCATCCCATGGAGTGGTGATGGGGGCCACCAACTCCCCCTCTGATGAGGTCATGTGTCACAGTCAGCACACGGGACAGAGTGGCACGGCTGTGCATGTGCCGCCGATAAATGTGCCAGGGCCCTCCAGCCTCAGAGCCCCCAGAGGATGGGAGGCGGCACCATCGGGAGTGGGGTTTGGACAACACATTAAACAGATTTTTGTAAAGCCATTATAATGCCTCTGTCACTTCCTTCTGGAATGTGGGCTGACCCCCGGCCCTTTGCCCATCTCACCAGCGCACCCCCCCCCCCCCCCCCCATGGAGGCCCATGCCTGCGGAGGGTCCGCCACCCCCCACTGAGCACTGGGGCAGCAAGCACAGCGCCATTGAACTCTATGCCTGTGGATCAAAAATTGCTACTCACCTCCTCGGCTCCCCACAGAAGCCCGTCCACCAGGTTCACATTTTTCTAAAGGAGTTCAAATCGGCACCAACGTGACTACTTGTTGGGGAGGCTGCTGAATGATGGGAGGCCGTTGAATATGGGGTCGGTCTCGTTAATTGTGTGGAAATGGGGCTTAAGTGGTGATAATTGTTTTCTCGCCACGCGACAGCAAAAGCATGATTTCGCCTAGGGGAGCGGGCTGGTTGCATCACATATTGTTTGCCGCTTGGCGCGGTTCTCGTTTTTCACCTGTCCCGATATTCACTGGCCTCATTGTCCTTGAGCGAGAGCACAACGAGGCTGGAGAGTCACGCTCTTTGTTTCAAAGAGTTGGATCAGATGAGAAAAGAGGTGTGCAGTCTGCCAGCTGCTCTGCCAACCTCTCCTGCTGTACTTTCCAGCAATTTGATTTTAAAAGTGCGAGAGGTACCCCATCCCACCAGCAACATTGGCTTTCCAGAAAGGTCGCCCTGATCTGCCAGTACTGAAATTAAAAGCAAATTAAGCCCACCGCCCCCTCCCCCAGTCACAGTGACCCTCTCACATGCATGGGACCCCGCCCCCCCCTCTCCGCCCCCCCCCCCCCCCCCCCCCCCCCCATCATGGACACGGCGAACACCCCTCATGGCCTCCCTCAAAGGCAGTTCCCCCTGGCCCTTGCACTAGGTGTCAGTGGCTGGGGGCAGTGCTGTGGCAGCAACTGGGGGTAGTGCCACTGGGGCAATGCCAGTGTACTGCCTGGACATGTTCCTCTTCCTCCTGGGGGCTATACTTACTTTAGCATCCCTGACGGGTGCTGTTTGCCTGGTTCACGTTGCTCCAGGCCTGTTGTAAACCTTTCCGGCACGACGTCAGGTCGACGAGGGGGGGGGGGGGGGGGGGGGGGGGGGCGGGGGCGGGGGGAGATCCAAATGTGGGGGGGGGGGGGGCGATACAACAGGGACGCCAGCAAGACTCTCGTCCTTGGCTTCTCATGCAATTTTGCCCACCGGTGCCATTTATATCCACAGCAAACGAGAGCGCGAAATCCCCGTCGATGTGTGTAAGTCCCATTTTTGGGCTTCTGTCGATATTTCAACCTGATTTTAACTTCTACATTAAGGATGTAAGTTTTTAAGTCACAGAAAGTACAATGGAGACTTCAAATGGTCAGCTTTGAATGTTGTACTCAAAAGCTGAAATAGGGTTTGACCATCAAACCAATTGAGCCGTGGATGTGATAGGTATTGGGAAGATTTTTAATGAAAAAGATATGATTAAAGCTTAATGGATGTAAATTTAGGTACTGGGTCAGTTAGGGATGATGGAAACAGATCGAAAGATCAAGTTAGAATTTTCTGGCAGTTCTCAGCGGCGGGATCTTCCGGATCCGACGACGGCGAACCCCAACCCAGATTTCCCAGGGGTGGAGGTGCATAACCTCCAGGTTATGTGGTGGAGGTGGAAAGGCAGCACGGTAGCCTTGTGGATAGCACAATTGCTTCACAGCTCCAGGGTCCCAGATTCGATTCCGGCTTGGGTCACTGTCTGTGCGGAGTCTGCACATCCTCCCCGTGTGTGCGTGGGTTTCCTCCGGGTGCTTCGGTTTCCTCCCACAGTCCAAAGATGTGCGGGCTAGGTGGATTGGCCATGATAAATTGCCCTTAGTGATCAAAATTGCCCTTAGTGTTGGGTGGAGTTACTGGGTTATGGGGATAGGGTGGAGGTGTTGACCTTGGGTAGGGTGCTCTTTCCAAGAGCCGGTGCAGACTCGATGGGCCAAATGGCCTCCTTCTGCACTGTAAATTCTATGATAATCTATGATAACATGGAAAATCCCACTAACAGTGGCGGGATCAGGCTAATGGCCAGCCAGCTCCCTCCACTGCCAAACACAAAGCGGGAGCTGTGGAAAAACCCACCCTTGGTCAGTTATTGGATTCAATATTAATTTTAAGTATTTACTATAATGCTTCATTTCAAACTTCTTAAATCTATGAATGTGACAACAGGTCAAACTTTCTGTCTCAATGCTAGTAAATGATTGCTAATCTGTACTACACATTACTCTGGACAAAGGTTTTAGATTTTAATACTCTCATTCCCACTCACTTGGTCTTGTGTTTGATGCCATTTTGTCATTTAATCTCCCCCACCTACCACCCTGTTCCTGACCTTCCATTTTGCTCCACATTCCCCCCTCCACTTTTCCAACAGCCTAATTTCCAGCCTAATATAAAAGCAAAATACTTCGGATGCTGGAATCTGAAACAAAGACAGAACATGCCTGAAAGACCAGCAGGTCTGGCAGCAGCAGCTGGGAAGATTTGAGACGTTATCTCTATTTTCTGTTCCCACAGACGCTGTCAGGGCTGCTGAATTTTTCCAGCATTTTCTATTTATATTTTTATGTCTCTCCAGTTCTGACAAAGAGTAAGAATTCTAACAACACCAGATTAAAGGCATTCACCTGAGGAAGGAGCAGTGCTCCGAAAGTAGTGATTCAAAACAAACCTGTTGGACTTTAACCTGGTGTTGTAAGTCTTCTTACTGTGCTCACCCCAGTCAAACGCCGGCATCGCCACATCAGGACAAAGAGTCACTTTGAATTCAAAATGTTAACTCTGTTTCTCCACAGAGGCTGCTAGACCTGCTGCGATTTATCAATTTTTATTTCACTTCCCTCCACATCTCCAAACAAGAACATTTTTCCTTCCAAATAAATGAATTTCTAAACACATTAAAACAGTTATGTTTTCCAAGTGGAACCTCCCCCCCCGCCCCCCCCCCCATTAAAGAACAACACAAGTATGTGTCAAGGAAAACAAGACAATGACACAGAGGCAGAGATTCAGAATGATGCATTTTATTTTCTATGGACAGCAAAGTAAGGTTAGAAATATATTACTCAAATAAATAATAAACATAACTCTCGTTTCACTTTTTTTTTCATTTCACAGGCACTGTGGTGGATGAAATTGCTACAAGGGACATCTTTAAAAACACATAACATATTTTAAATAAAAATATTAATATTCCTTGCTACACTATTTAAATGTATATATTAATCAATTAAAAATAAACCTGCAGATGCTATCATGTGTTATTGGTAAGGAAGAGGATTGTCACTCCATATTACTCTTATTAAAATACTGTCTGACAATGCTACTCAACAGACCAATATATAGTGGGGAGAAACTAAATCAATATGGGGATTATCACGTATAGAATTCCATTCATTTATATGTTCCTTAGGCTTCCTTCATAGTTCATTGCTGTTTCTTGCAGAATGCTTCGGGTTACTGAGTGCACGATCTGCCAGGCACAGACACTGTTTCCCTGTGGAGAGAAAAGAGGGGAAAGAGATTTAAAATGGGAACTTCGAATGTAGTTTATTTCACATTCAGCCAAATTTAATGATGCAAAAATGTGAGCTTGCTAAACTATAATTTCATGCATACCATGCCCCAGAGAGAGAGTTGGGGACCATAGGCTTCCACCGGACTGGTCCCTGATTACCCTTGGCAGAGCACTGCTGTGGTTTGCTGTCACCTTCTGCAATGTGGCGAGTCAGGGAACTCTCCTAGTCTTACCACCTGCCACCAGGCATATTGGAAGGATTTCCAGGCTGATAATCAGCCGGTTTGACCACATTGTGCATGCACCTTCCACGGCCATCGAGTCCTGACAGGGGAGAACCTTGAACCCCTGAGCTTCTGTCCCGGGGTGGGGATGCTTCCCATGCTACAAGACCTCCTCTAACACACAAAGTAGTTCAGCAATTTGAATTAATTTTTCTCTCTATTTAATCATGACATGTGGGCATTGTTGACTGCGACAGCATTTATTGCCCCCATCCTGATATCAACTGAGTGGCTTATTAGTCCATTTCCGAAGGCATTTTGGAAATAATAGAAAATATTTAAAGAAACAGTTGGTATACCGTGACAGTTCTGAATTAGGCACAGATCATCAAAGTCTTACATTTTGCTGCAGGAATGCTCCAAGTTTCTGGAATCTTTGCTGTATGACCCCTTGGTGCACATTGTGAGAATGAGGAGATCTCACCTGAATTTAAAAACATATGAGAATAAGTGAATTCCTCAATAGCAGGAGGTATTGAAACTGTAAATGATGTGAGATGATAATGGTGGAGTGGGCAGTTCTTACACAGGATTTTAGGTGTGACAGGATTTCCATCACTTTGTTCAGGAACTTGAGGCGCTCGTTGGCGGGAAATGGAGCTTCAGACGGACGGAAGAGTCTCAGCAGCTCAGTCAGCATCTCAACAACAACAGCCGCCTTCTGATCATCCGCCTGCCTCAAATTGGAAAGACATGTGTTAGTTTGGACGGAAACATTTGAAGGCTGAAGACGGAATATGTCAAGTTATTGAAGTCAAACTCACGGGTTTTGAAAGGAGAGGAACATCCAGATTCTCATCGTATTCACTCCGGCAGCCACGTGAGAAAACAGGATTCTGGGAGAGAAAGGAATACATTTGGACCGAGCTTAAGTCTGTGAATATACTATTATAATAGGAATATAACTGGAATCCCCCTCAGCCCACAATCCAGTTCAACCCCAAAGTCTAGTCCCAAATTCCGAATCACAGGTCCATATCCAAAATCCAAATCCCACTCCCAAATCCCAGTCAGAATTAAATACAAATCTCAGTCCCTTATTCTATTCAAGATGCTTCACACCAGGGATTTATTTACAGAGTGATCCGACGGCTCAATGCAAGACCGAGTTTGCAGTGCAGGGTCGATTCTATGTCTGAATTACTTACCATTTTCTCCATTCCTCCAAACAGTTGTTGCCAGAAAGTCCGCCTCATGCAGAGATGGTCAGAGTGATGTCCACTGGCACTTGGTGAGCACAGGCAGAGAAGAGCCAGAGGGAGACCGAGTCTCATCCAGGACATCATCATCTTACAGAGTCTGCACAATATATATTCAGCAAAGTGAAATAAGGCTGAATATTTAGTGGAACTGAACCGGGAGGCAATAGCAGTTTGCTCTGGATAATCGATGTGGAGTCTCTCTCACCTGTTGCTGCTGTTTGGTGCTGAGAGGGAGTCAGTTCTTCTTGAGCTGCATCACCCATCCCTGACTGTTGTCTTTTTAAAGTTCGCGGCTCCCCCGCACACCTCTCGCTATTAAGAACGAAACTAACGGCTTTCTAAAATCTTATTGTGCCCACAATGTCGAGGGTTAGGATGCGTGAAAACGGCGTGGATCTATTTCAATTACTTTCATTTCATACATTCGGAAGTCAGTCACCTGTATCCTGTATAGGTCGAAGTTGGAACCTGTGCTAAACCAGAGTGTCCGATTCCTCTCCAAAAATCCCTGAATTGTGTCATAATCCTCTACAATATTCCTGATTTGCCGCCAGGTTTCGCCCAGAAGCAGAAATATGTTTTTAACATCAAATGTTGACAATAGCTGAAGCTCCTGTCCCTGTGGTCCCAATGGTTAATTTAGCAACAATTATTCACTGGACAGAATCTTGGGCTCATTTACTGTGGATTTGGGATTTGTGTTGAATGTAAAAACTTGAATTAATTCAACATCTAGCATGAGTTCTGGAATTCCGAAAGTATATCATTGCCAATGAAATAAAGATTTTGATAATCAATTGTTTTACAATTGCGCAGAAATTGGAGGCAAAGTGCTTATGACAGCACCATTTCAATAGTATTCCATAAATAAAGCAGCAATTCCTGGTGACGGATTGCCAATTACAACAATTAGCCATTTGTGCTGTTCTATCTTTTGATTTCTGTCTCTTTTGCCCTCTCACTCTTAGCCCAATCTTTGTTGCCTTGTTATTTTTCTTTCTGTAGCTTATTTGATTCTATCTTCCTTACTTATTTTGTTTGCTTCATTTCTTTTTCTATCTTTTCCTATCGTTGAGCGGATGCATAGACTGTTGGTCTGATAGTTCACTTGCATTCCCCCATGTCCTGTCCAATTGGTCAACTATACTGTGTTTGATTGTGTGAGTCTGTTTACAATTGATGCTCTCTGTGCTTCATTGGCTCAGCCTGGGTGTGGACTCGAGTTAAGTAAAGAAACTGTACAAGTTACTAGAAAGTTCCGGAAGTCTGAGCTGAAGCATGAGTGCAGACAATTTGTCAGTGTAGAGATATTGTAAAGCAGTTGAAATAAAGCTCACACACATGGGAACGAGTGTCATCCCTGCAAACATCTGAAATATAAAATATCCAACAACTGATGGTATACAGATGAGGTGGCTTCATTATTAGCTCAAATTTCCTGCAAGTTAAGTACAAGAATGATAAGACTTAAAGGGTGAGAGGGAAAAAGTCAATTTCACATTGCTCATTGTGAGAGGCGCCCTTCCAAACAATCTCTGGATGTGGGAAAATTCAGCAGCCAATATGTGAAAAACAATGTCCCACGAGCAGCAATATATTACAGGAATCTATATTCTGATTTAGCTGAAGAATAAGTGCTGACTGGAACACCAGGAATTCACTCTAACTCTCTTCAACATTTTGCTGCTTAATCATTCCATCATTTGAGAGGGCAGCTTCAGTTAAACGTTGTGTTTGTAAAAGTACGCCTCCCTGAACATAATATAATAATCTTTATTATTGTCACAAGTAGGCTTACATTAACTCAGCAATGAAGTTACTGTGAAAAGCCTCTTGCCGCCACATTATGGCACCTGTTCGGATACACAGTGCTGGAATTTAGAATATCCAATTCACCTAATAGCACGTATTTCGGGGCTTGTTGGAGGAAACCGGAGCAGTCGGAGGAAATCCACACAGAAACGGGGAGAACATGCAGAATCCACACAGCCAGAGACACAAGTGGGAATCGGAAACCGGGACTGAGGCGCTGTGTAGCAACAGAGCTAACCACTGTGGTACTGTGCCGCCCTACTGCCATGAAGTGTCAGCATAGATAATGGCTGGAACTTTCCAATTGGTCACACTGGTGGGATCTGCTGGACCCGATGAAGGCACACCCTTCCTGGTGATGAGGGGTGCATTGAAAGGGATATCCCACTGACAATGGCGGTACCAGAAGGTCAAGCCGCTGGTCAATGGCGGGCCCCACCTGCTGCCACAAAACCCTCTGCGAGTTGCTGGGTAAATCCCACCCCATGTGTTTAATTCTCATTTGAACTCGCAGCCTTCTGACCCGGAAACAAACTTGTTTTCACTGATTCAACGGCGACATCAAGTGATTAATATTTCTTAAATAGAGATATTGTGCAGGAAAGCTATGTGATGATTGGATCAGCAGGTTCGATGGAGTATAAGTCTTTTGCTGCCAATAATATGAGTGATGTTGCTTTTCTGCAACTACAAAAATGTTACAATTCATATTGTTGAGGAAATTCAAAATGTTTAGCTGTTTAATCAAATTTTTTACCAAGGTACTTGTGAATTAAAGCTTGAGAAAATATACAAAAATAATGTGGTACATGTGAATTTTACAAAATGTGGTGAGATGTAATGCAATGTAGTTTGTATCCCAAAACTGTACTAAAGTGAGGATTCATTATGGGGAAATTATGGATATATTTTGTCAGCATTATGATTGATAAGAATTAATATCTCACTGATACTCATCAGTTATTTGTTACAACAAAGACTCGGTAAATATTTAAGATAAATTAAACTAAAATAGGTGTAATACAAAATGCCACAACTCTGACAACATCCGGATTAACCCAAAGAAAGCTTTCACTCATAGCAAAGGTAAAGTGCACGAGAGGAAGTCAGAATCTGTTCTGAGCACCTTTGTAATTTGATAATAGTAAATTCAGAGAGAAACTAAGTTGAAGTAGAGCCACATCACTATTCTTCAGCAGAAATAGGACATCCTTCCTGTAGTTTCAATTTTACAATAAATGATGGAGCAGTGTTGAAGTGCTGTGAAGGAATTTTCATAGCCAATTATTAACCCTTGGATTTTTGAAATTGTTGGAAAAAGTACCAAAGGATTTCCAATGGATTTAAATTTCATGCACTCTGTGACCTGTACTGAGTGATTGAGTCTCCCTCTCAGATCGAAAATATTTGAACCAATGAATTGAACACCAAATATAGGAATACAAGAACAGGTAAGGAAATCGCCACAGTCGCCGAGGACCATGTGTTGCTTTCCCCATTTGAGAGAGAGCTGATCGTTAGTGGTAGTTAACCTGAGGGTCAGCACCCCTCAGGCGAGGGGCAAGGTTGAGAAGGTGGGCCCTTCATCACTAACCTCAGCCAATACAGGAATTGAACCCATGCTGCTGGCCTTGCTCTTCATCATGAATCAGCCACAAGCCAACTGAGTTGACAAACCCCCCCGTGACAAATGAAGTATGGGCCATTTCGTCATTCAAGTCTATTTCACCAGTCCAATAGATCATGACTGATATGTTTTGAATCTTTTGTTACCAACTTTCTTCATTGACCTTTAATACCTTTTCCAATCAGAAGCTTATGAATTTCAGGCTTGCAATTTTTAATTCATCTAGCTTGTTGCTAACTTTTGGTTGGCTCTTAATTTGTGATTTGCTCTGTTTGTTTAACCTTTGCTCTAGTGTCGCCAGGTATCATTATGATACCGCCACGAGGTTCAGGTTCAAGTAATGATCAATAACTCAACACACCAATTAGTAAGATTAAAATCAAAACACATTTATTAAACACAGTAAATCACTACTCATGCATAAACTCTATTTTCTAGGCTATTCCTATCACTAAATGGTCTATACTTAGCTTCAGACTGGCCCACCAGGTCAGGGGAACAAATGGCCTTTCGTTCAGGTCCTGAGTCTGCAGGATTCAAAAGCTGGTATGGACTGGTAGCTAGGAGCGCCTATCTCGTAGCGAGCGTTGACTTGAGACTTACTTGGTTGGCGGCAGGAGGCAGGTCACTGTCAAGGGTTGGTTCAAGTTGCTGAGTGACCCTGCCAAAGAAGGATGATTTGTACTTGGGGGCTTTACTTTATAGTCCCCCGGGGCTTCCCGCCCTTCGGGGCGGATCCCGTGACTGGTTCCAAGTGATTGGACTACTTTCCGATCACTTGGATCGATTTCTCCAATGCTGGTGCGGTCCCCTGATCGCTGGGCGGTCCCTAAGTGTCCGTTGGCCCTTCCTTTGTCTTGGCTCCTGCTGGCGCCGAGGAGTCTGGCTTGCTTTATTTACCTTAACTGTTGCCATTGTGCCTTGGAATCGCACATTACTATCTAGATGGCTGCTGCATTACTATGCAGATGGCTGCTGGTTTCAGTGCTGTCTGGTTGTTTTGCAGGTTTCAATATACATGATTTCTGCACTTGCTAGTCTTTGCCTGTGTTGGCTGAATTTCCCTTCAGCCTTTGCGGTTCTCCATTTTAAGTCGGGAAGTGGCCAACCCAGGTGGCTACAAGCTGCAGTAGCTTTTAGGCTCGAAAAGTCCTTGTTTCTACCAACAATGATGTGATTAAATGAAACACAGACAGTTGGCAGTAACTTCTGACAAGGAACCTGCAGTCTCCTCAGTCTATGTAATTGTAATCAGCTCTAACTGGTGCTGCATTTCATGCTCAGTAAGCTAAGCTAAAGTCGCCATAGTCTCAAATGACCATAGGTTGCTTCCCACTTTGAGGGGGAGAGCTGACTGCTGATGATTTAACCTGAGGATCACCATATCTCAGGCGTGGAGCAAAGGTGAGAAGGCTGGGCCTTCATGAATAACGTCAACCGGTATGGGAATTGAACCCACGCTGCTGACCTCACTCTGCATTGCGAACCAGCTGTCTAGCCAAGATGGTCTTTTCATTTAGGCAGGATAATGCATACGCCAGTTACCCTATATTGTCTAGTTTTGATGATTTCCAGCTCCTTGCTGTGGCATTGTCAGAAGTAAACATTGGGCTTACCTGATAGCTGAATTGGCAAAGGTAGATTGTAACTGAAACCTGCAGTCTCGAAAGTCTCAGCTACATTTATTAGTCTTTGATGTTTGAATTGCTCCAGTGGTTGGAGAAGGAGGTCAAAATCCCCTCCTACTAGAGAACAAGTAACCAATCAGAAATTCCCATGACCGTACCCAACCCATATTCTGATCAGCATCAATTCCACCATTAGAATAATGCTCGACAAAGCAGATTGCATCATGGTTCAGAGGCAACTCTGAGTTCGGTTGTAACTTCCTTTGTGATAAATGTCAGGTTGAGAATATAACAAAGTAATTAGCAATTAGAAATCTTATTGTGGAGGCAAAGGGCAAGATTATCTTTACAAAGGAAGAGGAGGTAATAAAGAAACTGGACTGTATGTAGATTGAGAATGAGGGGGTACTTTAAAGGTTAGCAGTACTCAAAGTGGCAAAGGCACCTGGTCTATATCAGATACATCCTCGGCTGCTGAAGGGAATCAAGGCTGGAAAAATATGAATTACTAAATGACAGGCGGTGAGAATTTGTTAAAGGCAAATTGTGTTTGGCCAACATAACTGATTTCCTCGATGAAGTACCGGTAAGGTTTAATGAATTGAAAGCGTTAATGTTGTGTATGTTGACTTGAAAATGCATTTGGTAAAGTATCACAAAATTTCTTCTTCTTGTTCGGCAGTCCCTCAGGATTGAGGTTGCTTGCTACCTCTCAGTTTCAGTGGGCTATAAGATGGCTGAACGGTTCAATGTGTGATCTGCAGACACATCCATGTTCAGGATATGTGATACAGGGAGGTTTCATAGAATTTTACAGTGCAGAAGGAGGACATTCGGCCCATTGAGTCTGCACCGGCTCTTGGAAAGAGGGTAAATTAGTTTCTTGGAGCTTTGTGTGCTCTTTACGATGCCTTAACTTCACCTCTGTATGTTCCTTACAGAGAGTCCCGTGTATCTGCTGCTTTGCCAATAAACCTCCATTTTGGTGGGTCATAAACCAGAACCCCCATGAGTTCGTGGGGATGTTTGACCCCTTCACAGATGGTCTGAGCACATCCTTAAACTTTATTCCTTATCTTCCTGTGAGTCACCTTCCTTAATAATACACAAAACTGAAGCCAATGGTATTGAATGGGTAGTGGCAATGTGAATGCAAACTTCTTGAAAAATTAAGAACATAGAAATGATGAACAGTTGGTTTTCAGATTGGAGGGATGTTATTGAGTGGTGTTATCTGCTCCCCCAACCTTTTCAGCCTAATCAATATTGTTGACAAATGAAATGAAAATCGCTTATTGTCACAAATAAGCTTCAAATGAAGTAACTGTGAAAAGCCCCTAGTCGCCACATTCCGGCGCCTGTTCGGGGAGGCTGGTACGGGAATCGAACCGTGCTGCTAGCCTGCCTTGGTCTGCTTTAAAAGCCAGCGATTTAGCCCAGTGTGCTAAACCAGCCCCTACTGGGGAGTGTGTCTCCGCATTGAGGAAAGGTATAGGTGTATGTAGTCAAAGGTCTTCTTCAAATGGATCTTCAGCGTCATCCTCTGAGCTGGCCTGGTGGCTGGGACCTATACTGCCTGTAGGGGTCTGGCTGGACCTGCTGCTGTCTGTAAGAGAGGAAAGATGGATTTTGTTCATAAACATGCTGAATACACCATTGCATGTCACTCACTGTGAAGGTAAGGATGTGATCAACTCATGGAGGGGTCATGCACACTGGCTTAATAGGAAAGGCCAATCTCACCTTCACCACAGGAGCGATTTCTGTACTTTCTTGCCAACTCGAGGGCCTCCTTGAATTTGGAGAACTCCGGATGTCTTCTGTCCCTACTCCAGTCTAGGAACTCTCTCTCTTTTATTATGGGTGAGCTTGACCTGCATCACGAAAATTCGAGTGAGGCGGTAGCATAGTGGTATTCTCACTGGACTAGTAATCCAGAGAACCAAAATAATACTCTGTCGACCTGTGGAGAGTATGCCATTACATTCCTGGCTTGTGCCATGTAGATAGTGGACAGGCTTTGGGGGGGGGGGGTCAGGAGGTGAGTTACTCACCGAAGGATTCCTAGCCTTTGACCTGCCCTGGTAGCTGCAGCATTAATACGGTGAGTTCAGTTCAGTTTCTGATCAATGGAAACCTCTCGGATGTTTATTGTTGGGTTCAGCGATGGTAATGCCATTGAATGTCAGGGGGCAGTGGTTGGATCTTCTCTTGTAGGAGATGGTTATTGGATGGCTCTTTGCAGTCATCTGCAAATATCCCCACTTCTGACATTATGATGGAGGGAAGGTCATTGTTGAAGCAGCTGAAGGTGATTGGGCCTAGGACACTACCCTGAGGAACTCCTGCAGTGATGTCCTGGAGATTGACCTCCAACCACCTCAACCATCTTCCTTTGTGCAGGTATGACTCCAACCAGCAGAGACTTTCCCACCTGATTCCCACTGACTCCAGTTTTGCAAGGATTCCTTGATGCTATACTCGGTCAAACGCTGCCTTGATTTCAAAGGCAGCCACTCTCACCGTACCTCTGGCATTCAGCTCTTTTGTTCGTGTTGAATGGAATGACTTTGCAAATCTTAGCACTTGATGAAGTTCAAACATAGAAAACACTGAAGTAAAGTTTAAAAATTGGTGAAGAACGCTTGATATAAACTTAATATAAACTAAACCCTTTGGTTAACATAAAATAAACAAACCACTGTGGTTCATGTGAATTCTCTCTCCCACACACACACAAAAAACCCTACTGTTTCCTATGTTAATATCTGATATGGCTAGATTCTTGGTAGATAAAGATGTGAAGGGACGTGGAACCAAGTTGGTTGGGTGCAGTTTCAATGCAGATCAGCCATGATACTGAATAATGAAACCAGCTGGATGGACTGATTCGCTACCTCTTGATCCCATTGTTAATTACGGGAGGCATGGCTGCACAGTGGCTAGCATTGTGCTACCATGCATTCACAGCACCCTCGACCCAGATTCGATTCCTGGCTTACGTCACTGGCTATGCGGAGTCTGCATCTTCATACTGTGTCTGCGTGGGTTTCCTCCGTGTGCTCAGACTTCCTCCCACAATCCCTGAAAAACGAGCTTGTTAGGTGAATTGGACAGTCTGAATTCTCCCTCAGTGTACCTGAATAGGCGTCGCAGTGTGGCGACTAGAAGATTTTCACAGTAACTTCATTGCGGTATTAATGTAAACCTACTTGTGACAGTAATAAAGATTATTATTATTAATTATACATACACTGATGACTATTGATTTAATTAATCGCTAGGGGTATTTTCCCAAATCTAAATATTTGGCTGAATTTAAAATAGGCTTGGAGTTCGTGTTGTCAATGAAATAGGCAACCTTTAAAAAGGAAAAATAATCACTGTTCCAATTCTTATCATATTACTGTAAAAGTAAGGATGAGTTCACAGCCCGCATCATTATTAGGGTGTCAATTGCCAACTAGTGGCAAGGAAGAAGATAAGGTGCAGATCACAATGAATTGCTATATAATTTTTATGACTTCATCATTATCTTTGTCAACATTAGGGTTCACTGTTAGCCCCTCCGTGAATGCCAATAAATTGCTGTTTTGAACTATAGATGTGAATGTGCTAAGCAAACCATGTTAATGGCATAGCTTTTGGTGGAAAGATTACCTTGTTAGGAACCTCTACTTCTATTGTGGGCAATATTTGAGATTTTAGTTACTTGCTAAGAGGTTAAAGCCACAAGATTCCATGGTTTGAAAGAAACAGAAGTATATTAATTTACAAGAGTCAACAAAGCAAACAGGCAAAACTGTTGATCTCCTGCACTAGGATATTAATGCAATGTACACATGAATTAATGTCAAACTGTGGTGTAACACACCGCAAAATGTTTATTAAATGCCAGAAAGAACAAAGACCGATCCCACTAATTACTCAGCAACCCACCCAGACATCAGTGATCACTGTGAGTCTTAAAAATCCTCTGAAACTATTTTTCTCACAAGAGATTTTAGCTCCTCTCTTTCGAAGATATCACCTCTGATTTGCCTCAACAGCAGCCCCAACTCAGCCACTGTTTCTTCTGCCTGTCTGCAATTTGTCAGGCAAATTGTCCCAATGCATCCCAGCCACAAAACCACTTTGCCCAAGACTGTGTCACACTGGGTTAGCCAGACTGCACTCCAGGGTCTAACTAACTACACAATCCCAGATATGTAGCTGTACTGAGCAGACAACCATTGTTCGCCATTGACTTAGTTTGCTCCAGTTGTCAGCTTCAGTGAACAGACCAGCATCATTTCAGGTTCACCGAGCTAATAATTGCTCTTGGAAAAATGAACTTGGCACAGGAATGGTGATATTTTACTTTTCCGAAGATGATGGGTGGAAGTTTCCATTTTATTTCAAAGTGCTGAATCAGATGAGAAATTAGGTATGCAGTCCACTGACTGCACTGCCCGCTTCTCCTGCTGTTTTTTCCAGCAATGATATTTTTAAAATTCTGGACGCAACCCATCCCACCAGTAACATTGGCCTTCCAGAAAGGTCGCCCCATCCACCAGTACTGAAATTAAGAGCAAATATCTTCCCCTAAACCCCCCCCCCCCCCCCCCCCAACCCCAGACATGGTGACCCTCTCACACACACGGGAACCTGTCCCCCACTCTCTCCATCACAGACAAGGTGAACCCTCTCTCATGGTCTTCCCCAAAGGCAGTCCCCCCTGGCACTGGACCCTTGCACTAGATGTCAGTGCCTGGGGGCAGTGCTGGGTGTAGTGTCAGGACCAGTCCCAGGGCAGTGATAGGGCAATGCCAGTGTACTGCCTGGGCATGTCCCACTTTCCCCCTGGGGCCTATACTTCCCGTTGCATCACTGATGGGTGCGCTTCGCCTGCTTCACGTTGTTCCAGACCTGTGTCGCAACATCACGTCGGTGAGGGAGGAAATCCCAATGTGTGTGTGGGGGGAGGGGGCGCGGGCGATACAACCGGGAAGCCAGCGAGATTCTCGTCCTCGGCTTCTCATGCGATTATGCCCGCTGGCTCCGTTTACATCCGCAGCAAATAAGAGCGCAAAATCCCAGTTGATCGGTGTTCGCCCCATTTTTGGGCTTCTGTTGATATTTCAACCTGATTTTAACTTAGATATTAAGTATGTAAGTTTTTAAGTCACAGAAAGTTCAATGAATCAGCTTCAAATGTTGTACTCAAAATCTAAAGTAGGTTTTGACTATCAAACCAATTGAGCCACGCATGTGAAAGTCATTGGGAAGATGTGAAGAAAAAAATGAATATTGCTTCATATAAGTACAATTTAGGTACCGGATAAATTAGTGATGATGGAAATTGATTGAATTATGGAGTCGGAGTTTTTTGCCAGGTCTCGCCGGCAGAATATTCCGGATCTGGCGATCCCAGGTTTCCCAGGGGTGGGGGTGCATAACATGGAAAATCCCATTGACAGTGGCGGGATCAGGCTAATGGACGTCCAGCTCCCTCCACTGCCAAACACAAAGCAGGAGCTATTGAAAACCTGGCCAGTTATTCGATTCAATATTAATTTTAAATATTTATTATGATGCATCATTTCAAACCTCTGAAATCTATGAATGTGACAACAGGACAAACTTTCTGTCTCAATGCTAGCTCATGATTGCTAATCTGTATTACACATTACTCTGGACAAAAGTTTAGATTTTGATACTCTTATTCCCACTCATTTGGTCTTGTGTTCAATGCCATTTTGTCATTTAATCTCCCCATCTACCACCCTGTCCCTGACCTTCCATTTTGCTTCACATTTCCCCCTCCCCTTTGCCAACAGCAGAAACCCATCACATTTCTACGTCTAATATGAAAACAAAATACTGCGGATGCTGGAACCTGAAACAAAGACTGAAAATGCTGGAAAGCTCAGCAAGTCTGGCAGCATCAGTTGTGAGGATTTGAGACGTTATCTTTATTTTCTGTTCCCACAGACGTCGCCAGGTCTGCTGAGTTTTTCCAGCATTTACTATTTACATTTCTATGTCTCTCCAGTTCTGACAAAGTCATATTAGATTCTAAATGTTAACTCTGTTTCTCCACGGAGGCTGCTAGACCTGCTGAGATTTATCCATTTTTATTTCACTTCCCTCCACATCTCTAAACAAGAACATTTTTCCTTCCAAATAAATGAATTTCTAAACACGTTAAAACAGTTACGTTTTCCAAGTGGAACTTCCCCCCCACCCCCCCATTAAAGAACAACACAAGTACGTGTGAAGGAAAACAAGACAATGACACGGAGGCAGAGATTCAGAGTGATGCATTTTATTTTCAATTGACAGAAAAGTAAGGTTAGAAATATATTACTCAAATAAATAATAAACATAACTCTGATTTTACATTTGTTTTGTTTTTTCATTTCACAGGCACCCTGGTGGATGAAATTGCTACAAGGGACATCTTTAAAAACACATAACGTATTTTAAATAAAAATATTAATATTCCTTGCACACTGTTTAAATGTATATATTAATCAATTAAAAATAAATCTGCAGACGCTATCATGTGTTATTGGTACAGAAGAGGAATTTCACTCCATATTACTCTTATTAAAATACTGTCTTACAATGCTAGTCATAGATTATGATATAGACATGGCCTACTTCTGCACTGTAAATTCTATGATATTATCATAGAATTTACAGTGCAGAAGGAGGCCATTCGGCCCATCGAGTCTGCACCGGCTCTTGGAAAGAGCACCCTGCCCAAGGTCAACACCGCCACCCTATCCCCATGACCCAGTAACCCCACCCAACACTAAGGGCAATTTTGGACACTAAGGGCAATTTAGCATGGCCAATCCACCTAACCTGCACATCTTTGGACTGTGGGAGGAAACCGGAGCACCCGGAGGAAACCCACGCACACACGGGGAGGATGTACAGACTCCGCACAGACAGTGACCCTAGCCGGAATCGAACCTGGGACCCTGGAGCTGTGAAGCAATTGTGCTATCCACAAGGCTGCCCTCAACAGACCAATGTATAGTGGGCAGAAACTAAATCAATATGGGGATTATCACGTATAGAATTCCATTCATTTATATGTTCCTTAGACTTCCTTCATAGTTCATTGCTGTTTCTTGCAGAATGCTTCGGGTTACTGAGTGCACGATCTGCCAGGCACAGACACTGTTTCCCTGTGGAGAGAAAAGAGGGGAAAGAGATTTAAAATGGGAACTTCGAATGTAGTTTATGTCACATTCAGCAAAGTTTAATGGTGGGAAAATGTGAAATTGTTAAATTATAATTTCATGCATACCATGCCCCAGATAGAGAGAGTTCGTGACCGTGGGCTTCCACCGGACTGGTCCCTGATTACCCTTGACAGAGCACTGCAGTGGTTTGCTGTCACCTTCTGCAATGTGGCGGGTCAGGGAACTCTCCCAGTCTTACCACCTGCCACCAGGTATATTGGAAGGATTTCCAGGCTGATAATCAGCCGGTTTGACCACATTGTGCATGCACCATCCACGGCCATCGCGTCCTGACAGGGGAGAGCCTTGAACCCCTGAGCTTCTGTCCCGGGGTAGGGATGCTTCCCATGGTACAAGACCTCCTCTAACACACAAAGTAGTTCAGCAATTTGAATTATTTTTTCTCTCTATTTATTCATGACATGTGGGCATTGTTGACTGGGACAGCATTTATTGCCCCCATCCCGATATCAACTGAGTGGCTGTTAAGTAGGCCATTTCGGAACGCATTTTGGAAATAATAGACAATATTTATAGAAACAGTTGGTATACCGTGACATTTCCTGAAACATTAACTGAGGTTAAGGGCAAGCGAGAAGCTCTGAATGAGGCACAGATCATCAAAGTCTTACATTTTGCTGCAGGAATGCTCCAAGTTTCTGGAATCTTTGCTGTATGACCCCTTGGTGCACATTGTGAGAATGAGGAGATCTCACCTGAATTTAAAAACATATGAGAATAAGTGAATTCCTCAATAGCAGGAGGTATTGAAACTGTAAATGATGTGAGATGATAATGGTGGAGTGGGCAGTTCTTACACAGGATTTTAGGTGTGACAGGATTTCCATCACTTTGTTCAGGAACTTGAGGCGCTCGTTGGCGGGAAATGGAGCTTCAGACGGACGGAAGAGTCTCAGCAGCTCAGTCAGCATCTCAACAACAACAGCCGCCTTCTGATCATCCGCCTGCCTCAAATTGGAAAGACATGTGTTAGTTTGGACGGAAACATTTGAAGGCTGAAGACGGAATATGTCAAGTTATTGAAGTCAAACTCACGGGTTTTGAAAGGAGAGGAACATCCAGATTCTCATCGTATTCACTCCGGCAGCCACGTGAGAAAACAGGATTCTGGGAGAGAAAGGAATACATTTGGACCGAGCTTAAGTCTGTGAATATACTATTATAATAGGAATATAACTGGAATCCCCCTCAGCCCACAATCCAGTTCAACCCCAAAGTCTAGTCCCAAATTCCGAATCACAGGTCCATATCCAAAATCCAAATCCCACTCCCAAATCCCAGTCAGAATTAAATACAAATCTCAGTCCCTTATTCTATTCAAGATGCTTCACACCAGGGATTTATTTACAGAGTGATCCGAGGGCTCAATGCAAGACCGAGTTTGCAGTGCAGGGTCGATTCCATGTCTGAATTACTTACCATTTTCTCCATTCCTCCAAACAGTTGTTGCCAGAAAGACCGCCTCATGCAGAGATGGTCAGAGTGATGTCCACTGGCACTTGGTGAGCACAGGCAGAGAAGAGCCAGAGGGAGACCGAGTCTCATCCAGGACATCATCATCTTACAGAGTCTGCACAATATATATTCAGCAAAGTGAAATAAGCCTGAATATTTAGAGGAACTGAACCGGGAGGCAATAGCAGCTTGCTCTGGATAATCGATGTGGAGTCTCTCTCACCTGTTGCTGCTGTTTGGTGCTGAGAGGGAGTCAGTTCTTCTTGAGCTGCATCACCCATCCCTGACTGTTGTCTTTTTAAAGTTCGCGGCTCCCCCGCACACCTCTCGCTATTAAGAACGAAACTAACGGCTTTCTAAAATCTTATTATGCCCACAATGTCGAGGGTTAGGATGCGTGAAAACGGCGTGGATCTATTTCAATTACTTTCATTTCATACATTCGGAAGTCAGTCACCTGTATCCTGTATAGGTCGAAGTTGGAACCTGTGCTCAACCAGAGTGTCCGATTCCTCTCCAAAAATCCCTGAATTGTGTCATAATCCTCTACAATATTCCTGATTTGCCGCCAGGTTTCGCCCAGAAGCAGAAATATGTTTTTAACATCAAATGTTGACAATAGCTGAAGCTCCTGTCCCTGTGGTCCCAATGGTTAATTTCGCAACAATTATTCACTGGACAGAATCTTGGGCTCATTTACTGTGGATTTGGGATTTGTGTTGAATGTAAAAACTTGAATTAATTCAACATCTAGCATGAGTTCTGGAATTCCGAAAGTATATCATTGCCAATGAAATAAAGATTTTGATAATCAATTGTTTTACAATTGCGCAGAAATTGGAGGCAAAGTGCTTATGACAGCACCATTTCAATAGTATTCCATAAATAAAGCAGCAATTCCTGGTGACGGATTGTCAATTACAACAATTAGCCATTTGTGCTGTTCTATCTTTTGATTTCTGTCTCTTTTGCCCTCTCGCTCTTAGCCCAATCTTTGTTGCCTTGTTATTTTTCTTTCTGTAGCTTATTTGATTCTATCTTCCTTACTTATTTTGTTTGCTTCATTTCTTTTTCTATCTTTTCATATCGTTGAGCGGATGCATAGACTGTTGGTCTGATAGTTCACTTGCATTCCCCCATGTCCTGTCCAATTGGTCAACTATACTGTGTTTGATTGTGTGAGTCTGTTTACAATTGATGCTCTCTGTGCTTCATTGGCTCAGCCTGGGTGTGGACTCGAGTTAAGTAAAGAAACTGTACAAGTTACTAGAAAGTTCCGGAAGTCTGAGCTGAAGCATGAGTGCAGACAATTTGTCAGTGTAGAGATATTGTAAAGCAGTTGAAATAAAGCTCACACACATGGAAACGAGTGTCATCCCTGCAAACATCTGAAATATAAAATATCCAACAACTGATGGTATACAGATGAGGTGACTTCATTATTAGCTCAAATTTCCTGCAAGTTAAGTACAAGAATGATAAGACTTAAAGGGTGAGAGGGAAAAAGTCAATTTCACATTGCTCATTGTGAGAGGCGCCCTTCCAAACAATCTCTGGATGTGGGAAAATTCAGCAGCCAATATGTGAAAAACAATGTCCCACGAGCAGCAATATATTACAGGAATCTATATTCTGATTTAGCTGAAGAATAAGTGCTGACTGGAACACCAGGAATTCACTCTAACTCTCTTCAAAATTTTGCTGCTTAATCATTCCATCATTTGAGAGGGCAGATGGAGCTTCAGTTAAACGTTGTGTTTGTAAAAGTACGCCTCCCTGAACATAATATAATAATCTTTATTATTGTCACAAGTAGGCTTACATTAACTCAGCAATGAAGTTACTGTGAAAACCCTCTTGCCGCCACATTATGGCACCTGTTCGGATACACAGTGCTGGAATTTAGAATATCCAATTCACCTAATAGCACGTATTTCGGGACTTGTTGGAGGAAACCGGAGCACTCGGAGGAAATCCACACAGAAACGGGGAGAACATGCAGAATCCACACAGCCAGAGACACAAGTGGGAATCGGAAACCGGGACCCAGGCGCTGTGTAGCAACAGAGCTAACCACTGTGGTACTGTGCCGCCCTACTGCCATGAAGTGTCAGCATAGATAATGGCTGGAACTTTCCAGTTGGTCACAGTGGTTGGATCTGCTGGACCCGATGAAGGCACACCCTTCCTGGTGATGAGGGGTGCATTGAAAGGGATATCCCACTGACAATGGCGGTACCAGAAGGTCAAGCCGCTGGTCAATGGCGGGCCCCACCTGCTGCCACAAAACCCTCTGCGAGTTGCTGGGTAAATCCCACCCCATGTGTTTAATTCTCATTTGAACTCGCAGCCTTCTGACCCGGAAACAAACTTGTTTTCACTGATTCAACGGCGACATCAAGTGATTAATATTTCTTCAATAGAGATATTGTGCAGGAAAGCTATGTGATGATTGGATCAGCAGGTTCGATGGAGTATAAGTCTTTTGCTGCCAATAATATGAGTGATGTTGCTTTTCTGCAACTACAAAAATGTTACAATTCATATTGTTGAGGAAATTCAAAATGTTTAGCTGTTTAATCAAATTTTTTAACAAGGTACTTGTGAATTAAAGCTTGAGAAAATATACAAAAATAATGTGGTACATGTGAATTTTACAAAATGTGGTGAGATGTAATGCAATGTAGTTTGTATCCCAAAACTGTACTAAAGTGAGGATTCATTAAGGGGAAATTATGGATATATTTTGTCAGCATTATGATTGATAAGAATTAATATCTCACTGATACTCATCAGTTATTTGTTACAACAAAGACTCGGTAAATATTTTAGATAAATTAAACTAAAATAGGTGTAATACAAAATGCCACAACTCTGACAACATCCGGATTAACCCAAAGAAAGCTTTCACTCATAGCAAAGGTAAAGTGCACGAGAGGAAGTCAGAATCTGTTCTGAGCACCTTTGTAATTTGATAATAGTAAATTCAGAGAGAAACTAAGTTGAAGTAGAGCCACATCACTATTCTTCAGCAGAAATAGGACATCCTTCCTGTAGTTTCAATTTTACAATAAATGATGGAGCAGTGTTGAAGTGCTGTGAAGGAATTTTCATAGCCAATTATTAGCCCTTGGATTTTTGAAATTGTTGGAAAAAGTACCAAAGGATTTCCAATGGATTTAAATTTCATGCACTCTGTGACCTGTACTGAGTGATTGAGTCCCCCTCTCTGATCGAAAATATTTGAACCAATGAATTGAACACCAAATATAGGAATACAAAAACAGGTAAGGAAATCGCCACAGTCGCCGAGGACCATATGTTGCTTTCCCCATTTGAGAGAGAGCTGATTGTTAGTGGTAGTTAACCTGAGGGTCAGCACCCCTCAGGCGAGGGGCAAGGTTGAGAAGGTGGGCCCTTCATCACTAACCTCAGCCAATACAGGAATTGAACCCATGCTGCTGGCCTTGCTCTTCATCATGAATCAGCCACAAGCCAACTGAGTTGACAAACCCCCCCGTGACAAAACAAGTATGGGCCATTTCGTCATTCAAGTCTATTTCATCAGTCCAATAGATCATGACTGATATGTTTTGAATCTTTTGTTACCAACTTTCTTCATTGACCTTTAATACCTTTTCCAATCAGAAGCTTATGAATTTCAGGCTTACAATTTTTAATTCATCTAGCTTGTTGCTAACTTTTGGTTGGCTCTTAATTTGTGATTTGCTCTGTTTGTTTAACCTTTGCTCTAGTGTCGCCAGGTATCATTATGATACCGCCACGAGGTTCAGGTTCAAGTAATGATCAATAACTCAACACACCAATTAGTAAGATTAAAATCAAAACACATTTATTAAACACAGTAAATCACTACTCATGCATAAACTCTACTTTCTGGGCTATTCCTATCACTAAATGGCCTATACTTAGCTTCAGACTGGCCCACCAGGTCAGGGGAACAAATGGCCTTTCGTTCAGGTCCTGAGTGTGCAGGATTCAAAAGCTGGTATGGACTGGTAGCTAGGAGCGCCTATCTCGTAGCGAGCGTTGACTTGAGACTTACTTGGTTGGCGGCAGGAGGCAGGTCACTGTCAAGGGTTGGTTCAAGTTGCTGAGTGACCCTGCCAAAGAAGGACGATTTGTATTTGGGGGCTTTACTTTATAGTCCCCCGGGGCTTCCCGCCCTTCGGGGCGGATCCCGTGACTGGTTCCAAGTGATTGGACTACTTTCCGATCACTTGGATCGATTTCTCCAATGCTGGTGCGGTCCCCTGATCGCTGGGCGGTCCCTAAGTGTCCGTTGGCCCTTCCTTTGTCTTGGCTCCTGCTGGCGCCGAGGAGTCTGGCTTGCTTTATTTACCTTAACTGTTGCCATTGTGCCTTGGAATCGCATATTACTATCTAGATGGCTGCTGCATTACTATGTAGATGGCTGCTGGTTTCAGTGCTGTCTGGTTGTTTTGCAGGTTTCAATATACATGATTTCTGCACTTGCTAGTCTTTGCCTGTGTTGGCTGAATTTCCCTTCAGCCTTTGCTGTTCTCCATTTTAAGTCGGGAAGTGGCCAACCCAGGTGGCTACAAGCTGCAGTAGCTTTTAGGCTCGAAAAGTCCTTGTTTCTACCAACAATGATGTGATTAAATGAAACACAGACAGTTGGCAGTAACTTCTGACAAGGAACCTGCAGTCTCCTCAGTCTATGTAATTGTAATCAGCTCTAACTGGTGCTGCATTTCATGCTCAGTCAGCTAAGCTAAAGTCGCCATAGTCTCAAATGACCATAGGTTGCTTCCCACTTTGAGGGGGAGAGCTGACTGCTGATGATTTAACCTGAGAATCACCATATCTCAGGCGTGGAGCAAAGGTGAGAAGGCTGGGCCTTCATGAATAACGTCAACCGGTATGGGAATTGAACCCACGCTGCTGACCTCACTCTGCATTACGAACCAGCTGTCTAGCCAAGATGGTCTTTTCATTTAGGCAGGATAATGCATACGCCAGTTACCCTATATTGTCTAGTTTTGATGATTTCCAGCTCCTTGCTGTGGCATTGTCAGAAGTAAACATTGGGCTTACCTGATAGCTGAATTGGCAAAGGCAGATTGTAACTGAAACCTGCAGTCTCGAAAGTCTCAGCTACATTTATTAGTCTTTGATGTTTGAATTGCTCCAGTGGTTGGAGAAGGAGGTCAAAATCCCCTCCTACTAGAGAACAAGTAACCAATCAGAAATTCCCATGACCGTACCCAACCCATATTCTGATCAGCATCAATTCCACCATTAGAACAATGCTCGACAAAGCAGATTGCATCATGGTTCAGAGGCAACTCTGAGTTCGGTTGTAACTTCCTTTGTGATAAATGTCAGGTTGAGAATATAGCAAAGTAATTAGCAATTAGAAATCTTATTGTGGAGGCAAAGGGCAAGATTATCTTTACAAAGGAAGAGGAGGTAATAAAGAAACTGGACTGTATGTAGATTGAGAATGAGGGGGTACTTTAAAGGTTAGCAGTACTCAAAGTGGCAAAGGCACCTGGTCTATATCAGATACATCCTCGGCTGCTGAAGGGAATCAAGGCTGGAAAAATATGAATTACTAAATGACAGGCGGTGAGAATTTGTTAAAGGCAAATTGTGTTTGGCCAACATAACTGATTTCCTCGATGAAGTACCGGTAAGGTTTAATGAATTGAAAGCGTTAATGTTGTGTATGTTGACTTGAAAATGCATTTGGTAAAGTATCACAAAATTTCTTCTTCTTGTTCGGCAGTCCCTCAGGATTGAGGTTGCTTGCTACCTCTCAGTTTCAGTGGGCTATAAGATGGCTGAACGGTTCAATGTGTGATCTGCAGACACATCCATGTTCAGGATATGTGATACAGGGAGGTTTCATAGAATTTTACAGTGCAGAAGGAGGACATTCGGCCCATTGAGTCTGCACCGGCTCTTGGAAAGAGGGTAAATTAGTTTCTTGGAGGTTTGTGTGCTCTTTACGATGCCTTAACTTCACCTCTGTATGTTCCTTACAGAGAGTCCCGTGTATCTGCTGCTTTGCCAATAAACCTCCATTTTGGTGGGTCATAAACCAGAACCCCCATGAGTTCGTGGGGATGTTTGACCCCTTCACAGATGGTCTGAGCACATCCTTAAACTTTATTCCTTATCTTCCTGTGAGTCACCTTCCTTAATAATACACAAAACTGAAGCCAATGGTATTGAATGGGTAGTGGCAATGTGAATGCAAACTTCTTGAAAAATTAAGAACATAGAAATGATGAACAGTTGGTTTTCAGATTGGAGGGATGTTATTGAGTGGTGTTATCTGCTCCCCCAACCTTTTCAGCCTAATCAATATTGTTGACAAATGAAATGAAAATCGCTTATTGTCACAAATAAGCTTCAAATGAAGTAACTGTGAAAAGCCCCTAGTCGCCACATTCCGGCGCCTGTTCGGGGAGGCTGGTACGGGAATCGAACCGTGCTGCTAGCCTGCCTTGGTCTGCTTTAAAAGCCAGCGATTTAGCCCAGTGTGCTAAACCAGCCCCTACTGGGGAGTGTGTCTCCGCATTGAGGAAAGGTATAGGTGTATGTAGTCAAAGGTCTTCTTCAAATGGATCTTCAGCGTCATCCTCTGAGCTGGCCTGGTGGCTGGGACCTATACTGCCTGTAGGGGTCTGGCTGGACCTGCTGCTGTCTGTAAGAGAGGAAAGATGGATTTTGTTCATAAACATGCTGAATACACCATTGCATGTCACTCACTGTGAAGGTAAGGATGTGATCAACTCATGGAGGGGTCATGCATACTGGCTTAATAGGAAAGGCCAATCTCACCTTCACCACAGGAGCGATTTCTGTACTTTCTTGCCAACTCGAGGGCCTCCTTGAATTTGGAGAACTCCTGGATGTCTTCTGTCCCTACTCCAGTCTAGGAACTCTCTCTCTTTTATTATGGGTGAGCTTGACCTGCATCACGAAAATTCGAGTGAGGCGGTAGCATAGTGGTATTCTCACTGGACTAGTAATCCAGAGAACCAGAATAATACTCTGTCGACCTGTGGAGAGTATGCCATTACATTCCTGGCTTGTGCCATGTAGATAGTGGACAGGCTTTGGGGGGGGGGGGGTCAGGAGGTGAGTTACTCACCGAAGGATTCCTAGCCTTTGACCTGCACTGGTAGCTGCAGCATTAATACGGCGAGTCCAGTTCAGTTTCTGATCAATGGAAACCCCTCAGATGTTTATTGTTGGGTTCAACGATGGTAATGCCATTGAATGTCAGGGGGCGGTGGTTGGATCTTCTCTTGTAGGAGATGGTTATTGGATGGCTCTTTGCAGTCATCTGCAAATATCCCCACTTCTGACATTATGATGGAGGGAAGGTCATTGTTGAAGCAGCTGAAGGTGATTGGGCCTAGGACACTACCCTGAGGAACTCCTGCAGTGATGTACTGGAGATTGACCTCCAACCACCTCAACCATCTTCCTTTGTGCAGGTATGACTCCAACCAGCAGAGACTTTCCCACCTGATTCCCACTGACTCCAGTTTTGCAAGGATTCCTTGATGCCATACTCGGTCAAACGCTGCCTTGATTTCAAAGGCAGCCACTCTCACCGTACCTCTGGCATTCAGCTCTTTTGTTCGTGTTGAATGGAATGACTTTGCAAATCTTAGCACTTGATGAAGTTCAAACATAGAAAACACTGAAGTAAAGTTTAAAAATTGGTGAAGAACGCTTGATATAAACTTAATATAAACTAAACCCTTTGGTTAACATAAAATAAACAAACCACTGTGGTTCATGTGAATTCTCTCTCCCACACACACACAAAAAACCCTACTGTTTCCTATGTTAATATCTGATATGGCTAGATTCTTGGTAGATAAAGATGTGAAGGGACGTGGAACCAAGTTGGTTGGGTGCAGTTTCAATGCAGATCAGCCATGATACTGAATAATGAAACCAGCTGGATGGACTGATTCGCTACCTCTTGATCCCATTGTTAATTACGGGAGGCATGGCTGCACAGTGGCTAGCATTGTGCTACCATGCATTCACAGCACCCTGGACCCAGATTCGATTCCTGGCTTACGTCACTGGCTATGCGGAGTCTGCATCTTCATACTGTGTCTGCGTGGGTTTCCTCCGTGTGCTCAGACTTCCTCCCACAATCCCTGAAAAACGAGCTTGTTAGGTGAATTGGACATTCTGAATTCTCCCTCAGTGTACCTGAATAGGCGTCGCAGTGTGGCGACTAGAAGATTTTCACAGTAACTTCATTGCGGTATTAATGTAAACCTACTTGTGACAGTAATAAAGATTATTATTATTAATTATACATACACTGATGACTATTGATTTAATTAATCGCTAGGGGTATTTTCCCAAATCTAAATATTTGGCTGAATTTAAAATAGGCTTGGAGTTCGTGTTGTCAATGAAATAGGCAACCTTTAAAAAGGAAAAATAATCACTGTTCCAATTCTTATCATATTACTGTAAAAGTAAGGATGAGTTCACAGCCCGCATCATTATTAGGGTGTCAATTGCCAACTAGTGGCAAGGAAGAAGATAAGGTGCAGATCACAATGAATTGCTATATAATTTTTATGACTTCATCATTATCTTTGTCAACATTAGGGTTCACTGTTAGCCCCTCCGTGAATGCCAATAAATTGCTGTTTTGAACTATAGATGTGAATGTGCTAAGCAAACCATGTTAATGGCATAGCTTTTGGTGGAAAGATTACCTTGTTAGGAACCTCTACTTCTATTGTGGGCAATATTTGAGATTTTAGTTACTTGCTAAGAGGTTAAAGCCACAAGATTCCATGGTTTGAAAGAAACAGAAGTATATTAATTTACAAGAGTCAACAAAGCAAACAGGCAAAACTGTTGATCTCCTGCACTAGGATATTAATGCAATGTACACATGAATTAATGTCAAACTGTGGTGTAACACACCGCAAAATGTTTATTAAATGCCAGAAAGAACAAAGACCGATCCCACTAATTACTCAGCAACCCACCCAGACATCAGTGATCACTGTGAGTCTTAAAAATCCTCTGAAACTATTTTTCTCACAAGAGATTTTAGCTCCTCTCTTTCGAAGATATCACCTCTGATTTGCCTCAACAGCAGCCCCAACTCAGCCACTGTTTCTTCTGCCTGTCTGCAATTTGTCAGGCAAATTGTCCCAATGCATCCCAGCCACAAAACCACTTTGCCCAAGACTGTGTCACACTGGGTTAGCCAGACTGCACTCCAGGGTCTAACTAACTACACAATCCCAG
Source organism: Scyliorhinus torazame (assembly GCF_047496885.1). Lineage (NCBI taxonomy): Eukaryota > Metazoa > Chordata > Chondrichthyes > Carcharhiniformes > Scyliorhinidae > Scyliorhinus > Scyliorhinus torazame. The sequence continues at coordinate 67,086,232 of NC_092712.1, read as the reverse complement.
ATATGTAGCTGTACTGAGCAGACAACCATTGTTCGCCATTGACTTAGTTTGCTCCAGTTGTCAGCTTCAGTGAACAGACCAGCATCATTTCAGGTTCACCGAGCTAATAATTGCTCCTGGAAAAATGAACTTGGCACAGGAATGGTGATATTTTACTTTTCCGAAGATGATGGGTGGAAGTTTCCATTTTATTTCAAAGTGCTGAATCAGATGAGAAATTAGGTATGCAGTCCACTGACTGCACTGCCCGCTTCTCCTGCTGTTTTTTCCAGCAATGATATTTTTAAAATTCTGGACGCAACCCATCCCACCAGTAACATTGGCCTTCCAGAAAGGTCGCCCCATCCACCAGTACTGAAATTAAGAGCAAATATCTTCCCCTAAACCCCCCCCCCCCCCCCCCAACCCCAGACATGGTGACCCTCTCACACACACGGGAACCTGTCCCCCACTCTCTCCATCACAGACAAGGTGAACCCTCTCTCATGGTCTTCCCCAAAGGCAGTCCCCCCTGGCACTGGACCCTTGCACTAGATGTCAGTGCCTGGGGGCAGTGCTGGGTGTAGTGTCAGGACCAGTCCCAGGGCAGTGATAGGGCAATGCCAGTGTACTGCCTGGGCATGTCCCACTTTCCCCCTGGGGCCTATACTTCCCGTTGCATCACTGATGGGTGCGCTTCGCCTGCTTCACGTTGTTCCAGACCTGTGTCGCAACATCACGTCGGTGAGGGAGGAAATCCCAATGTGTGTGTGGGGGGAGGGGGCGCGGGCGATACAACCGGGAAGCCAGCGAGATTCTCGTCCTCGGCTTCTCATGCGATTATGCCCGCTGGCTCCGTTTACATCCGCAGCAAATAAGAGCGCAAAATCCCAGTTGATCGGTGTTCGCCCCATTTTTGGGCTTCTGTTGATATTTCAACCTGATTTTAACTTAGATATTAAGTATGTAAGTTTTTAAGTCACAGAAAGTTCAATGAATCAGCTTCAAATGTTGTACTCAAAATCTAAAGTAGGTTTTGACTATCAAACCAATTGAGCCACGCATGTGAAAGTCATTGGGAAGATGTGAAGAAAAAAATGAATATTGCTTCATATAAGTACAATTTAGGTACCGGATAAATTAGTGATGATGGAAATTGATTGAATTATGGAGTCGGAGTTTTTTGCCAGGTCTCGCCGGCAGAATATTCCGGATCTGGCGATCCCAGGTTTCCCAGGGGTGGGGGTGCATAACATGGAAAATCCCATTGACAGTGGCGGGATCAGGCTAATGGACGTCCAGCTCCCTCCACTGCCAAACACAAAGCAGGAGCTATTGAAAACCTGGCCAGTTATTCGATTCAATATTAATTTTAAATATTTATTATGATGCATCATTTCAAACCTCTGAAATCTATGAATGTGACAACAGGACAAACTTTCTGTCTCAATGCTAGCTCATGATTGCTAATCTGTATTACACATTACTCTGGACAAAAGTTTAGATTTTGATACTCTTATTCCCACTCATTTGGTCTTGTGTTCAATGCCATTTTGTCATTTAATCTCCCCATCTACCACCCTGTCCCTGACCTTCCATTTTGCTTCACATTTCCCCCTCCCCTTTGCCAACAGCAGAAACCCATCACATTTCTACGTCTAATATGAAAACAAAATACTGCGGATGCTGGAACCTGAAACAAAGACTGAAAATGCTGGAAAGCTCAGCAAGTCTGGCAGCATCAGTTGTGAGGATTTGAGACGTTATCTTTATTTTCTGTTCCCACAGACGTCGCCAGGTCTGCTGAGTTTTTCCAGCATTTACTATTTACATTTCTATGTCTCTCCAGTTCTGACAAAGTCATATTAGATTCTAAATGTTAACTCTGTTTCTCCACGGAGGCTGCTAGACCTGCTGAGATTTATCCATTTTTATTTCACTTCCCTCCACATCTCTAAACAAGAACATTTTTCCTTCCAAATAAATGAATTTCTAAACACGTTAAAACAGTTACGTTTTCCAAGTGGAACTTCCCCCCCACCCCCCCATTAAAGAACAACACAAGTACGTGTGAAGGAAAACAAGACAATGACACGGAGGCAGAGATTCAGAGTGATGCATTTTATTTTCAATTGACAGAAAAGTAAGGTTAGAAATATATTACTCAAATAAATAATAAACATAACTCTGATTTTACATTTGTTTTGTTTTTTCATTTCACAGGCACCCTGGTGGATGAAATTGCTACAAGGGACATCTTTAAAAACACATAACGTATTTTAAATAAAAATATTAATATTCCTTGCACACTGTTTAAATGTATATATTAATCAATTAAAAATAAATCTGCAGACGCTATCATGTGTTATTGGTACAGAAGAGGAATTTCACTCCATATTACTCTTATTAAAATACTGTCTTACAATGCTAGTCATAGATTATGATATAGACATGGCCTACTTCTGCACTGTAAATTCTATGATATTATCATAGAATTTACAGTGCAGAAGGAGGCCATTCGGCCCATCGAGTCTGCACCGGCTCTTGGAAAGAGCACCCTGCCCAAGGTCAACACCGCCACCCTATCCCCATGACCCAGTAACCCCACCCAACACTAAGGGCAATTTTGGACACTAAGGGCAATTTAGCATGGCCAATCCACCTAACCTGCACATCTTTGGACTGTGGGAGGAAACCGGAGCACCCGGAGGAAACCCACGCACACACGGGGAGGATGTACAGACTCCGCACAGACAGTGACCCTAGCCGGAATCGAACCTGGGACCCTGGAGCTGTGAAGCAATTGTGCTATCCACAAGGCTGCCCTCAACAGACCAATGTATAGTGGGCAGAAACTAAATCAATATGGGGATTATCACGTATAGAATTCCATTCATTTATATGTTCCTTAGACTTCCTTCATAGTTCATTGCTGTTTCTTGCAGAATGCTTCGGGTTACTGAGTGCACGATCTGCCAGGCACAGACACTGTTTCCCTGTGGAGAGAAAAGAGGGGAAAGAGATTTAAAATGGGAACTTCGAATGTAGTTTATGTCACATTCAGCAAAGTTTAATGGTGGGAAAATGTGAAATTGTTAAATTATAATTTCATGCATACCATGCCCCAGATAGAGAGAGTTCGTGACCGTGGGCTTCCACCGGACTGGTCCCTGATTACCCTTGACAGAGCACTGCAGTGGTTTGCTGTCACCTTCTGCAATGTGGCGGGTCAGGGAACTCTCCCAGTCTTACCACCTGCCACCAGGTATATTGGAAGGATTTCCAGGCTGATAATCAGCCGGTTTGACCACATTGTGCATGCACCATCCACGGCCATCGCGTCCTGACAGGGGAGAGCCTTGAACCCCTGAGCTTCTGTCCCGGGGTAGGGATGCTTCCCATGGTACAAGACCTCCTCTAACACACAAAGTAGTTCAGCAATTTGAATTATTTTTTCTCTCTATTTATTCATGACATGTGGGCATTGTTGACTGGGACAGCATTTATTGCCCCCATCCCGATATCAACTGAGTGGCTGTTAAGTAGGCCATTTCGGAACGCATTTTGGAAATAATAGACAATATTTATAGAAACAGTTGGTATACCGTGACAGTTCCTGAAACATTAACTGAGGTTAAGGGCAAGCGAGAAGCTCTGAATGAGGCACAGATCATCAAAGTCTTACATTTTGCTGCAGGAATGCTCCAAGTTTCTGGAATCTTTGCTGTATGACCCCTTGGTGCACATTGTGAGAATGAGGAGATCTCACCTGAATTTAAAAACATATGAGAATAAGTGAATTCCTCAATAGCAGGAGGTATTGAAACTGTAAATGATGTGAGATGATAATGGTGGAGTGGGCAGTTCTTACACAGGATTTTAGGTGTGACAGGATTTCCATCACTCTGTTCAGGAACTTGAGGCGCTCGTTGGCGGGAAATGGAGCTTCAGACGGACGGAAGAGTCTCAGCAGCTCAGTCAGCATCTCAACAACAACAGCCGCCTTCTGATCATCCGCCTGCCTCAAATTGGAAAGACATGTGTTAGTTTGGACGGAAACATTTGAAGGCTGAAGACGGAATATGTCAAGTTATTGAAGTCAAACTCACGGGTTTTGAAAGGAGAGGAACATCCAGATTCTCATCGTATTCACTCCGGCAGCCACGTGAGAAAACAGGATTCTGGGAGAGAAAGGAATACATTTGGACCGAGCTTAAGTCTGTGAATATACTATTATAATAGGAATATAACTGGAATCCCCCTCAGCCCACAATCCAGTTCAACCCCAAAGTCTAGTCCCAAATTCCGAATCACAGGTCCATATCCAAAATCCAAATCCCACTCCCAAATCCCAGTCAGAATTAAATACAAATCTCTGTCCCTTATTCTATTCAAGATGCTTCACACCAGGGATTTATTTACAGAGTGATCCGAGGGCTCAATGCAAGACCGAGTTTGCAGTGCAGGGTCGATTCCATGTCTGAATTACTTACCATTTTCTCCATTCCTCCAAACAGTTGTTGCCAGAAAGTCCTCCTCATGCAGAGATGGTCAGAGTGATGTCCACTGGCACTTGGTGAGCACAGGCAGAGAAGAGCCAGAGGGAGACCGAGTCTCATCCAGGACATCATCATCTTACAGAGTCTGCACAATATATATTCAGCAAAGTGAAATAAGCCTGAATATTTAGAGGAACTGAACCGGGAGGCAATAGCAGCTTGCTCTGGATAATCGATGTGGAGTCTCTCTCACCTGTTGCTGCTGTTTGGTGCTGAGAGGGAGTCAGTTCTTCTTGAGCTGCATCACCCATCCCTGACTGTTGCCTTTTTAAAGTTCGCGGCTCCCCCGCACACCTCTCGCTATTAAGAATGAAACTAACGGCTTTCTAAAATCTTATTATGCCCACAATGTCGAGGGTTAGGATGCGTGAAAACGGCGTGGATCTATTTCAATTACTTTCATTTCATACATTCGGAAGTCAGTCACCTGTATCCTGTATAGGTCGAAGTTGGAACCTGTGCTCAACCAGAGTGTCCGATTCCTCTCCAAAAATCCCTGAATTGTGTCATAATCCTCTACAATATTCCTGATTTGCCGCCAGGTTTCGCCCAGAAGCAGAAATATGTTTTTAACATCAAATGTTGACAATAGCTGAAGCTCCTGTCCCTGTGGTCCCAATGGTTAATTTAGCAACAATTATTCACTGGACAGAATCTTGGGCTCATTTACTGTGGATTTGGGATTTGTGTTGAATGTAAAAACTTGAATTAATTCAACATCTAGCATGAGTTCTGGAATTCCGAAAGTATATCATTGCCAATGAAATAAAGATTTTGATAATCAATTGTTTTACAATTGCGCAGAAATTGGAGGCAAAGTGCTTATGACAGCACCATTTCAATAGTATTCCATAAATAAAGCAGCAATTCCTGGTGACGGATTGCCAATTACAACAATTAGCCATTTGTGCTGTTCTATCTTTTGATTTCTGTCTCTTTTGCCCTCTCGCTCTTAGCCCAATCTTTGTTGCCTTGTTATTTTTCTTTCTGTAGCTTATTTGATTCTATCTTCCTTACTTATTTTGTTTGCTTCATTTCTTTTTCTATCTTTTCATATCGTTGAGCGGATGCATAGACTGTTGGTCTGATGGTTCACTTGCATTCCCCCATGTCCTGTCCAATTGGTCAACTATACTGTGTTTGATTGTGTGAGTCTGTTTACAATTGATGCTCTCTGTGCTTCATTGGCTCAGCCTGGGTGTGGACTTGAGTTAAGTAAAGAAACTGTACAAGTTACTAGAAAGTTCCGGAAGTCTGAGCTGAAGCATGAGTGCAGACAATTTGTCAGTGTAGAGATATTGTAAAGCAGTCGAAATAAAGCTCACACACATGGGAACGAGTGTCATCCCTGCAAACATCTGAAATATAAAATATCCAACAACTGATGGTATACAGATGAGGTGGCTTCATTATTAGCTCAAATTTCCTGCAAGTTAAGTACAAGAATGATAAGACCTAAAGGGTGAGAGGGAAAAAGTCAATTTCACATTGCTCATTGTGAGAGGCGCCCTTCCAAACAATCTCTGGATTTGGGAAAACTCAGCAGCCAATATGTGAAAAACAATGTCCCACGAGCAGCAATATATTACAGGAATCTATATTCTGATTTAGCTGAAGAATAAGTGCTGACTGGAACACCAGGAATTCACTCTAACTCTCTTCAAAATTTTGCTGCTTAATCATTCCATCATTTGAGAGGGCAGATGGAGCTTCAGTTAAATATTGTGTTTGCAAAAGTACACCTCCCTTAACATAATATAATAATCTTCATTATTGTCACAAGTAGGCTTACATTAACTCTGCAATGAAGTTACTGTGAAAAGCCTCTTGCCGCCACATTACGGCACCTGTTCGGATACACAGTGGTGGAATTCAGAATACCCAATTCACCTAATAGAACGTCTTTCGGGACTTGTGGGAGGAAACCGGAGCACTCGGAGGAAATCCACACAGAAACGGGGAGAACGTGCAGAATCCACACAGCCAGAGACACAAGTGGGAATCGAATCCAGGACCCAGGCGCTGTGTAGCAACAGAGCTAACCACTGTGGTACTGTGCCGCCCTACTGCAATGAAGTGTCAGCATAGATAATGGCTGGAACTTTCCAGTTGGTCACACTGGTGGGATCTGCTGGACCCGATGAAGGCACACCCTTCCTGGTGATGAGGGGTGCATTGAACGGGATATCCCACTGACAATGGCGGTACCAGACGGTCAAGCCGCTGGACAATTGCTGGCCCCACCTGCTGCCACAAAACCCTCTGCGAGTTGCTGGGCAAATCTCACCCCATGTGATTAATTCTCATTTGAACTCGCAGCCTTCTGACCCGGAAACAAACTTGTTTTCACTGATTCAACGGTGACATCAAGTGATTAATATTTCTTAAATAGAGATATTGTCCAGGAAGGCTATGTGATGATTGGATCAGCAGGTTCGATGGAATATAAGTCTTTTGCTGCCAATAGTATGAGTAATGTTGCTTTTCTGCAACTACAAAAATGTTACAATTCATATTGTTGAGGAAATTCAAAATGTTTAGCTGTTTAATCAAATTTTTTAACAAGGTACTTGTGAAGTAAAGCTTGAGAAAATATACAAAAATAATGTGGTACATGTGAATTTTACAAAATGTGGTGAGATGCAATGCAATGTAGTTTGTATCCCAAAACTGTTCTAAAGTGAGGATTCATTATGGGGAAATTATGGATATATTTTGTCAGCATTATGATTGATAAGAATTAATATCTCACTGATATCATCAGTTCTTTGTTACAACAAAGACTCGGTAAATATTTAAGATAAATTAAACTAAAATAGGTGTAATACAAAATGCCACAACTCTGACAACATCCGGATTAACCCAAAGAAAGCTTTCACTCATAGCAAAGGTAAAGTGCACGAGAGGAAGTCAGAATCTGTTCTGAGCACCTTTGTAATTTGATAATAGTAAATTCAGAGAGAAACTGTGTTGAAGTAGAACCACATCACTATTCTTCAGCAGAAATAGGACATCCATCCTGTAGTTTCAATTTTACCATAAATGATGGAGCAATGTTGAAATGCTGTGAAGGAAATATCACACCCAAATACTAACCCTTAGATTTTAGACAGACATAGGTGCTGATTTGAGCAAATTGTTGGAAAAAGTAGCAAAGGATTTCCAATGGATTGAAATTTCATGCACTCTGTGACCTGTACTGAATGATTGAGTCCCCCTCTCTGATCGAAAATATTTGAACCAATGAATTGAAGTCCAAATATAGGAATACAAAAACAGGTAAGGAAATCGCCACAGTCGCCGAGGACCACATGTTGCTTTCCCCATTTGAGAGAGAGCTGACTGTTAGTGGTAGTTAACCTGAGGGTCAGCACCCCTCAGGCGAGGTGCAAGGTTGAGAAGATGGGCCCTTCATCACTAACCTCAGCAAATCCAGGAATTGAACCCATGCTGCTGGCCTTGCTGTTCATCATGAATCAGCCACGAGCCAACTGAGTTAGCAAACCCCCCGCGACAAAACAAGTATGGGCCATTTAGCCATTCAAGTCTATTTTACCAGTCCAATCGATCATGACTGATCTTATGAATTTCAGGTTTGCAACTTTTAATTCATCTAGCTTGTTGCTAACTTTTGGTTGGCTCTTAATTTGTAATTTGCTCTGTTTGTTTAACCGTTGCTCTAGAGTCGCCAGGTATCTTTATGATACCGCCACGAGGTTCAAGTTCAAGTAATGATCAATAACTCAACACACCAATTAGTAAGATTAAAATCAAAACACATTTATTATACACAGTAAATCACTACTCATGCATAAACTCTACTTTCTAGGCTTTTCCTATCACTAAAAGGCCTATACTGAGCTTCGGACTGGCCCACCAGGTCAGGGGAACAAATGGCCTTTCGTTCAGGACCTGAGTCTGCAGGATTCAAAAGCTGGTATGGACTGGTAGCTAGGAGCGCCTATCTCGTAGCGAGCGTTGTCTTGAGACTTACTTGGTTGGCGAAAGCGAGGCAGGTCACTGTCATGGGTTGGTCCAAGTTGCTGAGTGACACTGCCAAAGAAGGACGATTTGAACTTGGGTGCTTTATTTTATAGTCCCCCGGGGCTTCCCACCCTTCGGGGTGGACCCAGTGCCTGGTTTCAAGTGATTGGACTAATTTCCGATCACTTGGATCAATTTCTGCAATGCTGGAGCGGTTCCCTGATCGCTGGGCGGTCCCTAAGTGTCTGTAGGCCCTTCCTTTGTCTTGGCTCCTGCTGGCACCGAGGGGTCTGGCTTGGCTTTATTTACCTTAACTGTTGCCATTGTGCCTTGGAATCGCACATTACTATCCAGATGGCTGCTGCATTACTATGCAGATGGGTGCTGGTTTCAGTGCTGTCAGGTTGTTTTGCGGGTTTCAATATACATGATTTCTGCACTTGCTAGTCTTTGCCTGTGTTGGCTGAATGTCCCTTCAGCCTTTGCGGTTCTCCATTTTAAGTCGGGAAGTGGCCAACCCAGGTGGCTACAAGCCTCAGTAGTTTTTAGGCTCGAAAGGTCCTTGTTTCTACCAACAATGATGTGATTAAATGAAACACAGACAGTTGGCAGTAACTTCTGACAAGGAACCTGCAGCCTCCTCACTCTATGTAATTGTAATCAGCTCTCACTGGTGCTGCATTTCATGCTCAGTAAGGTAAGGTAAAGTCGCCATAGTCTCAAATGACCAGAGGTTGCTTCCCACTTTGAGGGGGAGAGCTGACTGCTGATGATTTAACCTGAGGATCACCATATCTCAGGCGTGGAGCAAAGTTGAGAAGGCTGGGCCTTCATGAATAACGTCAACCGGTGTGGGAATTGAACCACGCTTCTGACCTCACTCTGCATTGCGAACCAGCTGTCTAGCCAAGTTGGTCTTTTCATTTAGGCAGGATAATGCATACGCCAGTTACCCTATATTGTCTAGTTTTGATGATTTCCAGCTCCTTGCTGTGGCATTGACAGAAGTAAACATTGGCCTTACCTGATAGCTGAATTGGCAAAGGCAGATTGTAACTGAAACCTGCAGTCTCGAAAGTCTCAGCTTCATTTATTGGTCTTTGATGTTTGAATTGCTCCAGTGGTTGGAGAAGGAGGTCAAAATCCCCTCCTACTAGAGAACAAGTAACCAATCAGAAATTCCCATGACCGTACCCAACCCATATTCTGATCAGCATCAATTCCACCATTAGAACAATGCTCGACAAAGCAGATTGCATCATGGTTCAGAGGCAACTCTGAGTTCGATTGTAACTTCCTTTGTGATAAATGTCAGGTTGATAATACAACAAAGTAATTAGCAATTAGAAATCTTATTGTGGAGGCAAAGGGCATGATTATCTTTACAAAGGAAGAGGAGGTAATAAAGAAACTGGACTGTATGTAGATTGAGAATGAGGGGGTACTTTAAAGGTTAGCAGTGCTCAAAGTGGAAAAGGCAGCTGGTCTATATCAGATACATCCTCGGCTGCTGACGGGAATCAAGGCCGGAAAAATATGAATTACTAAATGACATGCGGTGAGAATTTGTTAAAGGCAAATTGTGTTTGGCCAACATAACTGATTTCCTCGATGAAGTACCGGTAAGGTTTAATGAATTGAAAGCGTTAATGTTGTGTATGTTGACTTGAAAATGCATTTGGTAAAGTATCACAAAATTTCTTCTTCTTGTTCGGCAGTCCCTCAGCATTGAGGTTGCTTGCTACCTCTCAGTTTCAGTGGGCTATAGGATGGCTGAACGGTCCAATGTGTGATCTGCAGACACATCCATGTTCAGGATATGTGATACAGGGAGGTTAGGGTAAATGCGTTTCTTGGAGGTTTGTGTGCTCTTTACGATGCCATAACTTCACCTTTGTATGTTCCCTACAGAGAGTCTCGATGTATCTGGTGCTTTGCCAATAAACCTCCATTTTGGTGCGTCATAAACCAGAACCCCGATGAGTTCGTGGGGATGTTTGACCCCTTCACAGATGGTCTGAGCACATCCTTATACCTTTTTCCTTATCTTCCTGTGAGTCACCTTCCTTAATAATACACAAAACTGAAGCCAATGGTATTTAATGGGTAGTGGCAATGTGAATGCAACCTTCTTGAAAAGATAAGAACATAGAAATGATGAACAGTTGGTTTTCAGATTGGAGGGATGTTATTGAGTGTTGTTATCTGCCCCCCAACCTTTTCAGCCTAATCAATATTGTTGACACATTGGGGAGTGTGTCTCCGCATTGAGGAAAGGTATAGGTGTATGTAGTCAAAGGTCTTCTTCAAATGGATCTTCAGCGTCATCCTCTGAGCTGGCCTGGTGGCTGGGACCTATACTGCCTGTAGGGGTCTGGCTGGACCTGCTGCTGTCTGTAAGAGAGGAAAGATGGATTTTGTTCAGAAACATGCTGAATACACCATTGCATGTCACTCACTGTGAAGGGAAGGATGTGATCAACTCATGGAGAGGTCATGCATACTGGCTTAATAGGAAAGGCCAATCTCACCTTCACCACAGGAGCAATTTCTGTACTTTCTTGCCAAATCGAGGGCCTCCTTGAATTTGGAGAACTCCTGGATGTCTTCTGTCCCTACTCCAGTCTAGGAACTCTCTCTCTTTTATTATGGGTGAGCTTGACCTGCATCACGAAAATTCGAGTGAGGCGATCGCATTGTGGTATTCTCACTGGACTAGTAATCCAGAGAACCAGAATAATACTCTGTCGACCTTTGGAGAGTATACCATTACATTCCTGGCTTGTGCCATGTAGATAGTGGATAGGCTTTGGGGGGTCAGGAGGTGAGTTACTCACCGAAGGATTCCTAGCCTTTGACCTGCACTGGTAGCTGCAGCTTTAATACGGCGAGTCCAGTTCAGTTTCTGATCAATGGAAACCTCTCGGATGTTTATTGTTGGGTTCAGCGATGGTAATGCCATTGAATGTCAGGGGGCGGTGGTTGGATCTTCTCTTGTAGGTGATGGTTATTGGATAGCTCTTTGCAGTCATCTGCCAACATCCCCACGTCTGACATTATGAGGATTACGAGGAGAGGTAGAGTAGACTGGGACTGTACTCATTGGAATTTAGAAGGATGAGGGGGGATCTTATAGAAACATATAAGATTATGAAGGGAATAGATAGGATAGATGCGGGCAGGTTGCTTCCACTGGCGGGTGAAAGCTGAACTAGGGGGCATAGCCTCAAAATAAGGGGAAGTAGATTTAAGACTGAGTTTAGGAGGAACTTCTTCACACAAAGGGTTGTGAATCTATGGAATTCCTTGCCCAGTGAAGCAGTAGAGGCTCCTTCATTAAATGCTTTTAAGATAAAGATAGTTTTTTGAAGAATAAAGGGATTAAGGGTTATGGTGTTCGGGCCGGAAAGTGGAGCTGAGTCCGCAAAAGATCAGCCATGATCTCATTGAATGGTGGAGCAGGCTCGAGGGGCCAGATGGCCTACTCCTGCTCCTAGTTCTTATGTTCTTATGATGGAGGGAAGGTCATTGTTGAAGCAGCTGAAGGTGATTGGGCCTAGGACACTACCCTGAGGAACTCCTGCAGTGATGTCCTGGAGATTGACCTCCAACTACTTCAACCATCTTCCTTTGTGCAGGTATGACTCCAACCAGCAGAGACTTTTCCCCCTGATTCCCACTGACTCCAGTTTTGCAAGGGCTCCTTGATGCCAAACTCGGTCAAACGCTGCCTTAATTTCAAAGGCAGTCACTCTCACCGTACCTCTGACATTCAGCTCTTTTGTTCATGTTAAATGGAATGACTTTGCAAATCTTAGCACTTGATGAAGTTCAAACATAGAAAACACTGAAGTAAAGTTTAAAAATTGGTGAAGAACCCTTGTGGTTAACTTTATATAAACTAAACCCTTTGGTTAACATAAAATAAACAAACCACTGTGGTTCATGTGAATTCTCTCTCCCACACACACACAAAAGAAACTACTGTTTCCTATGTTAATATCTGATATGGCCAGGTCCTTGCTAGATAAAGATGTGAAGGGACGTGGAACCAAGTTGGTTGGGTGCAGTTTCAATGCAGATCAGCCATGATACTGAATAATGAAACCAGCTGGATGGACTGATTCGCTACCTCTTGATCCCATTGTTAATTATGGGAGGCATGGCTGCACAGTGGTTAGCATTGTGCTACCATGCATTCACAGCACCCTGGACCCAGATTCGATTCCTGGCTTAGGTCACTGGCTGCACGGAGTCTGCATCTTCATACTGTGTCTGCGTGGGTCTCCTCCGTGTGCTCAGACTTCCTCCCACAATCCCTGAAAAACGGGCTTGTTAGGTGAATTGGACATTCTGAATTCTCCCTCAGTGTACCTGAATAGGCGTCGCAGTGTGGTGACTAGGGGATTTTCACAGTAACTTCATTGCGGTATTAATGTAAACCTACTTGTGACAGTAATAAAGATTATTATAATTCATTTAACATACACTAACGACTATTGATTGAATTAATCGCAAGGAATATTTTCCCAAATATAAATATTTGGCTGAATTTAAAATAGGCTTGGAGCTTGTGTTGTCAATGAAATAGGCAACCTTTAAAAATGAAAAATAATCACTGTTCCAATTTTTATCATATTACTGTAAAAGTAAGGATGAGTTCACAGCCCGCATCATTATTAGGGTGTCAATTGCCAACTATTGGCAAGGAAGAAAATAAGATGCAGATCACACTGAATTGCTATCTAATTGGTATGACTCCATCATTAGCTTTGTGAACATTAGTATTCACTGTTAGCCCCTCCATGAATGTCAATAAATTGCTATTTTGAACCATAAATGTGAATGAGCTAAGCAAACCCTCTTAATGGCATAGCTTTTGGCAGTATAATGACCTTGTTAGGAACCTCTACTTCTATTGTGGGCAATATTGCGATTTTAGTTACTTGCTGAGATGGTAAAGCTACAAGTTTTTATGGTTTGAAACAAACAGAAGTATTTTAATTTACAAAAGTCAACAAAGCAAACAGGCAAAACTATCGATCTCCTGCACTAGGAAATTAATGTCGTGGACATATGAATTAATGTCAAACTGTGATGGAACGTTCCACAAAATGTATATTAAATGTCAGAAAGAACGAAGCCCGATCTCATAAATCTCTCCGCAACCCACCCAGACATCAGTGATCACTGTGATTTATAAAAATCCTTTGAAACTATTTTTCTCACAAGGGATTTTAGTTCCTCTCTTTCGAAGATATCACCTCTGATTTCCCTCAACAGCAGTCCCAACTCAGCCATTGTTTCTTCTGCCTGCAATTTGCCAGGCAACCCATCCCACCAACAACATTGGCCTTCCAGAACGGTCACCCCAATCCACCAGGAATGAAATTAAAAGTCAAATGTCTGCCCCCCTCCCCACCTCACCACAGACATGGTGACCCTCCCACACACACGGGAGCCCGACCTCCACCCCTCCCTCATGGACTTTCCCAAAGGCAGTTCCCCCTGACACTGTCCCCTTGCACTAGGTGTCAGTACCTGGGGGCAGTGCTGGGGGTAGTGCCAGGACCAGTGCCAGGGCAGTGATAGGGCAATGCCAGTGTACTGCCTGGGCATGTCCCATTTTATCCCTTGGGGATAATCTTCCCTTTGCATCCCCGATGGGTGCGCTTCGTCTGCTTTCCGTTGCTCCAGATCTGTTGTAAACCTCGTCGGCACAAAGTCACGTTGGCGAGGGAGGAAATCCCAATGTGGTGCGGGCAGCGATGCAACCGGGAAGCCTGTGAGATTCTCGTCCTCGGCTTCTCATGCTATTTTGCCCGCTGGCACCATTTACGTCCGCAGTAAACAAGAGCTCAAAATCCCCGTCGATATGTGTAAGTCCCATATTTGGACTTCTGTCGATATTTCAACCTGATTTTAACTGATATATTCAGGATCTAAGTTTATTAAGTCACTGAAAGAACTATGGAGGCTTCAAATGATCAGCTTCAAATGTTGTACTCAAAACCTAAAGTAGGTTTTGACTATCAAACCAATTGAGCCACGGATGTGAAAGGTATTGGGAAGATTTGAAGAAAAAAAATGAATATTGATTCAAAGATGTAAACTTAGGTACTGGATAAATTGGGGGTAATGGAAATAGATTGAAAGATCAAGTCGGAATTTTCTGGCAGTTCTCGCCGGCGGGTTCTTCCGGGTCTGCCGATGGCGAACACCCACCCCAGGATATCCAGCGGTTGGGGTGCATAACATGGAAAATCCCACTAACAGTGGCGGGATCAGGCTAATGGCCGGCCAGCTCCCTCCACTGCCAAACACAAAGCGGGAGCTGTGGAAAAACCCACCCTTGGTCAGTTATTGGATTCAATATTAATTTTAATTATTTACTATGATGCATCATTTCAAACCTCTTAAATCTATGATTGTGACATCAGGACAAACTTTCTGTCTCACTGCTAGCTCGTGATTGCTAATCTGTATTGCACTACACTCTGGAAAAAAGTTTCAGATTTTAATGCTCTCATTCTCACTCACGTGGTCTTATGTTCGATGCCACTTTGTCACTTAATTTCCCCACCCTCCAACCTGTCCCTGACCTTCCATTTTGCTCCCCTTTTCCAACAGCATAAACCCAGCACATTTCTACGTCTAATATGAAAACAAAATACTGCGGATGCTGGAATCTGAAACAAAGGCAGAAATTGCCTGAAAGCTCAGCAGGTCTGGCAGCATCAGCTGTGAAGATTTGAGACATTGGGCGGGATTCTCCGACCACGGGCCGGGTCGGAGAATCGCCGGGGGGCGGGGTGGGGGGGGGGTGCGATTCATGCGACGCCGCTCCCCAGTCCGCCGATTCTCCGCGCGCGATGGGCTGAGTGGCCGCCGGGACAGGCTGAGTCCCACCGGCGCTGTTCACGTGTGGTCCTACCCGGCGGGACCTCGGTGTTCATCCTGCCGGGGGCCGCCTGGTGGGTGGGAGGGGGGATCCGACCCTGGGGGGGGTCCTCCACCATGGCCTGGCCCACGATCGGGGCCTACAGATCAGCGGGCCGGCTTCTCCTGGTGGGGGCCTATGTTCCACCGTGGCGGGCCCCTGTAGCTCTCCGCCATGTTCTTCGGGGCCGGCGATGAAAAGGCAACTAGCGTGCATGTTCGAGTTTGCGCCAGTTGTAAAGCGCATGCTCATACCCACGATGCCCATTTGATGCTGGTATCGGCAGCTGGAGCTGCTTGAGTCGCTGCCGTGTCGTGCTGGTCCCCTGTGAGGCGCAGTATCGCTGACCCTGGGGCCTGTTGGCGACGTCGTAAAACGCGAGTGCATTTATGACGGCGTCAACACTTAGCCTCAGGATCAGAGAATCCCGCCCGTTATCTCTACTTTCTGTCCGCACAGACGCTGTCAGGCCTGCTGAGTTTTTCCAGCATTTCTGTTTACATTTCTATGGCTCACCAGTTCTGACAAAGAGTACAGTTAGGTTCGCGAAGTGGAACGCACCCCCACGCCCCCCCCCGCCCCCCTCCCCCCCCGCCCCCCCTCCCACCATGCCAACTAAGTGAACAACACAAGTACGTGTCAAGGAAAACAAGACAATGACACAGAGGCAGAGATTCAGAATGGTGCATTTTATTTTCAAGTTGACAGGAAAGTAAGGTTAGAAATATATTACTCAAATAAATAATAAATAATAACTCTGGTTTCACATTTGTTTTTTCATTTCACAGGCACCCTGGTGGATCAAATTGCTACAAGGGACATCTTTAAAAACACATAACATATTTTAAATAAAAATATTAATATTCCTTGCTACACTCTTTAAATGTATATATTAATCAATTAAGAATAAAATCTGGAAAAGTTCTGTTATTGGTATGGGAGAGGAATTTCACTCCCTATTTCTCTTATTAAAATACTGTCTTACAATGCTAGTCAACAGACCAATGTACAGTGAGAGAAACTAAATCAATATGGGGATTCTCACATATAGAATTCCATTTACTTATATATTCCTTCAGTTTCCTTCATAGTTCATTGCTGTTTCTTGCAGCATGCTTCGGGTTACTGAGTGCACGATCTGCCAGGCACAGACACTGTTTCCCTGTGGAGAGAAAAGAGGGGAAAGAGATTTAAAATGGGAACTTCGAATGTAGTTTATGTCACATTCAGCAGAAGTTTAATGATGCAAAATTATAATTTCATGCATAGCATGCCCCAGAGAGAGAGTTAGTGACCATAGGCTTCCACCGGACTGTTCCCTGATTACCCTTGGCAGAGCACTGCAGTGGTTTGCTGTCACCTTCTGCAATGTGGCGGGTCAGGGAACTCTCCCAGTCTCACCACCTGCCACCAGGTATATTGGAAGGATTTCCAGGCTGATAATCAGCCGGTTTGACCACATTGTGCATGCACCTTCCACGGCCATCGAGTCCTGACAGGGGAGAGCCTTGAACCCCTGAGCGTCTGTCCCGGGGTCGGGATGCTTCCCATGGTACAAGACCTCCTCTAACACACAAAGTAGTTCAGCAATTTGAACTAATTTTTCTCTCTATTTATTCATGACATGTGGGCATTGTTGACTGGGACAGCATTTATTGCCCCCATCCTGATATCAATGAGCAGCGTGTTACGCCATTTCGGCAGGCATTTTGGAAATAATAGAAAATATTTAGAGAAACAGTTGGTATACCGTGACAGTTCCTGAAACATTAACTGAGGTTAAGGGCAAGCGAGAAGCTCTGAATGAGGCACAGATCATCAAAGTCTTACATTTTGCTGCAGGAATGCTCCAAGTTTCTGGAATCTTTGCTGTATGACCCCTTGGTGCACATTGTGAGAATGAGGAGATCTCACCTGAATTTAAAAACATATGAGAATAAGTGAATTCCTCAATAGCAGGAGGTATTGAAACTGTAAATGATGTGAGATGGTAATGGTGGAGTAGGCAGTTCTTACACAGGATTTTAGGTGTGACAGGATTTCCATCACTCTGTTCAGGAACTTGAGGCGCTCGTTGGCGGGAAATGGAGCTTCAGACGGACGGAAGAGTTTCAGCAGCTCAGTCAGCATCTCAACAACAACAGCCGCCTTCTGATCATCCGCCTGCCTCAAATTGGAAAGACATGTGTTAGTTTGGACGGAAACATTTGAAGGCTGAAGAGAGAATATATCAAGTTATTGAAGTCAAACTCACGGGTTTTGAAAGGGGAGGGACATTCAGTTTCTGATCGTATTTACTCCGGCAGCCACGTGAGAAAACAGGGTTCTGGGAGAGAAAGGAATACATTTGGACCGAGCTTAAGTATGAGAATATACTATTATAATAGGAATATAACAGGAATCCCCCACAGCCCACAATTAAGTTCAACCCCAAAGTCTAGTCCCAAATTCCGAATCACAGGTCCATATCCAAAATCCAAATCCCACTCCCAAATCCCAGTCAGAATTAAATACAAATCTCAGTCCCTTTTTCTATTCAAGATGCTTCACACCAGGGATTTATTTACAGAGTGATCCAAGGGCTCAATGCAAGACCGAGTTTGCAGTGCAGGGTCGGTTCTATGTCTGAATTACTTACCATTTTCTCCATTCCTTCAAACAGTTGTTGCCAGAAAGTCCTCCTCATGCAGAGATGGTCAGAGAGATGTCCACTGGCACTTGGTGAGCACAGGCAGAGAAGAGCCAGAGGGAGACCAAGTCTCATCCAGGACATCATCATCTTACAGAGTCTGCAAAATATATATTCAGCAAAGTGAAATAAGGCTGAATATTTAGTGGAACTGAACCGGGAGGCAATAGCAGTTTGCTCTGGATAATCGATGTGGAGTCTCTCTTACCTGTTGCTGCTGTTTGGTGCTGAGAGGGGTGTCGTGTTGGGTGTTCCGATACACAAACAAACCAACACGGTTGTAGATGGTACAACTCTGTTTTTTTATTCTGTACAATAATAACTATTAACTTCTGGCTGTGGTTCGTACTTCACCAGCTAACCTGTGGACCCAGCCCTAGCACTACCTTAGTGAAGCACTCAGCACATGGTGTATGTCTGAGTGGCGCGCTGTGAGCTCTGTGCTCTGAGCTATCTCCTGGTAGAATGAGCGGGAACTGTGGTGTTCTCTGTTTTATAGTGCGTGTGCTCTCACTGGTGATTGGCTGTGATGTTGTGTGTGTGTTGATTGGTCCATCTACCTGTCCATCAGTGCGTGTGTGTGATTGCACCATGATATGTTAACATGGATATCATGACATCCCCCCTTTTCACAAGGATATGTGCCTACATGGTAATAAATATTGGTGTGTACTGAGTGCATCTGAGTATGTGTGTGCAATATTTACAACATGTACATGAGGCTAAACTATATACATAGGAAGGTGTCAGGTGCAACAGAGCAACGAGGTTGTACCACAAACAAAACAAGTGCTATCATGAAATATCGAAAGAGAACTCCTGGAACGACAAAAAAAGAAACACCTTCACATTATTGCACAACAATTCAGTGAGTCCAATGTGCAAACATGCTCAAAAGTCCAGTCTATTAGGTGGGCGACGAATTTGGGTCGACCGCCTCAAGGGTGGGTCAGGATCCACCGGCTGAGGAATGGGCCTGGCAACGGGCGATAGAGGAATAGGCAGAGTGGCTGGAAGCATCACGAAGTCGACATCAGGGACAACAGGAGGGCGTGGCACCGGTGCATGATCACGTAGCCAGCACGGAAGCAGCCAAAGGGCCTGCCGATTACGCCGGCGAATGGAGCCATCAGGCATGCGAACCAGGAACGAGCGGGGAGCCACGCGACGGAGAACCTCGGCAGTTGCCGACCAACCACCCTCTGGTAGGCATATGCGGACGTTGTCTCCAGGCGCCAGGGCAGGAAGATCAGTTGCCCGAGAGTCATGTGCCACCTTCTGTTGAGCACGCTGCTGTTGCATCCTTTGCAGTACTGGAGCATGGTCGGGTTCAGGAACATGAATGGACGGCAGAGTGGTCCTGAGGGTGCGGCCCATCAACAGCTGGGCTGGTGAGAGGCCTGTGGACAGTGGGGCCGAGCGATAGGCCAGCAGGGCTAAACAGAAGTCAGATCCGGCATCAGCAGCCATGCAGAGGAGCCGCTTCACGATATGGACGCCCTTTGCCGCCTTGCCATTCGACTGGGGATGCAAAGGGTTGGGCGTCACGTGTGTGAAGCCGTATGAAGCTGCAAAAGAAGACCATTCTTGGCTCACAAAACAGGGCCCATTGTCCAACATGACGGTAAGCGAAATGCCATGGTGAGCGAAGGTTTCTTTGCATGCTCTGATTACAGCTGATGATGTCAAGTCGTGCAGGCGTATGACCTCCGGATAATTGGAAAAATAGTCAATTATAATGACGTAGTCCCTGCCGAGCGCCTGAAAGAGGTCCACACCCACCTTTGCCAAGGGGGACGTTACCAACTCATGGAGCTGAAGTGTCTCACGGGGTTGCGCCGGCTGAAACCTTTGGCAGGTGGGGCAGTTGAGCACCATGTTGGCGATGTTGTTGCTGATGCCCGGCCAGTACACCACTTCTCGGGCCCTCCGCCTGCATTTCTCAACCTCGAGATGGCCTTCGTGCAATTGTTCGAGGACAAGCCGTTGCATGCTGTGTGGGATCACAATCCAGTCCAACTTTAGGAGGACAGCATCAATGACGGCCAAGTCATTGTATGGACATTGTAGAATTGTGGGCACTGCCCCTTGAGCCACCCTTCCGTCATGTGGCGCATCACACGTTGTAGAAGGGTGTCAGCCGCAGTCTCATGGCGAATGTGGGCCAGACGTGCATCAGTAGCCGGCAGATTGGCCGATATGAAGGCTACTTGTGCGTCGACCTGACAAACGAACCCCCCCGATTCGGGCGGTGTGCTCACTGTTCTGGACAGGGCATCCGCGATGATGAGGTCCTTTCCCGGGGTGTAGACAAGTTGGACGTCGTATCTCCGGAGCTTGAGCAGAATGCGCTGGAGGTGAGGGGTCATCTCGTTGAGGTCCTTCTGAATGATGCCGACCAGGGGGTGATGGTCGGTCTCCACAGTGAACTGCGGAAGACCAGACACATAGTCATGGAATTTATCGATGCCGCATAACAAACCCAGGCACTCCTTTTCAATCTGCGCATAGCGCTGTTCTGTGGGGGTCATGGCCCGCGAGGCATAGGCGACCGGGGCCCATGATGCAGTGTCGTCCCGTTGCAGGAGTACCGCCCCAATGCCGGACTGGCTGGCATCAGTTGAGATCTTTGTGTCCCGAGTAGTGTCGAAGAACGCCAATACCGGGGCGGTGGTGAGCTTGATCTTGAGCTCCTCCCATTCCTTCTGGTGTGCGGGCAGCCACTGGAATTCCGTAGTCTTATTGACCAGGTGGCGAAGAGCCATTGTGTGCGAGGCAAGGTTGGGAATAAACTTCCCCAGGAAGTTGACCATCCCGGGAAAGCGTAGCACTGCCTTCTTGTCTGCCGGCTGCGGCATGGCTGCGATGGCTGCCACTTTGTCGGCATCCGGCCGCACCCCTGACCGGGATATGTGATCCCCCAGAAACTTTAGCCCAGTTTGGCCAAAAGAACACTTGGCTCGGTTGAGGCGCAGGCCCTGATCTCGTATCTGTGCAAAGACACGCTGGAGACGACTGATGTGCTCCTGTGGTGTAGTGGACCAGATGCTGACGTCATCAACATAGACGCGCACCCCTTCGATACCCTCCATCATCTGTTCCATGATGCGATGAAACACCTCGGATGCCGAGATGATGCCAAACGGCATCCTATTGTAGCAGTATCTGCCAAAGAGAGTGTTGAAAGTGCACAGCTTCCTGCTGGACTGATCCAGCTGAATCTGCCAAAAGCCCTTTGAGGCATCAAGCTTGGTAAAAATTTTAGCCCAGGCCATTTTGCTCATGATTTCTTCCCGTTTGGGTATGGGGTTGTGTTCCCTCAAGATGTTATTGTTCAAGTCTTTCGGGTCGATGCAAATTACGGAGCTCGCCAGAGGGCTTTTTTACACACACCATGGAGCTGACCCATGGCGTTGGCTCCGTGACCCGGGAAAGCACTCCTTGGTCCTACAGATCCTGCAGCTGCTGCTTGAGGCGGTCCTTGAGTGGTGCTGGGACTCTACGAGGTGTGCGAATGACTGGGGTGGCGTCCGGTTTGAGCCGTATTCTGTAAGTGTAGGGCAGTGTGCCCATGCCCTCGACATGGGCAGTGTGCCCATGCCCATGCCCTGCTACTATTGTAGCAGTATCTGCCGAAAGGAGTGTTGAAAGTACACAGCTTCCTGCTGGACTGATCCAGCTGAATCTGCCAAAAACCCTTTGAGGCATCAAGCTTGGTAAAAATTTTAGCCCAGGCCATTTTGCTCATGATTTCTTCCCGTTTGGGTATGGGGTAGTGTTCCCTCAGGATGTTATTGTTCAGGTCTTTCGGGACGATGCAGATTACGGAGCTCGCCAGAGGGCTTTTTTACGCACACCATGGAGCTGACCCATGGCGTTGGCTCCGTGACCCGGGAAAGCACTCCTTGGTCCTACAGATCCTGCAGCTGCTGCTTGAGGCGGTCCTTGAGTGGTGCTGGGACTCTACGAGGTGCGTGAATGACTGGGGTGGCGTCCGGTTTGAGCCGTATTCTGTAAGTGTAGGGCAGTGTGCCCATGCCCTCGAAAACCTCCTGTTTGTGGACGAGGAGTGAATGGAGCTGCTCCCTAAATTCTGCATCCGGGAAGTTTGACGTGTCTTCTGGAGACAGAGTGTGTACCCGCTGAACGAGGTGGAGGATCTTGCCTGTGCGCCTAGCAGAGAGTCCTTCGAGGATCCAACTATCTCAAAAGACAGTGTGGCTGTATGTGAATTGTGTGCAGGACCCCATGGCCGGGATAACATTACCGTTGTAATCGACCAGCTGACAGTTGGATGGCCGAATCGGTGGTTTGACCTTCAGGGTGTGGAAGGCTGACCATGCAATGAGTTGGCGGAGGCACCAGTGTCTAAGCGGAATGTGATTGCTGATCGGTTGACCGCTAGGGTGGCACACCATTCATCGCCCGGATTAATGCTGTGCACTGGCATCGGGTGGTGGGTCCTACTTGGGGACATCCGATTCCTGTCTATTACCTCAACCTGGAAGGGTTCCCGGTCGTCGGTATCACCGGTCTGTACGTCGTCAGGGTATGACTCGGTGTATGGGGGCTGAATGGCCCGCACGTCCCTGCGGAATTGTGGAGAGTTGGCAGATTGAGCTGCTCGACAGCAGGCAGCGTAATGGCCCATCCTGCCACAGCGGAGGCATTGTCGTGTTTTGGCTGGACATTGCCGCTTTAAGTGTGCGGATCCACAGTTGCCGCACGTCATGACGTCATGGCGTTCGTTGCGCCACCGTGCATGCACGGTGCGGTCCTACATAGAGCTCACCTGCGCATCACGTCCCTCTGCATCGATGTCCCCTCTGTTGGCACGTGCAAGCGCGGGAGGCCTCGGAAAGCGCGCAAAATGGCCACCCTCATCCGGGCCGCGGGCCGGGAGGAACTCGATCGACTGGACCCGCTCGGCCTCGTAGGACCCCTGCCGTGCCGATTCGGCCGCCTGGAATTGGGAGTATCGGCTGGTCGCGTTTTCGTGGAGGACGCAGGTTTCGATGGCGGTGGCTAGGGTGAGGCGCTTTATTTTGAGGACCTGCTGGCGTAGGGTGTCCAAGGTGACCCCAAAAACTATCTGATCCTGAATCATGGAGTCGGAGGTGGCCTCATAGCCCCAGGACTGCGCGAGGATATAGAGGTGTGTCAGATAAGATTGAAAAGGCTCATCCTTCCCCTGCAGGCGCTGC
Source organism: Scyliorhinus torazame (assembly GCF_047496885.1). Classification (NCBI taxonomy): domain Eukaryota; kingdom Metazoa; phylum Chordata; class Chondrichthyes; order Carcharhiniformes; family Scyliorhinidae; genus Scyliorhinus; species Scyliorhinus torazame. The sequence continues at coordinate 67,062,877 of NC_092712.1, read as the reverse complement.
TGGAAGAGGTACCTCGCGAAGCTCTCATTCACTTCCACGCTGAAGTGTTCCTCAAATTTTAGAAGGACCGTCTTGTACCTCGTCCTATCCTCGCCTTCCGCGAATGCCAGGGAGTTGTAGATGTGGATGGCGTGTTGCCCCGCCGTGGAGAGGAGGAGGGCGATTTTCCTGGTGTCCGAAGCATTCTCCCTGTCTGTGGCTTCTAGGAAGAGCTGGAAGCGCTGTTTAAACAGCTTCCAGTTGATGCCGAGATTTCCAGCGATTTGCAGCGGCTGCGGTGGGCTGATGGTGTCCATGGCGCAGGATGGCGGATCTCTGAAGAGGTGCAGGTAGGTCTCACAGTCGCTGGCGAGTTTCCAATCCTGGTATCATGTCGTGTTGGGTGTTCCGATACACAAATGAACCAACACGGTTGTAGATGGTACAACTCTGTTTTATTATTCTGTACAATAATAACTATTAACTTCTGGCTGTGGTTCGTACTTCACCAGCTAACCTGTGGACCCAGCCCTAGCACTATCTTTGTGAGGCACTCAGCACATGGTGTATGTCTGAGTGGCACGCTGCGAGCTCTGAGCTATCTCCTGGTAGAATGAGCGGGAACTGTGGTGTTCCCTGTTTTATAGTGCATGTGCTCTCACTGGTGATTGGCTGTGATGTTGTGTGTGTGTTGATTGGTCCATCTATCTGTCCATCAGTGTGTGTGTGTGATTGCACCATGATATGTTAATATGGATATAATGACAAGGGGGTCAGTTCTTCTTGAGCTGCATCACCCATCCCTGACTGTTGTCTTTTTAATGTTCCCGGCTCCCCCGCACACCCCTCGCTATTAAGAACGAAACTAACGGCTTTCTAAAATCTGATTATACCCACAATGTTGAGGATTAGGATGCGTGAAAACGGCGTGGATCTATTTCAATTACTTTCATTTCATACATTCGGAAGTCAGTCACCTGTATCCTGTATAGGTCGAAGTTGGAACCTGTGCTCAACCAGAGTGTCCGATTCCTCTCCAAAAATCCCTGAATTGTGTCATAATCCTCTACAATATTCCTGATTTGCCGCCAGGTTTGACCCAGAAGCAGAAATATATTTTTAACGTCAAATGTTGATAATTGCTGCCTGACCAAACCAACTTGAGGAGCTGAACCTTCTGTCCCTGTGGTCCAATGGTTAATTCAGCAGCAATTATTCACTGGGATTAAACGGATTGAATCTGGGGCTCATCTGAAATAGATTTAGGATTTGTATCGAATGTAAAAAGCTCAACTTATTTAAACCTTGCATGAATTCTGGAATTCCTGAAGCACATCATTGCCGATGAAATAAAGTTTTTGATCATTAATTATTGTTACACGTGCGCAGAAATTGGATGCAAAGTACTTATGACTGCATAACATTATTATTATTGCATAAATAAAATTACTAGAAAGACCCGGAAGTCTGAGCTGAAGCATGATTGCAGACATTTTGTCAGTGATGCACGATCAATTACACTCAAGACGAAGTGATTTCATAACTGAAGGCTTTAATCGACTAGAACTGTTCCCGAGCAGCTTCGGTACAGAAAGTGAAGGCTGCTGGGACGGCACCAGTTCTTATACTCCACCTGTCAGGGCGGAGCTACGTATCAACAGCCAATGGTAAACTCCTAGGTTTAACCAATGGTCATCAGCCTCTTACGTACAGCAATACCTGATAATACCACAGTCAGCGCAGAGATATTCTGAAGCATTATAAATAAAGTTCACACACATGGGTACTAGTGTCATCCCTGCAAACATCTGAAATATAAATATGAAAATGAAAATCGCTTATTGGCACAAGTAGGCTTCAAATGAATTTACTGTGAAAAGCCCCAAGTCGCCACATTCCGGCGCCTGTTCGGGGAGGCTGTTACGGGAACTACGGGAACTGTTACGGGAAATATACAACAACTGATGCCATACCTATGAGGCGGCCTCATTATTCTCTCACACTTCCTGCAAGTAAAGTGCAAGAATGATATGACCTAAATGATGAGAGGTAAGAAGTCAATTTCACGTTGTTCATTGCGAGAGACACCACTCCAAACAATCTCTGGATGTGGGAAATTCAGCCGTCAATATGTGAAATACAATGTACCACGAGCAGCAGTATATTAAAGGAATCTATATTCTGATTTAGCTGAAGGATAAATGCTGACCAGAACACCAGGAATTCACTCTAACTCGCTTCAAAATTATGCTGCTTAATCTTTACATCATTTGAGAGGGCAGATGGAGCTTCACTTAAACGTTGTGTTTGTAAAAGTACACCTCCCTGAACGTAATATACATTAACTCTGCAATGAAGTTACTGTGTAAATCCTCTAGTCGCCGCATTCCGGCACCTGTTCGGGTACACAGAGGTAGAATTCAGAATATCCAATTCACCTAATAACACTTCTTTCAGGACTTGTGGGAGGAAACTGGAGAACCCGGAGGAAACCCACGCAGACATGGGGAGAATGTGCAGACTCTGCACAGACAGAGAACCAGGCGGCAATCGAATCAGGGACCCTGGCGCTGTGAAGCAACAGAGCTAACGACTGTGATGCAGCCCGAGTGCACTGAAGGTCAGCATAGATAATGGCTGGAACGTTCCAGTTGTTCACTCTGCTGGGACCTGCTCGACCTGATGAAGGTGCACCCTCGCCGCAGTTCTCCTGGTGATGAGGGGTGCATTGAATGAGAAATCCCGCTGACAATGGCAATACCAGAAGATCACGCTACTAGCCAATGGTAGGCAGCACCCGCTGCCACGAAACGCTCGGTGGGTTAATCCCGCCCCATGTGTTTAATTTTCAGTTGAACTCACAGCCTTCTGACCCGGAGACAAAATTGTTTTCACTGATTCAACGGCGACATCAAGTGATTAACATTTCTTAAATAGAGATATTGTGCAGGAAAGCTATGTGACGATTGGATGAACAGGTTCGATGGAATATAAATCTTTTGCTGCCAAAAATGTGAATTATGTTGCTTTTTTGCAACTTGAAAAATGTTACAATTTTGTTGTTAAGGAAATTCAAAAAGTTTAGCTGTTTAATCAAATTGTTTAACAAGGTACTTGTGAATTAAATCTTGAGAAAATATACAAAAATAATATGGTACATATGAATTTTACAAAATGTGGTGAGATCTAATGGAATGTAGTCTGTGTCCCAAAAATGTACTAAGCTGAGGATTCATTATGGGGAATTTCTGGATATATTTGATCAGTATTATGATTGATAATAATTAATATCTTACTGACACTCAGCAGTTATTTGTGACAACAAAGACTCGGTAAATACTTAAGATAAATTAAACTGAAATAAGTGTAACACAAAATGCCACAACTCTGACAACATCCGAATTAACCCAAAGAAAGCTTTCACTCATAGCAAAGGTAAAGTGCACGAGAGGAAGTCAGAATCCGTTCTGAGCACCTTTGTAATTTGATAATAGTAAATTCAGAGAGAAACTATGTTGAAGTAGAACCACATCACTATTCTTCAGCAGAAATAGCACATCATTCCTTTAGTTTCAATTTTACAATAAATGGTGGAGCAGTGTTGAAATGCTGTGAAGGACCCATCATACCCAATTATTAACCCTTAGATTTTTGACAGACATAGGTGCTGATGTGAGCAAAATGTTGGAAAAAGTAGCAAAGGATTTCCAATGGATTGAAATTTCATGCAGTCTGTGACCTGTACTGAGTGATCGAGTGCCCGTCTCTGATGGAAAATATTTGAACCAACGAATTTAACTCCAAATACAGGAATACAAAAAAAGGTAAGAAAATCACCATTATTTCTGAGGAACATAAGCTGCTCTCCCCTTTTGGGAGAGAGCTGACTGGTGGTGATTTAATCTTAGAGTCAGCACACCTCAGGCGAGGGGCAAGGTTGAGAAATTGTGCCCTTCATGAATAACCTCAGCTGACACAGGAATTGAACCCATGCTGCTGGCCTCGCTCTGCATCACGAACCTGCCTTCTAGCCATCTGAGCAAAATGACCCCCCTTACAGAAACAGGTAAAGGCCATTCAGCCCCTCAAGTCCATTCAATCATTCCAATAGATCATAGCTGATCTGCATTGAAACTCCAGCGACCAACTTCCTTTCAGTGACCCTTAATACTCGAGCCAATCGTGGGCAGCACAGTGGCACAGTGGTTAGCATTGTTGCCTACGGCGCTGAGGACCCGGGTTCGAATCTAGGCCCTGGGTCACTGTCCGTGTGGAGTTTGCACATTCTCCCCGTGTCTGTGTGGGTTTTGCCCCACAACCCAAAAGATGTGCAGGATAGGTGGATTGGCCATGCTAAACTGCCCCTTAATTGGAAAAAATAATTGGGTACTCTAAATTTTATTTTATTTTTTAAAATACTCTCGCCAATCAGAAGGTTACGAATCACAGACTTGCAATTTCCAATTCATCTAGTTGCAGCAGCTTTTGGGCGTTTGGAGATGCTCATTTCTACCTGAAGCACGATCAATTTGACTAAAGACAAAAGTTGAATCCAAACTGAGGCTTTATTGCTATCAGATATGTGGCCTCCCACAGCAGCTGGCGAAACGGCTGCGAGCAGGTGGACACGCATATTTATCCCCCGCCTCCTGGCCGGAGCCAGCAGGCAGGGGCCACAGGCGAACCTGTAGTGCACGTTCTACCGTACATCCTCTAATATAGGTACAACAGTGGTTTACCACATTCACCCCCTGTTAAAATTGAGTCCGGCGGGGGTGGTGGATAACTATATAAAATGATGATTTTAATATTTACAAAGCAAAACAAATGTCCTTTGACGTCCGCTGGACCGGTCAGGGGTTCAGCCGGTTTGGGGCCTTGATGGTCCTTTGGGAGCGCCGAAGTGGTGACGGCAATGTTGGTGCTGACCTGGTCGAAGGTGACTCCAGGAGCGTGCCGAAATCCTCTTCATCGATGGGCGTGTGCAGGGGGGGGGGGGTGCATTCCTGGGGGTGTGTGGTGTTGTGAGCGACGGGGGAGGGGAGGGTGGCGCCGGGGGCAATGGGCGTGGTGTGGGGGTGGAACCTGCTGGTGCCAGGTCCCTGAGGGAGACAGTATCCTGGCGGCCATCGGGGAATGCCACGTAGGCATACTGGGGGTTTGCGTGGAGCAAGTGTACCCTCTCCACCAACGGGTCCGCCTTGTGGAGTCAGACATGTTTACGGAGAAGCACGGTTCCCAGAGCTGTGAGTCAAGTCGGGAGCTACACCCCGGATGTGGACTTCCTGGGGAAGGCAAAAAGACGTTCATGCAGTGTATTGTTAGCGGCAGTGCAGAGTAACGAGCGAATGGAATGTAGTGCATCAGGAAGGACCTCTTGCCAGCGGGAGGCCGGGAGGTTTCTGGACCGTTGGGCCAGCTGGACGGCCCACCATACCGTTCCATTCTCCCTTTCTACCTGTCCGTTTCCCCGGGGGTTGTAGCTTGTCCTTCTGCTGGAGGCGATACCCCTGCTGAGCACGAACTGACGCAGCTCATCACTCCTGAATGAGGATCCCCTGTCACTGTTGATGTAGGCGGGGAAACCGAACAGAGTGAAGATCGAATTGAGGGCTTTAATGACGGTGGCAGACGTCATGTCGGGGCATGGGATGGCGAAGGAGAACCGGGAGTATTCGTCGATCACACTGAGGAAATATGTGTGATGATCGGTGGAGGGGAGGGGGCCTTTGAAGTCCACGCTGAGGCGTTCAAAGGGGCGGGAGGCCTTCACCAGGCGTGTGCAGTCCGGCCGGTAGAAGTGCGGCTTGCACTCGGCACATACTTGGCAGTCCTTGGTGATTGTCCTTACTTCCTCGACGGAGTAGGGCAAATTTCGTGCCTTAATGAAGTGGTAGACTGTCGTGCAGGGTCCTGAGTCGGTCTACCTGTGCGCTGGCACAAATACCTTGGGTTAGGGTGTCTGGGGGCTCCTTGAGTTTGCCAGGGCGATACATAATCTCGTAATTATAGGTGGCGAGCTCGATTTTCCACTGCAAGATTTTATCATTTTTGATCTTGCCCCGCTGTGTGTTGTTGAACATAAAGGCTACCGACCGTTGGTCAGTGAGGAGAGTGAATCTCCTGCCGGCCAGGTAATGCCTCCAATGCCGAACAGCTTCAACGATAGCTTGCGCCTCCTTTTCAACGGATTAGTGCCGAATTTCAGAGGCATGAAGGGTGTGGGAAAAGAATGCCACGGGCCTGCCTGCCTGATTGAGGGTGGTGGCAAGGGCGACGTCTGATGCATCGCTTTCTACTTGGAAGGGCAGTGTTTCATCTACAGCGTGCATTGTGGCCTTAGCAATATCAGCTCTGAACCGGGCGAAGGCCTGTTGGGCCTCGGCCATCAGGGGAAAGTGGGTGGACTGTATGAGTGGGCAGGCCTTGTCCGCATAGTTTGGGACCCATTGAGCGGAATATGAAAAGAACCTCAGGCAGCGTTTGAGGGCCTTGGGGCAGTGGGGGAGGGGAGCTCCATGAGGGGGCGCATGCGGTCGGGATCGGGCCCTAGAACTCCGTTCTGGACCACATAGCCGAGGATGGCTAAGCGGTTCATGCTGAACACGGACTTCTCCTTGTTGTAAGTGAGGTTTAGGAGAGTAGCGGTGTGGAGAGATTTAGCAAGGTTGGCGTCGTGGTCCTGCTGATCATGGCTGCAGATGGTGACATTGTCAAGGTACGGAAACGTGGCCCGCAAACCGTACCGATCGACCATTCGGTCCATCTCCCTTTGGAAGACCCCGTTAGTGACACCGAAGGGGACCCTAAGGATGTGGTATAGGCGGCCGTTTGCCTCGAAGGCGGTGTATGGACTGTCCAATTTACAGATGGGGTGCTGGTGGTAGGCGGATTTCAGGTCTACCATTGAGAAGACCCGGTACTGTGCTATCTGGTTAACCATGTCAGATATGCGTGGGAGGGGGTACGCGTCGAGCTGCGTGTACCAGTTGATGGTCTAGCTGTAGTCCACGACCATTCTGTGTTTCTCCCCAATTTTCACCACTACCACTTGAGCTCTCCAGGGGCTTTTGCTGGCCTCGATGATGCCTTCCCGAAGCAGCCGCTGGACTTCGGACCTGATGAAGATCTTGTCCTGGGTGCAATACCGTCTGCTCCTGGTGGCGACGGGTTTGCAATCTTGGGTTAGATTGGCAAAGAGTGCAGGTGGGTCAACCTTTAGGGTCGCGAGGCCGCACACAGTAAAGGGTGGTAAGGGTCCGCCGAATTTCAGGGTTAGGGAGAACGTAGAGGTGGAAGCTGTGGAATTCTACGCCCTGGACCATGAGCATGACCGTACAGTACACCTGGATCGCTATGTAATGGGATCCGGAGGCCAGGGAGATTTTTTGATTGGTGGGTTGTATCGTGAGGGAGCAGCGCATTACTGTGTCCGGGTGTATGAAGCTCTCGGTGCTCCCGGAGTCCAGCAGGCAAGAGGTTATGTGGCCATCGACTTTCACGCTGGTGGATGTGTTTGTCAGGTTATGCGGGCGAGACTTGTCGAGTGACGTGGAGGCGAGCCTTGGTTGGTCGTCGGGTAATGGGGCGGCCATTGAGTTCAGGTCCTGGAACGCTGGTGGTGCCCATGTGCTGAGGGATAGACAAGATGGCGGCGCCCGAAGATCTTGCGGGTTACAAAATGACGGCGCCCATGGAACACACATTGCGGGGGTGGGACAAGGTGGTGGCGCCCATGAAATGCACGTGTCGCGCGGAGGGAAAGATGGCGGGGCCCACTGGCCGCACGTGGTCTGAGGGGCGGGGTGATGGCAGCGCCCATTGTCCGTGACCGGGGGGGTGGGGTGGGGGCGATCGCGGCTACTGAGCGGGCCTGGTACACTGCGGTGAAGTGGCCCTTCTTCCCCCAGGCTTTACAAAGGGCTGCGTGGGCCAGGCAGTGTTGGCGAGGATGCTTTTGCTGGCCGCAAAAATAGCACGGGGCCCCCCCCGGGGTTCGCTGGCTGGTGCGTAGCGCAGGCGTATTGGGTAGGCAGAGCCCCTGCTGGGGCGGCTGTCTGTGGGGTCCACGAAGCGGAGGAGGATTGGGCCGCGCAGTTGGGGGCGTAGGACTGGACGTTGCGCAGGGCGACCATCATGGAGAGCGCTAGCGTTTTAGTATCTGCGAAGTCGCGCATGGCCCCCTTCTAGGAGCCGCTGGCTTTTGATTTCTGACCCAATACCAGTCACAATGGCGTCCCTCAGAATGAGGTCTGAGTGTTCCTTGGCTGGAACGTCCTGGCAGTCGCAGTCCCGGACTAGTGGGATTTGGGCCCTCCAAAAGTCTCCAATGGACTCACCAGGTAGTTGAAAGCGAGTGGTGAGCGCGTGCTTGGCGAAGAGCGTGTTTTTCTTCTGCTCGTAGTTGTCCTTGAGTCGAGTCATGGCTTCGGCGTAGCTCGGCGCATCCTGGATTAGTGGGAAGACTTCGGAGCTCAGTCTGGAATATAAGATCTGAATCTTCTGAGCCTCCGGAACAGGGGTTGGTGCCGCATTGATATACGCTTTGAAGCAAGCTAACCAGTGCTGAAAGCCCTTTCTGGCATCGCTTGAGTGCGGATCCAGCTGCAGGCGATCCGGTTTAATACGGAGTTCCATTCTTCGAAACTGATAGCAATAAATTGAGGCACGATCAATTTGGCTAAAGACGAAAGTTGAATCCAAACTGAGGCTTTATTGCTATCAGATGTGTGGCCTCCCACAGCAGCTGGTGAAATGGCTGCGAGCAGGAGAGCACGCATATTTATACCCGCCTCCTAGCCGGAGCCAGCAGGCAGGGACCACAGGCGAACCTGTAGCGCAGGTTCTACCGTACATGCTCTAATATAGGTACAACAGTAGTTTACCACACTACCAGCATTGATGTGAAGAAATGAACCACAGTTAGCAGTGACCTCTGACATCGAACCTGCAGCCTGCTCAATCAATATAATTATAATCAGCTATAACTGGTGCTGCATTTCATGCTCAGTATTGACACTAGGGACACAGTTGGTCCCTTTGCCTGGCAGGATAATGCATACTCCATTTAACCTCGGCTGCATACTTTTGTTGAATTTCAGCTCTTTTCTGTGGCATTGACAGAAGTAAACATTGACCTTCCCTGATGGCGGAACTAGCTTTTCTCATTGGAGGGCTGTGACCAGTGGTGTTCCACAGGGATCAGTGCTGGGACCTTTGCTGTTCGTAGTATATATAAATGATTTGGAGGAAAATGTAACTGGTCTGATTAGTAAGTTTGCAGACGACACAAAGGTTGGTGGAATTGCGGATAGCGATGAGGACTGTCGGAGGATACAGCAGGATTTAGATTGTTTGGAGACTTGGGCGGAGAGATGGCAGATGAAGTTTAATCCGGACAAATGTGAGGTAATGCATTTTGGAAGGTCTAATGCAGGTAGGGAATATACAGTGAATGGTAGAACCCTCAAGAGTATTGAAAGTCAAAGAGATCTAGGAGTACAGGTCCACAGGTCATTGAAAGGGGCAACACAGGTGGAGAAGGCAGTCAAGAAGGCATACGGCATGCTTGCCTTCATTGGCCGGGGCATTGAGTATAAGAATTGGCAAGTCATGTTGCAGCTGTATAGAACCTTAGTTAGGCCACACCTGGAGTATAGTGTTCAATTCTAGTCGCCACACTACCAGAAGGATGTGGAGGCTTTAGAGAGGGTGCAGAAGAGATTTACCAGAATGTTGCCTGGTATGGAGGGCATTAGCTATGAGGAGCAGTTGAATAAACTCGGTTTGTTCTCACTGGAACGAAGGAGGTTGAGGGGAGACGTGATAGAGGTATACAAAATTATGAGGGGCATAGACAGAGTGGATAGTCAGAGGCTTTTCCCCAGGGTAGAAGTGTCAATTACTAGGGGGCATAGGTTTAAGGTGAGAGGGGCAAGGTTTAGAGTAGATGTACGAGGCAAGTTTTTACGCAGAGGGTAGTGGGTGCCTGGAACTCGCTACCGGAGGAGGTGGTGGAAGCAGGGACGATAGTGACATTTAAGGGGCATCTTGACAAATACATGAATAGGATGGGAATAGAGGGATACGGACCCAGGAAGTGTAGAAGATTGTAGTTTAGTCGGGCAGCATGGTCGGCACGGGCTTGGAGGGCCGAAGGGCCTGTTCCTGTGCTGTACATTTCTTTGTTCTTTGTTCTTTGTAGTAAAGGCAGATTGTAATAGAGACCTGCAGACTAGAAAGTCTCAGCTTTCTTCATTGCTCTGTGAGGATTGAATTGATCCAAACAGAGGTTGGAGAAGTAGGTCAAATTCCCCTTCTACCAGTGAACATGTATCCAATCAGAAATACTTATCCATAATGGTTTGATGGGAGAGGCCAATCTCACCTTCATCACAGGAGCAATTTCTCTCCTTCTTTGTCAGCCAGGGGGCATCACCTTTCAACTTGGAAAGCTCCTGGATGTCTTACATCCATTCTCCAGTCTGGGATTTCTCTCTCTTTTATTGTGGGCAAACTGGATCTGCATTTAAATATTTGTGGGGAGGATGCAGCATGGTGCTATTGTCACTGGACCAGAAATCCAGGATAATATCTCAGGACCAGGGTTCAAATCCCGCCATGGCAGATGGTGGAATTTAAATTCAATGAAAAAAGTTGGAATTAAAAGTTTAAGGAGAACCAGAAAGCCATTGTGAATTTATATAAAAATCTCATCTGGTTCACAGATATCCTTTAGCGAAGGAAATCTGTTATCTTTATCTGGTCTGGCCTACTTGTGATTCCAGATTCACAACAATGTAATTGACTCTTAACTGCCGTCTGAACCTGCCCTCCGAAATGACCTAACAAGCCATTCAGTCCAAGGGCAATTAGGGATGGGCAATAAATGTTGGCCAAGCCAGCAATGCCAACATCTCATGAAAGATTTAAAAAACTGTAATTGAACATGATGAGAAGGGATAGAGGACAGTTTGGAAATCATGCACGCCGACTGTGCATGCTGAGCCCTCCCCAGTAAGGGCTGAGGATGGAGATTCTGCAACATGATACATTTGCTGATGTTAAAGAGCATGTGAGACAATCAATGTTGATGTCCCCCTGCTAATATTATATGAGATCCTGGAGCTGTGCATCCCTTTTGAGTGCATGATGCCATAAAGAGAGTGTGAGATTGGAGTGAACTGAAGGTTGCCTTACCTTGGCAGAGTGGATGAGATCATTCATCCTCTTTGTGCACTCGACCTCGATTCTCAGTTGGGAGCCGGACGAGCTGAACTCCTTGGCCGTTGAGGTGAGGCTGGTAGGGCCCTGGAGCCATCCCACGGGTAGAGTACATCTCAATACTCAATCTATGGGTAGAATACATCTCTATCTATGGATGACGGCCTCAAGGGAGTCATTGCTGAACCTTGGTGCAGCTTTTTTCTAGGATGGAGCCATATGACAAATTTGCGTGCTGTCACTCGGCCTGGAGAGAGTGAATGTGTGTGTTTGCATGGTATTTAAATATAGCGGCCAGACCTTCAACCCCGTTAAGTGACATAAGGGGGATGACTCTGTGCCCACCCTGCCACGTGATTCTCAACGATAAGCAGCAATGCATAAATAATGAGCTTCTGATTGTGAAATCATGCACGTGCCTGCCCCAATTCTGTGCCCTTGCTGCCATTCCCACCCACTGAAAACAGGGGTAGCAAATCACCCCCTTCGACTCCAAAATGAAAATTTTCACCTTTTGTTTCTATGGGTGTTGTGTGACTAGGGACGTTTTCTCGTTACATGTAATGACTTTGCAAACCTTAGCACTTGGATGAATTTCAAGCATAGAAAACACTGAAGCTAATTTAAAAATAAATGAAGCAACTCTTGTGGTTAACTTAATATAAACTAAACATTTTGGTTAACATGAGAGAAATAAACACTGTGGTTCATGGGAATTCTCTCTCCCTCCCACATGTTGTGTTTGGTCCTTTGTACTTCATGAAGGAATCCACCAAACTCTGCGACTTGTCCAAACCAGAATCTTTTATTGAGTCTCGTGTGGTAAGATAGCAATCTGACACAGAGCACGTTATCACAGAGTCTGCTAACTGCTCCTCTGGAACTTGCACCTCGCACTGACCATTCACATGGATGTCTTATTACCCACTCAATCTTCTTCTGAAGATGGCCGGATGTGTCTCCCTTTATATCGGAGCCACAGGTCACATGACCTTAGTCGAGACACCACATGGGGTGTCTGTACTGTTACCTGCTGGTTGGAGGTCACACACCTTACAACTATGATATAGCCCACAGGCATATCACCACAACAAGCAAAAAAACACTAGATGTTGTTTAGTTTCATAAGTTAATTTCTGATATGGCTAGAGTTTTGGCAGCCAAAGAGGTGAAGGAATGTAGAACGAAGCTGGGTGGATGCAGTTACAATGCAGGTCAGCCATGATACTGAATAATGGAACCAGCTGGAGGGACTACTCGTGTCCTCGTGATCCCATTGTTAATTTAACATACACTAACCACTGTTGATTTAACTAATCGTTGGGGCTTATCTCCCATATCTAAGTATTGGACTGAATTTAAAATAGCCTTGGAGATTGTGTAGCCAATGAAATATATTCTTTAAAAACTGGAAAGGTCATCACTTTTACAATTATTCACACATTTCTAGAAAAATAATGTTGAGTTGACAGCACCCATCATTATAAGGGCGGCAATGGCCAACTAGTGGTAAAGAAGAAAGATGAGGGACAGGATTCTCCATTTGGGAGACTATGTTCTACCGCTGGAGCTTAATTACACTAGTTTGATGATCCCCTTGCAGTCGGAAAGTGGGATGCAATTCAGTGTTCTGCATCATGAAAAGTTTGCATGGTGTGGAATACGAGGGATTAGAATCCCGCTGCCGGGCCGCCATCTTGAGGGCGGCCCGATAGTGAGGTCCTGCGGCTGGCAGCCCCCTCTCGCACCCCCCCCCCCCGACAAGTTGGCACTGACCCTCTCTCTCACTGCCACCAAAAATCAGCCCCGACCACCTCCTGATTGCACAGAAGCCTCCCACTCATGGATTGCCTGTGTGCCCCCTTACCCAAAGTACGGGGGAGACGTGACCTGCCCAACTATGTCTCCCTTCCCCCCAGGGACTCCTGTAACTGGAGGAGCCCCATCTGAGCCCATCCGAGGGCCAACACCCCCACCCCCTCCCCCATTGCACATCAGCTGGCATGCGGTGTGGAACTTGTTCATACCGCCAGTGGGGAATTCGAAGCATGGCGTTCAGGCACCGATCTTGATTTTGCCCTGACGCCCGATTCTCTGGCCCATCAGGGAATGTATTCCAGGCATTCTAGGGACAGAGAATCCCGCCTGAGGCATTCATTACCATGAATTGCTATATGATTTCTGTCACTCCACTGTTATCTTTGAGAACATCAGTGTTCACTGTTAGCCTCCCCGTGAGTGTCAAAGAATTGCTGGATTTGCACCATAAATGTGAATGTTTTATAAGGGCCCAGCTAATGGCATGATTTATGGCACTGTAATGATCCTGTTGGGGACCAGTGCTTCTGTTGTAGACAAAATTTGAGATTTCAGTTACTTACTAAGAAAATAAACACACAAAATTCCATGGCTGTTGCTTCACAGCGCCAGGGTCCCAGGTTCGATTCGCGGCTTGGGCCACTGTCTGTGCGGAGTCTGCACGTTCTCCCCGTGTCTGCATGGGTTTCCTCCGGGCGCTCCGGTTTCCTCCCACAAGTCCAGAAAGACATGCTGTTAGGTCATTTGGACATTCTGAATTCGCCCTCTGTGTATCCGAACAGGCGCCGGAATGTGGCGACTACGGGCTTTTCACAGTAGCTTCATTGCAGTGTTAATGTAAGCCTACTTATGACAATAAAGATGAGTATTATTATTATTTTAATTTACAAGAGTTAACAAAGCAAACAGTCAATACTATATATGTCATACTCTAAGCAATTAAGGGGGCTGGTTTAGCACAGTGGGCTAAACAGCTGGTTTGTAATGCAGAACAAGGCCAGCAGCGTGGGTCCAATTCCCGTACCGGCCTCTCCGAACAGGTGGCGGAATGTGACGACTAGGGGCTTTTCACAGTAACTTCATTGAAGCCTACTTGTGACAATAAGCTATTATTATTATTATTATTAATAATAATGTGATGAACACATGAATTAATGGGTAACTGTGGTCTAACATACCACAAATTGTACATTAAATGTCAGATAAAACTAAGCCAGATCCCACACATTTCTCAGCAACCCACCCAGACATCAGGGATCATTGTGTGCAATACAAATCCGATGACAGTTCAGGGACGCGGCCGATGCCCCAGACTCCTTCATGTGCGTGAAGTGTGTCCAGCTGCAGCTCCTGTTAGACTGCATGATGGCTCTGGAGCTGCGGATGGACTCACTTTGGAGCATCCGCGATGCTGAGGAGGTAGTGGATAGCACGTTCAGTGAGTTGGTCACACCGCAGATTAGGGTTGGTAAGGGAGACATGGAATGGGTGACCAAAAGGCAGAAAAAGAGCAGGAAGGCAGTGCAGGTGTCCCCTGAGGTCATCTCCCTCCAAAACAGGTATACTGTTTTGGATACTGTTGGGGGAGATGACTCACCAGGGGAAGGCAGTAGTAGCCAGGCTCCTGGCACTGCGGCTGGCTCTGCTGCACAGAAGGGCGGGAAAAAGACTGGCAGGGCTATAGTCATAGGGGATTCAATCGTAAGGGGAGTAGACAGGCATTTCTGTGGTTGAAAACGAGTCTCCCGAATGGTATGTTGCCTCCCGGGTGCACGGGTCAGGGATGTCTCAGATCGGCTGCAGGACATACTGAAGGGGGAGGGTGAACAGCCAGTTGTCGTGGTGCATATAGGCACCAACGATATAGGTAAAAAACAGGATGAGGTCCTACAATCAGAATTTAGGGAGTTAGGAGATAAGTTAAAAAGTAGGACCTCAAAGGTAGTAATCTCAGGATTGCTACCAGTGCCACGAGACAGTCAGAGTAGAAATTCAAGAATGGTCAGAATGAATATGTGGCTTGAGAGATGGTGCAGGAGGGAGGGGTTCAGATTTTTGGGACATTGGAACCAGTTCTGGGGGCAGTGGGACCATTATAAATCGGATGGTCTACACCTGGGCAGGACTGGAACCAATGTCCTAGGGGGTGCTTTTGCTAACACTGTTGGGGAGGTTTTAAACTAATGTGGCAGGGGGATGGGAACCAGATTAGGAAGTTAGAGGTCAGTAAAGAGACAGCAACTAAAGCCAGTAAGGTACTCGATAATAAACTCAATGTGGCTAAGGGGAAAGGTAGACAGGGAAGAGATGATGAACGCAAAGGGACAGGTGGTCTGAGGTGCATTTGTTTCAATGCGAGAAGTGTAGCAGGAAAGGCAGATGAATTTAGGGCTTGGATTAGTACCTGGGAATATGATGTTATTGGTATTACTGAGACTCGGTTGAGGGAAGGGCAAGACTGGCAACTAAATATCCCAGGGTATAGATGCTTCAGGAGGGATAGAGAAGGAGGTAAAAGAGGTGGAGGAGTTGGATTACTGGTCATAATGATATCACAGCTGTGATTAAGGAGGGCACGATGAAGGATTCGAGCACTGGGGCAATATGGGTAGAGCTAAGAAATAGGACAGGTGCAGTAACATTGTTAGGACTTTACTACAGGCCTCCCAAAAGTGAGCGTGAAGTAGAGGTATAAATATGTAGACAGATTATAGAAAAATGTAGGAGCAAAAAGGTGGTCGTGATAGGAGATTTTAACTTCCCCAACATTGAATGGGACTCATGTAGTGTTGGAGCGTAGATGGAGCAGAATTTGTAAGGAACATGCAGTAGAGTTTTTTAGAGCAGTATATAAATAGTCCAACTCGTGAAGGGGCCATACTGGATCTGGTATCAGGGTATGATCCCTGCCAGGTGGTTGAAGTTTCAGTCGATGATTACTTTGGGAATAGCGATCACAATTCCGTAAGTTTTAGAATACTCATGGACAAAGACGAGAGTGGTCCTAAAGAAAGAGTGCTAAATTGGGGAAAGGCCAAGTATAACAAAATTCGGCAGGAGCTAGGGAATGTGGATTGGGAGCAGCTGTTTAAGGGTAAATCCACATTTGAAATGTGGGAGTCTTTGAAGGAAAGGTTGATTAGAGTGCAGGACAGACATGTCCCTGTGAAAATGAAGGATAGAAATGGCAAGATTAGGGAACCATGGATGATGGGTGGAATAGCTAAGATGAAAAAGGAAGCATACATAAGATCTCGGCGACTTAAAACTGATGAAGCTTTGGAGGAATATCGGGAAAGTAGGACAAATCTCAAACGCACAACAGAGAGGGCGAAAAGGGGTCATGAAATATCTTTGGCTAACAGGGTTAAGGAAAATCCCAAAGCCTTTTATTAGGAGCAAGAGGGTAACGAGAGAAAGGATTGGCCCACTCAAAGACAAAAGAGGGAATTTATGCGTGGAGTCAGAGGAAATGGGTGAGATTCTTAATGAGTACTTTGCATTGGTATTCACCAAGGAGAGGGACATGACGGATGTTGAGGCTAGGGATGGATGTTTAAATACTCTAGGTCAGGTCGGCATAAGGAAGGAGGAGGTTTGGGTATTCTAAAAGGCATTAAGGCGGACAAGTCCCTGATGCACGATCAATGACCACTAAAGCGAGGTTGTAGTCCAACTGAAGGCTTTAATAAGCTAGATGTTTCCCCCAGCAGCTCAGGTACAGAATGAAGGCTGCTGGGGCGGCACGGTCTCTTATACCACGCCTAGCAGGGCGGAGCTACCATACAGCTTAACCAATAGGAAGCATACAATATCTACCAATGGTGTTCCAGCGTTACCAGGTACCGTAATACCTCTGCACAGACTACCACATTCACCCCCTGTTAAAAAGAGTCCGGCGGGGGTGGTGGCCTGATACTACATACATGGCAACGTGGGCGAATTAGTTATGGAGGTACCATAATACCTCCGTACAGCGTTTTGTAACTATTTACAATTCTATTAACTATTTACAATTTATGATTTAAATTTACATATTAAAATGAAGCAATCAGTCAATCGGGGGCCCTGGTCGTCCTCTGTGATCGTCGGAGCTTCGGTGGTGACTCCGGTGGAGGCTCGGGAGTCAGTGACTCCGGGAGTGTGGCCTCGATCTCTGTGGCAGGATTCGACACCCCTAGACGGCGCTGGTGGGGAAAACGGTTGACCTGGGAAGGGAGCGCCTGTGGGGTGCGTCGGTGGGTGGGGCCTAGACGGGGCCGGCGGAAGGACCGATCCTCCTGTAAGGTGGGGCTCCGGCGGGCGCCAGGTCTCATAGGGAGACCGTATCTTGTCGGCCGTCGGGGTGCACGCCACGTAGGCGTACTGGGGGTAAGCGTGGAGAAGATGGACCCTCTCGACCAACGGGTCCGACTTCTGCGCCCCATTGTGTTTTCGGAGCAGGATGGGTCCGGGAGCTGCCAGGTCGGGAGCAAGGTCCCAGGGGAGGACTTCCTGGGGAAGACAAGGAGACGTTCGTGAGGTGTCTGGTTGGTTGTGGTACAAAGCAGTGACCGGATGGAGCGGAGGGCATCCGGGAGGACTTCCTGCCAGCGGGAGACCGGGAGATTCCTGGACCGTAGGCTCGTTTAGCTTCCCGGGATAATACACGATCTCGTAGTTGTAGGTGGAGAGTTCGATCCTCCACCGCAAGATCTTATAATTTTTTATTTTGCCCTGCTGTGCATTATCGAACATGAAAGCAAACGACCGTTAGTCAGTGAGGAGAGTGAATCTCCTGCCGGCCAGGTAATGCCTTCAGAGTCATACAGCTTCTACTGTGGCCTGGGCCTCCTTTTCGACTGAGGAGTGGCGGATTTCAGAGGCAAGGAGGGTAGGTGAGAAGAAGGCCATGGGTCTGCCCGCTTGGTTGAGGGTGGCCGCCAGAGCTACGTCAGATGCGTCGCTCTCGACCTGGAAGGGGAGGGACTCATTGATGGCGTCCATCGTGGCCTTTGCAATGTCCGTTTTGATGCGGCTGAAGGCCTGGCGGGCCTCTATCGGCAGGGGAAAAGCTGTGGATTGGATCAGGGGACGGGCCTTGTCCGCGTAGTTGGGGACCCACTGGGCGTAGTAATTGAAAAACCCTAGGCAGCGCTTCAGGGCCTTGGAACAGTGAGGGAGGGGGAACTCCATAACGGGCCTCCATTTTCGCACTACGTAGCCGAGGATGGCTAGGCTGTCGGTGCTAAACACGCATTTATCCTTGTTGTATGTAAGGTTAAGGGTCTTTGCGGTCTGGAGGAATTTTTTTCTCCCCACACAAACACCATGATCATTTTGTCTTTGCCTTGGAAAAAGGCCTTGGGGATGAAGATTGGTATGGATCCAAACAGGAAAAGGAACCTTGGCAGCACGTTCATCTTTTCATAGATTTTTCATAGAATTTACAGTGCAGAAGGAGGCCATTCGGCCCATCGAGTCTGCACCGGCTCCTGGAAAGAGCACCCTACCCAAGGTCCACACCTCCACCCTATCCCCATAACCCAGTAACCCCACCCAACACTAAGTGCAATTTTGGACACTTTGGGCAATTTAGCATAACCAATCCACCTAACCGCACATCTTTATACTGTGGGAGGAAACCGGAGCACCCGGAGGAAACCCACGCACACATAGGGAGGATGTGCAGACTCCGCACAGACAGTGACCCAAGCCGGGAATCGAACCTGGTACCCTGGAGCTGTGAAGTAATTGTGCTATCCACAATGCTACCGTGCTGGCCGTCTTGATTGTCTTGATTGCCTGCACCCTCACTGCCAGTGAAACTGGGAGTGCATTCCATCTCTGTAGGTCCTTTTTAACTTCCTCCGCCAGATTGGTCAGGCTCCATTTCTAGGTCCGTGTCCAGTCAATGGGCTATTTGGATCACCAGGTAGCGGAATTTGCTTTGGGCAGGAGCTTCATGATTACTTTCAGGCTGTTCTGTGGGTCCGGGGTGTGGAGGAGCAGCTCATTAGATAAGAGGCAGTTATCTGTCAATCAATTGAAGCCTGATTAGGACCTCAATAGGGGTGCTTACTTAGGAATTTTAAACTGGTGTATGTGTCATCTCAGCTCACCTCAGCTATATATAAGGCAGGTTAAGCAAGTGTACGACCAGAGAGCTTGCTCAAGACCAGTCAGCTTGAGTGAGATTTGAGCCAGAGTGAGGGTATTGGGAATTTGGAGCTGAGTGGGAATTCGGTGCTGAGGAGAAAGATGTGTTCATCATTGGGAGGAGTGGAGAGGTGGACCTATGAGGGAGACTCGAGGACAAGTGAGAGGTAGAAAGTAATCAAACTGTGATGTCACAACCAGCAGGTAAGTGATTGGCTGGTTACTGGTAAGAAGTTATACTTTTCTTTTTTCTCTTTTTCTCTTGGTATTATAGTTGTTGTTGTAAGTTAACTTAAGGGTTAAGTCATGGCAGGAGGTCCCAGACCTGCGTCCTGCTCCTCTTGTGTGATATGGGAATTGAGGGACCCTTCTGGTGTCCTTGGCTCCTTCACGTGCAAGCTGCAGCTGCTGTTATAATAATAATCTTTATTATTGTCACAAGTAGACTTACATTAACACTGCAATGAAGTTACTGTGAAAATAGGCTGCTTGATGGCTCTGTAGCTGCGGATGGATTCACTTTGGAGTATCCACGAAGCTGAGGAAGTTATGGATAGCACATTCAGTGAGTTGGTCACACTGCAGTTAAAAATTACTGAGGGAGATAGAAAATGGGTGACTATCAGACAGAGGAAGAGTAGGAAGGTGGCGCAGGGGTCCCTTGTGATCATCTCCCTCCAAAACAGATATACCATTTTGGATACTGTTGGGGGAGACAGCTCACCAGGAGAAGGTGGCAGCAGCCAGGTTCGTGGCATTGTGGATGGCTCTGCTGTGCAGGAGAGTAGGGAAGAGTGGCAGAGCGAGAGTGATAGGGAACTCAATGGTAAGGGGACTAGACAGGTGTTTCTGCGGATGCAAATAAGACTACAGGAAGGTATGTTGCCACCCTTTTGCAAGGGTCAAGGATATCTCTGAGTGGTTGCAGGACATTCTAGAGGTGGAGGGTAAACAGCCAGCTGTCATGGTGCACATAGGCACCAACGATAATGGTAGAAAATGTGATGAGGTCCGAGAAGCTGAATTTAGGGAGTTAGGTGCTAAACTAAAAAGGAGGACCTCAAAGGTAGTAATCTCAGGATTGCTACCAGTGCAATGTGCTAGTCAGAGTAGGAATGTCAGAATAGGTAAGATGAATACGTGGCTTGAGAGATGGTGCAAGAGGGTGTGACTCAAATTCCTGTGACATTGGCACTGGTTCTGGGGGAGGTGGGACCAGTTCAGACCAGATGGTCTGCACCTGGGCAGAACCAGAATCAATGTCCTTGGAGGAGTGTTTACGAGTGCTGTTGGGGAGGATTTAAACTAATGTGGCAGGGGGATGGGAACCGATGCAGGAAATCGGAGGGGATGAAAGTGGGGACAGAAACAAAAGGCAGTAAGGAGAAAAGTAAAAGGCAGAGAAACCAAAGTCAAGGCCACAGTACAGAGTACAGAAACTGTACTAAGAGAAATAAAACACAGGGAGAGTGTACAAAACATGACCGGACAGATGTCTGAAAAAGCAGAGCAGAGAGAAGGATGTGGAGGCTTTAGAGAGGGTGCAGAAGAGATTTACCAGAATGTTGCCTGGTATGGAGGGCATAAGCTATGAGGAGCGATTGAATAAACTCGGTTTGTTCTCACTGGAACGAAGGAGGTTGAGGGGCGACCTGATAGAGGTATACAAAATTATGAGGGGCATAGACAGAGTGGATAGTCAGAGGCTTTTCCCCAGGGTAGAGGGGTCAATTACTAGGGGGCATAGGTTTAAGGTGAGAGGGGCAAAGTTTAGAGTAGATGTACGAGGCAAGTTTTTTACGCAGAGGGTAGTGGGTGCCTGGAACTCACTACCGGAGGAGGTAGTGGAAGCAGGGACGATAGGGACATTTAAGGGGCATCTTGACAAATATATGAATAGGATGGGAATAGAAGGATACGGACCCAGGAAGTGTAGAAGATTGTAGTTTAGTCGGGCAGTATGGTCGGCACGGGCTTGGAGGGCCGAAGGGCCTGTTCCTGTGCTGTACATTTCTTTGTTCTTTGTTCTTTGTTCTAGATTAAACTGCATTTATTTCAATGCAAGAGGTCTGACAGGCAAGGCAGATGAACCCAGGGCATGGATGGGTGTATGGCACTGGGATAATCCAGAAACCCGGGCTAATGATCTGGGGACCTGGGTTTGACCACGGCAGGTGGTCGAATTTAAACTAAATGAAATATCTGGAATTAAAGTCTAATAATGACCATGAAACCATTGTTGATTGTCATGACCTATGTCCTTGAGAGAAGGAAATCTGCTATCCTTACCTGTTCTAGCCTACATTTGACTCCAAACACACAGCAATGTGGTTGACTAGTAAATGTCCTCTGAAATGGCATAGCAAGCCACTCAGCTGTATTAACTGCTACAAAAACACAAAAAAAGGATTGAACCCGAATGGGCCACTCGGCATCGAACCAGGCACTGGAAAGGACAATGGAAAACCCAGCCTTGTCGAGCCTGCAAAGTCCTCCTTATTAATATCTGGGGGCTTGTGCCAAAGTTGGGAGAGCTGTCTCACAGACTAGTCAAGCGACGTCTGACATAGTCATACTGACAGAATCATACCTTCCAGACAATGTACTAGACCCCACTCACCGGCAGTTGACCCAGCACAGGTGATGGCACAGTAGTATACAGTAAGGAGGGAGTTGCCCTGGGTGTCCTCAACATAGACTCTGGACCACATGAAGTCTCATGGCTTCAGGCTAAACACTGGAAAGGAAACCTCCTGCTGATTACCACGTACCGGCCACCATCAGCTGATGAATCATTATTCCTCCATGTTGAACACCACTTGGAGGAAGCACTGAGGGTGGCAAGGGTGCAGAATATGCTCTGGGTGGGGGACTTCAATGTCCATCACTAAAAGTGGCTCAGAAGTACCAATACAGACTGAGCTGGCTGGGTCCGAAAGGACATCGCTGCTAGACTGGGGCTGCAGCAGGTGGTGAGGGAACCACCAGGAGGGAAGAACATACTTTACCTCATCCTCACTGTAGAATCAAATGACAAGACACACAGGAACACATGGTAAGATGTAAAATAAACTCAGGTTGATTTAGTACTCCCAACTAATTCTCCTTGCTCCTAAGGGTCACCCATCCTGAACTGCACCGGGAATTTTATACACTGAAGGTCCCTCGTATTAAGGGGAAGCCCTACCCCGTTTTGCCGGGGGAGTTCAGATTCAATGATGGTCACGGGGAAATGGATGGTGGGTATATCGTGACCTCTGACGGGGTCATAACACCCACCAACCTGCCTGCTACAGATACATCAGTAGAAGAGACCACCACACAGTCCTTGTGGAGACAAAGTCCTGTCTTCACATTTAGGATACCCTCCATCATGTAATGTGGCACTAAATGGAATAGACTTTGGACAAATGTGGCAACTCCAGATTGGGCATCCATGAGGCACTGTGGGCCATCAGCAGCAGCAAAATTATACTCAACCACAATCTGTAACCTCCTGGCCCGACATATCCCCCACTCTACCATTACCACCAAGGTAGGGGGTCAAACCTGGCTCAATGAAGAGTGCAGAAGAGCATGCCAGGTGCAACACAAGGCACACCAAAAAATGAGTGTCAACCTGGTGAAGCTGAAACCCAGGGTTATTTGTGTGTCAAACAGCATAAGCAGCAAGTAATAGACAGCTAAACAATTCCATAATGAATGCATCAGCTATAAGCTCTGCAGTCCCTCCAAATCCAGCCGTGAATGGTGGTGGACAACTCAACAACTCACTGGAGGAGGAGACTCCATAAATATCCCCATCCTCAATGTTGGAGGAGCGCAGCATATCTGTGCAAAAGACAAGGCATTCGCAACAATCTCAGCCAGAAGTGCCAAGTGGATGATCCATCTCAGTCTCCTTTGGAGATACCCAGCATCACAGATGTCAGTCTTTAGCCAATACGATTCACTCCATGTGATATCAAGAAATGGCTGAAGGCATTGGATATTGCAAAGGCTGTGGGCCCTGACAATAGTCTGGCAATAGTACTGAAGACTTGTGCTCCAGAACTTGCTGCACCCCTAGCCAAGCTGTTCCAGTACAGCTGCAACACTGGCATCTACCCGGCAATGTGGAAAATTGCCCAGGTGTGATCTGTACACAAGAAACAGGATAATTCAACCCAGCCAATTACCGCCCTACCAGTCTACTCTCCAACATCAGCAACGTGATGGAAGGAGTCATAAATAGCGGTGTCAAGTGCCGCTTACTCAGCAATAATCTGCTCATAGGCGCTCAGTTTAGATTCCGCCAGGGTCACAGCTCCTGACCTCATTACAGCCATGGTTAAAACATGGACAAAACAGCTGAATGCCAGAGGTGATGTGAATGACTGCCCTTGAAATCAAGGCAGTATTTTACTGACTATGGCATCAAGGAGCCCTAGCAAAACTGGAATCCATGGGAACCAGGGAAAACTCTCCGCTGGCTGGAGGCATACCTGGCACAAAGGAAGATGGTTGTGCTGGTTGGACGTCAATCATCTCAGCTCCAGGTCATCACTGCAGGAGTTCATCAGGGTAGTGTCCTACGCCCAACCATCTTCAGCTGCTTCATCAATGACCTTCCTTCCATCATAATTAGGGAGTGCATCACAGCTGCAGAAAAGGAGGTAGTCGAGAAGGGTTTGTCTTCTGAGTCAGTATGGGAAGTCAGAAACAAGAAAGGAGTAGTCACTTTATTGGGAGTTTTCTATAGAACCCCAGTAGCAGCAGAGATGTAGGAACAGATTGGGTAGCAGATTTGGAAAGGTGCAGAAGTAACAGTTGTTGTCATGGGTGACTTCAACTTCCTTAACATTGACTGGAATCTCCTTTACTGCAAATGGTTTGGATGGAGCAGATTTTGTCAGGTGTGTCCAGGAAGGATTCCTGACTCAATATATAGATAGGCTGACTAGGGGGGAGGCCATATTGGATTTGGTGCTTGGCAACGAACCAGGTCAGGTGCCAGATGTCTCGGTGGGAGAGCATTTTGGTGACAGTGACCACAACTCCTTGACCTTTACCATAGTCATGGAGAGGGATAGGATCAGACAGTATGGGAAGGTGTTTAATTGGGGGCGGGGAAATTATACTGCTATTTGACAGGAGCTGAGGGTTCTTGGGGAAATGCACAACAGTAATGTGGGGGTTGTTTAAGGAGCACTTGCTGCGAGTACTGGATAGTTTTGTCCCACTGAGACGAGGAAGGAATGATAAGGTGAAGGAGCCTTGGATGACAAGAGAAGTGGAGCTTCTAGTCAAGAGGAAGAAGGAAGCTTACGTAAGGTTGAGGAAGCAAGGATCTGGCACGGCTCTAGAGGGTTTCAAGGTAGCCAGGAAGTAACTCCAAAATCGACTGAGGAGAGCAAAAAGGGGCATGAAAAAACCCTGGTGGGAAGGATTAGGGAAAACCCAAAGGCGTTCTACACTTATGTGAGAAATAAGAGGATGATCAGAATGAGAGTAGGGCCGATCAGGGATAGTGAAGGGAACTTGAGCCGAGAGTCTGAGGCGATAGGGGAGGCCCCAAATGAATATTTTACTTCATTATTCACTGGAGAGAGGGACCTTGTTGCTCATGAGAACAGCATGAACCAGGTTAATAGACTCAAACAGGTTGATATTAAGAAGGAGGATTTGCTGGAAATTTTGAAAAGCATCAGGATAGATAAGTCCCCTGGGCCTGACTGGATATACCCAACGTTTCTACGGGAAGCGATGGAGGAGATTGCTGCGCCGTTGGCGATGATCTTTGCGTCCTCACTCTCCACTGGAGTAATACCGGATGATTGGAGGGAGGTGAATGTTGTTCCCCCATTCAAGAAAGGGAATAGGGAAATCCCTGGGAATTACAGACTAGTCAGTCTTGTGTCTGTGGTGAGCAAAATATTGGAGAGGATTCTGAGAGATAGGGTTTATGATTATTTAGAAAAACCTAGTTTGATTAAAGATAGTCAGCATGGCTTTGTGAGGGGCAGGTCATGCCACACAAACCTCATTGAATTCTTTGAGGGTGTGACGAGACACATTGATGAAGGTCGGGAAGTGGTGTGTAAGGATTTCAGTAAGGCATTTGATAAGGTTCCCCATGGTAGGCTCATTCAGAAAGTTAGGGGGCATGGGATAGAGGGAAATTTGGCTGTCTGGATACAGAATTGGCTGGCCGAAAGAAGACAGCGAGTGGTAGTGGATGGAAAGTATCCCGCCTGGAGGTCGGTGACCAGTGGTGTCCCGCAAGGATCTGTTCTGGGACCTCTGCTCTTGTGGTTTTTATAAATGACTTGGATGAGGAAGTGGAAGGGTGGGTTAGTAAGTTTGCCGATGACACAAAGGTTGGCGGAGTTGTAGATCGTGTCGAGGGCTGTTGCAGGTTTCAACAGGACATTGACAGAGCTGGGCTGAGAAGTAGCAGATGGAGTTCAACCTAGATAAATGTGAAGTGATTCATTTTGGAAGGTCGAATTTGAATGCCGAATACAGGGATAAAGGCAGGATTCTTGGAAGTGTGGAGAAACAGAGGGATCTTGGGGTTCACGTCCATAGATCCCTCAAAGTTGCCACCCAGATTGATAGGGTTGTTAAGAAGGCATATGGTGGCCTTTATTAACAAGGGGATTGCTGCAGCTTTATAAAAGCCGGACGATGTCCCGGGCACTGATCTCCTTGATCCTGAAGCGGGACAAGGATCCTCTGCAATGTGGTTCTTACAGACCGATTTCCTTGCTAAATGTAGATGCCAAGGTGCTGGTGAAGGTCTTAGACACGAGGACTGAGGATTGTGTGCCGCAGATCATCCATGAAGACCAGACGGGGTTTGTGAAGGGGAGACAGTTGAACGCGAATGTGTGGAGGCTTTTGAACGTTATCATGATGAGAGAGTCGAGGAACTGGAGGGGGTTGGTGCGGGGTGGGGAGGAGCATAGGGTGTCGCTTTATGCGGACGACCTGCTGCTGTATGTGGCGGACCCGGTGGGAAGAATGCCAGAGGTAATGAGGGGATCCTTAGGGAATTTGGGGACTTTTCGGGGTACAAGCTCAATATGGGAAGAACGAGCTGTTCGTAGTTCAGCTAGGGGACCAGGAGAGGGGGATTGGCGAGCTCCCACTAAAAAGGGCGGAGAGGAGCTTCAGATATTAGGGGGTCCAGGTGGCCAGGAGCTGGGGGGCCCTGCATAGGCTTAACTTTACAAGGCTGGTGGAGCAAATGGAGGAGGAGTTCAAGAGGTGGGACGCGTTGCCGCTGTCCTTGGCGGGTAGGATGCAGTCAATTAAAATGACGGTGCTCCCAAGGTTTTTTGTTCCTGTTCCAGTACCTCTCCGTGTTTATCCCGAAGGCTTTTTTCAGGCGGGTTAACAGGAGTATAATGGGGTTTGTGTGGGCGCGAGGGACTCCGAGGGTGAGAAGGGTGTTCCTGGAATGGAGTAGAGATAGGGGGGGGCTGGTGCTGCCCAACCTCTGTGGGTACTACTGGGCCGCCAATGCGACGATGGTGCGCAAGTGGGTGATGGAGGGGGCTGCATGGAAGAGGCTGGAGACGGCGTCCTGTGTGGGTACGAGTCTGGGGGCGCTGGCAACGGCGTCGCTGCCGCTCCCTCCAAGGAGGTATACCACGAGCCCGGTGGTGGTGGTGGCGGCCCTCAAAATTTGGGGGCAGTAGAGGCGGCATAGGGGGAAGTTGGGGCCTCGGCGTGGACCCCATTACGGGGGAACCACCGGTTCGCCCCAGGAAGAACAGGTGGAGGGTTTTCGGGGTGACACAGGGCAGGGATACGAAAGTTGGGGGACCTGCTTGTGGACGGGAAGTTCGCGAGCCTGGGTGAGCTGGAGGAGAAGTACGGGCTCCCCCCGGGGAACACCTTCAGGAGGGTGAATTCTTCCTCTTCGTGCGTGAGGCTCAGCCTCATACAGTTTAAGGCGTTGCACAGGGCACACATAACCGGGACAAGGATGAGCTGGTTCTTTGGGGGTGAGGACAGGTGTGTTAGGTGCTCAGGGAGCCCAGCAAATCACACCCATATGTTCTGGGCATGCCCAGCACTGGAGGAATTTTGGAAGGGCGTAGCGAGGACGGTGTCGAGGGTGGTAGGATCCAGGGTCAGACCGGGCTGGGGGCTCGCAATATTTGGGGTGGCAGAGGAGCCGGGAGTGCAGGAGGCGAAAGAGGCCGGAATTCTGGCCTTTGCGTCCCTGGTAGCCCGGCGAAGGATTCTCCTTAGTGGAAAGATGCGAGGCCCCCAAGCATGGAATCCTGGATCAGCGATATGGCAGGGTTCATTAAATTGGAGAGGGTGAAATTCGCCTTGAGAGGGTCAGTACAAGGGTTCTTTAGGCGGTGGCAACCGTTCTTAGACTTTCTGGCAGAACGATAGACATTGGTCAATGGCAGCAGCAGCTCGGGGCGTGGGGGGGGTTTACTTTATTTTTGTTTATGTTATTTACACTGCAGGGTCTGAGGGGGTGTATACACCTGTTGTGTTAAGTCAGGGTGTTAATGTTAATTTATTATTTATGTACGGGGGGAGGGGTTTGGGGGGTTGCTTTTTTAGATTGTGTTTTGTACTTAACCCTATCATAGATTATCATAGAATTTACAGTGCAGGAGGAGGCCATTCAGCCCATCGAGTCTGCACTGGCTCTTGGAAAGAGCACCCTACCCAAGGTCCACACCTCCACCCTATCCCCATAACCCAGTAACCCTGTTGGGTTCTTTTTTCTTTCTCATTTTGTTATTGATATTTTATGAAAACCTTTAATAAAACTTATTTTTAAAAAATAAAAATGAATCTGCCGCAGCACCATGCTCTGGAGACGTAGCGGGATGACTATCCTGCCCAGCTTGAGCAGGATGCCATCGATCAGCATCAAGTCGCCCTTGACGTTGTAGAATTGAGGGCGTAGAATTGAGGGCATTGCCCTTTCTGCCAGCCATTGCTGAGGTTGTCGATGGTTCGCTGCAACAGGGGGTCTTTGGCCATCTCTGCTCGGATGAGAACGATCTTCTCATCTGTTGCCAGGAGAGTGCTTGCACACAGTTGTACCTGCAATTAAATGTGCTGGATGATCTCCAGTGGTTCACTGGGTGAGTTGACGGAGCGGGACAGTGCATCGGCGATGATGAGCTCCTTGCCAGGTGTGTGCACCAAATTAAAATCATACCTCCGGAGTTGGAGCAGAATTCTCTGCAAACGACGCATCACGTCGTTCAGGTCATTTTGGATGATGTGGACCAGAGGCCTATGATCCGTCTCAACAGTAAATGTTGGCAAGCCGTAGACATAATCATGAAATTTGAGGATGCCGGTGAGAAGACCTAAACACTCCTTCTCAATCTGCGCATATCTGGTCTCAGTGGGTGTCAATGCCCGTGACGCGTATGCTACTGGTACCCAGGATGACGTGTCGTCTCTTTGAAGCCACACCGCCCCAATGCCATCCTGACTCGCATCTGTGGATATCTTGGTCTCTCAGTCTGGGTCAAAGAATGCAAGGACGTCAATGCAAAGAATGCAAAGAATAGCAGTGATGAGCTTGGCTTTCAGCTCCAGCCACTCTGTTCGGTGCTCCGCCTCCCACTCAAAGGCGGTTGATTTTTTTCACCAGGTTGCGTAGGGCCGTGGTGTGTGTGGCCAAATTCGGGATGAACTTTCCAAGGAAATTGACCATTCCCAAGAAGGACAGTACTGCCTTCTTGTCCTCGGGGGGGCTTTCATTGCCTCGCTGGCTTTAATTTTGTCTTGTGTCCGGGCGCACACCGTGTTGCAAAATCTGATCGCCCAGGAACTTCAGCGTGGATGTCCCAAAACAGCTCTTGGAACACTTTCTTGAGTCGCGACACATGTTCCTCTGGGGTTGTGGACCAGATTCTGATATCGTCAACGTTTTGCACTGAGTGCTGAATTTGGTGCCTTTTGAGTGCGATAGTGAGAGTTTGGTGACCGAGGGAGTGCTGAATTTGGTGCTTTTTGAGTGCGATAGTGAGAGTTTGGTGACCGAGGGAGTTAGGTGAGGAGGGAGTAAGGTGCTCCTTTCATTTTGTTTCCTACATTTCCGCGAAGAGAGCCAGGAGTTTACAGGAAGTGTAGCTGACTGGGAGCAGAGTCGGAGGGCGGAGATCTAGTTAGTCCACACAGCAGCTATATTCTGTAAGGTAAAAGGGGATGGAGGCTAGGCCAGTTACATGCTCCTCCTGTAGGATGTGGGTGGTGAGGGATACCACCGGTGTCCCCACTGACTATACCTGCGGGAAGTGCACCCAACTTCAGCTCCCCAAAGACCGTGTTAGGGAACTGGAGCTGAAGCTGGATGAACTTAGGATCATCCGGGAGGCAGAGGGGGTGATTGAGAAGAGTTACAGGGAGGTATCCACACCCAAGGTACAGGACAAGAATAGCTGGGTTACAGTCGGGGGGAAAAAAACAAACAGGCAGACAGTGCAGGGATCCCTCGTGGCCGTTCGCCTTCAAAACCAGTATACCGTTTTGGATGCTGTTGGGGGGGATGACCTACCGGGGGAAGGCCCTAGCGGTCAGGTCTCTGGCACGGAGTCTGGCTCTGGGGCTCAGAAGGGAAGGGGGGAGAATAGAAAAGCAATAGTTGTAGGAGATTCAATGGTTAGGGGAATAGAGATTCTGTGGTCGCGAGCGAGACTCCCGGAAGGTATGTTGCCTCCCGGGTGCCAGGGCCAGGGATGTCTCGGATCGTGTCTTCAGGATCCTTAAGGGGGAGGGGGAGCAGCCAGAAGTCGTGGTGCACATTGGCACCAACGACATAGGTAGGAAAAGGGGTGTGGAGGTAATAAACAAGTTTAGGGAGTTAGGCTGGAAGTTGAAAGCCAGGACAGACAGAGTTGTCATCTCTGGTTTGTTGCCGGTACCACGTGATAGCGAGGCTAGGAATAGGGAGAGAGTGCAGCTGAACACGTGGCTGCAGGAATGGTGTAGGAGGGAGAGCTTCAGGTATTTGGATAATTGGAGCGCATTCTGGGGAAGGTGGGACCTGTACAAGCAGGACGGGTTGCATCTGAACCAGAGGGGCACCAATATCCTGGGAGGGAGGTTTTCTAGTACTCTTCGGGAGGGTTTAAACTAATTTAGCAGGGGAATGGGAACCGGATTTGTAGTCCAGCAACTAAGGTAGCCGATATTCAGGACGCCAAAGCGTGTAATGAGGCAGTGGGGAAGGGAACACTGACAAAGGAGAGTATTTGCAGGCACGGAGATGGGTTGAAGTGTGTATACTTCAACGCAAGAAGCATCAGGAATAAGGTGGGTGAACTTAAGGCATGGATCGGTACTTGGGACTACGATGTGGTGGCCATCACGGAAACTTGGATAGAAGAGGGGCAGAAATGGTTGTTGGAGGTCCCTGGTTATAGATGTTTCAATGAGATTAGGGAGGGTGGTAAAAGAGGTGGGGGGGTGGCATTATTAATTAGAGATAGTATAACAGCTGCAGAAAGGCAGTTCGAGGAGTATCACCCTATTGAGGTAGTATGGGTTGAAGTCAGAAATAGGAAAGGAGCAGTCACCTTGTTAGGAGTTTTCTATAGGCCCCCCAATAGTAGCAGAGATGTGGAGGAACAGATTGGGAAACAGATTTTGGAAAGGTGCAGAAGTCACAGGGTAGTAGTCATGGGTGACTTTAACTTCCCAAATATTGAGTGGAAACACTTTAGATCAAATAGTTTGGATGGGGTGGTGTTTGTGCAGTGTGTCCAGGAAGCTTTTCTAACACGGTATGTAGATTGTCCGACCAGAGGAGGGGCAATATTGGATTTAGTACTTGGTAATGAACCAGGACAAGTGATAGATTTGTTAGTGGGTGAGCATTTTGGAGATAGTGACCACCATTCTGTGACTTTCACTTTAGTAATGGAGAGGGATAGGTACGTGCAACAGGGCAAGGTTTACAATTGGGGGAAGGGTAAATACGATGTTGTCAGACAAGAATTGAAGTGCATAAGTTGGGAACATAGGCTGGCAGGGAAGGACACAAGTGAAATGTGGAACTTGTTCAAGGAACAGGTGCTACGTGTCCTTGATATGTATGTCCCTGTCAGGCAGGGAAGAGATGGTCGAGTGAGGGAACCATGGTTGACAAGTGAGGTTGAATGTCTTGTTAAGAGGAAAAAGGTGACTTATGTAAGGATGAGGAAACTAGGTTCAGACAGGGCATTGGAGGGATACAAGATAGCCAGGAGGGAACTGAAGAAAGGGATTAGGAGAGCTAAGAGAGGGCATGAGCAATCTTTGGCGGGTAGGATCAAGGAAAACCCCAAGGCCTTTTACACATGTGAGAAATATGAGAATGACTAGAGCGAGGGTAGGTCCAATCAAGGACAGTAGCGGGAGATTGTGTATTGAGTCTGAAGAGATAGGAGAGGTCTTGAATGAGTATTTTCTTCTGTATTTACAAATGAGAGGGGCGATATTGTTGGAGAGGACAGTGTGAAACAGATTGGTAAGCTCGAGGAAATACTTGTTAGGAAGGAAGATGTGTTGGGCATTTTGAAAAACTTGAGGATAGACAAGTCCCCCGGGCCTGACGGGATTTATCCAAGGATTCTATGGGAAGCAAGAGATGAAATTGCAGAGCCGTTGGCAATTATCTTTTCATCCTCACTGTCAACAGGGGTGGTACCAGGGGATTGGAGAGTGGCGAATGTCGTGCCCCTGTTCAAAAAAGGGACTAGGGATAACCCTGGGAATTGCAGGCCAGTTAGTCTTACTTCGGTGGTAGGCAAAGTAATGGAAAGGGTACTGAAGGATAGGATTTCTGAGCATCTGGAAAGACACTGCTTGATTAGGGATAGTCAGCACGGATTTGTGAGGGGTAGGTCTTGCCTTACAAGTCTTATTGAATTCTTTGAGGAGGTGACCAAGCATGTGGATGAAGGTAAAGCAGTGGATGTAGTGTACATGGATTTTAGTAAGGCATTTGATAAAGTTCCCCATGGTAGGCTTATGCAGAAAGTAAGGAGGCATGGGATAGTGGGAAATTTGGCCAGTTGGATAACAAACTGGCTAACCGATAGAAGTCAGAGAGTGGTGGTGGATGGCAAATATTCAGCCTGGATCCCAGTTACCAATGGCGTACCGCAGGGATTAGTTCTGGGTCCTCTGCTGTTTGTGATTTTCATTAATGACTTGGATGAGGGAGTTGAAGGGTGGGTCAGTAAATTTGCAGACGATACAAAGATTGGTGGAGTTGTGGATAGTAAGGAGGGCTGTTGTCGGCTGCAAAGAGACATAGATAGGATGCAGAGCTGGGCTGAAGTGGCAGATGGAGTTTAACCCTGAAAAGTGTGAGGTTGTCCATTTTGGAAGGACAAATATGAATGCGGAATACAGGGTTAACGGTAGAGTTCTTGGCAATGTGGAGGAGCAGAGAGATCTTGGGGTCTATGTTCATACATCTTTGAAAGTTGCCACTCAAGTGGATAGAGCTGTGAAGAAGGCCTATGGTGTGCTCGCGTTCATTAACAAAGGGATTGAATTTAAGAGCCGTGAGATGATGATGAAGCTGTACAAAACTTTGGTAAGGCCACACTTGGAGTACTGTGTACAGTTCTGGTCGCCTCATTTTAGGAAGGATGTGGAAGCTCTGGAAAAGGTGCAAAGAAGATTTACCAGGATGTTGCCTGGAATGGAGAGTAGGTCTTACGAGGAAAGGTTGAGGGTGCTAGGCCTTTTCTCATTAGAGCGGAGAAGGATGAGGGGCGACTTGATAGAGGTTTATAAGATGATCAGGGGAATAGATAGAGTAGACAGTCAGAGACTTTTTCCCCGGGTGGAACACACCATTACAAGGGGACATAAATTTAAGGTGAAAGGTGGAAGATATAGGAGGGATATCAGAGGTAGATTCTTTACCCAGAGAGTAGTGGGGGCATGGAATGCACTGCCTGTGGAAGTAGTTGAGTCGGAAACATTAGGGACCTTCAAGCAGCTATTGGATAGGTACATGGATTACGGTAAAATGATATAGTGTAGATTTATTTGTTCTTAAGGGCAGCACGGTAGCATTGTGGATAGCACAATTGCTTCACAGCTCCATGGTCCCAGGTTCGATTCCGGCTTGGGTCATTGTCTGTGCGGAGTCTGCACGTCCTCCCCGTGTCTGCGTGGGTTTCCTCCGGGTGCTCCGGTTTCCTCCCACAGTCCAAAGATGTGCGGGTTAGGTGAATTGGCCAATGATAAATTGCCCTTAATGTCCAAATTGCCCTTGGTGTTGGGTGGAGGTGTTGAGTTTGGGTAGGGTGCTCTTTCCAGGAGCCGGTGCAGACTCAAAGGGCCGAATGGCCTCCTTCTGCACTGTAAATTCAATGATAATCTATGATTAATCTAGGACAAAGGTTCGGCACAACATCGTGGGCCGAAGGGCCTGTTCTGTGCTGTATTTTCTATGTAGACACAAACCCCTTCTATTCCCTCCATCTGCTCCACGATGCGATGGAAAATCTCTGATGCCGAGATGATGCCAAATGGCATTCGGTTGTAGCAGAATCTGCCAAAAGGTGTGTTGAAGGTGCAGAGCCTTCTGCTGGATTCTTCCAGTTGGATTTGCCAAAATCCTTGGGATGCGTCCAATTTTGTGAATAAGCGTGCGTGTGCCATCTCACTCGTGATTTCTTCCCTCTTCGGGATGGGATAAAGTTCCCGCATAATGTTTTTGTTTCGATCCTTGGGGTCAATGCAGATGCGTAGGTCCCCCGAAGGCTTCTTTACGCACACCATCGAGCTGACCCAGTCGGTTGGTTCAGTGACCTTGGAGATGATACCTTTTTGTTGTAGACTCGTGAGCTCTGCCTTCAGGCGCTCTCTCAGTGGAGCAGGGACACGTCATGGTGTGTGGACCACTGGCTTGGCATCAGGCCACAGTAGAATCTTGTACTCGTACGGCAGCGTGCCCATCCCACTAAATACATCTGGGTACTGGGTTACGATGCAAGAACCCCATGCATCCTCCTTGTGACAAAAACATGTGGTATTAGATGAAGATCAGCCACATGTGACCAGGGACATGTCTTCTCCAGATCCAAGAACCCAGGGGTGGAAATCAAACCCTGCTGCCCAGTTCAAGCAGCGGGAGTAGTGGTAACTGCCAGCATTGCATCCATCCTCTACAGGTTGGAGTCATACCTGGCACAAAGGAAGATGGTTGTTGTGGATGGAGGTCAGTCATCTCAGCTCCAAAATATCACTGCAGGAGCTCTTCAGGGTGGTGTCCTCAACTCAACCATCGTTAGCTGCTTCATCAATGACCTGCCTTCCATCATAAAGTTAGACGTGGGCTTTTCACTGATGATCACAATGTTCATCACCATGCGTGACTCCTCAGATTCTGAAGGAGTCCATGTCCAAATGCAGCAAGGCCTAGACAATATTCAGGCTTGAGCCATCAGGTGACAAGTAACACTCACGCCACACAAGTGCCAGGCAATGAAGTCGCTGAAGATAAGCATGCAAGTGCAGCAGGCGGGAAAGAAGGCAAATGGTATTTTGGCCTTCACAGGGAGATGATTCGAGTAGAAGTGCAGGGATATCTTGATGCAATTATACAGGGCCTTGGTGAGGCCACATCTGGAATATTGTGTGCAGTTTTGGTCTCCTTATCTGAGGAAGAATGTTCTTGCTATGGAGTGGAGCTGACCTATGAGGAGTGATTGAGTCGGTTAGGATTATATTCGCTGGAGTTCGGAAGAATGAGAGGGGGATCCCATAGAAACCTATAAAATTCTAACGGATTAGACAGGATAGCTGCAGGACGGATGTCAAAACAAGTATACCGTTTTGGATGCTGTTGGGGGGGATGACCTACCGAGGGAAGGCCCTAGCGGACAGGTCACTGGCACTGAGTCTGGCTCTGGGGCTCAGAAGGGAAGGGGGAGAATAGAAAAGCAATAGTTGTAGGAGATTCAATGGTTAGGGGAATAGATAGGAGATTCCGTGGTCGCGAGCGAGTCTCCCGGAAGGTATGTTGCCTCCCGGGTGCCAGGGCCAGGGATGTCTCGGATAGTGTCTTCAGGATCCTTAAGGGGGAGAATGAGCAGCCAGAAGTCGTGGTGCACATTGGTACCAATGACGTAGGTAGGAAAAGGGGTGTGGAGGTAATAAACGAGTTTAGGGAGTTAAAAGCCAGGACAGACAGAATTGGCATCTCTGGTTTGTTGCTGGTGGCGCGTGATAGCGAGGCTAGGAATAGGGGGAGAGTGCAGCTGAACACATGGCTGCAGGAATGGTGTAGGAGGGAGGGCTTCAGGTATTTGGAGCGCATTCTGGGGAAGGTGGGACCTGTACAAGCAGGACGGGTTGCATCTGAACCAGAGGGGCACCAATATCCTGGGAGGGAGGTTTTATAGTACTCTTCGGGAGGGTTTAAACTAATTTGGCAGGGGAATGGGAACCGGATTTGTAGTCCAGCAACTAAGGTAGCCGATATTCAGGACGCCAAAGCATGTAATGAGGCAGTGGGGAAGGGAACACTGACAAAGGAGAGTACTTGCAGGCACGGAGATGGGTTGAAGTGTGTATACTTCAACGCAAGAAGCATCAGGAATAAGATGGGTGAACTTAAGGCATGGATCGGTACTTGGGACTACGATGTGGTGGCCATCAAGGAAACTTGGATAGAAGAGGGGCGGAAATGGTTGTTGGAGGTCCCTGGTTATAGATGTTTCAATAAGATTAGGGAGGGTGGTAAAAGAGGTGGGGGGTGGCATTGTTAATTAGAGATAGTTTAACAGCTGCAGAAAGGCAGTTCGAGGAGTATCAGCCTACTGAGGTCGTATGGGTTGAAGTCAGAAATTGGAAAGGAGCAGTCACCTTGTTAGGAGTTTTCTATAGGCCCCCCAATAGTAGCAGAGATGTGGAGGAACAGATTGGGAAACAGATTTTGGAAAGGTGCAGAAGTCACAGGGTAGTCGTCTTGGGTGACTTTAACTTCCCAAACATTGAGTGGAAACTCTTCAGATCAAATACTTTGCATGGGGTGGTGTTTGTGCAGTGTGTCCAGGAAGCTTTTCTAACACAGTATGTAGATTGTCCGACCAGAGGAGGGGTAATATTGGATTTAGTACTTGGTAATGAACCAGGGCAAGTGATAGATTTGTTAGTGGGGGAGCATTTTGGAGATAGTGACCACAATTCTGTGACATTCACTTTAGTAATGGAGAGGGATAGGTGCGTGCAACAGGGCAAGGTTTACAATTGGGGGAAGGGTAAATACGATGTTGTCAGACAAGAATTGAAGTGCATAAGTTGGGAACATAGGCTGTCAGGGAAGGACACAAGTGAAATGTGGAACTTGTTCAAGGAACAGGTACTACGTGTCCTTGATATGTATGTCCCTGTCAGGCAGGGAAGAGATGGTCGAGTGAGGGAACCATGGTTGACAAGAGAGGTTGAATGTCTTGTTAAGAGGAAAAAGGAGACTTATGTCAGGCTGAGGAAACAAGGTTCAGACAGGGCGTTGGAGGGATACAAGATAGCCAGGAGGGAACTGAAGAAAGGGATTAGGAGAGCTAAGAGAGGGCATGAGCAATCTTTGGTGGGTAGGATCAAGGAAAACCCCAAGGCCTTTTACACATATGTGAGAAATATGAGAATGACTAGAGCGAGGGTAGGTCCGATCAAGGACAGTAGCGGGAGATTGTGTATTGAGTCTGAAGAGATAGGAGAGGTCTTGAACGAGTACTTTTCTTCTGTATATACAAATGAGAGGGGCCATATTCTTGGAGAGGACAGTGTGAAACAGACTGGTAAGCTCGAGGAAATACTTGTTAGGAAGGAAGATGTGTTGGGCATTTTGAAAAACTTGAGGATAGACAAGTCCCCGGGCCTGACTGGATATATCCAAGGATTCTATGGGAAGCAAGAGATGAAATTGCAGAGCCATTGGCAATGATCTTTTCGTCCTCACTGTCAACAGGGGTGGTACCAGGGGATTGGAGAATGGCGAATGTCGTGCCCCTGTTCAAAAAAGGGACTAGGGATAACCCTGGAAATTACAGGCCAGTTAGTCTTACTTTGGTGGTAGGCAAAGTCATGGAAAGGGTACTGAGGGATAGGATTTCTGAGCATCTGGAAAGACACTGCTTGATTAGGGATAGTCAGCACGGATTTGTGAGGGGTAGGTCTTGCCTTACAAGTCTTATTGAATTCTTTGAGGAGGTGACCAAACATGTGGATGAAGGTAAAGCAGGTAAAGTACACGAGAGGAAGTCAGAATCTGTTCTGAGCACGTTTGTAATTTGATAATAGTAAATTCAGAGAGAAACTATGTTGAAGTAGAACCACATCACTATTCTTCAGCAGAAATAGGACATCATTCCTGTAGTTTCAATTTTACAATAAATGATGGAGCAGTGTTGAAATGCTGTGAAGGAACCAATTATTAACCCTCAGATTGTTGACAGACAAAGGTGCTGGTGTGGGCTAAACGTAGGACAAAGTAGCAAAGGATTTCCAATGGATTGGACTTTCATGCACTCTGTGATTTGTACTGAGTGATCGAGTGCCCCTTTCTGATGCAAAATATTTGATCCAGCTAATTTAAATCCAAATATAGAAATACAAAAACAGGTATTCTAATAATAATAATAATAATCTTTATTGTCACAAGTAGGCTTACATTAACACTGCAATGAAGTTACTGTGAAAAGCCCCTAGTCGCCACATTCTAGAGCCTGTTCGGGTATACAGCAGGAGAATTCAGAATGCGCGCATTTAGGTACAATACACTCAGTCCTGGATTGACCACCTCCGTTCTCACACTTGTCACCTTTTTTGCTCTGCCTGAGGTTA
Organism: Scyliorhinus torazame; assembly: GCF_047496885.1. NCBI lineage: Eukaryota > Metazoa > Chordata > Chondrichthyes > Carcharhiniformes > Scyliorhinidae > Scyliorhinus > Scyliorhinus torazame. The sequence goes on along the minus strand of NC_092712.1, from coordinate 67,024,888 downwards.
GATTCCTGACACCTTCTATACTCTCTCTTCTTTTACATGGTCTAGAAACTTTACTAACCTCTCTTGAACCCTCGGCTACTTTAACGAGTTGAAAGTCCTAGCTTTAACCTGCACTTCCGCCCTCTCCTTTAACTTTGATTTTCTAATTCTCCGTACAACTGAACCCTCCCCCCCCCCCCCCACTATTTGGTTTAAAGCCCTATCTACAGCCCTAGTTGTACGATTTGTCAGGACTCTGTGTTATAATACCAATGGAGGTCCTGGGAGCAGGACTACACGATTTCCCATGACCTCCCCGGAATATGAACTTCCCCGTTAAGACTGGCAGGCCATATTCCCCTTTCAAGGGGGCGGGCAGATTGAAACTGAGACCTGCAGTCTAGAAAGTCTCAGTTTCCTTTATTACTCTGATGTTTGAATTGATCCAAACAGAAGTTGGAGATGGACGTCAGAATCCCCTCCGACCAGAGAATCCCCTCCTACTAGAGAACTTGTACCCAATCAGATATTCGCATGAATTTACCCAACCCCTATTCTGATCATCATCTATTCCACCATTACCACAATGCTCGACAAAGCAGATTGCATCATTTTTCAGAAGCAACTCTGAGTTTGGTTGTACCTTCCTTTATGATAAATGTCAGGTTGACAATACAATAGAGAACAAAATTGCACACTATGACAATTTATTAGCATGCATCAGAAATGAGAACCATGAGGGCAGTGGTTAGTGTGGTGTTGGGTGCTGTGAGGTACAGATGAACCAACACGGTTGCGATTGATACAATGCAGTTTTATTCCAACTTGTGGTTTACAGATCTGTCTTGCTACTCAGCACGTGGTGACTGTGTGAGTGTCTTTTTAATCGGGTCCTGTCCTTGTCCTGTCTCCTGATCGACTGACCACCAGGTGTCGCGTTTCTTGTATTATACTGTCTCTGTCCTTGTCTGTGATTGGCTGTCGTGTTATGTGTGCTAATTGGTCTGTTGGTCTGTCTATCATGATGTGTGTGTTTGAATATCATGACAGTTAGCCCTGCTGCTTCACGGCGCCGAGGTCCCAGGTTCAATCCCGGCTCTGGGTCACTGTCCATGTGGAGTTTGCACACTCCCCGTGTTTGTGTGGGTTTCGCTCCCACAACCCAAAGATGGGCAGGGTAGGTGGATTGGCCACGCTAAATTGCCCCTTAATTGGAAAAAATGAATTGGGTACTCTAAATTTAAAAAAAAAAAGAAAGAAATGGAAACCATCAATTGTTTCGCAATTAGCAATTAAAAATCTTATTGTGGAGGCAGAGGGCATGAGTCCTCTTTAAAAAGGAAGAGGAGGTGATAAAGAAAGTGGACTGTATATAGATTGAGAAAGAGGGGGTACTTTTAAGGTTGGCAGTGCTCAAAGTGGAAAAGTCACCTGGTCTCTATCGGATACATCCTCGGCTGCTGAGGGGAATTAAGGCCGAAGATTTTGGAAGGGAGAAACCTTTTAGAGACAACAAACTGAGCCAAAATCAATTACCACTGGAAAGATATGAGTTTGTAAATGACAGGCAGCAAAGTCAAATTGTGATTGACCCACATGACTGAGTTCCTTGATGTAGTGGTGGTAAGGCTTGATGAATTTGTGCAGTTAATGTTGTGTATTCTGACTTTTAAAATAAATTTGATAAAGTATCACATCATTTCTGTTTCTTCTTAGGCAGTCCTTCAGGATTGAGGATGACTTGCCTCCACTCCGTTTCAGTGGGCTATGAGACGGCTGATCGGTCCAATGTACCATCTGCAGACACATCCATGTGCAGGAAAGGTGGTGCAGGGAGAGTTGCATAGATGAGTTGCTTGAAGGTTTAAACAGTGCCACAACTTTACCTTTTCCTACAAAGTCTCTCCATGTGTCTTCTGCCTCCCCAATGAACCTTTTCTATTTTGGTGGGTCACAAACCAGAGCCTCCTATGAGTTGGTGGGATGTTTGACTCCCTTCACCTCTTCTGAGCACATTCCTCAAGCATTTTCCTTGCCTTCCTGGGAATCTCCTCCCGTGGTAACACAAAAACCTGAAGCCCATGGTATTTAATGGGTAGTAGCAATGTAGATGCAAAATTATTTAAAAGGTAAGAACAGAGTAGTATTTACCAGTTGTTTTTCAGACTGAAAGGATGCTGTTGAGTGGTGTGCTCCATAGAAACATAAAACAGCAGTTGGCCATTTGTGCCCCTCCCCAAGCCTATTCAGTCACTCACTGACATCATACGTGATCTGCAACCTTTTTCCACATATCCATGCTCCAGGGGTCAATAGAGTTGTCAATCAATGACCTGGACTTGCATATACATAAGCCTAATTTTAATGTTTTTGGATGACACGAAACTAGGAAACAGTGAAGACACTTGTAACATATTCCAGGAGAGTATAGATGGCTTAAAATGTGGGGGACTTGATAGACGCAGTTGAGTGTTCAGGAGGGTGAAGTAATGCACTTTGAGAGGAAGATTCAGGAAAGGCAATATAAACTAAATGGTATAATTTTAGGAGGTCTTCAGCAACAGAGACCTGGAGTTGTATGTAGATGTCACATTGGCCCTATATGCCCGGTTGGCGCAATGCATCAAATTCAATGTGGGCCACCAGGATGCCTGGGCAGCAAGTTTGCCATCATCGTCAAAATGCCCGGGTCCAGTGGGTTATTGATGGCATGTTGCCCTATAAGCTCATGATGGGCCGGTATTCACAAACCCAAAGGGGTTCCACTCTGGTGTGCAGCTGGTGTGTGACCACGAGATGCACATCATTCACATTTGTGCCCGATACCCAGTCAGTGTGCACGATGCCTTCATCCTGTCACACTTGACAGTTCCTGACATCTTCAAGACACCCCCCCAGCTAAGGGGTTGGCTCTTGGGCGACAGGAGTTATCCATTGCAGTCATGGCTGATGGATTGGGTAGGATTGGATTTGTTTATTTTCACGTGTACCGAGGTACAGTGAAAAGTATTTTGCTGCGAGCAGCTCAACAGATCATTAAGTACATGGGAAGAAAAGAAAATACATAATATAAAAGAGAGAGGTTAGTAATAATGTTAGTCTTAGAATTAAATTTTAAAAGATTAGAACGAGTATAAGTTAAGTACGAAGTGGATCTGTTGGGGCGAGCTCGCAGAGAGTTGCCTCGCTCCGACGCCAGCTTCTGGCCTCCATCTTCTGGTGATGACACCTATCCGGAGGTCACAGACCGACGCAGAGACCCGCTACAATGAAGCCCATGCAGCGAAAAAGGCGTGATTGAACGGTGTTTCAGCATCCTGAAGTTACCGAAGAGGTACCTGGACCACTCTGGAGGGGCCCTCCAATATGACGCTGGGAGGGACTCTCACATCATGGAGGCCTGCTGCGTCATCCACAACATCACGCAGCAGAGGGGTGACGGCTGGAGGACAAGGATGAACACCAGGCCTCGTCCAATGAGGAGGATGCAGGGGACGTGGGATAGGCATGACGTGGGGCCCGGGCAGGTACAAGAGGCTGCACAGCGTGTGCGCTTGGGCTGGCATTCACAGGATACTCTAATCGCCTCCAGGTTCACCAAGTAGGGGGTCTGGCCAGCGGAACGGATACGCGTCCCACATCCACACCACCCGGCCAACCACCCCCATCAGGGGTGGAAGCGGCCTGCTGGCATTGTGACCTGGGTCCTCTTTGGCGGCCGTCGTCTGGAGCAACCAAGCCTGGATGGACTGCTGCTGCCCGCGTGTCCCAGGTGGCATGTTGCCACCCTGTTCTGCACAGTGGGGGGTTAGTCTAAGGCACTGGTGTGCCAGCACCACCCCTGTGGGAGTCACTGGCACAGGCCCCATCACCTTCTCTTCCCCCAGGGTGCCAATGGCCCCCGGGCTACTCCTTGGGAAGGGGATGTGACCAGAGCTAACCTCTGAGGCTCCGCTGCCACTTGGCTCTGGCAGTCTTGGAGGCCTGCTACTATCTTGACCATGGTCTTGAGGCTCCTGGCCATGGAGCACAGGGAGTCGCACCTTCCTCTGGGATTGTGCCACATCAGCCAGTGACTGTGCCATCTCCCTCTGTGACTGGCTCAGATCAGCCAGAATCCGGGCAATGTCGATGACACCCTCAGCCATGACGTGCCGTGACTGGGCCAAGCTCTGGCGCGCCACTGCAATGCCCAGGTGGCTCTGGAGGGGACAGAAAGCGCACAGTGTTAGGCAGTCGGACGCATGCAGCACAGGGGTGGGTATCTGGTGGCCAGGTAGCTGGTGGGTGCTGGCATGTGGTGCAGGATGGGAGTTTGGTTGCCGTCCGGGTGGAGTTCCAGGATTACGGGTGTGTGGGACGGGAGTTAGCACAGTGCTGTCTACTCACTCTGGCTGCCCTGAGGAGGTCATGCAGCTTCTTCCTGCACTGCACTCCAGTCCTGATGGTGGGACCCACAGCGCTCACGGTGACTGCCACTTGTGCCCAGGCCCAGTGTACGGCAGTGGCTGGCAATCTCCTCCCATCCTGGGGTATAGGGTAGCCCACCTTCCCTCCACGGGTTCCACAAGGTTTCCAGCTCGCCATTCGCAAACCAGTGCTGCCATCTTGTTGGCTGTGATGTGTGTGTGATGATCGGAATGCTAATATGCGGCTGCAGCTTGTCAGCCTCTCGTCAATCTCGACCCCTGGTGAATTGGACATTGTTTTTCATCGGGATCGCTCGTGTTCCATGTGGTGCCGGTGCTAGCCCATTAACGGTTGATGAATTGTTCCAGGACCGACGCCAATTTTGCTGTCATATAAGTCCATCAATTCTGTCCCGGCTTCAGCACTTAGTCTCTGAAACGGAGAATCTCGCCCTCTGTCTGAGGGAAAAATGTGGACCAGGACATTGTGAGAATGTCCTGCACTTGTAAGAATAATGGCCCACAGAGATATTTGACAGCCATCTGATCTATCAAAATGGGGACTTCAGTTTAACATTCCATCAAAAGATAAGCACCTCTGAAAACACAGCACTCCCCCAGAATGCCTTGAAATATTAGCTACAACTCATATATACTTAATTATATGGTGGTTCACATTGCTCACTGGATAAGTTCACTGAGTGTTAGGGAACAGCTGTATGTTTTTCCAAATCAAAAAAAGTAAATGACAACTTTTTTTAAATGAAAGGAGTTCCCATTTGCAAAATGTTTATGCACCGTGAATACATTTCGATATTTTGAGTATTATTAGATGAGAGTTGACCCATTTAAAAAAAAAAAAAAAAAAATGTCAGTTATCGTGTAGGGAACTTGAAAATATGTCAGTGGAAAAGGAACTGGCTAATTAACTACACAAATATACGAAACAGACCGTAAACATTTAGTTCATATCAATAGGGGATATCTCAGAGTGACATCCGAGTCGCTCAGGTAAATGAAACCATTCAAATCTGAAACCTACATCCTGTAAAGTTTACATTGCAAAAAGGTGCAGGCTACTCTCAATCACTTTGTAAAAACAACTCCCAGCATTTGCTGGGGCGTAGGCCATTGCTTTTGTAGGAAAGCAGGAGTGTTTAGTGAAGCAAATCAACTTCCCCGGCAAGGAAAGTGAAACAACCAGACACAGTATTTTGCTCAGGTTTGTGCTGGAGTGGCATGTATAACGTCACTCATTATGTGAATGAGGTACCATTCTCATGAGGTATTTACTCTTTTTAGATTAACTTGCAACATGGGCGCGATCTAACCGAAAAAAACCCAGAGTCCATTCTGGCTGAGATTAGAGGGGTCATTCCCGGTGCTTGTAGCTATCTAACTTTTCTCTGTTTTTTTGGGGGGGGCATCGACGGGGAATGTCGCCCCCCCCCCCCAGAGGCCTCACTGAGTCGCATTTCCTGTACTGAGGAGCTTCACAGTGCCAGGGTGTCACCCTGCCTAGATACCAACCACCGGGAACCTCTAATCGCCTGCGAGACCCCCCCCCCCGAGTGCTGTTTCGTCTAGTCCCCGTTTGTGGGGACCATGCTGGATGGTGCCCTGCTGGGGCCTCTCAGCAAAGCCAGTAGATCCCGGTTTGATCCTAGCTTTTAAACTCACTTAAAAGCTACAAAGCAACGAAAAGACTACATGTCTGGGCCCTTCCCATTGTGAGTGGAATCCTGAACACAACATTTTGTGTAGTCTCGCTAGATCTCGCAAGGCGCAATGACCGCCAGGGATCCCGGAAAAAGCCACTCCCGGGATCTACTCGCCACGTCCTGTCCCGATTCTGCCGCGACGTGACCGGTTAATCACGCCCCACATCTTTTGCCAGGTCACAGGAACAATTTTGACTTTGGACAGCGGTGTAAAATGGGAGAGATGGGAACATAGGAAACTAGGATTTAAGAGCACAAATAGGCCATTCAACCCTTTGAGTCTGTTCCGTCATTCAGTAAGATCATTGTTGATCTGGTTTTGGACTCAATTCCATTTCTTGACTGTCTTCATAGCCTTTGTTTACAGCAGATCAGTCACTGAGGTCAATGCCCTCTTGAATACCTCAATTGAACCTGCCTCCCCCACACTCCCAGGCTGCACATCCCAGACCCGAACCACTCACTGTGTGAAAAGGTTTTTCTTCACATCGCATTTGTTTCTTTTGAAAATCACTAAGTCTGTGGTCTCTTGCTCTTGATCCTTTTACGAGCGGGAACAGTACCCTGTTTATTCTGTCCAGCCCCCTCATGATTTGAACATCTCGATCAAATCTCCTCTCAGCATTCGTCTCTCCGGGGAGGACAGTGGCAACCTCTCCCATCGATCCTCCGAACTGAAAATGGACACAATTCACACCGGTGACTCATTCGATGAAGGGATGTGGTCTGTTGTGTGGCGAAGTGGGGGATGCTTTTTTAAAGTTTAAAATGGGATTGATGTGATTTGTGCTGTTTTGGATTTGGGGCTGGACACTCCAGTCTGGGTCGAAGAATTTTTTCTCCTGCTTATTTGATTCCAATATTTTGTGAATACTTTTAGATTTCTTACTTTACATGAAGTAAAATAGCGCCTGTTTTTATCCCTTTGTTGAAATTCAACCAAGCTGCTCATAAAATGGGCAACTGGCATGAATGAATGTGAAATGTTGCCATCTACAGGATGCTTCCATGCACTGCATGCAAACCAATGGAAATCTTTCAAAATAGCAGTGTTGTATGTGCCCATCAATGGCTGCTACCATCTGGAAGGATAAGTGCAGCACATGCATGGGAACACCACCATTTCCCCTCCAAGCCAATCACCATCCTGACTTGGAAGCATATCACCTTTCCCTCACTGTCGCTGGGTCAAAATCCTGGAATTCCCTCCTTAACAGCACTGTACCTATAACACATGGACTGCAGCAATTCAGGAAGGCTGCTCACCGCCACCTTCTCAAGGAAAATTAGGGATGGGCAATAAATGCTGTCTTAGCTAGTGAAGCCCACATACCTTGAATGAATTGTCCTTCAACAGCTAACCCACAAAATGGAGCCCATTTTGTCTTTTTAAATGCTTGAATAGTTGTAATACTGTCTTCATTTATGGACAGCAAGGTAGCACAGTGGGTAGCACTGTTGCTTCACAGCTCCAGGGCCCCAGGTTCGATTCCCGGCTTGGGTCACTGTCTGTGCGGAGTCTGCACGTTCTCCCTGAGTCTGTGTGGGTTTCCTCCGGGCGCTCCGGTTTCCTCCCACAAGTCCCGAAAGACGTGCTGTTAGGTAAATTGGGCATTGTGAATTCTCCCTCGGTGTACCCGAACAAGCGCCGGAATGTTGGGACTAGGGCTTTTCACAGTAACTTCATTGCAGTGTTAATGTAAGCCTACTTGTGACAATCAAGATTATTATTATCTTGAGCCATTTTGTTAATTATATCACGAAACAGCAACATAATTGAACAATTATAGTTACCATTTCAATTCATAGTCTCAGAAATAAATCCCAACTTTGTGCAATGTCAAAGGTTAATTCCACTTCACTCATAATTCTTACAATGATTATATTAATAATATAAATATAATTATATTATTATTATTAATAATTGACTCATAAATAATTGCATCGTTTGACCAGTGATTGTGCACTTATGTCCATTTGAACATCCTCTTAATCCTGGTCACTGATAGCTCAGCATTGCTTTCTGAGTGGGGAACCTTGGTGTTGCTTGAGCGACAGGAGTGATAAAAATGAGTTAGTCCCAATTTTCTTAAACGTGAAAGGTCTTCTTCCCAATAATGCCTGAGAAATACAATAATGTCATGATTTCACCCATGGTCTGGCTGGCAACAATGGACTCATTCACCAATTTTGTATTCCCAGTGGGACTGGGATTTGGAGAATTGGTGCGACAACATTTACCTACCTCTGACCAGAATCAATTATTTCTTCATTCTGTGCTTCTTAATATACTTGCCCCAATATCTTTGAACAAGGACAGCACTCAACTCTTTGATGTTATTTGTGTGCATGGACCCATCTGTTAATCATTGTTAATGATAGCATTATTGCCCTTTACTAGTACCCTGACTTTTTGGTACAATTGACTCAATGGCCAATAATGTTTTGTTTAAAGTTGGCAAAGTTTGAGATTCAAGGCTCTTATTAAGGGAATAAATCCCTGAGGTGGGTTTGGAACAAACAAAAATAAACTTTGCAGATCAATAATGATCTCATTGAATGGAAGAGCAGGCTCGTGGGGCTGAATGGCCTACTCCTGTTCCTATGTCCCTATATGTCCCTATACAAGGCCAGAAAAACAGAAATATACACAATAGCCTAAATCTTCCTGGCTCCTCAGCGTCGGATTGGGGAGGTAAACTAAAGATGGTCGGAGGAATCCCTTTTTGAAGTTCCCAGGTAAGGACTTTGATTGGGCAATTGTGTCATGCTGGGAACCATCTGACAAAGTGACTTAATTTGCTAACTTCAGATGATTCTGTCAGTTTTACACCAATAGTTACTCGGAAAGAGTTAGAAGAAATAAAAGTACTTCTAACTTCAGCGTAAATATTTTAAATAACCACACCAAGCTCTGGACACGCTCCGGACCCCCAACTCCCCCTGACTCATCACCCCACTTCCAGCGTATTTGCAGTCCCCTTTCCCCGACCACCCCCATGGGATTTTACCTACATCCCCAACCATATGGGAATCTCCCCCGCCCTTGCAACCCACCAGCCCGATTCTAAGCAACCCCTTAAACCCTCGCCTGCACCCCATACCCCCTGACTTCATACTCCTTATCTCCCCAACACCCTTCCCAATGTGTGACCTCCAACCGCCCACACAACTTGACACCCCTACCCACAGTCCAAAGATGTGCAGGTTAGTTGGATTGGCCATGATAAATTGCCCTCAGTGTCCAAAATTGCCCTTAGTGTTGGGTGGGGCTACTGGGTTATGGGGATAGGGTGGAGTTGTTGACCTTGGGTAGGGTGCTCTTTCCAAGAGCTGGTGCAGACGCGATGGGCCGAATGGCCTCCTTCTGCACTGTACATTCGATGATAATCTACCCGACCTGAGCCAACCCCACACCGACACAACCTGATATGATTCAGCTGACCGAGCCTTACCCGCTTCACCCTAATCTGATCTGAGACCACCCAACCCAAGCTGACTAGACACCATCCTACCCTTTGCCTACTGACTCAACCCTCCAAATCAGCCATATCCCATCCACTTACTTTCTCCATGGCCTGTCAATTTCACTGGGTCCTTTAAACCTACCTTCTTTCCGGTAGCCAGTGCAGTGAAAAAGGGGTGTGACCTCAATGAATTCAATAGAGTTGCGCAACGGGGTCTTCATGGACTCTTATGCTGCAGGTCCAAGCAACTCCAGCCAGCGGAGGATTGAGAGAAGCTTTCCAGAACAGGTCAGTATGTTTTAAACTCTTGCAAATCCAGTGGGCCATCACTTTCCAAGCTAGTAGGAATTATTGTCCACATCTATCTTATACTCTAACATTCAGGGTAAATATGAGAATTAACAGGCCAGCTGTGCTCAACGCATCACATTGCACAATGAATGGTAAATGAGAGCATGACGGAGTCCATGGATTTATTAATAATCTATCCATCATCAATAAATACAGTGAGTCAAGCACTCTCTCATGAGGGATTGTAGTCTTCACCACTGAAGATTCCCTCTTTTGAATTCTCCCCAAGGGTCACTCCAACTGCGATGGCATGAAATATGGCCCTCCTTGCAGAGTTTAAATCTTACATCCTGACATTCCATTCCCTTGGATTCCTGAGTCTGCACTCCAATGCCAACTCGAAAGCACAACTTCAGCTCTTCGGCCACACTGAGCAGAGTACGACAACTCCAAAGGGGTAGTTTTGTCCCAGTGGTCCACAGCATGGAGTCACCAATCTCCTGCTGCCTTTTAATATCTCCCGAACTTCTTCTGAGTCATCTTCAATTGCCAGGGTTGCTGCTGAGCCTTCACCACTTAAGGCCTGCCAACTGCAGCCCTTTTTCTGCCTGGAGCTACTTCATCTGTTCCTTTTTCTCCTTCACTGGGACGTCTCCCTATCTCTTGTCTCTTTTTTTCCCTCCTGGGACTCTCCTTTTGGGCCTTTCCTTGTCCCCTCCCACTGTTCCCTGATTCTTCTCGAAGACGACACTTCATTCCTCGTCACATGACTAGGGGGTTTACACTGTTTTTTCTGCACAGGAACACTGGGCCCATCCTCAGCCATTAGAATGGCAAAAGTGCTGAATGTCGCTTGCGCTGCCTGCTCGTGGCTCTCGCATGTCAAAATCCCCAAGGCCTGTTGGGAATAAGTGTTCCCGACCTCCACTCTTTATGACCAGAAAAGTTTGGATTGAGATGGCTTCACTATAGTAACTTTTTTTTTCTTAGCATGACTTTGCGATAACTTTAAAGAAACATTTTACATCATAACTTCTAACAAATAGCTAATTGCATACTATATAAATAACCTTTGAATTTTCCATAATTACACTTATGACAAAGTTATATAAGCTGAACACGAAACAAAAACAAGTATGTATGCCAGGTGTGATTAGCAGGATTCAAACATTGTGACATTAACATGGAGAGCCTCCATTTTACCTATGTGTGTTTTTTAAATCTGCGAAGAATGTTTCAGCTAACTCAACAGCCAAATTATTGCTCCTTCCATTCGCTGTACGCACAATTCCACTGTTAAGATAATTTTCCGAAGTCAAATGGATTAAAATTTTATTTTGAGACAATAAGGTCAAAATGGGTTTTCCCTGTGTGCCAACAACTCATTTCGTCTCTGACCAAAAGCTCTTTGAAATGTTTCAAGAATGTTATTCTCTGGCTGGAATTTTCTGGCCGTTCACTCTGGTGTGATCTTCCCATTCCTCCGATGGCACAGACCCATTGTGTGTTTCCCGACGGCAACGTGTGCATTCAACAGGAAACCCCATTGACAATGGCAGGACCAGAAGCCCCCGCCACTGACCACTGGGGGCCATCCTCCGGTTTTTGCAACGGGTTGTGGAGAAAATCCCTCCCTTTATGGTCAAAGAAAACTGTGTTGCATTCCTATTGGGATTGATCTTTTAATTTTAATTTCAATTCTCCTGATCCCATTCAAATGTGCCTTATTTAACTCCCTCAACAGCTTGCTTGTTCTTGACTTCTATTTTTCTTTCCTATACGTTAAGTCTTCCATGCAATTCATGAACCTCATCATTCCAATCCTCTTGAGATTTTAAATGTCCATTTGTCTTGATCTGTTATTCCACACAACACATCTCATCCTCATTGCTTCCACAGGGCTATCATTTAGACCTTTCAAGTCCTGACAAAAGTGTTCTAATTCCCATGATTGATACTCCAATGTTTCACCAGTTCTCATTTTTTAATAGGGAAGTCCTCTTTTGAGCATGAGAGTTGGTTCTCTTCACTTTCCTTCAAATGTTCATTGTCAGCAATAAGCTTCTTGTGCTTGGCCACAGTGATTTCTCAGAATTTGGAAAGATCAGCATGATCGCGCAGTTGTTGCAACAAAGTCATTGCCATGTTATTATCTATGCTGGCTAAATCATTACCCAATATAAAGTCCACCCCTTCAATGGGTAAATTATAAACAATTGCTAGAATAACAGTTCAGTTTATTAAGTCACTTCATTGTTCGGAAAACAAAAGTAATTTTAAGGGATTTATATTTGTATTGGTAAACATTAACAATAAAGTAAGTTTTCAGTGTGTTTAATTTAATGTTTCTGTGCCTGGAATTGTAAAACCTACAGTTAGGTTCATGCTGGACTAAGGTGTATATGTGGGAGTTGGTTAAGTCTCAACTGTTTTTCTATTGTTCTTAGAGAGGGCAACAGTGTGAAAAATAAATAAACCACCAATGGTTGCTTAGCAACTGGTGACAATATTGAATTCTTTACCCGTCAGTCTGGCCTCAATAAAAGTCGAGATGGATTTTTAGGTATAGTATTATTTATTTTTAACCAACTTCCAAGGCTGACTCGCTCCACAGAGATTCAGAACACACAAGCACTCTCCTGGAGCTCCAGAACCGAGTGAGATCGGAGACAAAAATCTCTGCAAACCTCATTCAAATGGCATCAAGTTTCACATACAAGATTCTCATAGGTCATCCTATACACCTCCTGACCTGGCCATATATCCTGATTGGCTCACTTCGCATTCCTTAACCCTGGGCCTCTTGTTACCCAGCATCCTTTTCCCCATCCTTGTCATGCTTTCTGAATCCCTTTGTCCTTTGTTTGTGAACTCACTACTATCAGACTGGCTCACATCTACATTATTGTAACTAATATTTGAACTAACTATTTTATATCTCGTTCGTTTGTTCAATTCCTCACTGGGATCTTAGCTAATTTGATTGCAGTCAGTGATAGGAATTGGGAGAGAAGACCGATTTCACAGCTCTGCTAAAAACAGATGGTTTTAGAATGTGAAAGAGGGAATATCTCTCTGAAAATGATCTTTTCTGGACTCAGCTCCACTTTCCCGCCCGAATACCATAACTCTTAATCCCTTTATTCTTCAAAGAACTATCTATCTTTATCTTGAAAACATTCAATGAAGGAGCTTCAACTGCTTCACTGGGCAGGGAATTCCATAGATTCACAACCCTTTGGGTGAATAAGTTCCTCCTAAATCTACTTCCCCTTATTTTGAGGCTATGCCCCCTAGTTCTGCTTTCACCTGCCAGTGGAAACAACCTGCCCGCATCTATCCTATCTATTCCCTTCATAATTTTATGTTTCAATAAGGTCCCACCCCGCATCCTTCTAAATTCCAATGAGTACAGACACAGTCTACTCAACCTCTCCTCTCCTCCTTACAGACCTATGACTACTGCAATCTAGAAGAACAAGGGCAACAGACAGATGGGAACACCACCATCTGGAGGTTCCCCTCCAAACCACTCATCACCTTGACTTGGAGATATACGCTGCCGTTCCTTCACTGTCGCTGGGTCAAAATCCTGGAACCCACTCCCTAACAGCACGTGGGTGTACCTACATCCCATGGTCTGCAGCGTTTCAAGAAGGCAGCTCATCACGCTCACCACCACCTTCCCATGGGGAATTAGGAATGGGGCAATGAAAGCTGGCTTAGCCAACAAAGTCCACATCCCTCGATTAAATTTAAAAAAATATTGTGTGGATGTGCATTAAGTCATTAAGGAGTATCAGCCTGAATATTCTGCTGGTAGCCTTCCTCATTAAGGTCAAAAACAATTTTAGCATGAGTCCTAATAGTGCCATCTGTATTCCAACCTGATGAGGGAGAGGTCACCTTATATGCCCGGCAGAAGGAGACAGAGGGATCCCCCAATGGAAAGATCCTTTCAGGCCTTGCTATTATGTCAGGACTTAACTGCAGCGTGGATTCAATGTGAACTTTAAAGGAAATTTCCAAACCCCAATATGAAATAAAGGTAGCGACAATTAAAGATGATGCCAAATAATCTCTGAACCTCAAAGGTTTCAGCTAGATCTGTCAATCATACTTACTCTGCCAGACTGATTCCTCAGTCTTGATCTTAACCAACATGAGTTGGAGATGTTCTCACTGCTACTTTGAAACAAAAGCAGTTGACAGCTGTCTCCGTAAATTATACTCAACCAGACAGTCCATGAACAAAAACGAAGGTCAGCACTTTTGACAAATGAAGAAGATATTTATGATTGATTGTAATGGTCTTGGGTTGCATAAACGATGAACATGGCAGAAAACCATTGCATAGGCTCCAAGATCCAGCCGTTTATGCGGACTTTTCCAGACAACTTGCTTGGGACAACAATATTATGTTCACCATTTACAGTAAAAATTCCTGATGCAATACATAGTCATCAAATACTGTTTCAACAATGAGGAATTCAAGTTCACAGCTGAACACAGGGCAACTGTATATTTCTGTCAGAAGCAGTCTAACATGTTCTCAGGATATCCCAGAGAACATCATAACCAAAAATACTTTTGAAGTGCATGTATGCAAATGCAACAGTTAATTTTCATGTATTGATGCACGATCATTGACCACTAAAGCGAGGTTGTAGTCCAACTGAAGGCTAGATGTTTCCCCCAGCAACTCAGGTACAGAAAGAAGGCTGCTGGGGCGGCACTGGCTCTTATACCCCGCCTTGCAGGGTGGAGCTACCATACAGCTTGACCAATAGGAAATGTACAATATCTACCAATGGTGTTCCAGCATTACCAGGTACCGTAATACCTCTACACAGACTATCACATTCACCCCCTGTTAAAAAAGAGTCCGGCGGGGGTGGTGGCTTGATATTACAACATGGTAATATGGTAGAAATTATAGTTATGGAGGTACCGTAATATCTCCGTACAGCATTTTGTAACTATTTACAGATTCATAATTAACAATACACTTTAAAATGAAGCAATCAGTCGATCGGGGGCCGTGGTCATCCTCTGTGATCGTCAAAGCTTTGGTGGTGACACCGGTGGAGGCTCGGGCGTCTGTGACTCCGAGAGCGTGGCCTCGATCTCTGTGGCAGCTTCCACACCCCTGGACGGCGCTGGTGGGGAAAATGTTTGACCTGGGAAGGGAGCAACTGCGGGGTGCGTCGGTGGGTGGGGGGGCCTAGACGGGGCCGGCGGAAGGACCGATCCTCCTGTAAGGTGCACTGGTGGGAGGGAGAGTGGGACTGGTGGCTGGGGTGTGCATGCGGATCCGGCGGGCACTAGGTCTCGTAGGGAGACCATATCTTGTCGGCCGTCGGGGTACGCCACGTAGGCGTACTGGGGGTTAGCGTGGAGAAGATGGACCCTCTCGACCAATGGCTCTTACTTGTGCGCCCGCACGTGTTTTCGGAGCAGGATGGGTCCGGGAGCTGCCAGCCAGGTTGGGAGCGAGGTCCCAGAGGAGGACATCCTGGGGAAGACAAGGAGACGTTCGTGAGGTGTTTGGTTGGTCGTGGTACAAAGCAGTGACCGGATGGAGTGGAGGGCATCCGGGAGGACTTCCTGCCAGCGGGAGACTGGGAGATTCCTGGACTGTAGGGCCAGTAGGACGGTCTTCCAGACCGTTCCGTTCTCCCTCTCTACCTGTCCGTTACCCCGGGGGTTGCAACTGGTCATCCTGCTCGAGGCGATGCCCTTGCTGAGCAGGAATTGACGCAGTACGTCGCTCATAAAGGAGGACCCCCTATCACTATGTCTGTAAGCGGGGAACCCGAACAGTACAAAGATGCTATGGAGGGCCTTGATGACGGTGGTTGCGGTCATGTCGGGGCAGGGGATGGCGAATGGGAACCGGGAGTACTCGTCAATCACTTTCAGGAAGTACGTGTTGCGGTCGGTGGAGGGGAGGGGGCCTTTGAAGTCCATGCTGAGGCGTTCAAAGGGACGGGAAGCCTTTATCAGGTGCGCTTTCTCTGGCCGGTAGAAGTGCGGTTTGCACTCCGCGCAGATTTGGCAGTCCCCGGTGGCTGTCCTGACCTCCTCGATGGAGTAGGGCAGGTTGCGGGTCTTGATAAAGTGGAAAATGCGAGTGACCCCCCGGGTGGAGGAGGTCCTCGTGGAGGGCTCGGAGGCGGGCCACTTGTGCATTGGCACATGTGCCGCGGGACAGGGCATCAGGAGGCTCGTTTAGCTTCCCGGGACGATACAAAATCTCGTAGTTGTAGGTGGAGAGTTTGATCCTCCACCGCAAGATCTTATCGTTTTTTATCATGCCCCGCTGTGCATTATCGAACATGAAAGCAATCGACCGTTGGTCAGTGAGGAGAGTGAATCTCCTGCCGGCCAGGTAATGCCTCCAATGTCGCACAGCTTCTACTATGGCCTGGGCCTCCTTTTTGACTGAGGAGTGGCGGATTTCGGGAGCATGGAGGGTATGTGAGAAGAAGGCCATGGGTCTGCCCGCTTGGTTGAGGGTGGCCACCAGAGCTAAGTCAGACGCGTCGCTCTACCTGGAAGGGGAGGGACTCGTCGATGGCGAGCATCGTGGCCTTTGCAATGTCTGCTTTGATGTGGCTGAAGGCCTGGCGGGCCTCTATTGACAGGGGAAAAACTATGGATTGGATCAGGGGACGGGCCTTGTCTGCATAGTTGGGGACCCACTGGGCATAGTAAGAAAAAAACCCTAGGCAGCGCTTCAGGGCCTTGGAGCAGTGAGGGAGGGGGAACTCCATAAGGGGGCGCATGCATTCAGGGTCGGGGCCTATAACTCCATTTCGCACTACGTAGCCGAGGATGGCTAGGCGGTCGGTGCTAAACACACATTTATCCTTGTTGTATGTAAGGTTAAGGATCTTTGTGGTCTGGAGGAATTTTAGGAGGTTGGTGTTGTGGTCCTGCTGGTCGTGGCCGCAGATGGTGACATTATCGAGATACAGGATTGTTGCCTGTAAACCATACCGGTCAACCATTCGGTCCATCTCGCGCTGGAAGATCGAGACCCCGTTGGTGACACCGAAGGGCACCCTTAAGAAATGATAGAGCCGCCCATCTGCCTCGAAGGCAGTGTATTTGCAGCCACTAGTGCGGATGGGGAGCTGGTGGTTGGCGGATTGTAATGCGCGATCCTGTTTACCAGGTCGGATATGCGGGGGCGAGGGTACGCGTTCAGCTGCGTAAACCTGTTGATGGTCTGACTGTAGTCGATGACCATCCTATGCTTCTCCCCGGTCTTTACCACCACTACTTGAGCTCTCCAGGGACTGTTGCTAGCTTCAATGACTCCTTCCCTCATTATCCTTTGGACCTCTGACCTAATAAAGATCCGACCCTGGGCACTGTACCATCAGCTCCTGGTGGTGACGGGTTTGCAATCCGGGGTGAGGTTCCCAAACAGGGAAGGCGGATCGACCTTAAGGGTCGTGAGGCCGCAGACAGTGATTGGGGGTATAGAACTGCTGAATTTGAAAGTTAGACTTTGGAGATTACACTGGAAGTCTAAACCCAGGAGTGTGGCCGCGCAGAGGTGGGGAAGGACGTAGAGCCGGTAATTTTTAAACCCCCTTCCCTGGACTGTGAGGTTTGCTACACAAAACCCCTTTATCTCTACTGAGTGGAAACCGGAGGCCAGGGAGATTTTTTGATTAATGGGGTGGACGAGGAGAGAACAGCGCCTTACCGTGTTGGGGTGTATGAAGCTCTCCGTGCTCCCAGAGTCGATTAAGCAGGACGTCTCCTGCCCGTTGATTAGTACAGTTGTTGTAGCAGTTGAGTGTTCGAGGCCGGGACTGATCCAGGGTCACCGAGGCTAATCGCAGCAGTTGAGTGTTCTCTTCGGGCGGTGTGTGGTCAGCTGAGCTGGGGTCATGGGAGTCCATCCAGGATGGCGGCTCCCATTGGTCGCACATGGATGGGGGTTTGCAAAATGGCCGTACGTGGCCCTGGAGGGGCAAGGTGGCGGCGCCCGCTGGCCGCACGGGGGCCGTGGAGAGGTTTGTGCTGGCGGTCCGCATTCGCCGCTGGAGACCGCGGCGACCGCACAGGCCGGACATACCACCACGAAGTGGCCCTTTTTACCGCATCCCTTGCAGGTGGATGCGCAGGCCGGGCAGCGCTGCTGGGGGTGCTTGGCCTGCCCGCAAAAGTAGCAGCGGGGCCCCCCGGGGTTGCCAAGCCTTGCAGCACAAGCTTGTGGGGGGATGGGGGATGTCTCGGGGTCAGCTGCGGAGGGGTTCCACACTGCCCAGGGGATTGCCGCGCAATCGGGAACTTAAGTGCGGGCGTTTCTGGAGGCCACATCCAGGGAGCCTGCAAGGGCCGGTGCCTCCTTGAGGCCGAGGGTGTCTTCTTCCAGCAATCGCTGGTGGATTTGGGAGAACAGCATACCTGCCACGAAAGCGTCCCGGATCAAGAGTTCTGTGTGGTTGCTTGCCGAAACTTGCGGGCAGCTGCAGTTTCTCCCCAACACCAGGAGCGCACGATAGAATTCTTCCAGCGATTTCCCCAGGGATTTGTTGCCTCGTTGCTAGCAGATGTCGGGCGTAGACCTGGTTTACCGGGCAAATATAATGTCCTTTTAGCAGCTCCATTGCTGCATCGAAGTCGTCCGCATCCTCGATGAGGGTGTAAATTTCCGGGCTCACCCTCGAGTGCAGGACTTGCAATTTCTGTCTTCCCATGGGTGTGTTTTCGGCCGTTCCGAGATACCCTTTAAAACACGCCAGCCAGTGCTTGAAGGTTGCCGCTGAGTTCGCAGCATGGGGGCTGAGGTGAAGACAATCCGGCTTGATTCGGAGCTCCATCCTTTTAAATCTAGCTTATTAAATTGATGCACGATCAATGACCACTAAAGCGAGGTTGTAGTCCAACTGAAGGCTTTAAAAAGCTAGATGTTTCCCCCAACAGCTCAGGTATAGAATGAAGGCTGCTGGGGCGGCACGGGCTCTTATACCCCGACTTGCAGGACGGAGCTACCATACAGCTTGACCAATAGGAAACGTACAATATCTACCAATGGTGTTCCAGCATTACCAGGTACCATAATACCTCTACACAGACTACCACATGTATCAAGACACTACAAACAACAAATTAGACAAATAAGCAATCGATTCATGTTGTGGTTGGCGTTATGGTGGCGTTGATTAAGAGGCGAGATTAGGGGAACAAGAGTAAGTAAAGGAATCCATTTTGTAAGTAACAGATACATTGTATACTGAAGACTAAACTTAAAGACCATGCAGTGGCATGCTGGCACAATGGTTAGCACTGCTGCCTCACAGCACCAGGGACCAGGGTTCAATTCAGACCTCAGATGATTGTCTGTGTGGAGTTTGCACTTTCTCCCCGTGTCTGCGTGGATTTCCTCCGGGGGCTCTGGTTTCCTCCCACAGTCTAAAGATGTGCAGGTTAGGTGGATTGGCCATGCTAAATTCCCCCTTAATGTCCAGGGATGTGCAGGTTAGGTTACGGGATTAGGGGGATAGGGCGGGGCGGACATTCGTAAATGGGCGGAGTGCTCATTCAAAGGGTCGGTGCAGACTTGATGGGCCGAATGGCCTCCTTCTGCACTGTTGAGATTCTAGAACCTGTTTTGTGCAAATAGAACACAAGCAGTTTCATCCCAAAGTTGAGTTTGATACTTATTCTATTAAGATCTGGGGCGACATTCTCCGACCCCCCGCTGGGTCGGAGAATCGCCGGGGGCTGGCGTGAATCCCGCCCCCGCCGGTTGCCGAAGTTTCCGGCACCGGATATTCGACGGGGGCGGGAATCGCGCCGCGTCGGTTGGCGGGCCCCCCCGCTCGATTCTCCGGCCCGGATGGGCCGAAGTCCCGCCGATAAATTGCCTGTCCCGCCGGCGTAAATTAAATCACCTACCTTACCGGCGGGACAAGGCGGAGTGGGCGGGCTCCAGGGTCCTGGGGGGAGCGCGGGGCGATCTGACCCCGGGGGGTGCCCCCACGGTGGCCTGGCCCGCGATCGGGGCCCACCGATTCGCGGGCGGGCCTGTGCCATGGGGGCACTCTTTCCCTTCCGCCTCCGCCATGGTCTCCACCATGGCGGAGGTGGAAGAGACTCCCTCCACTGCGCATGCGTGGGAAACTGTCAGCGGCCGCTGACGCTCCCGCGCATGCGCCGCCCGGAGATGTCATTTCCGCGCCAGCTGGCGGGGCAACAAAGGCCGTTTCCGCCAGCTGGCGGGGCGGAAATTCCTCTTGCGTCGGCCTAGCCCCTCAATGTTGGGGCTCGGCCCCCAAAGATGCGGAGCATTCCGCACCTTTGGGGCGGCGCGATGCCCATCTGATTGGCGCCGTTTTGGGCGCCAGTCGGCGGACATCGCGCCGTTTCGGGAGAATTTCGCCCTGGTGTTATTATTCTCCTTTGCCTGTTTAGACTAACTTATTTGTTATAAAGCCACAATACTTACATTCTGATCTGTGTTCACTTGAATAGAAACCTACTAGCTGGGAACTGTGACAAATATTTAGAGAACCTATCGCTCCTTGATAAATCCTGGTGTGAACTGGTGTCAAGTACAAGAAGTACATGAAAATCATGTGAGCTATTAGACTTAGAAATATCTAAAAATGAGAATATGAGGTTAGAAGAACATGAAAAAGGAAGAAGAGATCCAGAGAACTGAGGTCAATGATTGTAACATGTGATCTTCTATTCTGAAGCGTCTCTCTGTGCTCAAATTGCTGCCTGTAAGTATATCAAGAAAACCTGAATACATTTGAAAGTGTTTGACCTCTGCAACTGGAGCCTTCATTTCTGGGACATAACCATAATAATCTTTATTATTGTCACAAATAGGCTTACATTAACTCTGCGATAAAGTTACTGTGAAAATTCCCGAGTCGCCACACTCCGGCGCCTGTTCGAGTACCAAGAGGGAGAATTCAGAATGTCCAATTCACCTCATGTAGCGCACAAAGACTCCGAGAGACGAATAGAGTGAAGTCGATGAGGCTTTATTAAGCGTGACTGTTTCCCCCGCCGTTCGGTAGTAGGCTGCCTGCGGGGGAGGACTCCAGGTACTTATACTCCGCCTTCAGGGCGGAGCTAGAGGTCAACGTCCAACCAGGACCCGGGATCTGTCAGCCAATGACATCATGGCTTCACAGTCCCACATGACCCCTAATGCATACTACCACATTCACCCCTTGTTAAAAATGAACCCGGCGGGGTGATGCTTCGCATGGTGGTAAGGGTTTACAAGGCTGGTCCTGGGAGGGAAACTTTCACATGGTATAACAGTATGTACAAGGTTTTTTTTTGTTTCAAACTATTTCCAGTAATCGTCAGGAAAAGACAAAATGTTCTCGTTAAAAGTCCACAAAGTCCACATTGTACTGTTAGATCGGCGCCACGAGTCGGTCGGGCAGTCTGGTCGTCCGTGTCGATCGCCTCGGCCCCGGTGGTGGTGGTGGTGCTTGTTTCGGTGTTGTCTTCTCCGGGAGCCTTACGGTTTCAGCTTGGGCTTCATTCCTGGTCGGGCCTGGGAGGAGGACTGATCCTCCTGGGAAGGGGGCGGTCGCGGGGTGCGGCGGTGGCAGGAAGGGGGGGGTTGGGTGACTGGTGTCGGGGGGGGGGGTGTTGCCGGCGGGCGCCAGATCTCGCAGAGAGACCGTGTCCTGTCGGCCGTCGGGGTACTCCACGTAAGCGCACTGCGGGTTCGCGTGAAGGAGGTGAACCCTTTCGACCAACGGGTCCGACTTGTGCGCCCGCACGTGCTTTCGGAGCAAGATGGGTCCTGGGGCCGCCAGCCAGGTCGGCAGCGACGTTCCAGAGGAGGACTTCCTGGGGAAGACAAGGAGGCGTTCGTGAGGTGTTTGGTTGGTCGTGGTACAAAGCAGTGACCGGATGGAGTGGAGGGCATCCGGGAGGACTTCCGGCCAGCGGGAGACTGGGAGATTCCTGGACTGTCGGGCCAGTAGGACGGTCTTCCAGACCGTTCCGTTCTCCCTCTCTACCTGTCCGTTACCCCGGGGGTTGCAACTGGTCATCCTGCTCGAGGCGATGCCCTTGCTGAGCAGGAATTGACGCAGTTCGTCGCTCATAAAGGAGGACCCCCTATCACTATGTCTGTAAGCGGGGAACCCGAACAGTGCAAAGATGCTATGGAGGGCCTTGATGACGGTGGTTGCGGTCATGTCGGGGCAGGGGATGGCGAATGGGAACCGGGAGTACTCGTCAATCACTTTCAGGAAGTACGTGTTGCGGTCGGTGGAGGGGAGGGGGCCTTTGAAGTCCATGCTGAGGCGTTCAAAGGGACGGGAAGCCTTTATCAGGTGCGCTTTCTCTGGCCGGTAGAAGTGCGGTTTGCACTCCGCGCAGATTTGGCAGTCCCTGGTGGCAGTCCTGACCTCCTCGATGGAGTAGGGCAGGTTGCGGGTCTTGATAAAGTGGAAAAAGCGAGTGACCCCCCGGGTGGAGGAGGTCCTCGTGGAGGGCTCGGAGGCGGGCCACTTGTGCATTGGCACATGTGCCGCGGGACAGGGCATCAGGAGGCTCGTTTAGCTTCCCGGGACGATACAAAATCTCGTAGTTGTAGGTGGAGAGTTTGATCCTCCACCGCAAGATCTTATCGTTTTTTTATCATGCCCCGCTGTGCATTATCGAACATGAAAGCAATCGACCGTTGGTCAGTGAGGAGAGTGAATCTCCTGCCGGCCAGGTAATGCCTCCAATGTCGCACAGCTTCTACTATGGCCTGGGCCTCCTTTTTGACTGAGGAGTGGCGGATTTCGGGAGCATGGAGGGTATGTGAGAAGAAGGCCATGGGTCTGCCCGCTTGGTTGAGGGTGGCCACCAGAGCTAAGTCAGACGCGTCGCTCTACCTGGAAGGGGAGGGACTCGCGATGGCGAGCATCGTGGCCTTTGCAATGTCTGCTTTGATGTGGCTGAAGGCCTGGCGGGCCTCTATTGACAGGGGAAAAACTATGGATTGGATCAGGGGACGGGCCTTGTCTGCATAGTTGGGGACCCACTGGGCATAGTAAGAGAAAAACCCTAGGCAGCGCTTCAGGGCCTTGGAGCAGTGAGGGAGGGGGAACTCCATAAGGGGGCGCATGCATTCAGGGTCGGGGCCTATAACTCCATTTCGCACTACGTAGCCGAGGATGGCTAGGCGGTCGGTGCTAAACACACATTTATCCTTGTTGTATGTAAGGTTAAGGATCTTTGTGGTCTGGAGGAATTTTAGGAGGTTGGTGTTGTGGTCCTGCTGGTCGTGGCCGCAGATGGTGACATTATCGAGATACAGGATTGTTGCCTGTAAACCATACCGGTCAACCATTCGGTCCATCTCGCGCTGGAAGACCGAGACCCCGTTGGTGACACCGAAGAGCACCCTTAAGAAATGATAGAGCCGCCCATCTGCCTCGAAGGCAGTGTATTTGCAGCCACTAGTGCGGATGGGGAGCTGGTGGTTGGCGGATTGTAATGCGCGATCCTGTTTAACAGGTCGGATATGCGGGGGCGAGGGTACGCGTTCAGCTGCGTAAACCTGTTGATGGTCTGACTGTAGTCGATGACCATCCTATGCTTCTCCCCGGTCTTTACCACCACTACTTGAGCTCTCCAGGGACTGTTGCTAGCTTCAATGACTCCTTCCCTCAGTATCCTTTGGACCTCTGACCTAATAAAGATCCGACCCTGGGCACTGTACCATCAGCTCCTGGTGGTGACGGGTTTGCAATCCGGGGTGAGGTTCCCAAACAGGGAAGGCGGATCGACCTTAAGGGTCGCGAGGCCGCAGACAGTGATTGGGGGTATAGAACTGCTGAATTTGAAAGTTAGACTTTGGAGATTACACTGGAAGTCTAAACCCAGGAGTGTGGCCGCGCAGAGGTGGGGAAGGACGTAGAGCCGGTAATATTTAAACTCCCTTCCCTGGACTGTGAGGTTTGCTACACAAAACCCCTTTATCTCTACTGAGTGGAAACCGGAGGCCAGGGAGATTTTTTGATTAATGGGGTGGACGAGGAGAGAACAGCGCCTTACCGTGTTGGGGTGTATGAAGCTCTCCGTGCTCCCAGAGTCGATTAAGCAGGACGTCTCCTGCCCGTTGATTAGTACAGTTGTTGTAGCAGTTGAGTGTTCGAGGCCGGGACTGATCCAGGGTCACCGAGGCTAATCGCAGCAGTTGAGTGTTCTCTTCGGGCGGTGTGTGGTCAGCTGAGCTGGGGTCCTGGGAGCCCATCCAGGATGGCGGCTCCCATTGGTCGCACATGGATGGGGGTTTGCAAAATGGCCGCACGTGGCCCTGGAGGGGCAAGGTGGCGGCGCCCGCTGGCCGCACGGGGGCCGTGGAGAGGTTTGTGCTGGCGGTCCGCATTCGCCGCTGGAGACCGCGGCGACCGCACAGGCCGGACATACCACCACGAAGTGGCCCTTTTTACCGCATCCCTTGCAGGTGGATGCGCAGGCCGGGCAGCGCTGCTGGGGGTGCTTGGCCTGCCCGCAAAAGTAGCAGCGGGGCCCCCCGGGGTTGCCAAGCCTTGCAGCACAAGCTTGTGGGGGGATGGGGGATGTCTCGGGGTCAGCTGCGGAGGGGTTCCACACTGCCCAGGGGATTGCCGCGCAATCGGGAACTTAAGTGCGGGCGTTTCTGGAGGCCACATCCAGGGAGCCTGCAAGGGCCGGTGCCTCCTTGAGGCCGAGGGTGTCTTCTTCCAGCAATCGCTGGTGGATTTGGGAGAACAGCATACCTGCCACGAAAGCGTCCCGGATCAAGAGTTCTGTGTGGTCGCTCGCCGAAACTTGCGGGCAGCTGCAGTTTCTCCCCAACACCAGGAGCGCACGATAGAATTCTTCCAGCAATTTCCCCAGGGATTTGTTGCCTCGTTGCTAGCAGATGTCGGGCGTAGACCTGGTTTACCGGGCAAATATAATGTCCTTTTAGCAGCTCCATTGCTGCATCGAAGTCGTCCGCATCCTCGATGAGGGTGTAAATTTCCGGGCTCACCCTCGAGTGCAGGACTTGCAATTTCTGTCTTCCCATGGGTGTGTTTTCGGCCGTTCCGAGATACCCTTTAAAACACGCCAGCCAGTGCTTGAAGGTTGCCGCTGAGTTCGCAGCATGGGGGCTGAGGTGAAGACAATCCGGCTTGATTCGGAGCTCCATCCTTTTAAATCTAGCTTATTAAATTGATGCACGATCAATGACCACTAAAGCGAGGTTGTAGTCCAACTGAAGGCTTTAATAAGCTCGATGTTTCCCCCAGCAGCTCAGGTACAGAATGAAGGCTGCTGGGGCGGCACGGTCTCTTATACCCCGACTTGCAGGACGGAGCTACCATGCAGCTTGACCAATAGGAAACGTACAATATCTACCAATGGTGTTCCAGCATTACCAGGTACCATAATACCTCTACACAGACTACCACATGTATCAAGACACTACAAACAACAAATTAGACAAATAAGCAATCGATTCATGTTGTGGTTGGCGTTATGGTGGCGTTGATTAAGAGGCGAGATTAGGGGAACAAGAGTAAGTAAAGGAATCCATTTTGTAAGTAACAGATACATTGTATACTGAAGACTAAACTTAAAGACCATGCAGTGGCATGCTGGCACAATGGTTAGCACTGCTGCCTCACAGCACCAGGGACCAGGGTTCAATTCAGACCTCAGATGACTGTCTGTTTGGAGTTTGCACTTTCTCCCCGTGTCTGCGTGGATTTCCTCCGGGGGCTCTGGTTTCCTCCCACAGTCTAAAGATGTGCAGGTTAGGTGGATTGGCCATGCTAAATTCCCCCTTAATGTCCAGGGATGTGCAGGTTAGGTTACGGGATTAGGGGGATAGGGCGGGGCGGACATTCGTAAATGGGCGGAGTGCTCATTCAAAGGGTCGGCGCGATCGGGGCCCACCGATTCGCGGGCGGGCCTGTGCCGTGGGGGCACTCTTTCCCTTCCGCCTCCGCCATGGTCTCCACCATGGCGGAGGTGGAAGAGACTCCCTCCACTGCGCATGCGTGGGAAACTGTCAGCGGCCGCTGACGCTCCCGCGCATGCGCCGCCCGGAGATGTCATTTCCGCGCCAGCTGGCGGGGCAACAAAGGCCGTTTCCGCCAGCTGGCGGGGCGGAAATTCCTCTTGCGTCGGCCTAGCCCCTCAATGTTGGGGCTCAGCCCCCAAAGATGCGGAGCATTCCGCACCTTTGGGGCGGCGCGATGCCCATCTGATTGGCGCCGTTTTGGGCGCCAGTCGGCGGACATCGCGCCGTTTCGGGAGAATTTCGCCCTGGTGTTATTATTCTCCTTTGCCTGTTTAGACTAACTTATTTGTTATAAAGCCACAATACTTACATTCTGATCTGTGTTCACTTGAATAGAAACCTACTAGCTGGGAACTGTGACAAATATTTAGAGAACCTATCGCTCCTTGATAAATCCTGGTGTGAACTGGTGTCAAGTACAAGAAGTACATGAAAATCATGTGAGCTATTAGACTTAGAAATATCTAAAAATGAGAATATGAGGTTAGAAGAACATGAAAAAGGAAGAAGAGATCCAGAGAACTGAGGTCAATGATTGTAACATGTGATCTTCTATTCTGAAGCGTCTCTCTGTGCTCAAATTGCTGCCTGTAAGTATATCAAGAAAACCTGAATACATTTGAAAGTGTTTGACCTCTGCAACTGGAGCCTTCATTTCTGGGACATAACCATAATAATCTTTATTATTGTCACAAATAGGCTTACATTAACTCTGCGATAAAGTTACTGTGAAAATTCCCGAGTCGCCACACTCCGGCGCCTGTTCGAGTACCAAGAGGGAGAATTCAGAATGTCCAATTCACCTCATGTAGCGCACAAAGACTCCGAGAGACGAATAGAGTGAAGTCGATGAGGCTTTATTAAGCGTGACTGTTTCCCCCGCCGTTCGGTAGTAGGCTGCCTGCGGGGGAGGACTCCAGGTACTTATACTCCGCCTTCAGGGCGGAGCTAGAGGTCAACGTCCAACCAGGACCCGGGATCTGTCAGCCAATGACATCATGGCTTCACAGTCCCACATGACCCCTAATGCATACTACCACATTCACCCCTTGTTAAAAATGAACCCGGCGGGGTGATGCTTCGCATGGTGGTAAGGGTTTACAAGGCTGGTCCTGGGAGGGAAACTTTCACATGGTATAACAGTATGTACAAGGTTTTTTTTTGTTTCAAACTATTTCCAGTAATCGTCAGGAAAAGACAAAATGTTCTCGTTAAAAGTCCACAAAGTCCACATTGTACTGTTAGATCGACGCCACGAGTCGGTCGGGCGGTCTGGTCGTCCGTGTCGATCGCCTCGGCCCCGGTGGTGGTGGTGGTGCTTGTTTCGGTGTTGTCTTCTCCGGGAGCCTTACGGTTTCAGCTTGGGCTTCATTCCTGGTCGGGCCTGGGAGGAGGACTGATCCTCCTGGGAAGGGGGCGGTCGCGGGGTGCGGCGGTGGCAGGAAGGGGGGGGTTGGGTGATTGGTGTCGGGGGGGGGGGGGGGTGTTGCCGGCGGGCGCCAGATCTCGCAGAGAGACCGTGTCCTGTCGGCCGTCGGGGTACTCCACGTAAGCGCACTGCGGGTTCGCGTGAAGGAGGTGAACCCTTTCGACCAACGGGTCCGACTTGTGCGCCCGCACGTGCTTTCGGAGCAAGATGGGTCCTGGGGCCGCCAGCCAGGTCGGCAGCGACGTTCCAGAGGAGGACTTCCTGGGGAAGACAAGGAGGCGCTCATGAGGCGTTTGGTTAGTGCTAGTACACAGTAGTGACCGGATGGAGTGGAGGGCGTCCGGAAGGACCTCCTGCCACCGTGAAACTGATGGTCCCTGGACCGTAGGGCCAGTAGGACGGTCTTCCAGACCGTGCCGTTCTCCCTCTCTACTTGCCCGTTCCCCCGGGGGTTGTAGCTGGTCGTCCTGCTCGAGGCTATCCCGTTGCTGAGCAGGAACTGGCGCAGCTCGTCACTCATGAAAGAGAACCCCCTGTCGCTGTGGACGTATGCGGGGCAACCGAACAGTGTGAATATGGTGTTCAGGGCTTTAATGACTGTGGCCGCGTTCACTGCGTGGGGGCTGCTCCTCAGGCATTCCGGGATGATCCTGAGCTCCATAGTCCTTTTCAGTCACGCTTAATAAATTGTAGCGCACAAAGACTCCGAGAGACGAATAGAGTGAAGTCGATGAGGCTTTATTAAGCGTGACTGTTTCCCCCGCAGTTCGGTAGTAGACTGCCTGCGGGGGAGGACTCCAGGTACTTATACTCCGCCTTCAGGGCGGAGCTAGAGGTCAACGTCCAACCAGGACCCGGGATCTGTCAGCCAATAACATCATGGCTTCACAGTCCCACATGACCCCTAATGCATACTACCACACCTCACAAGCACATCTTTTGGGAATTGTGGGAGAAAACCGGAGCACCGAGAGGAAACCCACGCAGACACGAGGAGAACGTGCAGACTCTGCACAGACAGTGAACCAAGCGGAAATCGAACCTGGGACCCCAGCGCTGTGAAGCAATAGTGCTAACCAGTGTGCTACCATGCCGCCCACTATCGACATCAACATCGACCAGGACTGCAGCCTTAGCATCTCATTTACAAGCTTTGCAAAAAGTTGACCATGGTACCAAGCTTAGTGATAGAAACTGGGAGGCATGGACAAGCTGGGCCGAAGGGCCTGTTTCCATGCTGTAAACGTCTATGACTCGATGACCAAGAAAACTCCGTTGTGTTTCTTCAAACAGGGCTATGGTATAATTTACGTCCAACTGAGTAGGGAGATGGTAGGAATTTTAATTCAGTATCTCATCCAAATGAACATTGCTTCTGATGTTACAATGCTGCCTCAGTACTGTGCACAGAAAAAAAAATAAGACACACCCCCGTGAAAAAAATAAACAAACCTTTATTTTTCAATTAGAATTTTTAATGTTTTGTTTTAATTGAAGTGCTTTCACTAATTGACCAATGGAGAAAGAACCAAATGCATTGGTATTTAGGATCTAACATGCCGACTGCACAGATTCAAATATGATTAATCTTTGGTTTCTTTCTGTACCCACCCCAGCTTTACATCTCATTAAAGAAAAGCCTTGCTGTATTTTCGCTGTAATTCAACATTGTAGCAGATATATTCATATTCTCAACATATTTTAATACACGGATACTGAGATCCAACTTTTTTATAGCATATACTATTTGCAAATAAAATTGTATGAGAGAGCAACATAGGTTGGACAGAAGGCTGCGAAGCTATTGATTAATGCATTGGAGCTTTGACATAATATAGTTCTAACTGATAAGCACAGGTTCTATCTGTGATCCCTCACAATAAATACTTCCAATTTAAGCCAAGGTGGTATGTGGTATAACCCAGGGATTTTCAACTGGGGGTTGGCAGCTCCATAGGGGCCTGAAAGAAAGACTTACGTTCATATAGCAATGAGAATGGGGGCGGAATTCTCCCGCCGTGTTCGCCCGGAGACCGGAGAATCCTGCCCGAGTTCAATAGATTATTCCATTGTTGGCGTCTCCCCCGTGGCGTTCTTGTGTCGGGCGGGGCGGGGGAATCCAGCTTGGATGTCCCAAAACATTTTACAGTCAATTAAATATTTTTGAGGGTAGTCACAGCTGAAACACCCAGGCACTGGGTAGTTACCCACGCACTGGGTAGGAAATGCACAGCAAACTGCACCACAAACAGCTATGTGACAATAACCAATAATCTGTTTTTGAGCTATTGATGGGAGATCTGTGTTGGCTGGGGCACTTGGCATAATTCCCCCACTGATTTTTGAAATAGTATCATTTACATCCACCCAAGGGCTTTAGTTCAAGGTCTGTCTGAAAGATAGCACCTCTGACAGTGCAGCATTCCCTCAGTTCCACACAGCCTTATTTTATTGATCAGGCCATGGGGAGGATTTTTTTGTCCTCACGTCTCCCCCCCCCCTTGTCCCGCGTGTTTTCCAGTGGCAGAACCGGATTGCCATTGGTCGCTGGTGGGATCTTCCAGTCCATCCCAAGTCTACTGCATTTTGCATGGTTTGTCTATCTTACTGTTGCGGAACCCATTGTGGAACCCACTGCTGGGGGGAGGGGGAGGGGGGGTGGGGGGGGAGGGTGGGGTGGGGGGGGATGCAGGGAGGGTGGCCGTTGACGGGACCAGAAGATCCGGTCAGCGGGAAGGGCCGGAAAACATCCCCCCTGGAGTCGACTTGAACCCACAACCTTCTAAGAAGAGGACTACCCACTTAGCCACAACCCGGAGAGGATTCTGTAGGATTAGCCACATTTCAAGAGCGAAATGCATCTGAACAAAGCATTGAACAGTGAAGTGAAAAGTGCTAACTGAGGCAAGGTGACTGGTGCGCCTGCAGACAACAACCTTGTTCTCCACGGTTTTAACGGACCTGCCTCAGTCTAGGTTTCAGGGACTCTGCTTCTTAATTTCAAACTGGGTTAGTTCTGCTATCATTCACTGCCTCTTTGCCCCTCGTGCAAATGGTGCAAGCAAGAGCTTTCGTGGGCCCAATGACTTAACAATTGAAAAAAATACCATTTGCTTTTCACCTGTTGCTGCATTCAGCAAAGGTGCAGGTACACAGGTATATGGGAACACCACCACTGGACGTTGCCCCCAAGACACTCACCATCCTGCTTTGGAATAAAATAGTCCTTTTTTCAAAGTAGCTGGGTCAAAATCCTTGAACTCCCTCCCTAACAGCACTGTGGTGTACCTACTACACAGCGGTTCAAGAAGGTAGCGCACCACTGCCTTCTCAAAGGCAATTAGGCTTGGGCAATAAATGCTGGCCAATCCAGCGATGCCAACATCCCATAAGTAGAATTTTAAAAAACTACCAGCAAACCTGACCTGGCAGTGGACATTTCACCCTATTCCCTTGCTCAATTGGGGTCAGTGCAGGCACTTATCAATTGGCAGTGCCCCAGCTTTCCAACCAGTTAGTCCCAAAGGAAATTGGACTTGGGATTCTGGACTAAAAATGCATCTGACAATGAGAGTACAAATGAAAGGAAATGATCACTGGGAACATGATACACGAGGTAATTCCAGGATCTGGTCTGCAGAGGGCAGTATCGTTTCTCAGGAAAGCACATTGTTAATCTCTCCAAATCACTTTTAGATTTCAGTTAATCATTTCCCCCGTTTTACTAAATTCTGCATATTTTAGTTTATTATTATAGTTAATGGATCCCATATCTGGGAAGCTCGAGTCTGGACGTCTGCCAGATTTGAGACTTTTATGGATTTTGGGTTCATAAAATGCTTCTGATACATAAAGTATAAAGAATAAAGTTACAAACAACAGCCTCCTCCCGTTGCGCTCTCACCTGATTACAGTTGGTTAGCTGTGGAAGCTCCATGGGATCTGTGCTGATTGTCCCTTTAAGGGCATCACAGCAGAGAAAGGGTCGCCAGGTCTGGGTGATCAACCGGGATGTAGAGTGGGGAATTATCCCAGGGGAAGGGGTTCTCCTCGGCAGAGGTATTTTAGAACTCTCTGCAAACATGCTCTTGAAGGTCATTAAATAAATCCCTTTGTATCCACTAATGAAATCTCTGAAAGTCCATCCCGACAGCACCCGTGCGCCTCCAACTATTTTAATTCAACCAAATAAACTAAATTAAACAAACTGAAGGACAAAGTAAAATGGGCAGCCCCTTAAAGGGACACTGCCCTAAACAAAAACAAAGAGCAAATAAAACTTCAAACATCAAACCAGAATGTGGTTAAAAGGATCAATAAAGCACACCATATCCTGCAAGGCCCTGTGTATCTCCAACAACATTCAAATCTCTGCACAGAATGATAGTTAATGAGCCGCAGAACAGCCTGAATTGGATACCTTTCACTGGCCTGAAGTCTCCTGTTCCTGTTCTCCAGCCGCCCCTGGTAAATTTGACCAACAATGGGAAGAAGTGAAGGAGCCGCGCAGGCGCCCTCTCCCAGTATTTTCTTGGCATCCCTGATACAAACCGACGTCATCGACTGTAACAGAAATAACACTCCCCGACATCTCCCAGGTCAGTCAGCTATGCTTCATAATAAGGATCGGACACCTGGAGGAAAAGTTACAGTTAGAGCCTTTCCTGAAACCAAGATAACTAAACATCACAGAATGAGGAAGATCAAATAAAGAATAAAAGGGTTTGACCGCCAGTTTTCACATCCTTCCAGATTTTGGGATGTTGGATTAGGAGGCCTGTGCCTATACCTTGTTTTATGGTCAACCATTTCCTATTTTGAACTTGGTCTCAACAGGCATTTTGCCACTTTCAGTTAATGATTTCACCTCCTTTACTGTTTTCATTTGCAGGTTTTGGTTTGCAATCTCTATGCTTCACCTTTCAGGGTTTTCACAGAGTTGGGCTGACTCTGGGGGCCTTTAAATAAAATGGTGTGCGGTACCCGGATGTTGAAATCTGGCCTCCATTTCCAGCAGATCCTGTTTTTGCCAGAATTACACAGGCGGGAAACTCAAACTCAGCTGAAATGAGCTCTCAGTTCAAACAGAGGCTGAGACCAATTTGTCGTTTTGCTTCCGTGAAGGTGTCAAGCACAGCTTGGAGATTGTCTGCTGAGAGAGCGGAGATGGTGATGTCATCCGCATACTGAAATTCCACAGGTGATGTCAGTATCGTTTCCCTCTTGGATTTTAACTGGTTGAGGTTGAAAGGTTTTCCGTCCATCCTGCAGATGATGTACACTCCACTGGGAAGTTTGTTCTTGACACGGTGAAGGATGGTGGTGAAGGGCCGCACAGTAGCACAAGTGGCTAGCACTGTGGCCTCACAGCGCCAGGGCCCCAGGTTCGATTCCCCACTGGGTCACTGTCTGTGCGGAGTCTGCACGTTCTCCTCGTGTCTGCGTGGTTTTCCTCCGGGTGCTCCGGTTTCCTCCCACAGTCCAAAGACATGCAGGTTAGGTGGATTGGTCATGCTAAATTGCCTTTAGTGTCCCTAAAAGGTTAGGAGGGTTATGGGGATCAGGTGGAAGTGAGGGCTTAAGTGGGTCGGTGCAGACTCGATGGGCCAAATGGCCTCCTTCTGCACTGTATATTCTATATTTAATGAAGATAGAGAAACGGGTGAGGGCAATGACACATCCCTGCTTGACTCCAGTCTTGACCTCAAAGGTTTCTGTCTTACTTCTGTCGACAAGGTCTGTTGCCGACATCTTGTCGTGGAGGAGCTGGAGGACGTTGATCAATTTTATGGACAGCCGGCCTTTGACACGGTGTTGTGTGTGAACAGTAAACACTTCGTCCAGTTTAGACTAAAACTCATTTACCCAGGTACTCTTACTCATGTGACGAACAAAGGACGAGAGTGGATTCATGGTTCAAGCTGATTTTATTGCTGAACCTTATTATCAAAACTCTGTTGAATCCCGAATGAAACTTATTAACAGACTGTACTGTCTATCTTAGTCTGATATTACCTGTGCAGTTGAGCTTATCCTGCTCCGCCGGGTACAACTCTTTGTCTTTGCAGAGCTCAGCCGTTTCTGATGACTTTGCCTCAGACATAGACATAGACATAGACTTTACAGTGCAGAAGGAGGCTATTCAGCCCATCAAGTCTGCACCATCCCTTGGAAAGAGCACCCCACCTAAGCCCACACCTCCGCCCATACCCGTAACGCAGCAACAATATCCAACCCCTTTGACACTGAGGGCAATTTAGCATGGCCAATCCACCTAACATGCGCATCTTTGGACTGTGGGAGGAAACTGGAGCACCCAGAGGAAAC
The DNA here is from genome assembly GCF_047496885.1 of Scyliorhinus torazame. Classification (NCBI taxonomy): domain Eukaryota; kingdom Metazoa; phylum Chordata; class Chondrichthyes; order Carcharhiniformes; family Scyliorhinidae; genus Scyliorhinus; species Scyliorhinus torazame. The sequence continues at coordinate 66,991,214 of NC_092712.1, read as the reverse complement.
CCACACAGACACGGGGAGAACGTGCAGACTCCGCACAGACAGTGACCCAAGCAGGGAATCGAACCTGGGACCCTGGATCTGTGAAGCGTCAATGCTAACCACTGTGCTACCGTGCTGCCTACACTTGTCAGGACCTTATGACCATGCCTCAAGGTCAGCGTCTCAGGGTTTTCTTCATGAAGGTTGGTCTCGGATGCCCTCTTCCATTATCACCGTGTCTCCCCTAGGTAGTCGACTCTTTCTCTGGATGGTCGAATCTTCGCCGGGGGTAGCCTCCAGGTGTCTCTTCTTATACCCCTCCTTCCCATCTGTTTTGCGCCCAGCTGGACAGTTCTTTGGTTTCTAGCCAATGAGGTTTTGGAGAGGGGTGGGGGTCACAGCACCCAATGGGATTGCCGATTTCATATAAGGAAGACACCAAGAATTCCCTAGGACTCCATCCTCATGTGCACGGAGTGCATATAGCCCTTTCATAAATGGTAACTGAGGTGACATTGAGTCTGGCCAATACTGGAACTGAGGTGCCAGTGAGTCTGGCCGATAATGGCAAATACACAAAATAGTGTCCTTATTTGATCAAAGTTGAACACTTCCGGTCCCAGCTTCCAGCACAAGTCCAGGCTTGCCCTTGCTCGCCTCTGACTGGTCCCTGTGTTTACTTGGCCAGTCTGAATTCCCATCAGACCTGGCTGCTCAAGCTGTTGGCTGCTGTTTAACTTAGATTGTCCAATTCTGCATCTGGCCTAGCTGTTCAGGCCGTTGGCCACTTGGCCAGAGTCTCTCCTCTTGATCCAATGAGCATCGGTGAATAGGATCGCACAACCATGACCAAGTTCTCCGTCAGGCAAGTACCAGGGTCCCAGGCACACTGTCTAAATCCCAAACACTGCACTACTGCATTTAATACCCGTAATGCTGACACGTAACTTTAAAACAACTTGATGTCTTAAATATTAAAAAGGGTTAATTATCAAAATAGACAGGAATACAAACAATCCACACAAAATTTCAACACATTGAAATACAAAATTAATTTTCGAAGAAATAATTCCTTACCAATACATAACTGAATTAAGGTCATTACACCTTCTTAATGGTCCTGTCTGTTCTTACCTACTTAGCTTATTAACATGTTTAGTTGCTGAGTTAGTTTCTTTTTCCGTCTGACAAATTTTACTGTGAGTATGGTTAAATAAATTAAGGTGAATAGGATGAACAATATAGCTGGGAGTCAGAGGAGGTGAATCATTGGATGTATCTGTATATTCATGCGCCTGTCCCAGAACTCCTCCCACCAAGTGGTGACTTTGATCTCTTCACTTTCCCCTTCTAATTCCCCAGTCTGCTGTACTATCTTGGTGAGAGTTCTGTGGACGTTGGCTAACTGTGTCTGGATTTGCTGTAGCTTCTCCAACAGAAGTTTAATACCAGTGTTGTATTTCGCAAAATATTCTCTTGGGGTCTGACGGAGTTTGTCACTCGCACTAACCCAGGGTCTTTTCCCTCCTATGTACACCAATCGATTTGTTTAGGCCTATCCTGGCTGGTATGTGAGGTGTAATGCAAAAGGTGGTGTTGGTGAGGTCGCATGTTGACACCCCATACTGATATGGGCAGCATGGTAACACAGTGGATAGCACTATTGCTTCACAGCTCCAGGGTCCCAGACTCGATTCCCGGCTTGGGTCACTCTCTGTGTGGAGTCTGCACATTCTCCATGTGTCTGCCTGGGTTTCCTACGGGTGCTCCGGTTTCCTCCCACAAGTCCCGAAAAAGACAATTTGGCAATTTGGACATTCTGAATTCTCCCTCTGAATACCCGGACAGGTGCCGGAATGTGGCGACTAGGGGCTTTTCACAGTAACTTTATTGCAGTGTTTTTTAAAAAAAAATTTAGATTCATATTTTTTCCAATTAAGCGGCAATTTAGCGTGTTCAATCCACCTACCTTGCACATCTTTTTAGGTTGTGGGGCGAAACCCACGCAAACACAGAGAGAATGTGCAAACTCCATAAGGACAGTGACCCAGAGCCGGGATCGAACCTGGGACCTCAGCGCCGTGAGGCAACAGGGCTAACCTACTGCGCCACCGTGCTGCCCCTTATTGCAGTGTTAATGTAAGCCGACTTGTGACAATAAAAGATTATTACATTATTATTCCTTGAGTGAGGTTGCAATGCAGCACTCTCCCTTTCCCTTATAGGCTACTCAAGTGGTAATCAATGTTGAGATTCTGGGCCTCTAATTGTACAATTCAAATCTGTGCTTGTCCAGAAATTACACATGGCATGTTCCTTCAGATATACTGGGTATGGACATACAATTACTTTGTCCATTTGTTAGCATTTGTCCAGTGTGGTACCTACAAGCCTCCCTTGCCCATCCACATTCCTTCTTGGATAACACCCATATTTTCAACCTCAAATACTTTTAACCAGATTTTGTTACTTGAGATTATCCCTAATACCATTCCTTGGGCTTTGCCCAGGGTTCCACTGCATGCAGCAATCAGTAAACCAGAACTTGGTCAGTTGCTGCAACTGCCAGTTTGATACTTTTGGGTGTTTCGTCCTGCGGAACAGGTGCTCTATTTGCTCTTTGCTGATCCTGGACGGGACCTTTGCCTTGCTAGCTTGCTCAAGGTTCTCCCTCAACTGCTCTATCATCCACTGTCCATAGATTCTACAAAGTGTTCAGTTCTTTGCTGTCGTCATCTATCTTTCCTCGGGTGACCTGATTTATTGTCCTGATGTGCCCTTCTAGCACAATAACCATGGCTCTCAATTAATTCCTCCCCGGCATCTTGCCGGTTATCCTCATTTAACCTGTCCAAGGCCTGTTTAACTTGTCGGGTTAAGATCTTAATTGTCCAAATTTGCCAAATCGAGGGTATTAATTGTGGATACCCCTGCCCCGTATGCGGTTGCCAGATCATTAATCAGTTCGCTCTTTCTTGCGACCCTTCTGTCTGGGTCTGGCCCAACCCTCATTACTCCTCATTTCCCGGTCTAGAAATCTAGTAACCGTCTTCAATTCGACTGTCCAGCAATAGTGGGGGGGGGTTTCGGTGAAAATGGTTGATGGATTTAGACCACCATGTAAGCGGATTGTTGTACCAACCAGAAAAACGGCAGGAGTGTCTCTCACACAGCGAGAAACTCTGTTCTACTGGGGTTAGGAACCGGGAGGGATAGGCCACCAGTCCGAGTCTCCCATGGCTGTCTTGTAGAAGTATGGCTGCAAGTGTTGCGTCTCTGGTAGCAACTTCTAGCATGAAGGGCAATTCTGGGTCTGCTACCTGTAGTGCTGTAGTGCTGGAATCTTCGCTCGGGCCTGTTTTAATTCCGAGACTGTCTGTGTGCGCTTCTTGGTCCATTCCCATTGGGTGTTCTTTTTCAACAGGTCTGAAAGTGAAAATCCCCTAGTCGCCAAACTCCGGCGCCTGTTCGGGTACACAGAGGCAGAATTCAGAATATAGGTCCCTGGCGCTGTGAAGCAACAGTGCTAACCACTGCTACTGTGCCACCCAAATTAATTAAAATTAATAATTCTGAGTTTCATATTTATGTGTTCGGTTGCAACCCAGCTTTATACCTAAATTATTTTAACAAATGAACGTGCAACAAAACTGTTTACTTTTCTCAGATCATGGGCGGGAATCTCCGAGCCCGCGCTGGGTCGAAGAATCGTCGGGGGCGCAGGAAATTTCCGCCACGCTGCTCCAACGCTGGGCCGCGACCGGAGAATCGGCGCAATAGCGCCCGCGCAGTCGCCGCAGCGCCGGTCGGGGGCTGCTGAAATAGGCCCCTGCGGCGATTCTCCGCGGACGACCAGCCGCAATCCCGCTGAGTTCCGCCGAGTCCCGCCCGGTGGGAGGTTAGGACCCGTGGCCACGGTAGACGTCCTGGAGGGGTGGGGGGGGATCTGACTCCGTGGGGGGCCTGGATCAGGAGGGGCCTACCTCCTTCCGCGCGGCCCGCTGTAAGGTCCCCGCCATGTTGCTCTGCGCCGGCGCGGAGACAGCAACCATGTGCATGCGTCGGCGCGGAGACGGCCATCCCGTGCAGGGCCGCCTTTCGGCGCCGGAGCAGCGTGAAGCACTCCACCGCTGTGCTAGCCCCCTGAACACCGGTGAAACGCTGGGCCAGGAGGCCCGTTGATGCCGGAGTACACCACTCCGGTGTTCACGCCGGTGTTAGATTGGCAATGATGTGTAATATTGGTTTAAGCACAAGAGGGAGCACTTTACTCTGATTTAGGAAACTGAAATGACATGAAAAGCTTTTTGTGATGCACATTTACAGTCCAAAATAGTTATCAAATTCTTTACTAGCGGTTTCAACTTTGTTCACGCTTGCTGTGGGTCCACGATCATCTCTAACGGGGAACTGGGGAAATTCCTCAAACGTATTGTTGGACATAGTGTATCACAGTTTAGGAGTTCTTTGAAGACTTCTCTCCATCGAAGGCCAATATTTGCTCTGTCCCTCAAGAGGATTACATCCTTACTCTGCATCGGTTTGAGGCCTATATTGGGTCCATATATTGCCTTGGTGGCACTGAAGACGCCCTGGGTGCTGTGCTTGTTGGCGAGGAGTTGCAGCTCCTTAGCTTTCTCAGTCCACCATTAGTTCTGGATTTCCCTAGTTCTTCTTTGTGCCTCCGCCTTGGCTGATTGATGGGCTCTCCTTTTGTCCTTGCTGGTTACGTCATTTTGCCAGGTGGGAAAAGTTTTCTTTTTGTTGATGAGGTCTTGGATGGTGTGATCATTCTCCTCGAACCATTCTTGGTGTTTCCTGGTCTTGCAGACAATGGTTTCTTCACAGCCTGAGATGATGGCTGTTTTCAGCTCTTTCCAGTTTTTCCTCGACTCCATTACTTTGGAGATTTTGGAGAAAACATTGTTGGAAGTTCATGAGCATGCCTTGCTCTTGAATCTGCTCAATGTTGATCTATTTTCTGACTTGTTTCTTCATCTTCCGCGGCTCAGGTGGAATTTGTTGGATATGGATGAGTGGACAATCCGGTGGTATGTCCAACTGCACTGGTCATCCTCTTGGTCTTGGGATCGGATGATGGCTAAGTCAATCATGTGCCAGTGCTATGTTTGTGGATGTCTCCAGGATGTCTTCAACTTGTCTTTTTGCCGGAACAGTGTGTTGGTGATGACAAGTTGGTGTTCTGTGCATTTGGTGAGCAAGAGAACCCCGTTGCAGTTGCAATTTCCCAGCTCCTTCCTTTCCGATAGATTCTTTTCAGAGTTGGGCATCCTATCCAACCCAAGTTTTGAACATCCCATGGAGGATAATTTTATCTTCTTTCGGAATGTTGGCGAATATGGGGCGTCATTCTCCGACCCCCCAGAGGGTCGGCGAATGGCCGTTGGCCGCCGTGAATCCCGCCCCCGCCGGTTGCCGAAATCTCCGAAGGGAGAAAAGTCGGCGGGGCGTTAATGTCGCCGCTGCCGCGGAGAATGTCACGGGTCTGCGCAAGGCAGCCGATTTTCGGCCTGCCGATATTCTCCCTTCCGGATGGGCCGAAGTCCCGTCGACGTGATGACCGTTCACGTCGACGTAAATTAAACCTGCTTTTCATCGGCGTGACCCGGTGCTCCAGGCTCACGCCAACCAGCGTGGAGGTGAGTGACGGCCTGGGGGGTTGGCTCTGGGCAGGCAATGGCGTGGCCGCAGTCTGAATGCGTGAGGAGAGGTGTGTCTCGGGTTGAGTGTGTGTGTGCGGCGGGGGGGGGGGGTGTGGTTAGAGTAGGCTGGGCTCCGGGGGAGTGCCGGGAGGGGGTCCGTGCCGGGGGTTGAGGTTGGGGGGGGTCCGTGCCTGGGTGGAGTTTGGGGGGGGGTCCGTGCCGGGGTGGAGGTTGGGGGGGGGTCCATGCCGGGGTGGAGGTTGGGGGGGGGTCCGTGCTGGGGTGGAGGTTGGGGGGGGTCCGTGCTGGGGTGGAGGTTGGGGGGGGGTCCGTGCTGGGGTGGAGGTTGGGGGGGGTCCGTGCTGGGGTGGAGGTTGGGGGGGGTCCGTGCTGGGGTGGAGGTTGGGGTTGGGGGGGGGTCAGTGCCGGGGTGGAGGTTGGGGGGGGGGGGTCCGTGCTGGGGTGGAGGTTGGGGGGGGGGTCTGTGCCGGGGTGGAGGTTGGGGGTTGGGGGGGTCCGTGCTGGGGTGGAGGTTAGGGGGGGTCCGTGCTGGGGTGGAGGATGGGGGTGGGTCCGTGCCGGGGTGGAGGTTGGGGGGGGGTCCGTGCCGGGGTGGAGGTTGGGGGGGGGTCCATGCCGGGGTGGAGGTTGGGGGGGGGGTCCGTGTCGGGGTGGAGGTTTGGGGGGGGGTCCGTGCTGGGGTGGAGGTTGGGGGGGGGGTCCGTGCCGTGCTGGGGTGGAGGTTGGGGGGGGGGGTCCGTGCCATGCCGGGGTGGAGGTTGGGGGGGGGGGTCCGTGCCGAGGAGGGGGATGGGAGGGCAAGTGAGTTGGTCCACCTGGCCAGGTCCCAGCCTCCAACATTTGGACCCATGCGGTCCATGCCACCTGGCTGGGGGGAGGAGGGGGATATGGGCAATGATGACATGTCGTCGTTCCCCTCCCCCCCACCAGGCCGTCATGTTTTCAGATCATCCAGCGATGTTGGCCGCCGTGGTGGCAGCCGCTCATGTCTATGTTGCCCTGGATGAGGAGGAGGAGGAGAAGGGGCGTGCCAGAGAGGCGACGCAGGCTGCCGCAGAGGGGCAGGCGGCAGCCGCCCAGGCTGGAGGGACACCTGACCGACAGGACGAGGAGGGGAAGAAGGACGTCGCGGCCCCACGGTAACGGAGGCACCCGAGGGCGCCACGTGTGTACCGGCCCCGGCAACCATACCAGGACCTCACGGACCGGGAATGCAGGAGGAGACTCCGGATGAGCCGGGAAACCGTGGCACACATCTGCCACCTGCTGGCACACCTGTCACCGCGTGGCACTGGCGGGGGACACCCTCTCCCCGTGTCCGTCAAGGTTACGGTGGCCCTGAACCTTTATGCAACGGGGTCATTCCAGGCACCGAGTGGGGACCTGTCCGGCATATCGCAGACATCGGTGCACCGGTGCATCCGGGCAGTGACAGATGCCCTATATGCCATGGCCACCGCTACATCCGCTTCACCGTGGACCGGGCCAGCCAAGATGCCCGGGCCGTGGGCTTCTCTGCCGTGGCCGGGGTCCCCATGGTCCAGGGCGCGATCGATGGGATGCACGTCGCCGTGCGGCCACCTGCAGATAACAGGGCCGTGTTCACTAATAGGAAGGGGACCTATTCGACGAACGTACAGGTGGTCTGCGACCACCGCATGATGATCCTGCACGTCTGCGCCCGTCACCCAGGCAGTGTACACGACTCATTCGTGTTGTCGCGGTCATCCATCCCCAGCATGTACGAGGGACGCCATCCCCGGCTGAGGGGCTGGTTGCTGGGCGACAGGGGCTACCCATTGCGATCGTGGCTGATGACGCCTATACGGAGGCCACGCAATGAGGCGGAGAACCGCTACAATGATGCCCATGTAGCGACAAGGGGAGTGATCGAGAGGTGCTTTGGCGTGCTGAAGATGCGTTTCAGGTGCCTGGACCTCTCTGGGGGCGCCCTCCAGTATCGGTCAGATAGGGTCGGCCGCATCATTGTGGTGTGCTGCGTCCTGCACAACATAGCCCAGCAGAGGGGCGATGTGCCGCAGGCAGAGGAGGGCGGAGTGGAGGAGCAGCAGGAAGAGGCCCAGTCCTCCCCAGATGAGGGGGATGGGAGCAATGGTCAGGGCAGACGGGGTAGACACAGGCGGGTGGCTGTCCACCGTTACCGGCTGGCGCAGCGGGCACGGGACAGACTGATAGACGCCCGCTTCACTGACTAGATGGGCGTGGGAATCGGGTAGTATGGCCACAGACCGCACACCATGGCAACAGCCGACCACCCACACCCCCCACCCATCCACCCACCCAGCACCCTCACCCCCCTCCCCAACCCCACCCACCCCACCCGCATGCACACCGCCCCCCCCCCCATTGCCGATCCACCTGCGGCACAACGGGCCGGGCTCACACAGTTGCGGGTGGACGCGTGTCTATCGCAGGCCATGGAGGATGATGACAACCCGCCCTGCGATGAGCTCCTGGCTCTACATCGTTGGACTATGTCTGACCCATGGCCACAGTACCACCATCCACCCGGACCATCCCTGCATGCGGCTGTGACACTGCAGCGCACGGTCCCGTCCTCTGCCCGGGGGATGTTGATGGCGGCCCAGGGGGAAGGGGGCAGACTCACCTGGGGCTGAGGTAAGACCACCCCTCACACACACACTTGCGCTCAACGTACATGACACCCCCGCACACTTTGGACAGAGCACAAAGGCAGCTTCGGTAGGTGTAACATTGACTTTAATAACCAAAGGAGTTCATGCACGTGCCCTAGCCCCTAAAACTCATCTGTGCCCTGCACCCGTGCCAACTTACTCAGTGTCTAATTGTTTGGCCTTACGGGCCCTTTGACTACGTCTACGTGGTTCCCCAGACGGTACAGCAGAACTGGAGGTGGACTCCTGTGATTCCTGCCCTCTGACACTGGATCCCTTTGGCGGCCGTTTCCTGGGGCGTCCTGGCCTAGATGGGCCAGGCTGCGGCCCGGGTGACTGGGATGGCGAGCTGCCAGCCTGTCCTGCCCGTTGCCCACCCGATGCACCTGGGACGGAAGGGGGGGAGTCCAAGGTGTCGCGGTGTACCGGGACCTCCCCTACAGAGGGAGCCGGGACGGACCACACCACCTCCTCCTCCCTTGGGGTGCCCGATGGCCCACAGGCCTCTACATGGGTGGGGGATGCGAACGGACTGGCCATCCGACGCCCCCCCCGACATCTGACGCTGCCAGTCCTGGAGGCCCGTGCTGGTATCTACAGGGGTCTGCAGGTTTGCAGCCATGGAGCCCAGGGGGTTGGCAAACCCTGTCTGTGACAGTGCGACGCCGGCTCGCACATGGCCACTGGCGCCGATGCCCTCAGCGATGGCCTGCAGAGACTGGGCCATGGCCTGCTGAGACTGGGCCATGGCCTGCAGAGACTGGGCCATGGCCTGCTGAGACTGGGCTATGGCGTTGAGCGCCTCTGCCATCTGGCGCTGGCACTGGCTCATGGCCTCCTGTGAGAGGGCAGCCATTTCCTGGGCCACAGACGCCGCCTGCACGGAAGGCCCCAGGCCTCGCAAACCGTTCCCCATGTCTGACACCGTCGCACCCATTGCCTCCACCGCGGACGCCACCCGTGCGGTGTCGGCCTGGGTGGCACGCAAGACCGGCACCACTCCCAGCTCCTGGACGCGGGTGGACTCCTCCACCTGCGACCGCAGCCGCCGCAAGCCGCCCGTCACCCTCTTCGCTCGTCTCCGGGTCGGTGGTTGCATTGGATCTATGTGTGGGTGTGGTAACTGCAGGAACCCGGGATCCATCTGGGCGGCAGATGTTCGCTTGGGCTGGGCTGCCCTCCGACCGCCCGGTCCCTCTGCTGCTCCTACCTCCACCTGCTGTACCGGGACGGCTGTGTTGTGCGCACCAGTGAGTGTTTCTGCGATGGTGGAGGGTGTTGGTGACAGCAGTGGCATTGTGTCGTGCTCTTCGTCCCACTCTGAGTCCATGGCACTTTGGGGTGGGGGTTCGTCTCCACCCATCCACTCTGAGTCACTGTCCGGTATTTCGTCTTCCTGGGTAGTGCTGTCCCGGGTAGGGGTGTCCTGGGTAGTGGTGTCCTGGGTAGTGGTGTCCTGGCTCGGATGTGACGGGGGCCTGTGGCTGCCCCCCTCGTCGCTGGGTGGTCGCTCCCGCACGTGACGGGGGTGTCGTCTCCCTGTTGCTCCAGGTCTCTCCATCTCCTGTGGTGTGCGAGGGGCATCCTGCGGGCGTCGCATGCTGGAAGGTCCGGGACTCTCCGTCTCCCATGGTCTCCGAGGGGCATCCTGCGGGCGTCGCATGCTGGAGGGTCCGGGTCTCTCCGTCTCCCGTGGTCTCCGAGGTGCATCCTGCGGGCGTCGCATGCTGGAGGGTGCGGGTCTCTCCGTCTCCCGTGGTCTCCGAGCGGCATCCTGCGGGCGTTGCATGCTGGAGGGTCCGGGTCTCTCCGCCTCCCGTGGTCTCCGAGGGGCATCCTGCGGGCGTCGCATGCTGGAGGGTCCGGGTCTCTCCGTCTCCCGTGGTCTCCGAGGGGCATCCTGCGGGCGTCGCATGCTGGAGGGTCCGGGTCTCTCCGTCTCCCGTGGTCTCCGAGGGGCATCCTGCGGGCGTCGCATGCTGGAGGGTCCGGGTCTCTCCGTCTCCCGTGGTCTCCGAGGGGCATCCTGCGGGCGTCGCATGCTGGAGGGTCCGGGTCTCTCCGTCTCCTGTGGTCTCCGAGGGGCATCCTGCGGGCGGTCTGCATCTGCGGGGATGGGTGCCTGGACGTTTGGTCCTGCGATACACAATGAAGCATGCATGGTTAGACATCAGGCAGTGATCAGGTGATACGGGGGAGGGGGATATAGGGGAGGGGGGATATGGGGACGGGCTGTCGGTGGCTCACTCGCTAGTACGCCCCCGACCTCTGCATCAGCAACCTCCCGGTCCTCAGGTCCGCCAGCCAGTTCCAGGGCCCTTTCATCGTGTACGGTCAGTGGCCTCTCATCAGCGGGCCCTCCTCCAGTCCTCACATGCTCCCTATTGTTGTGTGCGCGCTTCTCCTGTGGGGGGGGGGGGGCGGCAGGGGTAAAAGGCAACAGTGTTAGGCAGGTATATGAATGCACGCCATCGGTTGCGCGTGCATTGCAGAGGTTAAGGTTAGGGCTGGATTCACTTGGGGATATAGGGGATATGGGGGAGGGGGGGATATGGGGGAGGGGGGGATATGGGGGAGGGGGGATATGGGGGGGAGGGGGAGATATGGGGGGGAGGGGGGAGATATGGGGGGAGGGGGGAGATATGGGGGGGAGGGGGGAGATATGGGGGGGAGGGGGATATGGGGGGGAGGGGGGATATGGGGGGCAGGGGGGTGATATGGGGGGGAGGGGGGGATATGGGGGGGAGGGGGGGATATGGGGGATATGGGGGGGAGGGGGAGATATGGGGGGGAGGGGGGGAATATGGGGGGATATGGGGGGATATGGGGGATGGGGGGATATGGGGGAGGGGGGATATGGGGGGGATATGGGGAGGGGGGATATGGGGGAGGGGGGATATGGGGGAGGGGGGATATGGGGGAGGGGGGATAGGGGGGATATGGGGGAGGGGGGATATGGGGGAGGGGTGGATATGGGGGAGGGGGGGATATGGGGAGGGGGGGATATGGGGGAGGCTCACCCTGCCTGCTCTGACGAGGTCATTCACCTTCTTGTGGCACTGGGTGCCTGTCCGTGGTGTCAGGGCCACAGCGGTGACGGCCTCTGCCACTTCCCTCCACAGACGCCGGCTGTGGCGTGGAGCAACTCTGCGGCCGTGCCTGGGATACAGGGCGTCCCTCCTCTGCTCCACCGCGTCCAGGAGCGCCTCCACATCGCGTGACTTGAACCTCGGGGCTGAGCGACGGCCAGCCATCCAGTCGGGTGTTCCGGTCGGGTGGGGGGGAGCAGCGCGGCCTTATGAGCCGTCACGCCGTGCAGCGCGTATGACGCTGCACGGCGTGAAACACTGCGCAAGTGCGGATCCCGTTACGTCGCTGCTAGCCCATTTCGGGCCGGAGACTATTAACCCATTTTTCCGACGTGACGCAAGTCGGATTTGCGCCGTTTTTTGCGCCGATCGGCGGACTTTCCGCCAATAACGGAGAATTTCGCCCATGGTGTCCAGGGTGAAGTAGACGCCTTCTTTGCACTCATCATTGGCATCAAGTGATGGGATGTAGGCAAAAATTACCGTTGCCTGTTGGTTCTTGGCAAATTGTAGACGGAGGATCATGAGGCATTCATTGATGCCAACAGTGAGCTCTGAGAGTCAATTGACGAGTTTGTTCTTGATGACAAATCCAATTCCATCCTTTCCTTGGCTTGCCACCTTGTCTTAGTGGAGAGGCTTGAAAGTTCCAATGATCCCGAGATCAATGCCGTCGGGAGCTTAAACTCCTGGCAGGGTCACCCATGGTGGTAAGGTCGGAGGGGAGGAACCAGACAAACCGCAGTCTAAAATAAGGTGGAAGATACGCATATGATATCTATGGCTGTGGTGGCAGATGAAGGCTCCAGTCATTGAGGTTCTCTTGTCACTGGCATTGGACCTACCCTCTGTCAAGGACCATGTGTCTGCTGATGTGCAATGGCCATGTTAAAAGATACCCTGTACCAGGCGTCTACCTGGAGGAAACCAATACCAGCCCGCCCCCGCCCCCGCACACACACAGACAAGCCCTGCGGTGTTCGGCAAGAGGCGATAGGGACAGGACCATGAAATCTGGAAGTCCCTAACTTCGGACCAGCAGGTAGGCAGTGGAGTTTGATTCAGCCATCTCGCTCTTGGATTATGAGCAGGAGAGCGTTTTGTCTTCCCGGCTGAGCAGCTCTCTTCTCACTCTGCTCACCCTGCATGGGGAAAGGGTAGAGAAGGTGCCCGAAAAATAGTCTGTTCTGTCCCCAACCTGACTGGAAAACCCCATCCAACAGGCTCATCTACCTGTGGTCAGAAAATCAAAGTTAAACTCAATTTCGGAACTTGGAATGTACAAACCCTCATGGATAACGAGCAAAACAATCGACCGGAACGGAGAACTGCCTTTGTTGGTCCATGAAATCAGGAGCTTCAACATTGACGTCGCTGCCTTGCAAGAAACCTGAAGGGAAGGCAAATGGTAGCTGAGGGAAGATGGCGGTGGGTACACCTTCTTCCGGAGAGGAAAACCTGAGGATTGACGCTTTTGATTACATCATAGCTGATCTTGTAACTTCTTTCCACACAGGGAGGAGAAACAATGTAGAGCTCCCACATGCTAATAATATGCATCCTCCAATGGCCGCATCACACTGAGGGTCGAACTTTATGGCTCCATCGTGAATGTAAAATGGGGGCTGGTCAAAAGCCCATTAATATTGGAGGGATTGGAAAATTCCACCTGAGGGTGTGCCTGTAAATATCTGAGGAAGGAGCAGCGCTCCGAAAGCTAGTGACATCAAAACAAACCTGTTGGATTTTAACCTGGTGTTGTAAGACTTCTTACTGAGCTCACCCCAGTCCAACGCCGGCATCTCCACATCATGTAAATATCTGCCCTGACAACGGACAAGAAGTAGATCACACACATTCTTGATTTGATTTGATTTATTATTGTCACATGTATTAGTAAAGAATAAAAAGTATTGTTTGTTGCACGCACACCGTACATAAGGAAGGAAGGAGAGACTGCAGAATGTAATGTTACAGTCATACCTAGGGTGTAGAGAAAAGATCAACTTAATATGAGGTAGGTCTCTTCAAAAGTCTGATGGCAGCAGGAAAGAAGCTGTTCTTGAGTTGGTTGGTAGTTTCCTGTGGTCTTGGGCAGAGCAGGAACCATACCAAGCCGTGATACAGCCATAAAGAATGCTTTCTATGGTGCATCTGTAAAAGTTGGTGAGAGTCGTAGCTGACATGCCACATTTCCTTAGCCTTCTGAGAAACTAGAGTTGTTGGTGGGCTTTCTTAACTATAGTGTCGGCATGGGGGGACCAGGACAGGTTGTTGGTGATCTGGACACCTAAAAACTTGAAGCTCTCGACCCTTTCCACTTCATGGGGAGAGAGAGTTTGACTGTTAGCAGACAGAGATTCTCAGTCTTAATGGTATCACATTCCCTTGTGGAAGAATAAAACCACTCTGGGGAAACATGTCATTGATTAAGGTGACAGATGTCGGTTGCCCTACAGACACAAATTATTTTTTTCACTTGGGAAAAACATAGGGATTGATTGTCAACAAGATCATTCTGAAAGAAGCATTGGAACCCGAGGAACATTTTGATCAAAGCTAATCGACAGAGAATGGAACCAGAAATATCCCCTTAAGTTATAATGGGAATCAAATGTGTTAACGAAACAAAGGCTCAAAAGCATCTGAGGAGAGATATGTTCTGTTGAATCCAGAGGTCCCAACTCGAAGATTAGACATCTAAAAATATATTTTTATTTTGCTATATAGTTACTCTGCAAGATTGGAGTATGTTGAATGAGATTAGTCCTGTGATATCAGTCTGCAATTATTTGTGTAATAATTCTCGAAATTGGGATAATAAAGCAACTTCACAATGATAAAATAAACATTGGATCGCTTTCAAATATTTAATCAGTGTCTGCTGTTTGCTTATTTCATCCAAACCCTTGATATACTTTCTAATTTATTATCAGAATATTAGATCCGCTTACATTGAAACTGGGGATTTTTTTATAGCTACAAAAAAGAAAGAGAATTAAACTAAAGTTGTTTGCTTGTGCTTTTGATTGATGTCAGAATGGAAATTGATGGCCGATTGGGGCAATAAATGAGAAATCGGCCAGGGTTGGAGGGCTAGATGGTAAGCGCAGGGGCATAGGAATGGAGGAGGACACAGAAGTCGGGAGAAACTGAGATTCTGAAGGGATTTGACTTCAAACGTTGGAATGGTTGATGTGAATGGCTGTTGTCACACAGTTGATGTGGTTTCTGTCATGATATGCACTCATGCACATAATGAGATACAGACGGGCAGTGACAGACACCCAGTACAGCCAATCAACACACAGGACAGAACACAACCAATCACCAGGCAGAACACTAGAAGGTGGCCTCCCACTATAAAACACAAGAGGCATCAACACTCTGCCTCTTTCCACTGGTGACAACTGTAGTGACAGTCAGGGTGTATATATCAGTTAGCACCTTCTACACGTGGCTCAGAGCTAGTCTGGTCTAGTTAGTTATAGCAAGCACGGTTAGATTAGTAGAGTGTCAAACCCACAGCGAACTGTGTGCCCTGCTTAACAAGTTCAATAAAGCGTATTAAACTAACATCAATGTTTGGAGTCTACTTTCAAGTACAACTGCATCCAGTTGCAGTCCGTGTTACGCCAGGGTGAATAACACAACAGTTTCAATGCTTGCAAGCAAATAAATGTTTGCAGCTGATATGGTTTCAGTTCAGTTCCTTCATTTGATAACTTTCAGTCATCAAATTATGACTTGAAAAATCATTTTCGAACACAGGTGTAATGCACCCGCGAGCAGATCAACACAGTGTCCACAGAATTCTGCCGGGGAAACCAAGGCAAGAATCATGAAATTGATCGCCTGAGACAAAAGCTACATGAGTCTCTTACTAAATAACAAATTAATAATAATAATCTTTATTAGTGTCACAAGTGGGCTTACATTAGCACTGCAATGAAGTTACTGTGAAAATCCCCTAGTCGCCAAACTCCGGCGCCTGTTCGGGTACACAGAGGCAGAATTCAGAATATAGGTCCCTGGCGCTGTGAAGCAACAGTGCTAACCACTGCTACTGTGCCACCCAAATTAATTAAAATTAATAATTCTGAGTTTCATATTTATGTGTTCAGTTGCAACCCAGCTTTATACCTAAATTATTTTAACAAATGAACGTGCAACAAAACTGTTTACTTTTCTCAGATCATGGGCGGGAATCTCCGAGCCCGCGCTGGGTCGAAGAATCGTCGGGGGCGCAGGAAATTTCCGCCACGCTGCTCCAACGCCGGGCCGCGACCGGAGAATCGGCGCAATAGCGCCCGCGCAGTCGCCGCAGCGCCGGTTGGGGGCTGCTGAAATAGGCCCCTGCGGCGATTCTCCGCGGACGACCAGCCGAAATCCCGCTGAGTTCCGCCGAGTCCCGCCCGGTGGGAGGTTAGGACCCGTGGCCACGGTAGAGGTCCTGGGGGGGGGGGGGATCTGACTCCGTGGGGGGCCTGGATCAGGAGGGGCCTACCTCCTTCCGCGCAGCCCGCTGTAAGGTCCCCGCCATGTTGCTCTGCGCCGGCGCGGAGACAGCAACCACGTGCATGCGTCGGCGCGGAGACGGCCGTCCCGTGCAGGGCCGCCTTTCGGCGCCGGAGCAGCGTGCAGCACTCCACCGCTGTGCTAGCCCCCTGAACACCGGTGAAACGCTGGGCCAGGAGGCCCGTTGATGCCGGAGTACACCACTCCGGTGTTTACGCCGGCGTCAGCACTTGGCCGGGATTTCGGAGAATCCTGGCCCATATATTTTCATTGTCGACTATCACCACAAGGTTGCATCCACATTCTTTAGACTGGCAATGATGTGTAATATTGGTTTAAGCACAAGAGGGAGCACTTTACTCTGATTTAGGAAACTGAAATGACATGAAAAGCTTTTTGTGATGCACATTTACAGTCCAAAATAGTTATCAAATTCTTCCATAATTCTCACCCAAAATACAATCTAAGTTCTTAAAATAATGTGGAAGTTTACTGGGATGTGTATTTATTGTCAAAAGTTTACAAGTTGATTGTGAATTCTTATTCTTTCAATAAGACATACAGATAATAACTATAATAACAAAAACTATGCATTTTTATGGCATCTTTGATTAGTAAAATATCCCAACAGAAGCAAAATCAAACAAACGTGAAGTCAGAGTCAAATGAAGAGATATAATGAAGGATGGTGATGGGTTTTCAGGAGAGCTAAAAGGACGGCAGGCAAGTTAAGAGGCAACAAAGCTTTTCAGGAGGGAATTCCAGAGCCTGGAACCAAGATGGCTGAAGGCATGGTTGCCATGGTTAAGTGCAGACTGTGAGGCTGTTTAGCACAGGGCTAAATCGCTGGCTTCGAATGCAGACCAAGGCAGGCCAGCAGCACGGTTCTATTCACGTAACAGCCTCCCCGAACAGGCGCCGGAATGTGGCGACTAGGAGCTTTTCACAGTAACTTCATTGAAGCCTACTTGTGACAATAAGTGATTTTCATTCATTTCATTCAATAGGGTTGCACCTGATGTTGGACTTCGACAAATAGGGAGCTCTCGGTGAGTTGTGGGGCTGTGGAAGGTTGACCGGGCCAGGGGGGATTGGGAAGTGGCATGAAAGGCTTTAAACACAAGAATAGATATTTTAGATTGGGGGGGGACCAGAAGACAAGATAGATCAGTAAAGACATGGGTGTTGATGAGGGTGGTGATATGCATCACTGTAAATGCACAAGGGGTTTATGCAGATGCACTAGGACTGAGTAAACACTAGAGGGAGCACCAGAGATATCATGATATGCAGACATAAAGTGGCAGATCAGAAGCATCACACCCACACGTGGATGAGAGCAGACTGGTTAGTTAGACTGAGTTACTATAGCAAGATTAGCAGGAGAGTCAAACTCAAGTAGGAGAATTGTTAACTGTTCAATAAGCGTGTTAAACCTATCTCCAAGTCTGAACCTTCCTTTGTCAGAGTATACATCAAGGAAGCAGCTTATGCTACATGAAGATGCATAACACAACAATGAGGACTTGGTGTAGAATCAGGGGCGAAATTCTCCGGAAACGGCGCGATGTCCGCCGACCAGCGTCAAAAACGGCGCAAATCAGTCGGGCATCGCGCCGCCCCAAAGGTGCGGAATCCTCCGCATCTTGGGGGGGCCGAGCCCTAACCTTGAGGGGCTAGGCCCGCGCCGGACTGATTTCCGCCCCGCCAGCTGGCGGAAGTGCCCCGCCAGCTGGCGCGGAAATGACATTGCCGGGCGGCGCATGCGCGGGAGCGTTAGCGGCCGCTCACGGCATCCCCGCGCATGCGCTGTGGAGGGAGTCTCTTCCGCCTCCGCCATGGTGGAGACCGTGGTGAAGGCGGAAGGAAAAGAGTGCCCCCACGGCACAGGCCTGCCCGCGGATCGGTGGGCCCCGATCGCGGGCCAGGCCAGCGTGGGGGCACCCCCCGGGGCCAGATCGCCCCGCGCCCCCCCCCCAGGACCCCGGAGCCCGCCCGCGCCGCCTTGTCCCGCCGGTAAGGTAGGTGGTTTAAGCCACCCCGGCGGGACAGGCATTCTAGCAGCGGGACTTCGGCCCATCCGGGCTGGAGAATCGCGAGAGGGGGCCCGCCAATCGGCGCGGCGCGATTCCCGCCCCCGCCGAATCTCCGGTGCCGGAGAATTCGGCAACCGGCGGGATTCACGTCAGCCCTCGGTGATTCTCCGACCCGGCGGGGGGTCGGAGAATCTCGCCCAAGATGTGGGAAGCGGAGATTTGAATGAACTGAATTTTATAGAGGGTGACCTTAAGAGCAATAAATTAATCGAGTTTAGATGGATAATGTCACAGACATCATTTGCAGCACAGTAGGGTGAAACAAGTAATATTACAGAGGTCTTTGAGTGTTGGAGATGACATGGGATCAGAAAATTATCTTCGGGTTGAATAGGACACTGGAGTTGCAAACCTTCGGGTTCAGCTGAGGCACTGCCCCAGGATGGGATCAAATCCGTGACTAGAGAAGAAGGTTGGCAGTGGTCTCAAAGGCAAATTTGGTCTCCCGTTGTTTCAGTGGAGGACATATTGTCTCATCTCAAAATGGACGTCCGACAAACTATCTGATAAACCACAGGCAGTGAGGAAGAGTTGGTGTTGCTGGGGAACTCATTTTTGACAGCTTGTCTATGGAACCGAGCATATTTTCCAATAATTTTGTCGAGGAGCAGTGCATAGATGAGAAATAGGAAGGGGCCAATCATCCCCAAAATGCTGAGGCAACAGAACAACTGGACAAGTCAGATGGGAATAATGTGAGGACAGCTGAGCTCAGCTGGACAACAGAAGCTAGGTTGTGGAGTGGAATGGCTGAAGACAAGGTGAGAAAACTTAGGAGGGACAATGCACCATGGTCACAGCTCAACTGAATCTATCCTCCAGTCTTCTGCTTTCAGCGTTCGGAAGGGAATATTGGCATTGATGAGAATTGACAGGTCAGATAGGAGACAGATCATCCCTCCAGCATGGGAATCTTGAACAAAAGAACGTAATCTTAGGATGCCCGCTTAGCTGGTTAACAGCAAAACCTGGAAAAAATACTGAGAGGGTTGTAAAAGTATAGAAGACCCTCTCCCAGAAGGCTATAGATATCAAGATAAATGAGTTGATTAACAACAGTAACTTGCAGTTATATTGCACCTTTAACATGGCAAAACCATCCCAGGTACTTTAAAAGAGAAATAAACAATTCCTCGTGGATACGTGGTGGACAGGCTTCTAGTGCACAACCTGGTGAGCACCACACAGTTGCTGATGCACATCAGGTGGAGGGAGGAATGCCCAGGCGAGACATCAGTTGGAGGTCTGCTGGATCCCATGAGCTAGCTGGGTCCCAGTCAGATGCTGAGCCTCAGGACCAGGTTTACCCAGAGCTGTTGTAGTTGAGAGGGTGTGGCCGTGAAAGTCAGAGGGGGATGTCGGCGACACTCCAGCAGGTCCACAGCTGCTTGGAGGAGTCCCAATGCCTTCGGCACAAGAGGTAGTGCCGGTGATGTGTGGCGCCAAGGCCAACACTGCTAGGGTGGCGACCACAGTGGAGAGCCTGGAGCACAATGCCAGCACCATGAGTAATGGTGCACAAGGCATTGCTCAGTCAGTGACGGGCATAGCTGAGCACCTCAAGCCTCTGGGAATGGCGAACCCTTCCTGCCACTACCTGCCCTCCATCATCCAGCTGGTCCTGCAGGTCCTCCCTTGGCTCAGCCTCTAGCCCCTGGTCGGGCTCCTCCTCCTCCTCATCTCCAGCACATCACCCAGCTGCTGTGACAGGTTGCAGAGGGTACAGAAGACTACCACAAAGCGGGTGACCCTCTGGGGGGGAAACTGCAGGGCACCACCAGAGTGGTCGAGGCATTGGAACTGTTTTTTTTAAAATAAACATTTTATTGAGGTATTTTTGGTATTGTAACAACAACAAAATAAACAATGTACATGAAACTATAAACATAGTGCAAAAGCCGTCTCCCTTTCTTAGAGGTCCCACCTTTATTAACCCCCTACTCTAAGCTAAACTAACACCGCCACCCCCCCCCCCCCCCACCTTCTGCTGACGATTAATTTTCCACGAAGAAGTCGATGAACGGTTGCCACCTCCGGGCGAACCCGAACAGTGACCCTCTCAAGTCGAACTTGATTTTCTCCAAACAGAGAAAGCTAGCCATGTCCGATAGCCAGGTCTCCGACTTCGGGGGCTTTGAGTCCCTCCAAGCTAATAGTATCCGTCTCCGGGCTACCAGGGAAGCAAAGGCCAGAACGTCTGCCTCTTCTCCTGGATTCCCGGGTCTTCCGACACCCCGAAAATCGCCACCTCTGGACTCAGTGCCACCCTTGTTTTTAACACCGTGGACATGACATCTGCAAACCCCAGCCAAAATCCCCTAAGCTTCGGACATGCCCAGAACATGTGGACATGGTTCGCTGGTCCTCCCGCACATTTTGCACACCTGTCTTCCACCCCAAAGAATCTGCTCATCAGGGCCACTGTCATGTGAGCCCGATGAATGACCTTGATTTGTATTAGGTCGAGTCTGGCCCATGTTGCGGACGCGTTGACTCTACTCAACGCGTCCACCCATAGACCATCCTCTATCTCTCCTCCCAGCTCCTCCTCCCACTTGCGCTTCAGCTCCTCGGTCTGCGTCACCTTTGACCCCACAAGTTCCTTGTAAATATCAGAAACACTCCC
This sequence comes from Scyliorhinus torazame, assembly GCF_047496885.1. Taxonomy (NCBI): domain Eukaryota; kingdom Metazoa; phylum Chordata; class Chondrichthyes; order Carcharhiniformes; family Scyliorhinidae; genus Scyliorhinus; species Scyliorhinus torazame. Next base: position 66,970,565 of record NC_092712.1, on the reverse strand, counting down.
TTCTCCTACCCACCCTCTGGAAACTATCCTGTCCTGAATCCCCCTTAGTGGTAGGAGCGGGAAGGTTGACACCTGTTTACGTAAGAAATCCCACACCTGCAGATACCTGAATTTGTTTCCCCTCGCCAACCCAAACCACTCCTCCAGCGCCCTCATACTCAGAAAGCTCCCCTCTATAAACATGTCCCCCATCCTTTCAATCCCTGCTCTCCGCCATATCCAGAACTCCCCATCCATACTTCCTGGGGCAAACCGATGATTATTACAGATTGGGGACCAGACCGATGCTCCCTCTGCTCCCACATGCCGCCTCCATTGCCCCCAGACACTCAGGACCGCCACTACCACGGGACTGGTGGAGTACCATGCCGGCGGGAACGGCAGAGGCGCAGTTACCAATGCCCCCAGACTGTGCGCTTGCATGAATCCGCCTCCATATGCTCCCTTGCCGACCCCTCCCCCACCACCCACTTCCTGATCTTGGCGATATGAAATGAAATGAATGAAAATCGCTTATTGTCACAAGTAGGCTTCAAATGAAGTTACTGTGAAAAGCCTCTAGTCGCCACATTCCGGCGCCTGTTCGGGGAGGCTGGTACAGGAATTGAACCGTGCTGCTGGCCTGCCTTTGTCTGCCTTCAAAGCCAGCGATTTAGCCCCATGCTAAACCTGCCCCTCTGTGCTAAACCAGCCCCTGTGCTATATTCACCACCCAGTAATAGTTACTAGAATTTGGCAGCCAGCCCGCCCTCTCCCCGACTCCACTCAAGCATTACCTTCCTTACTCACGGGGTCGTGCCCGCCCAAACAAAGCCAGTGATCACTTTGTTGACCCGTTTAAAAAAGGACCGTGGAATAAAGATGGGGAGACTCTGAAATACAAACAGGAATCTCGGGAGTGTCATAATATCCAGTCATGTATATAATGAGATGCAGACAGGCAGTGATTGACACACAGGATGACCAGTAAGCACACAACACAGTGCAGCCAATCACCAGACAGGACACTACCACTATAAAGCCAGAGGGCACTAGGTTTCCCGCTCTCTCGGGACCCAGCCACTGAGGCAGTCAGAGTCCACGAGCTAGCACAGTGCAAATACCATGCGGTATTTAGTAAGTTTGGTCAGACTACTAAAAGGTCTCCAGTCAGTTCACTACAGTGTCGACCCACAGCTGAATATGTATATCAGTTCTATCGTTGAATATGATGTGGAGATGCCGGCGTTGGACTGGGGTGAGCACAGTAAGAAGTCTTACTGTGCTCACCCCGTGAGAAGTCAACACGTCATTGATGACGATGAACATCTTGCCAAGGTCATCCCCACCCCCCCACTACTTGCCTTCAAACAACCGCGCAACCTCAAACGAACCATTGTTTGCAGCAAACTACCCAGTCTTCAGAACAGTGACCACGACACCACACAACCTTGCCATGGCAATCTCTGCAAGACGTGCCAGATCATCGACATGGATACCACTATTACACGTGAGAACACCACCCACCAGGTACACGGTACATACTCGTGCGACTCGGCCAACGTTGTCTACCTCATACGCTGCAGGAAAGGATGTCCCGAAGCGTGGTACATTGGCGAGACCATGCAGACGCTGCGACAACGAATGAACGGACATCGCGCAACAATCACCAGGCAGGAATGTTCCCTTCCAGTCGGGGAACACTTCAGCAGTCAAGGGCATTCAGCCTCTGATCTCCGGGTAAGCGTTCGCCAAGGCGGCCTTCAGGATGCGTGACAACGCAGAATCACCGAGCAGAAACTTATAGCCAAGTTCCGCACACATGAGTGCGGCCTCAACCGGGACCTGGGATTCATGTCGCATTACATTCATCCCCCACCATCTGGCCTGCGAAATCCTACCAACTGTCCTGGCTTGATGCAATTCACACCTCTTTAACCTGGGGTCACCCCATCTCTGGATCTGTCAAGATTTAATCACCTGCTAATGGTCGCATTCCAAGCATTGTTTGGCATCTTTGAATTTGTCTATATATGTGTTTCTGGAACATACCTCTTCATTCACCTGAGGAAGGAGCAGTGCTCCGAAAGCTAGTGACATCGAAACAAACCTGTTGGACTTTAACCTGGTGTTGTAAGACTTCTTACTATCGTTGAATAAAACAGTGTTGGATCCAGTGTTAGACGTCTGTTTCTAGCTTCCCTGCATCGAGTGCAGTCCACATCGAACCTACCTGCCTAACACATCAGGGAGGACCGTCATCTTCACCGTCTCCACCACCAACCCCCCCCCCCCACCCCCCCCCCCCCACGACCAGCCCCTTGAGGCTCTCAGAGCAATTGCCAACGGCACTATAGCTAGCGCGAACAACATTGGGGAGAGGGGGCATCCCTATCTCGTCCCCCGGTGCAGTGTAAAAAAGTCCGATGTTGTCCTATTCATCCGTACGCTTGCTACAGGAGCCTGATACAGCAACCTGACCCAGTCAATAAAGTCCCGCCCAAACCCGAACCGTCCCAGTACCTCCCACAGATAATCCCATTCTACCCTTTTCTGCATCCATTGTGATCACTACCTCCACCTCCCTACCTTCCGGGGGCATCATGATCACGTTCAACAACCTTCTTACATTGGCCACCAACTGCCTACCCTTAACAAACCCCGTCTGGTCCTCCCCAATAATGTCCGGAACACAATCCTCAATCCTGGAGGACAACATTTTGGCCAGCAATTCCGCATCCACTTTCAACAGGGATATCGGCCTGTAGGACCCACACAGCTCCGGGTTCTTGTCCTGCTTCAGAATCAGCGAAATCGTGGCCTGTGACATCGTCGGGGCAGCCCCCTCTTTCCCTTGCCTCATTGAACATCCTCATCAACACAGGCCCCAATATCCCAGAGAACTTTTTATAAAACTCCACTGGGTACTCGTCTGGCCCCGGGGCTTTCCACGACTGCATGGCCTTCAGACCCTCCACTATCTCTTCCAACCCAATCGGTCATCTCAGCCCTTCTACCAGCGTCCACCTTTGGGAAAATCAGCCCCTCCAAGAAGTGCCTCATCCCCTCCAGCCCCGTAGGGGGTTCCGATCTATACAGCCTGCTGTAGAAATCCCTAAATGCCTTATTCACCCCTGCTGAATCTCCAACCAGGTTCCCATCTCTGTCATTTACTTTCCCTATCTCCCTGGCTGCCTCCCTCTTTCTAAGCTGCTGTGCAAGCATTCTGTTGGTTTTCTCTCCATGCTCATAGATCGCCCCCCTCGCCCTTCTCAGCTGCTCCACTGCCGTCCCTGTGGTTAACAAGCCGAACTCCGCCTGTAGCCTCCGCCGTTCCCTTAAAAGCCCTGCTTCTGGGGTCTCCGCATACCTCCTATCGATCTGTAATATCTCCTTTACCAGTCAGTCCATCTCTGCCCTGTCCACCTTCTCCCTATGGGCCCGTATCAAGATCAGCTCCCCTCTGACCACCGCCTTCAGTGCTTCCCAAACCACCGGTGCTGAAATTTCCCCCGTGTCGTTGACCTGCAGGTAGTTTTGAATACATTTCCTCAGCCGCTCGCACACCCCTTCGTCAGCCAAAAGTCCCACATCTAACCTCCAGTGCAGATGCTGGTTACTGTCTTTACTAACCGGCAGGTCAACCCAGTGTGGAGCATGGTCTGAGATTGTGATCGCCGAGTACCCGTTGTCCACCACCCCTGCCAGCAAGGCCCTGCTCAAAATAAAGAAATCAATCCGGGAATACACTTTATGCACATGTGAGTAGAAGGAGAACTCTTTCACCCTCGGCTGCCCAAATCTCCATGGATCCACCCCCCCATCTGCTCCATGAACTCTTTTAGTTCCTTTGCCATTGCTGGCACCCTGCCCGTTCTCGAGCTTGACCGGTCCAAGCCACTAACTGTGTTGAAGTCCCCTCCAATGACCAACCTGTGCGAGTCCAGGTCTGGTATCTCCCCAGCATCCTCTTTATAAACTCCACATCATCCCAATTTGACGAATACACATTTACTAATACCACCTGCACCCCCTCTAACTTCCCACTGAACATAATGTACCGACCTCCCACGTCCGAGACTATTCTACCCGCCTCAAACACCACCCGCTTATTGATCAGGATTGCGACCCATCTAGTCTTTGAGTCAAGTCCCGAGTGAAAGACCTGACTGACCCAGCCTTTCCTCAATCTAATCTGGTCAGTTACTCTAAGGTGTGTCTCCTGCAACAGTACCACGTCCGCCTTCAGTCCCCTGAGATGCGCAAACACACGTGCCCTCCTGAACAGCCCATTTAACCCTCAAACATTCCAGATGATCAGCCTAGCTGGGGGGGGGGGTGCTCATTGCCCACCCCCTTCGCCGATCAACCATCCCCTTTTTTGGGCCCGCCTCCAGCCCATGCTCCGCGCCTCCACCGGTCCGCCCCCAGGCAGCCTCTGCCCCCAACTTCCTCTCTGTCCCTTAGCCCAAGTCCCTCACTCGTCAGCAGAACATTTCCCCCCCTCCCCCCCAGTAACAACCCTCTGTAACCCAACCCCTTTAATCAAGTGAACATATGCACACACCCCACTGCGCTTCCGTGAACTAGCCTGCCCAGCGAGCTTGGTGGCCCCCATCCCTGGCGCCGGATAGTCTACCACCTATTGTTCCCGCCCCACCCTCCCCCCCACTCATACAAACATACTCCAATATCAAACAATCCCCACACAATTGCCCGACAGAAAAAAACCCAAGATCTAAACAAGCACACCTCCATCCCCCAACAGTGCAAATGAAAATCTTAACTCACTCAGCTCTACTGCTGGTCCCAAATCAATGCAAAAGGCCTTCCAAAACAGCTTCCAAAAAACGAAAAACGAGAAACTTTTTATTTTTAAAACAGAAAAAAAAACAAGAATGTTGCAGCAAAGTTCAACAGTTCTCAGTCCACCCCCAGTCCTTTCCTTTTCGCGAAGTCCAGCGCGTCCTCAGGCGACTCAAAATAAAAGTGCAGTTTGTCATAATATACACATCAGTATATGATGGTGCAGAGACACAGACTGACTGACACACTGCAAGATCAATCAACACACACAACACAGCAGCCAATCATCAGTTAGGGCACGGTCACTATAAAGACAGAGGGCGCCAGTTTTCCCGCTCATTCGGGATTCAGCCTCTGAGACAGACAGAGCCCGCAGTCAGGAGCACAAACATCCACCATGTGCTAGCAGTATAGGCTGGTCAGGTTAGGCATAGGTCTTCAGTCATTCTAACATAGTGTCGACCCACAGTGCAAGTATGTTTAACAGCTCTTAGTTAAATAAAATAGAGTTGTACTATTACAAGTGTTGGTAGCCTGTCTATGTTACTGCTAAGGTAAACGCAGTCTCCACAGATCCAGAGTACCCAACACATCATGGTACCAGTATGTGATGTTAGAGTTTAATAGACCTACCTTCAAGTGATCTGCCTTCGACCAGCAATCAGCCACCCGGTAGTATGGACAGCGTCCGCCCTCTCCCACCGCTCCGCACCACCGGCAACCTCGGTGCGAACTGGAAAGTCTTTAAACAACGATTCCAGCTATACCTCGAAGCTACAGACTTGGAAGCTGCTTCAGACGCCAGGAAGATTGCTCTCTTCCTTTCCACGGCCGGGAACCATGCCATCCATATCTTCAACTCTGTCACTTTCGCTGAAGGTGAAGACAAGTCCAAGTTCAAGACAGTCCTGCTCAAATTCGACAGTCACTGTGATATTGAGGTAAATGAAAGTTTTGAGCGCTATGTCTTTCAACAGCATCTGCAGGGTAAGGATGAACCTTTTTAATCTTTCCTCACCCACCTTCGCATCCTCGCGCAGTCCTGCAATTATGGCTCATCGTCCGACTCGATGGTCCGTGACCAGATCGTTTTCGGTGTGCAATCGGACCCCCTACGCCAGCAGCTCCTCAAGGTTAGCAGCTCACCCTTGCGATAGCCATCGAGACCTGCGTTCTGCATGAACACGCCACTAACTGATACTCGCACATTCAAGCGGCTGAAACGGCGCGGCAATGTCCCCACAAGGCAAAGCGGGTGCAAGCCATTAAACAACTCCAGGGCCTAAGCCTGGATGAGGGCGGCCATTTTGCACGTTTTTCGCGGGCTCCCACGCATGCGCGCACTGACCGAGGGGACGGCGAGGCCGAAGACCGCACTGCGCAGGCGCGCACTACGTACGACCGCACCACGCATGCGCGGTGGCATACCGAACGTTCCGACATCACGATGTGTGGCAACTGTGGCTCCGCCCACTTAATGCGGCAATATCCTGCAAAATCCCGATGCTGTCTCCAATCTGGCACGTTTGGCCACTATGCAGCCCTATGCAGGTCTTCTCAACCTACTACCTCTCATCACTCCAACCAGCCACGCAGCGATGTCCGAACCATCCAGCCACCGGTCACCGATTCCGACTCTGACTTGATTCCAGACCTTGACACCGAGGACCCTAAAGCACCATTTTGGGTGGGCATCATCACCAAACACAAGATGCTCCAGAAGACAAAAGCCAAGTCTCTCCCAATATTCAGCATTGATCCGGACGACGAATGGTGTGCCACCCTCACGGTCAACCGATTCCGCCTCCGATTCCGCCTGGACACTGGAGCCTCAGCCAACCTCATTACGCGATCTGACCTTGAATGCCTCCATGTCAAGCCTACCATCCTGCCATCCGCCTGCCAGCTTCTGGACTATAATGGTAATGCCATTGCTGCCAGTGGCTCTTGCCAGCTTGAAGTGTCGCACCGGTCATTAAAGGCTAACCTGCCATTCGAAATAGTGGGATCCACTAAAGCCTCCCTGCGTGGTGCTCAGGCGTGCAAACTTCTAAACCTTGTCCAAAGGTTTCACTCCCTGTCACCCGCTGACGCTTCCGCATCTCAGGACGCTGACTTTCGGACACAGCTGAACGCCATCATCACCTGATACCACGGTGTATTCGAGGGCATGGGCACACTCCCATACACTTATAAAATCTTGTTAAAACCAAATGCCGCGCCTGTGGTGCACGCACCTCGCAGGATACCAGCACCCGTCAAGGACCGCCTCAAGCAGCAGCTGCAGGACCTCCAGGACCAGGGTGTAATTTTGAAAGTGACAGAACCGACTGACTGGGTCAGCTCTATGGTGTGCGTGAAAAAAACATCCGGCGAACTACGCATATATTCACCAAGCTAGACACATCCAAGGGGTTCTGGCAGATCCAACTCGATGCATCCAGTCGGAAGCTCTGCACCTTTAACACTCCATTTATCCGGTATTGCTACAACCGGATGCCGTTTGGCATCATCTCTGCATCGGATGTGTTCTACAGAATAATGGAGCAGATGATGGAAGGTATCGAAGGGGTTCGCATACATGTGGACGACATCATCGTCTAGTCTACCACCCCGCAGGAGCACATTGATCGCCTCCAACGTGTCTTCCGACGAATCCATGAGCATGGCCTCCGCCTCAACAGGGCCAAATGCTCCTTTGATCAAACAGAAATAAAATTCCTCGGAGACCACATTTCACAGTTTGGCGTGCAGCTGGATGCTGACAAGGTATCTGCCTTTAAGGCCATGAAGACAGCGGAGGACAAGAAGGCGGTCCTCCGCTTCCTGGGCATGGTCAATATCCTGTGGAAATTCATCCCTAACCTCGCCTCCCACACCACGGCTCTCAGGAACCTGGTTAAGAAGACGACTGAGTTCCAATGGCTCCCCGCCCACGAACAAGAATGGCGGGAACTCAGAGCGAAGCTGACCAAGGCCCCGGTGTTGGCATTTTTCGATCCGGCCAAAGAAACAAAGATCTCCACGGATGCCAGTTAGTCTGGCATTGGAGCAGTGCTCCTTCAACGTGACGCCGCCTCCTCATGGGCTCCTGTCGCATATTTGGTGCAATGACGCCCACCAAACAGCGCTATGCGCAAATTGAAAAAGAGTGCCTGGGGCTTCTTACCGGAGTCGTCAACTTCCATGACTATGTCTATGGACTCCCAAAGTTCACAGTCCAGACAGACCACAGGCCACTGGTCAATATCATTCAAAAAGACCTTAACGACAATATGCCGTGCTTGCAGCGCATTCTCCTTAAACTCAGGCGGTACGACGTTGAACTCGTCTACACCCCAGGTAAGGAGCTCATCGTCGCCGATGCACTCTCCCGATCTGTCACCACACCCTGCGACCCAGCGGGCTTTGTGTGCCAAATTGATGCTCAGGTGGCATTCGCCTCATCCAATCTGCCCGCCACGGACGAACGACTCATCCAGATTCGTCGTGAGACGGCCAACAATCCCCTGCTCCAACGTGTCATGCGCCACCTGACAGACGGGTGGCTCAAGGGCCAATGCCCTCAATTCTATAACATTAAAGATGGCGGTGGGTAGATGGAATTCTACTAAAGCTGGACGGATCGTCATTCCGCACAGCATGCTGAACCTCGTCCTTGAGCAGCTCCACGAGGGCCAACTGGGAGTGGGGAAATGCCGCCGACAGGCCCATGAGGCAGTGTACTGGCCTGGAATCAACGAGGACATTGCCAACGCCGTTCTTAATTGCCCAACATGCCAGTGTTTCATGCTTGCTCAGCCAAGGGAGACCTTGAAACCCATTAGTTGGTCACGTTCCCCTGGACCAAAGTGGGCATCGACCTGTTCCATGTACTTGGCCGGGACCACGACCTCATAGTGGACTATTTCTCAAACTACCCGGAGGTAGTTAGGCTACACGACCTCACCTCAACTGCGGTCATCCTTGCGTGCAAGGAAACCTTCGCTCGCCATGGCATCCCGCTCACGGTCATGTCCGACAATGGCCCGTGTTTTGCCAGTCAGGAGTGGTCCAATTTTGCCAAACGATACAACTTCACACATGTCACGTCCAGTCCCCATTACCCCCAATCCAATGGCAAAGCTGAAAAGGGGGTGCACATTGTCAAACGGCTCCTGTGCAAGGCGGCCGATGCAGGATCCGATTTTTACCTCGCCCTGCTTGCTTACAGATCAGCTCCATTGTCCACCGGCCTGTCACCGGCTCAATTGTTGATGAATCGCACGCTGCGGACGACGGTGCCGGCCATTCATGTCCCGGACTTGGATAACCTTCCGGTCCTTCGTCGAATGCAGTTGTCTCGGCCCCAACACAAATCGGCGTACGACGCCCGCGCCACGGATCTCCCTGCTCTGGCTCCTGATGTCGAGGTCCGTGTCCAACTTCCCGATGGTGGTTGGTCCGCCACCGCTGTGGTGCTCAGACAAGTGACCCCCAGGTCATTTTTGGTTTGTCTACAAGATGGCTCTCTTCTTCGCCGAAATAGGCGGGCACTACGACTCCTTCCTCGCTCGCCACCAGATCATCCTGTCCTGCCTCGCCGTCACGACGAACCCGTCACGGACTTTGCAGATCTCCCTTTCGCTCTGCCACCCTCTGAGTCTGACACAGTCCTGCCCATTCCAGAACAGGCGGCCCCCGACCCACCCTTGAGGTGGTCAACCTGAATTCGTCGCCCACCTGAGACTGAATTTATGAACTGCCTGAATTCATGGACTGTTTGAACTCATGAACTGATTGTTTTGTTACCCTGTTTGATTAACTCACTGGTTTGTACATACTGTTGTTCCAGTTATATTTTGTGTTACATACTGTCCATCTGCACTAGACACCTTCCAATGTAAATATCTTAGAGTTTCTGTACATAGTCCTGTAAATATGCTCGCATGTGCCACACAGAGTTAGGAACATTCGCATACTACATTATTTATTGCCACAAACACATTTTTTTTTAGAAAAGGGTGGATGTCATAATATAGACATCAGTACATGATGGTGCAGAGAGACACACTGACTGACACACTGCAAGACCAATCAACACACAAAACACAGCAGCCAATCACCAGTTAGAGAACGGTCACTATAAAGACAGAGGGCACTAGTTTTCCCGTTCATTCGGGATGCAGCCTCTGAGACAGACAGAGCCCGCAGTCAGTTGCACAAACATCCACCATGTGCTAGCAGTATAGGCTGGTCAGGTTAGGCATAGGTCTTCAGTCAATCTAACATAGTGTCGACCCACAGTGCAAGTATGTTTAATAGCTCTTAGTTAAATAAAATAGAGTTGTACTATTACAAGTGTTGGTAGCCTGTCTATGTTACTGCTAAGGTAAACGCAGTCTCCACAGATCCAGAGTACCCAACACGTCACTGTTCCTCGTGCGTGACCCAGAGACGGGCCGGATACAACAGTCCGAACTTCACCTTTTTCTTAAACAGGATCAACCTAATCTGGTTGAAGCCTGCTCTTCTCCTGGTCACCTCCACACTCAGGTCTTGGTATACCCGTAGGATACTGTGTTCCACTTACAGCTCCGTGTCTGCTTGGCCCACTGCAGAATACGCTCCTTATCCAAGTACCTGTGGAATCTCACCACCATTGCCCTCGGGGGGGGGTCTCCCATTCGCTGCTTCCTCGCGAGTGCTCTGTGAGTTCTGTCCACCTCCGTGGGTCGGGAAATTGTTCCCTCCCCCTGCAGCTTCTCAAACATATGCCCCAGTGTCCGCTCCTTCTGACCCCTCCGGATACCCAACGATTCTCAAGTTCTGCCAGCGGGACCTATTCTCTACGTCCCCCACCTTCTCCAGGAGCCTTTTCTGCTGGTCTCTCAGCATCCCCACCTCCAATTCCACCGCAGTTTGATGTTCCTCCTGCTCAGCCAGAACATTCTCTACTTTCTGGATCGCCCGATCTAGGGCGTCCAATCTAAGCTCCAGCCGCTCAATTGACTCTTTCATCGGGTCCAAGCAGTCCTGCTTCTGCTTAACGAAGCCTTCCTGAATAACTTGCATCAGTTGCCCCATTGACCGCTGGGTCGACAAGCCAGAGGTCCGGTCCTCCGCCATCCTGTCTCCCGCTGCAGCTTCAGCCCAAGCCTTCTCTGTCTTTCTGTTTCTGCCTTTACGAGCACTTCTAGTCCCTCTCGCCATGCACCGATGTGGGAATTCAGTACACAATTGCCTCTGTCATCAGTTTTATAATTCAAGTCCAGTAGAAAATCGGGGGAAAAGGTCCAAATGTCTGATCAGAGCGGGAGCCACCAAATGTGCGACTTACTCCTTCATAGTCGCCACCGGAAGTCATCGGAACTGTATTTTAAGCAGTCTGATGCACAGCTTAATGACAGCCCGGCACATGGGCCTCGTTATATCTGGTCTCCGCATCGGTCACCGGCCTCCACACCAGCATCATTTGCCAGGTCCTAAACGAGTATCCCATCGCCCCCAAGAGCCATTCGGACATCCTGGGTTGCCCTTCAAAGAGGCTAAGGATCTCCGACTGCCCCAGGATACAGCTGTTGAGGACAGTCCCAGGGAAGCATGCACACATGTGCATGATTTTGAGGTGAGGCGCGCAAGAGATGGGGACATCCCGACGCTGGCGGAAAATCCTGCTGCCCGGGCATCCTGTTGGGCTTGGCCCAGGTCAAAGTTTATATAGTTAGCCACCCACGCTAACAGAGCAGCCATGACTTTGAATGCACTTATGGCTGTAGTTTGTGAAATGCCGCACAAGTCCCACTCGAGCCCTGGAATGATCCTGAGGTGTAAAAGTTCAGGATTGCGATGACCTTGATGGTCACCGGGTGTGGGTATCCTCCTCCTCCATGTGGTGCCAGGTCTTCAAGGACAAGGCACAGTTGCCGCACCGTCCCCTTGTTGAGGCAGAGCCTTCTGCGACACACGCTGTCCATCATCTGTTGGAAGGACTCGTGGCTCCTGTATACCTTGGGCAGTCGCTGGCCTCCCCCTCTGGGTCCCACCCTGGCCTGATGGGCAGCCGGACCCTCAGAGTATGGGATGGGGCCCGGTACATGGACCGCCACCATAAGCCTCTGCTGCAGCTGCCTTCTCTGGCCACTTGGTCGACCACCAGCACCGCGACGGCAGCTTCCGCTGGGTCCAAGATGTCATCCATATTGTGTAATATCTATAAGGAATTGGAGATGGTTTGAGACAATCAACTATGGCTTCCAGCCCAGTACCCTCAGGTCCCCCATGGCTCCACTCCTCCCCCACTCACATCCCCTGCCAATCCCTCAGTGCGCCATCCTGTCCACCCTTCATACGCACCCCCGAACTCCGCGGGGGGCCCTGGGCACCGGACCCCAGTCCCCGTACCCCAGACACTCGCTGGCACCGTTATCTGGATCAGGCTCTGGTTCCCTCCTGGTTCACACACCCACCTTCTGGTCGAGGGAGTGTCCCTAGTGCTGAGGCCCAGCTCTTGGGTGGTTGGATGTTGGCTGCTGCTTCTGTGGTGTTGAAGCCTCTGGTGTTCAGGCAAAGTGTCCAGGCCTCATGGTCAGATTGGGATACTAAGCAATAACCCCCACCTGCAATGTGGCATGTCTACCCACGGGAATCCACTTGGGTATATTTTAGTTCAATAATAGTCGACATATAACAATAACCATGAAACTACAAGGAAACAGCACTGTGCTATATACACAGGTACCAATGCACTATAAAACATTGGTACAAACGTAAAACCATAACAGTGTAGTTACACAAAACAAACAAATACACATTAACCAAGAACCAAACAACAGTACAAAGAATGTACCAGCATCCGAATAATCCCACCTCTCCCTCCCCCTCCTGCAGCTCCTAGCAGCAGACCAGCCAGAAAGTCACACTGACACAGAGCATGGCGGATGAGAGAGAGAACATCCCTTTCCGGACTCCCGCCACAGAAAAAAGGGGCTCCAGCTAACAAATACACAGCATCCAAACGTGAAACAGGTAACAGTATAGCAAAGTTACCAGCATCTGAGCCAACTCACGCTCTCTCCCCTACATACAGCTCCCAGTCACAGGACATGGTGGAAGGGTGAGTGAACGCCTCTTTTTGGATTCTAGACCGCAGCCAAAAGGGGCTGCGGCTAACAAACACGCGGCCTCCAGACATCAAACGACAAACAGTCAATAGTGTATTAAAGCCACCTGCATCCGAGCCAACTTGCGCTCTCTCCCCTTCCCACAGCCCCCAGCTGCAAGGCATGGTGGAAGAACAAGTGAACACTCCTTTCGGATTCCAGAGTGCAAACAAAAGGGGCTATGGCTAACAAACACACGGCCTCCAGACATCAAACAATAAACAAGCGACAATACAAAACCTCTCCCTCCCACCCCCTACAGTCACAGAGTGGGGCGGCAGAGTGAGAGTGAGAGAGCACACCCTCCCCCTTTCCTGCACTGGCAATAGGTCATCCCTCCCTTTCCTTGCTCCAGGCCACAGAAGTAAAAGTGCAACAAACAAGACAAACAGAGACATCAAACACAAAACAACCAATATTGCAACAAAACCACTCGCATCTGAGCCAACTCTTGCTCTCTCTCCCCTTCCTGGAACTCCCAGCTGGAAGGCATGGTGGAAGAACGAGTGAACACGCCTTAGAACATAGAACATAGAAAAATACAGCACAGAACAGGCCCTTTGGCCCATGGTGTTGTGCCGAACCTTTGTCCTAGATTAATCATAGATTATCATAGAATTTACAGTGCAGAAGGAGGCCATTCGGCCCGTCGAGTCTGCACCAGCTCTTGGAAAGAGCACCCTACCCAAGGTCAACACCTCCACCCTATCCCCATAACGCAGTAACCCCACCCAACACTAAGGGAAATTTTGGACACTAAGGGCAATTTATCATGGCCAATCCACCTAACCTGCACATCTTTGGACTGTGGGAGGAAACCGGAGCACCCGGTGGAAACCCACACACACACGGGGAGGATGTGCAGACTCCGCACAGACAGTGACCCAAGCTGGAATCGAACCTGGGACCCTGGAGCTGTGAAGCAATTGTGCTATCCACAATGCTACCATGCTGCCCCCCACAATGCTACCATCCTGCAGTTCCTTTGTGTTGGTCACTGAGAAATTGATATCTCTTTTTAAAATTAATTGGTGTCAACGGAAATACTAACACAGGACATGGGTTTGGGGAGAGAGGTTCCTTCCACCATTCACCTTAAATTTATGTCCCCTTGTAATGGTTTGTTCCATCCGGGGAAAAAGTCTCTGACTGTCTACTCTATCTATTCCCCTGATCATCTCATAAACCTCTATCAAGTCGCCCCTCATCCTTCTCCGTTCTAATGAGAAAAGGCCCAGCATCCTCAACCTTTCCTCGTAAGACCTACTCTCCATTCCATGCAACAGCCTGGTAAATCTCCTTTGCACCTTTTCCAAAGCTTCCACATCCTTCCTAAAATGAGGTGACCAGAACTGTACACAGTACTCCAAATGTGGCCTTACCAAGGTTTGTACAGCTGCATCATCACCTCATGGCTCTTAAATTCAATCCCTCTCTTAATGAATGCTAGCACACCACAGGCCCTCTTCACAGCTCTATCCACTTAAGTGGCAACTTTCAAAGATGTATGAACATAGACCCCAAGATCTCTCTGCTCCTCCACATTGCCAAGAACCCTACCATTAACCCCGTATTCCGCATTCATATTTGTCCTTCCAAAATGGACAACCTCACACTTTTCAGGGTTAAACTCATCTGCCACTTCTCAGCCCAGCTCTGCATCCTATCTATGTCTCTTTGCAGCCGACAACAGCCCTCCTTACTATCCACAACTCCACCAATCGTCTGCAAATTTACTGACCCACCCTTCAACTCCCTTATCCAAGTCATTAATGAAAATCACAAACAGCAGAGGACCCAGAACTGATCTCTGCGGTACTCCACTGGTAACTGGGATCCAGGCTGAATATTTGCCATCTACCACCTGTGGTAGTATGTATTGGGGGTCATGTGGGACTGGAAGCCCTAATGTCATTGGCTGACAGATCCCGGGTCCTGGTTGGCCGTTGACCTCATACTCCGCCCTGAAGGCGAAGTATAAGAAGCCGGTGCCTTCCCCCGCATGCCAGTTTACTATCGGGCTGCTGGGGAACAGACACGCTTAATAAAGCCTCATTGACTTCACTCTATTTGTCTCATGGAGTCTTTGTGCGCCACACCACCACTCTCTGACTTCTATCGGTTAGCCAGTTCGTTATCCAACTGGCCAGATTTCCCACTATCCCATGCCTCCTTACTTTCTGCATAAGCCTACCATGGGGAACCTTATCAAATGCCTTACTAAAATCCATGTACACTACATTCACTGCTTTACCTTCATCCACATGCTTGGTCACCTCCTCAAAGAATTCAATAAGACTTGTAAGGCAAGACTTACCCCTCGCAAATCCGTGCTGACTAACCCTAATCAAGCAGTGTCTTTCCAGATGCTCAGAAATCCTATCCCTCAGTACCCTTTCCATTACTTTGCCTACCACCGAAGTAAGACTAACTGGCCTGTAATTCCCAGGGTTATCCCTAATCCCTTTTTTGAACAGGGGCACGACATTTGCCACTCTCCAATCCCCTGGTACCACCCTTGTTGACAGTGAGGACGAAAAGATCATTGCCAACGGCTCTGCAATTTCATCTCTTGCTTCCCATAAAATCCTTGGATATATCCCGTCAGGCCCGGGTGACTTGTCTATCCTCAAGTTTTTCAAAATGCCCAACACATCTTCCTTCCGAACAAGTATTTCCTCGAGCTTACCAGTCTGTTTCACACTGTCCTCTCCAACAATATGGCCCCTCTCATTTGTAAATACAGAAGAAAAGTACTTGTTCAAGACCTCTCCTCTATCTTCAGACTCAATACACAATCTCCCACTACTGCTTTTGATCAGACCTACCCTTGCTCTAGTCATTCTCATATTTCTCACATATGTGTAAAAGGCCTTGGGGTTTTCCTTGATCCTACCCGCTAAAGATTTTTTATGCCCTCTCTTAGCTCTCCTAATCCCTTTCTTCAGTTCCCTCCTGGCTATCTTGTATCCCTCCAGCGCCCTGTCTGAACCTTGTTTCCTCAGCCTTACATAAGTCTCCTTCTTCCTCTTAACAAGACATTCAACCTGCCTTGTCAACCATGGTTCCCTCACTCGACCATCTCTTCCCTGCCTGACAAGGACATACATATCAAGGGCACGTAGTACCTGTTCCTTGAACAAGTTCCACATTTCACTTGTGTCCTTCCCTGACAGCCTATGTTCCCAACTTATGCACTTCAATTCTTGTTTGATAACAACGTATTTACCCTTCCCCCAATTGTAAACCTTGCACTGTTCCACGCACCTATCCCTCTCCATTACTAAAGTGAAAGTCACAGAATTGTGGTCACTATCTCCAAAATGCTCCCCCACTTACAAATCTATCACTTGCCCTGGTTCATTACCAAGTACCAAATCCAATATGGCCTCCCCTCTGGTCGGACAATCTACATACTGTGTTAGAAAAGCTTCCTGGACGCACTGCACAAACACCACCCCATCCAAACTATTTGATCTAAAGAGTTTCCACTCAATGTTTGGGAAGTCGAAGTCACCCATGACTACTACCCTGTGACTTCTGCACCTTTCCGAAATCTGTTTCCCAATCTGTTCCTCCACATCTCTGCTACTATTGGGGGGCATATAGTAAACTCCCAACAAGGTGACTGCTCCTTTCCTATATCTGACTTCAACCCATACTACCTCACTAGGCAGATAATCCTCGAACTGCCTTTCTGCAGCTGTTATACTATCTCTAATTAACAATGTCACCCCCCACCCCCCCCACCTCTTTCACCACCCTCCCTAATCCTATTGAAACATCTATAACCAGGGACCTCCAACAACCATTTCTGCCCCTCTTCTATCCAAGTTTCCGCGATGGCCACATTGTAGTCCCAAGTACTGATCCATGCCTTAAGTTCACCCACCTTGGGCGTAATTCTCCACCGGCGGGAGTCTCCGTTTTGCCGGTGCCCGGGGGTTTCCCGACGGCGTGGGGCTGCCCCACAATGGGAAACCCCATTGACTGGCCGGTGTAACGGAGCATCCCGCCGGCGGGTCGGGGCAGAAATGTGGCGGGGCGGGATGGAGAATTTTGCTCCTTATTCCTGATGCTACTTGCGTTGAAGTATACACACTTCAACCCATCTCAGTGCCTGCAAGTATTCTCCTTTGTCAGTGTTCCCTTCCCCTCTGCCTCACTACATGCTTTGGCGTCCTGAATATCTGCTACCTTAGTTGCTGGACTCCAACTCCGGTTCCCATTCCCCTGCCAAATTAGTTTAAACCCTCCCGAAGAGTACTAGAAAACCTCCCTCCCAGGATATTGGTGCCCCTCTGGTTCAGATGCAACCTGTCCTGCTTGTACAGGTCCCACCAGCAGGGGCTGTTTAGCACAGGGCTAAATCGCTGGCTTTGAAAGCAGACCAAGGCAGGTCAGCAGCATGGTTCGATTTCCGTAACAGCCTCCCCGAACAGGCGCCGGAGTGTGGCGACTAGGGGCTTTTCACAGTAACTTCATTTGAAGCCTACTTGTGACAATAACTGATTTTCTTTTCATTTCATTTCACCTTCCCCAGAATGCGCTCCAATTATCCAAATACCTGAAGCCCTCCCTCCGACACCATTCCTGCAACCACGTGTTCAACTGCACTCTCTTCCTATTCCTAGCCTCACTATCACGTGGCACCAGCAACGAACCAGAGATGATAACTCTGTCTGTCCTGGCTTTTAACTTCCAGCCTAACTCCCTAAACTCGTTTATTATCTCCACACCCATTTTCCTACGTACGTCGTTGGTACCAATGTGCACCACGACTTCTGGCTGCTCCCCCTCCTGCTTAAGGATCCTGAAGACACGATCCGAGAAATCCCTGGCCTTGGCACCCGGGAGGCAACATACCTTCCGGTAGTCTCGCTCGCGACCCCAGAATCTCCGATCTATTCCCCTAACCATTGAATCTCCTATTACTATTGTTTTTCTATTCTCCCCCCCTTCCCTTCTGAGCCCCAGAGCCAGACTCAGTGCCAGAGACCTGGCCTTCCCCCGGTTGGTCATCCCCCCCAACAGCATCCAAAACGGTATACTTGTTTTGAAGGGGAAAGGCCACGAGAGATCCCTGCATTGTCTGCCTGTTTGTTTTCTTTCCCCTGACTGTAACCCGGCTACTCTTGTCCTGTACCTTGGGTGTGGTTACCTCCCTGTAACACTTCTCTATAACCCCCTGTGCCTCCCGGATGATCCGAAGTTCATCCAGCTCCAGCTCCAGTTCCCTAACACGGTTTCTGAGGAGCTGGAGTTGGGTGCACTTCCCGCAGGTGTAGTCAGCGGGGACACCGGTGGTATCTCTCACCACCCACATCCTACAGGAGGAGCATGCAACTGGCCTAGCCTCTTACCTTACATAATATAGCTGCCCTGTGGACCAACTGGACCTCCGTCCTCCGACTCTGCTCCCAGTCAGCTGCACTCTCTGTAAACTCCTGGCTCCCTTCTTGCTCTTTGCGGAAATGTAGGAAACGAAATGAAAGGAGCACCTTACTCCCTCTTCACCTAACTCCCTTAGTCACCAAACTCTCACTATAGCACTCAAATGCACCAAATTCAGCACTCCCTCAGTCACCAAACTCTCACTATAGCACTCAAATGCACCAAATTCAGCACTCCCTCAGTCACCAAACTCTCACTATAGCACTCAAGTGCACCAAATTCAGCACTCAGTGCAACTGTCTGCACTGTAGGTGGATCACTTTTATACTGTGAATCGAGCCTCTGAGAACTGGCCTAATCCAATTAACTAATTAACAAGCTCCAGCTGCAAGTATCTACAAGTAGAACCTTTGTTTAAATCTGATTGAAAATTCACCTTCTTCTAAACCAAACAGCAACTTTTAAGTTAATTAACTAAATAAAAGAAAGACTAGACTTTAGATAAAAATGAACCCTTATACTCTCTCAGTCACCAAACTCTCACTATAGCACTCAAATGCACCAAATTCAGCACTCAGTGCAAACAAAGTCTGCACTGTAGGTGGATCACTTTTATACTGTGAATCTAGCCTCTGAAAACTGGCCTAATCCAATTAACTAATTAACAAGCTCCAGCTGCAAGTATCTACAAGTAGAACCTTTGTTTAAATCTGATTGAAAATTCACCTTCTTCTAAACCAAACAGCAACTTTTAAGTTAATTAACTAAATAAAAGAAAGACTAGACTTTAGATAAAAATGAACCCTTATACTCTCTCAGTCACCAAACTCTCACTATAGCACTCAAATGCACCAAATTCAGCACTCAGTGCTGAATTTCAAGATTCAAGAGTGCCGACAAAAGGGGCATTGGCTAACAAACACACGGCCTCCAGACATCAAACAGTAAACAACCGCCAATACAAAAACTCTCCGTCCCGCACCAGCAGCAGTCCCACATCAGGGGAAAGGCGCCAAATGCATATATCGGAAAGCATGCACGTAGAAAGCAGTGCGTGCATGTCAGCGATAGTGTGAAGGAGTATATGAGTGAATGCCTGCATGTACATGCATGTAACTGTGTACATGTGTGAGAACGAGCATCATAGTCCACTGAAAAAGGACACAATGACACAGGGCCTGGCGGAAGAGAGAAAGAAAACACACCTCCCCTCCCAAGAGAGGGCACAGTTCCGTCTAAGAACAGTGTCATTGTACAAAAGTCAAAGCAAAATACAGAGCAAACACAGAAACCACAAAACAGGGTACAGTACAATGAAAATAACAACTTTATACCATGAACAAAACCATTAAACAATCAGCAAGAAAACAAAGTCACCAGCACCCGAACCAGCGCTCACTCTCCCACACCCCTCCCCTCCACCCTAGTAGTAGGCCCACATCAGTGGAAGGCGCCCAATGATGGCATGGAGCAAGGCAGAAGACAGAGAGACCCCTCCCCTTCACTAGCATGGGTAGCTTGCCAAATCCCAGGCCGCAGAAACAGGAGGGGCTGCAACTGGTGGGCACACAGCCGCTAGGCGAGGAACAATAAACAACAATAACTCAGTATCAAGGATACAATTCCCCACCAGTTGACCAGCAACCAACATCAGGACAAAAGGAAAATAACAACACCAGCAACCCGCATGGCTCCCAAACCGGGAGCAGTAGATAAACACTAACACTAAAACTCACCAGTAGTCCATGAAGGTATCCCGATCAAACCATCAAGTTGTTCAGTCAAATCAGGCTGCCGCCCCTCCTCCCCTGCAGTACGGGCATCTGGTCTCCCAACACCATGCAGTCCTAGGACCAGGCCATAGGAAAAGAGGGGGCATTAACAAGTGACAAACATAAGTTAATAAACAGTCAAAAGTCAATAAACAAAATGTTTCAATGAAGATATAAATGAACTGCAAGAGCATACCCTCCTCCCCCTTCAACCCGGTAGCAAGCCAGCCAAATCCTTCCCCGGCCTCACTCCAGGTGAAAGAAGCAGAAACACAGCCCCAGGCATTGCAGCAGCAGGCAGCTTTCCTCTTCTCTCTCCACCTCTGGCAGCTTCCAGCAGCAGGTTCCCAAAACAGAAACAGTCTGTAGCACAATCAATCACTCACGAGACGAGAGGCGAAGGAGTCAATCGATGGCTTTATTACGCAGACTTGTTCCCCAGCAGCACAGTTACAGAATGCGACTGCTAGGAGAAGCCGGGCTCTTATACTCCGCCTTACTGGGTGGAGCCAGTAGTCGGCTGATCCAATCGGGACCCAGCGTCTATCCACCAATAGCCTCTCGGCATCACAGGATACCGTAATACCCATAATACATACCACCACACAGTCATTACCTGAAAGCCACACCAACTCAAAGCACAGCAGAGGAAGAAAAAGCACCAGTTCCCCTTCCTCAGATTGGTAATAGGCTTGTTCACAACTTCCCTTTGCCCCATTCCAGGCTTCAGAAACAGAAAACCCAGCAAACAAAACACTAGGGGCGCGATTGTCCGGCCTCGTTACACTCTCGCTCAAGCGAAATGAGACCGGTGAATAGCGGGATAGGCCAAAAATGAGAACTGCACTTGGTGCCAAACAGTTTGCCATGCAACTGGCCCATTCCTGTAGTCGAAATCGGGATCTCGCTGTAGCGTGGCGAGAAACCAATTATCAACTCTTAAGCCCCATTTCCATACAATTAACAAGAGCCATCCCATATCCAATGGCCTCCTGTCATTCAGCAGCCTCCTCAGCGAGGGGTCATGCTGGCGCCTTTTGAAAAACGTGAACCTGGCGGAGGGGCTTCTGTGGGGAGTCGAGGAGGTGAGTAGCCATCTTTGCTCACATGCAAAGAGCCTGGGGGTGCTGGGCTTACCAGCCCACTGCTGGGTGGGGGATCCTCGGCTGGGGGTGGGGGACCGTCTGCAATGGTGGGCCATCATGGGAGGTGGTGGAAGGAGATGCTGGGGGGACAACCGCTCTCAGCACCACCATGCCTACCCCCGGATCATGTGTATCTGTTCCTGGGCAACCCTTAGCCCTGCCTGTCTGCCCCACTGACCATGCATAACCCCACCTAACTGCTGAGGCCTCTGGCTGTGAGGCTGAAGGCTATAGCTTGTGGAGAATTGGCAATCATGGTTAATTGAGCACTTCACACAACCCAAGTTGATTCCTGTAGTTGGGTGGGCCATGTAGCATGTGGGAGTCATTGTCTAGCATCCCAATCACACCTTGATGCCTGGACACTGTGCTTGAACACTCAGGGAGGCAACACCACACACACAACAGCCAACATCCAAACATCCAGGGGATGGGACACAGCTCCGGGGACATGTCCACGGCGGAGGGTGGGTGGGAGCCACAGGTTGGGGGAGAACCTTGGAGAGATGGACCAACGGTTCGGGGGTCGGCCTGCATTGCAGAGGAAGGTTTCAAAGGCATCATACTGTTTTTTACTAAAAGTGTTTATTGTGTTTGAGAATTTCCCACCCTCCCGATGGTGCTGCCCCTTCCCCATCGCCAGCCCCCTCAACCCCTAACAATCCCCCAATCCCCTCCCCTGGTGCCCTCAGTGATTCTCAACATGCTATGCCCTCCTAGATCTACCACTACGCCTAGGTGTGTCCTCAGGATGCACATCTGAGGTGGAGGCAGCTAGCTGCTTATCTTGCCCCGTGGCCTTAGATGCCATGGTGTGTGTCCTCTGGAGGCTCTGAGGCCGGAGGACTCTGGCTCACTTGTCGGCAGCACATGCACAGCCGTGCACCCCTGTCCCATGTGATGCCTGCGAGACGTGACCTTGTCAGAGCAGTGGAACTCGGGGAAGCTGGTGGCCGTTGTTGCCACTCCGTGGGACGGGTCTGGGTTGGCACTCAGTGACCCTCTCCTCTCGCTTGGTGTTGTAGCCACGTAAAATGGCTGCGTTCCGATTAATCTGGCCAAAACCCAGTTTAGAACATAGAACATAGAACAATACAGCGCAGTACAGGCCCTTCGGCCCACGAAGTTGCACCGAAACAAAAGCCATCTAACCTACACAATGCCATTATCATCCATATGTTTATCCAATAAGCTTTTAAATGCCCTCAATGTTGGCGAGTTCACTACTGTAGCAGGTAGGGCATTCCACGGCCTCACTACTCTTTGCGTAAAGAACCCAGCTCTGACCTCTGTCCTATATCTATTACCCCTCAGTTTAAAGTTATGTCCCCTCGTGCCAGCCATATCCATCCGCGGGAGAAGGCTCTCACTGTCCATCCTATCCAACCCCCTGATCATTTTGTATGCCTCTATTAAGTCTCCTCTTAACCTTCTTCTCTCCAACGAAAACAACCTCAAGTCCATCAGCCTTTCCTCATAAGATTTTCCCTCCATACCAGGCAACATCCTGGTAAATCTCCTCTGCACCCGCTCCAAAGCCTCCACGTCCTTCCTATAATGCGGTGACCAGAACTGTACGCAATACTCCAAATGCGGCCGTACCAGAGTTCTGTACAGCTGCAACATGACCTCCCGACTCCGGAACTCAATCCCTCTACCAATAAAGGCCAACACTCCATAGGCCTTCTTCACAACCCTATCAACCTGGGTGGCAACTTTCAGGGATCTATGTACATGGACACCTAGATCCCTCTGCTCATCCACACTTTCAAGAACTTTACCATTAGCCAAATATTCCGCATTCCTGTTATTCCTTCCAAAGTGAATCACCTCACACTTCTCTACATTAAACTCCATTTGCCACCTCTCAGCCCAGCTCTGCAGCTTATCTATATCCCTCTGTAACCTGCTACATCCTTCCACACTATCGACAACACCACCGACTTTAGTATCGTCTGCAAATTTACTCACCCACCCTTCTGCGCCTTCCTCTAGGTCATTGATAAAAATGACAAACAGCAACGGCCCCAGAACAGATCCTTGTGGTACTCCACTTGTGACTGTACTCCATTCTGAACATTTCCCATCAACCACCACCCTCTGTCTTCTTTCAGCTAGCCAATTTCTGATCCACATCTCTAAATCACCCTCAATCCCCAGCCTCCGTATTTTTTGCAATAGCCTACCATGGGGAACCTTATCAAACGCTTTGCTGAAATCCATATACACCACATCAACTGCTCTACCCTCGTCTACCTGTTCAGTCACCTTCTCAAAGAACTCAATAAGGTTTGTGAGGCATGACCTACCCTTCACAAAGCCATGCTGACTATCCCTGATCATATTATTCCTATCTAGATGATTATAAATCTTGTCTCTTATAATCCCCTCCAAGACTTTACCCACTACAGACGTGAGGCTCACCGGTCTATAGTTGCCGGGGTTGTCTCTGCTCCCCTTTTTGAACAAAGGGACCACATTTGCTGTCCTCCAGTCCTCTGGCACTATTCCTGTAGCCAATGATGACATAAAAATCAAAGCCAAAGGTCCAGCAATCTCTTCCCTGGCCTCCCAGAGAATCCTAGGATAAATCCCATCAGGTCCCGGGGACTTATCTATTTTCAGCCTGTCCAGAATTGCCAACACCTCTTCCCTACGTACCTCAATGCCATCTATTCTATTAGCCTGGGGCTCAGCATTCTCCTCCACAACATTATCTTTTTCCTGAGTGAATACTGACGAAAAATATTCATTTAGTATCTCGCCTATCTCTTCAGACTCCACACACAATTTCCCATCCCTGTCCTTGACTGGTCCTACTCTTTCCCTAGTCATTCGCTTATTCCTGACATACCTATAGAAAGCTTTTGGGTTTTCCTTGATCCTTCCTGCCAAATACTTCTCATGTCCCCTCCTTGCTCGTCTTAGCTCTCTCTTTAGATCCTTCCTCGCTACCTTGTAACTATCCATCGCCCCAACCGAAACTTCACACTTCATCTTCACATAGGCCTCCTTCTTCCTCTTAACAAGAGATTCCACTTCCTTGGTAAACCACGGTTCACTCGCTCGACGCCTTCCTCCCTGTCTGACCGGTACATACTTATCAAGAACACGCAGTAGCTGATCCTTGAACAAGCCCCACTTATCCAGTGTGCCCAACACTTGCAGCCTACTTCTCCACCTTATCCCCCCCAAGTCACGTCTAATGGCATCATAATTGCCCTTCCCCCAGCTATAACTCTTGCCCTGCGGTGTATACTTATCCCTTTCCATCATTAACGTAAACGTCACCGAATTGTGGTCACTGTCCCCAAAGTGCTCTCCTACCTCCAAATCCAACACCTGGCCTGGTTCATTACCCAAAACCAAATCCAACGTGGCCTCGCCTCTTGTTGGCCTGTCAACATATTGTTTCAGGAAACCCTCCTGCACACAGTGTACAAAAAACGACCCATCTATTGTACTCGAACTATATCTTTTCCAGTCAATATTTGGAAAGTTAAAGTCTCCCATAATAACTACCCTGTTACTTTCGCTCATATCCAGAATCATCTTCGCCATCCTTTCCTCTACATCCCTAGAACTATTAGGAGGCCTATAAAAAACTCCCAACAGGGTGACCTCTCCTTTCCTGTTTCTAACTTCAGCCCATACTACCTCGGAAGAAGAGTCCCCATCTAGCATCCTCTCCGCCACCGTAATACTGCTCTTGACTAGCAGCGCCACACCTCCCCCTCTTTTGCCTCCTTCTCTGAGCTTACTAAAACACCTAAACCGCGGAACCTGCAACATCCATTCCTGTCCCTGCTCTATCCATGTCTCCGAAATGGCCACAACATCGAAGTCCCAGGTACCAACCCATGCTGCCAGTTCCCCTCCCCTAGTTTAAAATGGCTAACCCGAAAGACTGCTGGGAAAAGCAGCTAAGAAGACACAAGCAGGCAGCTGCAGACAGTATTGCATATTCGACTCTGGGAAGTTAGCCCAGAGAGATACTCAGGGCTATCAACAGCCCATCAACCCAGATATTTGCAGTTGCATTCAGGACTGTTTGCAGCCCATCTATTCAGACATCCACAGTTAAATCGGCTATCCCCGGGAACAATTGCAACATATTAGCAATTGAATACCGGGCCAGACCTGTCGGCGCCTGCAGTGGCCGAAACAAAGACAGGTGAGCGACCACCCCCCGATCGAGGAATCGCCTCACCATTGGACACATCGACCCCAGAGATTGGGGACAGATCCAATCACTTGGGACTCAGGGTCAAGGGCCGCCCCGGGAGGCGGGAAGCCTCTGGGCCCTATAAAAGTGATGGTCCAAGTTCAGATCTCTCTCTCTCTCCTCTTCGCCTGCTCGAGACCTTCGCAAGAACAGCAACCGGCAACTGTAAGTTTGAATCCAGCGATCGCTATCCGGTAGAGACACCTAGCCACCGACCTGTAGGAGCCTTTTGAATCCCGCGGGCCAGATCTGATTGGACAAGCCATTCATTTCCCTGACCTGGTGGGCTCTTCCTAAGTTAAGTAGTGGCTAGTAGTGATAGGTTTATTATATAGAAAGTAGTATTAGGGTATTAATATTGCTTGTTGTATATAATAAATGACTGTTGTTTTAATCCTTACTAAGCGGTGTGCTGTACTATTAATCATAACCTGAACTTGAACCACGTGGCGGTATCATAAAGATACCTGGCGACTCATGAGCAAAGGTGACGTAATCAGAGCCAATAGACTAAGGTTAAAAAGAGCAACAGTGTCCATAGCGCTCCGGGGTTCACCTTGGGATGGAGGGGCAGCTGGTTCGAGCCCCGGCTGCCCCTGAATCATCTGGCTCTGTCGGCCCTGGCGGTTCCCCATGGTCCACACCATCGCGTCGACGCCCTCAGAGATGTTCCTCAGTGAGTGGGCCATGCTCTGCAGCACCTCGGCATTGCCCACCTGCAACTGGGACAAACGCCGCAGCTCCTCCAAGAGCAAGACATGTCCTGCAGAAACTCATCAAGGTCAGCCTGGTACTGGGAGACATCCCCCAGTGAGGCAGGCATTCTGTCAAGACCCTCGCCCATGTCCACTGACTGTGCAACGCCTAGGGCACCTTCACTAATGGTGCCGATGTCGTACACCAGGCTCTCCACTGCAGTTGCTGCCCTAGCAGTGTTGGCCTCGGTGCCACGCATTGCCGCCGACATCTCTTGCCCCCATAGCCTCTGGGACTTCTGAAAGGTGGCCTCCTCGGAGCTCTCCTCTTGGGAGGCTGGACAGGGTGCCACCTGGGATGGGCCGAGCCATCGGCTCGTGGACCTGTGGGAGAATGGACATGTGGTCAGTGGGAGGGATGGGTCAGTCAGCAAGACAATAACAACTCACATTTGAAAGGTCCTCTTGGCGAGGCCCGCTGGTTCCTCACCCCTGCGGCATCCATCAGCCTTTTCATTGCTGACCGCCGTGTCCTCGACCACACCGATCACCTCCAGGGCCAGTTCCTTGAAGGGTGTGAGAATCCTGATGTCCAGCATTCCACAGCCGGTCTGGGCCCTTTCCCGGTGATTGTGGGAGATCTTTTCCTGAGGAGACACGGAGGGGGCATCGTTAGCCACAGTGGTTCAGAGTGGTGGGAGGTGTGAAGGAGGGATTGAGGGTTGAAGGGAGGAGGGGTGGAGGAAGGGTTGGGGGGGTTGAAGGGGGGGGGGTAGATGCTCCCATGGTGGGGGGAGAGGTCTCGGTGGAGTGGGGGAGGCGGTGCGCTGGTGTCTCCTCACTCGTGCTGCCTGGTGTAGGTCATTGACCTTCTTCCTGCACTGGAGGTCGGTCCTGCAGGTCACACTCCCTGTTGTAACCCAGCATGGGACTTGCCCAGCGGGGATGATTGTTCCCTCGTGCTGAGTGGGCTGTGAGTTAACTAGCACCAGTATAGCAGCTGACAGGAAGCAGTGAGGATCCTGAGACGTGTAACTGGGTCATGTGTAAATACTGCTGTAATGCTGAATAAATGTCTTTCTTAGGAATTTGTTGGACTCCCCTTTGCCGTTTACTTCACTCCCCTAGTTCACTGCCATTGCCACCCCATCCCAGGCAGCACTGACTGCCCTATCGCTGACCCTCCTTGATCCTCGGGGGAACAGGACATCTCTCCTGGCCTCCCCAGGTCAGCGTTCCCGAATCTTGGGGCTGGTCTCCTTGGCGCCACTGTTGTTAGCTGGCTGGGGTTGGCTGAGCAAGTGCAGCTTAAGTGCTGCTCAACCTTGTTAGCGGGGGGTTCTGGCGAGCGCGGTGCCGGCGAATCAGCTGGCGAGCCTTCATTTGCAGTAAGAAGCCCGTGAGTTCTTGTGAAGTGGACCAACTAACGTTGAATAACGTTGCCAGCCTCGCTGAGACGAGCACCGGGAGGCTGCCCACTTCCCGCTCGTTACAACATGTAGAAATCTTTCCGGAGAACAAAGCAATTCTGCAGCAAAAGCAAGGAGTTCAGAGCACACACAACCTGCAGCCACTTGGGGGCAGTTAAGCGCTCATATCCCTACGATTGCAAATGCACTATTAGCAATAGGCTTCAACTGTGCAGCCAGAGGCCGCCACTGTCAATGGGGGTTATGGGTGATCGTTGGGCCAGACGAGCAGCAGCTGGTGATGCCCTGTTATGGTTGCACATGGTCAAGGGGGTTGCCTGGCAGACCTGCGGGCGCTGAGACACCCACCTCTCCGGCCCAGGGGCGAACCCCCCACTGATGGCGGCCAACTCCACCCCCGACCAAAGCTGTTCCCCCCCCCCCTCCCTCCCCCCACATTACTGCCCGAAGTTGAAGGTGGCTACTCACCTCCTCCGATCCTCACAACAGCCATTCTGCCGGGTTCACATTTTTAAAAAGGAGCACTTATCGCTGCCTGCGTGACTACTTGCTGGGGAGGCGGATAGATCAAGAGAGGCTGTTAGATAGGCGGTAGTTCCCGTTAATTGTATGGAGATTGGCTTTAATTGGTGATTATTGGTTTCTCACCGTGCTGCGGCAGAATTTGGTTCTCGTCAACGGGAGCGGGCCGGTTAGATCGCAAACCGATCAGCGCCTGACATGGTTCCTGATTTCGGCCTCTCCGCGATCTAACAGCTGCCTTGCGCTCTTGCTCAAGCTGACGCGGCAGTTAAATCGCACCCATAATGTTTTGTGAGGAATACCAAACAGAAGGAACCTTTGCGAATATATTTAGGGAACTGCTACACAAAACAAGCAGAGCAGTTACTACTCCTGAGGTGCTCATATATTTCCTTATCTGCAGGGCCAGGAGCAGAAATCCTGGAGAATTTTCCCATTTGGAGCTTGAATAATAGTCTCAACACTGACTCTGATCAACTAACACAGGGTTAATGGAGAGGATCTTCCTGGTCAGAATTGTGCTGTAACACACAGACTGCAGCTTTTAGTTTACTAATCTACCAGAGGAGCCTAAATCAAATGCAGCTTCCAATTTGTCCCATCCATTCCTTCCAGTTTAATACATGTTTAATACAACTAACTCTGTATCTGTTTTGTGCAGAAGCTACATTAACACCTCTTGATCGCAAGAACTTCAAAGTCTTGAACATCAGTAAATCTAAATATCAAGTCACAAATCCCAGCACGCAGCAAGCAGGAGTCAGCACTGGGATCACACAGTTGCAAAGATAAACATTAACTTTAGCTCACTGTGTTTACGGGAAGTGTAATAGCAGGAAGTGTAATAGCAGGACTGTGTTTTCTCCATGAAGGGGTTGAAAAACTCAATTAATCTTTCTGAACTGTTTCCAAAGCCTGGAATGGCAAGGACGGCATTTGTTCTCCATGCCTGTCATTTTTCAATGTTTTTATTCTGATGGATTTTGTCAGTCATTGATAACTTTTTCTCTTCGAATTTCAGGAGTCTTCAAAATAAAAAAGAACACTGATATCCTTACAGAAATGTCATAAGATGTTAAGGCAAAGTCGTTCCTTTTTCTCTTTCTTACTTCTACAAATATTACTTCATCCTAAGGGAGAGGAGAGTATGCACCAGACAAAACTGCTCCATTAGAATGAGCTGCATTCATATACTGCCTTTGATGACCTCAGAGAGCCATTAAAGTACCCTTGAGGTTTAGTCATAATTGTAATGTAGGAGAGAACTGAGTTGAGGTAGGTGCATAATGTGGGGCAAATGTGGCAGCATAGCCATCTCTCTTGATATAAACCTTTACCAAAAGGAATCGTTCGATAAATTCAGTGGCTGGCAGTCCTGAAATTTGAAGCATTGGCAAGTTAGCTTGGAATGTATGATTTTTTTTACTAGGTCCCACATCACATGCCCTTTATTCGATACATTGGAAAGTCTTACAATTTATGACACTGCAAATTTTGTAATATTGGACAGAATTTTATTTACCCAGAATTTGGCAGAACAGATTTTGATTGTTTATTCTGTGATGCTCAATTAGATTTTTAAAGACATTTATCCGTGGGAGCTTCACTGGCAAGACCATCGATTGTTATTCATCCTTAAAATTTCCCTTGAGAAGGTGGTGGTGAGCCACCATCTTGAACTGTTACAGTCCATGTGATGCAGTTACACCTACAGTGCTGTTACGGAGGGAGTGTCATGATGTTAGAGTGATCATGGTCGTGTACTTCAGTATTAGATATAAGATGGTACACTTTGTACTTAATAGGAGAGGTCATGGCATTGTGGTAATCCTGAGTCCCAGTGCAATGCTCTGGTGACCCAGGTTCAAATCTCACCACTCCAGATTTGACATTTGAATTCAATAACAAAAAATCTGGAATCAAAAGTCTAATGATGACCATGAAACCATTGTCGATTGTAATAATTGTTGTAATTTAGGGAATTAAATCTGTCACCCTTACCTACTCTGGCAGGCCAGATCCACAGCAATGTGGTTGACTCTTAACTACCCTCTCAGTATCAGTATGAAATGTGAATAGTAAGTATTGTGGTGGTGTAATACTGATGAGGGATGAGCTTGTGTTCATGTTCCACCACAGGATGAAGGACCGCCAATATATTTCCAGGTCAGGATGATGTGTGACTTGGAGGGGAAATCTGCAGGGGGCGGTTTTCCCATGTGTCTGCTCCCCTTATTCACCCAATCCATAGGGTCCATGTCGCTGCTTTGGAAGGGGCTGTCAAAAGAACCTTTGGTGAGTTGCCACAGTACATCTTGAAAGGAGTCCACACTGCTGCCACTGTGCACTGGTGGTGGAAGGAATGGATGCGTCAATCAAGCAGGCAACTTTGTCCTCGAGATGCTGGAGATCTGGAAATAAAAACAGAAGATGCTAGAAAGACTCAGCAGGCCTGGCAGCATCTGTGAAAGGAGAAACAGAGTTAGCATTTCAGATTTGCGACACTTTATCAAAAGAGTTAAATATCACCATGTACCAGCTGTCAGAATGAATGCAAACAAAGCTCTGAAGTGACAATCCATCAACATTTTACTCACTTCTTCCCTGGGGGAATAGGGAAGGAATATCCATTGTCTTAACCAATCTGGCTGAAATTGGGAACTGTGTGCGATGGGAACATGAACACAAGGTAACTTCTCACCAGTATTACGACAAAAATTTGCAGCTCCTCTGGTAGCGTGATATTTGAGGTAGATATTTGAAACTCTAAGGAATAAAATCTCTTTTTGTTTCTTCAAATGTTCAAATGACATCACTTTATTGCTCTGCCCGGAGGTCTTGTGGGTAGAGTTCTTGACTCTGAACAAGAAGTTCCGAGTTCAGTTTCCACCCCAGGAGTTGATGACTAAGGAAGGTGCATTCATCATGTGGTAAAACATGTTGAGTATCAATTGTAAATCCTCCCATTCACCAGTAACAGACAGTACAATGGCAGGCAGTAAGAACCAGAGAAATTCCAGGTCATCCATGTCATGAAAAGAAAATTGGAGTCTCTTTCATCACTATTCAGGGGGGAAGGGGGGAGGGGGAGGGGAGGGGAGGGGAGGGGAGGGGGAGGGGGAGGGGGAGGGGAGGGGGGGGAGGGGGAGGGGAGGGGGAGGGGGAGGGGGAGGGGGGAGGGGGGAGGGGGAGGGGAGGGGGAAGGGGGGTCTGACCCTAGGGGGGGCCTCCGCTGTACCTGAGGCCATGTTGATGCCGTCGAGAAACACAACGGCGTTTACGACGGCGTCAACACTTCGCCTCAGGATCAGAGAATCCCGCCCGGAATTTGCATCGGGCACAAATCAGCTTCCCATTCTCCTGGCCTTCTCCAGTTGGCATGATCAGGATCTCATCCGGAAAGGGTGAGAACCTGATTACACCTCATTTTGCATTCATTTTAATCTGATTCACGAGATTAAAGCAGAACGCAACAGCCTCCTGGGAGTATGCGCCGCCCCCCAACCAGTAGGAACTGCAACGGATGGGCTTTGGTCCAGGTCCTGACAAGCATGGGCCTGTCTTGTTGAACCCCAGAGAGGTAGGGTGGGTCATGGAGGTAAGTCCAGTACCCATGTGCCCCTCTACCGCTGCCAGGCTGCAAAGGGAGGTTCTCCAAAAGGTCCTGGGGGTTGTGTGACCTCGGGCTGGTGTCAAGGAGTGGACCTTGGGACTCTCATCCAGGACGGGTGTTTCATGCCTTCTAGCCCTGGGGAACCTGAAGACTACTCTTGGCATGGTGATTTCTGGCAGCTCGATGATCAAAATCGTCATTCTTGTGTGAGAAGACCCCTTGAACTGACAGGAGAAATCAGTTTCACTCGGGGGGATTCCTTCTTGGAGTATAGGAGAGCAGCAGGTGCAGCCTTGAACTTTGAACTGCTCTGCTTGACAGCTGCGGAATAGATCAAACAGCTAATTGTTGATACAAGCCAGGAAGCCTCAAGTACTTTCCCTTTCTCCTCATGCTTTTAACACTGTATTTTGTTCAAGTCTCTGAACCTTCCTAGGAAGCTCAAACCCTTCGAAATCCCTTGAAAACCATTGTGGACATTAGTTTTCAGTCAATTTCACAGTCTAGTACCTTTGACTAGCCTTTGATAGACAGCTTAATGGTTTTTACATAGGAGACAGGAGCTTTGCTTATTTATCTTTCCCTTTAGAGTTGAATGCACCTGCAGTACCCCCTTATTCCTAACTGTAATGTTTATAAACAACCAAACACTGGATTAGAAAAGAGGAACTGAAAGTACTTGGCTGCTTTGAAGTTCCTTGTAGCTGTCAAGCAGAACAAGGATGCTTACGCTGGGATTGGGCACTCTTTAAAAACAGTGCTCCGAAATTGGTGAAGGCAGGCTGGCCGGCGTGCTTCCCGGTGTGCATATCTCTACATACTAAAGGTGGGTCAACTGTGATCTGGATGGCGTTCATCCACGTGGTGGGAATGATCCCGTGGTTCCCGCCCAAGATGACACTTTGTAATTTTTTCGTATGAATCATGACCTGACTTGCTTCAACATTGAATCTGTCACTTTCTCTGGGTATTAAAGATTACATACCAATGCCTCAAGAGGATTGTTCTATGCTGGTGATGTTCTGATCAACAAGCCTCTCGAAATTCACACAGTAAAAAACATTGTTGATCTTTTACCTCATTGCTGCTGTGTTTGGCTACATAATAGATAACTAATTTCACGTGACATGTTTTGCAACCTATCAGAGGGATGTGATAAAGCATGTGTTCTTCCTTTAACACATAGGGAAAAATTGAAAAACAGTTTGTTGAGACACTCCCTCCACTTCCAATGGAAGAATTAAGTAAATATGTCGTATCAATCACGATCTCAGATCATCCTAAAGCACTTCATGGCCAAGAAATATGGTTGAAGTGCAGTTGCTACTGAGTGTTGAAAGCGGTGGCATGGAGATAGTGGATGTATTGGTGGTCATCTTCTAAAATTCTATAGATTTTGGAATGGTTCCTGCAGATTGGAAGGTTTTGCAGAATTGATAAAACGGAGTCAGTAGTATGCTTGGGATTTTCAGAAGGCTTTTGATAAAATTCCTCACATGAGGTTGGGTAGCAAAATTAAAGCAAATGGGATGGGAGGTAGTATACTGGTATGGATTAAGGATTGGCTAACAGACAGAAAAAAGGTAATAGGAATACACTACACTTTCTCACATTGGCAGACTGTGATTTGTGGGATACTGCAAGAATCAGCACTTGGGCCTCCACTGTTCAAAATATATATCAATGATTTTGTGTGTGGGGACCAATTGTAATTTTCTATGTCTGTGGATGACAAAATTCTGGGTGGGAGTGTATGTTGTGATGAAGATGCAATGCAGCTTCAAGATGATTTGGACAGACTTATTGTGTGGGAAAGAACATGGCAGATAGAATATAATGTGAAAAAAGGTGAGGGTATCCACTTTGGTAGGAGGAACAGATGTGCAGAGTATTTCTTAAATGGTAAGAGATTAGAAAGTGTAGATGTACAAAGGGACCTGGGTATCTCATCATTAAGTCACAGAAAACTCGCATGCAGGTGCAGCAAGCAATTAGGAAGGCGAATGGAATTTTGCCTTTATCACAAGAGAATTTGAGTACAGACATAGCAACGTCTTCCTTCAATTGTACAGCACCTTGGTTAGACCACATCTGGAGTACTGTGTGTAGTTTTGGTCGCCTTACCTCATGAAGGATATTATTGCCACAGCGGGAGTGCAATACAGGTTCACCATACATGTTCCTGGGATAGCGGGATTGTTTTATGAAGGGAGATTGGGCAAAAAGGGCAGCACGGTAGCTTAGTGGTTAGAACAGTTGCTTCACAGCTCCAGGATCTCAGGTTTGATTCCCGGCTTGGGTCACTGTCTGTGCGGAGTCTGCACATTCTCCCCGTGTCTGCATGGGTTTCCTCCGGGTGGTCCGATTTCCTCCCACTGTCCAAAGATGTGCAGATTAGGTGGATTGGCCACGATAAATTGTCCCTGGTGTTCAAAAAAAGGCGGGGTGGGGTTACTGGGTTACGGGGATAGGGGAGGTGTGGGCTTGGGTAGGGCGCTCTTTCCAAGAGCTGGTGCAGACTCAATGGGCTGAATGGCCTCCTTCTGCACTGTAAATTCTATGATTCTATTCTCTCAAGTTTCAAAGATTGAGAGGTGACCTCATTGAAAACTACAAAATATGTAAAGGAAAAGAGAGGGTAGATGCAGGAAAGACGTTTCCTCTGGATGGGGAGACTAGAACCAGGGACATAATTTCAAAATAAGGGGGAATCCTCTTAGCACTGAGATGAGGAGAAATATTTTTATTCAGAGAGTTGTGAACCTTTGGAATTCTCTATCCCAGAGCTCTGTGGAAGCTTCGGCATTGAGTATGTTTAAAACAGAGTTTGATAGATTTTTAAATGTCAATGGCATAAAGAGAAAGAGGGATAGTGTGGGAAAAAAGCTTTGAAGTTACTGATCAGCCATGATCGGAGCAGGCTTGATGAGCTGAATGGCTAACTCTTGTAATGTTATGAAACTGTAGTCCTTTTCTATGTACCAGAAATGAAGGTTTAATATCTGAAGTCAAATGTAAGAATGTAAGAAATAAGAGCACATGTGGGCTATTGGTCCTACTCCGACATTTAGTGAGATGCTCAGGTACCACCTCAACTCCACTTTTCTATCCTATCCAAAAATCTCTTGATTCACATCAAATTCAAACCCTAATAATTTCAACCTTGAATACACTCAATAACTGAGCATCCTGAGCTCTCTGGGTAGAACATTCCAAAGTTTTACAATTATTTGAGTAAAGTATTTCTCATCTTCTTTTAAAATGGCTGACCCCTTACCCGAAGAACAAACACTCTCATTTGTTATGGGCCAGGGTTTAGGGAACCCCAAAGTGTATCATGGAGTTCACCAGACTCACAACTTTTAATAGATTGTGGTATGGGGAGCACACGGCCCACTCTACAGGTGTGGTACAGCAGGAATCGAAAAGTATTTTTAAAAGCAAAACAATGTTTATTCTATGAACTCAAGTTAACCTTTTTAAAACATACAGTGAACATCTTAGCAACCATCAATTCAAATACAACCCCCAAAGAATACAACACTAAGTAATCCTTAATAACTTCCCAAACAACATCCAGAAGACAAAAGAAACACCTTTTAACAGAAGTACATCAGGTTTACATTCACTACTGGAACATTTATAATTGTGAATTCACCAAATGATCAAGAGATAATCTTTTCATGGCAGAGAGAACAGCAGTACACTTGCTTTGTCTGGCTTCAGCTCCAACACTGAAAACAAAACTAAAACACACCCTGCAGCAAACAGCCTAAAACAAAAGTAAAAAGCTGACAGACAGCCCAGCTCCACCCACACTCTGATATCACTGATAACCACCCATTTCTTAAAGGTACTCTCACGTGACACATTCTAGACTCTCAAGCTATGAAAACAGCCCATCCCCCACCCCCCACAACCTCTCTGTTGACAGCTTTCAATGTTTCAATGAAATTGTCTAATTACTAACTTATAGGACTGAATACCAAATTAACTCCTTATTCGCTTTTAATCTCTCAACAATAGGAAACACTAAAGCCAATTCGCATGCAGCAGGTTTCCAAAATCAGAAAATAGAATTTGACAAAATAGTAAGATATTGCAGATGCTAGAATCTGAAACCAAAATAGAAAAAGCTGGAACAACTCAGCAGGTCTGGCAGCATCCGTAGAGAGAGTAAACTGAGTTTTGAGTCCGCATGATCCTTCTTCCGAACTAAAGAGAGGGAAAATGTGATTATATATTAGAGGGGTGGAGCAACTGGAACAGTGATCAGTGGGAGCTGGGCGAGACTACAACAAAGATGGAGCTAAATGTAAGAACAAGTAACAGATGGCCCAGTGGGGCAGGGGGAGGCGAAGAGAGAGTTTTTGCATAAGAAAAGGTAAAGATGAAGGAGAAAGGTTACAGTCTAAACTTGTTGACCTCAATGTTGAATCCTGAGACTGTAATGTACCCAACTGGAAGATGAGGTGCTGTTCCTTCAGTTTTCAATGGGCTTCACTGGAGCATTGCAGCAGGCCAGACCATGTGGGCGTGAGAGCAAAACGCTAAGTTGAAATGGGCAAGCGACAGGAAGATTTGGATCATTCTTGTGGGCTGAGCGAAAGAATTCCACAAAGTGGTCACCCAGTCTGCGTTTGGTCTCCCTAAAGTAGAGGAGGACCCACTGGGAGCCACAAGAACAGCAGACTAAGTTGAAGGAGGTGCAAGTGAAATGCTACTTAACCTGAAAGGAGTGCTTGGGGTCTTGGCCATTTGATCTGTTTTTTTCAGTATTGGTGGAGGGATAAATACTAGTCATAATGTCAGGAAAACCTCCCTGCTCTCCTTCAGGTGTGCCATTGCTTAGGTGCTGAATGAGATTTGTAAAATCCAGGTGAGAGAGCAGATGGTCCTTCCAGCTCATATGAAAGGCAGTATGATAAATAGCTCAGCGTGGCCTCTGTAGTGCACTGAAGTTTCGGTCCGGATTATATGCTCACGTCTCTGGAGTGGAGTTTAAGATGACACGTGACTTAGAGGCTAGCGTACTATTACAGAGCCAAGGCTGTATACGTAACCAGAACTTTTAACATTTTAATGGTTGAATGAAAAATAAATAGAAGCGAAGGTTTCAGCTGAGTTCATCAACATAGGTGTTATAGTGATGGGCTGTAGAACATTTTTGATTTCCCGCATGGAATCACTGCATTGTTTTCCTCACTGTGTCAAGCTACTCTGCGTGTGATCTATTTAGGTCAGTAAAATGATTGCCTCATTATTGCTTCGATGATTATGCGTTGCACATCATTTCACTTGCTCAGTGATTCATATTTAATTTATTTTGCATCGTTATCCAAATGACCCATGTATCACGATAGCTCCAGATAGTGTCTAGAAAATGCAATTAGCTTTATTGTAGAGTTAGAGTCTCACGAAGTGCACAGATTTTCATAAATGCCTTTCTTTAGTTTAATTCTATTTGTACTAATGAGCCTTCTTGTGTTGACTATGAGTGCAGTTGTAGACAATAAGAATCCCACTTAATGGAGTAAACATAACAAGCGTGAGTGCAAACTGAAGCCCGTATCAGTGGGAAACACACCTTCTCTGCAAAAAAATAATGTTTGTTCACATACTTTCCAGGATTCATTATCCTGAAACCAACATGCCTGCAATTTGCATTTTTCAAACTACTGTTATTTTGATGAGTCAACGCAGATGAATCAGTTATGTCGAAGTCGACAACCAATTCCCACTGGGAGAATAGAAAATCCTACAGAACGATGCCAGAAAAATGCTATAATTCCACACTTGGTGACTCCAAATTGGCTGAATTTGTCCAAACCTGTCATATGACTGTGCTGACCAATCAGAGAAATGTTAGGCCACACAAAAAAGTGTAATCATGGAGCGCTGGGCAAGCCATCTGTGGTAGTCTGTACTAGGGGTATTACGGTACCTAGATTGAGGCTGTAAGACCATTGGTGTGGGAGGTACGTGAGGCATGAAGATCATTGGTGAAGCCTGCCTGCTGGTTCCGCCCAGCAAGGCGGAGTTTAAGAGTCTGTGTCTCCCCAGCAGCTGCATTCTGTACCTGCGCTGCTGGGGTAAACATCTAGTCCAATAAAGTCTTCAATTGTCATCCAATCTCGCTTCTGGAGTTATTGATCGAGCATCAATTTATTGGACTAGATTTTAAAGAATGGAGCTCCAAATCACGCTGGAGTGTCTGCAACTCAGCCCCCACACGGCAAACTCAGCGGCAACTTCAAACACTGACTGGCGTGCTTCAAAGGGTACCTCAGGACGGCCACGACTGCACCTACGGAAGACCAGAAACTGCAAGTTCTCCA
This sequence comes from Scyliorhinus torazame, assembly GCF_047496885.1. NCBI lineage: Eukaryota > Metazoa > Chordata > Chondrichthyes > Carcharhiniformes > Scyliorhinidae > Scyliorhinus > Scyliorhinus torazame. The sequence continues at coordinate 66,932,505 of NC_092712.1, read as the reverse complement.
CTTGAGGGTGAGCCCAGAGATCTATACCCTCATCGAGGATGCGGACGATTTTGAGGCCGCGATGGCCCTGTTGAAAGGACACTACATTCGCCCAGTAAACCAGGTTTACGCCAGGCATCTGCTAGCGACAAGGCAACAAATCCCGGGGAATCACTGGTTGAATTCTACCACGCGCTCCTGGTACTGGGTAGGAATTTTGACTGCCCGCAAGTTTCAGCCAGCGACCACACAGAACTTTTAATCCGGGGCGCATTCGTTGCAGGTATGCTGTCCTCCCAAATCCGTCAGCGGCTGCTGGACAAAGAGACACTAGGCCTCAAGGAGGCATGGGCCCTAGCTAGCTCCCTGGACGTGGCCTTCCAAAATGCCCGCGCGTACGTTCCCGACCGCGCGGCAGCCCCTTGGGCAGCGCGGAACCTACCCGCGGCCAACCCCGATGCATCCCCCATCCCCCCACAAGCTTGTGCCCCCACAAGCTACCAGGCAACCCCGGGGGACCCCGCTGTTATTTTTGCGGGCAAGCCAAGCACCCCCGGCAGCACTGCCCAGCCCGCTCCTCCACCCGCAAAGGTTGTGGCAAAAAGGATAATTTTGTGGCAGTATGCCAGGCCCGGGCGGTCGCCGCCACAACTCTCTCCACGGGCCATGTGCGGGCCGCGGGTACCACCATCTTATTTTCCCCCAGCCATGTGCGGGCCCCCGGGAGATGCCATCTTGTTCCCCAGGGACCAGGTGCATTGCGTGGGCATCGCCATTTTGCTCACCCCCAGCCATGTGTGACCGTGGGCGCCGTCATCTTGGCTGGAGTCTCAGGACCCCGATTCGGATGACCGCACAACGCCCGAGGAAAATCTCCAATTTGTACCACGACTCGCCTCGGTGACCCAGGACCAATCTCGGCCCCGAACACTCTCGACTGCGACGACGACCGTACTCATCAACGGGCGCAAAACATCCTGCCTGATCGACTCCGGGAGCACAGAGAGCTTCATACACCCCAACATGGTAAGGCGCTGTTCTCTTCCCATTCACCCATTTAACCAAAAAATCTCCCTGGCCTCCGGGTATCACTCTGTAGAGATCAAAGGGTTCGGCGTAGCGACTCTCACGGTCCAGGGAAGGGAATTAAAAAATTTCCGACTTTATGTCCTCCCTCACCTCTGTGCTGCCACGCTCCTGGGGTTGGACTTCCAATGCAATCTTCAGAGCTTAACTTTTAAATTTGGCGGCCCTATATCCCCCCTTATTGTCTGCAGCCTCATGACCCTCAAGGTCGATCTGCCTTCCCTTTTTGCGAACCTCACCCTGGATTGAAAAACCGTCGCCATCAGGAGCAGACGGTACAGTGCCCAGGACCGGATCTTCATTAGGTCGGAAGTCAAGTGGCTACTGAAGGAAGGTGTTATCGAGGCTAGCAACAGCCCCTGGGGAGCTCAAGTAGTGGTTGTAAAGACCGGGGAGAAGCACAGGATGGTCATCGATTATAGTCAGACCATCAACAGGTACACGCAGCTCGACGCGTAGCCTCTCCCCCGCATATCTGATTTGGTCAATCAGATTGCACAATACAAGGTCTTTTCCATGGCGGACCTCAAATCCGCCTACCACCAGCTCCCCATTCGCCCGGACGACCGCAAGTACACTGCATTCAAAGCAGATGGGCGGCTCTACCACTTTCTAAGGGTTCCCTTTGGTGTCACAAATGGAGTCTCGGTCTTCCAATGGGAGTTGGACCAAATGGTTGACTGGTACGGTTAGCGGGCCACGTTTCCGTACCTCGACAATGTCACCATCTGCGGCCACGACCAGCAGGACCACAACACCAACCTCCGCAAATTCCTCGATATCGCAAAAACCCTTAACTTGACCTACAAGAAAAACAAATGCGTGTTCAGCACCGATCGTCTAGCCATCCTCGGCTACGTAGTGCATGATGGAGTCATAGGCCCAGATCCCGAACGCATGCGCACCCTCATGGAGTTTCCCCTCCCACACTGCTCCAAGGCCCTGAAACGCTGCCTGGGATTCTTTTCATATTACATCAGTGGGTCCCCAATTATGCGGACAAGGCCTGCCCACTAATCCAATCCTCAGTTTTCCCCCTGTTGGCAGAGGCCTGCCAGGCCTTCGGCCGCATAAAGGCGGACATCGCAAAGGCCACGATGCATGCAATCGATGAATCCCTTTCCTTCCAATTCGAGAGCGACGCGTCCGACGTAGCTCTGGCGGCCACCCTCAACCAAGCGGGCAGGCCCATGGCCGCCTTCTCACGCACCCTCCATGCTTCAGAAATCCATCATCCCTCCATGGAAAAGGAGGCCCAGGCCATAGTAGAAGCTGTGCGGCACTGGAGGCATTACCTGGCCAGCAGGAGATTCACGCTCCTCACTGACCAACGGTCGGTAGCTTTCATGTTTGATAATGCACAGCGGGGCAAGATAAAGGACGATAAGATCTTACGGTGGAGGATCGAGCTCTCCACCTACAACTATGAGATCCTGTATCGTCCCGGGAAGCTAAACGAGCCTCCTGATGCCCTATTCCGTGGCACATGTACCAATGCACAAGTGGACCAACTCCGGGCCCTCCAAGTGGACCTCTGCCATCCGGGGGTCACTCGATTATTCCATTTTATCAAGACCCGCAACCTGCCCTACTCCCTCGAGGAGGTCAGGACCGCCATCAGGAACTGTCAAATCTGCGCGGAGTGCAAGCCGCACTTCTACAGGCCAGAGAAAGCGCACCTGATAAAGGCTTCACGTCCCTTTGAACGCATCAGTGTGGACTTCAAAGGGCCCCTCCCCTCCACCGACCGCAACACGTACTTCCTGAACGTGATTTACGAGTACTCCCGGTTCCCATTCGCCATTCCCTGCCCCGCCAAGACCGCAGCCACCGTCATAAAAGCCCTCCACAGTATCTTCACGCTGTTTGGTTTCCCCGCCTACATACACAGCGCTAGGGGGTCCTCCTTCATGAGCAACGAACTGCGTCAATTCCTGCTCAGCAAGGACATCGCCTCGAGCAGGACGACCAGTTACAACCCCCGGGGAAACAGACAGGTAGAGAGGGAGAACGGAACGGTCTGGAAGACCGTCCTACTGGCCCTACGGTCCAGGAATCTCCCAGTCTCCTGCTGGCAGGAGGTCCTTCCCGATGCACTCCACCCCATCCGATCACTGCTGTGTACCACGACAAACAAAACACCTCATGAACGTCTCCTTGTCTTCCCTAGGAGGTCCTCCCATCCGGGACCTCGCTCCCAACATGGCTGGCAGCTCCTGGACCAATTTTGCTCCGCAAACACGTGCGGGCGCACATGTCAGACCCATTGGTAGAAAGGGTCCACCTCCTTCACGCTAATCCTCAGTATGCCTACGTGGCGTACCCCGACAACCGGCAGGTTACGGTCTCCCTACGGGACCTGCCGCCCGCTGGATCCCCACCCACGCCCCCCCCCCCCCCCCCCCCCACCACCCCCACCCTCCTTCCCACTGGCGCACCTCATGGCTGCCTCCTTTCCAGGTGGATCGGTTCTTCCACTGGTCCCATCCAGAGGTGAAGAAGCCAAAGACACGCATGCCCGGGTCGGTGCCTGCATCACCGCCAAAACTGCGACGATCACAGAGGATGACCAGGGCCCCCGATCGACTAATTGCTTCATTCTGACATGGACATGTAAAATGAATACTGTAAATAGTTGTGTAATAAAATAAGGCAAAACACTGTGCCACTGTATGACACGAGACCACCACCCCCGCCGGACTCTTTTTTTAACAGGGGGCGAATGTGGTAGTCTGTATGAGGGGTATTACGGTACCTAGGTTGAGGCTGTAAGACTATTGGTGCGGAGGTACCTGAGGCATGAAGATCATTGGTGAAGCCTGCCTGCTGGTTCCGCCCAGTAAGGCGGAGTATAAGAGTCTGTGTCTCCCTAGCAGCTGCATTCTGTACCTGCGCTGCTGGGGGAAACATTGAGTCCAATAAAGCCTTCAATTGTCATCCAATCTCGCTTCTGGAGTTATTGATCGAGCATCACCATCATTTTGACATTGAACTTTCCCTGGGTGTGGCTAAACCTGTGACAAAGTAAAAAGTTATTGCTGATTGAAGAGAAGATGCAGTAGGCACAGCAAGGAAAAAAACTGTGGTGCAAAGCGAATATCGGGATACTGAAATCGTAGGCGAGATTCTGTGTCCGAGCCACGTGTTTCTCAGCGGCGGGGGTGGGTGTGGCGGTGCACCGTTGGCGGGATTCTCTGTTCCCACTGCTGTCAATGGGAATTGCCATGGAAGTCATCCCATGTTGCTGGGAACTCGTGGGCAGGAGTGTGCTGCGGTGGGACCAGAGAACCCAGCCACCAGCATTTCCTGTGTTGACGATATGGTGGACTATACAGCGCACAACTGAAGACAGCATACTCTCAGGAAAAGATTACAGCATTTTCCCGGAGTTAACTCCTGACATTATTCAATGCAAGCTCTGGACTTTTACAAAATCACACCTTCGTAAGGAGTGAACAAATTGAAGGACTTTATCACGCATTTACTGGTTTACTATTTTTCCATTTGGCCTTTGAATCTCTTGTATTTGACATAGGTCAGATTTATAGGTACGTTGTTACATAGATACACATTTATGTGGGAACGAGGCCTCCTTGGCTATCCAAATGTCTGTGGCTGGTTTCCCTGGGGTTCGACACATCAGACTTCTATTCTGCCAAAGGCAGAACTAGAAATAGTTTGTGTGACCTTTATGTTTTAGGGTGCTAATTTATATTGTTTCAAAGTCACAAACCGGGTAGAGATTTGATTTTAGAAGCAGCAGTGATGGATGTTTTCTTGAATTCAGACAAGTTAATTTCAACCTCTAAAGCTTGCTCTCTGCCGGATGAAATGGGCATTCTCAAAATTCATAGATGTTGTGGTCTTGCAACTTCACAAGTTTCACAACCAGTGGATATTGTTAACAAGGCCTGCATTTCCTTGCAGTTAGTGGGCCCTGAATGGGAGTCCTGCTGCAGCTTGCTGGCCCTTGGGTAGGGTAACCCCAGGTAATGCAAATTATTTTTGTGGCGCTTACCGCACACTCTTTATCCTCCCAGCAACATCATTTTAATCTTGACCTTGTCAGGCTTCTTTGACAACCACATTTCACAGTGCAAACTGAACCCAGTAGATGCTCTGATTAGCTGTCAATGGGATCCCAATTTACATGGATTAATGCACTTTCTGCCTGATTAAGGTGGAAGATTGGAGTTGAAATATCAGTGGAGCAGGTGTGGCTGATAAAGTGATCTCCTGCCTGTTTACCTCAGAGCAGAGGGAATTGTGATCGGCCCTGCTCTGGTTTAACTTCATGGTTGCTCAGCCTTTGTGCCTGACTACAAGATGGAGGGGGAGCAACCTTCTCTTCCATAGAATCCCTACAGGTAGAAGGAGGCTATTCGGCCCATCGAGTCTGCACCGGCTCTCTGAAAGAGCACCCTACCTAGGCCCACTCCCCTGCTCTAGCCCCATAACCCTGAAACCCCATCTAACCTTTGGACACCAAGGGGCAATTTAATATAGCCAATCCACCTAACTTGTACATTTTAGGAGTGTGGGAAGAAACCGGAGCACCCGGAAGAAACCCACGTAGACTTGGGGGGAACGTGCAAACTCCACGCAGTCACCCAAGGTCGGAATGGAACCGGGGTCCCTGGCACTGTGAGGCAGCAGTGCTAACAACTGTGCCACCAGGCCACCATTCATGCAGCATTAGTAAACACAGACAGAACCAGCTGAAGTTGTTTTGGAGGATCTACTTGTCTCTGATTTCTTCTCAAATTCAGAATTATGATTGCATAAATACAATGCTATCTAAAAGTCTTCCTGCTCAAGCAATCATATTCTTTGGTAACTTTTCACCTTCCAATTATTTGTCAGTAATGTAATATATTAATGACTGAGCATTTTGCTCCCTCTGCTGCCCTGTATGTTAGGGAGGTGTAAAAAGAATTATTCATATTAACACATTCTGTCATCGTACCTTTATGTCACTATCAGTATCTTCTTTAGTCTTAAATGCTACCATTAACACTCCCTTTGTTGGGTGTGCATGATATCTTTGTCAATCTCTCTTTAGCTCCCACCTAACCCTGACCTCTTGACTGCTCCACCTTCTCCACCCACTTTCCAATATATAATTCATCACATTTCTACCCTTCAGCTCTGAGGAAAAATCATATGGGCTCAAAACCTTAACTCTCCACAGATATTGCCAGACCTGATGGGTTAGATTCTCCATTTCTGAGGCTAAATGTTGACGCTGGCGCAGAATTTGTGGACTTCCACGACGGCAAAACATGCGCCGAAGCTGGACCGATTCAGCGACCATTAAGGGGCTAGCACCGGCGCTACGTGGAAAACAATCAATTCCAATGAGAAATGGTGCGGGATTCACTGGATTCGCGATTGACACTCAGGAGCCTGACAAGCTGCAGTCACATATACACATTTCACTCCACACAAACACCATCCCAGCCAACAAGATGGTAGCAAGACGTGCGGCGTCAAGGTTCACGGTCGCCACGCTGGAGACCCCCCTGGACATGGTGGAGGAGAGGCAGATGAGGGTCATCTGTCCAGGGTACAGGGTGTACCCTGGTCCAGTTAGGAGGCTGCCAGTCGCTGCCGTTCACCGTGCCTGGGCACAGGTGGCAGAGGCGGTGAGCGCCGTGGGTAACACCCTCATAACCGACCAGCAGTGCTGGAAGAAACTGCATGACCTCCTCAGTGCAGCACTGTGTCCCTGGTACCAACCTCCATCCCACACACCCGGCGATCAGGGGTTGAGGAGAAGGCAAGAGAATGGGGATAAGAAAACTATCAGCCATGATTGAATGGCGGAGCAGACTCGATGGGCCGAGTGGCCTAATTCTGCTCCTATGTCTTATGGTCACCCTACCCCCATCCCGGAGGGCGGCCAAACTCCCACCCTGAACCAAATGCCGGCACCCATACCGGCCACTATGGCTGAGTGACCTGACCACCGAGGCCACCAGCTACCCTCCTCCTGGGCTACATGCGTCAGACTGTCTAACAATGTCATTTTCCGTTTGCAGAAGTCCACCCAAAACCGCCAGGAGCGGGAGAGGTCTGATGTGGGACCACCCCCAGACCTGCGGCCCCAAACCATGAAAGAGCAGAGGGCCCTGGACAATGTCAATGGCCCGGCAGAAAGGGAAGTCGCCGGGGTGGAATTCAGCCGAGGGCGAGGAAGTGAGACCCTCCTGAGTGGAGGTATTGGGAGCGACAGTTTTGGCTATGGTTCAGCATGTCCAAGGCCTGGGGTATTCTGTGCAGGCACTGGCCCAGTCCCAGGACAGGGTTGCCAACTCACAGGCAACCATGTACCAGAGCCACCTGAAAATTGCAGCGGCGCTACTGAGCATGGCCCAGTCACAGCAAGTCATGGTTGAGAACATGGGCGGCATTGCCCAGGTGCTGGCCGACATGGCACAGACACAGAGGGAGGTGGCCCAGTACCAGAGGGAGATGTGCAGTCACTGGCTGATGTGATACAAACCAGAAGGGAATTGGCACAGTCAATGGGTGATGTGGCGCCGTCCCAGATGGAGATGGTCCACCCCCTGTGCTCCATGGCCGCGAGCGTGCGAACCCTGGTCGAGATCAGAGCAGGCCTCCAGGACTGACAGCGTTAGGTGGCAGGGAGCCTCAGGGGATAGCTCCGCTTGCACCCTCGTCCCATGGAGTAGCCCGAGGACTATCAGATACCCCAAGGGTGGAGGAGCTGATGGGGCCCATGCAGGTGAGTCCCACAGAGGAGGTGCCAGAACATCTCAACACCTTGGTATCCCCCCCCCCCCCCCTCCTGTCCCTGGTGCATCTGGTGGGCAGTGGGCAGAATAGGGTGGGACTACACCAACTGGTACACCCAAGCAGCAGCCGGGCCCTTCCAAGTCCAGAAGTCGCCCGCCAACAGGGACCCAGGTCACAGGGCAGTAATCACAGCAAGACCGCCTCCACTCTTGTTGTACCATCTGGGGAACCACCTAGATGTAGCGTTAGGGCCCGTAAGGCCAGAAAGTTAGACACTAAGTTGGCACGGGTGCAGGGCTTAGTTTAGTAATAGGGGCTAGGGCACAAAACTGTATATATGTTGTCACATTAAACACCTTTTCACACTGTTACAACCTGCCTCGGTGCTCTGTCAGGTGGGTGTGCGGGGTGGACTGGTCTGGGATGGCCACAGAGTGGGGGGAGGAATGGGCAGATGTTTTTTTTTGGGGGGGGGGGGAGGGGAATTGGGCAATAGACGGACGTTGTGTGTGGCCTGGGCTCCCCATCCTCCTCCCTCCTCTGACCATCCCGACCACCATCACCCCAGAGATTCGATGGGACCATGTGCTGGAATGGTCAGCTCACATGCAGGGGTCATCCAGGTGGACAGTGGAAAGTGCTACCTTGGGCAGGGGTCAGACGTTGTCAAAGGATGCGGCGCACCAGAGCTCATCGCAGAGCGGGTTGTCATCATCCTCCATCCCATGGACCAGACCCACTGTTACTGCCAACCCAGAGCCCGCACACCGTAGTGTGGCAGGTATGTATCACAGAAGGGGTTGCAGGTGAGAGGGTGGGGGTGGGGGGGGGGGATGCGGTATCCGTGCCTCTGGTCAGTCTCCTCCCCATTTGGTGAACCTGGAGGCGATCAGAGCCTCCTGTGCACTTGGCCCTGGTGCACATGTCGTGCGGCCTACCGTGTCTACCTGGGCTCCATGTCCTGCTTATCCTCCCCCTTCCCCGTATGCTCATCGTCGGATGAGGACTAGCATTCCTCCTCCAGCACGTCACTTCTCCACTGGAGGACACAGCAGGCGTCCAGATGCGGGCGACCCTGTCAGCGTCATACTGGAGGGTCCCTCCAGAATGGTCCAGGCACCTGAACCGCATCTTCAAGAGGCCAAAACACCGCTCGATCCTGATAGCTGCATGGGTGTCGTTGTAGCGGGCCTCAGCTTCGGTCTGCGGCCTACAGATAGGTGTCATCAGCCACAACCGCAGTGGATAGCTCCTGTGCCCCAGAAGCCAACTCCCCAGTCTCAGGGGAAGCTCACCCTCCAGTCTCAGGGGAAGCTCGAACATGTCGGGGATCGTTGAGTGTGCTAGAATGAAGGTGTCGTGCACACTGCTTGGGTATCGGGCGCAGACGTGCATGATATCTGCTGCACGTTCATCGAGTGGAACCCCTTTTGGTTTGTGTAGAGCGGCCTGTTATCTGCAGCGCTTGTAGAGGGACATCCTGTCAATCACCCTCTGGACCCGGGACATTGCGTCAATTGCGACGAACCCTGCCGCCCAGGCATCTTGGTGGGCTCAGTGCACATTGAAGTGGATGTATTGAGCCGCCTGGGCATTTAGGGCCTCCATGATGGCGTGGATGCACCTGTGCGCCGAGGTCTGTGAGATCCCGGAAAGGTCCCCACTCGACGCCTGGAAGGACCCCTTGACGTAAAGGTTCAGGGCGACCATCACCTTGATGGCCACTGAGAGTGGGTGTCCTCCCCCATACCCCCACGGGTGCCAGGCGTGCCATGGTCTGGCAGATATGTCACACTGTCCCCCTACTCAGCCTGAGTCTTCGACGGCATGCCCGGTCTGTCAGGTCCCCGAATGACAGGTGCTGCTGGTACACACAAGGCCGCATGCGGCACTTCCTTGGCACCTCCACCTCCTCGGCCTGTTGGGCAGCTGGCTCTCCATCCTGAGAGGCTGCCTCCTTGTCCCTCTGCTCCATTGATGCAGCTTCCTTCTCCTCGAGCAGCTCCCGCTCGTACAATCGCAAGGCACCCCCCAGGGTTGCAACGACCAGCAGGAAGGCCACCATTGCTGGTTTAATTCCAATATCCATTATCTGCAGGGGGTGGAAGGTCGACATGTTAGCATGGTGCATACCAATGAGACAATTTTGACGGTTGTCTTGTGGGAGCTATGCAGGATCCTTACCTGAGGTGTTGAAACAGCTTCTTCCCCACTGTTACCAGACTCCTAAATGATACTCCAAGGGACTGAACTGATCTCTTCATACATGTTCTTTGCTGAGTAGCGCTGCACTCCGTATGCTTCGCCAAATGCCTGTGTCTATGTATTTGCATTGTGTATTTATGTATTCCCTATGTTTTTGTCATGCATGGAACGATCTATCTGGACTGTAAGCAGAACACTACTTTTCCCTATACCTCAATACATGTGGCAATAAATCAAATCCAATCCAATCCAAAAGAAAGTGCAGGAGAGGAAGGGTTAGCTCCAAGTGTCCTTAAGGCACTTGGTGGAGGTGTCTATGAAAGAGAGTAGAGATATTTAGTGCATGGCAGCCCACTCGAAAACACGACAATGTACTTACAGCATGGTTGTCTGAAGGATCAGCTGGTGCAGGTCAATTAGGTCTGCGTTGCCAACCTCACCGCTGCCACAGGCAAGGTCCTGGTCCTCTCTGACCAGCCCAACACCAGGCTCTTCATTGGGACTGAGGACCTTGAGCTCAGATACATTCCCCCTCCCCCCCCCCCCTTCTTTTACTGTGGGTGAGCTTGTCCTGCATGAAGACAGGTAGAGAGAATGCGAACAGGACACATGGCAAAGCACATAACAAGGATGCCTGCCTTGTGTGGGTGCTGAATCGAGCTGTGCTTGGGATGAGGACATGGGGTACACACGATATGAGCACAAATGGAGATGGGAAGGTTTATGTGAGACAGTGATGCCCCTTGAGCTGGCAGTTTGTGAGATCCCTATGGAGTGTCAGCCTGTGAATGTGTGAGGGGTCTTGTGAGAGTGAGTTGAAAGTAATGAGCTTACCCTGACAGAACGCTGTATTTTTTTTTTTTGCACTGAGTGCTGAATTTGGTGCTTTTTGAGTGCTATAGTAAGAGTTTGGTGACCGAGGGAGTATAAGGCTTCATTTTTATCTAAAGTTTAGTCTTTCTTTTATTTAGTTAATTAACTTAAAAGTTGCTGTTTGGTTTAGAAGAAGGTGAATTTTCAATCAGCTTTAAACAGGCTTCTACGTGTAGGCACTTGCAGCTGGAGCTTGTTAATTAGTTAATTGGATTAGGCCAGTTTTCAGAGGCTAGATTCACAGTATAAAAGTGATCCCCTACAGTGCAGACTTTGTTTGCACTGAGTGCTGAATTTGGTGCTTTTTGAGTGCTATAGTAAGAGTTTGGTGACCGAGGGAGTTAGGTGCTCCTTTCATTTTGTTTCTGACATTTCCGCAAAGAGTGCGAGGAGAGCCAGGAGTTTACAGAAAGTGTAGCCAGGAGTTTACAGAAAGTGACTGGGAGCAGAATCGGAGGGCGGAGATCTAGTTAGTCCACACGGCAGCTATATTCTGTAATGTAAGAGAGGATGGAGGCTAGGCCAGTTGCATGCTCGGCCTGTAGGATGTGGGTGGTGAGGGATACCACTGGTGTCCCCGCTGACTATACCTGCGGGAAGTGCACCAACTTCAGCTCCTCAAAGACCGTGTTAGGGAACTGGAGCTGAAGCTGGATGAACTTCGGATCATCCGGGAGGCAGAGGGGGTGATTGAGAAGAGTTACAGGGAGGTAACCACACCCAAGGTACAGGACAAGAATAGCTGGGTTACAGTCAGGGGGAAAAAAACAAACAGGCAGACAGTGCAGGGATCCCTCGTGGCCGTTCCCCTTCAAAACAAGTATACCGTTTTGGATGCTGTTGGGGGGGTGACCTACTGGGGGAAGGCCCTAGCGGCCAGGTCTCTGGCACTGAGTCTGGCTCTGGGGCTCAGAAGGGAAGGGGGGAGAATAGAAAAGCAATAGTTGTAGGAGATTCAATGGTTAGGGGAATAGATAGGAGATTCTGTGGCCGCGAACGAGACTCCCGGAAGGTATGTTGCCTCCCGGGTGCCAGGGCCAGGGATGTCTCGGATCGTGTCTTCAGGATCCTTAAGCGGGAGGGGGAGCAGCCAGAAGTCGTGGTGCACATTGGTACCAACGACATAGGTAGGAAAAGGGGTGTGGAGGTAATAAACAAGTTTAGGGAGTTAGGCTGGAAGTTAAACGCCAGGACAGACAGAGTTGTTATCTCTGGTTTGTTGCCGGTGCCACGTGATAGCGAGGCTAGGAATAGGGAGAGAGTGCAGTTGAACACGTGGCTGCAGGAATGGTGTAGGAGGGAGGGCTTCAGGTATTTGGATAATTGGAGCGCATTCTGGGGAAGGTGGGACCTGTACAAGCAGGATGGGTTGCATCTGAACCAGAGGGGCACCAATATCCTGGGAGGGAGGTTTTCTATTACTCTTTGGGAGGGTTTAAACTAATTTGGCAGGGGAATGGGAACCGGATTTGTAGTCCAGCAACTAAGGTAGCCAATATTCAGGACGCCAAAGCGTGTAATGAGGCAGTGGGGAAGGGAACACTGGCAAAGGAGAGTACTTGCAGGCACGGAGATGGGTTGAAGTGTGTATACTTCAACGCAAGAAGCATCAGGAATAAGGTAGGTGAACTTAAGGCATGGATCGGTACTTGGGACTACGATGTGGTGGCCATCACGGAAACGTGGATAGAAGAGGGGCAGAAATGGTTGTTGGAGGTCCCTGGTTATAGATGTTTCAATAAGATTAGGGAGGGTGGTAAAAGAGGTGGGGGGGGTGGCATTATTAATTAGAGATAGTATAACAGCTGCAGAAAGGCAGTTCGAGGAGTATCATCCTATTGAGGTAGTATAGGTTGAAGTCAGAAATTGGAAAGGAGCAGTCACCTTGTTAGGAGTTTTCTATAGGCCCCCCAATAGTAGCAGAGATGTGGAGGAACAGATTGGGAAACAGATTTTGGAAAGGTGCAGAAGTCATAGGGTAGTAGTCATGGGCAACTTTAACTTCCCAAATATTGAGTGGAAACTCTTTAGATCAAATAGTTTGGATGGGGTGGTGTTTGTGCAGTGTGTCCAGGAAGCTTTTTTAACACAGTATGTAGATTGTCCGACCAGACGAGGGGCAATATTGGATTTAGCACTTGGTAATGAACCAGGGCAAGTGATAGATTTGTTAGTGGGGGAGCATTTTGGAGAGAGTGACCACAATTCTGTGACTTTCACTTTAGTAATGGAGAAGGATAGATACGTGCAACAGGGCAAGGTTTACAATTGGGGGAAGGGTAAATACAATGTTGTCAGGCAAGAATTGAAGTGCATAAGTTGGGAACATAGGCTGGCAGGGAAGGACACAAGTGAAATGTGGAACTTGTTCAAGGAACAGATGCTATGTGTCCTTGATATGTATGTCCCTGTCAGGCAGGGAAGAGATGGTTGAGTGAGGGAACCATGGTTGACAAGAGAGGTTGAATGTCTTGTTAAGAGGAAAAAGGAGACTTTTATATAAGGCTGAGGAAACAAGGTTCAGACAGTGCATTGGAGGGATACAAGATAGCAAGGAGGGAACTGAAGAAAGGGATTAGGAGAGCTAAGAGAGGGCATGAACAATCTTTGGCAGGTAGGATCAAGGAAAACCCCAAGGCCTTTTACACATGTGAGAAATATGAGAATGACGAGAGCAAGGGTAAGTCCGATCAAGGACAGTAGCGGGAGATTGTGTATTGAGTCTGAAGAGATAGGAGAGGTCTTGAACGAGTACTTTTCTTCTGTATTTACAAATGAGAGGGGCGATATTGTTGGAGAGGACAGTGTGAAACAGATTAGTAAGCTTGAGGAAATACTTGTTAGGAAGGAACATGTGTTAGGCATTTTGAAAAACTTGAGGATAGACAAGTCCCCCGGGCCTGACGGGATATATCCAAGGATTCTATGGGAAGCAAGAGATTAAATTGCAGAGCCGTTGGCAATGATCTTTTCGTCCTCACTGTCAACAGGGGTGGTACCAGGGGATTGAAGAGTGGCGAATGTCGTGCCCCTGTTCAAAAAAGGGACTAGGGATAACCCTGAGAATTACAGGCCAGTTAGTCTTACTTCGGTGGTAGGCAAAGTAATGGAAAGGGTACTGAAGGCTAGGATTTCTGAGCATCTGGAAAGACGCTGCTTGATTAGGGATAGTCAGCACGGATTTGTGAGGGGTAGGTCTTGCCTTACAAGTCTTATTGAATTCTTTGAGGAGGTGACCAAGCATGTGGGTGAAGGTAAAGCAGTGGATGTAGTGTACATGGATTTTAGTAAGGCATTTGATAAGGTTCCCCATGGTAGGCTTCTGCAGAAAGTAAGGAGGCATGGGATAGTGGGAAATTTGGCCAGTTGGATAACAAATTGGCTAACCGATAGAAGTCAGAGAGTGGTGGTGGATGGCAAATATTCAGGCTGGATCCCAGTTACCAGTGGCGTACCACAGGGATCAGTTCTGGGTCCTCTGCTGTTTGTGATTTTCATTAATGACTTGGATGAGGGAGTTGAAGGATGGGTCAGTAAATTTGCAGACGATACGAAGATTGGTGGAGTTGTGGATAGGATGAAGGGCTGTTGTCGGCTGCAAAGAGACATAGATAGGATGCAGAGCTGGGCTGAGAAGTGGCAGATGGAGTTTAACCCTGAAAAGTGTGAGTTTGTCCATTTTGGAAGGACAAATATGAATGTGGAATACAGGGTTAACGGTCGAGTTCTTGGCAATGTGGAGGAGCAGAGAGATCTTGGGGTCTATGTTCATACATCTTTGAAAGTTGCCACTCAAGTGGATAGAGCTGTGAAGAAGGCCTATGGTGTGCTCGCGTTCATTAACAGAGGGATTGAATTTAAGAGCCGTGAGGTGATGATGCAGCTGTACAAAACTTTGGTAAGGCCACATTTGGAGTACTGTGTACAGTTCTGGTCGCCTCATTTTAGAAAGGATGTGGAAGCTTTGGAAAAGGTGCAAAGAAGATTTACCAGAATGTTGCCTGGAATGGAGAGTAGGTCTTACGAGGAAAGGTTGAGGGTGCTAGGCCTTTTCTCATTAGAACGGAGAAGGATGAGGGGCGACTTGATAGAGGTTTATAAGATGATCAGGGGAATAGATAGAGTAGACAGTCAGAGACTTTTTCCCCGGGTGGAACAAACCATTACAAGGGGACATAAATTTAAGGTGAAAGGTGGAAGATATAGGAGGGATATCAGAGGTAGTTTCTTTACCCAGAGAGTAGTGGGGGCATGGAATGCACTGCCTGTGGAAGTAGTTGAGTCGGAAACATTAGGGACCTTCAAGCAGCTATTGGATAGGTACATGGATTACGGTAAAATGATATAGGGTAGATTTATTTGTTCTTAAGGCAGCACGGTAGCATTGTGGATAGCACAATTGCTTCACAGCTCCAGGGTCCCAGGTTCGATTCCGGCTTGGGTCACTGTCTGTGCGGAGTCTGCACGTCCTCCCCGTGTCTGCATGGGTTTCCTCCGGGTGCTCCGGTTTCCTCCCACAGTCCAAAGATGTGCAGGTTAGGTGAATTGGCCAATGATAAATTGCCCTGAATGTCCAAAATTGCCCTTGGTGTTGGGTGGAGGTGTTGAGTTTGGGTAGGGTGCTCTTTCCAAGAGCCGGTGCAGACTCAAAGGGCCGAATGGCCTCCTTCTGCACTGTAAATTCAATGATAATCTATGATTAATCTCGGACAAAGGTTCGGCACAACATCGTGGGCCGAAGGGCCTGTTTTGTGCTTTATTTTCTATGTTCTAACGCGCATTCATCCTTTTCCTGCACTAGATGGCTGATCTCCTCTCTGCAGAGTTGGTGCTCACAGTGGCCACCTCCTCCCAAGCTGCAGCTGTGTGGTTTATGGTCCTCCTACTAGTTTCACGAGGGTAGAACACCCGTCAGTGATCCTCGACGGCATCTAGAAAATGACCCAATGAGGCGTTACTAAACATGGATACCGCAGACTTGTTTGTTTTTGGGGTTACCTCACACTTGGAGCAGTCCTGGGAGGCAGACATTGGAAAAGTTGTGCGCTTGTGGGTGCCCAGACGGATGATCCGCTGAGGTCATGGCGAGATGGGTGAATCAGAAACCGCCTGCCTGCGATACGACATGTTTACGGTTGATGTATATTCATTGAGGCGAGAAACAGACTATCGGGCAGTTGAAAAACCGCCAATGTGGCCAGCTGGGTCAACACTGCTTTTCCCACCTGTCACCGCAGAGGGGAAAATCCTGCCCAATGTCCAAAATTTGCAAGATGGTAAAAATGTACATGATCTGAGGAGAAAAGTTCAATGGCTTAGATTTCCACTACTGGTGCACTCAGTGTAAAATATGTGTGCCATTTTAACAATTAAATCTGTTTTAAATAAACCATTTCTTATTTTTAAAAAACACAGAAAGGAACTTAACGCAGATGGATTAACCAGCAGCTGCCAAAGGAATTTAAACTATTAGTCTCGATACAAAATTCTGACTCTGATAATAACTATTGCCATGCTCATGTCAGACTGACAGACTGCGAGCCAGGCCCCCGGGCATCAAAAATCACAAAGAAACCACAGGTCATTAAGCATAAACATTTCAGAACAATGAGGCTTACTTGTCTTTACCTGTTACCTGTGATTCCTGAAGTTATTCGAACCTTCAGAATATGTTTCGGAAAGCAAGCCGGCTTCAGGTCAGTAAGCAGCGCGGTGAAACATTTTTTTCTGTTGCGAACATTAGAAAAGAATAGTTGAGAGATGTATTGTGTTTTCATTGATTTGAAAAAGAACACCTTTGACATGAGTCAAAGTAAGCTGCTTTATCCAAATCAGTCTGCCAAAAGAATTTCAGCCCCTCAATCTCTGTAATGTAAGCAAAGTGCTGTAAGACATGAGAAAGGTCTGGTCACCAACCATTTTTGGGGGATGTTCAGTGCCCACTTTGCCTTACGTTTCCTTGTCATTTTGCTCGAACTCAATATATAGAATGTGCTAGACTGAAAATTAGTGATAGCCATCAGTGCTGAGGGAAACCGATGGAAATGGGACTTAATGTTGGGAAAAGAAGCCCAAAAAGCTGGAAAGCTTGCAAAAAGGTACAGATGGGATTCAAATAGAATCGGGGAAACGTTCACTATTGCAAGAGCTTAAAAAAAGACATCTAAAAGAAAGTCGCAATGGATTCACTGCTGAGAAATCAAGGACAACAGAAATAGGCCTTTCAGTCCTTCAAGCTTGCTTCATCCATTCAATTGGATCATGGCTGATCTTTTCCTTCAACTCCACCTTCCCGCACTAACCTCATATCGCTTGATTCCTTTAGTATCCAAGGGAAAATCGATAGCCATGTGCGGTAGAAAGACGAGGCTCACGAGATGGTGAGCTGCCTGTGGTAATCACCACTGTTGTATATATTAGGAGATGTGTGGTAATGCCCTGTACTACAGGTACGGGGGTAGTCCCTGCCTGCTGGCTCCGCCCAGTAGGTGGAGTATAAATATGGGTGCTCCCCATACAGCAGCCATTTCACCAGCTGCTGTAGGAGGCCACACATCTTAGTGTAATAAAGCCTCAGTTGTATTCAACTCTCATCTTTGTGCAATTGATTGTGCGTCAATTTATTACACTAAAGTTTTCAGAAGGTGGACCCCCGCATCAAGCCGGATCGCCTGCAGCTGGATCCGCAATCAAGCAACGCCAAAAAGGACTTTGAGCATTGGTTAGCTTGTTTTGAAGTTTACATCAGGTCTGCACCAGACCCAACTCCGGAAGCTCAGAAGATCCAGATCCTCTACTCGTGGCTGAGCTCCAATGATTTTCCTCTTATCCAGGACGCGCCGACATATGATGAAGCCATGGTGCTACTGAAAGAGAACTATGCCCAGCGGATAAACACGCTCTTCGCCAGACACATACTCTCTACTCGTAGTCAGCTCTCTGGTGAGTCCGTAGAAGATATCTGGCGTGCTTTAATTCCCCTGGTCAGAGATTGTAACTGTCAGGCCGTAACGGCCACGGAACATTTGAACCTCCTCATGCGGGACGCTTTCGTCACGGGGATAGGGTCAGACCACATCCGCCAGCGACTTTGAGAGGGGGCCACGCTCGACCTCGCGGAAACCAAAATGCTGGCGCTATCGATGACAATCACCTCGCGCAATATCCAGGCCTACACCCCCAGCTGCGCGGCCCACTCCTCCTACGCATTATGGACTCAACAGAAGGCCGCCCCACCGGGGACCCCATTCAGCCAATCCTACGCCTGTTCCAAGTGCCGGCCAGCCAACCCCGGGGGCCCCAGTTGTTACTTCTGTGGGCAGCAAAAACAACCCGCCAACGCTGCCTGGCCCGCAGCGGCCTTTGCAAGGCCTGCGGCAAGAAGGGGCACTTCGCCGCGGTGTGCCAGGCCCGCTCAGTCGCCGTGATTGCCCTGACCCCCCGCAAACTGACAGTGGGCACCGCCATCTTCCCCTCCTCGGACCACTCGCGGCCAGTGGGTGCCGCCATCTTCCCCTCCTCGGACCACGTGCGGCCTATGGGTGCCGCCATCTTTTTCAACCCCCGCCATGTGCCACGTGTCCATCTCAGGATCTCCAGGCGCCGCCATCTTGTCTCCCCCACGGCACATGGGCGCCACCATTGTACCAGGACCCCTGCCCCCAGGGCACCCCATCGTCCGACACCAGCGACGACCAGCCGCGATTCGCCTTTGGTCACGATTGACCAGTCTCGCACGCACAATCTAGCCACCGCCTCGACAAGCATGCAGATCGATGGGCATGAGATCTCCTGTCTGCTGGACTCCGGGAGCACCGAAAGCTTCATCCATCCCGATACGGTACGGCGTTGCTCCCTCGTGGTATACCCCGGCAATCAGAGAATCTCCCTGGTCTCCGGGTCCCACTCCGTGGCGATCGGGGGTACTGTATAGCCACGCCACGATCCAGGGCGTAGAATTCAGCGGCTTCCACCTCTACGTCCCCCCCCAACCTCTGTGCTGCCCTGCTACTCGGCCGGGACTTCCAGTGTAACCTCCAGAGCCTAACATTGAAATTCGGCGGGCCCCTACCACCCCTTACTGTGTGCGGCCCCGTGACCCGAAAGGTTGACCCACCTCCCCTATTCGCAAACCTAATCCCGGATTGCAAACCCGTCGCCACCAGGAGCAGACAGTACAGCACCCAGGACAGGACCTTCATCAGGTCCGAGCTCCAGCGGCTGCTTCAGGAAGGCATCATCGAGGCCAGCAACAGCCCCTGGAGAGCCCAAGTGGTAGTGGTGAAAATTGGGGAGAAACACCGAATGGTCGTGGACTACAGCCAGACCATCAATTGGTACAAGCAGGTCGACGCGTACACCCTCTCACGCTTATCTGATATGGTCAATCAGATTGCGCAGTACCGGGTCTTCTCAACTGTAGACCTCAAATCCGCCTACCACCAGCTCCCCATCCGTAAGACGGACCGCCCATACACTGCCTTCGAGGCAGATGGCCGCCTCTACCATTTTCTTAGGATTCCCTTCGGCGTCACCAACGGGGTCTCGGTCTTCCAAAGGGAGATGGACCGAATGGTCGATTGGTAATGCCCGCGGTCACCCCGACCCCGCCCCCCCCCCCCCCACCCCCCGCATACAGGCTACGGGCCACTTTTCCGTACCTATACAATGTCACCATCTGCGGCCACGATCAGCAGGACCATGATGCCTACCTTGTCAAATTAAATCTCACCTACAACAAGGAGAAGTGCGTATTCAGCACAAACCGCTTAGCCATCTTCGGCTATGTGGTCCAGAACAGAGTCCTGGGGCCCGACCCCAACCACATGCGGCCCCTCATGGAACTCCCCCTTCCCCACTGCCCCAAGGCCCTCAAACGCTGCCTGGGGTTCTTTTCTTACTACGCCCAGTGGATCCCAAACTATGCGGACAAGGCCCGCCCACTCATCCAGTCCACTCTTTTCCCCCTGATGGCCGAGGCTCAACAGGCCTTCAACCATATTAGGGCCGATATCACCAAGGCCGCGATGCACGTAGTCGACGAGACGTTACCCTTTCAAGTGGAGAGTGGTGCATCAGATGTCGTTCTAGCCGCCACCCTCAACCAGGCAGGCAGGCCCGTGGCATTCTTTTCACGAACCCTTCATGCCTCTGAAATTCGACACTCCTCCGTCGAAAAAGAGGCCCAGGCCATAGTTGAAGCTGTGCGGCATTGGAGGCATTACCTGGACGGTCGGTAGCTTTCATGTTTAACAACACACAGTGGAGCAAGATCAAAAACGATAAAATCTTGTGGTGGAGGATCGAACTCTCCACCTACAGCTACGAGATTTTGTATCGCCCCGGTAAGCTCAACGAGCCCCCCAATGCCCTATCCCGAGGTACATGGGCTAGCGCACAGGTGGACAGTCTCCGGACTCTGCACGACAACCTTTGTCACCCAGGAGTCACACGGTTGTACCACTTCATCAAGGCCCGCAATCTGCCCTACTCCATCGAGGAAGTACGGGCAATCACCAGAGACTGCCATGTCTGTGCGGAGTGCAAACCGCACTTCTACCAGCCGGACTGCGTGCGTCTGGTGAAGGCCTCCCGTCCCTTTGAACACCTCAGCGTGGATTTCAAAGGACCCCTCCCCTCCACCGACCGTAACACGTATTTCCTCAGTGTGGTCGATGAGTACTCCAGATTCCCCTTCGCCATCCCATGCCCCGACATGACGTCTGCCACCGTCATCAAAGCCCTCAAAACCATCTTCGCTCTGTTAGGCTTCCCCGCCTACATCCACAGCGACAGGGGATCCTCATTCATGAGTGATGAGCTGCGTCAGTTCCTGCTCAGCAGGGGTATCGCCTCGAGCAGGATGACCAGCTATAACCCCCGGGATAACGGGCAGGTGGAGAGGGAGAACGAGACGGTCTGGAGGGCCGTCCAGCTGGCCCTACGGTCCAGAAATCTCCCGGCCTCCCGCTGGCAGGAGGTCCTCCCCGATGCACTGCACTCCATTCGGTCGCTCCTATGCACTGCGACTAACGACAGACCCCATGAATGTCTCTTTGCCTTCCCCAGGAAGTCCACATCCGGGGTGTCGCTCCCAACTTGGCTCACAGCTCCAGGACCCGTACTCCTCCGTAAGCATGTACGACTCCACAAGGCAGACCCGTTGGTTGAAAGGGTGCAGTTACTCCATGCTAACCCCCAGTACGCCTACGTAGCGTAGCCGACGGCCGCCAGGATACTGTCTCCCTCAGGGACCTGGCACCAGCAGGTTCCCCACACACACACCCATCCAGCCCGGCGCCACCCTCCCTCCCCCGGAGCACCCAGCCGCAACCCCCCCCCCGGGACCATCAGTCTTCCCCATGCCCACGCCCGAGGATGAGGAGGATTTCGGCACACTCCCGGAGTCACCGAGGACCAGACCGGCACCGGAATCGCACCCAATGTCAGGTAAAGGCCCCGGACCGGCTAAACCTGTAATTGGTTCGGGGCTGTTAAAGCACCATGTACGGGACTCCAAAAATTTTTTAGCCTCTGTATATTAAAACTTGGTCTGTATATAGTTCTCTGCCACTCTCGCCAGACTCAATTTTAACAGGGGGTGAATGTGGTAATCACCACTGGTGTATATATTAGATGTGTGGTAAGGCCCTGTACTACAGGCACGTGGGTAGACCCTGTCTGCTGGCTCCGGCCATTAGGCGGAGTATAAATATGTGTGCTCCCCATACAGCAGCCATTTCGCCAGCTGCTGTCGTAGGCCACACATCTTAGTGTAATAAAGCCTCAGTTGTATTCAACTCTTGTCTTCGTGCAATTCATCGTGCATCACTGCCTACCGAGAGTTAGTACACATTGAAGAAAAGATGGGACACTGAAGGGACCAGGGCAATGTTATTGTATGGGGGTCTCAAAACTAGGGGAAGTAGTTTTTCTTTTCCTGGCAAGTTTCCATTCGCTAGCAAAAGACAGCTCAACAATAATATGAAGGATGTAAATGAATTGGTGGCAAATTGATGTCAAAAGTAATATGTGAGCTGCATAAACAACTGGCAGCATTTCTAAAATAAACTGGTGCAGGAGCGATGAGCTACTCTTAAATAAAGTAGGAACAGAACAATGAGATTTGTGAGCAATGAGATAACAATTGAAAATCAGATTCCATGGGGGTGGCAGATAATAGGATTGAAGGGAGTCAACGGCTAGGAGAGAGACACAGATCCAGAGGGACATTCAAGCCCCATTGATTTAAGTGGATAGTGAATGAGATTTGGCAGGGCGTAGATTTGATGAACAGTACTCCCATGAATATAGCCCCTCAACAGAAGAAACCAATCGGAAAATTGGCCCCATTGCATAAATTACATGCTTAAAAAGGTAAATTAGTGGAACAGAGAAGTGAGAAATTTGATGTGAGTTTAATTGCAGGCTATTGCATCTAACTAATTCAAAGCATAGCATTCTATTTTTCCTTCTTTATGTGGCATTTTCACATATTAGTAGACCAGCAACATAGTCCACTGACTAGTCATGTTATAGAAAATTTTGACAAATTAACATGTTTGATTTGACTTGTGATGGCACTGCATAAGATGAAACACATGCTTAACTGCAAAAAGCCAGATTGGACAACTTAAATGAAAGCAGAATATTACGAATGCTGGAAATCTGAAATAAAAACAGAAAATGCTGGATAATCTCATCAGGCAGGAATCTTGGTTGGCTGTCGGCAAAATCGTGAAACGTGATAGGGCAGAGATTAGATTCCGATGCCAAAATTGCGGCGGGCACCGATTTGACGCCAAATCGCAATTCTCTGTCAACTCCACAGTGGCGTCAATACGTTCCGGAGCATATGTACAGTAAACGGCATTTACTTTAGCGAGCCTGACCCGGTATTCTCCGGGGCCTCCGCGATTCTCCGTCTCTGATGGGCTGAGTTCCCGATGGCCCGGTTCACTTGTGCTTTTAAAAATCCTGAAGTCGGTGTCGTGTGGTTGCTGAGGGAGACAGAGGAGGTTGGACATGGAGAGGCATGACTGCGGCTGCCAGGCCGCTCACTATCTGCGCAGGCCGGAATGGGAGGGCCCTGCCAAGGCCAGGGGGGGGGGGGGGGGGGGGTGGTGGTGACGGGGGAACAGGCCGAGTGACCGGGGTCACCCCCACGGGACTGGGTCGGTTTCCAGACACGGACCGCCATTACCGCAACCTGTAAGGCAGCCATCTTGCTGCATACCCAACTGACCACCCACCTTGGCCCCTGTTTCTGTAGCAACCCTGGCCAAATGGATGCCCCCATTGCCCCACTCCCTCACCCACTCTCTCCCCCACCCGGCTAACTCCCGCCTGCAACCCCCTCCATAATACATAACTGCCACACGAGGGGGGTGGTGGCCCTGGGTTGACAGTAACAGCAGGTATGGTCCATGGGATGGAGGAGAATGACGATTTTGTATGTCTCAAGGCGTAATGAGAGATTTTGTAATAATAAATTAGGGGGAGACAGTGGCATGGTGATAATTCCACTTGACTAATTAGACAAAATAAATCCCAGGCTAAAGCTCTGGGGACATAGGTTCAAATTCCACCATGACAACTGATGGAATTTAAAATTCAATTGATAAAATCTGGAATACAAAGCTAGTCTCAGTAATGGTGACCATGAAATAACTGTCATAGAAACCTACCTTGTTCACTAGTTGCCACCCTTACCCGGTCTGGCCCACATGTGACTCAAGACTCACAGAAATGTGGTTGACTCTTAATTGCCCTCTGAAATGGCCTAGCAAGCCACTCAATTCAAGGGCAATTAGAGATGGGCAGCAAATGCTATCCATACCAGCTACCTTGTCCCTTAAGAGAGAAGACAGAGGTCAGGATTTTCTCCGATATCGGCAAAGGCTGATATTGGGAAGGAAAAGTGCAGTTGAAACGTGCTGTCCACAGGTCACTGAAAGGGGCAACACAGGTGGAGAAGGTAGTCAAGAAGGCAGACGGCATGCTTGCCTTCATTGGCTGGGGCATTGAGTATAAGAATTGGCAAGTCATGTTGCAGCTGTATAGAACCTTACTTAGGCCACACTTGGAGTATAGTGTTCAATTCTGATCGCCACACTACCAGTAGGATGTGGAGGCTTTAGAGAGGGTGCAGAAGAGATTTAACAGGATGTTGCCTGGTATGGAGGGCATTAGATATGAGGAGAGGTTGAATAAACTTGGTTTATTCTCACTGGAACGAAGGAGGTTGAGGAGTGACCTGATAGAGGTCTACAAAATTATGAGGGGCATAGACAGAGTGGATAGTCAGAGACTTTTTCCCAGGGTAGAGGGGTCAATTACTAGGGGCATAGGTTTAAGGTGCGAGGGGCAAGGTTTTGAGGTGATGTACGAGGCACGTTTTTTACACAGAGGGTAGTGGGTGGCTGGAACTTTCTGCCGGAGGAGATGGTGGAAGCAGGGACGATAGTGACGTTTAAGGGGCATCTTGACAAATACATGAATAGGATGGGAATAGAGGGATACGGACGCCGGAAGTGTAGAAGATTTTAGTTTAGACGGGCAGCATGGTCGGCGCAGGCTTGGAGGGCCGAAGGGCCTGCTCCTGTGCTGTACTTTTCCTTGTTCTTTGTTCTTTAAACCACCAACAGTAATGCCGGCTTTCCCGGCCATATGGTGCAGAACCTTGAAAAAAAAGTTCAAATCATGAGTTCCATGATGTTTTGCTGGTGGGGAAGCTTTTGGTGCATCCACCCCACCAGCAACTTAGATACTCGATAATCCAGGTGCCATTTTTAAAGACTGCCTCAGCACATAGCTGTGAAGTTCTCAGTTTTGTTTAAAACTGTCTTGAATACGTAGTGTTGAACAAAGAACATCAATGAAATGAAATGGAAATCGCTTATTGTCACAAGTAAGCTTCAAATGAAGTTACTGTGAAAAGACCCTAGGCGCCACATTCCGGCGCCTGTTCGGGGAGGCTGGTACGGAAATTGAACTGTGCTGCTGGCCTGCCTTGGTCTGCTTTTAAAGCCAGCGATTTAGCCCTGTGCTAAACCAGCCCCTAAGCTAAATAAATGAACAAAGCTGATTTATTTACACTATTTAAATAAGATTCAAACAAGTTCCGAGGTAAAAGGATACTAAACTAAACTTTATGGTATCTCTAACTACAGAACTCTCAAATATACAACTAATCTCTCTCGCACCTAAGCACCTTCTTCCAGAATCTCAGGAGTCACATGATATTTAAATGACTGCTCTTTATCCCCATCTGATGGTGAGAAGCATTAACATGAAATTGGTAACCCTTTGTCTTCTTCACAATATACATATTGTTACAATAGCTAGCAAATCAGTTCAACCAGGTGCATCCCCCTTCACATCCAGGCACCCTCTCCACCCCCCCCCCCCCCCCCCCCCCCCAAACGGCACCCCTGGTAACCTCTGGCACTAACCAGACATCATGCTGATACTAGCTGAGCAGTTCCCTGGCACTACCGAGGCACTACCAAGCCACTGCTCTGGCATCAAGATAGCACTGCCCAGGCACTACCTGGCATGTCTCTCTCCCCCCTGGGCACTACACTTACCCAGGAGTACAGCTCGCCAGGGGCATGCCTTCGGAGACCAGTTATGCTTCAAGCCATTCTGCCTTCGTTCCATTGTGGGTGGCTATTTTGACATGGTGGAATCAGAAATTATTCCAGTGTATGGGCCTGATAATTACATGTAAATTTGTTATAATGATATTCCCGACGTTGAACCCCGGGAAAGGTGTCCAGCCACTGCCGAGGGAATGGGTCAATTGCGTCATGTTCAGATCGTTGTGAAACACGACTTTGGACCTCTAATGATATTTTCCGCTCCCGTCAAGGAACCTGCCTGTTGCAAGCGGGAGTGGAAAGTTTCAGCCAGAATGTCAGTGATTGTGTTGTACTATTTTTGGGTGACGTGCCTGCCACAGCTGAAAAGCTGAAGGTATGCGGAAGCAGCAGGAGTTCGGTGTGAGACTGACATCACTGGCATATCTGTGAGGGTGAGGTGGAATAGTTGCATGTTAGGTGTGAGTCCTCAGGGCCAGAGGATGTTTCTGAGGGAGCGAAGGGGTTGTGGTACATTGAGCAGCATGAGAGTCTGTTGTGGTGGGCTTGTGAAGGTGCGCCCACTGACCTTGACCATCTGTGTGATATCATCACCCTACATGTAGCACTGCTGTACAGAGTGATCAACTATCCCTTATTTTATGTCTGAGACCACTGTCCTGTGTTCAGAGTGGAATGCTGCGATTTTGTCCTTCAAATCTTGCGCATGTGCAGTACGTATTCCTCCCCCTACTGACGTGCTCTCACAACCATGACAGCCTATGCCACCACACACCTTTGCTCTTAGAGTGCTGGCAGCAACTCCACCCCCTACCTCCCCCCCACGCTAATGAGCCCCCAAGGCAGGGAGTTCCTTCATTCTCTCCACTGCAGGCCTCCTGGCTGCCTCACCTCCTGCCTACTTGCACCACTGAGGCCTCCGGTGCTACATCCATGATCCTGGAATGCTCTCCGTGCTCTGTCATACCATTATCCTTGTTTACAATTTCGAAGGACAGGTTGCCTTTAAGAGCAGTTAGCTGGCTGCACCACATGCTGTTCGCAAATACTGCTTAGTTCCCTGCTGAATACAGAGGGAGCCAGCGGCATGGAGCCTGATTGGCTCAAAGTTGCAATCAGATAACTAAGATGGCAACACCAAATTTGCATGCTCTCTATCTTCATCTCATTAGGCATAGGCACATCATGAATCTGGACGCCGATGCCGAAAAAATATGAGGATGAAATTTTAGCCCTGAAAGTGTCTCCATAATTTGGAGACTTTCAAAAGGGCGATCTTCTTTCTCTTGGAGCATGAATTCTCGCCCTTGGGAAATTTTCATTATATAAAAGAAGTTCCACAGACTCGTACCCTATAAAATGGTTCATAATGTTAAACAACCCATTTATAGTTACACTAGCTGAAGTTATTTATTTAATTCCTTTATATTTACAAGGTACTGGACATATTTGCCAATCTACGAACACAATTCCCTTGATGTGATGAACAGCTGGATAAACCTGTCACATAAAACACTGCAAGTCACTTTCTCCTGCACATGCGTTACATTCCATTTCAGTGATGAGGTCACTGCAATGCTTCGGGAGGCGAATTGGAAAGCTTCAACTTTGGCAAATTCTTTATCCCCTCCCCCCCTCACCATGCCGAAAGCAGAGTGAATAACAATCAAACCCACGGACTGCTAGTATGAAAAGCCAATATTTGAAAGCTATGTAATCCAGGCAGCATCAAGGTTGAGAGGGCAGCCCCGTGGAACCTCATACTGATTGGTTTTCGCATGCTCTGGTGTCAGATTGGGAACTGGAATAGTCTGGACTCAAATCCACTTTATGTTGGCAAGAAGGTGATTGTATAAGTGCAGTCTTTGTGATGCACTCATAAGTTTGGCACTGTTCAGTAACGGCTGTGCTTCTTTGGACCCCAATCTAATTTTAATAGTGAATTAAATTAATTGGAAGCCAACAATCAGTGGAAATGTAACCAGAGGTGGACTTTCAATGAAACACACAACGGTGCAGTCCCGGCCAATGTGGGGGCCCCATACAGAGAGGTGACTGTTGTGGTGGAACACCATGGGAACGCCAATCAGATCCGTGGAGGCTTGAGGCCCTGCCGCCCAAGCAATAACCGATTGAAGAGCAGAGCAGCAGTGAGGAAGGCCAAGCAAGCGCCGGTGTTGTGTATTGGGGAATTGGAGAGCAGCAGCCAGCAGGAGCGGATCTTGGCGGCATGGATCAATGTCATTTGGGGCGGGCTGTCACCAGGGAATGGGGTGTGACGTGAGGCCCCAGTGAAGAGGGAGAATGCGGGGCTCCCAAATGTCTAAGTCCTCCTCTGACTGACTGTTTTGAAAATTCTTTCACATGTCATAGGCATCGCTGGCTAGGCCAGCATTTCTTGCCCATTCCTAATTAGTTTTGAGAAGATGACAATGAGCTTCCTATTGAGCGGCTACAATCCATGTTGTGTAGGTACATACTATTAGGAAAGAGGTTCCAGGATTTTGACCCCGAAGGAACAGTACTTCCAAGTCATGATAGTGTGTGGCTCGGAGGGTACCTTGCAGCTGGCCATGTTTCCCATGCATGCATCTGCTACCCTTTGTCCTGCTCGGTGGTAGTGGCTGAGGTTTGCAAGGTGCTGTCGAAGGAGGCTTGACAAGTTGCTGCATCTTGTACATGGTACACACTGCTGCCACTGTGCGTCAGTGGTGGAGGGAGCGTCTGTTTATATACCATTACTATTTTTACGAAGCCAGCTATCAGAAACTAATGCACTGCTATTTTTATGAGCTACACTTTCTAGTAATGTATTCCTGCTCTACCAGCAAAGGAAGATGTGCAGGTGTACACCAAAGATAGATTTTCAAAGAGTTCTTCACAAGTTGTGCATCAAGATATTGAAATCTTTGCAAAGGGCAAGAGCTAATATCCCGAGAATTCCTTCTAAACTGATTTTCTAGTGTCGCTTTGAGGCAAAGTTCATAGTTAGCCGTTTTACCTTTCATCCTGACATATTCAGAATAAGGCATGATTCATTTTAACCGCCGAGAAAATAAACACTTTCATGTCTATCTATTGAAATCCATTTGCGCGCTTGGAAAGAATTTATATTTTTTCTTCCTCAAAGGTGCAAAAGATCTGATAGTTCCTGAAAGAAAACTTCAACTCAATCCAATCTAATTGCTACATGTTTTGAATAGCTGCATGCAGATACCTAGAAATTAGGCATGTGTTTCCAACAGGGAAGCATCAACGGTCATTGGTTTGCAGGCCTCATTGAAATGATTGGGAGCAAACTGCTGGGGCTGGTCACACCTCGATAAGCAGCGAGTCTGAGTAAGTCCTGGGAGGGGAAATTAAAGTGGGCACGAGGAGTCGGGGTGAGAGGGGGGTGCATCACTGGCTGGAGAGCACCCCTGAGTTGATCACAACTCATGTGGAATCAGGAAGTGCGTGTACAAAGAACAAAGAAATGTACAGCACAGGAACAGGCCCTTCAGCCCTCCAAGCCCGTGCCGACCAGACTGCCCGACTAAACTACAATCTTAAAAACTTTAACTCACAGTAATGCGGTACATACAAATAAACGGGAAATGCTTGTGTGATTTGAAAGGGTGCTCTTCCGAGTTAAAATATCCGTTGTTCAATATCAGGTAACTTGGATTGGACACCAAATTGGAAAATTCAGTAAAAATGAGTATATTTTCCATTAACGTGCTGCATAGTAAAGATTTTCTGCAGCATCTTTGCTTAAGTTAATACTTTTTCAAATGATTTTTGAACTTTAGTCAACCTCTTCTCCCTATCCATCCCTATAAAAGCAGAAAGAGAATTTCTGCACAAGCAGCATTTGTTCCATTCACTCCGTGTATCTAAATATAACTAGGTCCGCTTTATTCTATTCAACATTTTTCTGACACATAGCAAAGCAACAGCATTTACAAGTGTCTCTAGTCAGTTCTGACAGTGCATATCTATGATGTCTGCAAAAGCAAAGAAAAACACATGATAAGAATTTGTTTTCCAGTGAGATGCATATTTAGACCAATTAAGCTGAACTTTAGTTTCCTAACTAAACTTTTCACCTGCCTGAGGGGAACACAGAGGAACCGTTAATATATGGCTTTGAATAGGGGGGCAATCTTCATCAACCCAGGATGATGGGCAGGACTTGCACTTCTCTCACCTGAAGGAATTGATATGGTTTGACTCTTGAATGCCTTCTGAAATGGTTACTCAGTTCAAGGGTAATTAGGGATGGGCAAGCCGGCAATGCCCACATCCCATGAATGAATTTTTAAAAATTGGCCCAGATTCTCCGTTCCTGAGATTAAGTGTTGATTAGTAGATTAGCAGGATTAGTGGAGTTCTATGATAGCAAAACTGGTGTCGCACTTGGACCAATTCAGTGGCTGTTGAGGGGCCATCACCAGGGTCCACATGGAACGCAATCGATTCCAAAGAGAAATGATGCCGAATTCGACGGGTTCAGGATTGAGTCAGGAGGCTGGCAAGCTGCAGCCCCATATACGCACTTTACTCCCCACACACACTCATCCCAGCCAACAAGAGGGCAGCAAGATGAGCGGCACCAAAGTTTGCCGTTGTGGAACTGGAGACCCTGCTGGATGTCATGGAAGAGATACGTGCGACCCTTTACCCTGGGGTGGGGAGGAGGTCGCAAGCCGTCGGCGTTCACTGGGCCTGGGGCTCAGGTGGCAGAGGCTGTCAGCATTGTGGGTTAATAACGGCCAGCAGTGCCGAAAGAAACTGCACAACCTCCTCAGGGCAGCCAGGATCAGTCGTCATAACTGTGCCCCTAGCACCAACCCCGGTCGAACACACTGGTAACGCTACCCCCCTCCCCCCCCCCCCACTTAGAGGACAGCCAAACCCCACCCTGCACCACATGCCAACACCCATACCAGCCACCATGGCAACTGAGGCCCCAGGCTAATTACCCCCTGGGCTGCATGCATCGTCGGGCTAACACTGTTGTTTTCTGTTCCTCCCCACCCCCCAGAAGAAGGTCGCTCAAACCGGAATATTGGAGGGGTCCCGCTGGACCTGTGGCCTCTCACCGCAGCAGAATAGAGGGCACTGGATGTGGTTGGAGGGCCTGAGGAAAGGGCAGTGGCCAGGGTGGAGGTCGGCATCGGGCGAGGAAGTGAGACTCTGCTGAGCTGTGGGTTCCCGTGGCATGTGTGCCCCTGCCACCACCCTCACCCCTCTACCCACCGCCCTCACCCCTCTACCCACCACCCTCACCCCTCTACCCACCACCCTCACCCCTCTACCCACCACCCTCACCCCTCTACCCACCACCCTCACCCCTCTACCCACCACCCTCACCCCTCTACCCACCACCCTCACCCCTCTACCCACCACCCTCACCCCTCTACCCACCACCCTCATCCTTCTACCCCCAACCCTCACCCCTCTACCCATCACCTTCACCCCTCTACCCACCACCCTCACCCCTCTACCCACCACCCTCACCCCTCTACCCACCACCTTCACCCCTCTACCACCACCCTCACTCCTCTACCCACCACCCTCACCCCTCTACCCACCATCCTCACCCCTTTACCACCACCAGCCTCACCCCACCCCACACCCACCACCCCTCTACCCACCACCCCACACCCACCACCATCCTCACCCCACCCCACACCCACACCCACCCCACATCCACCACTCCCACCCCACACCCACCACTCCCACCCCTCCACCTCCACCCTCACACCACCCCACACCTACCACCCCTCCACCCCACACCACTCCCACCACCACCCTCCCACCACCCCACACTTACCACCCCTCCCACCAATAGCCTTCCACCCACCACTACACCACCACCACCATCAGACCCACCCCCACTTTCGACCACCACCCCCTTTCCCACACACCACACAAACCCCCCCCCCCCCACCACACACACATTCCCCTCCCGGTCCGCGATGCAATCCTGTGTCTTGCATTGTGTCTTGCTGATGATGGGGCTGATGATGGGGCTGGCCCTTCTGGTGTCCCCCGCCCCGGCCCCAGCCACAACCACAACCCCAGGTGGCAACCAGCGATGACTGTGACTCCCACTCCAACGGGAGCCCTCGCCCTGCATCCCGAGACAACTCGGAGCTCGAGTCCGGGGAAGACACAGACCTTCCCATCACAGCTGTCTCCAACACCCTACGCCATCCCAGAGATACTCACCTCATTTGGGCAATTTAGCGAAGAGACTCCTGGGATACTATCTGGTGCGCACCACACATATGCTCTGGAGAGCAGGTGGAGGTAGGAACTCCCGAGGGGCCGGAAGGTCGGAGGGCCGGCCAAGTCGAGGGACTAGCTGCCCTCGTTTTCAGGCTTCTCAAATGGACGGACCCATTGATTGTAGATATGCAGTCGCAGAGCAGCAGTCGGGCCCATCCAGGCCCGGTAGCCCCAGAAGACGGCCGCCAAAGGGGACCCAGATCACAGGAAGGGAAACGGAGCAGGCAACCTCCACTCCTATGTACCACCTGGGGATCAACCTACACATGCTCTAGGGCCTGGAAGGCCAGAAAGGTGCTAGTTAAGTTGGCAGGGTGCAGGGCACAGTATAGCATTGGGGGCCAGGGCACAAAGCTGATTATGTTTGTTCTCATTAAACAACTGTGCACAATGTTAAAATCTGCCTCGGTGCTCTGTCAGAACGGTGTGAGGGGTGGGCTTTTCAGGGCTGGCCACAGATACGGCGCAGGGGATGGGGGGGGGGGGGGGGAATGGGTGGGCATTGTGGGAGGGCTTGACCCAGGGTCGCCAGTTCAGCCAGCGTGCACCGCTCCGGTGTTCCACCCACTCACCCCTCCCATCGTCCCCACCTCCACCATCACAGAGATTCGATGGGACTGTGTGATGGAATGGTCAGCTCGCATGCAGCGGTCACCCAGGTGGGCAGTGGAAAGTGCGACCGTAAGCAGGAGTTAGACATTGTCAAACGATGCTGAGCACCAAAGCTCATCACAGAGCGGGCCGTCATCATCCTCCATCCCATGGACCAGATCCGCTGTTACAGCACCCCATAGTGAGGCAGGTAGGTATCATGGAGGGGGTTGCAAGGGAGGTGGGTGGGGAGGGGGGGGGAGTGGCTGAGAGGATGTTCATTGGAGGGGGTGGACAGGGTGGGGATGGGATAGGATGTCCATGACTCTGCCCATGCCACTAGTCGGTGAACCTGGAGGTGATCAGAACAATGCCTAGCTGCGACTGGGACAAGTTCCACAGCGCCTCGGCCATTCCCATCTTGGAGTGGGACATGTCCTGCGCCACCTCATTAAGGTCAGCCTGGTATAGGTGACATCCCCCAGTGAGGTGGACATTCTGCCCAGACCCTCAACCCTCAGCAACTGCGCGACGCCTTGGACACCTTCACTAATGGTGCCAACGTCGTGCACCAGGCTCTCCACTAGGTCGCCACCCGAGCAGTGTCGGCAACATCTCTTGAGCCCGTATCCTTTGGGACTCCTCCAAGGGGCTATGATCCTGCTGGAGTGACACTGACATCTCTCTCTGAATGTCCCGGCCACAGTCTAACATTTCCGTCAGCTCCGGGATGACCTCTGACACAGGCTCAACATCAGACTGGCACACAGCTGGATCCTGGGATCCATCAGACCTCCAACTTCTGTCCTGCATGAGGGTTCTTTCCTCCACCTGATGTACATCAGCAGCTGTGTGGTGCTCACCAGAATGTGCCCCAGAAGCCTGATCACCAACATTTCCCACCAAGGTGTATGTATCTGCGCTGGTGGAGAGTGGGGGTGACAATTGTGACACGGCTAGGACAATGCTATTCTCGGAGGTGTTCTCATGGGAGGCTGGAGAGGGGGCCACCTGGGATGGGCCAGCACCATCGGCTGGCGGACTTGTGGGAGAATGGACATGTGGTCAGTGAGAGGGATTGGTCAGTCAGTAAGGCAATAACAACTCATGTTTGACAGATCCTCTGGGTGGAGCCCATGGTTCTTCACCTCTCCGGCGTCCGCCAGCCTCTGTATTAATGACCGCCCTGTCCTTGGCCATTTCGATCACCTCCAGGGCACGCTCCTCAAAGGTGGTGAGAATTCTAATGCCCGGCACACCACCGCCAATCTGGGCGGGGGGAGGGGAGGGGGCATTGGTGTCTACTCACTTGTACTGCCCAGTGTAGGTCCTTGACCTTCTTCCTGCACTGGAAGCTAGTCCACCTGGTCACACTCCCCAAGCACACAGCCGCCGCCACCTCATCCCAAGCGGTATTGGCTGCCCAATGGCTGACCGGCCTGGACCCTCGGGTGAACAGGACATCCCTCCTGGCCTCCACAGCATCTTACAGCCTCCCCAGGTCAGCGTCCCCGAATCTTGGGGCTGGTCTCCTGGGCGGCACTGTTGCGAGCTGGCTGGGGGGTTGGCTGAGTAAGTGTAGCGCAAGTGCTGCTCGACCTTGTTAGAGGGGGGCTGACGAGCGCGGTGCCAGCGAATTAGCGGCGAGAAGCCCATGAAGCCTTGTTAAGTTGACCGATTAATGCTGAATAGCATTGCCGGCCTCGCTGGACAAAGAGCTGGGTAGCTCGCAGCAATTTCTGCTCAATACAACACTTTGAAATCTTTCTGGAAAATCGCAACAACTATCTCTAAAGATATCTCTTATACAATCCTGGGATGTAGAGCATCAGGTCTTAGGAGGAGGAGGGGGTCATTCGGTCCTTCGAGCCTACTCCGCCATTCATTATGATCATGGCTGATCATCCAACTCAATAGCCTAATCCCACTTTCCCCTCATATCCTTTGATCCCCTTCACCCTCAGTGCTGTATCCAACTGCTTCTTGAAAAAATGCAATATTTGGCCTCACCTACTTCCTGTGGTAACAAATTCCACCGGCTGACCCTTCTCTTGGTGAAGAAATTTCTCCTCATCTCTGTCCTAAATGGACTACCCCGTATCCTCAGCCTGTGACCATTGGTTCTGGACATCACCTTCAGGAACATTTTTCCTGCATCGACCCTGTCCAGTCCTGTTAGAATTTTATAGGTTTCTATGAGATCCCCCTCATTCTTCTGAACTCCAGCGAATACTAACTGATTCAACCTCAGTCCCACCATCTTCATATGTCAGTCCCAGCATCCCAGGAACCAGTCTGCTAAACCTTTGCTGCACTCCCTC
This sequence comes from Scyliorhinus torazame, assembly GCF_047496885.1. Taxonomy (NCBI): domain Eukaryota; kingdom Metazoa; phylum Chordata; class Chondrichthyes; order Carcharhiniformes; family Scyliorhinidae; genus Scyliorhinus; species Scyliorhinus torazame. Next base: position 66,897,815 of record NC_092712.1, on the reverse strand, counting down.
TATAGCTAGAACATCCTTCCTCAGATAAGGAGACCAAAACTGCACACAATATTCCAGATGTGGCCTCACCGACGCCCCGAATAATTTCAGCAAGACATCCCTGGTCCTGTACTTGAATCCTCTTGCTATGAACGCCAACATAGCGTTTGTCTTCTTTACCGTATGCTATACCTGCATGTTTAGCTACAGTGACTGGTGTACAAGGCCACCCAGGTTTTGTTGTACATTCCCCTCTCCTAATTTATGGCCATTCAGATAATAGTCTGCCTTCTCGCATTTGCTACCAAAGCAGATAAGATCCCAGGCGCGATTCAACAAGGTCGCACCGGTTGGGAGAATCGCCAGCCGCACCATTATATCGCGCGACGCCGTCCCGCCATTCTCCCAACCGGTGAGAACGGCCCCGTCGAGTTCTGCGCCGCACCAGCCGGAGAATTGCCCGAGACATTCACAACGGCGATTCTCCAGTACCCCCACTATTCTCCGGCCCGGATCGGCCGAGCGGCCGCTCCGACACGACAGGTTCCCGCCAGCGCCGTCCACACCTGGTCGCTGCCGGCGGAAACTGTGCGGGAATGCTGGGGAGGTGTCCTGTGGGGGGGGGGGGGGGGGGGGGGGGGGTAGGGGGGTTCCTTCACCGGGGGGGGGGGGCCTTGATGGGGTCTGGCCCGCGATCGGGGCCCACCAATCGGCGGACCGACCTCTCTAAAGGAGGACCTCCTTTCCTCCGCTGCCCCGCAAGATCCATGCGCCATCTTCTTGCGGGCGGCCTCGGGGAGGACGGCAACCGTGCATGCGCGGGTTGGCGCCGGCCAACCCGTGCATGCGCGGGTGACTTCATTTACGCGACGCAGGCCGCGTCATTTATGCGGTGCCGCTTTTTATGCGACGCCAAGGCCCAGCGCGTGTAAAATACGCGTCCCCGCTCCTAACCCCCCCCCCCCCGGGGGCGGGAAAATAGGGGTCTGGGAGCGGGCTCCGACGCCGGAGTGACACACTCTGGTTTTCACTCCGGCGTCGGGACTTGGTCTCCCTTTGGGAGAATCGCGCCCCCCATTTCTCCAAATTATACTGCACCTGCTATTCATTTGCCCACTCACTCAATTTGTCCAAATCACACTGAAGGATCTCCGCATTCTCCTCACAGCTCACACTCACACAAAAGTTGGTGTCACCTGCAAATCTGGACATATTACATTTTGTTCCCTCATCCAAATCATTAATATGTAGTGTGAATAGCTTGGGGTCCGAGCACCGATCCCTGCGGTACCCCACTAGTCACTGCCTGCCAATTTGAAAAAGACCCATTAATTCCTACTCTTTGTTTCCTGTCTGACAACCAGTTTTCTATCCATCTCAATAAACTACCCATAATCCCATGCGCTTTAATTTTACACACTAATCTCTTATGCGGGACTTTGTCAGAAGCCTTCTGAAATTCCAAATATACCACATCCACTGGCTCTCCCTTATCAACTCTACGAGTTACATCCTCAAAGAATTCCAGTAGATTTGTCAAGCATGATTTCCCCTTCATAAATCTATGCTGAGCTGACTCTGTTTGGTCTTGCCACTATTGGTGTGTCGAATCTTAATCACTTAAGTCTCTCCAGTGCTATTTTTCTGCTGATATCAATTATTTTAATTTCCTCACTTTAATTAGCCCCTGAGCACCTGATCCCAAGTTCAATTTGTTAATGACACTCCCATCTGCTTCTGCAGAAACTCTATATGCATAGCTTGAGGTCCAGCCAAGAATCGGGACCTTTGGAAACCAAGCAGTAAATCAGTACTCCTTGCGTTCACATTGTATTGGTTTGACTACCACTTAATTTTAATGCCCAACTGAGGTAGCACGGTCAGGAAAAGTTGACTTCTTTGTTTAAGTACGACAGCCAAATATTGTACGTACCAATGCTTAATGCACTTGAATGACATTTCTCTGAATAGAATATTGTACTAACTGAGGGTTCAGAGTAAATAGATTAATCCCTTCATCAAAAAAAGGCAACAGAGGAATATCAGATGAATCTGCTAAGCATTCATCTGCTATTATCGCTGGCAGTCAGTTCTGGCCTTGCATTGGTAGAGTAGGTTCAGATTCTGCAGGCCGCTTTGTATATTTATTGCAAAACACGATGATCTTTTAGAAATGATTGACATTTGCTTATGAAATTCAAATTTACCAATCATGAATACCAGCATAGATCGCACACACAAACTTCAAGCTTGTAGTAATTAGTTTGCACAGATGCTAACACATGTAAAGGTTTAGTTGCACACTCTTTGACCGGCAGCTGTGGTCTTAAAATTTAATTTAAGTGGGGACCAGTTGTAATTGCGAAACAAATTCAAAACTTTAAGGCAGCTTTTAAAGCCCCTGTCAGACTGCTGAAAGGGAAAGGCTCGGCCCTCAAACCCCATGACCTGTGACCCCAGCAGTTAAACCGAGAGCCTTAAAAAAAAACTTTTCATGTGATGTGGACATCACTGGTAGGGGGCAACTTGAACTGACTGGCTTACTGGGGCATTTCAGACGGCAGCAAATCTCCTTCCTTAAAGGGCATTATCAATGATAGTATCACAGGCTTTCAATTCCAGATGTATTAACTGCATTTAAATTCCATCAGCTGCTATGGTGGGATTTGAGCTCATGATCCCAGAGCATTAGCCTGGCCTCTTGATTACTAATCCAGTGACAACACCACTATGCCACCATCTCCCCTGACGTTGGGCTCACTGGTGCCCTCTACTGGTATCACTTTGTTAGCTCTGCCCACAGTGCAGTATACACCAGGTGACTGATGTGGCACAGCCATTTTGTGCCACCGGCCAAGACAAATCTCCATCTCATGCTGACTTCCATGACATTTGGAGAATGTGTGGTGAACGTATTGTTACTGCAATTCACCACTGTATTGTACTGTATTATGTTGATGCCCCTGTGGGCTCCGTCTGTGGCTCTGCTCCCTCGGGGTGGTATATAAACCTGCAGCCTGTAGGCGGCACTCAATACAGAGCAGTCGCAGGCAGGCACAGATCTAGCTTATTAAAACTACTGTTCACTTCTACTAATCGTCTTGTGTGAATTGATGGTCGCATCAATTTAATAAGCTAAGATATCGCAATGAAAGTGTAGCGCACAAAGACTCACGAGAGACGAATAGAGATGAAGTCGATGAGGCTTTATTAAGCGTGACTTGTTCCCCGCAGTTCAGTAGCAGACTGGCCTGCGGGGGAGAACTCCTGGTTCTTATACTCCGCCTTCAGGGCGGAGCTAGAGGTCAACAGCCAACCAGGACCCGGGATCTGTCAGCCAATGACATCACGGCTTCACAGTCCCACATGACCCCTAATGCATACTACCACATTCACCCCTTGTTAAAAATGAACCCGGCGGGGTGGTGCTTCGCATGGTGGTAAGGGTTTACAAGGCTGGTCCTGGGAGGAAAACTTTTGCATGTCATCACAGTATGTACAGAGGTTTTTTTTGTTTTGAACTATTTACAGTAAAAAGGGGGAAAAAGAAAGAGTTCTCGTTAAAGTCCACAATATTGTAGTGTTACATCGATGCCACGAGTCGGTCGGGCGGTCTGGTCGTCCTCGTCGATCGCCTCGGCCCCGGTGGTGGTGCTTGTTCCAGTGTTGTCGTCTCCGGGAGCCTTACGGTTTCTGCTTCAGCTTCACTTCTGGTCGGACCTGGGAGGAGGACCGATCCTCCCGGGAAGGGGGCGCTCGCGGGGTGCGCCGGTGGCAGGGAGGGGGTGATTGGTGTCGGGGGGGTGTGCGTGTTGCCGGCGGGCGCCAGATCTCGCAGGGAGACCGTGTCCTGTCGGCCGTCGGGGTACTCCACGTAAGCATACTGCGGGTTCGCGTGGAGGAGGTGAACCCTCTCGACCAACGGGTCCGACTTGTGCGCCCGCACATGTTTTCGGAGCAAGATGGGTCCTGGGGCCGCCAGCCAGGTCGGCAGCGACGTTCCAGAGGAGGACTTCCTGGGGAAGACAAGGAGGCGCTCATGAGGCGTTTGGTTAGTGCTAGTACACAGTAGCGACCGGATGGAGTGGAGAGCATCCGGGAGGACCTCCTGCCACCGTGAAACTGGGAGTTCCCTGGACCGTAGGGCCAGTAGGACGGTCTTCCAGACCGTGCCGTTCTCCCTCTCTACTTGCCCGTTCCCCCGGGGGTTGTAGCTGGTCGTCCTGCTCGAGGCTATACCGTTGCTGAGCAGGAACTGGCGCAGCTCGTCACTCATGAAGGAGGACCTCCTGTCGCTGTGGACGTATGCGGGGCAACCGAACAGTGTGAATATGGTGTTAAGGGCTTTAATGACTGTGGCCGCTGTCATGTCAGGGCAGGGGATGGCGAAGGGGAAACGGGAGTACTCGTCCACCACATTCAGGAAGTATGTGTTGTGGTCGGTGGAGCGGAGGGGCCCTTTGAAATCCAGACTAAGGCGTTCAAAGGGACGGGAAGCCTTGATCAGGTGCTCACCATCCGGCCTGAAAAAGTGCGGTTTGCACTCTGCGCAGGTGTGGCAGTTCCTTGTGACTGTACGGACCTCCTCCACAGAGTAGGGGAGGTTGCGGGACTTTCTAAAGTGGTAGAACCGAGTGACCCCCGGGTGGCAGACGTCCTCGTGGAGGGTTTGGAGGCGGTTAATTTGTGCGTTGGCACATGTGCCGCGGGATAGGGCATTGGACGGCTCGTTCAGCTTTCCGGGACGGTACAGGATCTCATAGTTGAAGGTGGAGAGCTCGATCCTCCACCTTAAGATCTTGTCGTTTTTAATTTTGCCCCGCTGTGCATTATCGAACATGAAGGCTACCGACCGTTGGTCCGTGAGGAGAGTGAATCTCCTGCCGGCCAGGTAATGCCTCCAATGTCGCACAGCTTCCACTATGGCTTGGGCTTCCTTTTCCACTGAGGTGTGGCGGATTTCTGAAGCGTGGAGGGTTCGGGAGAAAAAGGCCACGGGCCTGCCCGCTTGGTTGAGGGTGGCCGCTAGAGCTACGTCGGAGGCGTCGCTCTCGACCTGGAAGGGGAGGGACTCGTCGATGGCGCGCATCGTGGCCTTTGCGATATCCGCTTTGATGCGGCTGAAGGCCTGGCAAGCCTTTGTCGACAGAGGGAAGGTCGTGGTCTGTATTAGGGGGCGGGCCTTGTCTGCGTACTGGGGGACCCACTGGGCGTAATATGAAAAGAACCCCAGGCAGCGTTTTAAGGCTTTTGAGCAGTGAGGGAGGGGAAATTCCATGAGGGGGCGCATGCGTTCGGGGTCGGGGCCTATTATCCCATTGCGCACTACATATCCCAAGATGGCTAGCCGGTTTGTGCTAAAAACGCACTTGTCCTCGTTGTATGTGAGGTTCAAGGCTTTAGCGGTCTGGAGGAATTTTTGGAGGTTGGCGTCGTGGTCCTGCTGATCGTGGCCGCAGATGGGTACGTTGTTGAGGTACGGGAACGTGGCCCGCCACCCGTGTTGATCAGCCATTCGGTCCATCTCTCGTTGGAAGACCGAGACCCCGTTTGTGACGCCAAATGGGACCCTTAGGAAGTGGTATAATCGCCCGTCTGCCTCGAAGGCTGTGTACATGCGGTCACTTGGGCGGATGGGGAGCTGGTGATAGGCGGACTTGAGGTCCACGGTGGAGAAGACCTTATATTGGGCAATCCGATTGACCATGTCGGATATGCGGGGGAGAGGGTACGCATCTAGCTGTGTGTACCTGTTGATGGTCTGGCTATAGTCTATGACCATCCTTTGCTTCTCCCCGGTCTTTACTACTACCACCTGTGCTCTCCAGGGACTATTGCTGGCCTGGATTATGCCTTCCTTCAGCAAACGCTGGACTTCGGACCGGATAAATGTCCGGTCCTGGGCGCTGTACCGTCTGCTCCTAGTGGCGACGGGTTTGCAATCCGGGGTGAGGTTTGCAAACAAGGATGGGGGCTCAACCTTGAGGGTTGCGAGGCCGCAGATAGTGAATGGGGGTATTGGGCCGCCGAATTGGAAGGTCAGGCTCTGCAGATTGCACTGGAAGTCTAATCCCAGTAATGTGGGCGCGCAGAGTTGGGGAAGGACGTAGAGCCCGTAGTTTTTAAACTCCCTCCCTTGCACCGTTAGGGTCACTATGCAGAAGCCTTTAATCTGTACGGAGTGGGATCCTGCAGCTAGGGAAATCTTTTGCGCACTGGGACGGATGGTCAAAAAACAGCGTCTTACCGTGTCGGGGTGGATGAAGCTTTCCGTGCTCCCGGAGTCGACCAAGCATGGTGTCTCGTGCCTGTTTATCAGCACCGTTGTTGTCGTCGTCTGGAGCGTCCGGGGCCGTGCTTGGTCCAGCGTCATTGAGGCCAGACGTGATCGTAGTGCTTGAGCGTCTTCCTCGAACCCCGTGGAGCCGTCGACACTGGGGTCCGTTGTTGCCGTCCAAGATGGCGGCGGGGGTGAACAAGATGGCGGCGGGGGTGAACAAAATGGCCGCCCCCATGCATCGCACATGGCTGGGGGTCACAAGATGGCGGCGGGGGTGGACAAAATGGCCGTCCCCATGCGTCGCACAGGTCTGGGGGGTCCCAAGATGGCGGCACCCCTCCTCCCCTCGTGGTGGCCGGGACCCAAAATGGCGGCGCCTGCTGGTCGCACATGGGGCGCTGGGGGGGTTGGGGAGCGTTAGAAATGCGCAGGTCACCTTGTTCTCCGGGGACAGCGGTGGCCGGGACCCAAACTGGGTCCGCCTGCGGGTCGTACATGGGGCGCTGGACAGCAGTTGCCGGGACCCAAAATGGTTGCGCCTGCGGGTCGTACATGGGGCACTGGGGGGGTTGGGGAGCGTTAGAAGTGCGCAGGACTCCTTGTTCTCCGGGGACAGCGGCGACCTCCCGGGACCGGCACACAGCCGCGAAATGGCCCTTTTTACCGCAGCTCTTACAAATCGCTGCGCGGGCCGGGCAGCACGGCCGGGGGTGTTTCGCCTGGCCGCAGAAATAGCAGCGGGCTCCCCCGGGACGACTTGGCGTCTGAACCGCGCAAGCCAGTGGGGTGGGGGGGAGGGGTGGGGGGTTTGTCGCGATGGGGGTCCACGGAGCCCAAGGGGCTGCCGCGCGGTCGGGGCCGTAGGCGCGGGCGTTTCGCGCGGCCACATCCAGGGAGGCTGCAAGGGCCCGTGCCTCTGAGAGTCCTAGCGACTCTTTTTCTAAAAGTCTTTGGCGGATTTGGGAAGAGTTCATACCAGCCACAAAAGCATCATGCATTAACATGTCCGTGTGTTCCATCGCGTTTACCGGCGGGCAGCTGCAGGCCCGTCCCAAAATTAGTAGCGCGGCGTAGAATTCATCTATCGATTCTCCGGGACTTTGCCGTCTCGTTGCGAGTTGGTAGCGTGCGTAGACCTGGTTCACTGGGCGAACATAGATGCTTTTTAGTGCTGCGAATGCCGTCTGGAAATCCTCTGCGTCTTCGATGAGAGGGAAAATTTCCGGGCTTACCCTCGAGTGCAGGACCTGTAGTTTCTGGTCTTCTGTGACCCGGCCGGGGGCCGTTCTGAGGTAGGCCTCGAGACAAGTCTGCCAGTGTTTGAAAACTGCTGCTGAGTTCACTGCGTGGGGGCTGATCCTCAGGCATTCCGGGATGATCCTGTGCTCCATAGGCCTTTAAGCACGCTTAATAAATTGTAGCGCACAAAGACTCACGAGAGACGAATAGAGATGAAGTCGATGAGGCTTTATTAAGCGTGACTTGTTCCCCGCAGTTCAGTAGCAGACTGGCCTGCGGGGGAGAACTCCTGGTTCTTATACTCCGCCTTCAGGGCGGAGTTAGAGGTCAACAGCCCACCAGGACCCGGGATCTGTCAGCCAATGACATCACGGCTTCACAGTCCCACATGACCCCTAATGCATACTACCACAGAAAGCTGTCCTCAAACCTGATCGACTGGAACTCGACCCACAGGCAGCTGAAGCCGAAGGAATCTTCTTACATTGGCTCCACTGCTTTGAGGCCTACCTCGCCTCCTCCTCCTCGCCCGCCGTCACCGAGGCACACAAGCTGAGTCTCCTCAACCCACGTGAGCCACAGAATCTTTTTACTAATCGAAGGCGCGACCATGTATGCAGACGCAGTCGCGATCCTGAAAAGACATTACGTGAGGCCGGTGAATGAAGTATTCGCGCGGCATCTCCTCACCACACGTCGTCAATGCCCCGGGGAATCGCTGGAGGAATATCTACGCGACCTGAGGGTACTCGTTCGAAACTGTAACTACAAGGACGTCGCGGTCTCGCAGCACATGGAACTCGCCATCCGGGACACCGATGTGGCTGGAGTCCGGTCCAGCTATGTCAGACAGTGCCTGCTTGAAAAGGGCGCCCTCGACCTAGAAGAGACGGTATAACTATTCACCTCGTTAGAGGTAGCCTACCAGAGCCTAAATGCTTTCCCCACCGACCACATGATTTCCTCGTGGGCGCCGGAGGCGCGGCCATCACCCGACCCGAGGCTGTCTGCCCAACCCGGGGGGCCGTCTTGCTATTTCTGCGGTGAGAACCAGCACCCAGGCAGCGTTGCCCAGCTCAGAACGGCAGCGACTGCGGCAAGAAAGGACATTTTGCCAGAGTCTGCTTGGCCCGACCCAAAGTTCCAAAATCGCAGGCCCGACTCACAGACTCACAGGCCCGCAGACCCCACAGCGTGGCTGCTTGCCTGCTGGTACCGCCCCCTTCTGATGCATTATCCGCCTCGTGCTATCCGTGGGGGCCGCCATCTTTAACTCCACCTGACACGTGCGACTCATGGGGGCCGCCATCTCGGCTGCCATCTTCAACCCTGCCTGCCATGTGCGACTCATGGGGGCTGCCATCTTGGCCGCCATCTTGGGACCACCTCGCTACCACCGACCACGCCGGCTATCCGCAGCTCGGCGCGGTCACTCTCGACCAGTCACGGCCCAACCACCTCAAGAACGGCATGATGACCGTCCGGGTCAATGGGCACGAAATGCCCTGTCTGTTCGACTCCGGGAGCACGGAGAGCTTCAACCATCGGGACACGGTAAGGCGCTGCTCCCTCCAGATTTCCCCCATGTTCCAAACAATCTCCCTTGCTTCCGGGTCACATTCAGTGCAGATCTGGGGGTACTGTGTTGCGAACCTCGCGATGCAGGGTGCCGAGTACGCCAATTTTAAACTCTATGTCCTTCCCCATCTCTGCGCTCCTCTCTTGTTAGGACTGGATTTCCAGTGCAACCTCAGGAGCCTGACCCTGAATTTCGGCAGACCCCTATCCCCTCTCACCATATGTAGCTTCGCAACCCTTAAGGTCGCCCCTCCCTCGCTCTTCGCGAATCTCACCTCCGACTGTAAACCCGTCGCCACCAGGAGCAGGCGGTACAGTGCCCAGGACAGGACTTTTATCAAGTCGAAGGTCCAGCTTCTCTTGAGGGAGGGATTCATCGAGGCCAGTAATAACCCCTGGAGAGCCCAAGTGGTGGTTGTCAGGATCGGGGAAAAGAACCGGATGGTTGTAGACTACAGCCAGACCATAAATCGGTACACGCAACTCGATGCCTACCCCCTTCCCCGCATAGCGGATCTGGTTAATCAGATTGCACACTACCGGGTTTTCTCCACGGTAGATCTGAAGTCCGCATACCACCAGCTTCCGATCCGCCCGGAAGACCGCCACTACACTGCCTTTGAGGCAGACGGCCGCCTCTTCCACTTCCTCAGGGTCCCCTTCGGCGTCACCAATGGGGTCTCGGTCTTCCAAAGAACGATGGACCGAATGGTTGACCAGCACGGGCTGCGGGCCATGTTCCCGTACTTGGATAATGTCACCATCTGTGGCCATGATCAGCAGGACCACAACGCTAACCTTCAGAAGTTCCTCCAAACCGCCCAATCCCTTAATCTCACTTACAACAAGGAGAAATGCGGTTTCCGCACAACCGACTAGCCATCCTTGGCTATGTCGTGGAAAACGGAGTCCTAGGGCCCGACCCCGACCATTTCCGCCCCCTCCTGCAACTCCCCCTTCCCCACTGCCCAAGGCCCTGAAGAGATGCCTGGGGTTCTTCTCATATTATGCCCAGTGGGTCCCCAACTATGCGGACAAAGCCCGCCCACTTATCAAAGCCACCATCTTTCCCCTGACGACTGAGGCCCGCCTGGCCTTCAGCCGCATCAAGGCAGACATTACCAAGGCCGCGATGCACGCCGTGGACGAGTCCATCCCCTTCCAGGTGGAGAGCGATGCGTCAGACGTCGCCCTGGCCACTACCCTTAACCAGGCAGGCCTGTGGCCTTCTTTTCCCGTACCCTCAACGCCTCCGAGATTCGACACTCCTCTGTCGAAAAGGAAGCTCAAGCCATTGTGGAAGCTGTGTGACATTGGAGGCACCACCTGGCCGGTAGGAGGTTCACCCTCATCACCGACCAACGGTCGATAGCCTTTATGTTCAACAACACACAGCGGGGCAAGATCAAGAATGATAAGATCTTGAGGTGGAGAATCAAACGCTCCACCTATAATTATGATATCGTGTATCGTCCTGAGAAGCTCAATAAGCCCCCAGATGCCCTGTCGCGGCACATGCACCAGCGTGCAAGATGACTGACTTCGGGCCATCCACAATGACCTCTGTCAGCCGGGGGTCACCCGGCTTCTCCACTTCATCAAGGCCCGCAACCAGATGGCGGGATGAGGATCTTGCCCAGAAAGGGCGAGAAACTGATCACAGCGAATTTGCATTCATTTTAATCTCATTCGTGAGATTATAGTCGAATACAGCACCCCTCAGGATTTTACTGCGCCCCCCCTCCTCCACTACAAGTGGGAGCGAATCATTATTGGTCCCTAAAAGCAGGTACCAGACACCATGGACTCTGAGGTGAGTCTCCCTCTCCACTTACATCCAGGGAGCATGAGGGCACAGCAGCCACTGACCAGATGCCGTGGAGGGGGTCCTTCAAGTGACTTTGATGAGGGGCTTTGAAAAAGAGTCATCCAGATTCGAAACATTAGCCCCTTCTCTCTCCACAGACCTGCTGAGATTGTCCAGCATTTTCTGTTTTTTGTTTCAGATTCCAGCAGCCGCAGTAATTTGCTTTTATCCTTCAAGGAAGCTGGTTGGGGGTTCAGGCTGGGCTGGAGAGGGCAAGGTAGGTTGGTGGTTGCTTTCGATCTGTAAAGCCTTGAAGCCTGCTTTCTTTCATGTTAAACAACCAATAACAGGGCAAATGCCTTTCTGTCCTAAAATCCTCCCACAGGGCGAAGCCATTCTGCAGCTTGTTTCTTTGAGCAGCATGTCCCTCCCCTTGAAGTTCAAATTGGCTGTGTGGTTTCAGGGGCAGGTGGTGGCATTGTAGTATTGTCACTGGACTGGTGATCCAGAGACAATCCACCTAACCTACACATCTTTGGACTGTGGGAGGAAACCGGAGCACCCGGAGGAAACCCACATAGACACGGGAAGAACGTGCAGACCCTGCACAGACAGTGGCCCAAGCCAGGAATCGAACTTGGGACCCTGGTGCTGTGAAGCAACCGTGCTAACCACTATGCTACCATGCTGCCCATAATTCTAATAACGGCCATTGTCGATAATCGCAAAAAAACTCAGCTGGTTCACTAATGACCTCGCCTGGTCTGGCCTACACGTGACTCCAGATCCACAGTAATGTGGTTGACTCTGAAGTGGCCGAGCAAGCCCCCTCAGTTCTATCAAATGGCTACAAAGTCCATAGCCACCCAGCTGTGACCACTGGAAACGACAACGGCAAACCCAGCCCTGTCAACTCTGCACAATCCTCCTTACTAACATCTGGGGGGGGGGGGGGGGTGCCAAAATTGGGAGAGCTGTCACACAGATTTGTCAAGCAGGTCTGACATAGTTATACTCATGGAACCGTCAGGCGACGGAATCGGCGGCGGGCGCGTATCGCGATTTTTCTATTGCATGCTAATTTTCGCCCAAGCCCAACTCTTGCTTCTGTCACTGAGAAGTAGCGAACCCAGACCCAGGTGTGTTGTCTGGGTTCCTTTTTGTTCGACTGGATAATTTTAAACATCTGGACAACATGGCTGCACTGGAGAAACCTTTCCACCATAGAAACAGCTGTCACCACCCAGACATTGAAGTGCAGGGGTTCCTCAGTGAGGACCTTCTCGTAGCCACTGCTGAATTCACTGGATGAATGTGATTACCATGCTTGGGACTTGGAGGTCTTTGTAGCCCCTAGGTGGTCAGGGACATGTCTGGACAGTGCCCTGGCACCCAGGGTGCCAGGGAGCAGTGCTAGGTTAGCACTGCTGGGGGTGGGGCCTGAAGGGGGGGCATGAAGGGGAGGCCTGAAGATGGGGCCTGAGGGGGGCCCTGAAGTGGGGGGCCTTTGCTGATCCCATTCCTGGTTGTTGCTCATTTGGGGCGGGGAATTGATGACAGCCACTGGGAAGGTATTCGCCCACAGAAGTGGGGGTAGGTCCTTGCTGGCAAGAACAGGAGGCACGGGTCTGAAGGGAGATACATTGAGATGCTTGTGGTGGTGGTGGTGGGGAGGGAGGGGGAATGTGGGGTGGGGGGGGAGGGGGGAATGTGGGGTGATGGGGTTGATGCCAGCCAGGATGGTGGGGGGATGTGCAAGTGAAGCCCCAATGTCGGTGCTGTTGGCGAAAGGAATGGCGCGGGGGGTGGGGGTGTGGGGGGGGTGGCAGATCTGGCAGCATCTGTAGAGAGGGAAACAGAATTAGCATTTCGAGTCCATGTGGCTCTTCTTCAGAGCTGAAGCGAGGGTGAAATGTGATGGGTTTTACACTGTTGTAGAGAAGGGGTGGTGCAGGTGGAGCAAAATAGAAGCTCCGGGATAGGTAGGAGCTCAGGAGAGATTTGACAAAGATGTCATGGATGCAGGACAAAGGGAATGGTAATGAAGTTGTTAAAAACGAAGGCAGATGCTGATAGTGGTATAAATGTCAGAACAAGGATCAGCACTCTCGGAAAGCAAAACATACAAACAAGTTACAGCTGGATCCTGTGGGCGGGGGGGGGGGGTTAGGAACAAAATTTCAAAATGGAGGTTAGAGCTCATGTTTTGAAGTTGTTAAACTCAATGTTAAGTCCAGAAGGCTGTAAAATACCTAATCAGAAGATGGGGTGCTGTTCTTCCAGTTTGCGCTGGGCTTCATTGGAACATTGTGGCAGGGCAAGGACAGAAAAATAGTCATGATGGTAAGGTGGTGAATTGAACTGATAGAGATGGCATGAGGTAGTGTTCCCTCAATAATCCACACAGTAGAACTAAGTGAAGATGTGTTTGGTGGTGACATCATGCTGGAGTTAGCAGAAATGTTGGAGAATGATACAGGAGGATGATAGTTTCTTAAATCCATCACCAGTAGTAAAGTCTATTCCGATGATTTATGTTCCTCCTGACCAGGACAAAACAAATTTCCCAGACTCTTTTGACGGCTGCATATCTTCCAGCAGAGGCCATCTTTCTCTCAAATTTGACTGTGGTAGCTTGTAAAACCAAGGAGCCTTTTTTTCTGCTGATCACACTGAACTGCTGTCTGGATGTGACATACATTAATGTGTAGGGAAGTCTGCAACCTGATCTCAAAAATTGACTCCTATTCCCTCTTCCCTGTGGCTTTGTCAAGTACATTATTGTTGCGTCCAGGTAGAAATAGTAATTAGCTATCCTTAATCCGAACTCCCTTTCATCTGCAAAGTAACTGGATAGCATGATGAATGTAGAAATTGTTATATATTATATTTTATATCTGTTGCAGTAATGTTTTTAAAAGCTGAACTGAGATGACTAGCTTCTAGCCTCCTCAACAGATTAAACTTAGAGAACCTGTTGTCCAAGCATCATTACAGCAGTGCGGATAAACTGCCGAGTAGCAGTATAATGCAGATTCTCTGTCTTACTGTAAAAACATACCTCAAGCCAAACTTCAATACATGGTGGAGAATCGATGGGGGGTGGCGTGAATCCTGCCCCGCCGTTCCGATGCCGGCTGCCGAATTCTCCAGCACCGGTTTTCGGGTGAGGGTGGGGCTCACGCCTCGCTGGTCGTGGGCCGTTGGCAGCGCCCCACCCCCCCCCGCCCGGCAATTCTATGGGCCCCGATGGGCTGAGCGGCCGCCCATTTTCGGCTGGCGTGAAATGGACATGGTACATCCCGGTGGGACCAGGCTTGGAGGGCGGCTAGCGGAGTCCCTGGGGGGGGTGTGGAGGGAGCAATCGGGACCCACCGATCTGTGGGCGGGCCTGTGCCGTGGGGGCACTCTTTCCCTCCGTGCCGGCCTCTGTAAGGCTCCGCCATGGCAGGAGCCACGCCGGTTCGGTGCATGCGCCATCTCGCGCCAGCCCTCGGCGCCGGTTAGCGCGGCGCCAACTTTGCCAACGCCTGCCTAGCCCCCAGAAGTGCAGAGGATTCCCAACTTCCAGGCGGCCCGACACCGGAGTGGTTCACGCCGCTCTTGGTGCCGGCGTCGGGCCATCCCACCAATTGCGGGAGAATCCCTGCCAAGAACTGTAATATCAGCCACTAGAGGGAGCTAGAGTTACAAGTATATAAGACATTGATGCTAAGCCTTGGGGAGAGAGAAGTGAAGGAGATAGCTAGAGTACAGACTGAAAAAAAGGTAGTGGGAGTGAGCGCAGATCATAGTTTATTATACTGTAGAGATTAATAGTAGATGAGTGTAGATTATATGTTAATTATCAACTGTGTAATATATAGGAGTAAGTGTTGAATCCAAATTAGTGGTGTTCAATAAATTTATAGCTTTGTTCAAGTTAAAGCTATTTTGTGGTCTTTGTGACTACTACGCCAATCATCCTGAATTTAGCAACACAAAGAACACGACACTATCGATAATTGGCTTTTCACTTGGATAATGGTGGGTTTTCCAGTGACACTTGATCAGTCCCTTTTTATTGATAGTGGTGACCAAGTTAACTTTCTTGCCATGCAAATTCTCTGCTGTGATACAAATTCTCTTCCGTGAGGCATTAGAAAATCTTTCTCGACTTCCAGTGAAATGTTCACATGAATGCGCTTCCCCGCAGTAGTGGATTATTTGTCTTCAGAAGTCTCCTATATGCGAATGCTGCACAGAGCCATGCCCAATTACTTGGTCACAGTTATTGTTTTCTGCTAAGTCTCCATCTACCATTTTGAGCCAAGAATGGAATCCCACAAAATCCTGTTTGTTCATGTCAGGGGATTCCAACGTTGCTAGAATAATGCCTTAGTTGTGATTTTTGATTCATGTCACATTACAGTTGTGTTATTTGCATTACAAATATTGGAGAGGACGCAATGAAGGCATAAATAGGGTGGATCTGACAGTTTAAAATGTTTTTTTGTGAAGCTCTGTCGGTCTAAGGCATGTAGGGTATTAATAAAGATGCTCTGTCTTACAAAATTAATCCTGCCCAATATAAATCATCTGGGGATATCCAAGAATAAATTTACATTAAAAAATCCCTTGAACTGCTTCAAATAGTGACTTATCTTCTTGTTTTGATCCTTATCATTTTCTCCCTATAGCACGGCCACAAAGCCATATGGAGAGAGGTGTCTATTTATTTTGTGCTGGTTTCTTTTTCTTATATCGTGCTTGCTAAGCTGCCGGAAAAATGGAGAAGATGCAGGACTAGGAATCTCTTGGTGCGAGGGTTGCTGAAAAGAACATAGCAAATGAGGGCAGAGAAAATAACATGGTTGAGACAGAAAGAATTGTTGATTGACCCAGTATTCTGCTAATTGCACAAGGTCTCGTGGTCACCCCTGCCTACCCTGTCTGCAGCACAATGATTTATTTGTAATCTGTGTGAGCCCAGCTCTCATTACTCGTATTTGACCATGTTTTCCTTTGGATTTGGAATTGAGGCTTTCCTTTGTCACGTTGAAGCTGAATTTCTTATTGCGGCTCATTTATGTATCCATAATCTTATGCATCAGTGGTCAAGTAAATATA
Source organism: Scyliorhinus torazame (assembly GCF_047496885.1). Lineage (NCBI taxonomy): Eukaryota > Metazoa > Chordata > Chondrichthyes > Carcharhiniformes > Scyliorhinidae > Scyliorhinus > Scyliorhinus torazame. The sequence goes on along the minus strand of NC_092712.1, from coordinate 66,881,823 downwards.
GTTTAATCCCGTGGAACTTGTGTATCGCAACACTAAACTCTGGTCAAACATTTTTACCTTTCCCTAGCTGCTCTTAGATCCCCAAAGCAAATTCATGGAAATGCTTGCTGCTGTGTAGGAAAGAGGTAAAAGCATTGCTTGCATTGAGCTGTACATCCTTAGAGAGGTCAGGGTGCTAGGTTTAATCCCTTTGTAGAATTAGCCAGACTAGAAGCTTGGAAATGACCTCTGTGTTCCTGGAGTAGGAAGGGTGAAAACCAACCAGAACTTCTACTCTTGACCCCTGTCCAGTGATGTCTGCTAGAAATGCGGTTGACATCAGTACAGCTGATATCAGCTGAGGACTGCATCCGCCCTACTGAACAATTGTCAACATGCGCTGCCTAACCCGCATGCAGAGTGTTTAGAATCTATATTATTGTCACAATTAGGCTTACATTAACACTGCAATGAAGTTACGGTGAAACGCCCCTAGTCGCCACACTCAGGCGCCTGTTTGGATACACAGAGGGAAAATTCAGAATGCCCAATCCACCTATGAAGCACCTCTTTTGGGACTTGTGGGAGGAAACCAGAGCTTCTGGAGGAAACCCACGCAGACACAGGGAGAATGTGCAGACTCTGCACAGACAGTAACCCAAGCCAGGAATCGCACCTGGGACCCTTAGCAACAGTGCTAACCACTGATGCACGATCAATTACACAAAGACGAGAGTAGGATGTAATCGAGGCTTTATTACACTGAGATGTGTGGCCTCCTACAGCAGCTGACGAAATGGCTGCTGTACTGGGAGCACACCTATTTATACTACGCCTACTGGGCGGATCCAGCAGGCAGGGATCTATACAATATATACATCAGTGGTGACTACCACATTCACCCCCTGTTAAAAAAAATGAGTCCAGCGGGGGGGGGGGGGGGGGGGGGGGGGGGTGGAAAACTAAATACAGAAAGTTGTGTTTTAAAAGTATAAATAATATTACAAATTCAGGCGGTCCAGTGCCTTGATCTGTCGTTGAGAGCGCGGCAGTGCTGTTGGCGACTCCGGCGGTGGCTTGGTCTTCGGTGACTCCGGGAGCGTGTCAAAATCCTCTTCATCCCCGGGTGTGAGCAAGGGGAGGACGGATTGTCCCGGAGTCCTGCCAAGTAGGCGTACTGCGGGTTGCCGTGAAGTAGCTGTACACTCTCAACCAACGGGTCCGACCTGTGGAGTTGAACGTGTCTACGGAGGAGAACAGGTCCTGGGGCTGCCAGCCATGTTGGGAGCGAAACCCCGGAGGTGGATTTCCTCGGGAAGACAAAGAGACGTTCATGGGGGGTTTCATTATTCGCAGTGCACAGGAGCGACCGAATGGAGTGAAGTGCGTCGGGGAGGACCTCCTACCAGCGAGAGGCTGGGATATTTCTGGACCATAGGGCCAGCTGGACGGCCCTCCAGACCGTCCCATTCTCCCTCTCCACCTGCTTGTTTCCCCGGGGGTTGTAGCTGGTCATCCTGCTCGAGGCAATGCCCCAATTGAGCAGGTACTGGCGCAGCTCATCGTTCATGAATGAGGATCGCTGTGGACGTAGGCGGGGAAGCCGAACAGAGCGAAGATAGTGTTGAGGGCTTTGATGACGGTAGAAGACGTAATGTCGGGGCATGGGAAAGCAAAGGGGAATTGGGAATATTCATCGACCACACTGAGAAAGTACGTGTTGCGGTCGGTGGAGGGGAGGGGCCCTTTGAAGTCCACGGTGAGGCGTTCAAAGAGGTGGGCGGCCTTCACCAGCCGCGCACGGTCTGGCCGGTAAAAGTGCGGTTTACACTCCGCGCACACCTGGCAGTCTCTGGTGATCGCCCTGACTTCCTCGATGGAGTAGGGCAGGTTGCGGGCCTTGATGAAATGGTAAAAACGTGTGACCCCTGGGTTCCAGAGGTTGTCGTGCAGGGTCCGGAGTCGGTCTTCTTGTGCGCTGGCACATGTACCTCGGGATAGTGCATCTGGGGGGCTCGTTGAGCTTACCGGGGCGATACAAAATCTCGTAATTGTAGGTGGCGAGCTTGATCCTCCACCTCAAGATTTTATCGTTTTTGATCTTGCCCCGCTGTGTGTTTTGTTATGCTCTTGTCGTAGCATAAGGTGCTTCCTTGATGTGCACTCTGACAAAGGAAGGGTCAGACTTGGAGATAGCTTTAACACGTTTATTAAACTGTCAACAATTCTCCTACTTGGATTCGACTCTACTGTTAATCCTGATATAGCTACTCAGACTGACTAACCAGTCTGCTACAATCCACGTGGTGGGTGTGATGTTGAATCAACCCTGTGTCTGTACTCACTGAGTGCCTCCACTGGAAAGAGACTGAGCATGTGTGACGTGTCCTTTTATATGGGTTGGTGTAATGCCCTCCTGTGGTAGTGTCACCTCTGTGTGTATCGTGACTGCCTATTGGTCGTGACCTATATCACTGACCTATTGGTTGACTGTCTGTGTGTCATGTCTCTGGTGCTCCCTCGAGTGTCTAGCTAGGTGTAGTGTATGTACATTAACCCTTTGTGTACTTACAGTGATGTATATCACCACATCCCCCTTTTTTTCATGTTACATATTTTCTGTACAGTGTTAAAGAAAATTGAACAAACTAGGTAGATGAATGATACTCTGTACAAGTTATGATAACAGTGATCATTAAACAATAAGTCCAAATCGTATGCATGAGTCCAAAGTTCATTAAATATTATGGTCGAGTGGCTTTCTTGTTTGGTTGGTGAGTTGGTGATGTTGATGGTGGCATTGCATTGTAAACGCCATCAGTGTCCCTGTGCTGAAGGAACCAAGAAGTGGTCAAATCACTTTGTTGTTGGATTTTGACTCTTTTTTTCTTTCAATGCTTGTGGTGGTAATTCTTGATGGCATCTGTCCTGAAAGCCAGGTTGCCTGTTGGTAGTGCAGCAAACGTGAATTGGTAAGATGCTTCGTCCTGCCATGGCATGTCATTGTACTGAGCTGAGCAGTAACAGTGTCCCTCATTTGCAGAGTTGTACCATGTCGTACCAGTCGTAGTTCCATTGGTGTTGTTTTTGTCGTACTTGTTGTCGACGTTGTTGCCTTTGGCACGCTTCTTGCTATCGTCTTTGATGTTGTTGTTGTGGTGGTTTGTTTTGTTGTCGTGTTTGTTGCGCTAAAGGACCACACTCTGTGGATAATATGAGTCCTTCACACAGTTACTCATGTCAGTGTGCTTTGTGGCATCTGCTGTTTCCTTGAGCGTGCCGTCACTGAGTTTGCGGCGCTCCCCGTCTGGAGTCATGTCCGACTTACTTGAATCAACTTTGCCTTGTCGATGCTTCCCCGTCTGGAGTCTGGTCTGTTTCACCTGAGTCAGTTTTGGCTTGTCGATGCTCCCCGTCTGGAGCCCATTCTGATTCACCTGAATCAGCTGTGGTTTCTTGATGCTCCCCGTCCGGAGTCATATCAGGTTCCCTTGAATCTTCTGAGGTCTCTTGATGCTCCATGTCCGGAGTCATTTCAGGTTCACTTGGATCTTCTGAAGTTTCTTAATGCTCCCCTCCAGAGTCAAAACAGTCAGGAATGCATTCGCTTGTGGAGAGGCTCGAGCGAATGAGGTTTGATGTAACATGGTGTCACTGGAGTCACCAGTAGTCTCACTGTGCTTGTCGAGTGCCTCTGTACACACTAGCTGAGGTCTGTCACATTGCACATCTGGTATGGGAAGTGGGATGCCGTCGTCACTTGCCGCACATACAGTGGTAGAGCCTCAGTGTCTTCTTGTTATTCACTTGAGCTGGGTAGACTGTCATAGTCAGCTTGCTGTTCACTTGAGCGTGGCAGACTGTCATAGTCTTTCTGTTGTTCACTTGAGCGTGGCAGACTTGCATTGTCTGCTGCTGGTTGCTCAGAGGAGGTTGCTAGACCCTCATGGTCTTGTTCATGCAAGGACTGCGCTTTGGAGTCTTGAGTTGCTTCTATCATGGAGGCTGTCCACGAGCTCGCTGTGGAGGCTTGTGTCACTCCCTCTGTGGAGTCTTGCAGCGTTCCGTGTGTGGAATCGTGCATTGGTCTCTCTGTGGAAACTGTTCATGCAGGGATAGCGCTCTGGAGTCTTGCATTGCTTCTATCGTGGAGTATGTCCACGAGCTCGCTGTGGAGGCTTGTGGCACTGGAGTCACGTCTTGTGTGGAGACGTGCAGTTGTCTCGCTGTGGAGTCTTTCATCGCTTTCTGTGTAGAGGCTGGGACCCTGTGTGGTGCGTTGACCACTCTCTGTTTGGAGTCGGGGACCCTTCGTAGTGTGTGTACCACTCTCTGTGTGGCAGCAGGCCGCTCTCTGTGGGCTTGTACCGCTCTCTGTCTCTTGGTGTCAGGCCGCAGAATCATCCTGCACTCACGAGTCGGGATGTCGTAAATGCTGGGCTGAAGAGTCCCGAATCCGAAGAACTCGTCGTTGGGGTCGTCAATGTTACGGTTGGGATTTGGTACTGGGGTAGCCTCCCAAGGTGAAAGCTTCATCTGAGTCGTTGTCTTCCAAGACCATGTCATCATGTTTTGTGTCGGAGCTGGCATTGGGCTCGCGATGTCCAAAGAAGAATTCAAGGTCTGAGTCATAGTCTTCAAGGACTGTATCATCTCTTTGGGCGGTGCTAACTGCTTGTTGCAGGGTTCTGCGGAGGTTACTTTCAGCTACTGGTCGAATTTCAGGCATTGTGCTGTCGTTCCAGGTGAAAGAATCTGGTTTTGAGGCGTTAAGTTTTTTTGTCCGTGTTTTGGGACATTTCCCCTTTAAGTTGCCATGGTCCAGGGCCTCTGATGTCATGACGCTTGTGACATAGAGCATAGGAAGCGATTGTGCATGCGCAGATCGCTGTTCCTTTACTTGGGCCTTGTTCTCAATTGCACATGCGCAGCTTCTCGTTCCCGTTCTGTGCGCTCTTCACGCAACTGCGCATGTGCAGCACCTTTTCCAAGATGGCTGCAATTCAAAACTGCCGTTCGTTGCCGCAAGCCTACCTCGCGGTGAGTTTTGACGCCTCTTTTACCTTTTCTTCTTGTATGTTCCTCGCAGAATTCTTGGAATTTGTCCAGGACTGCCTAGAAGTCGCTCTTGTTTTGCCGCTTTGAGTATTTGAAGGTCTGGAAGATTTCACCTGCTTCTGGACCCGCGATGATAATTAGAAGCTTTATTTTTTCTGCATCCGCCACGCATTCTAGGTCGGACGCTGCCAGGTAGATCTCGAATCTCTGCCTGAACCAATGCCAGTTTTCACTGAGATTTCCGTGGCACCTGAGCCGCTGCAGAACCGGAATCCCGAACATCATCTTGCCTGGCTGTTGCTGGTTGTCACTGTTCGCTGAGTTGAAACTATATGGATTTAACAGTTCACTCCTGGAACCATGTTTTGTTATGCTCTTGTCGTAGCATAAGCTGCTTCCTTGATGTGCACGCTGACAAAGGAAGGTTCAGACTTGGAGATAGCTTTAACACGTTTATTAAACTTTCAACAATTCTCCTACTTGGATTCGACTCTACTGTTAATCCTGATATAGCTACTCAGACTGACTAACCAGTCTGCTACAATCCACGTGGTGGGTGTGATGTTGAATCAAACCTGTGTGTGTACTCACTGAGTGTCTCCACTGGAAAGAGACTGAGCATGTGTGACGTGTCCTTTTATATGGATTGGTGTAATGCCCTCCTGTGGTAGTGTCACCTCTGAGTGTATCGTGACTGCCCATTAGTCGTGTCCTATCTTACTGACCGATTGGTTGACTGTCTGTGTGTCATGCCTCTGGTGCTCCCTCTAGTGTCTAGCTAGGTGTAGTGTATGTACATTAACCCTTTGTGTACTTACAGTGATGTATATCACCACAACCGGGGCGATACAAAATCTCGCAATTGTAGGTGGAGAGCTCGATCCTCCACCTCAAGATTTTATTGTTTTTGATCTTGCCCCGCTGTGTGTTATTAAACATGAAGGCAACCGACCATTGGTCAGTGAGGAGAGTGAATCTCCTGCCGGCCAGGAAATGCCTCCAATGCCGCACAGCTTTAACGATGGCTTGGGCCTCTTTTTCGGTGGAGGAGTGCCGGATTTCAGAGGCATGGAGGGTGCGGGGAAAGAATGCCACGGGCCTGCCTGCCTGGTTGAGAGTGGCGGCATGGTCCTGCTGGTCATGGACGCAGATGGTGACGTTTTCCAGGTACGGGAAAGTGGCCCGCAGCCCATACCGGTCAACCATTCGGTCCATTTCCCGTTGGAAGACCGAGATCCCGTTGGTGACGCTGAAGGGAACCTTAAGAAAATGGTAAAGGCGGCCGTCTTCGTTGAACGCAATGTATTGGCGGTCTGCCTTGCGGATGAGGAGCTGGTGGTAGGCCGGTTTCAGGTCTACTGTCGAGAAGACCCGGTACTGTGCAATCTGACTGACCATATCAGATATGCGTGGGAAGGGGTACACGTCGAGCTGTGTGTACCGATTGATGGTCTGACTGTAGTCAATGACCATCCTGTTTTTCTCCCCAGTTTTGGCCACTACCACTTGGGCTTTCCAGGGGCAGTTGCTAGCCTCGTTGATGCCTTCCCGAAGCAGCCGCTGGACTTCAGACCTGATGAAGGTCATGTCCTGGGTGTTGTACCATCTGCTTCTGGTGGCGCCGGGTTTGCAATCCGGAGTGAGGTTTGCAAACAGGGAAGGCGGGTCGACCTCAAGTGTCGCGAGGCCGCAAACAGTAAGGGGTGGTAGGGGCCTGCCAAATTTCAGGGTTAGGCTCTGGAGGTTGCACTGGAAGTCCAGGCCGAGTAGCAAGGCAGCGCAGAGTTTGGGGAGGATGTAAAGGCAGAAGCCGCTGAACTCCACGCCCTGGACAGTGAGAGTGGCGATGCAGCACCCCCGGATCGCCATGGAGTGGGACCCGGAGGCCAGGGAGATTCTCTGGTTAGCGGGGTGTACCGCGAGGGAGCAGCGCCTTACCGTATCGGGGTGAATGAGGCTCTCAGTGCTCCCAGAGTCCAGCAGGCAGGAGATCTCGTGCACGTTGACCTTCACTTTAGTTGAAGCAGTCGTGAGGTTGTGTGGTTGAGACTGGTCAATCGTGACTGAGGCGAGATGCGGCTGGTCGTTGGCGGTTGCAGGCGATGAGTGGCCGGATGAGGTGCCCGACAGGCATGGGTCCTGAGTCGGGTAAGATGGTGGCGCCCAAGGGCCGCATGTGTCGTGGGGGAAGCAAGATAGCGGCGCCCATTGGTCCTGGAAGGAACAAGATGGCGGCACCCACAGGCCGCAAGTGTTGCGAGACAGGCAAGATGGCGGCGTCTACTGGCCGCACGCGGTCCTAGGAGGGGAAGATGGCGGCGCCCACTGGCTGCAGGAGTGGGTGCCGGGACAACAGCGGCGATTTAGCGGGCCTGGCACACTGCAGCGAAATGTCCCTTCTTGCCACAGGCCTTGCAGAGGGCGCTCCATGCTGGGCAGCGCGTCGGGGTGTTTTGACTGCCTCAGAAGTAGCATTTGGGCCCCCCGGGGTTGGTTGGCTGCCGCGGCACAGGTGTGGGATTGGCTGAGGGCGGTCGCTTATGGGGTCCACGATGGGGCGGCCGCCTGCAGAGTCCATGATGCACAGGGGGGGGGGGCGCGGTCGGGGGCATAGGCCTGATTGCGTGATGCGACCGTAAGTGAAAGTGCTAGTTTTTTGGTGGCCGCGAGGTCGAGCATGGCCCCCTCTAAGGCGCTGGCGGATGTAGTCAGACCTTATGCTTGTAACAAATATGTCTCTCATTAGCAAATTCGAGTGTTCCATGGCCGAAACGGCCTGACAGTCACAGTCTCTAACTAGGGGGAGCAGGGCGCATGGAGAGGAGGTGCCTGGCATAGAGAGTGTTAGTCCGCTGAGCGTAGTTTTCCTTCAGTAGCGCCATGGCCTCTGCGTAGATCAGCGCATCCTGGACAAGTCCAAAGACGTTGGAGCTCAGCCGCGTGTAAAGGATCTGGAGCTTCTGTGCTTCTGGAATTTTGTCTGGCGCAGACTCGATGTACGCTTCAAAACAGACTAGCTAATGTTCAAAGTCCTTTTTGGCGTTGTCTGCTTGCGGATGCAGCTGCAGGCGATCCGGTTTTATGCGGAGGTCCATCTTCTGAAAAACTCAGTTTAATAAATTGATGCACGATCAATTACACAAAGACGGGAGCAGGATGTAATTGAGACTTGATTACACTAAGATGTGTGGCCTCCTACAGCAGCTGACGAAATGGCTGCTATACTGGGAGCACACCTATTTATACTCCGCCTACTGGGCAGAGCCAGCAGGCAGGGATCTACTCCCGTACCTGTAGTACAGGGGCCTTACCGTAAAGTACCTATATCAACATCCTATATATACAATATATACATCAGTGGTGACTATGACAACCGCTGTGCTACCGTGCCGCCGCAAGGGGTCAGGGAGACACTCAGTCTGACTTGCGATACCTCGAATCTTGCCCACAGTGTGAGGGTGAGGAGTGAACCGGCTCCATGTACTATGAAGGAGACGGGGGCGGGGAGGGGGGGGGGCGGGTTGTTGCTAAGAGTGAGCTGAGGGAGGGTGTGGGGTGGGGGTCGGGAGCAGTGTGTGAACAATTGGTTTTAAATGGAGGAAATGTCAACGAAAGTGGTGTGTGAACCGGAACAATCCATTAAACAATTTAAGAATCAGGTCAGAGAGACTGTCAGAACCTACAGCCTTCTCACTCCGAAGCAAGAATGCTCTCAATGAGCCACATCTGACTACTGACTCCCATGTCGGCAGTAGAGCGAGCCAGTAACACATCTGGAATATCGGATTGGGCATTCACATAACATTACTGTAACACCTCTAAACGTTTCACTGAAACTATACTTCATCGCAGTGATTTTCATTTATGAAACAGCGCTTCATAAAATTGATTTTATGGAGTGGCCTAGAACTGCGTTAACATCTAATTTTAGCTGAATTATAGACTGGAGGAATGTGATCCATTTGTGATTGAATTTAATATTGTGCGCAATCTAAACGTGTACATCTAACTAGGACATTGAATAGGTTTAAAAGATCAAAAATGATGTTAGGCAACAATTACTTCAGCTACAGGCTAGGTTTCCATTTTTCTGGCCTATCAATGAGAAATAAAAACTAACTTTCTTTTTAACAAGTCTTCCTCCATCCTTTCAACAGAAAGCAATTAAAATGGAACAGGGGTGCAAATGTACTGTAGGCTTCTGGTCACATCGGTTTGACTTAATTTCATACCAGCAATGTAAATTAATCCACGTGGCTAAGAATGGATGTTCAAGCATCCATCATAGTGTGCAGGGTTCAAGTGCTGTTTGTGTGGCAGAATAACAGGGCCCATCATATTGACAAAAGCAGAAAAGATCTGCAGGGTCCTGCAACAAGTATTTATGAACATCTTAGCTAGCAGATAAGGGTGCTTTAAAGCGAGGCAGAGAATAATAATAATAATATTTATTGTTACAAGCAGGCTTACATTAACACAACAACGAAGTTACTGTGTAGATCTTCCAGTAGACTCTATCATTTACAGCGAATACTGGTGATTTCTTTATCCATTAAAAGATAGCTTGAAATATTGCACTAATGTGGAAAGCACCACACAATTCTTCAGCTTTCCCTACCATTCTGCTACTTTGAAAGTCTATAAAATGCAGGGAGCGGCATGGTGGCACAGTGGTTGGCACTGCTGCCTCATAGCGCTGAGGTCCCGGGTTTGTTCCTGGCCCTGGGTCACTGTCTGTGTGGAGTTTGCACATTCTCCCCCATGTCTGATGGGTCTCACCTCCACTACCCAAAGATTTGCAGGATAGGTGGATTGGCTGCGCTAAATTGCCCCTTAATTGGCGAAAAAAATAATTGGGTATTTTAAATTTAAAAAAAATGCTATGTACAATATGTCATGATCCCAGTCGATGTTGCAACTGGATGGGAAGATTCCAGAATGGAACTCCACTCAGAAGACCATAATTTTTACTCTTCTCTTTGTAAAACATAGAGGACAGAAGTCGCAGGAGCACTAATTAGTTTTAACAAGAAAAATTGTTCACATAAAAAAATTGCATTATGATACAATATACCTTTACTCCCACCTTACCTTAACAACTAGACATAGATTTTAAGATTAATACAGATTACAAAGTACATTTGATGGTAAAACGGGCTAATTAAGACAAAGTCCCTTTAAGCACACAGATTAGCTGTGGTCAAATGCACACACTCTGCACTGAACCCAAGTTACTGCCTGTGGATTTATCCTCAGAATCTCCACAGATGATTGTCACGTGTGAGTTTCCAAACTCCACTCCCAAAAACGGGCTTTAAAATCTTCTTTCACAAAAATTCTTTCCATTAGCGGTTTGCATTCTAAACTCCAGTCCAGGTTTTCCAATGATTATTTTAACAAAGCTTCTGCTCCACTTTTAACAGTGAATCCAATCCAGATTTTACACCACCCCTTTAGGATTTATTTGTCTTGACTGCTACAAACTGTTCGTAATTCCTTTAATGTTTGATTTCCAGATGCTATAAAAATGGCTTCAAACTTTTAATTTACCTCTGAAGTCTGCTTTTCCACTTAAAATCTGGTTGCAGCAATTGAATCTTTAACTCAGAACACTTTGGCTGGAATTCTCTGGCCATTTGCTGATCCCAACAGCAGCACACCCACCAGCCCTGACTACCAGGTGTAAGGCTCCTTCCCGTTTATTTCTTGTTTATTTCTTATTTATTCCCATTAGCACGGGTCAGCACGGTGGCACAGTGGGTAGCACTGTTGCTTCACAGCTCTAGGGTCCCAGGTTCGATTCCCATTTGGGTCACTGTCTGTGCGGAATCTGCACGTTCTACCCGTGTCTGCGTGGGTTTCCTCTGGGTGCTCCGGTTTCCTCCCACAGTCCAAAGATGTGCGGGTTAGGTGGATTGGCCATGCTAAATTCCCAAAAGACATTCTGTTAGGTAATCTGGACATTCTGAATTCTCCCTCTGTGTACCGAAACAGGCGCCGGAATGTGGTGACTAGGGGCTTTCTTTTCATTGCAGTGTTAATGTAAGCCGACTTGTGACAAGAAAGATTATTATTATTATTTCTCCTTTTTTTTATTTTGCCGCTCTTATTTTGATCCGTGGATGATCAATGGGCATATCTCTTGAAGCTAAGCAGCTTGTATCTTTGATCAAGCAGAAGAATCCAGACGAGAGTTTACACGGGAGAACTTTGCTAGTCTGGGCTGGTTTAAACAGAAGCTGGGGACTTGTCGGCACCAGTGAGAGAGGTGAGGTTTGATTGATTGGCTGGTGGCCTATGAATTGCCCCAAAAGGCCGTGTTCTGCCCGGTAACAGGTGATGATTGGATTCAATCCCACTAGAATGTTCTTCAGAGTCCCAAGTTTTCAGTTTTGATTATGGCAGCTCCAAAAAAGATGAATGCGAATCGCCGAACTGCCTCTCTCCAGAAAGCCAGCTGTGAGGGCTATCTTTTTCCAGAAAATCTGGGAGTACTGCGTTTCTAAACCTCAGATAACCTGAATGAACACATCTACAGAGAAGACCATTACAGGCTGCAAAACAGAAACTTTAACCTGCAAGCTTGCTGAGAAGAACAGTGTGCTAAAAAAACACCATCTGGAACAAATACTCTTTTTCCTTTCACTTATGATTTTTACCCCTTTACGTGTATGTATGCTTTGTGTGTGTGTGAATGTGTTTGTGGTGTGTGTGTGTGTATGTATATAGAGGGCAGGGGCAAGTTCAAGTGGGAATTAGGTATTGGGTAATAGTTAACCAGTTGTATTTGTTGCATATTTCATTGTAATTCTTGTTATAAATAAACAGTAATTGTGTTTACATTTACAAACCTGGTGACTATAATTATTGGTCAAAAATATGCCAAAGGCTTCGGGCATTTTGATAAGAATTATGAGTTAATTCACTTGTGTTGTGAGCTGGAATTGACCGTGCACTAACCCAGGGTGTCGTAACACAGGAAACACACAGCTGCAAGGCAGGAGATCCTGTGCTTTGTTTACACTTCCTTGAATTCTTCTCTGTTCTGTTAACTTCAGTTGTGTTAAGACATTCTTTCTGTCCCAATTCCCTGGTTATCTGGACTCTAACTGGTGCCTTTGGAAATCTACCTCATTGCGGCTCCCGTCCTGTCCAGCTTCTCCTGGCAGAGTTCATAGATGTCCCCTCCCCAAAGTCCTGCCTCCAACTGCCCACAAATTCAGCTAAAACTAAGAACATGATGGGGGGGTGGGAGAGTCCGAGGTGCAGTGGTGCTCCGGCACCTCCCCTGCGCCACCAGCATGGGTCCCATCATATCCACCTCCCTCGGGGGGCCCGATAGCTCCCAGGATACTCCTTGGGACAGGGGTGTGGCCAGAGCTAACTCCGGGGGCACCCTCACCACGTCGCATTGCAAGTCTTGGAGGCCTGCTCTCGTTCCGACCAGGGTCTCAGTGCTTGCGGCCATGGAGCATTTGGAGTCGGCCAGTTCCGTCTGGGACAGTGCCACATCACACAATGTCTGTGCCACTTCACTCTGAGACTGACTCGGGTCAGCCAGGGTCTGGGCAATGCCAGTGACGCCTGCAGCCAGGATCCTTTGTGACTGGGCCTAGCTCAAGAGTCCCACTGCAATGTCCAGCTTCTCCTGGCAGAGTTCATAGATGTCCCCTCCCCAAAGTCCTGCCTCCAACTGCCCACAAATTCAGCTAAAACTAAGAACATAGGCAATCCCAATCCGAGGCAGATGTCGACATTGGGTAATCAATTGAGCAACCACTGAGTTGAAGTACCTTATTGCACACGCGGCACAACCTCCACACCACCTCCACACACCCCGCTACCCTCACAACACCCCACCACCCTCACACAGCCCCGCCACCCTGACACCACCCCGACACAGCTCCACTCCACCCCAACCCCAACACCCCATCTCCCTCACACCACCACCCCAACCCGTGATCCAACCAATCCTCTTGTGTCTTGCAGGATCACCTGGCGGTGAGACGGGCCCTTCTGGTGTTCCCTGCCCCCGGCCACAACCCCTGGACATGTCCAGCAACGAAGCAGCACCGGACAGCGATGTGAGCCCCCAAATGCCAGCCCGCGACACCCCGGGGCACTGGTCCAGGGACCGCAGCAACTTTCTGTCACAGATGTCTTCAACACCCTCCATTGCCACACAGTCGCCTCGTTGGGCACTTTAATGAAGAGTCTGCTGGTGCACTATCTGGTGTGCACTGCACACATGCAGCGGTATATCAGATGGAGGTCCAACATTTTGAGGAGTCCAACTGCCTGCAGGGGCAGGAGACGGTACTGCCATGCATGCCGCCCAGGCCAACACCGCACGGGTGGCTTCCGCGGGGGGAGGCCTTTGGGCCAAAGGTATCAGACATGTGTCAGGATATGTAAGGCCTGCAACTCTCTGTGTGGGCGATGACGGAGACACAGGACAGGGTTACCCTGTCACAGACAACTATGTACCAGGGCCACCTGGACATTGCAGTGGGACTCTTGAGCTAGGCCCAGTCACAAAGGATCCTGGCTGCAGGCGTCACTGGCATTGCCCAGACCCTGGCTGACCCGAGTCAGTCTCAGAGTGAAGTGGCACAGACATTGTGTGATGTGGCACTGTCCCAGACGGAACTGGCCGACTCCAAATGCTCCATGGCCGCAAGCACTGAGACCCTGGTCGGAACGAGAGCAGGCCTCCAAGACTTGCAATGCGACGTGGTGAGGGTGCCCCCGGAGTTAGCTCTGGCCACACCCCTGTCCCAAGGAGTAGCCTGGGAGCTATCGGGCCCCCCGAGGGAGGTGGATATGATGGGACCCATGCTGGTGGCGCAGGGGAGGTGCCGGAGCACCACTGCACCTCGGACTCTCCCACCCCCCCATCCTGTCCCAGGTGCATCTGATGGGCAGCGGGCAGAATAGGGTGCCACCTGGGACACAGAAGAGACTGGCGGGCCCGTCCAGGGCCAGGGCCAGCCGCTCCAGAGGATGACCCCCAAAGGGGACATTTAATTGATTTTAGTTTATTACAGTAAACATTTTAAAACATGAAGTCTCATCCTGCAGTTCCTTTGTGTTGGTCACTGAGAAATTGATATCTCTTTTTAAAAGTAATTGGTGTCAACGGAGATCATAACACAGGACATGGGTTTGGGGAGAGAGGTTGCAAAGGGATTTGATTTGCAAATCAGAAACAGTTTTTACCTATTATCCTTACTTTCGCCTGTTGAATTTGAAGTTAGGTTCATTATAGATGTGCTTATATTATAAATTTGGTAGAAGCTTTCAGCGGTGAAAGTCCTTCAAACAGGAACTGGGAGGATGCCGGTTCCTCCGATCATTGAGGATGTACTGATGTTGTCGGAGCTTGCGCCTTTTAACTGTGAGGTGTCTAAGTATGTGGTGTTGTTAATTAATCGTTAGTTTCTCACTGTTTTTCATTCAAAAGAAAACTTCACTCTGGACATCCATGGGAAGCCAGAAGATGGCAGTAACAACATATAAATTACGATGCGTAGTCATCCTACAATTCCAGGTGTTCTTGGCCGGAGTGAACACGATGTCCTGTTGAACATTAACTGCTCGAGACACTGGGCTGGGTTCTCCGCTTCTGAGACTTTGGGAGACATAAGAACATAAGAACTAGGAGCAGGAGTAGACTCTCTGGCCCCTCGAGTATGCTCCACCATTTAATGAGATCATGGCTGATCTTTTGTGGACTCAGCTCCACTTTCCGGCCCGAACACCATAACCCTTAATCCCTTTATTCTTCAAAAAACTATCTATCTTTATCTTAAAAACATTTAATGAAGGAGCCTCAACTGCTTCACTGGGCAAGGAATTCCATAGATTCACAACCCTTTGTGTGAAGAAGTTCCTCCTAAGGTCAGTCCTAAATCTACTTCCCCTTATTTTGAGGCTATGCCCCCGGGTTCTGCTTTCACCCGGCAGTGAAAGCAACCTGCCTGCATCTATCCTGTCTGTACCCTTCGTACTTTTATATGTTTCTATAAGATCCCCCCGCTTCCTTCTAAATTCCAATGAGTACAGTCCCAGTCTACTCACCATCTCCTCGTAATCCAACCCCTTCAGCTCTGGGATTAACCTCGTGAATCTCCTCTGCACACCCTCCAGCACCAGTACGTCCTTTCTCAGGTAAGGAGACCAAAACTGAACACAATATTCCAGGTGTGGCCTTACTAACACCTTATACAATTGCAGCATAATCTCCCTAGTCGTAAACTCCATCCCTCCAGCAATGAAGGACAAAACTCCATTTGCCTTCTTAATCACCTGTTGCACCTGTAAACCAACATTTTGCAGCTCATGCACTAGCACACCCAGGTCTCTCTGCACAGCAGCATGTTTTAATATTTTATCATTTAAATAATAATCCCTTTTGCTGTTATTCCTACAAAAATGGATAACCTCACATTTGTCAACATTGTATTCCATCTGCCAGACCCTAGCCCATTCACTTAACCTATCCAAATCCCTCTGCAGACTTCCGGTATCCTCTGCACGTTTTGCTTTACCACTCATCTTAGTGTCGTCTGCAAACTTGGACACATTGCATGGTCCCCAACTCCAAATCATCTATGTAAATTGTGAAAAATTGTGGACCCAACACTGATCCCTGAGGGACACCACTAGCTACTGATTGCCAACCAGAGAAACACCCATTCTTTGCTTTCTATTAATTAACCAATCCTCTATCCATGCTACTACTTTACCCTTAATGCCATGCATCTTTATCTTATGCAGCAACCTTTTGTGTGGCACCTTGTCAAAAGCTTTCTGGAAATCCAGATATACCACATCCATTGGCTCCCCGTTATCTACCGCACTGGTAACGTCCTCCAAAAATTCCACTAAATTAGCTAGGCACGACCTTCCCTTTATGAACCCATGCTGCATCTGCCCAAAGGGACAATTTCCATCCAGATGCCTCGCTATTTCTTCCTTGATGATAGATTCCAGCATATTTCCTCCTACCAAAGTTAAGCTAACTGGCCTATAATTACCCACTTTCTGCCTACCTCGTTTTTTAAACAGTGGTGTCACATTTGCTAAATTCCAATCCGCTGGGACCACCCCAGAGTCGAGTGAATTTTAGTAAATTATCAGTAGTGCATTTGCAATTTCCCTAGTCATCTCTTTTAGCACTCTGGGATGCATTCCATCAGGGCCAGGAGACTTGCCCACCTTCAGCCCCATTAGCTTGCCCATCACTACCTCCTTAGTGATAACAATCATCTCAAGGTCCTCACCTTTCATAGCCTCATTTCCATCAGCCACTGGCATGTTATTTGTGTCTTCCACTGTGAAGACCGACCCAAAAAACCTGTTAAGTTCCTCAGCCATTTCCTCATCTCCCATTATTAAATCTCCCTTCTCATCCTCTAAAGGACCAATATTTACCTTAGCTACTTGTTTTTGTTTTATATATTTGTAGAAACTTTTACTATCTGTTTTTATATTCTGAGCAAGTTTACTCTCACAATCTATCTTACTCTTCTTTATAGCTTTTTAGTAGCTTTCTGTTGCCCCCTAAAGATTTCCCAGTCCTGTAGTCTCCCACTAATCTTTGCCACTTTGTATGCTTTTTCCTTCAATTTGATACTCTCCCTTATTCCCTTAGATATCCACAGTCGATTTTCCCTCTTTCTACCGTCCTTCCTTTTTGCTGGTATAAATCTTTGCTGAGCACTGTGAAAAATCGCTTGGAAGGTTCTCCACTGTTCCTCAACTGTTTCACCATAAAGTCTTTGCTCCCAGTCTACCTTAGCTAGCTCTTCTTTCATCCCATTGTATTCTCCTTTGTTTAAGCACAAAACACGAGTGTTTGATTTTACATTCTAACCCTCCATCTATATTTTAAATTCCACCATATTGTGATCGCTCCTTCCGAGAGGATCCCTAACTATGAGATCATTAATCAATCCTGTCTCATTACACAGGACCACATCTAGGCTCGCTTATTCCCTTGTCGGTTCCATTACATACTGTTCTAGGAAACTATCGCGGATACATTCTATAAACTCCTCCTCAAGGCTGCCTTGACCGACCTGGTTAAACCAATCGACATGTAGACTAAAGTCTCCCATGATAACTGCTGTACCATTTCTACATGCATCCATTATTTCTTTGTTTATTGCCTGCCCCACCATAATGTTACTATTTGGTGGCATATCGACTATTCTTATCAGTGACTTTTTCGCCTTACTCTTCCTGATTTCCACCCAAATAGATTCAACCTTATCCTCCATAGCACCGATGTCATCCCTTACTATTGCCCGGATGTCATCTTTAAATAACAGAGCTACACCATCTCCCTTACCATCCACTCTGTCCTTCCGTATAATTTGATATCCTCGGATATTTAACTCCCAGTCGTGACCATCCTTTAACCATGTTTCAGTAATGGCCACTAAATCATAGTCATTCACGAAGATTTGCGCCATCAACTCATTTACCTTATTCCGAATACTATGAGCATTCAGGTAAAGTACACTTATGTTGGCTTTTATACCTCTGTTTTGAATATTAACACCTTGCTCAGTAATCTCTCCTAAGTTATTTTTCTTCTTAACTTTTCTCCTAATTTTCCTTGTCGTTGAACCCATATCTTCATGTAACAGCCTGCCGCGTCGCTTTCCATTTATGTTTTTACTTCCCATTTCATTCCTTTTTGTATTACTGGGCCGATGCACTGAGCTCCCCTTAGTCACTGTACCTTGTACTGTCACCCTTTTTGATTTTTGATTATGGCTTCTCTGCCTTACACTTTCCCCCTTACTGCCTTTTGTTTCTGTCCCTGTTTTACTACCTTCCGACTTCCTGCATCAGTTCCCATCCCCCTGCCACATTAGTTTAAACACTCCCCAACTGCTCCGGCCAATAGCCCCCCTCAGACATCAGTTCCAGTCTTGCGCAGGTGTAACCTGTCCAGTTTGTACAGGTCCCACCTCCCCCAGAACCGGTCCCAATGCCCCAGGAATCTGAAAACCTCCCCCTGACACCATCCCTTCAGCCACGTATTCATTCTATATATCCTGTCATTTCTACTCTGACTGGCACCGGTAGTTATCCTGAGGTCACTACCTTCGTGGTCCGATTTCTTAATTTCCTTCCTAGCTCCCTGTATTCTGCTTTTAAGACCTCATCCCTTTTTTTACCTATGTCGTTTGTACCGATGTGTACCACGACCACTGGCTGTTCACCCTCCCCCTCCAGAATGTCCTGTACCCGCTCTGAGACATCCTTGACCCTAGCACCAGGGAGGCAACACATCATCCTGGAGTCTCATTTGCGGCCACAGCAATGCCTGTCTATTCCCCTTACAATTGAATCCCCTATCACTGTTGCATTGTCACACTTATCACCCCTCCCCTCTGCAGCAGAACCAATCGTGGTGCCACGAGTTTGGCTGTTGCTGTTTTCCGCTGAGAGGCCATTACCCTCAACAGTATCCAAAGCGGTATATCTGTTCTGCAGGGGAATGGCCACAGGAGATTCCTGCACTACCTGCCTCGCTCTCTTGCTCTGTCTGGTGGTCACCCATTCCCTTCCTGCCTGCAGAGACTGAGCCTGCGGTGTGACCACCTCTCTATACGTGTCATCCACAATGCTCTCCGACTCGCGGATGCTCCACGGTGTCTCCAGCTGCTGCTCCAGCTCTGAAACTCGAGCTTCCCGGAGCTGTAACTGGAGACACTTCCTGCACACATGCTGACCCTGGGGACTGGAACTGTCCCCAGCCTGCCACATGGTGCAAGAGGAGCAGACCATGCCTTGGAGCTGTCCTGCCATGATTTATTCCTTTAAATTAAACTTTTGAAATTAAACCTTATAAAGATGTTTTTGTGTCAGATTATATCCAATCTCCTGTATACTAATTAATTAGCTTGTATTTATCTTGCTTGATCTGACAACAAATTAAATAGTTATTTAATTGAAATTAAAAAGTTATTTAATTAAAATGTTAAAAGTTATTTAAATAAACTTAAAAATAGTAATTTAAATCAAACCAAAATAGTTATTTAAGTGAGATTTTAAAATTAAAAAATAGTAATTCAAATCAACTTAGAAATAGTAATTTAAATCAAATTAAAACTAGTAACTCCACAAATATTCAAATTTAGCCCAGTCTGCCTTTCAGCCAATCAGGTCACAGTCTCCTGTGACGTCACTTTACCGGGTTTTTTTCAATTTGAAATAAACAAACAGACAAGCAGCTGCCCTACCTGCAGCGCAGTGTCCCGCGCAGGTCCGCTCCTCTCTGCTCTCAACTCTCCTCTTACTGTTTTCAACACTGAAACGCCCGGCTCTCCTCTCGCTGTTTTACACAGTGAAGCTCCCGGCTCTCCTCTCGCTGTTTTAAACACTGAAGCTCCCGGCTCTCCTCTCGCTGTTTTAAACACTGAAACACCCGGCTCTCCTCTCGCTGTTTTATACACTGAAACTCCCGGCTCTCCTCTCGCTGTTTTAAACACTGAAGCTCCCGACTCTCCTCTCACTGTTTTCAACACTGAAACGCCCGGCTCTCCTCTCGCTGTTTTACACAGTGAAGCTCCCGGCTCTCCTCTCGCTGTTTTAAACACTGAAGCTCCCGGCTCTCCTCTCGCTGTTTTAAACACTGAAACTCCCGGCTCTCCTCTCGCTGTTTTATACACTGAAACGCCCGGCTCTCCTCTCGCTGTTTTATACACTGAAACGCCCGGCTCTCCTCTCGCTGTTTTAAACACTGAAGCTCCCGACTCTCCTCTCACTGTTTTCAACACTGAAACGCCCGGCTCTCCTCTCGCTGTTTTACACAGTGAAGCTCCCGGCTCTCCTCTCGCTGTTTTAAACACTGAAGCTCCCGGCTCTCCTCTCGCTGTTTTAAACACTGAAACTCCCGGCTCTCCTCTCGCTGTTTTATACACTGAAACGCCCGGCTCTCCTCTCGCTGTTTTATACACTGAAACGCCCGGCTCTCCTCTCGCTGTTTTAAACACTGAAGCTCCCGGCTCTCCTCTCGCTGTTTTAAACACTGAAACGCCCGGCTCTCCTCTCGCTGTTTTATACACTGAAACTCCCGGCTCTCCTCTCGCTGTTTTATACACAAACTCCCGACTCTCCTCTCACTGTTTTAAACACAGACAACTCCCGACTCTCCTCTCGCTGTTTTAAACATTGAGACTCCCGGCTCTCCTGTCGCTGTTTTAAACAGGAATGGGTAGGCCCTCTGGGTGGCCTGGACTCCACCAAACCCCCGCCAACCGTCCCCACCATTGCCACGCCAGGAATTTGATGGGACCGTGTGATGGAATGGCCAGCTCGTATGCAGGGATCACCCAGGTGGACGGAGGAAAGTGCTACTATAGACAGGAGTCAGACATTGCCAAACGATGTGGAGCAATGTGGTAGTATGCATTAGGGGTCATGTGGGACTGTGAAGCCGTGATGTCATTGGCTGACAGATCCCGGGTCCTGGTTGGCTGTTGACCTCTAGCTCCGCCCTGAAGGCGGAGTATAAGAACCAGGAGTTCTCCCCCGCAGGCCAGTCTGTTACTGAACTGCGGGGAACAAGTCACGCTTAATAAAACCTCATCGACTTCATCTCTATTCGTCTCTCGTGAGTCTTTGTGCGCTACAAGCACCAGAGCTCATTGCAGAGCGGACTGTCATCATCCTCCATCCCATGGACTAGACCCGCTGTTATTGCCAACCCAGGGCCCGTACCCCGCAGTGTGGCAGGGATGTATCATGGCGAGAGTTGCAGGGTGATCAGAGTGTCCCCTGGGCGTTTTCCCTGGCGCACACGTCGTGTGGCCTCCTGTGCCTACCTGGCGCCATGTCCCGCCCAACCGCGCCCTCCCCCTCATCCTCCTCGTTGGACGAGGCCTGGTGTTCCACCTCCTCCTCCAGTACATCGTCCCACTGCTGCATGATGTTGTAGAGGACGCAGAAGACCACCACAATGAGGGCGGCCCTCTCAACAACAAACTGGAGGGCCCCTCCAGAGTGGTCCAGGCACCTGAACTGCATCTCTGGGTCAGTCTGTGATAAGTGACCCAGACTTATAAGTGTCATCAGTCACATTGGATAATCACTGTCACCCAGGAGCCAACCCCCCAGAGGCGGGGGTGTCTCAAACATGCCCAGAATCATCAAGTGTGCCAGGATGAACGCGCCGTGCACACTGCCCGGGTATCGGGCGCAGACGTGTATGATGTGCAGCTGATGGTCACATATCAGCTGCACGTTCATTGAGTGGAACCTCTTTTGGTTTGTGTAGAGTGACCTGTCATCTGCAGGTCCTCGTAGGAGGACATGCATCCCGTCGATCACCCCCTGGACCCGGACCATGCTGGCAATGGCGGGGAACATTGCTGCTCGGCCTGTGCCCCCATCACCCACCCCTCCCCGGACCTTGCAGGGCCCCCCACACCCCAGGTAGCCCGGCCAATTTCCAGCCCGGCTGCCCGCAGTCGCTCTTCTCTGTGTCCTACCTCCTATCTATCTCCCTCAGCAGCCACCACGCCGGTTTCACAATTTTTAAAAGCACAAGTGAACCACGCCATCAGGAGCTCAGCCCATTGGACAAAGAGAATCGTGGAGGCCCCGGAGAAAACCGGGTCGGGCCCGCTACTCACATGTAAACAGTGTTTATTTACATGCGTTCCCTATACGTATTAACACCACTGTCAAGATGATGGAGAATCGCAATTTGGCGTCAAATCAGCGCCCGCCATGATTTTGCCTCCGGAACCTATTCCCCACCAATCGCGTTTAGCAAAACAGATAATCCCGCCCACTATCTATCTCTTCAAACTAAAACACTGTTTCCATGGGAGAGGGACAGGGGGAAAGCCAAGACTTTAATCCCCTTCTTTCTTATCTCTGCTGTCATGGATTGCTCAGCTATTTCGTCAACTCCAGTCAGTGATTAAGAAATCTGCTATTCCTGGACCTCCGGTGGCGACCATCGAGTGAATGGTCGCACATTTGGCATTTCCCGTTCTTTGTGTGGCTTTTAAGCTGGATTGTTGCAGGAAATTTGTCGAAAAAGGGTGTAGAAGCAAGAACAGATGAAAGAGACCCCTAGTTTATGCGGCTGCGGCCCAGAAGTCATCGGAAAAGAATGAACCAGGCAGTGGTGGCGTGTGAGGAGCGGACAACGCAAGTGGAGATGGCGGACGAACAGGGTCGGACCCCGACAGCTCAGTGGGCGATGGGCCAGTTGATGAGCGTCTTCAATGAGAAGTTCACCCAACAACGGAAGGAGAGTGCGGAGAACCTGGCCCGGGAGGTGGACTCAATCAAGGCGGTGGTTCACCGCGTGGAGATAAAACCGGCGGCCCAGGATCAGGTGATCCAGAGGTTGGAGGAGCCGGCGGGGGAGCATGAGGACCAGTCCATCTCAATGACAGCAGAGATTGGGATGCTGCATGACCAGCAGAAGAGGCTGCTGGAGAAAGTGGAGGACCTGGAAAATCGTTCTCAGAGGCAGAACATTCGGATCGTGGATCTGCCGGAGGGAATTGAAGGATCGGATGCTGGTGCATATATGGGGAAGATGTTAGAGAAGCTGCTTGGGGAAGATGCATTTGATTGACCGCTGGAGGTGGATCGGGCCAACAGGGCACTGATGCGCAAGCCCCAGGGGGGTGGGTGAGCCGCCGAGGGCGATGGTGGTGCGACTGCATCGGTTCCTGGACAAGGACTGCATTATGAGGTGGGCCAGGCAGACGAGGCGATGTTCGTAGGAGGATGTCGAGATCTGGGTGTAACAAGACCTGGGGGCAGAGCTCACAAAAAGGAGGGCGAGCTTTAATAAGGTCAAGTCGGCCCTGTACAAAAAGGGCATAAAGTTCGGACTACTATACCCGGCCCGGCCATGGGTGACCCTTTGGGGCCGGGAGCAGTACTTTGGCTCGGAGGAGGAGGCAGCGGACTTCATGAAGGAGAATAGACTGACAGGAGGAGGAAGATCTTGAACCTTGACTGAGGAGAACTGAACTATGTTTTGTAAAACTTTGGATCTGTGTTGTTTGGACTTATTTCGGGAGTTTTGCATGTTTCTTGCTGTGTTTTTTCGGTTCGGTTTGGGGTTAGGCTGGTATATCGTAATTTGTAAAGGGAGGAGGGGTTTTTGTGCTTGGACGTTGGGAGGGATTGCTTGTTTGTTTTTGCTCCTTGCCTTTGTTTTGACTGTTTGCACTAAGACTGGGGGATAGGGGAACCAGTGGGGGGTAAGATGCTAGGCCCCATGGGCAGCGTTTGCCAGGCTAGCTGGGAGGGCTAGTTCACGGATGCAAAGTGAGGGGTGAGCTGGAGACCGACGTGGAGGGGTGCGTATGGGAAGGGGAGGGGGGGTTGGGTGGGGGGGGGGGGACTAGACTGCTGACGGGGAGGGGGCTTTCAAAGTGGAGGAGGAGGGTTGATGACAGTGGTTGCCCGAGAGCGGGCCAGGGGAGGTGCGGGACATGGGCCGGAGACTGGCCTAGGAGAGGTTATGGTTGATTGGTAGGATTGCGGGGGGGGGGCGGTAGGATTGTGGGGGGGGTGCCCCCGACCAGGCTGGTCACGTGGAACGTTCGGAGACTGAATGAACCAGTCAAAAGACCCCGTGTGTTTGCGCACTTGGGGCAACTGAAGGCGGGCGTGGCCATATTGCAGGAGACACAACTGAAGGTGGGGGATCAGATTAGGTTGAGGAAGGGATGGGTTGGGCAGGTGTTTCATTTGGGATTAGACTTTAGAACGAGGGGGGTGGCAATCCTGGTCAATAAACGGATGACGTTCAAGGTGGGGAAGATAGAAGCGGGCCCGATGGGTAGATATGTTATGGTTAGTGGGAAGTTGGAGGGAATGGCCGTGGTATTGGTAAATATATATGCCCCAAACTGTGGTGATGTTGAATTTGTCAGACGGGTGCTGGGGAAGATCCCGGACCTGGATTCATATCGGCTGATTATGGGGGAGATTTCAACACGGTCCTGGATCCGATGCTGGATCGGTCGAGTTCCAGGTCTGGGAAGGTATCGGCTATGGCAGAGGAGCTGCGGGGGTTTATGGAGCGCACGGAGGGGGTAGATCCGTTGAGATTTGGGAGGTCAAGGAGTAAGGCATTTTCATTCTACTCCCATGTATATAAGGTACATTTCCGGATAGACTTCTTTGTGTTGAACAAAATGCTGCTGGCTGAGGTGGTGGATGCTGAATATTCAGCAATTGTGGTGTCAGACCCCGCCCCGCACTGGGTAGACCTGCAAGTCAACAAAGGAAAGGTCCAGCCGCCTAAATGGGGGTTGGATGTGGGGCTGTTAGCGGAGGAGAAGTGTGCGAGCAGGTGAGGGAGGCCATTCGGGGGTATATAAGGATCAATTTCACAGGTGAGGTTTCGGCAGGGGTGGTGTGGGAGGCACTGAAGGCAATTATTAGGGGGGAGTTCATCTCAATTCTGGCACATAAGGAGAAGACTGAGCGGGCAGAGTTGGACAGTCTGGTAGGTGAAATTTTACAGGTGGACAGGAGGTATACGGAGTCTCTGGGTGATGGGCTTCTGAAGGAGCGTCAGAGACTGCAGCTGGAATTTGGGCTCCTGTCCACAGGTAAGGTGGAGGGACAGCTGAGGAGGGTGAAGGGGGCGGTCTATGAATATGGGGGGAAAACCAACAGATGTTGGCGCACCACTGAGGAAACAGGAGGTGGTGAGAGAGATTGGGAAAGTAAGAGATACAGGGGGGCAGTTGGTTGTGGATCCGGCAAGGATGAATGATGTGTTTCGGGAGTTTTACAGTAGATTGTACGAATCGGAACCCCCAGCCAGGGAGGAGATAGTGAAGCGATTCCTGGGGGGGGTGCTGGAGTTCCCGAGGATAGATGAGGAGTTGGTGGAGGTTTTGGGAGACCCAATTGGGCTTGGGGAGGTTATGGACGGGTTGGGGGCGATGCAATTGGGTAAGGCCCCGGGACCTGATGGATAACCGGTTGAGTTTTATAAAAAGCTCTCCGGGTTGCTCGGGCCGCTCTTGGTAAAGGCTTTTAATGAGTCCAAGGAGCTGGGAGTGCACCCCCTAACGTTATCGCAGGCATTGATCTCACTTATTTTGAAGTGGGATGAGGATCCGGAGAGTTGTTGGTCATATACCATATAGGGGGCAGCACGGTAGCCTTGTGGATAGCACAATTGCTTCACAGCTCCAGGGTCCCAGGTTCGATTCCGGCTTGGGTCACTGTCTGTGCGGAGTCTGCACATCCTCCCCGTGTGTGCGTGGGTTTCCTCCGGGTGCTCCGGTTTCCTCCCACAGTCCAAAGATGTACAGGTTAGGTGGATTGGCCATGATAATTTGCCCTTAGTGTCCAAAATTGCCCTTAGTGTTGGGTGGGGTTACTGGGTTATGGGGATAGGGAGGCGGTGTTGACCTTGGGTAGGGTGCTCTTTCCAAGAGCCGGTGCAGACTCGATGGGCCGAATGGCCTCCTTCTGCACTGTAAACTCTATGAAATTCGATGAAATATAGACCGATCTCCCTGTTGAATGTAGATGCTAAATTGCTGGTAAAGATCTTGGCCATGCGCATAGAGGATTGTGTCCCGGAGGTAAAAGGGATTTGTGAAGGGACGCCACCTGACATCCAATATTAGATGGCTCCTAAATGTGATAATGATCCCTGCAGAGGGGCGCGAAGTCGAGGCGGTGGTGGCCATGGATGCAGAGAAGACCTTAGATCGGGTGTAGTGGAGGTACCTGTGGGATGTTCTGGGAAGGTTTGGGTTCGGGCAGGGATTTGTGGATTGGGTCCGGTTGCTATATGAGGCACAGGTGGCGAACGTAAGGACCAACCGGGTCCGGTCAGAGTATTTTAGTCTGTACCGGGGGACAAGGCAGGGATGCCCACTCTCCCCCCTACTGTTTGGGCTGGCCATAGAACCTTCGGCAATGGTGCTGAGGGCATCGAACGTTTGGCGGGGGATAGTGAGAGGGCGGGTGGAGCATTGGGCCTCGCTCTATGCGGACGATTTGCTCCTGTATATAACAGATCCATTGGGGATTGCAGGAATTATGGGAATACTGGAGGAATTTGGCCGGATCTCATGCTATAAACTAAACATGAGCAAGAGCGAGATCTTCGCGATCCAAACAAAGGAGCAGGAGAGGAGACTGAGGGAGATGCTGTTCAAAGTGGTGGGAGGGAGTTTCAGGTATCTGGGGATTCAGGGGGCAAGGGACTGGGGTCAGCTTCATAAACTAAATTTGGGCAGGGTGATTGAGCAAATGAAAGGGGACTTCCGCAGGTGGGAAGTGCTCCCGCAGTCATTATAGACAGATACAGGGGGGGGGAGTTGGGACCTGCCTCCGGACAAAGTCCCATACCTGCAGGTACAGAAATCCATTCCTATCTAGTAACGCAAACTCCTCCTCTAGCTCCTCCACGCTCGGGAAACCCTCCTCAATGCAAAGGTCCCCAAATCTCTCAATCCCTGCCCGCTGCCACCTCCTAAAGCCCCCATCCAGCTTCCCCGGAGTGAACGGGGAGGGGACAGGAGTGCTGTTTCAGTGTCTCCCAATCTTTATCCCCAAAGCATTGTTTAGGAAAATGAATCGGCGATCTTGGGTTTTATATGGGCTGGGAAAGCCCCAAGGGGGCGAAGGTCCTTCATGAGCGAGGGCTCAGGGAGGGAGGCTTGGCCCTTCCGAACTTTATTAATTATTACTAGGCGGCTAATATTTTGATGGTTAGGAAGTGGATAGTGGGGGGGAGGGGTCGGTGTGGGAGCGGGTAGAGGCAGCATTGTGTAAGGGCACGAGTCTGGAGGCTCTGTTGACGGCACCTCTGCCATTCTCGCCGGCTCGGTACTCCACAAGCCCAATGGTAGTGGCAGCCCTGAGAGCGTGGGGGCAATGGAGGCAGCATATGAGACTGGAGAGGGCATCGGTGTGGTCACCGATCTGTGACAATCACCCGTTCGCTCCGGGAAGCTGGATGGGGGCTCTGGGAGGTGCCAGCGGGCAGGGATTGAGAGATTTGGGGACCTTTTCATTGAGGAGGGTTTCCCGAGCCTGGAGGAGCTAGAGGAGGAGTTTGAGTTACTAGATAGGAATGGATTTCTGTACCTGCAGGTATGGGATTTTGTCCGGAGGCAGGTTCCAAGCTTCCCTTGCCTCCCTCTAAAGGGACTACAGGATAAGGTGATGTCAAAAACAGGGGTTGGAGAGGGGAGCGTCTCGGAAATATATAAAGAATTGATGGAGTGGGAAGGGGTCCCAATCGGGGAGGTGAAGACGAAGTGGGAAGACGAGTTGGGAGGGGAGTTGGAAGCCGGGCTATGGGAAAAGGCCCTGAAAAGAATCAATGCATCCTCGTTGTGTGCCAGGCTGAGCCTGATCCAGTTCAAGATGGTCCACAGGGCTCATTTGACTGTGGCCCGGATCAGTAGATTTCTTGAGGAGGTGGAGGACAGGTGTGGGAGGTGCGGGGGAAGTCCGGCGAACCATGTACATGTTTTGGGCGTGTCCGAAGCTATGGGGATTTTGGCAGGGATTCGCAGATGTCATGTCAGAAATCCTGGAAGGGAGGGTGACTCCGAATATTTGGAGTGTCAGAAGATTGGTGAGCCCAGGGGGGGAGAAAAGTTGACGCCTTGCCCTTTGCCTCCCTGGTGGCCCGGAGACGGATTTTGCTGGGATTGAGGGACTCGGAGCTTCCAAAGCCAGGGGTGTGGGTCAGTGACATGGCAGAGTTTCTCAGGCTAGAGAAGATTAAGTTCACCTTAAGGGGTTCAATACGGGGGTTCGCTCGGAGGTGGCAGCCGTTCATCGACTTCTTTAAGGAAAACTGACCGTCAGCAGAAGTGGGGGGGGGGAATTGAGGCGGGGGAGAAGGGAAGTGGAGAATAAGGGCAGGGAATCTAAAGTATGGGTAGTTAGGAGATAGGGCAGGGGGAAGTTGGGTATGTTACTGTGGGGTTTTTGCGTGTGTCGAAACGTTCTGTTATTTAGAATGTTAATATGTTAAATGTTAAAATTATAAATGCCTCAAAAAATGTTTCCTAAAAAAAGAAATTTGCTATTCTTATGGAATAAGGACAAGTTGAGTTTTGGGCTTTTAATAAAGGTAAGACAATCAGCCTGGCTGTTCAATGTACTCCTGCTGGCTCCCTGATGACCCCTGCTGGAAAATGTGCTTTTTTGAGTGAGGATGGGATTCAGCCAGTTATTGGATATCCTGTGGCCTGTACTTATTGGTCTGATTTAGTGGCCTGTTCGTGGGAGCACTGATATTTCCTCTCTAAAGCTGGTGGTAATCTAGAAGGAGATTGGGGAAATGGGAATTGTGGGGGTGGAGGCTCAAGGGTGAGTGGGAAGAGGGGAGAAGACAGGAATGGATGTGACTGGTAGAGATAAAGACTGGAGAATTGGGATTGAGGGAAAGGGGATGACTGAGAAACGAGGGTGGGGAAGAGAGGGAGACCAGAGTGTGTGGTGGCCATGGGCCCAACATTTTTTGCAGAGCTGGGAATAGCAACAACAGTGTAGTGAATGTGATCAGTGCCAAGAGAGGAGCTGTCAAAAGGTTAAGTGAGACTTAGAGACCTCACTGTGGGTCAATTGTGAGAGATTGTTTTACTCTCGTGGTTGAATAAAGAACAAGAGGAAGGAGACCAATTCTCACTGGAAGGTATAAGGAAAGTTTTTGCACTGAGAGCTATCCGATAATTCACCACAGTTAGTTATTAAGGCAGAGATCAATACTACTTAGAAGGGAATGGGATAGGAATAATAGAAAAGGATCTGGAAGAGAACAAGTTTATGGAAGAGCACATCAGCACAGACACTGGGGATCAATCGACCTCTTCCTGTGCTTCATTTGCCATAATTCAATGAAAACTCTCCATCATTAAATGTGAGCTGAGGGAATGTTTGAGAGATGTTGCAGCTGGCAATCTAGTTGTTAGAGAACCCTTGGAGATGAGTGACCATAATATGATAAAATTCTTTATCAAAGTCAATAGTGAGGTAGTTAATTCTGAGACCAGGGTCCTGACCCTCAGTAAAGTTAATTTTGATGGTATGAGGCATGAGTTGGCTATGATGGACTGGGAAATATTACTGAAAGGAAGGACAGTGGACAGGCAATGGCAGGCATTCAAGGAACGAATAGATGAAATCCAAAAGTGTTTATTGGAGATTGTAATAGATTCAAAGAAGAAGCATACAAATTAGCCAGACAAAACAATAGACCTGAGGATTGGGAATAGGAGGTATAGAGCTCAAGGTCATAGGGCAACTGAACATAACCCTTCAATATAGGGAGAGGAAAAATCACTGAAAGATTATGGCCAGGATTCTCTGGCCGTTGGGATTCCCTGTTTCCACCGGTAGTGCATCCATACCCACGGGTTTCCTGGCGGCATGGGTTGTCTTCAATGGGAAATTCTATTGACAAGTGGCGGCAGTAGAGAGTCCCTCCAACAGCGAACGGCACACTGCCGAGAAACCTGCGGCTGGGCGGCCGTAGAATCCGGCCTGAGATGTGATGCTGAACCAAACATGTTCTTAAACAGGAAAGTCTGCACTAACTTGCATCTGACTGTCAGAGTAGAGGAACTGGGAAGCCGAGAAGATCAGCCTAACAACCTCAGAACTGAAGTTCCACAGCCGTTCACAGGACTAGGACTTCTGAAGATACTTTAGCACATTACTGTACACTAATATGTTATTGTTATGGGCCAGGGTTTAGAAAACTCCAAAGTATATCATGGAGTTCACCTGACCCATGACTTTTAATAGATTTTGGTTATGCGGAGCACAAGGGGCCACTCTACAGGTGTTATGCAACAGAGACCTTAAGTATTTTTAAAACAAAAAAATATTTATTCTCTGAACCCAGTTAACATTTTAGAAGACACAGTAAACATCTTGTCAACTACCAACACTTAACCCCACAGATACAATACACTATAGGTAACCCTTAATATCTTTCCTCTCAATATCCATAAGTTAAACCCTTTTTAACAAAGTAAGAAGTCTTACAACACCAGGTTAAAGTCCAACAGGTTTGTTTCGAATCACTAGCTTTCGGAGCGCTGCTCCTTCCTCCGAAAGCTAGTGATTCGAAACAAACCTGTTGGACTTTAACCTGGTGTTGTAAGATTTCTTACTGTGCTCACCCCAGTCCAACGCCGGCATCTCCATATCATGGCTTTTTAACAAAGACAGCAGGTTTAAATTCTCTACAGAAACAGGTATTACTTTGAAATCATCAAGTGAGCTGAATGTTGTGTTGGGCGCTCCGGATCCATGGAAGACATACAGGTCACCAACACTTGAAATAGTGCAACACTATTTTATTGAGTCACTAACTGTTTAACATACCCTCACTGTGAGATAACACGATATTAGCTTTAACTATAAGGACCTTTGCCTTGTCCTAACCAGTCGATGCGCTCAGCACATGGTGAATGTCTGTGCTGCAAGCTGTAAGCTCTGTCCTACTAGGAAGCTGCAGCTCAAATGAGCGGGAACTCTGATGCCCCCTGTCTTTATAGTGCATGTGCTCTAACTGGTGATTGGCTGTGGTGTTGTGTGTTGATTGGTCCCACTGTGTGTCCATCAGTGTGTGTGTCTGCACCATGATATACTGGTGCATATTATGACACTGAAGACATTCTTTAGCTTGTAGAGAGACAGATCAGAACATCTTCTTGCTTTGAATGCAGCTCTCCAACACTGAAAACAAAACCAGAACAGAGCCACAAAGCAGCTTTTTAGCTCAAAATGAAAGTAAAAGACAGAAAGACAGCCCAGCTCCACTCACACACTGACATCACTGCAGCTTTTTGATAAACACCCATTTCTTAAAGGTACATCCACATGACACTATGTTGAAGCAAGGGATTATTCACCTGTGACAGAACCAACAAGGGCAGCATGGTGGCACAATGGTTAGCATTGCTGTCTTACAGCGTCAGGGACCCGAGTTTGATTCCAGCTTTGGGCAAATATATGTGTGGAGTTTGCACATTCTCGCTGTGTCTGCGTGGGCTTCCTCTGGATGCTCCAGTTTCCACCCACAGTCCAAATGTTGCGCAGGTTAGGTGGATTGGCCATGCTAAATTGCCCCTTAGTGTCCAAAGATGTGCAGGTTAGGTAAATTGCCCATGATCAATTTGTGGGGTTGCGGGAATGGGGCAGGGGAGTGGATCAAGGTGAGGTGCTCTTTCAGAGAGCTGGTGCAGACCCGATAGCCTGAATGGCCTCCTTCTGCACTGTGGGGATTCTATGATTCTAAACTGGTGCTCGAGAACGGTCCCAGTGCCAAAATCCATTGGGACTATCAAAATTTGTGTAGATCTTACATAGTTGGACAAAACTAAGTCGGAAACCTCTTGCTCAATCGATCTGGTATCAATGCCACATGTCACTGTTAGGACAGGACAATACATGGCGCTGGGAGGAAGCACAACTTTTCTTTTGAGAAAATGAAAGGGATGCTGATATCAACTGATACTCTAGCTCATTATAACCCAGAACTATCCACCATTATTGTTGTAAATTCCACTCCGGAATTGGGAGCTGTACCCTTTCAGATACAGACGGATTGAAAGTGTAGGTCAGATTATGCATCCTGCGTACTGACAGAGGCTAACAGAGATATGCTGTGACAGAGAAAGAAGAATTGGCTACTACATAGGCTTGTGAAACGTTTACAGATTATGTTCTTAGTCCATATTTCAAGAGAGAGTCAGACCACAAACCTTAGTGACACTTATATTCTAACAAGTTAGCAAAAGTGCCTCCACGAATATAACAATTTCAAACTGATGCAAGGACACAGTATGTTCTGGGAAACAGCAGACCACAGCAAATATCTGGTCCCATATTCCAGTGGCAAGTCCTGAACGAGGTGGTGGAGCCCTTTCAAAGAGGTAGAAACCTTCATATCAACAGCAATCGTAACTCGAACAACCCAGCAATTGAATGAAATCAAAGAGACATACAGCTGAAGAATGAACTCTGGTCAGAGAGCGTTAAGACAAAGCATACAGGTCATACAATTCCATTTTCAGACAGTACTATGAACAAAGAGGATTCCCCCAGTATTGTTGATGATTTACTCAGGCCCTCAAGCCAGCCCTGAATGCCTATGGAGCAGTTCGATCCCTGGCTTTCAAATGGTTAGGGGCCCGCTTTACACCTGAAAAATTAATATGGCACTATTAAGTTTCTAGACCGCGCGTTCAGTTCAGAGTTAGATGAATCAAAGATGATTTTACAAACCAATTAATCTGAAGACAACTCCTTTTATTATTATGCTAGTTAATAAGTAGAGTATCGTGAACAATCGAGAGTGGTCACTCTGAAAGCTCTGAGACTCCACATAACACAACAATTGCACCACGGATTTTGGGCATCACAAATGTCGAGTCAAAACAAGATATTCTATTTAGTGGTCAGGTCTCTTGAAACCATTGGAAAAGGTTATATCAAACTCTATTACTTGTGCTAGTTACGATCAGGAGACAAGACAATCATTGATGCCGTCGTCTATCCTATCACGGCCATGAGAACATCTTGGGATGGACCTTTTTGAACAGGGAAGTTAAAAAGTTCTTGATCATAGTAGACAACTACTCAAGATGGATAGAAGTCATTGCAGGGTCAGAATTTTGAAGCAGCGGAAGGAGATAGATAAATGCCAGACCTTATAATCTCAGACAATGGACCACAGTTTGCCAAAGAATACTTCAAGGAGTTCATGGCATTATATGGATTTGTCAATACTACCAGCTCACCAAGATGCCTCCGAGCCATATGAAGCTGAAAGAGACATGTAAACAGTGAAAGCATTGCTGAAGAAGAACAAATGACATCCAACTTACAATTCTGAGCTATTGTTCAACTTCAATGAAAAATTATCCAGCTCCATGTGAATTTCTAATAGGAAGAAGGCTGAGGACTCCACTCCCTGGGCGAAATTCTCCGTTATCGGCGGAAAATCCGCCGATCGTCGCAGAAAACGGCGCAAATCCGACTTGCGTCACGTCGGAAAAATGGGTCGAAAGTCTCCGGCCCGAAATGGGCGAGCAGCGATGTAACGGGATCCGCGCTTGCGCAGTGGTTCACGCCGTGCAGCATTATACGCGCCGCACGGCATGACGGCTCATAAGGCCGCGCTGCTCCCCCCCACCCGAACGGAAGACCCGACCGGATGGCTGGCCGCCGCTCAGCCCCGAGGTTCGAGTCACGGGATGTGGAGGCGCTCCTGGACGTGGTAGAGCAGAGGAGGGAGGCCCTGTATCCCGGGAACGGCCACAGAGTTTCCCCACGACATAGCCGGCGTCTGTGGAGGGAAGTGGCAGAGGCCGTCACCGCTGCGGCCCTGACAGCACGGACAGGCACCCAATGCCACAAGAAGGTGAACGACCTCGTCAGAGCAGGCAGGGTGAGCCTCCCCATATCCCCCCTCCCCCATATCCCCCCTTCCCCCATATCCCCCCTCCCCATATCCCCCCTCCCCATATCCCCCTTCCCCCATATCCCCCATATCGCCCCTCCCCCATATCCCCCATATCCCCCCTCCCCCATATCCCCCCTCCCCCATATCCCCCATATCCCCCCTCCCCCATAAACCCCTCCCCATATCCCCCCTTCCCCCATATCCATCCTCCCCATATCCCCTCTCCCCATATCCCCCCTCCCCCATATCCCCCTCCCCATATCCCCCCTCCCCATATCCCCCCTCCCCCATATCCCCCCTCCCCCATATCCCCCCTTCCCCCATATCCCCCCTCCCCATATCCCCCTCCCCATATCCCCCTCCCCATATACCCCCATATCCCCCTTCCCCCATATCCCCCTCCCCCATAACCCCCATATCCCCCTCCCCCATATCCCCCTTCCCCATATCCCCCCTCCCCATATCCCCGATTCCCCATATCCCCCTCCCCATATCCCCCTCCCCATATCCCCCTCCCCCATATCCCCACTTCCCCATATCCCACATATCCCCCTCCCCCATATCCCCCTCCCCATATACCCACTCCCCCATATCCCCCCTCCCCATATCCCCCCTTTCCCTATATCCCCCCTCCCCCTTATCCCCCCTCCCTATATCCCCCCTCCCCATACCCCCTCCCCCATATCCCCCCTATCCATATCCCCCATATCCCCCTTCCCCCATATCCCCCTCCCCCATAACCCCCATATCCCCCTTCCCCATATCCCCCCTCCCCATATCCCCGATTCCCCATATCCCCCTCCCCATATCCCCCTCCCCATATCCCCCTCCCCCATATCCCCACTTCCCCATATCACACATATCCCCCCTCCCCCATATCCCCCTCCCCATATACCCACTCCCCCATATCCCCCCTCCCCATATCCCCCCTTTCCCTATATCCCCCCTCCCCCTTATCCCCCCTCCCTATATCCCCCCTCCCCATACCCCCTCCCCCATATCCCCCCTCCCCATATCCCCCATATCCCCCGTCCCCCATATCCCCCTCCCCCACATCCCCCCTCCCCATATCCCCCTCCCCACATCCCCCTCCCCATATCCCCGCTTCCCCCATATCCCCCCTCCCCCATATCCCCCCTCCCCCATATCCCCCCTTCCCCCATATCCCCCCTGCCCCATATCCCCCCTCCCCCATATCCCCCCTCCCCCATATCCCCCCTCCCCCATATCCTCCCTCCCCCATATTCCCCCTCCCCATATCCCCCTTCCCCCATATCCCCCCTCCCCCATATCCCCCATATCCTCCCTCCCCCATATTCCCCCTCCCCATATCCCCCTTCCCCCATATCCCCCTCCCCCATATCCCCCCTCCCCCATATCCCCCATATCCCCCCTCCCCCGTATCCTCCCTCCACATCCCCGGAACACCCGACCGGATGGCTGGCCACCGCTCAGCCCCGAGGTTCGAGTCACGGGATGTGGAGGCGCTCCTGGACGCAGTGGAGCAGAGGAGGGACGCCCTGTATCCCGGGCATGGCCGCAGAGTTGCCCCACGCCACAGCCGGCGTCTGTGCAGGGAAGTGGCAGAGGCCGTCACCGCTGCAGCCCTGACACCACGGACAGGCACCCAGTGCCACAAGAAGGTGAACGACCTCGTCAGAGCAGGCAGGGTGAGCCTCCCCATATCCCCCCTCCCCCATATCCCCCTCCCCATATACCCCCTCCCCCATATCGCCCCTCCCCCATATCCCCCTCCCTATATCCCCCTTCCCCCATATCCCCCCTCCCCATATCCCCCCTTCCCCCATATCCCCCTCCCCATATCCCACTCCCCATATTCCCCCTTCCCCCATATCCCCCCTCCCCCATATCCCCCCTCCCCATATCCCCACTTCCCCATATCCCCCCTCCCCATATCCCCACTTCCCCCATATCCCCACTCCCCCATATCCCCCATATCCCCCTCCCCATATCCCCCTCCCCATATACCCCCTCCCCCATATCCCCCATATCCCCCCTCCCCCATATCCCCCTCCCCCATATCCCCCTTCCCCCATATCCCCCCTCCCCCATATCCCCCCTTCCCCCATGTCCCCCTCCCCATATCCCCCTCCCACATATCCCCTCTTCCCCCCATATCCCCCCTTCCCCTATATCCCCCATATCCCCCTCCCCCTTATCCCTATATTCCCCTCCCCATCTCCCACCTCCCCCATATCCCCCCTCCCCCATATCCCCCCTCCCCCATATCCCCCATATCCCTATCCCCCATATCCCCCCTCCCCATATCCCCCCTCCACCATATCCCCCCTACCCCCCTTCCCCCATATCCCCCCTCCACATATCCCCCCTTCCCCATATCCCCCTCCCCATATCCCCTTCCCCCATATCCCCCTTCCCCCATATCCGCCTTCCCCATATCTCCCATATCCCCCCTCCCCATATCCCCCATATCCCCCCATAACCCCCTCCCCCATACCCCTCTCCCCCATATCCCACTCCCCCACATCCCCCTCCCCCATATACCCCCTCCCCCATATCCACCCTTCCCCATTACCCCCCTTCCCCCATATCCCCCCTCCCCCATATCCCCCATATCCCTCTCCCCATATCCCCCCTCCCCATATCCCCCTCCCCATATCCCCCATATCCTCCCTCCCCCATATCCCCCCCATATCCCGCTTCCCCTCCCCCATTTCCCCCCTTCCCCATATCCCCCACATCCCCCTCCCCATATCCCCCCTCCCCCATATCCCCCCTTCCCCATATCCCCGTCCCCATATCCCCTCTCCCCCATATCCCCCCTCCCCCATATCCCCCTCCCCCAAATCCCCCTCCCCATATTCCCGCTTCCCCCATGTCCCCCCTCCCCCATATCCCCCTCACCATATCCCCCCTTCCCCCATATCCCTCCTCCCCCATATCCCCCCTCCCCATATCCCCCTCCCCCATATCCCCCCTCCCGCATATCCCCATATACCCCCCTCCCCATATACCCCCCTCCCCATATCCCCCTTCCCCCATATCCCCCTCCACCATATCCCCCTCCCCCATATCCCCCCTCCCCCATATCCCCCATCCACATCCCCGGAACACCCGACTGGATGGCTGGCCGCCGCTCAGTCCCGAGGTTCGAGTCACGGGATGTGGAGGCGCTCCTGGACGCGGTGGAGCAGAGGAGGGAAGCCCTGTATCCCGGGCACGGCTGCAGAGTTCCAACACGCCACAGCCGGCGTCTGTGCAGGGAAGTGGCAGAGGCTGTCACCGCTGCGGCCCTGACACCATGGACAGGCACCCAGTGCCACAAGAAGGTGAACGATCTCGTCAGAGCAGGCAGGGTGAGCCTCCCCATATCCCCCCTCCCCATATCCCCCCTCCCCCATATCCCCACTCCCCCATATCGCCCCCCCCCATATCCCCCCTCCCCCAAATCCCCCCTTCCCCCATATCCCACCTCCCCATATCCCCCCTCCCCATATCCCCTTCTCCCCATATCCCCCTCCCCATATCCCCCCTTCCCCCATATCCCCCTCCCCCATATCCCCCCTCCCCATATCCCCCCTCCCCCATATCCCCCTCCCCCATATCCCCCATAGCCCCCCTCCCCCATATCCCCCCTCCCCATATCCCCCCTTCCCCATATCCACCCTCCCCATATCCCCCCTCCGCATATCCCCCCTCCCCCATATCCCCCTCCCCATATCCCCCCTCCCCCATATCCCCCCTCCCCATATCCCCCTCCCCCATGTCCCCCCACCCCATATCGCCCTTCCCCCATATCCCCCCTCCCCATCTCCCCCTCCCCATATCCCCCCTCCCCCATATCCCCCTTCCCCCATATCCCCCCTCCCCATATCCTCCATACCTCCATATCCCCCCATATCCCCCCTCCCCCATATCCCCCCTTCCCCCATATCCCCCTCCCCATATCCCCCTCCCCATATCCCCTCTCCCCATATCCCCTGACCCTATATCCCCCATATCCCCCTCCCACTTATCCCTATCTTCCCCTCCCCATAACCCCCCTTCCCCCATATCCCCCTCCCCCATATCCCCATATCCCCCCTCCCCCATATCCCCCCTCCCCATATCCCCCCTCCCCATATCCCCCTCCCCCATATCCGCCTTCCCCATATCTCCCATGTCCCCCCTCCCCCATATCCCCCATATCCCCCCTCCCCCATATCCCCCCTCCCCCCATATCCCCCCTCCTCCATATCCCCCTCCCCATATCCCCCCTCCCCCATAACCCCCTCCCCCATATCCCACTCCCCCACACCCCCCTTCCCCCATACCCCCCATAACCCCCCTCCCCATATACCCCCTCCCCCATATCCCCCCTTCCCCCATATCCACCCTCCCCATATCCCCCCTCCCCATATCCGCCCTTCCCCATATCCCCCCTCCCCCATATCCCCCATATCCCCCCTCCCATATCTCCCCTCCCCATATCCCCTCCCCCATATCCCCCATATCCTCCCTCCCCCATATAACCCCTCCCCATATCCCCCTTCCCCCATATCCCCTCCCCCATATCCCCCCTTCCCCATATCCCCCACATCCCCCCTCCCCATATACCCCCTTCCCCATATCCCCCCTCCCCATATCCCCAATATCCCCCTCCCCATATCCCCCCTCCCCCATATCCCCCCTCCCCCATATCCCCCCTCCCCCATATCCCCCTCCCCATATCCCCCCTGCCCTATATCCCCCCTCCCCATATCCCCCTCCCCATTTCCCCCTTCCCCCATATCCCCCCTCCCCGATTTCCCCCATATCCCCCTTCCCCCATATCCCCCCCCATATCCCCAAGTGAATCCAGCCCTCACCTGAACCTCTGCAATGCACGCGCAACCGATGGCGTGCATTCATATACCTGCCTAACTGTGTTGCCTTTTACCCCTGCCACCCCACCCCCCCCACAGGATAGGCGCGCACACAACAATAGGGAGCATGTGAGGACTGAAGGAGGGCCCGCTGATGAGAGGCCACTCACCGAACACGAGGAAAGGGCCCTGGAACTGGCTCTCGGACCTGACGACCGGGAGGTTGCTGATGCAGAGGTCGGGGGCGTAGTAGCAAGTGAGCCACCGACAGCCCTTCCCCATATCCCCCCTCCCCTATATCCCCCTCCCCCATATCACCTGATCACTGCCTGATGTCTAACCATGCATGCTTCATTGTGTATCGCAGGACCAAACGTACAGGCACCCATCCCCGCAGATGCAGACCGCCCGCAGGATGCCCCTCGGAGGCCATGGGAGACGGAGAGACACGGACCCTCCAGCATGCGACGCCCGCAGGATGCCCCTCGCACACCACGGGAGACGGAGAGACACGGACCCTCCAGCATGCGACGCCCGCAGGATGCCCCTCGCACACCATGGGAGACGGAGAGACATGGACCCTCCAGCATGCGACGCCCGCAGGATGCCCCTCGCACACCACGGGAGACGGAGAGGCCTGGAGCAACAGGGAGACGACACCCCCATCACGTGCGGGAGCGACCACCCAGCGACGAGGGGGGCAGCCACAGGCCCCCGTCACATCTGAGCCAGGACACCACTACCCAGGACACCACTACCCAGGACACCACTACCCAGGACACCACTTCCCGGGACACTACTACCCGGGACAGCACTGCCCAGGACACCCCTACCCGGGACAGCACTACCCAGGAAGACAAAATACCGGACAGTGACTCAGAGTGGATGGGTGGAGACGAACCCCCACCCCAAAGTGCCATGGACTCAGAGTGGGACAAAGAGCACGACACAACACCACTGCTGTCACCAACACCCTCCACCATCGCAGAAACACTCACCTCGGTTGGGCACTTTAGTGATGAGGCGTCTGGTACACGCACTGGTGCGCACAACACAGCCGTCCCGGTACAGCAGGTGGAGGTAGGAGCAGCAGAGGGGCCGGGCGGTTGGAGGGCAGCCCAGCCCAAGCGAACATCTGCCGCCCAGATGGATCCCGGGTTCCTGGAGTTACCACACCCACACATAGATCCAATGCAACCACCGACCCGGAGACGAGCGACGAGGGTGCCGGGCAGCTTGCGGCGGCTGCAGTCGCAGGTGGAGGAGTCCACCCGCGTCCAGGAGCTGGGAGTGGTGCCGGTCATGCGTGCCACCCAGGCTGACACCGCACGGGTGGCGTCCGCGGTGGAGGCAATGGGTGCGACGGTGTCAGACATGGGGAACGGTTTGCGAGGCCTGGGGCTTTCCGTGCAGGCGGCGTCTGTGGCCCAGGACATGGCTGCCCTCTCACAGGAGGCCATGAGCCAGTGCCAGCGCCAGATGGCAGAGGCGCTCAACGCCATAGCCCAGTCTCTGCAGGCCATGGCCCAGTCTCAGCAGGCCATGGCCCAGTCTCTGCAGGCCATCGCTGAGGGCATCGGTGCCAGTGGCCATGTGCGAGCCGGCGTCGCACTGTCACAGACAGGGTTTGCCAACCCCCTGGGCTCCATGGCTGCAAACCTGCAGACCCCTGTCGATACCAGCACGGGCCTCCAGGACTGGCAGCACCAGATGTCGGGGGGGCGTCGGATGGCCAGTCCGTTCGCATCCCCCACCCATGTAGAGGCCTGTGGGCCATCGGGCACCCCGAGGGAGGAGGAGGTGGTGTGGTCCGTCCCGGCTCCCCCTGTAGGGGAGGTCTCGGTACACCGCGACACCTCGGACTCCCCCCCTTCCGTCCCAGGTGCATCGGGTGGGCAATGGGCAGGACAGGCTGGCAGCTCGCCATCCCAGTCGCCCGGGCCGCAGCCTGGCCCATCTAGGCCAGGACGCCCCAGGAAACGGCCGCCAAAGCGATCCAGTGTCAGAGGGCAGGAATCACAGGAGTCCACCTCCAGTTCTGCTGTACCGTCTGGGGAACCACGGAGACGTAGTCAAAGGGCCCGTAAGGCCAAACAATTAGACACTGAGTAAGGTGGCATGGGTGCAGGGCACAGATGAGTTTTAGGGGCTAGGGCACGTGCATGAACACCTTTGGTTATTAAAGTCAATGTTCCACCTACAGAAGCTGCCTTTGTGCTCTGTCCAAAGCGTGCGGGGGGTGTCATGTACGTTGAGCGCAAGTGTGTGTGTGAGGGGTGGTCTTACCTCAGCCCCAGGTGAGTCTTCCCCTTTCCCCCTGGGCCGCCATCAACATCCCCCGGGCAGAGGACGGGACCGTGCGCTGCAGTGTCACAGGATGGTGGTACTGTGGCCATGGGTCAGACATAGTCCAACGATGTGGAGCCAGGAGCTCACCGCAGGGCGGGTTGTCATCATCCTCCATGGCCTGCAATAGACACGCGTCCACCCGCAACTGTGTGAGCCCGGCCCGTTGTGCCGCAGGTGGATCGGCAATGGGGGGGGTGGTGTGCATGCGGGTGGGGTGGGTGGGGTTGGGGAGGGGGGTGAGGGTGCGGGGTGGGTGGATGGGTGGGGGTTGTGGGTGGTCGGCTGTTGCCATGGTGTGCGGTCTGTGGCCATACTACCCGATTCCCACGCCCATCTAGTCAGTGAAGCGGGCGGCTATCAGCCTGTCCCGTGCCCGCTGGGCCAGCCGGTAACGGTGGACAGCCACCCGCCTGTGTCTACCCCGTCTGCCCTGACCATTACCCCCATCCCCCTCATCTGGGGAGGACTGCGCCTCTTCCTGCTCCTCCTCCACTCTGCCCTCCTCTGCCTGCGGCACATCGCCCCTCTGCTGGGCTATGTTGTGCAGGACGCAGCACACCACAATGATGCGGCCGACCCAATCTGACCGATACTGGAGGGTGCCCCCAGAGAGGTCCAGGCACCTGAAACGCATCTTCAGCACGCCAAAGCACCTCTCTATCACTCCCCTTGTAGCTACATGGGCATCATTGTAGCGGTTCTCCGCCTCATTGCGTGGCCTCCGTATAGGCGTCATCAGCCACGATCGCAATGGGTAGCCCCTGTCGCCCAGCAACCAGCCCCTCAGCCGGGGATGGCGTCCCTCGTACATGCCGGGGATGGATGACCGCGACAACACGTATGAGTCGTGTACACTGCCTGGGTAACGGGCGCAGACGTGCAGGATCATCATGCAGTGGTCGCAGACCACCTGTATGTTCATCGAATAGGTCCCCTTCCTATTGGTGAACACGGCCCTGTTATCTGCAGGTGGCCGCACGGCGACGTGCATCCCATCAATCGCGCCCTGGACCATGGGGAACCCGGCCACGGCAGAGAAGCCCACGGCCCGGGCATCTTGGCTGGCCCGGTCCACGGGGAAGCGGATGTAGCGGTGCGCCATGGCATATAGGGCATCTGTCACTGCCCGGATGCACCGATGCACCGATGTCTGCGATATGCCGGACAGGTCCCCACTCGGTGCCTGGAATGACCCCGTTGCATAAAGGTTCAGGGCCACCGTAACCTTGACGGACACGGGGAGAGGGTGTCCCCCGCCAGTGCCACACGGTGACAGGTGTGCCAGCAGGTGGCAGATGTGTGCCACGGTTTCCCGCCTCTTCCGGAGTCTCCTCCTGCATTCCCGGTCCGTGAGGTCCTGGTATGACTGCCGGGGCCGGTACACACGGGGCGCCCTTGGGTGCCTCCGTTGCCGTGGGGCCGCGACGTCCTCCTCCCCCTCCTCGCCCTGCCGGTCAGGTGTCCCTCCAGCCTGGGCGGCTGCCGCCTGTCCCTCTGCGACAGCCTGCGCCGCCTCTCTGGCACGCTCCTCCTCCTCCTCCTCCTCATCCAGGGCAACATGGACATTAGCGACTGCCACCACGGCGGCCAACATCGCTGGATGATGGGAAAACATGACGGCCTGGTGGGGGGGGAGGGGAACGACGACATGTCATCATTGCCCATATCCCCTCCTGCCCCCAGCCAGGTGGCATGGACCGCATGGGTCCAACTGTTGGAGGCTCACTTGCCCTCGCATCCCCCTCCCCGGCACGGATCCCCCCCCCCAACCTCCACCCCGGCACGGACCCCCCCAACCTCCACCCCGGCACGGACTCCAACCTCCACCCCGGCACGGACCCCCCATCCCCCTCCTCGGCACGGACCCCCCCCCCAACCTCCACCCCGGCACGGAACACCCCCAACCTCCACCCCGGCACGGACCCCAACCTCCTCCCCGGAACGGACCCCCCATCCCCCTCCCCGGCACGGACCCCCCCATCCCCCTCCCCGGCACGGACCCCAACCTCCACCCCGGCACGGACCCCCCATCCCCCTCCCCGGCACGGACCCCCCCCCAACCTCCACCCCGGCACGGACCCCCCATCCCCCTCCCCGGCACGGACCCCCCCCCAACCTCCACCCCATCACGTACCCCCCCCCAACCTCCACCCCGGCACGGACCCCAACCTCCTCCCCGGAACGGACCCCCCATCCCCCTCCCCGGCACGGACCCCCCCCCAACCCCCTCCCCGGCACGGACCCCCCCCAACCTCCACCCCGGCACGGACCCCCCATCCCCCTTCCCCAGCACGGACCCCCCCCCCAACCTCCACCCCATCACGTACCCCCCCCCCAACCTCCTCCCCGGCACGGACCCCAACCTCCACCCCGGCATGGACCCCAACCTCCACCCCGGCACGGACCCCCCATCCCCCTCCCCGGCACGGACCCCCCTCCCGGCACTCCCCCGGAGCCCAGCCCACTCTAACCACCGCCCCCCCCCGCCGCACACACACACACACAACCCGAGACACACCTCTCCTCACGCATTCAGACTGCGGCCACGCCATCGCCTGCCCAGAGCCAACCCCCCAGGCCGTCACTCACCTCCACGCTGGTCGGCGTGAACCTGGAGCACAGGGTCACGCCAATGAAAAGGAGGTTTAATTTACGTCGACGTGAACGGTCATCACGTCGACGGGACTTCGGCCCAACCGGAAGGGAGAATATCGGCAGGCCGACAATCGGCTGCCTTACGCAGACCCGTGCCATTCTCCGACGGCAGCGGCGACATTAACGCCCCGCCGACTTTTCTCCCTTCGGAGACTTCGGCAACCGGCGGGGGCGGGATTCACGGCGGCCAACGGCCATTCTCCGACCCTCTGGGGGGTCGGAGAATGACGCCCCTATCTCTCACGCACAGTCATGCCACTTGTACAAGTTGATGACTTGGGCAAGGTGAGGAAGAAAGAGGACAAATATCATTCCAGACCGATGTTTCACGATGCCAAAATTCACAAAGCATGCAACTTACCAAACTGCTAAACAGTTTTGATCTGAGGCCAAGATCTTTATGGACAAGTAATTAAACAGACACCACATCCACTGTCCTACCAAAGAGATAGTAGTACGGTGAGATGGAACAGACATGCACTAGCTGCCCCACAGAAACAATCACCTACATAGTTGAAGCAGTCATCAACATAATCAAACAGGCCAGAGAGAGAACCAGATTATTACCAAATTGGTGCATCTGAGTCATCTACAAATTCTCCTTTTGTCCAACAGAGGCTGCAAGGTCTCGGACAGGACACAAATCCACAATCTCCTCGAAATGACGGGTAAACGTGTGAAACCGCCTCAATGCTTGTCCCCACAAAAAAGAAATGGAAGACAGAGATTTGGGGTAGATGCAGTACAAGGGACTAAAAAGGGATACTTCAGGGAAATTAAGGGGCTAATTCTAACTGTGTATTATGCTAATGAGACAGTATACATCATCACAATAAATGATGTAATGTTTCATGAACCTGCTCTGTCTTGTAGACCTCATGGCGAGAGAGCCTGCAGCAGGAGATGTTCAAACAACGTCAATGGGCTGGATTCTCCATTTCTGAGGCTAAGTGCGGCATGAACAGAGAATCCACAGGAGGCTCACGACAGGAAAATTGGCACGAGCCCCTCACCGATTCCGGTACCGGTAAGGGGCTAGCACTGGCACCGTGTGAAACTCCCGCGGATTGCGCCGAAAACGGCCAGAGAATGGCTGAGTCCCGGGCCGCTCATGCACAGGGCTGATGACTTGCACTGGTCGCACCGTAAAACATGGCTGTGCTCGAACCATAACCCACCAACTGTGACCCCACAGCACACCCTCTGGCCACTGCCCACCAGTCCTCCCAGCCCCTGCAGAAGCAACGTGGCCCACACCGTCGGGAACCCGGCCCAACGGGGGCAGAGCATCATGGGTGGGCCGGCCGATGACGCTCCAACGATGTTGAAACGGCACACGTCACGGTGATGCCGGTTTGGAGGGGGTGGAGCATGGTGGACCGGCCATGGCGGATTCCGGCGTTGGAATCCATTCTCTGCCCAATCACCGATCACGATTTCGGTGTCGTGCTACGGAGAATCCAGCCTCATGCTTTTCTTATCACAACAGACTGTAAATATTCTGTGCGAGCACAATGGGGCCAAGAATATTATTGTATCAACTAAACAGTGAATCAGACTTTTTATTTCACGGGATTTGGGCAAGGCTAGCATTTGTTGACCAGTCATATTGCCCTTGAACTGATTGGTTTGCTCCGACATTTCAGAGC
This sequence comes from Scyliorhinus torazame, assembly GCF_047496885.1. Taxonomy (NCBI): domain Eukaryota; kingdom Metazoa; phylum Chordata; class Chondrichthyes; order Carcharhiniformes; family Scyliorhinidae; genus Scyliorhinus; species Scyliorhinus torazame. The sequence continues at coordinate 66,836,839 of NC_092712.1, read as the reverse complement.
GCTTTTCAGGATGTTAGTGAACCAGATGGGTTTTTGCAACAATCTGTGATAGCTATCATGGCTAGCTTTCAATTCCAGATTTACTAATTGAACTTAAATTCCATCAGCTGCCATGGTGGGGTTTGAACCCATCCCCAGAGCATTAGCCTGGGTCTCTGTATTACTACTACAGTGACATCACCAGTACAATACTCTCTCACTTGTCTCCAAAGCCTTTATTTTGATCAGCCATTTCTAGCCTCTCCAGGCTTGGCAAAGACTGGCAATACCTTGATGCATCTTTTGAGGAGTAACATAGAAACATAAAAAATAGAAGCAGGATTATGCCATTCGGCCCTTCGAGCCTGCTCCACCATTCATTATGATCATGGCTGATCATCAAATGCACCCTGATCCCACCTTCCCCCCCATATCCATTGAGCCCTTTAGCCCCAAGAAGTATATCTAATTCCTTCTTGAAATTACACAATGATTTGGCCTCAGCTACATTCTGTGATAGTGAATTCCACAGATTCACCACTCTCTGGGTGAAGATGTTTCTCCTCACCTCAGTCCTAAAAGGCGTATCCCTTATCCTCAAACCATGACCCCTGGTTCTGGATTCACCAACAACAGGAACATTTTTTCTGAATCTACCCTGTCTAATCCTGTTCGAATGTTCTAAGTTTCTAGGAGATCCCCTCTCAGTCTTCTGAACTCCAGTGAATATAATCCTAACCAACTTAGGTTTTCCTCATATAACAGTCCCACCATCCCAGGAATCAGCCTGGTGAACTTTCACTGCACTCCCTCCATAGGAAGTACATCCTTCCTCAGATAAGGATACCAAAACTGCACACAATAATCCAGGTGTGGCCTCACCAATGCCCGGTACAATTGTAGTAAAACATCTCTATTCCTATACTCAAATCCTCTCACTATGAAGGCCAACTTACCATTTGCCTTCTTTACTGCCTGCTGTACATGCACGCTTATTTTCAGCGACTGATGCCGAGGACACCAAGGTTTCACTGAGTAACTACCTCTCTCAATTTACACCCATTCAAATAATAATCTGCCTGCCTATTTTTGCTATCGAAGCGGATAACGTTACATTTATCCACATTCTATTGCATCTGCCATGCATATGCCACTCACTCAGCCTGTCCAAATCCCGCTGAAGCATCTCTGCATCCTGCTCACAGCTCACCCTCCTACCCAACATTGTATCATCTGCAAATTTGGAGATAATACATTTAGTTCCCTTGTCCAAGCCATCAATATACAATGTGACCAGTTGGTGTCTTAGCACAGGTCTCTGCGGTACCCCACGAGTCACTGCCTGCCAATCTGAAAAATACTATTTATTCCAACTTTTTGCTTCCTGTCTGCTAACCACCATGCTGTCCATCTCAAGACACTACCTGAATCCCATGTGCTTTAATTTTACATATTAATCTGCTATGTGAGACTTTGTCGGAAGTCTTCTGAAAGTAAATAAACCACAGCCACCGGTTCTCCCTGATTAACTTTACCAGTTACATCTTCAAAGGATTCCAGTAGTTCTGTCAAGCATGATTTGCCTTTCATAAATCAATGCTGACTTTGTTTGATTATACCACAGCTTTCCAAATGCTGTGCTATGAAATTCTTGATAATGGACTCTAACAACTTCCCTACTACCGCCGTTAAGCTCACTGGTCTCTCGTTCCCTGTTTTCTCTCTACCTCCCTTTTTGAATTGTGGGGTTATATTAGCTACCCTGCAATCTGTAGGAACTATTCCTGAGTCCAAAAACTATGGAAAATGACCAACTTGTACCAGTTCTTCAACCAGAAGACAAAAATTGTCCCCTGTGCCTGTATTCATGCTTGAAGATTCATCCCTTGGGCAAGAAACAGGACGTATTCAGATACCCCCAAAAATATACTCCTGCAGGAGTTGACGAGAGGCCTTGAGGAGAGGAGGGAAAAATTAGGCAGTTTTGTATTGGAATCAAGGGGAGATATATTCTGTGTATAGAATTGTAAAGATTAATATACACTGGATATAACATCTATGTTTATGCTTGGTTTAATTACTGATAATTTTGCAAGTGACAAATAATTCTGCAAAAATAGTGCGGAAAGTATTTTAATTTCAAGTGTCCCCAAATATCAATATCACTCAGTGTTCAGCCGAACTGTCTATTACTATATTGAAAATAAACAAAATAAAACTTTCAATTCACTGCTCATGAAGTCAGAAATGATTTTGCGGCCTTTCAGAAACAGCATTCTGGAATGCGTTGTAAAGTCAGTAATCACAAATGTAGGCTGCCTATTGAAAGCTCAAGGTAGTTAGATCAGTAATGATGGCAATGATTAATGGATCAATTTAACATAAATTGGGTGTTTCTTTTAAGTGTTACTAACATTAGATGTCTCTGGTTTGCAACTTAATAATTACAGTGAACACATAAACAGCTGGCTGGGTGGCAAGGGACTGGAAGATATTGATATTCAAATAAATGGGTCTTTTTTCCAAATGGCAGGCTAGTGGGGTGCCGCAGGGATCAGTGCTGGGACCCCAGCTATTTGCAATATATATCAATGATTTAGATGAGGGAACAAATGTAACACCTCCAAATTTGCAGATGATGCAAAGCTGGGTGGGAGGGCGAGCTTTGAGGAGGATTTTTTAAAAATTCATTGACGAAATGTGGGTGTCCCTGGTTTGGCTAGCATTTATTGCCCATCCCTTGTTGCCCTTCAGAAGGTGGTGGTGAGCTGCCTTCTTGAATGCCTGCAGTCCCTGAGGTGTAGGTACAACCACAGTGTTGTTAGGGAGGGAGATTCAGGATTTTAACTTGCGACCATGAAGAAAAGGCAATATATTTCCAAGTAGGGGTGGTGAGTGACTTTGTAGGGGAAACTCCAGGTGGTGGTGTTCCCAGGTATCTGTTACTCTTGTTCTTCTAGATGGTAGTGGTTAAGGGTTTGTAAGGTGCCACACAACATGACGGAGGGTATCCTAAATGTGTAGACTTGACTTTTGATGCACTATCAATTACCACAAAGATGAGAGTAGTGGAATAATCGAGGCTTTATTGAACAAAGATGTTGTGCCTCCTGTAGCTGGAACAAGAATGGCTATGGAACCGGCGAGCACACACATTTATACGCCGCCTACGGGGCGGACCCAGCAGGCAGGGATTTACCCATGTACCTCTACTATACGTGTCTTAAGGTAAAACATATAATATTGCTAGTGGTGACTACCACATTCACCCCCTGTTAAAAAAAAAAGTTCGGCGGGGGTGGTGGAAAAACATTACAAGTTCAGTCTGTCAGGGGCCTTGACCCTCCTCTGCAATCACCTCAGTCCTGGTGGTGGTGTGGGCGCCGACGTGATCACCTCTGACTCCGGAAGCATGTTATCCTCGTCTTCGTCACTCCTGAGTGGAACCAGTGGGAGGACAGATCCTCCTGGGGCGGGGGCTGCAGTGAGGCTCGCTGGAGGGAGGGTGAGTGACGCAGGGGTGAATGAGGCAAACTGGGGGGGGGGCAGTGTCAGGTTGGGAGCCGTGGATGGGGATCCAGCCGGTGCCAGGTCCCTGAGGGAGACTGTGTCCTGGCGCCCGTCGGGGTGTGCCACGTAGACGTACTGCGGGTTCGCGTGTAGGAGGTGGACTCTTTCGGCCAAGGGGTCCGACTTATGGGTCCGCACATGCTTGCGAAGGAGGACGGGTCCAGGAACTGTCAGCCATGTTGGGAGCGAGACCCCCGAGGTGGACTTCCTGGGGAAGGCAAACACACGTTTGTGAGGGGTCTTGTTAGCCGCGGTGCAGAGGAGCAATCGGATGGAGTGGAGCACATCGGGGAGGACCTCCTGCCAGCGGGAGACCGGGAGATTTTTAGACTGCAAGGCCAGCAGGACGGCCTTCCAGACTGTCCCGTTCTCCGTCTCCACCTGCCCGTTTCCCCGGGGGTTGTAGCTGGTCATCCTGCTCGAGGCAATGCCCTTGGTGATCAGGAACTGACGCAGCTCATCGCACATAAAAGAGGATCCCCGATCGCTGTGGACGTAGGTGGGGAAACCGAACAGAGTGAAGATGCTGTGGAGGGCTTTAATGACCGTGGCCAAAGTCATATTGGGGCATGGGATAGCGAAAAGGAACCGGGAGTACTCATCAACCATGTTCAGAAAGTACGTGTCAGTGGAGGGGAGGGGCCCTTTGAAGTCCATGCTGAGGCGCTCAAAGGGGCGGGAGGCCATCACCCCAGATTGCAAACCCGTCGCCACCAGGAGCAGACGCTCAATCTGGCCGGTAGAAGTGCGGCTTGCACTCTGCGCAGACCTGGCAGTCTCTGGTGACGGTCTTGACCTCCTCAATGGAGTAGGACAGGTTGCGGGCCTTGATGAAATGGAAGAACTGGGTGACCCCCGGGGTGGCAGAAGTCATAGTGGAGAGCCCGGAGTCGGTCCACTTGTGCGCTGGCACATGTACCGCGGGATAGGGCGTCAGGGGGCTCGTTGAGCTTCCCCGGGCGATACAAGATCTCGTAGTTATAGGTGGAGAGCTCAATCCTCCACCTCAAGATCTTGTCGTTTTTGATCTTGCCCCGCTGTGTGTTATTGAACATGAAGGCAACCGACCATTGGTCAGTGAGGAGAATGAATCTCCTGCCGGCCAGGTAATGCCTCCAATGCCGCACAGCTTCCACAATGGCTTGGGCCTCCTTTTCGACAGAGGAGTGCCGAATTTCGGAGACATGAAGGGCGCGGGAAAAGAAGGCCACGGGCCTGCCCGCCTGGTTGAGGGTGGCGGCCAGAGCTACGTCCAATGCATCGCTCTCCACCTAAAAGGGGAGGGACTCGTCGACCGCGTGCATTGTGGCCTTGGCGATATCTGCCTTGATGCGGTTGAAGGCCTGGTGGGCCTCAGCCATCAGGGGAAAAACTGTGGACTGAATGAATGGGCAGGCCTTGTCCGCATAATTAGGGACCCACTGGGCATAGGAGAAAAACCCCAGGCAACGTTTCAGGGTCTTGGGGCAGTGGGGGAGAGGGAGTTCCATAAGGGGGCGCATGCAGCCGGGGTCGGGCCCTAGAACTCCATTTTCCACGATATAGCCAAGGTTGGCAAAGCAGTTGGTGCGGAATACCCAATTCTCCTTATTGTACGTGAGGTTAAGGAGTTTGGCGATCTGGAAGAATTTTTGGAGGTTTGCATCATGGTCCTGCTGATCGTGGCCGCAGATGATGACGTTATCTAGGTACGGGAAGGTGGCCTGAAGTCCGTACCGGTCAACCATTCGGTCCATCTCTCGTTGGTAGACCGAGACCCCATTAGTGATGCTAAGGAAGTGATAGAGGCGGCCATCTGCTTCGAACGCAGTGTATTGGTGGTCCTCCGGGCGGATGGGGAGCTGGTGGTAGGCAGACTTCAGGTCTACTGTGGAAAAGACCCGATACTGCGCAATCTGATTGACCATGTCAGATATGCGTGGGAGGGGGTACGCGTGGAGCTGCGTGTACCGATTGACGGTCTGACTGTAGTCAATGACCATCCTGTGCTTCTCCCCAGTCTTCACTACTACCTCTTGAGATCTCCAGGGGCTATTGCTGGCCTGAATGACCCCTTCCCGCAGAAGCCGTTGGACGTCCGACCTGATGATCGTCCTGTCCTGGGCACTGTACCGTCTGCTCCTGGTGGCGACGGGTTTGCAATCTGGGGTTCACAAACAAGAGAGGTGGATCGACCTTAAGGGTCGTGAGGCCGCATCCGGTGAGGGGGGGGGTAGGGGTCCGCCGAATTTTAAGGTTAAGCTTTGGAGGTGGCACTGGACGTCCAGGCCGAGTAACAGGGCAGCGCAGACGTGGGGGAGGACGCAGAGCCGCAAGTTGCTAAACTCTACGCCTTGGACGGTGAGGGTCGCGATGCAGTACCCCTGGATTTCCACAGAATGGGATCCGGAGGCCAGGGAGATCTTTTGGGTGACGGGGTGTACCGCAAGGGAGCAGCGCCTTACCGTCGTGGGGTGGATGAAGCTCTCTGTGCTCCCGGAGTCAAAAAGGCAAGTCGTTTCGTGCCCATTGATCTTCACCGTCGTCGTTGCAGTCGCGAGATTGCGGGGCCGGGACTGATCTATGGTGATCGAGGCGAGCTGTGGCAGATGCTGAGAGGTCCCTGGCTGGTCAGCGGTGGTGGAGGTAGTGGCAGGCGATGAACGGCCAGATGAGCAGGGGTCCTGAGGCACCGTCCAAAATGGCGCGAAGATGGCGGCGCCCAGGGGGCACACACAGCGGGCGGCATCAAAGATGGCGGCACCCACGGCCTGCACGTGGCTTGCGACATCAAAGATGCCAGAGCCCACAGGCCGCACGTGGCTTGCGAGGAGGAAAATGGCGGCGCCCCTGGGTCGCATGTGGGGGGTGCAGGAACGTCAGGCCTGGAAACAGCGGCGACCGACCGGGCTTGGCAAACAGAAACAAAGTGTCCCTTCTTTCCAGATCCATTGCAGGTCGCGCTCCGCGCCGGGCAGTGCTGCCTGGGGTATTTGTTCTGCCTGCAAAAATAGCACTTGGGGCCCCTCAGGGTTGGCTGGCTGCCGCGCAGCGCAGGCTTGCTTGAGGTGAGCTGGAGTCGGCAGCTGGTGGGGCCCACGATGCCCATGAGGGTGCCGCGCGATCGCGGGCGTACGACTGGACATTATGGGAGGCCATTTCTGATGGGTTTGCGAGCTGCCTAGTTCCCGCAAGATCAAGCGTACCCCCTTCCAGTAGCCGCTGCCGGACATACACAGACCTCATGCCCGTAACGAAGTCATCTCGAATTAAAAGTTCTGTGTGCTGTACTGCCGAAACTGCCTGGCAGTCACAGTTCCTACCCAGGATGTGCAGGGCATGCCAGAAATCGTCCAGAGACTCCCCGGGGAGTTGCTGTCTCGTGGACAAGAGGGGCCTGGCGTATCGTTGATTGACTGGTCGAACGTAATGTCCTTTCAGGAGCTCCATCGCTTCGGAGTAAATGGGCGCATCGCAGATGAGAGGAAAAATGTCAGGGCTCACCCGTGAATAAAGGACTTGGAGTTTCTGCGAGTCCGAGGGTTCCTCAGTAGATGTTTGGAGGTAGCTTTTGAAGCAGGCTAGCCAGTGGTCAAAAGCGGACGTAGCGTTGGCTGCTTGAGGGCTCAGCTGCAGACGATCAGGCTTGATACAGAGATCCATCGTTTAAAAATAAATCTTTGTTCAATAAATTGATGCACTATCAATTACCACAAAGGCGATAGTGGAATAATCGAGGCTTTATTGAGCAAAGATGTTGTGCCTCCTGTAGCTGGAACCAGAATCGCTGCAGCACTGGCGATCACACACATCTATATGCCGCCTTCTTGGCGTAGCCAGCAGGCAGGGATTTACCCAAGTACCTCTGGTATCTGTGTCTTACCGTAATACATATAATACTGCTAGTGGTGACGACCACAACTTTATCTCGAAGGATTGTGCGATGGTCACTTTTACCAATACGGACATGGACAGATGCATCTGCAGCAGGTAGATTGGTGAGGATGAGGTCAAGTAGAAATTGTTCAGTGTGATTTGGGCAAGTTGAATGGCAGATGCAGAATAATTTGGATCAATGTGAGATTATCCAGTTTAGTAACAAGAGCAGGAAGCGGATTATTATCGGAGTGGCTATACGTTAGGAGAAGGGAATGTGCAACCAGACCAGGGTGTCCTTGTGCACCAGTCACTGTAGGTAAGCATGCAGGGGCAGCAGGCGGTAAAGAGGCAAATGATATGTTGGCCTTCATAGCGCGAGGATTTCAGTACAAGAGCAGGAATGTCGTGCTGCAATTTAACAGGGCCTTGATGAGGCCACACTTGGAATATTGTGCAGTTTTGGGGCTGGTTTAGCACAGTGGGCTAAACAGCTGGCTTGGAATGCAGAACAATGCCAGCAGCGCGGGTTCAATTCCCGTACCGGCCTCCCCGAACAAGCGCCGGAATGTGGAGACCAGGGGCTTTTCACAGTAACTTCATTGAAGCCTACTTGTGACAAGAAGTGATTATTATTATTATTATTATTATTTTGGTATCCTTATCTGAGGAAGGATGTTCTTGCTCTAGAGGGAGTGCAGCGAAGGTTTAGCAGACTGGTTCCTGGGATGGCAGGACTAGACGTATGAGGAGAGATTGAATCGGTTCGGAGTGAATTTGCCAGAGTTCAGAAGAATGACAGGGAATCTCATTGGCACCCAGAAAATTCTAACAGGGTAGATGCAAGAATGATGCTCCCAATGGTGGGGGTGTCCAGACCACGGGTCACAGTCTGAGGAGCTGGGACTGAGTTGAGGAGAAATTTCTTCACCCAGAGTGTGGTCGGCCTGTGGAATTCACTACCACAGAAGGTAATTGAGGACAAAACACAGTATGATTTCAAGTTTGACATAGCACTTGTGGTTAAGGGGATCAATGGAAATGGGGAGAAGGTGGGATCAGGCTACAGAGTTGGATGATCGGCTATGATCATGATGAAAGGCGAAACAGGCTGCAAAATGAATAACCTTCTTTGTGCAGCCAGGATCAGCCTGCCTCCTAATGTCTTCAACTGCACCCCTTCAAACGCCTCTCATACCGCCAGGCCTTCTCCTGCTTCTATAAGACCATATGACATCGGAGCAAAATTAGGCCATTCGGCCCATCGAGTCTGCTCCGCCATTCAATCATGGCTGATATGTTTCTCATCCCCATTCGCCTGCCTTCTCCCCATAATCCCTGATCCCCTACATTCTATGTTTCGACAGCTGCATCTTACTTTGGAATTATCCTGTCGAGTCTTGACAGTGCTCTGTAAATTTCGTAGATTATTAAGGACAGAATCAAACCATTCAGCCCAACTTGTCCATTCCAGTGTTTATTCTCTGCTCCTTCCATCCCTTTTTGTTTAAACCTCTCAACATAACCTGCTGCTCCTCCCTAATGTTTATATGCATCTTCCACTGAACTGCATTATTCTAATTGCCTCAATTAGATTGTGTGCTTTACAAGTTCCCCATTCTTGGGATGAAGAAGTTTCTCCTGAACCCCTGCTGGAATTATTAGTGATCATCTTATAGCTATGGCTCACTGATTTAGTTTTACCCACAAATGGATACACCTTGGGTGGAATTTTCCAAATTTTTTTGGAAGTGTCGGACCCTGCGGGAAAACCTGAAGGAATTCTGCCGGCACCATTGCCGAGAAAAGTTGCCGTATATTCAGCCTCTATATATTCGGCCCATCGAGTCTGCACCGACCCTCTGAAAGTGTACCCTACCTCGGCCCACCCCCCCGCTTTATCCCTGTAAACCCTCCAACCACATCTAAGCTTTGGGTTCTAAGGGACAATTTAAATGGCCAATCCACCTAATCTGCACATCTTTAGACTGGGAGCAAACCAGGGCACTCAGAGGAAACCCACGCAGACATGGGAAGAATGTACAAGCTCCACACAAGGTTGGCCTTGAACCCAGGTCTGTGGCGCTGTCAGGCAGCAGTGCTAACCATAGTACCACTGTGCTGCCTTCGTTAAGCAGAATTTATTTTCAGTGTGTTTCTCATCATACCCATGGCGTCCTGCTTCTGATACGCTCACCCCCCATGATGGAATGGCTGCAATCAGTGGGACTTGCCATTTTAACGCCTCCCCAGCATCTTTCTAAGTCCAATTGGGGGGATGACTGCCAGAAATACTGCTCCATGCTTCTCAGAAGGAGCACTCAGCAGGATGTTCGGTGCGATGCAGCAGAGGCCAGGCACCTTTACCCTTAATCGGGCAGATGTTCTGTCAGCCAGGTGACCAACCCCAGCTGGGAGGCTGTGGCTACGATTGTGAGCGCCAGCTCACTCCGCAAGAGTAATGGGCTGCAGTGCCGATACAGATTGAATGACCTTCTTCGTGCAGCCAGGATAAGCCTGCCTCCTATTGCCTTCAACTGCACCCCTTCAAACACCACTCACACCTCCACGGTAATCTCACTCCTGAAGGGAAGAGGATCGACAGGAGCGCAACCCGAGGCCTTCCACCCAGGAAACCATATGGGTGTTCAGCCCATTTGACACCCCCTCATTGTGAGCCTCCAGCCCGGCACACAGCGGAAGGCAGCACTGCAAAACCCAATGCTGTACCAGGTTGTGCAGAGTGCAGCAGGCCACCATGATGCGGGACATCCTCTGGGGGCTATATTGGAGGGCTCACCCTAACCAGTCCAGGCACCAGAACCACAGCTTGAGCAGGCCTATCGCCTGCTCGATCAGCACCCGCACAGATGCATGAGCCGAGTTGTAGTAAATCTCTTCAGGTGTTTGTGGTCTCTGGACTGATGTCAGCAGCAACCACCTGAGTGGGTACGCTTTGTCCCTGAGAAGCCATCTCTCCAGCCGCTTCTCTCCCTCCAAATCAGCTGGGATCTGTGAGCATCCCTAGACGCAGCTGGTATTGATGCACCCCTTCCCCTCGGGTAACAGGCACATGCCTGCATAATGTACATGGCCTTATCACACACATCTGGACGTTGAGGGAGTGGAATTCCTTGCGCTTTATAAACGGCGTGCCATGCCACCATGGGGAATGCAGAGCCACATTGGTACAGTCGATGACACCCAGCATCTGGCCGTGGCCCTGGTGTGCTGGCTCGCCTGGTCCCAGTCCAAGATGATGTACATGTGGGCCCTGGCAAATAGGGCATCTGTGAACCTTTGCATGGCTGACTGCGATATGCCTGGCAAACCACCCATAGAGCCCTGAAATGATCCTCCAGCATAATAGTTCAGAGCTGCTGTGACTTTCAGGGTCGCGGACAATGGGTGACTTCCCAGTCTATGTGGTGCCAACTCTTGCATCACTTGGCACAAGTGGTCCAGCATCCCCCCGGGACAGCTGCAGTCTTCTCCGGCACTGGACCTCTGACTTCTGGAGATCGGATTCTCTCCGACTGTAGACCCATGACCAGCAGTGTTTCCTTGAGACTCCACCATCTGTGGCCCTGCACCCGGTAGATCAGGGGGCCCAGCAGCCCCCTCCTCTGCAGGGTACATTTCCTGCCCATGTGCAGACACACTTTGACGTCGCTGCTGCAGCTCCACAGCTGTCACGGGCTGTCAGCTCCATGATTCTCTCGACTCAAAAGCTGAAAGGAAGAGAACAGTAAAGTGTTGAGAAGTCCTGCCAACACCCTGACCCACAGACATTCACCCATTCACATCACCCTATGTGAGCTCCTTTCTAATAAGCCTCACTCCCTCCCCTATGACACAATGACCATACCTTCACCGTTGCCCCTCTCAACTCCACCTGACAGAAGTGCCTCAACTCTTGAGCGCCTCAGCAGGCCGTGTCACTCCCCTCCTCCCAAGGATGAGGACTGAGGGAAGTTGACTGCGTTCAATTGACCTGCGTTCCAACCTCACAGGGGAACGAGGTGCTGCCACCCATCATATCCTGAACAGGGTGACTGGTGAGCGCTGTTAGCCTTCCGCCTTGCATTAGGGGCAACATCTGGGACACATCTCTGTTATGGAGGGGTGAGTGTAATCCTCAGTTCCCAAAGTGTCAACTATTGCACGCCAGTCAGTGGCACACTCATGCATTGCAATAGTGACTAAATTGGGGCGGCAGAGAACCGGGTTCGGTTCCCGGCGTGAGTCACTGTCTGTGCGGAGTCTGCACGTTATCCCCGTGATTTGGTCATTCTGAATTCTCTCTCTGTGTACCCGAACAGGTGCCAGAATGTGGCGACTAGCGGCTGTTCACAGTAACTTCATTGCGGTGTTAATGGAAGCCTATTTGGGACAATAAAGATTTTTAAAAAAAAACTCTAAAGATTATCAAATTATCGTAAGTCTACTTATTACACTAATAAAGATTATTATTGCCACATTTGACTCGTCGGGAAGGGTCGTGCAGCTGATTAGGCAACTGGCTTCCCCTTGTGACAGGCGAGGCACACCTGATTCATGTGAAAACTGCAATATGCAGTTACCCTCATCCTTCGACGGCACCCCCATACCTCCAGCTCTCATGGGCTGTGGATTAAATGAGCCTCCCAGCTTGGTGAGCCAGCCACTAATACTTTATTTCCTAATAGCCTGGCCTCAATAACCAGTGGCTTTTCCCTTTCAGGCCTCTCATACCCTGAAGGTTCACTTTGGGTGAACTGAGGGTGGGGGTTAATTCTGACTGTACTCATCTTCACAGTTGTGTGAGGGTCTTCTGTCCTCAAGTTGATGTTAATCTTTCCTTGTCTCCACTCTGTCCCTGCAGCCTGGCATTTGACAGGACCCCACCCAGGGACCTCACAGTTACCCTCTGTGCTGATCCTGTGGATTCAGCCTCTCCCACCCATGCCTGGCTGCCACTCGAGAAGGGAAATCGCTCAGCAGTGATATCGTCACAAGCCCAGCAAGTGGGACATAGAAAGTGCTGCCACCAGACCCCTTGAGACCTGAAGGCCCAACTAAGGCCTACAAGTGAAGCTGATGGCAATCTGCCCTCTCACCTCCCATATTGCTATTGCAGGGTCTCGATTCTATACAGCTGTTGTAATTCGCACTGACATGACGTCATGTTGGGGCCCCGTAAACATTCAGAAGGGGTGATGGAAGTACCAGCGGGAGGGCTCGCTAATTAGATGTTAATTAATTTAAATGAGGTTCCTGCCCTTCCTCAGCAGGAATCTTGTTGCGTCATCGACGAGGGGCGCAGAATATCAGGAAACGCGATTCTCATCAGCGAGAATCACGTTTCCCAACTCTCATGGAATTCTGTGCCCATGTCACCGTTCTTGCTGACAGCTAACGTGGGCTCACAATTCCGTCCCTTCATTCTGTTTACCCGCACAAACACCTTCATAGCCGAAAAGACCACTTTTGGTTTACTCCTCAGCTGTCACTAGAGCACCCTAGCCTGTTCAAGCTTTGCTGATAGTTCAGTTCTGTTATTATTCTTACAACACATTCCAATGCCTCTATACTCTCACCATTTATGGCCCATAGCTTTGGACTCCACCACTAGGGGAAACAGCTTTTTTAAAAATAAAGCACCCAAAACTGCATACTTTAACAGTTAGTCATTACTTACACAGGTATACACTGGCCATTTTATTCTGGTATTATTTTCTCTCTTCAACAAAAGTCCAATACAACACTTCCCATGGATTTGTTTACCTATAATGAGACTTATAAGGAAAACTGAGTTAAAGGAATACTGAATTTCGATTCACGCCGGTGGAATATTCGGTCCCACGCCGGCGCATAGATTTTACAGCGTCGAGGGGTGCAGTCACCGGAAAATCCTGTTGATAACAGCGGGGTTGATAAATCCCGCTGGCGAAAAACAGGTGGCAGGTTGGTCGGTAAATCCTGTCCGAGTTCACCTGTTTATTTTACTCCCAAAGTTAATTACTTCACACTTCCTCAACTTGAACTTGGACCTGCTGACTGACTGCCCAGTTTTTGTGCTTGTAGTATGCTGTATCATCTCCGTATATCTCCAGTGCATGTAAAATATACAGCAGAGCAGGTTAAAAACCCCAGAGCTGACCTAAATAACAAAAGCCCAGCAGTGGCTTGGTTTGATTATTTGAGTCTCCTGATCAAAATTGTTGCTTACCTGACTCTTGTGTGGCAAACCTAGTCAAGTAAAGTTGGGCCGAATCGCCTTCACTTTACCTCACTTGGAAACCCAGAGCCATCTTATCAGACAGGATTCCTGAATAAAAATGATGCGATTAGCAACACCAGTTTTTAAAAATTGCTTGCAAACTGGGCTGGATTCTCCATAGCGCGACGTCAAAATGGTGATCGGCGATTGAGCAGAGAATGGATTCCGACGCTGGAATCGGGGCCAGCGCCGGTTTGACGCCGATCCGCCCTGCTCCATCCCCTCCAAACCGGTGTCATCATGATGCTGGTGGGGGGTGGCCAGGGGGTGGGCTGTGGGGTCGCGGTTGGCGGGTTAGGGTTCGCGCACAGCCGGTGCCATGCTGTACAGCGCGACGGGTGCAGGTCATCTGTCCTATGCATGCGTGGCCCGGGATTTGGCCATTCTCTGGCTGTTTCGGCACGATTCGCAGGAGTTTCATGCGGCGCCGGTGCTGGCCCCTCACGGGTACCAGAATCGGTGAGGGGTTCGCGCCGATTTTCCTGTCGCGAACCTCCCACGGATTCTCAGTTAGCACCGGCACTCAGAACCTCAATATCAGTGCCCAGGTGTAGGCTATTCTGCTGATTCTCCTCTCAGATAACATTATTGCATGAACATATCCCAAGGAGTATATTTTAAGGCAGATTTCAATATTCAGGCCTCAGCGTCAATTCTGGGTCAAGTGATGAACAAGATACCATTTTGCTGTTGTGGCAGTACAAATCTCGATTAGCTTTGGGGTTTATTGCGATTTTAAAAATCTTGTCATCCAAAGGCATTAAGCAATATGAGGCAAAGGTGGTATATGGAGTTAGGTCGCATGTTAGTCATGATCTGACTGAATAGCACAATAGTAGGCTTAAGGGGCTAAATGGGCTTCTCTTGTTTGCTTCTTTCTGTGTGCATAGTCGCAGGTGCCTAAGTACTAACCTTGTCAATGAAATACTCTGCTTTCTGTTACATTCATTCTGTTGTAAACAAGAAAGGTCTTGTTGATTGGCATCAGCATTAGATCAGAAACCAGAGAGTTTCTGGTACAAAAGGTGAAATCACACAGGATCAGGGGTGAGCTGGCAAGATGGATACATAACTGGCTAGGTCATAGAAGGCAGAGAGTAGCAATGGAAGGGTGCTTTTCTGATTGGAGGGCCGTGACTAGTGGTGTTCCATAGGGATCACTGCTGGGACCTTTCCTGTTCATAGTATATATAAATGATTTGGAGGAAAATGTAACTGGTCTGATTAGTAAGTTTGCAGACGACACAAAGGTTGGTGGAATTGCGGATAGCAATGAGGACTGTCAGAGGATACGGCAGGATTTAGATCGTTTGGAGACTTGGGCGGAGAGATGGCAGATGGAGTTTAATCCGGACAAATGTGAGGTAATGCATTTTGGAAGGTCTAAAGCAGGTAGGGAATATACAGTGAATGGTAGAACCCTCAAGAGTATTGGCAGTCAGAGAGATCTAGGTGTACAGGTCCACAGATCACTGAAAGGGGCAACACAGGTGGAGAAGGTAGTCAAGAAAGCATACGGCATGCTTGCCTTCATTGTCCGGGGCATTGAGTATAAAAATTGGCAAGTCATGTTGCAACTGTATGGAACCTTAGTTAGGCCACACTTGGAGTATAGTGTTCAATTCTTGTCGCCACACTACCAGAAGGATGTGGAGGCTTCAGAGAGGGTGCAGAAGAGATTTACCAGGGTGTTGCCTGGTATGGAGGGCATTAGCTATGAGGAGAGGTTGAATAAACTCGGTTTGTTCTCACTGGAACGATGGAGGTTGAGGGGCGACCTGATAGAGGTCTACAAAATTATGAGGGGCATAGACAGAATGAATAGTCAGAGGCTTTTTCCCAGGGTAGAGGGATGAATTACTAGGGGGCATAGGTTTAAGGTGAGAGGGGCAAGGTTTAGAGGAGATGTACAAGGCAAGTTTTTTACACAGAGGGCAGTGGGTGCTTGGAACTCGCTGCCGGAGGAGGTGGTGGAAGCAGGGACGATAGTGACGTTTAAGGGGCATCTTGACAAATACATGAATAGGATGCGAATAGAGGGATATGGACCCCGGAAGTGCAGAAGATTTTAGTTTCGCCGGGCAGCATGGCCGGCACAGGCTTGGAGGGCCGAAGGGCCTGTTCCTGTGCTGTACTTTTCTTTGTTCTTATTCTTTTACAGGATGTGGGCAGCGCTGGCGTAGCCAGCATTTATTGCCCATCCCTCGTTGCCTTTCAGAAGGTGGTGGTAAGCTGCCTTCTTGAACCGCTGCAGTCCTTGAGGTGTAGGTACATCCACTGTGCTTTAGGGAAGGGGTTCCAGGATGTTGCCCCAGCGACAGTGAAGGAGCGGCAATATATTTCCAAGTAATAAATAGCCAGCCCCAACTCGGCCATCAATTTCTGGAGAATGAGGTTGGGATGGGGCCCGGGGTGGGGGGCTAAGGAATTCGAGAGGGAAGACAAGTTGCGCAGGGGATCGAGATTCCAAAGGGTTACACTAAATATTCCCATTTACTGCACTATCTTGAGTTTTTGGCAGACTTAAAAATTATGTAAACATCATACATATCCTCCACTAGGTGCCGCAGTGAGCAGTGAGCATTGAAAATGAGTGGAGCTAATATAAGTGCTCCAAGTCAATAAGGATGTAGGCTTCACACTGGGCAGAATTTAATGCTGAGTTTGGTGGCGGAGGCCATTTAATCCAGCATAAAGATGGTAGCTGGAGACCCTGCTGCCTTCCAGCCTTTAGCTCAATTAAGACCATGGTGGGAAGATTCAAGGTCGGATTCATTGAGGCCTTAAATGGCAATTAATGCCCAATTGAAAGTCTTATCCTGCCACTGCTGGTACTAACCCAGTTGTGTGTGTGTGTGGGGGGGTTTGCCATGTAGGGAGTATGACAAACAAACCTGTGTGGGGTTGCTTGCGGGCTCCCTGGGGCGTCCATTTTTCAAATGCACTTGGTGTCTGATCAAGGGACCAGGCATTGGGACAGGGAGGGCGGGTGTGCCCACTGAGTGCCACCACCTTGCACTCGCTGATGAACCCCCTCCCTAAGACGTCTCCTCCCACCATCACGAATGTTCTGCTTCAGATGGGTATTGAATCAGCAGCAGCTGCCGGCAGCTTGGTGGCACCGCTGAGCGGGTGGGACCTCCGTCCCTGGGGCCCTTGATCCTGGGAAAGACCCACTGCTGCCCAGTTATATGCCTGAGTGGCATTTAATTCAGCCAGCCTTCCCTAAAAGAGGCAACATGAGTCTCCCGTGAGCTCTTTAGCAGGAGGCGAGACACCTTTTGCATCCATTAAACCCAGCCATTGTTTTGTGCCAAGTTTTAGGACGCGAGGTGTGAGGGGCAACGTTTAGAGTAGATGTACGAGGCAAGTTTTTTACACAGAGGATAGTGGGTGCATGGAACTCGCTGGCGGAGGAGATGGTGGAAGCAGGGACGATAGTGACATTGTGGGGCTGATTTAGCACAGGGCTAAATCGCTGGCTTTGAAAGCAGACCAAGGCAGGCCAGCAGCACGGTTCAATTCCCGTACCAGCCTCCCTGAACAGACGCTGGAATGTGGCGACTAGGGGCTTTTCACAGTAACTTCATTTGAAGCCTACTTGTGACAATAAGCGATTTTCATTTCATTTAAGGGGCATCTTGACAAATACATGAATAGGATGGGAACAGAGGGATACGGACCCAGGAAGTGTAGAAGATTGTAGTTTAGTCGGGCAGCATGGTCGGCACGGGCTTGGAGGGCCGAAGGGCCTGTTCCTGTGCTGTACTTTTCTTTGTTCCTTGTTCTTAGCAATTGGGTGGGGATGATAGGAAATGAGTTCGATAGCCTCACTCTCTTCAGTCTTTCTCAGTGAGCTCCATTTATGGAGGCTGCCTATTTTGAAACAAGGTGGTAATGGATATAGTGGAGGTATCCATTCCAGTTACTGGCAGTGCAGCCAGACTTGCAGTCAATGGCAATCAATGCTGTATAAATGGGCATCAAGGTGCTGGGCAAGAAGTGAAGATAAATTTAAAGTACCAAGAAGGTACCCATCAGGAAAGATTGAAAAGGCTGTAGCAACCTGAGGGGTAGCCCTGGTGGAAGTCTTTATGAATAGTTTTGAAAATGGCACTTGCAAAGAGACCTGAAATGGGATCTATGAATAAATTCATTAGGGATTTCAGGAGAAACGACTTTACCCAGAGTGGTTGGAATGTAGACCTTGCTACCACAAGGAGGTGAACAGCATAGATACATTAAGAGAAAACTATGCACACAAGAGTGTTTTATTCCTTGTCTTGTTCTCCAAAATAACCAAAGATGTAGTGTTGACAAAGGACATAAAACTATATGTTTAAATCAAAACTAATTTATTTTACACTACTTAACTTGATTTGGTTCTCACACTCTACTGACTAACAGATAACAAAATAATATTACTGAATCTGTGATACAGTAATTAATGATCTCTCTAATATATAAACTACACTCTAACTCAACCTCACACTATCCTTCTACACCAAATTCCCCATCAGCTTCTCCCAGCATGCCTAGAGGCACCGCCTTTTAGAAGAATGCACAGTGATGCCATCTAGTGTTGATATACATGAACATCATCTTATTAACCGTTTACTATACTTGGATATACATGTATAATAATAATCTTTTTATTGTCACAAGTTACTGTGAAAAGCCCCTAGTCGCCACATTCCAGCGCCTGTTCGGGTACACAGAGGGAGAATTCAGAATTACTGAGCCGGTACAGGAATTGAACCCGCGCTGCTGGCCTTGTTCTGCATTACAAACCAGCTGTCTAGCCCACTGAGCTAAACCAGAACAGAGAGAGAAATGAATAGAAGCAGTAGAAGGATATGTTGATGGGAGGAATGAAGAGTTTGGGAGAGGGTGGTGTGGAGTATGCACATTGACTTGCACATGGATTAAATGGTCTGATTTACTGCTGGAATACTGAGGGCTAAATACTCCAACCCTCGATGCCAGAAATGCAAATCGTGATCGGGTGCCTAATCAGGCACTTGGGCAAAATCAAGGTTCCTGCCTGGTGGTGAATCAAACGGCACGCTCCGGTCTCAGTGGTGACAGTAACGAGGTTTGCACCCCGTATCAGCATTTACATTAGGTTTTAAAAAATAAATTTAGAGTACCCAATTATTTTTTTTTCCAATTAAGGGGCAATTTAGAGTGGCCAATCCACCTACCCTGCACATCTTTGGGTTGTGAGGACGAAACCCACGCAGACATGGGGAGAATGTGCTAACTCCACACGGACAGTGACCCAGGGCCGGGATTCGAACCTGGGTCCTCAGCAAAGTAGGCAGCAATGCTAACCACTGTGCCACATGCCGCCATTGCGTTTACATAAGTTTACATGTCATTAACGGGTTTGACCCGGTATGTTCCAAGCCTCCGCGATTCTCCGCCCCTCTCAGGCTGAAGTCACGCGAGCGCGGTTTACTATAGGTATTTACAAATAGGGGCTGGGTGCCTTGGCTGCGGAGGGAGAGAGAGAGAAGGTAAGCAACGTTTGAAAAAATGTTAAAAATTGTACTGCTTGCTGGCGGTTGGCTGCCATGTCCGGGGGTGTAGCAGGGAGCGACTAGGGTGGCAGGTCTGTGGATTTGGGGTGGCCCCCTCAGGATTGGGGTGGCCTAGCTCAGATTGTCATTGATGCCTGAAACGCACTCATTTGGTACAAGTTACAGGCCCCTGACTGCTCACTCTGCTGACTGCTCGCTGTGTCCTGTAAATGTTCACAGAGCCTCTGGTCATTTGGGAGCCCACCCAGGCCACTCCTCTGAAAACCCTCGGACCCCAGCTGACCCATCACTGTGATGGGCTTGGCCACACTCAATCAGTGACCCAACAGGCGCCGCCACTCCACATCAGAAGCGGAGCCTCACTGTAGGGGAAGCAGGGGAATAGTTCATCCCAAACAAAGGACACATGTGTCATGGCCATTGGCAGCCTCCCCGGCACACTGCCCCTCTCAGGGCAGAGGCCTCACCAGTGATACTATCACTCCGCAGGACCACCAGCTGTCTCCAAACCCTGCCTGCCCATCTCGCCCCTGCTCCCATCCATCATGCCCCCAGACAGATCGTCACAACCAGTGTGTCATACCCAGGACCTACATCACACTGCAGATACGCTCCCAGCAGAATGTGAAGGGCAGAGCTGAAGTGCAACTCAGGGTCACCATGTAACCTGTTGGATCCGGATGTGCAAGGGAATACTCATCCTGCTAACATATCTTCTCTCCTCCCCCCTGCAGAAGATGGATTTCAGATTTCATCCAGGAATGGCCGCAGCTGCTGTCGCGAATGCACCAGGCTGGAGGCACAGGGCCTGCTCGGGGAGGATCCTGCACAGTAGGAGCCTGCCCCAGAAGAGTAGGGGCCAGCTGTTGAGGTCCAATGGGCCGAGGAGGAGCAGGAGGTGTGAATGAGGTATCGCCTCGTTTGTATTGTCAGTGCCAGATCTCCGAGGACCTGCTGGACTGCGTGTGCTTCCAGAGATTCCAGTTATCCAGGGAGACCATGTGCCACCTGTGCCAGATGCAGGAGGATACCCGCTCCCGGTGGCCAACAAGGTGATAGTCACCGTGAACCACTATGCCTCTGGGTATTTCCAGACGCCAAGTGGGGACCTATCTGGTGTGATGTTTCCTGTTGTGTCCCTCAAGATGGTTAAAAGTCATCGTGCTGACTAACAACAACAAGCTATGTATTTCAAACAAAGCACGTTTATTTACACTACTTTAAATGATTCTCACATCTTACTAAGTAATAGCTAAGAAAAGAACAGTATTAAATCTATGCTATAGAAATCTAGAAGATCTAACTATGCTGTATAAACTCTCTCTAATACAATGAATATCCTATCTCAACCTTTCACTAACACCTTCTCCAAGAATCCCATGAGTCACAGTATATTTATATGACTACTCTGTGATGCCATCCAGTGTTGAGATACATGAACATCATCTCGTTAACCCGTTACACTCCCTACACTATACATATCATTACATCTGGGATATCGCAGACGTCTGTACACAGGTACATCAGCGCTGTCACGGATGCGCGGGCAGTGGGAATCGCCAGCATCGCTGGCATGCCCCAGATCCAGGGGTTGATAGATGGAACACGTATCTCCCTATGAACACCAGCTCATCAGGGGGTCCGCTTCATCAATAGGAAGGGCTTCTATTCCCTGAATATGCCGAAGGCTTGTGACCACCAGCTGCATATTATGCATGTCTGCATCCGATATCCGGGCAATGCGTAAGGCTCTTACTTCCTGGCGCAATTATCGAGGTGCTCCCTTGTGTGAGCGGTTGGCTATTAGGCAACAAGGGTTACCCACTGAGGCTGCGGCTAATGACATCTATCCAGAGGCCACAGACTGAGGTAAAGAGCTGCTACAACGACGCCCATGCAGCATCCAATATCATCATCAAGCGGTGCATCGGCACCCTAAAGTTGCGGTTCCAGTTCCTGGAGTGTGTCGAACATTGTGCTAGCCTGCTGCATCCTTCATAACATTGCGCAGCAGAGTGGGGACATGCTGGAGGAGGAGGAAGAACGCAGGCCTCTTCTGATGAGGAGTGTGAGGACGATCCGAGCATGGAGCCCGGGCTGGCACGGCAGGCTGCCCAACAGGTGCACCAGGGCCACCACACACCGCACTTAAAAATGGCGCCCTAATCTCTCGCTACACTGAGTGTCATAATATACACCAGTATATTATGGTGCAATCACACACACACACTGATGGACATGCAGTGGGACCAATCAGCATACACAACACCGCAGCCAATCACCAGTGAGAGCACACGCACTATAAAGACAAGGGACAGGAGAGTTCCCGCTAATTCTAGTAGCAGCCAGCTCGGAGCACAGAGCTCACAGCCTGCATTCCAGCATCCTGAAGTATGGAGAACATCAACCCGCCGCTGCCGCTCCGCATTGCCGGCAATCTCGGGGTCAATTGGAAGATTTTTAAACAGCGCTTCCTCGAAGCCACGGACAGGGAGAACGCCTCGGACACCAGAAAGATTGCTCTGCTCCTCTCCACGGCCGGGCAACACGCCATCCACATCTTCAATTCTCTCACATTCGCAGACGACGAGGACAAGACAAAGTACAAGACGGTTCTCCTCAAATTCGATACCCACATCAGCATAGAGGTCAATGAAAGCTTCGAAAGATACCTGTTCCAGCAGCGCTTGCAGGGTAAGGACGTGCCTTTCCAATCCTTTTGAACACACCTCCACATCCTTGCGCAGTCCTGCGGCTACGGGCCCACCTCCGACTCCATGATACTCGACCAGATCGTATTTGGTGTTCTGTCGGACCCCTGCGTCAGCAGCTCCTCAAAATTAAGCAACTCACTCTAGCGACTGCCATCGAGACCTGTGTCCTGCATGAAAATGCCACCAGCCGGTACTCCCACATACAGGCGGCTGAAACGGTGCGGCAAGGTCCCCACGAGGCAGAATGGGTCCAAACAGTTGAACACCTCCAAGGCTGCAGCCTGGATGAGGGCGGCCATTTCGCACGCTTTTCGCGGCCTCCCGTGCTTGTACGTGCCAAACGAGGGGACGGTGACGTGGAGGAACGTGATGCGCAGGTGCGCACCACACAGGACCGCACCGCCCATGCGCGGTGGCGCAACGAGCGTACTGACGTCACGACGTGCGGCAACTGTGTCTCCGCCCATTTAAAGCGGCAATGTCCTGCAAAATCACGACAATGCCTACGATGTGGCAGACTTGGCCATTATGCTGCCTGGTGTCGAGCAGCTCAGCCTGCCAATTCGCATCGCTTCAGCCAGCCTCGCAGGAACGTTCGGGCAATTCAACCCACGTTCACTAAGTCTGATTCCGACTTCCCGCAGATCAGTGATACCGAGGACCCGAGGGAGCCTTTTCGAGTCGCTGTTCTAACAAAGAACAGGCTGTCCCCGAATCAAAACCATCAGCCGCTGTCGGTGCACAGCATTGATCCAGACGACGAGTGGTGTGCCACCCTGACGGTCAACCAATCCCAGATACGATTCCACCTGGACACTGGTGCTTCCGCTAATCTCCTAGCGTGATCAGACTTTCAGACCCTTGGGGTTAAACCAACCATTCTTCAGTCGACTTGCCAACTAGTGGACTACAATGGCAACGTCATTCCTGCTACCAGTTCAAACCAACTTGAAGTGACGCACAACTCGCGAAAAGCCATCCTTCCCTTCGAGATCGTGGGCTCCTCGAAGGACTCTCTCTGCTAGGCGCTAAGGCGTGCAAACTCCTAAAACTCGTTCAATGAGTACACTCTCTCTCTCCAGAGGACACGTCTGCCTTCCAGGATGCGGACTTCAGGGCGCAACTCAATGCCATCATCGACCAGCACCGTGACGTTTTCGAAGGCATGGGTACGACGCTTCCATACACTTACAAAATCCTGCTCAAACAAGAGGTTCATGCACCTCGCAGAGTCCCAGCACCCCTCAAGGACCGCCTCAAGCAGCAGCTGCAGGACCTCCAGGACCAAGGACTGCTCTCCAGAGTGACGGAACCAACCGACTGGGTCAGTTCCATGGTGTGCGTATAGAAGCCTTCCGGCGAGCTCCGGATCTGCATTGACGCAAAGGATCTGAATCGCAACATAATGAGGGAGCATTACCTTATCCCCAAGCGCGAGGAGATCATGTGCGAGATGGCTCGGGCCAACATCTTCACCAAACTTGACGCCTCGAAAGGATTCTGGCAAATTCAACTAGACAGGTCCAGCAGAAAGCTGTGTACCTTTAACACCCCGTTTGGCAGGTACTGCTACAACAGGATGCCGTTTGGGATTATATCGGCATCAGAAGTATTCCACCGGATCATGGAGAAAATGATGGAGGGCATTGAGGATGTGCGCGTCTATGTTGACGACATCATCATATGCAGGAGCATATCAGTCGCCTCCAGCGCATTTTCAAATGAATTCGGGACCAAGGCCTTCGCCTCAACAGAGCCAAATGTTCCTTCGGCCAGACGGAACTCAAGTTCCTAGGGGACCACATATCCCAGTTGGGTGTGCGGCCGGATGCGGACAAGGTGGCAGCCATCAGCCTCCCGTAACAGCATCCCTGAACAGGCGCCAGAATGTGGCGACTAGAGGCTTTTCACAGTAACTTCATTTGAAGCCTACTTGTGACAATAAACGATTTTCATTTTTTCATCACGGCCATGCAGAAACCAACGGATAAGAAGGCGGTCGGTCCTCCGATTTTTGGGCATGGTCAACTTCCTGGGGAAGTTCATCGCCAACCTTGCCTCCCATACCACAGCTCTCCGGAACCTGGTCAGGAAGACGACAGACTTCCAATGGCTTCCCGCCCACGAGCGCGAATGGGAGGAGCTTAAGACCAAGCTTACCATGACCCCGGTATTGGCATTTTTTGATCCCACAAAGGAAACAAAAATTCCAACGGATGCCAGCCAATCCGGCATTGGGGCGGTGCTCCTGCAATGTGATGAGGCTGAAGTGTTGGGTACTCTGCTACACAGCCGAACCAACACGGTTGCGAATGGTACAACGCAGTTTTATTTCAAACATCTATTTACACCGGTAAACTGTTTACTGAGGTTCGATCATGACCCTTGATTCTGTGGACCTATTCCTAATTCTATATTGTAGTCGCACTCAGCACATGGTGGATGTCTGAGTGGTTTGTAATGAGCTCTGTGCCCTGAGCCGTCTCCTGCTCGAGTGCCCAGGAAGTGTTTTGTTCCCTGTTTTGTACTGTGTATGCTCTTGCCTGTGATTGGCTGTCGTGTTGTGTGTGTTGATTGGTCTGTTGATCTGTCCATCAGTATGTATGTATGTATGTGCTATGATGTTTACCTGAATATCATGACATCCCCCCTTTTTTTACAAGAACATGTGCCTACGTGGTTATAAATAGAGATGTGTACTGAGTGTAGCTAAATGTGTGTGTGTGCAATATTTACAGCATGTACATGGGGCTAAACTATATACAAGTGGCAATGTCAGGTGCGACATAACAACGAGGTTGTACCATAATAAAAAACGGGGAAAGGTTGAATGACAAAACAAATTCCTGTAACGATAAGAACAGAAACATATTAACACAGTGGTAGTATGAGTTCAATGTACAAGCAGTCTCATAAGCTCAGTCTAGTAGGTGGGCGACGAATTTGGGTTGACCGCCTCAAGGGTGGGTCTGGAACCACCGGCTGAGGAATGGGCCTGGCCACGGGCGACGACGGAAGGGGCATGGAGGCAGGCAGCTCCACAAAGTCGATATCAGGAACAACAGGAGCGTGCGGTGTCGGGGTAAGTTCCCGTTGCGAGCGTGGAAGTAGGCAAAGAGCCCGGCGATTGCGCCTACGAATGGATCCATCAGGCATGCGAACCAGGAACGAGCGGGGAGCCACGCGTCGGAGAACTTCGGCAGGTTCTCTACGGGCCTGTCGCCAGCCCAGCTGTTAATGGGTCGCACCCTCAGGACCACGGTGCCAACAAAGAAACAAAGAACAAAGAAATGTACAGCACAGGAACAGGCCCTTCGGCCCTCCAAGCCCGTGCCGACCATACTGCCCGACTAAACTACAATCTTCTACACTTCCTGGGTCCGTATCCTTCTATTCCCATCCTATTCATATATTTGTCAAGATGCCCCTTAAATGTCCCTATCGTCCCTGCCTCCACTACCTCCTCCGGTAGTGAGTTCCAGGCACCCACTACCCTCTGCGTAAAAAACTTGCCTCGTACATCTACTCTAAACTTTGCCCCTCTCACCTTAAACCTATGCCCCCTAGTAATTGACCCCTCTACCCTGGGGAAAAGCCTCTGACTATCCACTCTGTCTATGCCCCTCATAATTTTGTATACCTCTATCAGGTCGCCCCTCAACCTCCTTCGTTCCAGTGAGAACAAACCGAGTTTATTCAATCGCTCCTCATAGCTTATGCCCTCCATACCAGGCAACATTCTGGTAAATCTCTTCTGCACCCTCTCTAAAGCCTCCACATCCTTCTGGTAGTGTGGCGACCAGAATTGAACACTATACTCCAAGTGTGGCCTAACTAAGGTTCTATACAGCTGCAACATGACTTGCCAATTCTTATACTCAATGCCCCGGCCAATGAAGGCAAGCATGCCGTATGCCTTCTTGACTACCTTCTCCACCTGTGTAGCCCCTTTCAGTGATCTGTGGACCTGTACTCCTAGATCTCTTTGACTTTCAATACTCTTGAGGGTTCTACCATTCACTGTATATTCCCTACCTGCATTAGCCCTTCCAAAATGCATTACCTCACATTTGTCCAGGTTAAACTCCATCTGCCATCTCTCCGCCCAAGTCTCCAGACAATCTAAATCCTGCTGTATCCTCAGACAGTCCTCATCGCTATCCGCAATTCCACCAACCTTTGTGTCGTCTGCAAACTTACTAATCAGACCAGTTACATTTTCCTCCAAATCATTTATATATACTACAAAGAGCAAAGGTCCCAGCACTGATCCCTGTGGAACACCACTGGTCACAGCCCTCCAATTAGAAAAGCATCCCTCCATTGCTACCCTCTGCCTTCTATGGCCTAGCCAGTTCTGTATCCACCTTGCCAGTTCACCCCTGATCCCGTGTGACTTCACCTTTTGTACTAGTCTACCATGAGGGACCTTGTCAAAGGCCTTACTGAAGTCCATATAGACAACATCTACTGCCCTACCTGCATCAATCATCTTAGTGACCTCCTCGAAAAACTCTATCAAGTTAGTGAGACACGACCTCCCCTTCACAAAACCGTGCTGCCTCTCACTAATACGTCCATTTGCTTCCAAATGGGAGTAGATCCTGTCTCGAAGAATTCTCTCCAGTAATTTCCCTACCACTGAAGTAAGGCTCACCGGCCTGTAGTTCCCGGGATTATCCCTGCCACCCTTCTTAAACAGAGGAACAACATTGGCTATTCTCCAGTCCTCCGGGACATCCCCTGAAGACAGCGAGGATCCAAAGATTTCTGTCAAGGCCTCAGCAATTTCCTCTCCAGCCTCCTTCAGTATTCTGGGGTAGATCCCATCCGGCCCTGGGGACTTATCTACCTTAATATTTTTTAAGACACCCAACACCTCGTCTTTTTGGATCACAATGTGACCCAGGCTATCTACACCCCATTCTCCAGACTCAACATCTACCAATTCCTTCTCTTTGGTGAATACTGATGCAAAGTATTCATTTAGTACCTCGCCCATTTCCTCTGGCTCCACACATAGATTCCCTTGCCTATCCTTCAGTGGGCCAACCCTTTCCCTGGCTACCCTCTTGCTTTTTATGTAAGTGTAAAAAGCCTTGGGATTTTCCTTAACCCTATTTGCCAATGACTTTTCATGACCCCTTCTAGCCCTCCTGACTCCCTGCTTAAGTTCCTTCCTACTTTCCTTATATGCCACACAGGCTTCGTCTGTTCCCAGCCTTTTAGCCCTGACAAATGCCTCCTTTTTCTTTTTGACGAGGCCTACAATATCATTCGTCATCCAAGGTTCCCGAAAATTGCCGTATTTATCTTTCTTCCTCACAGGAACATGCCTGTCCTGTATTCCTATCAACTGACACTTGAAAGCCTCCCACATGTCAGATGTTGATTTGCCCTCAAACATCCGCCCCCAATCTATGTTCTTCAGTTCCCGCCTAATATTGTTATAATTAGCCTTCCCCCAATTTAGCACATTCATCCTCGGACCACTCTTATCCTTGTCCACCAGTACTTTAAAACTTACTGAATTGTGGTCACTGTTACCGAAATGCTCCCCTACTGAAACATCTACCACCTGGCCGGGCTCATTCCCCAATACCAGGTCCAGTACCGCCTCTTCCCTAGTTGGACTGTTTACATATTGTTTTAAGAAGCCCTCCTGGATGCTCCTTACAAACTCTGCCCCGTCTAAGCCCCTGGCACTAAGTGAGTCCCAGTCAATATTGGGGAAGTTGAAGTCTCCCATCACCACAACCCTGTTGTTTTTACTCTTTTCCAAAATCTGTCTACCTATCTGCTCCTCTATCTCCCGCTGGCTGTTGGGAGGCCTGTAGTATACCCCCAACATTGTGACTGCACCCTTCTTATTCCTGATCTCTACCCATATAGCCTCACTGCCCTCTGAGGTGTCCTCTCGCTGTATAGCTGTGATACTCTCCTGAACAAGTAGCGCAACTCCGCCTCCCCTTTTACATCCCCCTCTATCCCGCCTGAAACATCTAAATCCTGGAACGTTTAGCTGCCAATCCTGCCCTTCCCTCAACCAGGTCTCTGTAATGGCAACAACATCATAGTTCCAAGTAGTAATCCAAGCTCTAAGTTCATCTGCCTTACCCGTAATGCTCCTTGCATTAAAACATATGCACTTCAGGCCACCAGACCCGCTGTGTTCAGCAACTTCTCCCCGTCTGCTCTGCCTCAGAGCCACACTGTCCATATTCCCTAGTTCTCCCTCAACGCTCTCACCTTCTGACCTATTGCTCCCGTGCCCACCCCCCTGCCATACTAGTTTAAACCCTCCCGTGTGACACTAGCAAATCTCGCGGCCAGGATATTTATGCCTCTCCGGTTTAGATGCAACCCGTCCATCTTATACAGGTCACACCTGCCCCGGAAGAGCTCCCAGTGGTCCAGATAACCGAAACCCTCCCTCCTACACCAGCTGTTTAGCCACGTGTTTGTCTGCTCTATCTTCCTATTTCTAGCCTCACTGGCACGTGGCACAGGGAGTAATCCCGAGATTACAACCCTCGAGGTCCTGTCTTTTAACTTTCTGCCTAGCTCCCTGAACTCCTGCTGCAGGACCTCATGCCTCTTCCTGCCTATGTCGTTAGTACCAATATGTACAACGACCTCTACCTGTTTGCCCTCCCCCTTCAGGATTCCCTCTACCCGTTCGGAGACATCCTGGACCCTGGCACCAGGGAGGCAACATACCATCCTGGAGTCTCTTTCACGTCCACAGAAGCGCCTATCTGTTCCCCTGACTATAGAGTCCCCTATAACTATTACTCTTCTGCGCTTTGACCCTCCCTTCTGAACATCAGAGCCAGCCGTGGTGCCACTGCTCTGGCTGCTGCTGTTTTCCCCTGATAGGCTATCCCCCCCGACAGTATCCAAAGGACTTTATTGTGCCGTTCATTCACATCCCAGACCTCGACCACATTCCAGTCCTTCAGCGGATGTAACAGTCTCGTGCACAACACAAGGCGGCGCATGACGCTTGGGCGACTGATCTCCCCGCTCTGGCGCCGGATGACAACGTCCGCATCCATCTTCCGGAGGGTGGCTGGTCTGCAACTGCTGTGGTTCTTCGGCAAGTGTCTCCCCGCTCGTTCCTGGTTAACCTGGCAGATGGTTCCATTCGCCGCCGCAATCGGCGTGTCCTTCGTCTTGTTCCACGCTCGCTACGTGATCCTCCACCGGTGCAATGCCCTCCTGTTGTCCCCAACCTGGACTATGTGGAGATTCCGAGTACTCTGCATCCTCCTCACTCTGCCGTGGCCCAGCCCATTCCTCAGCCGGTGGCTCCTGACCCACCCTTGAGGTGGTCAACCAGAATTCGTCGCCCACCTCAGAGACTTGACTTATGGTTTTACAATGTTGGACTCTTTGATCTGTTCTGTTATCCTGTTTCATCGTTCCAGTAGTTTGTATATAATGTTCATTTTGTTGTTGGTGTGACACCCTATTTCTCTGCACCAGGCACCTTCCCGTGTAAATAGATTAGCCTCATGTACATAGTCATGTAAATAACACGCACATACATAGTCAGGTACATTCACTACATGATATTTATTGTCACGCAGACACATGTTCTTTATATAAAAGGGGGGAATGTCATAATATACACCAGTATATTATGGTGCAGACACACACACACACACTGATGGACATGCAGTGGGACCAATCAGCATACACAACACTGCAGCCAATCACCAGTGAGAGCACACGCACTATAAAGACTGGGGACAGGAGAGTTCCTGCTCACTCTAGGAGCAGCCAGCTCAGAGCACAGAGCTCACAGCCTGCAACACAGACATTCACCATGTGCTGAGTGCATCACCTGGTTAGGACTAGGCAAGGGTCAACAGTTAAAGGTGGTATTGCATTTACCCACAGTTCAAGTATGTTAATATAGTTAACCTTATAATAAAATAGAGTTGCACCACTTCCAGTGTTGGTGATCTGTTTGTGATCCAGAACACCCAGCACATCACTGAGGACTTCCGGCGAGCAGAGCTCCTCAGTGCAGAAAGCAGGGCCCTGTGCAGCATTGGCTGCGCATTCCCTGCTGGGGACTCCTATCTAAGCTGGGGCACGTTAAATAACGAGGTGTTCCTTGGTACTACGAGCGCTGGAAAACACGTGGTTAAATGTGCTCACCGTGGGATTTTGTTCCCAGTTGGTTAAATCTCACCCCATGTCCCTCAGGGAACTTTGCCCTGTATATCCAGAGATATTTTAAAGCTTTTAAATTCCTTCAAAAATGATTTAAAATGGTTTTGTTTTATTTCTATGCTTTGCTAGCTACTTTGCAAACTGCCAGTCTGCTAATTGACGTTGGACTGCCATATCCATCCTGTTTTAGAAAGGGTATTCTGAACTTTCCAATGGGCAGCCATTATGAAATTGATTCCTAAAAGGCGTCCAGAATCAACGGATGGAGGTCAGACCGTTAAAGCTTTATCCGTATGTCACACACTTGAGGTTACAGGCAGAAATTCTCCCAAGTGCAATTGATTGAGTAGCAAGAAGGACTGAAGCATGCATATCACACATAGGAACAAGAGTAGACCATTCAGCCCCTCAAGCCTGCTCCTCCCTTTTAAGCAATCACATCCGACTTTCGTCTGAACTCACTTTATCGTCTTTGTCAGAGAATTTCATGAACAAAAATCTATCATTCTCAAAATGGAAAATGTCAAGTGACCCAGGGCGGATTCTCTGGCCTGCCCGCGACGTGTTTCTCGGCGGTGAGAGGTGGCCTGACATCGGCAGAGCTCCCACCTCTGTCAATGGGATTTCCCAGTGAATCCACCCCACGTTGCCGGAAAATCCACGACAGGGGTGCGCCATCAGCGGGACTGGAATGTCCCTCTGGAGTGAACATTCGGAAGATCTCGCCCATGTCTTTTGTCGGCATAAGTTCCAGATTTTCACTACCTCTTGTGTGAAGAACTAAAGTGCTTTCTGATTTCACAATTTGCTGTGGTTTGATCATGGATTTAGCTCTAATTTTTAAATTATGTCCCCTTGTTTTACCAGAGGAAGTAATTGCCCTGTATTTGCAATATCAAGTCGCTTAATCCACAGAAATACCTCAATTAGATCTCTGCTCAACTTTCTAAGCTTTAAGGAACACTTGCCTGTTTGCACAACCTCATTTAACTCTTTAAAAAAAAAAAATTTAGAGTACCCAATTCATTTTTTCCAATTAAGGGGCAATTTAGCGTGGCCAATCCACCTAGCCTGCACATCTTTTGGCTTTTGGGTTCTGGGGGCGAAATCCACGCAAACACGGGGAGAATGTGCAAACTCCACACAGACAGTGACCCAGAGCCGGGATCAAACCTGGGACCTCTGTACCGCGAGGTAGCAGGGCTAACCCACTGCGCCACCGTGCTGCCCTCTCATTTAACTCTTTTTTAAAAAAAATTATTTTTATTCAAATTTTTATCAAAACATAATTTTTTCCATAACCATTAACAATATTTAACAAAAAAAAAAAATGTGAACCGTATATACAGAAAAAGGAACAATACTATGTAACAATCCCCCCCCCCCCCCCCCCCCACCCCCGGCCCCCCGGATTGCTGCTGCTGCTGACATTTTCTGCTCTCCTAGAAAGTCGAGGAATGGCTGCCACCTCCGAGAGAACCCCGCCATGTCACCAATCCAGGTCTCCACACTCGAGTCCCTCCACATTAAAAGGATCTGTCTCCGGGCTACCAGGGAGGCAAAGGCCAATACGTCGGCCTCTTTCGCTTCCTGAACTCCCGGACCGTCTGACACATCAAAGATCACTATCTCTGGACTCAGCACCACCCGCGTGTCCAAGATCTTGGACATTGCCTTAGCAAATCCCTGCCAGAATCCCTTAAGAGCCGGGCATGCCCAGACATATGGAAATAATCAGCTGAGCTTCCCGCACACCTCGCACATTTATCCTCAACCCCAAAGAGCTTGCTCATCCTGGTTGCCCTCATGTGTGCCCGGTGGACCACCTTAAACTGGATTAAGCTGAGCCTGGCACATGATGAAGAAGAATTGGCCCTATTTAGGGCGTCCGCCCACCAGCCCGCATCCAGCTCCCCGCCTAGCTCCTCCTCCCATTTGCCCTTAAGCTCCTCCACTGGGGCTTCCTCCGCCTCCTGAAGTTCCTGGTAGATGTCCAACACCTTCCCCTCCCCTACCCAGGTACAGGAGACCACCCTACCTTGTATTCCGCGTGGGGGTAGCAACGGAAATGTCACCACCTGTTTTTTGAGGAACGCGAGTACCTGAAGGTATTTGAAAGCGTTTCCGGAGGCAAACTGAATTTCTCCTCAAACGCTTTCAGGCTGGGAAAGGTCCTGTCTATGAATAGGTCCCCCATCCTTTTAATGCCTGCCCTATGCCAGCTTTGGAACCCTCCGTCAATCTTGCCCGGGGCAAATCTGTGATTGTTGCGTATCGGGGTCCAGACTGAGACTCCCTCCACCCCCATGTGTCTTCTCCACTGACCCCAGATCTTTAATGCCGCCACCACCACTGGACTTGAGGAGTAGCGGGCCGGCGAGAACGCAGAGGTGCCGTTACAAGTGCCCCTAAGTTGGTGCCCTTGCTCCCACGTCGACCCCTCCATCAATACCTATGTTTGTCACCCAATAGGAGCTGCAAAAGTTCGGCAGCGCCAACACCCCCCCCCCCGCCCCCACAACCCCCCCCCCCCCCCCCCCCCCCAAAACTGCGCTCTAGGTAGTCTCTTTACTCGCGGGGTCTTATTTGCCCATACAAATCCTGAGATGATCTTGTTCACATCCTTAAAGAAGGACTTAGGGATGAAGATGAGAAGGCACTGGAAGACGAACAGGAATCTGGGGAGAACCGTCATCTTAACGGTCTGCACCCTCCCCGCTAGAGATAGCAGGAACATGTCCCACCTTTTGAAGTCCCCCTCCATCTGCTCTACCAACTGAGATAAATTAAGCTTGTGGCGGGCATCCCACTTTCGAGCCACCTGTATGCCTAGGTATCGAAAGCCCTTCTCGACCATCCTAAGCGGAAGCTCTCTCAGTCTCTTTTCCTGCCCCTTAGCTTGGATCACGAACGTCTTACTTTTCTTCTCATTTAATTTGTACCTCGAGAAATTGCCAAAGTCCCTCAAAATCTGCATGACCTCCCCCATCCCCTCTAGTGGGTCCGAGATGTACAGGAGCAGATCATCAGCATAAAGCGTGACCCGATGCTCCTCCACCCCCCGAACCAACCCCTGCCAGTTCTTTGAAGCCTGCAGCGCTGTGGCCAACGGCTCTATCGCAAGGGCGAATAATAACGGGGAGAGGGGGCACCCCTGCCTCATCGCCCGGTGGAGCCTGAAGTGTTACGACCTCACTCTGTTCTTGCACACACTTGCCACGGGGGCCTGGTAGAGTAGCTGGACCCAACCTATGAACCCCTCACCGAATCCAAACGTTCTTAGAGCTTTCCACAGGAACTCCCATTCCCCCCAGTCAAAGGCTTCCTCTGCGTCCATCGCCGCCACTACTTCTGCCTCCCCTCCCTCTGAGGGCATCATGATAATGTTTAGGAGCCTCCGTACATTGGAGTTCAATTGCTTGCCCTTGACGAAGCCTGTCTGATCCTCCCCTATCACCCCAGGGACACAGTCCTCAATTCTAGCAGCCAGGATCTTGTCCAGCAGCTTGGCGTCTACGTTCAAGAGCGATATCGGTCTATAAGACCCACACTGTAGTGGATCTTTCTCTCGTTTGAGGATGAGTGAAAGCGAAGCCTGTGACATTGTTGGGGGGAGGGTCCCTCTCTCTTTGGCCTCATTAAAGGTACTTAGCAGGAGTGGGCTCAGTAGCTCCGAAAACTTCTTGTAGAATTCTATAGGATAGCCGT
Source organism: Scyliorhinus torazame (assembly GCF_047496885.1). Taxonomy (NCBI): domain Eukaryota; kingdom Metazoa; phylum Chordata; class Chondrichthyes; order Carcharhiniformes; family Scyliorhinidae; genus Scyliorhinus; species Scyliorhinus torazame. The sequence continues at coordinate 66,803,024 of NC_092712.1, read as the reverse complement.
CCGGTCCCGGGGCCTTGCCCGACTGCATGTTCCCTAGACCTTTACCATCTCCTCCAGCTCTATCGGGGCCCCCAGTCCCTCCACCAGATCCTCTTCCACCTTTGGAAACCTCAGTGTAGCGCAACAATTACTCACTCAAGTTGAGAAGAGATGAAATCAATCGAGGCTTTTTTAAGCAAGACTTGTTCCCCAGCAGCTCAGTTACAGAATGCGGCTGCTGGGAGAGCTCGAGCTCTTATACTCCGCCTTCTGGGTGGAGCCAGCAGACGGCAGATCCAACCAGGACCCGGGACCTGTCAGACAATAGCCTCTCGGCTTCACAGGTACCGTACTACCCCTAATACATACCACCACATTCAACCCTTGGTAAAAAAGAACCTGGTGTGGTGGTTCACATGGTGGTAGGGGTTTACAAGGCTGGTCCTGGAATTAATTTCATACAGTGGCTATGCATTTAGCCCAACAGTTAACTATGTACAGGTTGTCAGAATTATTTACAAGTTTGTTTTTTTCTTTTTGTGTCACGCGGATTCCACGAGTCGAGTGGGTGCCCTGGTCGTCCTTGTCGATCGTCTCAGCCCCGGTGGTGGTGCAGGTGCTGGCTCAGGCACTGTCGTCTCTGGGAGTGTTACGCTGTTCGTCCCTGTTTCTTTACTCCTGGGCGGGCACGGGAGGAGGACCGAGCCACCCGGGGAGGGAGCGGTCGTGGGGTGCGCCGGTGGCAGGGAGGGAGTGACTGGTGTTGGGAGTGTGTGTGTGTTTCCGGCGGGCACCAGGTCCCTCAGGGAGACCGTGTCCTGTCGGCCGTCGGGGTACGCCACGTAGGCGTACTGAGGATTTGCGTGGAGAAGGTGAAACCTCTCGACCAACGGGTCCGATTTGTGCGCCCGCACATGCTTTCGGAGCAAGATGGGTCCTGGGGCTGCCAGCCAGGTCGGCAGCGATGTTCCGGAGGAGGACTTCCTAGGGAAGACAAGGAGGCGCTCGTGCGGCGTTTGGTTAGTCGTGGTACACAGCAGCGACCAGATGGAGTGGAGGGCATCCGGGAGGGCTTCCTGCCACCAGGAAACTGGGAGATTTCTGGACCGTAGGGCCAGTAGGACGGTCTTCCAGACCGTACCGTTCTCTCTCTCTACCTGACAGTTCCCCCGGGGGTTGTAGTTGGTCGTCCTGCTCGAGGCAATGCCCTTGCTGAGCAGGAACTGACGCAGCTCGTCGCTCATGAAGGAGGACCCCCTGTCGCTATGGATGCACGTGGGGAAACCGAACAGTGTAAAGATGGTGCCGAGGGCTTTAATGACTGTGGCCGCTGTCATGTCGGGGCAGGGGATGGCGAAGGGGAAACGGGAGTACTCGTCGACCACGTTCAGGAAGTATGCGTTGCGGTCGGTGGAGGGGAGGGGGCCTTTGAAATCCAAACTGAGGCGTTCAAAGGGACGGGAAGCCTTTATCAGGTGCGCTCTATCTGGCCTGAAAAAGTGCGGTTTGCACTCTGCGCAGATGTGGCAGTTCCTGGTGACTGTACGGATCTCCTCCACAGAGTAGGGGAGGTTGCAGGACTTCACGAAATGGTAGAATCGAGTGACCCCCAGGTGGCAGAGGTCCTCGTGGAGGGCTTGGAGGCGGTCTACTTGTGCGTTGGCACATGTGCCGCGGGATAGGGCATCGGACGGCTCGTTCAGCTTTCTGGGACGATACAAGATCTCATAGTTATAGGTGGAGAGCTCAATCCTCCACCTCAAGATCTTGTCATTCTTGATTTTGCCCCGCTGTGTATTATCGAACATAAAGGCTACCGACTGTTGGTCAGTGAGGAGAGTGAATCTCCTGCCGGCCAGGTAATGCCTCCAATGTCGCACAGCTTCCACTATGGCTTGGGCTTCCTTTCCCACTGAGGAGGGGCGGATTTCTGAGGCGTGGAGGATCCAGGAGAAAAAAGCCACGGGTCTGCCCGCTTGGTTGAGAGTGGCCGCCAGAGCTACATTGGATGCGTCGCTCTCGACTTGGAAGGGGAGGGACTCGTCGATTGCGTGCATCGTGGCCTTTGCGATATCAGCTTTGATGCGGCTGAAGGCCTGGCGAGCCTCTGTCGACAGGGGGATGATAGTGGACTGGATTAACGGGCGGGCCTTGTCTGCGTACTGGGGAACCCACTGGGCGTAATACGAAAAGAAGCCCAGGCAGCGTTTCAGGGCTTTGGAGCAGTGGGGGAGGGGAAATTCCATAAGGGGGTGCATGCGTTCGGGGTCGGGGCTTATCATTCCATTGCGCACTACGTATCCCAGGATGGCCAGACGGTTGGTGCTAAAAACGCATTTTTCCGCGTTATAGGTGAGGATCAGGGCGTTAGCGGTCTGGAGGAATTTGCGGTGGTTGGCGTCGTGGTCCTGCTGGTCATGGCCGCAGATGGTTGCATTGTCGAGGTATGGGAACGTGGCCCACAACTCGTGCTGGTCAACCATTCGGTCCATCTCCCGTTGGAGGACCGAGACTCCGTTCGTGATGGCGAATAGGACCCTTAAGAAGTGGTAGAGCCGCCCGTCTGCCTCGAAGGCCGTGTACTTGCGGTCACTCGGGCGAATGGGGAGCTGGTGGTACGTGGACTTGAGGTCCACGGTGGAAAAGACCTTGTACTGTGCAATCCGATTGACCATGTCGGATATGCGGGGGAGAGGGTACGCATCGAGCTGTGTGTACCTATTGATGGTCTGACTATAGTCTACGACCATCCTCTGCTTCTCCCCGGTCTTCACAACTACCACCTGGGCTCTCCAGGGACTATTGCTGGCCTGGATTATGCCTTCCTTCAGCAGCCGCTGGACCTCAGACCGGATAAACGTCCGATCCTGGGCGTTGTATCGTCTGCTCCTAGTGGCGACGGGTTTGCAATCCGGGGTGAGGTTCGCAAACAAGGAAGGTGGTTCAACCTTGCGGGTCGCGAGGCTGCAGATAGTGAGTGGGGGTATTGGGCCGCCGAATTGGAACATAAGGCTCTGGAGGTTACACTGGAAATCTAACCCCAAGAGAGTGGGAGCGCAGAGTTGGGGAAGGACATAAAGCCTATAACTCTTAAATTCCCTCCCTTGCACCATTAGGTTCGCGATGCAAAACCCTTTGATCTCTACGGAATGGGATCCCGCTGCCAGAAAAATCTTTTGGGTGCTCGGACGAATAGAGAGAAAACAGTGTCTTACCGTATCCGGGTGGATAAAACTTTCCGTGCTCCCAGAGTCGATTAGGTATGGCGTCTCATACCCATTGACCAGCACCGTTCTCATTGCCGTTTGGAGCATCCGGGCCGCGATTGGTCCAGGGTCACCGAAGCCAGTCTTGGTTGCTGCACCGTGGCGCTTTCTTCCGACCCCGTGGAGCCGCCTATGCTGGGGCCCTTGGCTATCAGCCAAGATGGCGGCGTCCATGGATCGCACGCGGTCGGGGATGGACAAAATGGCCACCCCCATGGATCGCACGTGGCCGGTGGGGTCACAAGATGGCGGCGCCCATCCTCCTCGCGTGGTGTCCGGGGCCCAAAATGGCAGCGCACATGGAGCGCTGGGGGGGTTGAGCCTGCTGTCCCCATTTTCCCCGGGAGATTGCGGCGACCCCCCGGGACTGGCACACCGCTGCACAATGCCCCTTTTTGCCGCAGCTTTTACAAATAGCTGAGCGGGCTGGGCAGCGCTGCCGGGGGTGTTTCGTCTGCCCGCAAAAATAGCAGCGGGGCCCATCGGGATGGTCTGGTGCTCTAGCTGCGCAGGCTTGCAGGGGGGGGGTGGGGGGTGCCGGGGAGTCGGTCGCAACGGGGGTCCCCGGAGCCCAAGGGGCTGCCGCGCGGTCGGGGCCGAAGGTGCGGGCATTTTGTTAGGCCACATCGAGGGAGGCCGCAAGGGCCCGTGCCTCTGTGAGTCCTAATGAGTATCTCTCTAACAGTCTCTGGCGAATTTGAGAAGCCATACCTGCCACAAAAGCATCCCTGATTAGGAGCTCCGTGTGCTCGTTTGCGCTCACCGACGGGCAGTTGCAGTTCCTCCCCAAAATCAACAGCGCGCTGTAGAACTTGTCGAGCGATTCTCCGGGGATTTGCCGTCTCGTCGCGAGTTGGTGGCGTGCATAGACCTGGTTTATGGGCCGAATGTAGACTCCTTTCAGCATGGCGAGCGCCGTCGGGGAATCATCCGCGTCTTCGATGAGCGTGCAGATCTCCGGGCTCACCCTGGAATGCAGGACCTGCATTTTCTGATCTTCCGTGGTCCGGCCGGGGGCCGTTCGAAGGTAACCTTTGAAGCATGCTAGCCAGTGATTAAACACGGCCGCCGAGTTTGCTGCATGAGGGCTGATTCGCAGACACTCCGGGGTGATCCGGAGCTCCATAGTCTTTTAAGCTTGCTTAATAAATTGTAGCACAACAATTACTCACTCAAGTCGCGAAGAGATTAAATCAATCGAGGCTTTATTAAGCAAGACTTGTTCCGCAGCAGCTCAGTTACAGAATGCGGCTGCTGGGAGAACTCGAGCTCTTATACTCCGCCTTCTGGGCGGAGCCAGCAGGTGGCAGATCCATCCAGGACCCGGGACCTGTCAGCCAATATCCTCTCGGCTTCACAGGTACCGTATTACCCCTAATACATACCACCACATTCAGTTGGTCCATGAATTGCTTCATCCCTTCCCCTCACGGCGGGGGCTCTGACTCATACAATTTACCGTAAAACAGTCTAAAGACTTTGTTAACTCCCTCTGGGTCCATGACCATGTTGCCCTCCTTATCCCGCACTTCCCCAATTTCCCTGGCCGCCTCCCTCTTGCGAAGTTGGTGCGGCAGCATTCTACTCGCTTTCTCCCCGTATTCGTAGACAGCCTTTTTGACCTTCCTCAGCTGTGCTACCGCCTTCCCTGTGGTCAGCAGGTCGAAATCCGCCTGCAGCCTCCGGCGCTCTTTCAGTAGCCCCGTCTCGGGGGTCTCCGCATAACTCCTGTCTACTCTGAGTATCTCACCGACTAGCCTTTCTCTCTCCGCTCTTTCTTTCTTCTCTCTGTGGGATCTGATAGAGATTAACTCCCCTCTGATAACTGCCTTCAGGGCCTCCCACACCGTGGACGTCGCTACCTCCTCCGTATCATTAGTTTCCAAGTAATTTTTAATGTTCCTCCTTATCCGCCCACAAACCTCGTCATCTGCCAGCAGCCCCACATCTAGCCTCCATAGTGGGCGCTGACCTCTCTCCCCCCCAATGTGCAAATCCACCCAGTGCGGAGCATGGTCGGAGACTGCAATGGCCGAGTATTCTGTCCCCTCCACTCTAGGGATTAACGCCCTGCTCATCACAAAGAAATCTATACGGGAATAAACTTTGTGGATGTGGGGAAAAAAAGAGAACTCCTTCGCCCTCGGCCGGGCGAATCTCCATGGCTCTATGCCCCCCAACCTGTTCCATGAATCCCCTCAGTTCTTCAGCCACCGCTGGTCGCTTTCCCAACCTGGGGTTTGAACGGTCCAATACAGGGTCTATGACTGTGTTAAAGTCACCCCCCATAATCAGATTGTGTGAGTCTAAGTCCGGAATTTTACTCAGCATGTGTCTCATGAATTCCACGTCGTCCCAGTTCGGGGCGTAAACGTTCACTCGCACCACCCAGGTCCCCTGCAGCTTCCCGCTGACCATTATGTATCTGACCCCTTTGTCAGCCACAATACTCCCTGCCACAAAAGCCACCCGTTTGCTGACCAGGATTGCGACTCCTCTGGTCTTTGAATCCAGCCCCAAATGAAACATCTGGCCCACCCACCCTTTTCTCAATCTTGTTTGGTCCGCAAGTTTTAGATGCGTCTCCTGTAGCACGGCTACGTCTGACTTTAATACTTTTCGGTGCGAGAACACGCGAGCCCTCTTGACCGGCCCATTCAGGCCCCGCACATTCCACGTGATCAGCCTGAATGGGGTGTTAAACCCTTCCCCCCCTCCCTCCCCTGCCGACTAGCCATCACCCTTTTTTGGCCAGCCGCGAGCCCGCGTCCCCCGCTTACTCGAGCCCTCCCATTGGAGGGCCCCACCGCGACTCTCCCTCTGTTCCCCCATGTTGGCTCCTTTTCCGTCAGCAAAGCAGCATCCCACCCCCCCCCCTCCCCAGCAGCCCCATGATCCCAAACCCCCAAGTCAAGCACCCGCTTGACACTGGCTCTCCCTCCATTACGCTTCCGTGAGTCAGCTGACCCATGCTGACCCCGGCCGCTCCAGCCTCTGTCTCCGATTATTCAGATGCCTCATTTATCGGGCCCCTCCCTCCCTGTGAAAAGCCCAACTTAACTGCTTTAACAGTTAAGTTGGGCTTAACCCCCAAAGAACATTTTCTGCCCCCCCCCCCAACGAAACGAACAACAAACCCCGGGCGCAAACCCAGCCCCACAAAAAGAAATGGCTCCAGCTGCCAGAAGAGCAGCCCTATGTGTAGGGCCCCTCTCCTCCCTCTGCAGCTGAGCTCTATACAAGTCGAAAACATGGCCAAAGAAACCAGGAACAAACAAAAATAAGAGGGAACAACATAATGTCGCTCCCTCCGGCTATTCGGCAATTATCATCCCCACCAGAGTAACGTCCCAGTGTGGCTGTCCTTTAGGTCGAGTCCAACTTTTCTTGTTTGATAAAAGTCCACGCCTCATCCGGTGTATCAAAGTAATGGTGGCGATCCTGATATCATTTAACTCTTAATACCCTGTTATGAATTTGGTTGATTTGCACTGTGCAAATATCCTTCCTGAGGTTTGGTTTGCAAAACTGAACACAATATTCCAGATGGAAGCTGATCAAGGTTCTCTCGAACTGAATTGTCAATTCTTCATTTTTGAGTTCTCGCCCATTTGAGATAAAGGCTAACATCCTTTTAACCTTTTTAAATCCTTTTGTGCTTGTTCACTAGATTTTAATGATTTGAGTACGTGGACACCTTAAACCTTTTGTTCTCCCACAGCTCCTAGTCTCTCAACATTAAGGACATAATCGGGGGTATATTCTCCATAGCCCGCCACGGTGGCCTGACCCACGATCGGGGCCCACCGATCGGCGGGTTGGCCTGTGCCGTGGGGGCACTCCTTCCTTCCGCGCCGGCCCCTGTAGGGCTCCGCCATGGCCGGAGCGGAGAAGAGAACCCCACGCGCATGCGCCAAAACACACCGGCGGTTCCGCGCATGCGCGGGATCATTCAGGCCCTTAGCCGCATGCGCGAGCTTGCGCAGTCTCTTCGCCGCCGGCTGGAGCACGCCAACCCCTCCGGGTCCACCAAGCCCCCTAGACAGGTGAGAATTCCTCACCTTGGGGGCCCGTTGACGTCGGAGTCGTTGGCGCCAGTTTTCCCGCCGGCATGGGGACTTAGTCCTCGGAAAAAAGAATCCCGTCTATAGTCTTTACATCAAACAATTGCAACACTAACTGTGACAGAAAAATTTTACATTCTGGGTTTAATATGTCTCTATAAATACAAGTAGTTAACAGTTTGGAAACGTCTGGGGCGGCCAACACCGATTCATCCTCCAACATGGCCATCCAACCTCACAGACTCTCTTTGGCATTTTGTGGACCACAGATGTTTTATTTGTTTCTGCAACATGTCCAACATGCATTGTTCCTCAGTCTCTAACTGAGCCAGTCTCTGTGATTTTAGTCAAGATGAATGTGGCCTTAGTGGTTCAAAGGATTTGAGATCCACACCATGGGTAGTTAACAGACTACTTCCTGGTGCTCCCCTACATAGATTATCATAGAATTTACAGTGCCGAAGGAGGCCATTCGGCCCATCGAGTCTGCACTGGCTCTTGGAAAGAGCACCCTACCCAAGGTTAACACCTCCACCTTATCCCCATAACCCAGTAACCCCACCCAACACTAAGGACAATTTTAGACACTAAGGACAATTTATCATGGCTAATCCACCTCACCTGCACATCTTTGGACTGTGGGAGGAAACCGGAACACCCGGAGGAAACCCACGCACACACGGGGAGGATGTGCAGACTCTGCACAGACAGTGACCCAAGCTGGAATCGAACCTGGGACCCTGGAGCTGTGAAGCAATTGTGCTATCCACAATGCTACCGTGCTGCCCATAAGGTACATCCCTTTAGTACCTTCACTTTACCTGTCTTTTTCTGTCCATCATGTACCACTCTCAGTCTTTCCCGATTGTCTACTGAATGTCCACTCAAATTTCAAGGGTCTTCTACAACTAAACTACAAGTAGGATTGTCAATGCTGAGAGATGATTCCGGTTCATTTTTAACCGATAGACTCTATTCTCTTTACCTTCACATGGCCACCTTCAACAAGAAGAGTCGCTGAGAGATCGGTCCTCTCAGGGTTTGTTGACTTGAGGGGCACTATTCCTGGGTAAGAACTTTTAAGTCCTCATCTGAGTTTTCACAACCCAGCACCTCCACTTTCAGGATCAACATATGGTACACCACTGACTCTATGAACATTTTGGTTTTTGCTAGGATTCTACTACAGGATTCTCCATCCACCTTCCCCTTAATTATCAAAAGGGATTGATTCCTAATTGCGTTACCTTCCTGTTTACCTCCTTCTGCTACCTTGAAGAGGTGCTGTAGACCTTCAAAATGATAGGTCAACCAGCCGCTCACTTGATACAATTCCCCAGTCCTTACAGTCCTCCTCCTGACTAACTGGGCTGATGTGACAAGTGGAGGCCTGTAGGGATCTGTGCTGGGGCCTCAACCTTTTACAATTTACATCAATAACTTAGGTAAGGGGGAGGGGCGAAGGCATGATAGCTAAATTTACAGCTCACACAAAGATAGGTAGGAAAGTGAAAATGAAATGAAAATCGCTTATTGTCACAAGTAGGCTTCAAATTAAGTTACTGTGAAAAGCCCCTAGTCACCACATTCCGGCACCTGTTTGGGGAGGCTGTTACGGGAATTGAACCGTGCTGCTGGCCTGTCTTGGGCTGCTTTCAAAGCCAGTGATTTAGCCCTGTACTAAACAGCCCCTAAGTATGTTGCGAAGAAGGCATAAGAGTTTACAGATGGATATGGATAGGTTGAGTGAGTGAGTAAAATCTGGCAGATGGAATATACTGTGGGAAAGTGTGAAGTTGTTCACTTTGGCAGGAAGCTTGTATTGAATGGCAGAACAGGTTCAAAGGACTGAGTGGCCTACTTCTGCTCCTATTTCATAAGTTTGTATAAGCTTCTGTGTAGCCTTTGTATAATTTTTAAGTAAACATTGTCGTCAGCTTTTAGCCGGTGACTGCTACGAATTGGGCAGAGATAGACTGTCATTCAATAGCGAAGTGAGAATGTAGTTTGACTACATGACCTATATTGCAATACACTTGGATTCATTGTTAGATTTGTACCATGCAATCTCTGTGAAGGGCAGGATCCCTTAAGAAGCACAATTCCTGATCATGTCAGAATAGTTCTAGTCATAAGATGCAAGACATAAACATTGACGAGGAAATACATATTGCCCTTAGTGTTGGCTGGGGTTACTGGGTTATGGGGATGGGGTGGAGGTGTTGATTTTGGGTAGGGTGCTCCTTCCAAGAGCTGGTGCGGACTCGATGGGCGGAGTGGCCTCCTTCTGCACTGTAAAATTCTATGAAAAAATTCTCTGATATTTTAAAAGCCTAAATCATAAACTGGTCCAAAATAAATCTTTTGCCAGGACATACTCATGTAATAATAATCATCTTTATTAGTGTCACAAGTATGTGGTGTTCTTTGTTTTGCTTATTTCAGGATGGTTAGCATAGTGTTCACACACACCACAGAATAGCTTTTAATTTAAATAAAGCTATGGTTTTATTTACACAACTAAACTGGGATTGACACTTAGTCCTCAATACACAACTGATCAATAACATCTAACGACACTCAACTATTGCTAATCTCACTATTGGTATAAACTATAATCTGACCTTACTCACACTATCTGCTCTTATGACCTTCACTAGCTATTTCCTGCATACACTCCTCCCCTAAGGTCCAGCATCACTGCCTGAAATAGTTGTATCTGTAGCTCCATCTAGTGGCTACAGTCGACACTACATTAACCCTTGCAATGCTGAAAGTTATGGTAATACGATAAAGTAGGCATACATTAACGCTGCAATGTTATGCTGTGGGGGTTGGAGGAAGGGGAGGGGACATGGTTGAGAGGTCAGATTCCCCTATGGCTGACAGTTCAGTTAGTAGGCACAGATCAAATGTTTAATCAGAATGTTAGTGACCATAGCCATTTAGTTTCTTTACAATGTTGGACTCAACACTTTCTCAAAGGTAGTTTACCCCAAAGGAGTCATCGACTTCACTTTTTGCTCAAACACAAACCCTTAAAAGTTTTAAAAGACATTTTAAAAAATCAAAATGAATCATAATTGCTCGTGACTGTTTAATTTTTCAAAGAGGGTACTGATAGTAAGACCAACCTTTTAGTCAGTACTTAAAGACCTAATGATTGTGAGTCACTCTGCTAAATGTGAAGGATAATCAAGCTGATGAATGAAATATTTGGCTAATTTGTGCACTAAGTGAATATTGCAGGCACACGATGACAAGGACCAGACGTAAATCATGATTTCTTCCAGCAGATAAAAGGCTGTCTAATGATTCCCAGTGTGTACCTGACCATCAATTTGCTAGAAATTTTATATCCACAAAGACTCTCAAAGCAATAATGTTGATTGTCAATTTGAGACAATCAGAGTTGAATTTGGGGCTGCTTTAGAGTGCAAATTCCTGCCCACTTGGGATGGCAAGATCGCAGTGAGTCACGGCAGCCGTTAAGATATGGAGGAAGGGGAGTATATCTGATTGCAAACTGATTTAATTTGAGCCCGAGCTTGATAACGATTGTTTTCAAATATAATGCATTACCCAGTCGTTAACACTTTAAATTCTGTAAAAGTTTAAATATTAGAACTATAGGTATTTATGGTCAGTGTGTTTTCACGGTTCATAGCTCTTTTTTATTTGTGTGTCTGTGTTTGTCCTCCATGATTTTTCATTCATTTATTTATATGGGGTTTGCACAAATCTTTCTTATGCTGTATTGGCTCCTTATGGGCTGGTTTAGCACAGTGGGTTAAGCAGCTGGCTTGTAATGCAGAACAAGGCCAGCAGCGCGGGTTCAATTTCCGTACTGGCCTCCCCGAACAGGCGCCGGATTGTGGTGACTAGGGGATTTTCACAATAACTTCATTGAAGCCTAAATGTGACAATAAGCGATTACTATTATTATCCCCCAGCATATGAATTTTAAGCTCCTTAGCCTTAACTTCAAAGTGCTCCATGGACTTGGCACACTCTACTCCAGACATACAGGTAATTCACCCCCTTCCACCCTCTGACTCTGACTTCCGTGTATCCCTGACTCCATTTGCCTCACCATGGATGGCATGGCCATCAGTCACCTTCATCCCATTCTCTGAAATTCCTTCTTTAAATTCCTTTGTCTGTTTCCCTTTTTGTTCATCCTTCTCAAACCAGATGTGTTTTTTTCAAGAAGTTGTCACAACACAGGAGTCTGCACGTTCTCCCTGTGTCTGTGCGGGTTTCCTCCGGTTGGTCCAGTTTCTTCCCACAGTCCAAAGATGTGCTGGTTAGGTGGCTTGGCCATGCTTAGTGTCCGAAAACGATAGGTGGGGTTACTGGTTTAGGGTGGAGGTGTGGGCTTAAGGAGGGTGCTCTTTCCAAGGGCCGGTGCAGACTCGATGGGCCAGATGGCCTCCTTCTTGCACTGTAAATTCTATGATTCTATGAACCTGCCTCCATCACACTCTCAGGCAGTGCATTCCAAAGCAGTACAGTGCAGCTAATTGCTGCATGAAAAAGTTTTTTCTCATATCGCTTTTCCTTCTTTGTCAAATTACTTATCCAATCTACTTCATAACTGAAGTTCCTCATTCCTGGAACCGATGCCTTCACATCCTTCCTGAAGCGCTGTGCCCAGACCTGTACTCCAGCTAAGGCTAAACTAGTGTCTTGTATCAGTTCAACATAACCTTCTTGCTGTTGTTCTCTATGGCCCTATTAGTAAAGCCAAGGAAACTGTATGTTTTATTAACCACTCTCTAAGGGCGCAATTTAACACCCTTGTTGCGCCCTATTTGGTTTCGGGACGAGGCCATTGAATCACATGAGACACTGGAAACGCCTCTCGAGACTTAAAATCTTGCGAGACATCGCAATCTGGATCTCGTCCTCACTGGGCGTGATACAGGTCTGCACATATGTTCGTGGTATTCTCCCAGAACACGGGACCTAACGGCTGAGCCTGGGAGACCTCGACAGGGTGCTATTTAGTCCTGCTTTCCACAAGCATCAAGCAGTCGTAATGGCACCAGAGAGGGGGTCCCCAAGGCCATTAGAGACCTCTGGGTGGGTGGAGAAAGGCAGTGTGCCACCCTAGAACTCCCGCTGGCATCCAGGCACCTTGACACTTCCAGTGTGCCAGGGCGGCACTGCCAGGGATCGGGCCCAGGGGGCCTTACCAGGTCGAAGGGGGGTAAGGGGGAATTTCTGCAGGCCTCCCTGAGGTTGTGGGCAGTCAAAATCAAGAAGGTGGGTGGTGGGGTGGCTGGTGGGGGATCGGTGCAGCCTTCCAAAATGGCGCCCCGATCTGCGATGAGCTTTTTCTGCTGTGCTCTGCTGGGTTAGTTCGGCAAGTTTTTCCTCTTACAAAATCCATACTGGCTTTTCTTAATTAATTTGCATTTGTCCGTGTGACTATTCATTTTATTACAGATTATTGTTTCTGGGAGTTTCTCCACCGCTGAAGCTGACTGGGCTGTAGTTGCTTGGTTTACTTTTAGCACCTTTTCTGAACAAGGGCATAACTTCTGCAATTCTCCAGTCTTATGGCACCACCCATGATATTAAAAATGATATGGCAATGTTTCTGCAATTTCCACTCACTTCCCTTAGTATCCTTGGATGCATCGCAGCTGGTCCTGGTCCCTTATCAACTTTAAGTCCAGGGAACCTAAAACAACTCTTAATTTTCAATCTTAAACCCATCTAAGTGTCTGAATTACCTAGTCTTTCACCATGACTTGGGTAGCACCTTCTTCCTTAGTCAGGTCAGATGCAACGATTAATACCTCACATATGCTCTCTACCTTCATGCTTAATCCTCCTTGTGGTCCTTAGTCTGCCCTACTCCTCCTTTTACCACCCTTTACCATTTATCTACCTATAGAAGACTGGGATTCCCTTTAATGGTGTCTGACCATCTCTTTTCATATTCCATCTATGCTTCTCTTATTTGCTGTTTCACCTACCCTCTGAACCTTTTACATTCAGCCTGATTCTCAGTTGTATTTTCTACCTGATATCTGCCATAAGCACACTTTCTCCGATTTATCTTCATATCTTTTTATTTTGTCAGCTATGGAACTCTGAATTTGTTTACCCAACCTTTCTTTTTCATGGGGAAACACCTTAACTGTGCCCAAATTATCTCTTCTTTCAAGTCAGCACATTTTCAGCTATTGGCCTGGATTCTCCACCCCTCGATGCTGGCAATGCGGACCGCAATCAGGTGGAGAATCGGGTGTCTGGACGGAATTGATGTTTATGCCAGGCGCCGAACTGACTGCTATGCTCCAGCTGTGGGCTACGCCCCTCACCCCCCCCCCCCCCCCCCCCCCCCCCCCCACAATGCACCACCTGCCCACCTCTCCCCTACAGACCTGTCCCACACCCCAGAGACCTACTAAAATGGGTGACCTCCTAGGGACCCCCTAACTAAAGGAGCCCTCCACAGAGGCCCCTAAATAGGGAGACCCCCCTCAGAGACCCCCTAAATTGGGAGATACCCAGAGGGACCCCCTAAATAGGGGGACCACGCTATAGGGACCCATTACTCAAGGGACCCCCACAGGGACCCCCAGATTCACCACAGCGACCCCCTAACTAAAGGTACCCTCCTACAGAGACTCCCTAAATGAGGAGAATCTCCACGGGGATCCCCTAAATAGTGAGTCCCCCCCGCAGGTACCTCCTAAATAGGTTGGCACCCCACAGGGACCCCCTAACTAAAAGAATTCCCCCCACAGAATACCCCCACCCTCTCCCCTAGAAAAAAGACCCCTGTCTGGAAGCTGGAGTGCAGTCCAGTCAGGGCAGTGAAAGAAATTACAGTTCTAACACTCACCTGGCAACACCACATGTCCTTTATCGGGTTTCTGTGCTAACCCTGAAGCGATCCTATACCAGTTTTTCAGCCAGAGCCTTCCACATGCTTAAAGAAGCCGGGTAGCGGTAGAACTTTCCATGATTTCTGTTTTGTTCAACTGACCGTGTTGGGTCCCTGTTGGTGCTTTTACTTGCAATTCTTTGCTGCAGTCAGTTCCTTACTGCTTTCACGCAGTGTCTTTCTCTTTCCCATCTGCAGTTTTGCCAGAGATCCTTGCTATTCAGTAACTTACAGTAACCTTGTTGTACTGTTAGAAGTGGTCCCAGGGCATGTTCAACAGAGACTACTGGAAACATGTCATCCATTATCCTTCAGACATTTAACTATATGCAAATATGTTCAGAGATAGGTAAACATGAGGTTCCTTCCAGAAGCATCTCTGAGCTCTGGTGACACATGATTTGACACCCTTGATACCATCTAATAGCAGAATACCTATTAACGCTTTATACTACAGAACAGTCCCAGTCTATGTTTAGGTAATTCAAATCTTCCATTATAGCTCCTCTATAATTTTTGTACCTCTCTTTAATTTCCTCACAAATTTGTTCCTTAACCTTCTTTCTGATCTCTAGACTTCACAAAGCAATGTAATTTCACTTTTTTGTTCCTTTGCTTTAGCCAAATAGATTCTGTCCTTGACCCCTTTGGGACATCCTCTTTCTCCAGCACCTCAATTCTCTCCTTAATAAATACTGTCACAGCACCACAGACTGCGCCCCCCTCCCCCCAAATCTCCTCCACGCCTCCCAGCACCCTCCAGCCCTTTTGTTCCTTTCGTATTTTTTTGCCAGCTACTTTGATGAATAGTATGTCAAAAGCAAAACCTGTAGAAATGCAAGTTGCATCAAAGGAGCAGACAATTTTTTACCTTCTGAGCATAAAACATTGCCTGGTTGGATCAGTGAATGCAAGATCAGGGAGAGAAGATGGAACATGAGTGTTCAAGCTATCTGACTGTGCTCTGACATTAGAGGAAGATACTCTAAGGGCTCTACCAGTAGGAGCCTTTTTCATGATGTGAGGTCCTGAAATAAGGAGAAAATAAGTACTGAATAAAAAGATTATTTTACTCATTCACTGCAGATAACAGACTACAGGGTATGCTTAGAAATGTAATTGATGTATTAGAGGATCTAATAGGACAATATTGTATGGATTTATTTTAAACAGTACAAGCTAACCTAAGGCATGGCTATTGCTTTAAGTATAACTGGAAAGTGCTCTTAAAATGCTTGCATTGTAAAAACTGGTGCTTTTCAAACCATGCCTTTTACAACTCTCGCTGCCTGCTTAATGGGCTGTTCCTTCCTGTCCATTTGTTCTAAGCGAAAAAAACAAATGAAATCTGGCGAGTGCACTAAAAATTGCCAGTTCCATTTTAAATTCTTGACTGAGTTCAAAATTAGCATATTATGGATGCAGCCATCAATCTCGATGAAATTTCAATGTTGAAACACTCCTGCATTATCCTCGACAGACTGTAGTAGGAGTGAGAGCCCTGTGACCTCTCATCAATGGGTAATTCTCTTGCATGATCACTTGTCTCATTTGGTTAAGCAAGGGCAGACAGAATTTCCTTGCCAAGATTAGTAGTTTCATCCAATGTGGAGAGCAAGTTAAAAAGCATTATAGAAGCTGGGTTTTAATATACTGTACCAAGTGTACAGTAATTTCTCCACTTAAGCTTTGTGTTAGAGTACTGACATGTAGAGAGCATATCAGGCAATGCTTCCAAGGAGTGAGTAAAGTGGAGGCTTTTAGTGATTTGTGGGGGTGGGGGAGAGTCCTAAAGTTCACCAATGTTTACTACTATATTTGTAACAACTTTATGCTCTTCTGGGCAGCACGGTAGCACACTGGGCAGCACGGTAGCACAGTGGGTAGCACAGTTGCTTCACAGCTCCAGGGTCCCAGGTTCGATTCCCAGCTTGGGTCACTGTCTGTGTGGAGTCTGCACATTCTCCCCATGTCTGCGTGGGTTTCCTCCGGGCGCTCCGGTTTCCTCCCATAGTCCAAAGATGTGCAGGTTAGGTGGATTGGCCATGCTAAATTGCCCTTAGTGTCCAAAAGGTGGGGTGGGGTTCCTGGGTTACAGGAACAGGGTGGAGCTGTGGGCTTTGGTTAGGGTGCTCTTTCCAAGGGCCGGTGCAGACACAATGGGCTGAATGGCCTCCTTCAGCTCTGTAAATTCTATGATTCTATTATTCTGACTCTCCCTCAGTGATGAACTTAATTCAAAGCCTCACTAACTCAGTTACAACTTCCCTAATGCCACTCCCCCGACCCCAGTCGTTATTTGCATCAATCATAAACGGACGTTGAGTAACCTACAACAGTACGTTTGAGTAGCTCATAATTCCTTTGTCACTAAGATGGGGACTATCCGATCAACTGCCTCTTCCACATCAGCAGCGGAATTCTCCATCGGTGGGATCCTCCAGCCCGCCAGCAGCGGACCCATGCCCGCCAGTTTCCCGATGGCGTGGGGTGGTCACAATGCGGAACCCAATTGGCCGGCTGTGGGAACGGCAAATCCCACTACCGACGGGGGCGTGCCACACCAGAAAACGTGGCTGGCGGACAGGAGGATCCTGCCCCAGACCTTTCAATGTTTCACTAAGTCCATTGGCTCGGTCGCACCAAAGCAAACCTATGTCGCGTACCCAAACAGCCTACATATATAGGCACTAAGATGTTGAGCTTATAAACAACACCCTTAAAGGTTTTAAGAGATGAAAAGAGGACTCCATCAATACAACAGCATGTGTTTATTGGGTCTGTGTAGGGGTTTTATAAACACGTTACAGAAATTTATGTTCTGATGATACAATAACATTGGGTAGGAGTGATTTTGAGGCACAATAAATTCTTCACCAGAAATATGGAAGGTGAGAAATAGTTGAATTGGCTTTCCTATCCTGTCATGCACACCCCCTTTTGAAACATTGCCCTCACAATTCTTCACGCAAGTTCATAATTGAAAGATTTCAGTATGTTATGCATTGTACCAGGGCCAAGAATGAGTGCAAAGCTCGTTCCAAAAATAACGCCACAGTCAAGAGCAGATGAGGGACAGCAGCCCGGGGAGGGGTCAGTATTCTGGGGTGATGGTTGCTGCCCATTGATTTCCCTTCTTATATTGCATGCCCCCGAGCAATAGTGTGGCTGCACCACTATGGTGGATTTTCAGCTGCAAGGCCATCGAGTATTGCGACAAACTTCCGTGTCACTTCCTACAGCTTGAATTGTAATTGAAAAATTGATTGTTTATATCCCAAGGAAATGTTTAATTTGTATCCAGCTGCCTCACTGAAAGAAAACCCTGACCTACAGCGACCATCCCACATAAATGTGGAGGCTATCGTACAAGTTCAGCTTCAAACAAGTTAAACTGAGAGAACTGCAATGGGATTAAATTGGTGCATTTAAATTCAGCATACGCAGAGTGTTAAGAAGGTGGTACAATCGTTTAGTGAAGTGCCAACATGTAGAATGGAATTGTAGTTGAAGTATCTAACTCTTTGGGGACTTCACGCTTCAGTACTTTACCACCCATGCATATGGAGTAGCTAATGACAGAGACGCTACCCATCAGGGAACGCAATTCAGTTCAGCCATTTCCCCCGAAATGGATTATTTCAGCCTCGTTGGCCACAGATTCTGGAATTTTCCAGCGATTCATCTTGCTATTAATGATGTCAGAGAATTTTAGGACTCTGAATTAAATAATGATAAATAGGACTACTGAGTGATCCAGGCCACAGAAATGCTGTTTATTTCTATGTGAAGCTCTGTCAAGGCTGATAAATCGGATGCCAGAAATAGTTTATAAAGTACAGAATTGATGTGGCGGTTAGAGAGGGAGAGAATTAATGTTACAAAATAGGCCTGCGACCAGGGTTTGATGAAAGCAGAGGAAAGCCTTTTAAATAAATTGTCTGTCTCAGTATGAAATGGGAGGGGTAATAGGCGATGTAAAGGAAACGCAACAGAAAATCCGTGCCACTGCAGTTTTCAAGCGCAGTGTAGTTGGAGGAAGCTATGAAGCTCCACAGGGGACCAATGAGGTGGGCACAAACTGAATAAAAGCAGGCAGAAATTGATAAAGATTAAATGGTTGAAATATAAGCTTTGAAGATAAGAGGGAGAGAAGATAGAAGGATGTGCAACCAGGGAATTCGAGATTGAGGCAGAAAGTGTTTTCTCTGGGCTTTCGTTTCTTAAGGTTTTCAAAGCTACATGGAACATGTGTGTTTAAAAAAAAAACATTTTTTACCAAACACCTCCTCCATTTCTTGTACAACAACCTATAGTTTTTTTAGTACAAAGGGGTCTTTTTCAAAAAATACATCTATTATTGTATATTAGCCATGCTGAGGAAACACTGCTCTTATTTGCTTCTTTTAACGTTAACAAAATAAATTCTTTATGCAATCGTTTTTTAAAATTATTTTCAAATAACCACTGCATCTAACTGCTGGGTTTCCTGAAATACCTGCTTTGCATTGTGCTGGAGTCCAAAAGGTATTCTTTGTGAAACAGTGAGATCAGAATCTTTTATTTTAATTTGAGCTTATTAAGTCAGAGCTAATTAATTTTGTGCTTATTATTTTCTAATGCTTGCCTCTGTTAATGCAATGATATTATGATGACTCAGTCAGAACATAATTCTTTCCCTCTGGCGATATGTTCCACATAACAATCTCGTTGAAAACTGGAATTAAAATTCAGGGCTAATGCTGGCTAGTCTGTTAGAGTGTTGTCTCTACCAGACAGAAAAGCCGCCACCAGCTTGGATTAGCACCAGCCAGATCACCTGAAACAATGGAATTATTCTTTATTGTTTTAAAATGCCTTTTATTAAAGTAAGCCTGGTCCAAATTTACAATTAGAAATTGGAGATGGGCATTACTAATAAAAAGAAATGTTCAGGTTTATGAAATGTTCAGGTTTACAGTTTAATACATTTTGTAAGGTCACGAAGGAGTACACACCAAGCTGCTCAAAGAAACTTGGGGGCTGGGATTCTCTGAATCCCGGCGGGTCGAAGAATCCCCGGGGGGAGCCGCAAATCCTGCCCCGACGCACCGACGACGGCTGCCCTATTCTCCGGCGCCGTTTTTTGGGCGGCTGCGGTATTCCCGCCACTCCGCTCGGGGGCCATTGTCAGCGGCCCCCCTAGCGATTCTCCAGGCCCTGACGGGCCGAGCGGCCGTCCAGTTTTGACCAGTCCCGCCGGCGTGAATTACTCACCTCATGCACGGCGGACCTGGCAGGTAAGTGTGCGGGGGCGGGCCTCGGGGGGATGCGGGGGATCCGACCCCGGGGTGGGTGCCCCTACGGTGGCCTAGCCCACGATCGGGGCCTACCGATCTGCGGATGGGCTTGTTCCGTGGGGGGACTTCTTTCCTCCGCACCGAGCCCCTGTAGAGCTCCGCCATATTGCCCGGGGGCCGGCGCGGAGAAGATAACCCTGTGCATGCGTGGAAAAAGGCCGGCCGGTCCGCACATGCGCGAGATCACGCTGGTCATTCCGTGCATGTGTAAACTCGCGCCGGCCCTTCGGTGTCAGCTGGAGCAGCGCCAACATCTCCGGCGTCCATCTAGCCCCTAAAGGTTCGGGGAATTCCTCACTTTCGGGGGGCTGTTGACGCCGGAGTGGTTGGCACCGGTTTTCCCACCGGCATGGGGACTTAGTCCCCAGAAGGGAGAATCCCGGCCTTGGTTTATTTACATTAACTATTATATACATCACACAGTAGATCCCAACTGGGTCTGCCTTACCGGTGCTTAACTGGCTGGCTTTATATATCACATAATTATGCATTGTTTAGAGGTACTCCGCCCCCTTAATGGAGGAGCTCGTATTCTGCAAGCTTCACGGGGATGTTAATTGTTCTGACCCCGTAAGATTCTTGTGGGTTATGGAATCCCTCCCCCCAAAAAGTACGAAGAACCCTCTGACGACTGTGGTCAGACGTCGCGCACCCGAGGCATAGGATCGGGCGGCGTGAACCTGGAAGGCAAACGGCGCTTCTGCTTTGAACAGTGGCTGCTGAACTATTGACTCCCTATCGGAGATTTCCAATGTTTGAGTTTCCATTTCTGAATCGGTGTCCACGACCTCAGTCATCTCGGCGTCTTGGCCTCCTTTGTGCTGCTTCGGCATCAGAGGCAGCTGGAAGAAGAACTTATGATCATGAGGAAGCTTTCAAAGAATTGGTCGGCTGGACCGCATATGATCAAGGTGCTTTCACACGATCCAACCTTGGACTTGGACTTGATACGAAACAGGCCCTGTCTGGTGGAATATAGTCCCAGAGACCCACTTGGTGCCGTCTGCAAAGTTTTGAATATACACCGAATCACCGGGTATAAAGCATCAAGGTGGTCAATGCTGAATGGGACAACTCCCTTGCAGCTCCTGGTTGTGGCGCACTTTCGCATCTGTGTCCGGGAAATTCATACTCATACGGATTTGAAGTCTACGCCACGTCAGCATTTCATCTGGGACTATCCCGGTCATGGCGTGCAGAGTGGTCTTGTAACAAAGTAAGAAATGAGCCAGCCTAGTGTCCATCGAATCTGAAGGCTGCTTCTTGGAACTCTTTTGAATGTCTGTACCGCCTGCTCCACTAAGCCATTAAAAGCCGGGTGGTACGGAGTGGTAAGAATGTGCCTTACCCCATTCGCCGTCAAAAACTCTGGGGTCTCCTCACTCTTGAAAGAGGTCCTATTGTCTGTAATGAACACTTCAGGGATGCTGTGCATGCAAAATGATAATCACACCTTCTCGACGTTCGGCCGGGTGGTGGTCACTGCCATCTTGTGGACCTCCAGCCATTTTGAATGGACGTCAATTAAGAGGAGGAACATTGAACCCTGAAATGGGCTGCCAAAGTTGACATACATTAGCCGCCCTGACCAATCTCAAGGGTGAAGGGGCGCAGCCAGTGGGAGCTTCTGGTGCTCCTAACAGATGGAGTATTGCTGGACCATCTTCTTAATGTCCACATCCAGGCCTGGCCATCAGACATAACTGCATCTCAGCATCTTCATTTTGGACACTCCGGATGTCCTTTGTGGTTCTCCTTCAATATCGACTCCTAGCCTTTGTCAGGAATGTCGATGCCCGTACCCCATAGCAGTAAACCGTCCTCCATACTAAATTCGGACAGTTTAGCCAAAAACGCCCATAACCTGTCTGGTAGGTGTCGATGTCGACCTCTATTTAACAAAATGTGTCAAACCTTTGTGAGAACCGGGTCCATCTGAGTCCATTCACGGGTCCGAGATGCCATGACAGGCAAAGAATCCATGAAGCTTAGAATGGCGACCACTTTGTCCGCATTGGGGGGTGATGTTGGGCTGGCAAAGGAAACCGGCTTAGTGCGTCGACATTTGTTATCTGGTCCTCGGTCAATGCTCAAAAGAATATTCGTAGGCGGCCAACAGCAGTGTTCAGTGTTGAATCCTCACAGAGGCCTTGTCATCTTTAAAAGGACCGAGTAAAGGCCTATGATCCATAATAATTGTAAAATAGCGGCCGTAAACATACTGGTGAAATATTTTCACTGCAGAGACCACCGCCAGACCCTTCTTTTCCATCTGTGCATATTTCTGTTCCGCCACAGCCAGCGTCCGAGTTGCAAAAGCAATAGCTGTGCTCCGCCATTCTCCATCTGATGGGACAGGATGGCCCCAATACTGCAAGGCGATACGTCGCATGTGACGATTAAGAGTTTGGTGGCGTTGCAATGGGTCAGTAACCCAAAAGATGATAATTGTGTCTTGACTTGCAGAAGAGCCCTTTCCTGCGGTTTCCTCCATGCCCATTCTTGATTAATCTTCAAAAAGAGGTGTAAGGGGGGCCAATGTGGTCGCAAGATTCGGGATGAACTTGCCATAATAGTTCACAAGTCCTAAAAATAAACGGAGCTCCAAAGCATTGATCAGGGTGTGGGCCTGCTGGATGGCACATATCTTGTCTGCAATGGGGCGTAGGTCTTCGCGGTCCACCCCGTAACTGAGGTGGACCACTTCCCTAGCATTGAAAACACATTTCGCCCACAGCAAATAGACACGAGACTCAGAGAGACGCTTCAGTACGGTCTCAAGATTCTCCAGGTGCTCTTATTCGGTCACTCTCCTGACCAGCACATCATCTAAATAGACCATCACGCGTGGCAACCCCTCAGGATGTTCTCCATTACTCGTTGAAATATAGCACAGGCAGAGGACACCCTGAAAGGTAAACGGGTGTACTCATAAAGTCCTCCTTGTGTATTTACTGAAACATATTTTTGGGATGCCGCCTCCAACTCAAGTTGTAAATATGCATGGCTCATATCGAGTTTAGTGAATGAACGTCCATCCGCCAACTTTCCATAAAAATCCCATCCTCATCACCAAATTTATAAGGTCAAGTATGAGTCCGCACCGAGTAGTTCAAGGAAACATTGTTTTAATTACAGTAACTATTATATACATCACATGGTAGATCCCTACTGGATCTGCCTTGCCGGTGCCTAACTGATCGGCTTTATATACTATACAACTATACATTGCTTCGAGGTCCCCCGCCCCCTTAACGGGAGAGCTAGTATTCTGCAAGGTTCACAGGGAAATTAACTCTTCCCACCCCGTACGATGCTTGCGGGTTTTTACAATGCACAAACATGTTAAAAAGATAAAGCAAATTCTATCACATGACAATCTGTAAACATTGTCACAGTATTCCTCTTTCTAGCATCTGGTTAGAAGAAAAGCAGCCACAGAGCCTCTTTTGATTTTCGGAATAGAAGGAGGCCGTTCAGTCCATTTCACCTGTGCCAGCAGTTTGCCGGAGAACTTCAAAACAAACCCCACTGCCTTGTCTCTACTGTTAGCCATATGTCTTCAACTGCTTCATTACTTACCCATTTGCTCAACTATCGCTGAGAAGGTGCAACGGACCCTGCCTCAATGGGTTCCTGTAGAAAATCATTCTGTGCTCCAACTGCCTTCTGTAGAAGACAAAGTGGGGAAACAAAGTAAGAATTTTTATAATCCAGAAAACTGATTGGTGACGAATAGAATTTATTTACAGTGTTACACATTAGAAGCATGCACCTCGTAACCCAGCAATCAAAGTTTCAGCCTGTATCCACATTAAGTCCACCACTTGCATATAATTAAATACAATTAATATTCGATTAACAATAATGACCATAAAAATAGGACTTGAAATAATGTCCAATCAGAGTCAGAACCCTCAAGCACGAACCCTTTCGCCCTGGGAGCAAATCCCGTTATGGCCACTAAATCTCTGGGGAGGGCCATTTGCACCGGTGAAATCCCATTCTGAGATCTTCCCCATCCCCCCACTGGCAACGTTTCTCATGCGCAGAATGAGTGTGAATCAGATTTCCATCATTTTATATGTAGTTACTTCTGCTTACTGGGCTTGACGGCGTGACATCTGCCAATGCCTTATCCTCCCACCTAGTTGGCATGACAACTCACTGGTATGCATTACTACTGTTCTTCAACAATGTGAACCAGTCATGCTGAGCAGGCCAGGGGCATATTGCCCCCAGGTGGTGTGGGACATGGCCGACCCCCCGGCACCCTGGCACTGTCAACCTGGCACTGCCACCCAGCACTTCCAACATTGTACTGTCAGGTTGGCAGATGCAGGGTGCCAGATGGCAGTTCCGAATTGGTCTCACTGGGAAACCCCCATTGGGAGTTCCCCTAATGTGTGTGTGGGGGGGGGGGGGGGAGGGGCTGTTGGGGTGAGGAGGGTGGGAACTGTGGAGGGGTGTGGGGGCGGCGCCAGTGATGGGGACGGGGGTAGTGCCAATGAGGGAGATGAGTATCCCAATGTCGGCAGGGGGTTTTGGTCACTCTGATGCTTGCATGGTGGGCGGGGAGGGGGAGGTGATGGCGGTGGGGAGTGTTTGCTCTTCTGCGTGTGGGGGTTCCTGTGTGTTCCCCTTGTCTGCTGGGAGGTGTTTGATTTACAAGGGGCGAGTCCCGATTTCGGTGGAGGGTAGGGGGGCCTTTAAAGTAACTTGGAGATCAGAGCACCCTTTAAAAACGCCACCCCGATCCTGGCCGTGTTTAGGCCCCGCATCTCCCAGCTGGCTGTGTGATCCTCAACAGCACTTTTCAGAGCGCTGTTAAATCAAGTGAGAAAAGGCACCTGTGAGGCCAGCGAGCTTCACACAGCTTTCCTCACCTGATCCAGCACTCTGTAATTTTGGCAAAATTACGCCCCTCGTATCGATTTTGATCAGACAGAAAACTACCCACTTAGCTGGGTACATTGAAAAGGTTCCAACTTCTGGTCAGGATGCAGAAGAACTCCCTCAGTGCAGGATCCTCACAGAGAGCAGTGAAGAGAATCTTTACAGAAGCCACATCTCTTTTTAATGGTACTAGCTGCCCTATTCTGTTCAGTGTTTAAACTAGATTCTCAGTTTGTTAGTGAGTTAATGTGTGAGTGTGTAAGTGGTAGGTGGGTGAGGTAAGTGGCAACTGGGTAGGCAGAGGGTGAGTAAGGTGGCACCTGGATAGGGTGGCAGCTGGATAGGGTGGCAGCTGGATAGGGTGGTATCTCGATAGGGTGGTATCTGGATAGGGTGGTAGCTGGATGGGTGGTAGTTGGGGGGGAGAGACTGCTTGGTAGCGTGGCAAGTAGGTAGAGTGGCCACAGGATAGGTTGGAAGCTCTGTAGAACGGTACGTGGGTAGGGTGGTTACTCGGTAGGGTACAGCTGGTTAGGTTCATAGGTGGGTAGGGCGATGGATGGTTTGTGTGGTATGGTGGGTGAGGTGTTAAGGTCGATGTTTCCGGGGCCCTTGAAACCCTCTCCCCCCCCCCTCCCATCACCCCACTCTTATAGGCAAGGTCCCCCCCTCGGGTCTGACCCCTGGCACTGCCAATTGGATACCTTGGCAATGCCATCCAATCATCCTAGCAGTGCCCCTGTCAGCCTGACAGTGCCACCAGGTAACCCAGTGCCAGGCTCAGTGCCTATGTGCCAGGCTGTACCAGGGATCAGGTGCCAGGGGAAGGGCCATGGTTCCACCTTGCCCTGTCACCGACCACCTGGAGGCCTCTAATCAACTGCAAGCCGCCCTCCCCTCCCCACCCCAACCAAGGTGTCATCTCACCTGGTTCACCAGGTACAGAACGCCGCCTGGTTGAGGCCTCACAGGTACAGACGTTGGATGCCAGGCGCCGGATGAATCTAGCGAGCACACAATTAGTTTAAATATACATTTCTGGATCTCCTTCAGATCGCGCCAGAGTTACCAGACTTGCCAGATTTGTCACCCACTGCGAAGGCTGATTTTGGCCTCTTCTGGATTCAACCGTCATGTCCTGATTCCAAGTCTGGTGTGATGAGGTCATTGAATCGTGCCCGTTGTTTTCCATTGTAACTAGATTTTAAAAATGTGACATTCTGCTTTTCTTCACATGTTGCAGACATTTAGTTTCACAGCATTTTCTCAGAAGTACTTTACAAAACTTAAATCACTTTTATTCTGACAAAATAGTACTCTGTCAAATTAATAACATTAATATTAGATTGTATTGAGTCTACGTCAATGCATATGTGATTTAAGGATAATTGGCAACTAGGTGTAAAATTTCAAGGTATTGGCCCCATTCCTTTTCATTACATCTGAGCAACCATCGAATTTCTTGAATAACGAGTAACGTACTTATCAGGATTCAATTATGATATTTTTAATATAGTTTTTTGCTCTCTCTGCCAATCTTAAATATAATGAATGAGTTTCTGAACCCTCTCGTGAAAATATATCACATATCTTTTCAGAATACCAAATGATATAACCGTTTCAAGTCTGCATAATCACAGAAATATTTCTTATTTTAAGAAAGCCACAAATGAAATTATAAATGTAAAGTAAAACATTTTCTCATTTCACGATAACGATCATAATAGTCATGTAACTTAATGCATAATGAGCCAGTGGGCTGATCCATGCTGTGACACTACAGGTACCACGACTGGATATAATTGGAGGCAAAGTCTTGATCACGCGCTGATCTGTAACTGAGCCCCAATTCAGTTGAATATCAACATTCGCATGAGGTTCTTTAAAGCCTTTTTACAAGAGAGTTACTCTTCTTAATGATGTTAGCTATCTGGGTTCAGTGATTCAAACGCTGAAAGAACACCCTTGCCGAAAATGTTTAATTATAATTCCTGGTCGCTGACACCTTTCTTAAGAGTTTATCTTTCAATAACTTTTCCACCAGCCAATTCATTCTTTCTTTCTGCATGGTCAGAAAAAAAAATGGTGACACTTTATTGCTAACCACGAGGCAGCTATATTCGGCCCTCCTTCCTTTGTGACAACCAATCCCTGCAACACATTGTGTCTTGCGTGGGTTTTGTCCGGGTGCTCTGGTTTCCTCCCATAGCATAAAGATGTGAAAGTTAGGTGGATTGGTTATGATAAATTGCTCCTTAGTGTCCAAAGGTTAGGTGGCATTAGGACGGTGGAGTGGGCATAGGTAGGGTGCACTTTCGGAGGGTCGGTTCAGATTCGATGGACAGAATGGCCTCCATCTGCACTGTAGGACTTCTATGATATTATTCCAGCCATAATATCTGGTTACTGGGTTATGGGGATAGGGTAGATACATGGGCTTGAGTAGGGTGCTCTTTGTAAGGGCCGGTGCAGACTCGATGGGCCGAATGGCCTCCTTCTGCACTGTAAATTCTATGATTCTATAATAGTCCACAGAATCTGCTCCAAAGATATACATCCAAGACAGGTAAAACTAGATCTTCCAATATCCAAGTTAAAACCTTATTGCTTAGTATTGGTTTTGAGCTGACATGAATGGAAATTTTCCAGAGATAGCTCTTTATATAATTATGTTCTGCTCCTGGTACAGATTTGCTTGTGTGCTAGCTGCACTCTCGTTTTGGGGGCTTAAAATTGCAAGTGAGCGAAAGCTAAAAAGAGGGGATAATTAAAGGACGATAGATGGAATGAGCTGTGGAGAAGTTTGGAAAAGGCTCAGAAGGCATCTCGGCAGCCTTTGGCTAGGCCAAAGTGGGGTGACAGGAGAAAATCAAAGGGAAGAAATATCAGCCTGCAAGCATAAGCCTCCAGAGAAGTGACAGAATCGGCCAGAGCTCCCAACCACTGTTTGGCTGCGGATGTGAAGGAAGGTGATGAGGCACCAAGTGATTGCGAGGGGTAATTATTCTCTTCACCACTCTCTGTCATCGCCGTGATGGGGCAGAACTATTGCATGTCTTTGTTTGAAAATCAGGTAAGTAACCCAAATGTATTGTTGGTCAGATTATTTTACTGTCAGTCATGAACATATCTGAGACAGTTATGCAGCTTTATTCTTGTCTCCATTTTACCAAACTAACCAAGTTCTATTTTCAGCCATCTCACGATTTTGCTACAACTGACAGGAATTTATGCTATCGGACCTGATATTACATTTTATTATTATTGCAAATTTAACACGTCTCTCTATATGCAAATGTACTTTATGACACATCGATGATAAGAGTGTGCCGGTGACTGTAATCCACAAAACGATGGGCGCCACATGACATAAAAGGAGACCGCGCCCCAATCAAATGAACTTTATCAGCTTCTTTAGATAGAAGGCAATGAAAAAAATCTGTGGGAGGCAGCAATACCACCTTCCCACAATTAACTAAAGAGGATTTGAACTGCTAGTGTTTGAAGCATTTGTTTTTCTAGCGACCACAGATACCACTGTGACTGTCCATGTCCTGAAACACAATAAATGAGCACACAGCAGAAAGATTAAAATTACGTAATCACCCCCACAAAAATGCAAAAGAAACAACACCAACTTGCATTTATAATGCCCCTTGCCTGAGGTGTGGTGATCTGCAGGATGAACTACCTCCAGTCAGCTCTCCCCGTCAAAGTTATCTGGGACTATGGCGACCTGACCATACCTATTTAAATAAGCAGTTAGGTTAATTTAAATATGCATTCACAGGATCCTCCCGCGACCTAATGGTCGCGCCTGGGAGATCTCGTCAAGGCGCCGTTTAGTACTGTTTTTCACAAACGTGGACCAGTCGTAATGCACCTGGGGTCTTCCAGGACATTAGCGACCCCCGGGTGGTAAGGGGCATGGTAGGCTGGCACCCTGACACACCTTCTGCCAGCCTATAACACTGGCAGTGCCACCCGAGCATCATGGCACTGCCAGGGTGCCCAGGTGGCACTGCCAGGCTGGCAGGGGCACTGCCATGGTGGCAGTGACAGGGTCCCTGGGTTCTAGGTTGACACTGGCAAGGATCGGGCATGCCAGGTGGAGGGGGAATGAGGGGGTGTTCCTCGGGCATCCCCGAGGTGGAAGGGGGGGGGGGGGGGGCGCGGAAACAGGGGCGATGACCTGAAACGTGAGGGGGAGATCGGGGAAGCCAGACAAAATGG
The DNA here is from genome assembly GCF_047496885.1 of Scyliorhinus torazame. Classification (NCBI taxonomy): domain Eukaryota; kingdom Metazoa; phylum Chordata; class Chondrichthyes; order Carcharhiniformes; family Scyliorhinidae; genus Scyliorhinus; species Scyliorhinus torazame. Next base: position 66,774,343 of record NC_092712.1, on the reverse strand, counting down.
CACTCCGATCTGCAAAGAACCTTTCTTGCGGGGCTTGCCAACAGGAAATGACTCAAGTGCAGCCTTGGCAGAGAGTAATTCCCCAAGACCAACAAAAAACGGCAAAGTGCATTTGAATAGTGGGGTGTTTCCCACCGCTGCAGAGACATCCTGCTAAACGCATCCAAAACCAGACATAGGTTTCTTTCCGTTGAATCGCGCCCCATATGTTAGGTGACAAAAGACATGGGGTGGCACGGTGGTGCAGTGTTTAGCACTGCTGCCTCACGGCGCTGAGGTCCCGTGGTTCGATCCCTGCCCTGGATCACTGTCCATGTGGAGTTTGCATATTCTCCCCATGCTTGCGTGGGTTTCACCCCCACAACCCAAAGATGTTCAGGGTAGGCCATGCTAAATTGTCCCTCAATTGGAAAAAATTAATTGGGTATTCTAAATTTATAAAACAAAAAGGTGACAAAACACATGGCCAAAGAGATTTTAACCACCATTTCAAAGGTGGTGAGAGTGTCAAAGAGGCTTGGACAGGGAATTTCAGCTTTTAGGATCTTAAAGGTGTTGTAGTGTGTCGTAAGGGATCACAGCATGACATTAATCCAACGAAGTGTGTCATGTGATTCAGCTTTAGTTTCACTTTCGCTTTTAAGCAAGGCACAGCACAAACAATTCTGCTGATGCGGCTTCAGGCTTTATACTTTTGTACATCTGCTCTCATGTGCTAATCTATATAAACAAACCCATTGTCGTGATATTCAGATGAACATCACAACACATACACACATAATGATGGACAGATCAATGGACCAATCAACACACAAAACACAACAGCCAATCACGGACAAGAGCATACACAGTACAAAGCAGGGAACACGACACTTCCTGGGCACTCGAGCAGGAGAGAGCTCAGGGCACAGACCTCATTGCCAACCACTCAGAGGTTCACCATGTGCTGAATACCAGTTTACTATGTTTATAGTTTAATTAAATAAAACTGCGTTGTACCATACGCAACCGTGTTGTTTCGTCTGTGTGTCAGAGTACCCAACACTTCATGATACCAGGAGTGAATTGACACCTACCCACAAATCTGCCATCCTGCGCCATGGACACCGTCAACACACCGCAGCTGCTGCAAGTCGCTGGGAACCTCGGCGTAAATTGGAAGCTATTCAAGCAGCGCTTCCAGCTCTTTCTGGAAGCCAACGAAAGAGGGAGCGCCTCTGACACCAGAAAGATCGCTATCCTCCTCACCACCGCAGGGCAGCACGCCATCCATATCTACAACTCCCTGGTGTTCGCGGAAGTCGAGGACAAATCCAAATACGAGACGGTCCTCCTCAAGCTCAACCAACACTTCAACATCGAGGTCAACGAGAGCTTCGAGAGATATGTCTTCCAGCAGCGCCTGCAAGGTAAGGATGAGCTCTTTCAGTCATTCCTTTCGCATCTCCGCATCTTCGCGCAGTCCTGCGGTTACGGCACCACCTCAGAGTCCATGATCCGGGACCAGATCGTTTTTGGGGTCACCTCGGGCACCCTACACCAGCAGCTTTTAAAAATAAAAGGCCTCACCTTAGCCTCCGCAATCGAAACCTGTGTCCTGCACGAAAACACGACTAGCCGCTCTGCACAATTTCAGGCGACCGAATCGGTGTGGCGGGGGTCCTACGCAGCCGGATCGGCGAGCCAGGTGCCCCATGAAGCCGAACGGGTCCAGGCGATCGAGTTCCTCCCGGCTCGCGGCCTGAACGACGTCGGCCATTTCGCGCGCTTTTCGTGGCCTCCCGCGCTTGTGCGCGCCAAAACCTACGGCAACACTGAGGGATGTGATCCGCAGGTGCACCCGATGCAAGACCGAACTGCGCATGCGCAGTGGCGCAACGAACGTCATGACATCACGACGTGCGGCAACTGTGGAGCTGCACATTTAAAGCTGCAATGTCCCGCAAGAACCCGACAATGCCTACGCTGTGGCAAGGTGGGCCACTACGCTGCTTACTGTCGAGCAGCTCAACCTGTCAATCTTCCACAATTCCGACAACCTCGCAGGGACGTTCAGACCATTCAGCCTCCCCATTATGAATCTTGCCCAGACGACATCCAGACCGGTGACACAGATGACCGAGACGCCTTCCGTGTTGCGGTCATTGATGGGATCCGAGTTAACACGATCAATCCGGGTGATGAATGGTGTGCCACCCTGACGGTCAACCCAAATTCGTCGCCCACCTACTAGACTGGACATATGAGACTGTTTATACATTGAAATCATGCAACCACTTTGTTAATATGTTTATGTTCTTATCGTTACAGGAATTCGTTTTATCGTTCAACATTTCCCCGTTCTTTGTTTATGGTACAACCTCGTTGTTATGTCACACCTGACATCGCCCCTTGTATATAGTTAAGCCCCATGTACATGCTATAAATATTGCACACACACACATTTAGCTACACTCAGTACACATCTCTATTTATAAACACGTAGGCACATAATCCTGTAAAAAAGGGGGATGTCATGATATTCAGATGAACATCACAGCACATACATACACACATAATGATGGACAGATCAACGGACCAATCAACACACAAAACACAACAGCCAATCACGGACAAGAGCATACACATTACAAAGCAGGGAACACGACACTTCCTGGGCACTCGAGCAGGAGAGAGTTCAGGGCAAAGACCTCATTGCCAGCCACTCAGAGGTTCACCATGTGCTGAATACCAGAGTTTACTATGTTTATAGTTCAATGAAATAAAACTGCGTTGTACCATACGCAACCGTGTTGGTTCGTCTGTGTGTCAGAGTACTCAACACTTCACCCATGGCATGTTTACTAAGACTCTTCATGGTGATTAGTGCCTTTATATCATTGTAACACACACGATAGAAGGCACAGCAACCAATGGTACCTGAAGGGAATCTGGGATACACAGGAGGCAAGAATTTGAGGATCGCAGAATTCTCAGAGGGTTCTGGAGGTGGAGGAACTACAGAGGTAGGGAACAGTGAGGCCAGGGAGTGGTTTGAACATATGGATGAGAAGTTTAAACTTGAAGCATTGTTGGATCTTGGAGCCGATGTAGATTAATGAGCAAAAAGGTGATGGGTGAAGGGGCACTGTGCGAATAGCTATGCCCAGAAAGAAGGAATAAATTTGCCTGTAGAAATGGATGTAGCTTGTTGTTAAACAATAGCCTCTATAAACATTGCAATCGAATAAAAAATATTTGTCCTTAGAGACATTGGTAGAAGTTTGCTAATCAGAATATGATGGCTGTGTTTTTCTGACATTGATGTAGTGTGGTTTGGCAATTTGATCAGTGTCACTCACGGATGCCGTGTGTAATAGGTAATAGTTTTCTCTCCCTGTGCTGACAGTTTATCCCAGCGCTTCGATTGAAGCCAACCTTTGCTCACAGTTATCATCTGCGTACAGGCAGGCTTCATTTTACAACAGGTAACCAAGAATAAATAAAGGTCGATGGCTTTCAGCTCCAATCACATTGGCCTTCACTGTGCTTAAATCAGAAAAAATTGCATCGGACACAAAATTATTGCCATTTCCTATATTTGCTGACTACATTTTCCAGTCAGTTTCTTTCAGCATACATTCACATTAAATACCCATATTCACTGAGTCTTGATTCTGCTCTCATATCAGAACCAGGTAGTTTGCAAAAACCTGTTTTAGTCTCGGTCCCTATGCAGGAACTAGCTAAGCATCAAGCTTTATAATAGAAACAACATTGAAAGGCTTTGATCTTTGAATAGTAATGTGAATTCAAGACGTGGTTTCTTTTTCTTTTTTCAATAATCACAGCAGAATTTTGTTTCTCCAGGTCCTGTGACCTTTCTGTCCCTTGTTGAGTATTCCTTGTGTCTCAAGTGTCTACCCCATTTGTTAGCCGATTACACTTCACCGGGAAAGATAATTGCAGTTAAAATTGAAGTCTTTAGACTGTGTCCTGCTGCTTTTTAATTGTGCAACAGAGGAGAGAGGTCAATTCTCACACATTCACCTCATGTTTGGAAGATTCATGTTGATCTAATGGGAAGTCGATATTTTAGTTCTGGAAAAGGGGTAGGATAATGCTAACAATCCATCAGGGACCTTTCTTTACAACGCAGCTGCTTTGCTCCGCTAGCTCAGAAACTGTGTAGTGATGTGGGAATCAGACGCTTTTTGCACAAACATATGGAGCAGCCTTCCTTTATTTCTTTTTTAAAAAAAAATATTTTATTCAAAATTTTTGGCCAACCATAACAGTACATTGTGTATCTTTTACACAGTAATATAACAATATAAATAACAATGGCCAGTTTTTTAAACAAGAAATAAATAATATATAAACAACATCAAAATTAAAAAAACAAAACTAAATGGCAACTGCCTTGTCCCAAATAAATACTCTCCAAAAATACAATTCAGCAGTCCAGTATACAATTACCTATAACAACAACCTATACATATTATACTTATACACTAACATCCCTGAGAGTCCTTCTGGTCCCCCCCCCCCCCCCGCCCCCCCCCCCCCCCCGCCCCCCCCTCCCTGGGTTGCTGCTGCTGTCTTCTTCTTTTCCATTCCCTCTATCTTTCTGTGAGGTATTCGACGAACGGTTGCCACCGTCTGGTGAACCCTTGAGCTGATCCCCTTAGGAGGAACTTAATCCGTTCCAGCTTTATAAACCCTGCCATGTCATTTATCCAGGTCTCCACACCCGGGGGCCTGGCTTCCTTCCACATCAACAGTATCCTGCGCCGGGCTACGAGGGACGCAAAGGCCAAAACATCAGCCTCTTTCGCCTCCTGCACTCCCGGCTCTTCTGCAACCCCGAATATAGCCAACCCCCATCTTGGTTCGACCTGGACCCCCACCACCTTCGAAAGCACCTTTGTCACCTCCACCCAAAACCCCTGTAGTGCCGGACATGACCAGAACATGTGGGTGTGATTCGCTGGGCTTCTCGAGCATCTCGCACACCTATCCTCTACTCCAAAAAATTTACTGAGCCGTGCTCCAGTCATATGCGCCCTGTGTAACACCTTAAATTGTATCAGGCTTAGCCTGGCACACGAGGACGATGAGTTTACCCTACTTAGGGCATCAGCCCACAGCCCCTCCTCAATCTCCTCCCCCAGCTCTTCTTCCCATTTCCCTTTCAGCTCCTCTACCATAATCTCCCCCTCGTCCCTCATTTCCCTATATATGTCTGATACCTTACCGTCCCCCACCCATGTCTTTGAGGTCACTCTGTCCTGCACCTCCTGCGTCGGGAGCTGCGGGAATTCCCTCACCTGTTGCCTCGCAAAAGCCCTCAGCTGCATATACCGGAATGCATTCCCTTGGGGCAACCCATATTTTTCAGTCAGCGCTCCCAGACTTGCAAACGTCCCATCTACAAACAGATCTCTCAATTGTGTTACACCTGCTCGTTGCCATGTTCCAAATCCCCCATCCATTCTCCCCGGAGCAAACCTATGGTTATTTATTTTCGGGGACCACACCGAGGCTCCCGTCTTTCCCCTATGTTGTCTCCACTGCCCCCAAATTTTCAGAGTAGCCACCACCACCGGGCTTGTGGTGTATTTCTTCGGTGAGAACGGCAATGGCGCCGTCACCATAGCTTGTAGGCTAGTCCCCCTGCAGGACGCCCTCTCCAATCTCTTCCACGCCGCTCCCTCCTCTTCTCCCATCCACTTACATACCATTGAGATATTGGCGGCCCAGTAGTACTCACTTAGGCTCGGTAGTGCCAGCACCCCCCCTATCCCTACTATGCTGCAAAAATCCCTTCCTCACTCTCGGGGTCTTCCCGGCCCACACAAAACTCATGATACTCTTCTCAATCCTTTTGAAAAAAGCCTTCGTGATCACCACCGGGAGGCACTGAAACACAAAGAGGAATCTCGGGAGGACCACCATTTTAACCGCCTGCACCCTTCCTGCCAGTGACAGGGATACCATGTCCCATCTCTTGAAATCCTCCTCCATCTGTTCCACCAACCGCGTTAAATTTAACCTATGCAATGTACCCCAATTCTTGGCTATCTGGATCCCCAAGTAGCGAAAGTCCCTTGTTACCTTCCTCAGCAGTAAGTCCTCTATTTCTCTGCTCTGCTCCCCTGGATGCACCACAAACAACTCACTTTTCCCCATGTTCAGTTTATATCCTGAAAATTCTCCAAACTCACCAAGTATCCGCATTATCTCTGGCATCCCCTCCGCCGGGTCCGCCACATACAACACCAAATCGTCCGCATACTGAGATACCCGGTGTTCTTCTCCTCCCCTGAGTACTCCCCTCCACTTCCTGGAACCCCTGAATGCTATTGCCAGGGGCTCAATCGCCAGTGAAAACAATAATGGGGACAGAGGACATCCCTGCCTCGTCCCTCTATGGAGCCGAAAATACGCAGACCCCCGTCCATTCATGACCACGTTCGCCATCGGGGCCCTATACAGCAGCTGTACCCATCTAATATACTCATCTCCAAAGCCAAATCTCCTCAACACCTCCCACAAATAATCCCACTCCACTCTATCAAATGCTTTCTCTGCATCCATCGCCACCACTATCTCCGCTTCCCCCTCTGGTGGGGGCATCATCATTACCCCTAGCAGCCTCCGTATATTCGTATTCAGCTGTCTCCCCTTCACAAACCCAGTTTGGTCCTCATGGACCACCCCCGGGACACAATCCTCTATCCTCATTGCCATTACCTTGGCCAGAATCTTAGCGTCTACGTTCAGGAGGGAAATAGGCCTAGAGGACCCGCATTGCAGCGGGTCTTTTTCCTTCTTTAGGAGAAGCGATATCGTTGTATCTGACATAGTCGGGGGCAGCTGTCCCCTTTCCCTCGCCTCATTAAAGGTTCTCATCAGTAGCGGGGCGAGCAAGTCCACATGTTTCCTGAAAAATTCAACTGGGAATCCATCCGGTCCCGGGGCCTTCCCCGCCTGCATGCTCCTAATTCCTTTCACTACTTCCTCCATTTCGATCTGTGCTCCCAGTCCCACCCTCTCCTGCTCCTCCACCTTAGGAAATTCCAGCTGGTCCAGAAAACACATCATTCTCTCCTTCCCATCCGGGGGCTGAGCTTCATATAATCTTTCATAGAATGCCTTGAACACTCCATTCACTCTCTCCGCTCCCCGCTCCATCTCTCCCTCCTCATCCCTCACTCCCCCTATTTCCCTCGCTGCTCCCCTTTTCCTCAATTGGTGGGCCAGCAACCTGCTCGCCTTCTCCCCATATTCGTACTGTACACCCTGTGCCTTCCTCCACTGTGCCTCTGAGTACCCGTTGTCAGCAAATCAAATTCTACGTGTAGCCTTTGCCTTTCCCTGTACAGTCCCTCCTCCGGTGCCTCCGCATATTGCCTGTCCACCCTCAGAAGTTCTTGCAGCAACCGCACCCGTTCCCTACTCTCCTGCTTTCCTTTATGTGCCCTGATTGATATCAGCTCCCCTCTAACCACTGCCTTCAGCGCCTCCCAGGCCACTCCCACCTGGACCTCCCCATTATCATTGAGTTCCAAGTACTTTTCAATGCACCCCCTCACCCTTAGACACACCCCCTCATCCGCCATTAGTCCCATGTCCATTCTCCAGGGTGGACGCCATTCTTTTTCCTCCCCTATCTCCAAGTCCACCCAGTGTGGAGCGTGATCCGAAATAGCTATAGCCGTATACTCCGTCCCCCTCACCTTCGGGATCAACGCCCTTCCCAAAACAAAAAAGTCTATTCGCGAATAAACTTTGTGGACATAGGAGAAAAACGAAAACTCTTTACTCCTAGGTCTGCTAAATCTCCATGGGTCTACTCCTCCCATCTGCTCCATAAAGTCTTTAAGCACCTTGGCTGCTGCCGGCCTCCTTCCAGTCCTGGACCTCGATCTGTCCAGCCCTGGTTCCAGCACCGTGTTAAAATCTCCACCCATTACCAACTTCCCCACCTCTAGGTCCGGGATACGTCCTAACATGCGCCTCATAAAGTTGGCATCATCCCAGTTCGGGGCATATACGCTCACTAAGACCACCGCCTCCCCCTGTAATTTGCCACTCACCATCACGTATCTGCCCCCACTATCCGCCACTATGGTCTTTGCCTCAAACATTACCCGCTTCCCCACTAGTATAGCCACCCCCCTGTTTTTCGCATCTAGCCCCGAATGAAACACCTGCCCCACCCATCCTTTGCGTAGTCTAACCTGGTCTATCAGTTTCAAATGCGTCTCCTGTAACATAACCACATCTGCCTTAAGTTTCTTAAGGTGTGCGAGTACCCGTGCCCTCTTTATCGGCCCGTTCAGCCCTCTCACATTCCACGTGATCAGCCGGGTTGGGGGGCTCTTTACCCCCCACTTGTCGATTAGCCATCCCCTTTTATCCAGCTCCTCACCCGGTTCCCACACAGCTGTGTGTCCCCCAGGCGGTGCCCTCCCGCCCGCCCACCCCACCCCATACCAGCTCCCTCTTCTCCCCAGCAGCAGCAACCCAGTAATTCCCCCCTCCCACTTCCCCCGCTAGATCCCCCACTAGCGTAGTTACACCCCCCATGTTGCTCCCAGAAGTCAGCAAACTCTGGCCGACCTCGGCTTCCCCCCATGACCTCGGCTCGCACCGTGCGACGCCCCCTCCTTCCTGCTTCCCTATTCCCGCCATAATTATCATAGCGCGGGAACAAAGCCCGCGCTTCCCTTTTGGCCCTGCCCCCAATGGCCAACGGCCCCAGCTCCTCCACCTCCCTTCCTCCCTCCCCCACAACCTGTGGAAGAAAGAAAAGTTACCGGGTCGCAGGATTAACAACATAAAAATCATCTCTCCCCCCTTTTTCCCCCCTCTTCGTCCCCCATATTCGCCCCACCACTTTGTTTCAAATGTTCTTTTTTAATAACCCGCTTATTCCAATTTCTCTTCAACAATAAATGTCCACGCCTCATCCGCCGTTTCAAAGTAGTGGTGCTTCCCTTGATATGTGACCCACAGTCTTGCCGGCTGCAGCATTCCAAATTTAATCTTCTTTTTATGAAGCACCGCCTTGGCCCGATTAAAGCTTGCCCTCCTTCTCGCCACCTCCGCACTCCAGTCTTGATATACGCGGATCACCGCGTTCTCCCACCTACTGCTCCGAGTTTTCTTCGCCCATCTGAGGACCATCTCTCTGTCCTTAAAACGGAGGAATCTCACCACTATGGCTCTGGGAATTTCTCCTGCTCTCGGTCCTCGCGCCATCACTCGGTATGCTCCCTCCACCTCCAACGGACCCGTCGGGGCCTCCGCTCCCATTAACGAGTGCAGCATCGTGCTCACATATGCCCCAACGTCCGCCCCTTCTGCACCTTCAGGAAGACCAAGAATCCTTAAATTCTTCCTCCTCGCATTATTCTCCAGCACCTCCAGCCTTTCCACACATCGTTTATGGTGTGCCTCGTGCATCTCCGTCTTCACCACCAGGCCCTGTATATCGTCCTCGTTCTCGGCAGCCTTTGCCTTCACGACCCGAAGCTCCCGCTCCTGGGTCTTTTGCTCATCTTTTAGCCCTTCAATCGCCTGTAATATCAGGGCCAACAGCTGCTTCTTCATCTCCTTTTTAAGCTCTTCCACGCAGCGTTTCAAAAACTCGTGTTGTTCAGGGCCCCATATTAAATTGCCACCTTCCGACGCCATCTTGGTTTTTGCTTGCCTTCCTTGCCACTGCTCTAAAGGATCCACCGCAATCCGGCCACTTTCCTCTCCTTTTTCCATCCGTATCCATGGGGGATTCCCTTCTGGTTTACCGCACAGTGCTTTTAGCCGTTAAAATTGCCGTGGGGGCTCTTATTAATAGCCCAAAAGTCCATTCCACCGGGAGCTGCTGAAACGTGCAACTTATCTGGTCATCGCCGCACCCGGAAGTCCCTTCCTTTCTTCACCTTTAGAAGGATGCAACCTATGTCAACATCAGAATAAAAGATCTAGGAACGTAAGAACAGGAACAGGTCATTCAGCCCATCGAGCCTGCTCTGCCATTCTATACGATCATGGTTGATCAGATACTTTAATGCCTTTTACATTTACCTTACTGTTAATCAGAAATCTATCAATCTCTACCTTAAACATACTCACTGACTGAGCTTCCGCAGCCCTCAGGGATAGAGAATTCTGAAGATTCCCAATCATCTGAATATGGCAATTTCTCCTCACCTCGATCCTAAGTGGTAGCCCCTTTGTTTTGAAATTGTGCCCCTTGAACTAGAAATGAAATTAAAATCGCTTATTGTCACTAGTAGGCTTCAATGAAGCTACTGTGAAAAGCACCTAGTTGCCACATTCCGGCGCCTGTTCGGGGAGGCTGGTATGGGGATTGAACCGTGCTGCTGGCCTGCCTTGGTCTGCTTTAAAAGCCAGCGATTTAGCCCAGTGAGCTAAACCAGCCCCTCCCTTCCCACACAAGGGAAACATCTTACCTGCATACACCCTGCCTATTCCTTTCAGTTTTTGGTTGGTATCACCTTTCATCCTTTCAAAATCTAGAGAATACAGGCCCAGTTTGTCCAATCTCTCTTCGTAAGACAGTCACACCGTTCCAGGAACAAGTCTGGTGAACCTTTGTTGCACTCCCTCTATGGCAATAATCTAATAATATTCTGCTGATGCAGGTTGCTTAGTGTACCAATGTACAACAACAAAGGTATTCGGACGAGGGCTTGGGTTTTCCTGCTCAACCTGTGCTGCTCCATCAAGGAGAAAGCCAGGAGGAAAATTGTTAGCGGTGTCATCACAAATATCTTGACTTCACTGAGGTCCAATAATTTTATCAATATTGCCATTATCATTTACTTCTTTAAATGGGGACACAGTGGCGAAGTGGTATTTTCACTGGACTAGTAATCCAGAGACCCAGGGAAACATACTGGGGACCCAGGTTCGAATCCCACCACAGCAGATGGTGAAATTTGAATTCAACAAAAATCTGGAATTAAAAGCTCATGATGACCATGTCTTAAATCCCATCTAATTCACTTCTGCCCTTTAGGGAAAGGAAATCTGCTGTCCTTACTTTCAGAATCCAGACCGACAGCAGTCTTAAACAGCTTCAGTTCGAAGGCACATAGCCACATCCCATGAATGAATACAAAAAAAAAATCATTGGCCTGTCTCGGGTCACCTATCCTGTGTTTGCGTCTGGGTGCCACACTTCAGAAGAATGTTAAAACGGGGGGATTTAATAAGTGGTATCAAAGGTGAGATACCACCTTTGATGCACGATCAATTGCACAGTTGGGTACAACTGTGGCTTTATTACAGTTAGATGCGAGGCCTCCTGCTGCAGCTGGCGAAATGGCTGGGCACTGGAGGTCATGCATATTTATACATTTCTCCCTGGGCGGAGTCAGCCGGCAGGAGCTACCGGTGAGCCTGTAGTGCAGGTCCTACCTTACATCTACAATTACAGTGGATCACCACATTCACCCCCTGTTAAAAATGAGTCCGACGGGGGTGACGTGAAACTATATACGATTAGTGGAATTATGTACAGTGGTAGGGAAAGAAAAGTCCATGTTGACGGTCCGAAGTCCATCAAAGGTTCAGCCGGTCCGGTGCTTTGGTGCTTCGTTGGGATCGGTGTAACAGTGGCGGCGAAGTCAGTGCTGGCGGTGGTGGAGGTGGCCCCGATGTCGGTGGTGGCGTTTCTGATGCTGGCCAGTCATCGGGGAACTCCGGGAGCGTGCGGAAGTCCTCTTCATCCTCTTGTGCGGAAAAGGGAAGGGGGGGGGGTGGTCTGGTGGGGTCAATATTGGCGTCGCAGTGGGAGGTGGGGTGGGGGGGCGCATTGGTGGGGGGAGGGTTGTTGGGGTGGAACCTGACGGTGCCAGGTCCCTGAGTGAGACAGTATCTTGGCGGCCGTCGGGGAACTCAACGTAGGCATATTGAGAGTTGGCGTGGAGCAGGTGAACCCTGTCCACCAAGGGGTCCGCCTTGTGGATTCGGACATGCCTACGGAGAAGGACTGGTCCTGGAGCAGCGAGCCAAGTCGGGAGCAACACCCCTGATGTGGACTTCCTGGGGAAGGTAAAAACACGTTCATGGGGTGTGTTATTCGTGGCGGTGCACAATAGTGACCGGATGGAGTGCAGAGCGTCAGGGAGGACCTCCTGCCAGCGAGAGGCTGGGAGGTTCCTGGACCATAGGGCCAGCTGGACTGCCCTCCAAACCGTCCCATTCTCCCGTTCTACTTGCCCGTTTCCCCGGGGGTTGTAGCTGGTCGTCCTGCTGGAGGCTATACCCCTGCTGAGCAGGAACTGACGCAGCTCATCGCTCATGAATGAGGATCCCCTGTCACTGTGGATGTAGGCGGGGAAACCGAACAGAGCGAAGATGGTGCTGGGGGACTTGATGATGGTGGCAGACGTCATATTGGGGTATGGGATGGCGAAGGGGAATCTGGAGTACTCATCGACCACACTGAGAATATACGTGTTACGGTCGGTGGAGGGGAGGGGCCCTGTGAAATCCACGCTGAGAAGTTCAAAGTTGTGGGAAGCCTTCACCAGGTGCGCACGGTCTGGCCGGTAGAAGTGCGGCTTGCACTCCGCACAGACCTGGCAGTCCCTGGTGACTGTCCTTACTTCCTCGACGGAGTAGGGCAGATTGCAAGCTTTGACCAGATGGTACAATCGAGTGACCCCCGGGTGACAAAGGTTGTCGTGTAGGGCCCGGAGTTGGTCCACTTGTGCGCTGGCACATGTACCTCGGGAGAGGGCGTCTGGGGGCTCGTTGAGTTTATCGGGGCGATACAAGATCTCGTAATTATAGGTGGAGGGTTCGATTCTCCACCGCAAGATTTTATCATTTTTGATCTTGCCCCGCTGTGTGTTATTGAACATGAAGGCTACCGACCGTTGGTCCGTAAGGAGAGTGAATCTCTTACCGGCCAAGTAATGTTTCCAATGCCGCACAACTTCATCGACAGCTTGAGCTTCCTTCTCGACGGATGAGTGTCGAATTTCAGAGGCATGAAGGGTGCGGGAAAAGAATGCCACGGGTCTGCCTGCCTGGTTTAGGGTGGCGGCAAGGGCGACGTCTGAAGCGTCGCTTTCTACTTGGAAAGGCAGTGACTCATCCACTGCGCGCATCCCGGCCTTGGCGATGTCTGCTCTGATACAGGCGAAAGCATGTTGTGCCTCAGCCACAAGGGGGAATTGGGTGGACTGCATGAGTGGGCGGGCCTTGTCCGCATAGTTTGGGACCCACTGAGCATAGTAGGAAAAGAACCCCAGGCAACGTTTGAGGGCCTTGGGGCAGTGGGGGAGGGGAAGTTCCATGAGGGGGCGCATGCTCTCGGGGTCGAGCCCGAGAAGTCCGTTTTGGACTACATAGCCGAGAATGGCTAACCGGGTCGTGCTGAACACACACTTCTCTTTGTTGTAGGTCAGGTTGAGAAGGGTGGCAGTGCGGAGGAATTTATCGAGGTTGACATCGTGGTCCTGCTGGTCATAGCCGCAGAAGGTGACATTATCTAAGTATGGAAAGGTGGCCCGCAAACCGTACTGGTCGACCATTTGGTCCATCTCTCTTTGGAAGACCGAGACCCCATTTGTGACACCAAAAGGGACCCTAAGGAGGTGGTAGAGGCGACCGTCCGCCTCAAAGGCCGTGTATGGACGGTCCGACTTCCGGATGGTGAGCTGATGGTAGGCGGATTTCAGGTCAATTGTTGAGAAGACCCAGTACTGCGCAATCTGATTGACCATATCAGATATGCGAGGGAGGGGGTACGCGTCGAGCTGCGTGTACCGATTGATTGTCTGGCTGTAGTCCACGACCATCCTGTATTTCTCCCCAGTTTTAACCACTAACACTTGGGCTCTCCAGGGGCTGTTGCTGGCCTCAATAATACCCTCCTTAAGCAGCCGCTGGACTTCGGACCTGATGAAGGTCTTGTCCTGGGTGCTGTACTGTCTGCTCCCAGTGGCAACGGGCTTGCAATCCCCAGTGAGGTTTGCAGAAAGGGAGGGGGGATCGACCTTGAGGGTTGCAAGGCCGCAAACGGTAAGGGGAGGTAAGGGCCCGCCGAATTTGAGGGTGAGGCTCTGGAGGTTACATTGGAAGTCCAGGCCCAACAGGAGTGCAGCGCAGAGATTAGGAAGGACATAGAGGCGGAAGTTACTAAATTCTACGCCCTGGACCGTGAGGGTGACTGTACAAAAGCCTCGGATCGGGACGGAGTGGGATCCGGAGCCTAGGGAGATCCTTTGATTGGCAGGGTGGACCGCGAGGGAGCAGCGCCTTACCGTATCTGGGTGAACAAAGCTTTTGGTGCTCCCGGAGTCCAGCAGGCACGAGGTCATGTGGCCATTGATTTTAACCGTCGTCGACGCGGTGGGCAGGTTGTGCGGGCGGGATTGGTCCAGCGTCATCGAAGTGAGCTGCGGGTAGCCACCGGATGCTCCGGGTGGCGAGCGGGTGCGGTTCCGATGTCGAGATGTCCGGGGACCCTGTGGGGAACAAGATGGCGGCGCCCATGGTGCGCACATTGCGGGGTCGGGACAAGATGGTGGCGCCCATAGTGCACACATTGCGGGGTCGGGACAAGATGGTGGCGCCCATTGGTGCACATGGACCTGGGAGGAAAAGATGGCGGCTCCCATTGTGCGTCTGGAGTGGGGGAGGGGGCGATAGCGGGCGCGATCGCAGCAACTGCGCGGGCGCGATTGCAGCGACTGCGCGGGCCTGGCACACAGCCGCGAAGTGGCCCTTTTTACAAACTGCAGTGCGGGCCGGGCAGTGTTGGTGGGGGTCCTTCTGCTGACCGCAGAAGTAGCAGCGGGGACCGCCGGGTTGCGCGGATTGGCGTGCGGCGCAGGCCTACTGCGAAGGCAGGGCCCCTGCTGAGGAGGTCGTCGGCGGGGTCCAAGAAGGGTAGGAAGGGGTAGAAGGGTGTCCAGCATGGCGGGAGAGGTATGATTGTACGTTAAGGGATGTGACCGTCATGGAGAGCACCAAGGTTTTCGTCTCCGCCAGTTCGAGCGTGGCCCCTTCCAGCAATCGTTCTCGGATGCGGTCCGACCCAATCCACGTCATGAAGGCATCGCGCATGAGGAGATTCGCGTGTTTGGCAGCCGTGACGGCCTGACAGTCACAGTCCCGGACAAGTGGAATGAGGCCCGCCAGAAGTCTTCGATGGACTCACCAGGTTGTTGCGAGCGGGTGGCGAGTACATGCCTGGCGGAGAGCGTGTTCGCCTTCTGTGTGGAGTGTTCTTTGAGGAGTTCCATTGCTTTTGTGTAAGTCGCGACGTCTTGGATCAACGGGAACACGCTGGAGCTCAGTCTGGAGTACAGGACGTTTATCTTCTGAGCCTCTGTTGGCGCGGGGTCCGCCGCGTTGATGTAAGCCTAAAACCATGCTAGCCAGTGAGCAAAGTCTTTCCTGGCGTCGGCCGAGTGAGGATCCAGCTGCAGGCGATCGGGCTTAATTCTGATATCCATTCTGTGGAAAATCTGACTGTAATAAATTGATGCACGATCAATTGCACAAAGACGAAAGTTGGGTACAACTGTGGCTTTATTACAGTCAGATGCGTGGCCTCCTGCTGCAGCTGGTGAAATGGCAGGGCACTGGAGGTCATGCATATTTATACAGTTCTCCGTGGGCTGAGCCAGCCGGCAGGAGCTACCGGCGAACCTGTAGCGCAGGTCCTGCCTTACATCTCCTATTACAGTGGTTCACCACAAGGCTTCAGTTGTACTGAGAGACAAGGGGCGGGAATCTCCCAGCCCTGGGCCGGGCCGGAGAATCCCTGCGACCAGGCCACGCCGCCACGACGCCGGCACGCGATTCTCCGCAGAGCGGAGAATCGACGCCATTAGCGCCGGTGTGGTTGGCACGCGCCGGTCGCGGGCCGCTCTACCCGGCCGGCCCGCCGATTCCCTGACCGGGATGGGCCCCGCGGCTGTCGTGGTAACGCTAAGTCCTGCCGGCGCTGTCCACACTTGCTCTCAGCCAGCGGGAACTCGGTGTGGAAGGGTTGGGTGATGACCTGTGGCGCGGGTGCGGGGGGGGGGGCCTCCGATGTGGCCTGGCCCGCGATCGGGGTCCACCGATCGGCGGGCCGGTCTCTCTGGCTGAGGGACTCATTTCCTATGCGCCGGCCATGTTGCGTCGGGGCCGGCGCGTTCAAGGAAGCCAATGCGCATGCGCGGATCCTCGCCCTCTGTCGGGGCCAGAATTAGTCCTGGGAGCGGCCCATTCATGCCGTCGTAAAACGTGACGCCGTGTACGACAGCGTGGACTGTGCCGCGGGATGAGAAAATCCCGCCCAAGAGCACAGAAGTTTAAAATGAGAATTAATACAGGTGTTCATAATTACGAAGGTTCTGATTAAACAAAAAGAAATTGTCGGGAAGCTGGGTAACCAGGGGACACAGATTGAAGGTAATGGGGCAAAGGGGAGAGAAGGTGATTTTTTTTAATGCAGTGAGTTGTTATATGCTAAAATGCACCATCCAAAAGGGTGGCAGAGGCAGATTCGATAGTAATTTTCAAGTGGAAACTGGATAAATAGTTGAAAAAGAAACATTTGCAGGGCTATTGAGAACGAGCAGGGAGCTGGAAACACTTTGGTGGCTCCTTTAAAGTCAGCCCAGGAATTTTCAGCTGAATGGTTTCCTTCTGTGCTCTGTAATTCTGTTGTTTCACTGAACTTTACTCTCTTCTTCCAAACTTACAAGCATACCATTCGTCATGCTCTTCATTCTTCCTGCATTGTTACTGCATTGGAATAAGACTCATCAATCTTCTGTCACAAATATTGAGTATTTTTTATCACAGCATATGGGTTTCTGACTACGCTGTATTTAAACCGGTAAAGCTTCAAAATGGCTTTGATGAAGAAAGATTTGCTCATCAAAATGGCTACTGCAAGTATTATACATGATTACAAAGGATGTACAGCACAGAAACAGATTATTTGGCCCAACCAGTCCATGTCGGAGGTAATGCTCTTTTCAAGAAAATACTCCCATCCTTTCACATCTAAATCTATCATCATAACTATCTATTCCTTTCTCTGCCTGCCTACTCTTCCCTTAAATGTATCCAGACTATTTTCTTCAACCACTCCCTGTGGTAGCGAGTTTCTAATTCTCACCATACTTTGGCCAAAGAGTTTCTTCTGAGTTCACCATTGGATTTCTTGATGATACATTATATCGATGGCCTCATTATGAAGTGCTTCAAGAGGTTAGTCATGGGAAACATCAACTCCATATTCCCAGTTTGCCTTGATCCACTGCATTTCGCATACCTCCGCAACCGGTCCACAGCAGACGCCATATTCCTGGCCCTACACCCATCCCTGGAGCATCTTGACAACAGGGATTCCTACGTCAGATTCCTATTTATTGACTACAGCTCTGCTTTCAACACCATAATTCCAGCCAAGCTCATATCAAAACTCCAAAACCTAGGCCTTGGCTCCTTCCTCTGCAACTGGATCCTCAACTTCCTGACCTATTTCCCACAATCAGTAAGGATCAGTAACGGCGTTCAAAAGGCACCTTGACAAATACATGGATAGGATGGGTATAGAGGGATACGGCACAAGGAAGTGCTGAGGGTTTTGGCCAAGGTTGGTATCATGACCGGTACAGGCTTGGAGGGCCGAATGGCCTGTTCCTGTGCTGTATTGTTCTTTGTTCTCTTTGTTCTTGTTCTTTGATAAACACCAGTACCTCCTTCACGATAGTGCTCAATACTGGGGCCCCGCAAGGCTGAGTACTTAGCCCCTGACTATACTCCCTGTACACACACAACTGTGTGACAAAATGTGGCTCCAACTCCATCTACAGGTTTGCTGATGACACGACCATAGTGGGTTGGATCTTGAACAACGATGAGTCAGAGTACAGGATGGACATAGAGAACCTAATGGAGTGGTGTAACGACAACAATCTCTCCCTCAATGTCAGCAAAACTAAGGAGCTGGTCATTGACTTCAGAAAGCGAAGTATAATACACACCCCTGTCTGCATCAATGGTGCCAAGGTGGAGATGGTTGACAGCTTCAAATTCCTAGTTGTGCACATCACCAAAAATCTGTTTTGGTCTACCCATGTCGCGCTACGACCAAGAGGGCGCAACAGTGCCGATACTGTCTTAGAAAACTAAGGAAATTCGGCATGTCCATATTGACTCTTACCAATTTTTACAGATGCACCATAGAAAGCATCCTACCTGGCTGCATCACAGCCTGGTATGGCCCAAGACCGTGAGAAACTTCAGAGAGTCGTGAACACAGCCCAGTCCATCACGTGAACCTGCCTCCCATCCATTGACTCTGTCTACACCTCCAGCTGCTTTGGGAAAGCAGACAGCATAATAAAAGACTCCTCTCACCTGGATTATTCTCTCTTCCAACCTCTTCCATCGGGGAGGAGATACAAAAGTTTGAGAACACACTCTAACAGGTTCAAAAACAGCTACTTCCCTGCTGTTACCAGACTCCTAAACAACCCTCTTATGGACTGACTGATCTCTCACACATCTTCTCTACTGAGTAGTACTACACTCCTGCATGCATCACCCAATGTCTCTGTCTATGTATTTACATTGTGTATTTATCGTATGTCCTATGTTTTTTCACACATGGAACAATCTATCTGGACTGTATGCAGAACAATACTATTCACTGTACCTCGGTACACGTGACAATAAATCAAATCAAATTTATTTAAACCCTTCCCAAGAGGAATCTGTAATAACCAGCATGGGACATATTGTGTGGGGATGATTGTTTACCCCATACTCCTCGAGGAGTGCGAGCTGCCCAGCTCAAGGTGGGGATCTTACCTGTACTTGTATAAAAGGTCAGCCAGTGTGGAACCAACCAACAGAGAGATAGGGTACCCAGTGATGTTTAATTGGGCCTCTTGTATAGATGCTGTTTAAATAAATGTAATTCTATCAAAACCTTCCTCTCAAAATCTTTCAGAATTTTAAAGACCTCCAGGAGGTCATCTCCAGCCTTCCTTTTTCAAGCGAAATGAGACCTGGACTATGTTGAACTTCATTAGCCAATTATTTGCCTATTCTACAAATTTATTAGTGTCCTTCAATTTTCTGCAATGCTCCTCGGTATTGAAACAATGTGCTGGAAACATGACTTCCATTTCTTTGGCTCCACACAGAATATGTGTAAGAAAAAGCCCAATCAGTGCTTCCAAACACCCTGCTATCCAACCGCACTTTGCTGTTTTTTGGCTGCCGTGAGTTTCTCCCGTCCGAGGCTGCGTTAAGTGGGTATTCCTGCTGGTAAACTTCAGCTCATCAGTAGGAAATTTTGTCGATCAGATCCATCACCCCCCCTTCTGGCTCCCCCTCCTCTTTCGACTCTCCCCCCCAACCTTCCTTCTACCTGGCAGGTCCTCCCCGGACTCAACCATGGACCACTCATAACTGCTGGTGTCTCCCAGTCCAATGGAGTAGGACAGTGTGGCACCTTGTACTCCCCTGGCACCGAGGCACCATGGTACTTCCAGCCTGGCACCTTGGCAGTGCCAGCCTGTCACCCTGGCACTGTAGGGAGCCTGGGTGGCACTTCCTGGGTGCCAGGCTGGCATTGCTAGGGTGCCAGGCTGGCATTGCCAGGGTGCCCAGGTGGCACTGCCAGGGTGACAGGCTGGCACTGCCAAAGTGCCAGGCTGGAAGTACCATGGTGCCTCAGTGCCAGGGGAGTACAAGGTGCCACACTGTCCTACTCCATTGGACTGGGAGACACCAGCAGTTATGAGTGGTCCATGTTTGCATGGACCAGTACTCTACATGCCCTGGCTGGGCCTCCCAGTGTGGCTGGTGAGTCATTTAAATAATCTGTAAAGCGATTTTGGGCTCGAGTGCAATTCAGCCATTGCACCCGGATCCGCCTTGGGCGCACCAGGGTCGCTAAATGGATTTAAATGTTCACACATTTTTCAACATGAAAGCAGGCGAAGTAGCCTCCATCACTGTGATGTTTTTGGTATACGACAGACCCTGAAACATGGACGTTGACACAGGAGCCTCTGTCATGCTGATAGGAGAACACGCATTTACAAGAACGAGTCTGAGGGGTACTGCTGCAAAACTAACAACTTAAACAGGAGAAGCAATCAAGATAAAGGGGATTACCACATCCTGTAAGCTATTAGCCACAGTCTGCTCAGCTCCCAATAGTAATAGTATCAGGCAAAGGGTCAAGCCGTTTGGGCATTGTTTGGCTCAAAGTAATCAAGTTAAACTGGATGGAAATCTTCCAAGTATGGGAAGAGGGACTGCCTGAGTTAATGAAGATGCATGAGAACATTTTCTGTGACGATTTAGGTAAAATAAAAGGCCTCCAGGTCAAGATCTATGTAGGTCCAGAGGAAAATCCTTTTTAGAGTGAGACCTGTACCATATGCCTTGCGAAAAATGTTGGCCATGAAATTCAGGAGATTGGAAAAACTGGGAATTATCCAATAAATTCAATTTGCGGAGTGGACAACACTCATAATCCCCATGATAAAGCCTGACAAGACTGTCCGCATCTATGGAGACGACAAATTAACAGTTAATCAGGCTGCCAAGTTATAAAAATATCCAATCCCCAAGATTGAAGACGTGTATGCAAAGCTGGCTGGAGATCAAAAGAGAAAATGCTGGAAAATCTGGAAACTGGCTGGAAATCAGTCTTATACAAAGCTCGATATAAGCCATGCATATCAGAAATGTGCGTTAGATGAGGCATCTCGAGGTTATATGATAAGTATGTGCAAAGGTTTGTTTCACTATATGCACCTACGCTTTGGTGGGTCGTCAGCATGTGCTATTTTCCAAAAAGCAATGGAAAGTCTATCGCAATGTCTGCCATGAGTCTCAGTGTACCTGGATGATGTTTTTATAACTGAATCGTCAGAAGCTGAGCACCTAGCTAACTTAGAGGAAGTGCTAAAGAAATTTCAAGAGGCTGGAGTATGCCTTGAAAGAAAAATGTACTTTTCAAACCACTGAGGTAGTCTGTCTCGGGTATTGCATAGATGTACAAGGATTTACACCCCATGGAAGACAAGATCAGAGCAATAAAGAATGCACAAGCCCCCTGAAATGTATCTGACCACATGGACTTTTGGCATGTTTCTAATGTGCTGTCACAGGCAAGGTACAGCTGTATAGTCTTTCTATTTGGAGTCAACTGTAAGTTAATATCTGACTCTGGGGTCTCAACCTCAAAACAAATGCTTCAGCCACCATTTCTCTTTCAAAATCTGAAACTTCTCTCAATTACCAATGCTTCCCTGCATGTAATTTGCATGCACTGACCCTTGGAAACAACACCCTAACCTAGGCCCTAACCCTATCCCTATAACCGCACCTAACCTTTGGTCAATCTACCTAACCTGCACATCTTTGGACTGTTGCCCAAAGTGAGGCACAGGATAATAAAGGCTGGGCAAGTGAGCCAGTGCCTTAGAGATGGAACCATACTATATACGAAAAGATGCATTGTATTGCAAAGATGGCATCATACTTTGAGGATCCAGAGTAGCCATCTGTGCACCAGGAAGGGTGTTGCTCCTAAATGAATTGCACGTGCCCATCCAGGTAAATCTAGGATGAAGATACTCGCCAGGAGTTATGTATGGTGGCCTGACATTGATAGTCTGGAGAAGTGCCAAATGCAACAGCCTCACTGCACTATTAGGAATGACCTGAGAATGGGTACGTGTTTATGTGGGGTCATTTTTGGGCACAAAGTATTTGCTCCGTGTTGCTGCCCATTCGAAGGGGATGAAAGTGTTTGAAACAAAGTTTATGATGTCGCAAGCCACAATTGAGAAATTGCATCAATGTTTTTGAACCACGGGATACCTGGGGCGAAATTCTCCGTTATCGGCGGAAAGTCCGCCGATCGGCGCAAAAAACGGCGCAAATCCCACTTGCGTCACGTCATAAAAATGGGACAATAGTCTCCGGCCCGAAATGGGCTAGCAGCGACGTAACGGGATCCGCGCTTGCGCAGTGGTTCACGCCGTGCAGCGTCATACGCGCTGCACGGCGTGACGGCTCATAAGGCCGCGCAGCTCCCCCCCAACCGACCGGAACACCCGACCGCAACACCCGACTGGATGGCTGGCCGTCGCTCAGCCCCGAGCTTCGAGTCACGCGATGTGGAGGCGCTCCTGGACGCGGTGGAGCAGAGGAGGGACGCCCTGTATCCCGGGCACGGCCGCAGAGTTGCCCCACGCCACAGCCGGCGTCTGTGGAGGGAAGTGGCAGAGGCTGTCACCGCTGTGGCCCTGACACCACGGACAGGCACCCAGTGCCACAAGAAGGTGAACGACCTCGTCAGAGCAGGCAGGGTGAGCCTCCCCCATATCCCCCATATCCCCCCCTCCCCATATCCCCCCTCCCCCATATCCCCCTCCCCATATCCCCCATATCCCCCCTCCCCCATATCCCCCATATCCCCATATCCCCCCTCCCCCATATCCCCCCCTCCCCCATATCCCCCATATCCCCCCTCCCCATATCCCCCCTCCCCCATATCCCCCATATCCCCCCTCCCCCATATCCCCCATATCCCCCCCTCCCCTATATCCCCCATATCCCCAAGTGAATCCAGCCCTAACCTTAACCTCTGCAATGCACGCGCAACCGATGGCGTGCATTCATATACCTGCCTAACACTGTTGCATTTTACCCCTGCCACCACCCCCCCCCCCCCCACAGGAGAAGCGCGCACACAACAATAGGGAGCATGTGAGGACTGGAGGAGGGCCCGCTGATGAGAGGCCACTGACCGTACACGAGGAAAAGCCCCTGGAACTGGCTGGCGGACCTGAGGACCGGGAGGTTGCTGATGCAGAGGTCGGGGGCCCACCAGCAAGTGAGCCACCGACAGCCCATCCCCATATCCCCCCTCCCCTATATCCCCCTCCCCCGTATCACCTGATCACTGCCTGATGTCTAACCATGCATGCTTCATTGTGTATCGCAGGACCAAACGTCCAGGCACCCATCCCCGCAGATGCACACCGCCCGCAGGATGCCCCTCGGAGACCACAGGAGACGGAGAGACCCGGACCCTCCAGCATGCGACGCCCGCAGGATGCCCCTCGCACACCACGGGAGACGGAGAGACCCGGACCCTCCAGCATGCGACGCCCGCAGGATGCCCCTCGGAGACCACGGGAGACGGAGAGACCCGGACCCTCCAGCATGCGACGCCCGCAGGATGCCCCTCGGAGACCACGGGAGACAGAGAGACATGGACCCTCCAGCATGCGACGCCCGCAGGATGCCCCTCGCACACCACGGGAGACGGAGAGACCCGGACCCTCCAGCATGCGACGCCCGCAGGATGCCCCTCGGAGACCACGGGAGACGGAGAGACCCGGACCCTCCAGCATGCGACGCCCGCAGGATGCCCCTCGGAGACCACGGGAGACAGAGAGACCCGGACCCTCCAGCATGCGACGCCCGCAGGATGCCCCTCGCACACCACGGGAGACGGAGAGACCTGGAGCAACAGGGAGACGACACCCCCGTCACGTGCGGGAGCGACCTCCCAGCGATGAGGGGGGCAGCCACAGGCCCCCGTCACATCCGAGCCAGGACACCACTACCCAGGACACCACTACCCAGGACACCACTATCCAGGACACCCCTACCCGGGACAGCACTACCCAGGACACCCCTACCCGGGACAGCACTACCCGGGACAGCACTACCCAGGACACCCCTACCCGGGACAGCACTACCAGGGACAGCACTACCCAGGACACCCCTACCCGGGAAGACGAAATACCGGACAGTGACTCAGAGTGGATGGGTGGAGACGAACCCCCACCCCAAAGTGCCATGGAGTCAGAGTGGGACGAAGAGCACGACACAACGCCACTGCTGTCACCAACACCCTCCACCATCGCAGAAACACTCACCACGGTTGGGCACTTTAGTGATGAGGCGTCTGGTACACTCACTGGTGCGCACAACACAGCCGTCCCGGTACAGCAGGTGGAGGTAGGAGCAGCAGAGGGACCGGGCGGTCGGAGGGCAGCCCAGGCCAAGAGAACATCTGCCGCCCAGATGGATCCCGGGTTCCTGCAGTTACCACACCCACACATAGATCCGATGCAACCACCGACCCGGAGACGAGCGAAGAGGGTGACGGGTGGCTTGTGGCGGCTGCGGTCGCAGTTGGAGGAGTCCACCCGCGTCCAGGAGCTGGGAGTGGTCCCGGTCATGCGTGCCACCCAGGCTGACACCGCACGGGTGGCGTCCGCGGTGGAGGCAATGGTTGCGACGGTGTCAGACACGGGGAACGGTTTGCGAGGCCTGGGGCCTTCCGTGCAGGCGGCGTCTGTGGCCCAGGAAATGGCTGCCCTCTCACAGGAGGCCATGAGCCAGTGCCAGCGGCAGATGGCAGAGGCGCTCAACGCCATAGCCCAGTCTCAGCAAGCCATGGCCCAGTCTCAGCAGGCCATAGCCCAGTCTCTGCAGGCCATGGCCCAGTCTCTGCAGGCCATGGCCCAGCCTCAGCAAGCCATCGCTGAGGGCATCGGCGCCAGTGGCCATGTGCGAGCCGGCGTCGCACTGTCACAGACAGGGTTTGACAACCCCCTGGGCTCCATGGCTGCAAACCTGCAGACCCCTGTCGATACCAGCACGGGCCTCCAGGACTGGCAGCGCCAGATGTCGGGGGGGGCGTCGGATGGCCAGTCCGTTCGCATCCCCCACCCATGTAGAGGCCTGGGGGCCATCGGGCACCCCGAGGGAGGAGGAGGTGGTGTGGTCTGTCCCGGCTCCCTCTGTAGGGGAGGTCCCGGTACACCGCGACACCTCGGACTACCCCCCTTCCGTCCCAGGTGCATCGGGTGGGCAACGGGCAGGACAGGCTGGCAGCTCGCCATCCCAGTCGCCCGGGCCGCAGCCTGGCACATCTAGGCCAGGACGCCCCAGGAAACGGCCGCCAAAGGGATCCAGTGTCAGAGGGCAGGAATCACAGGAGTCCACCTCCAGTTCTGCTGTACCGTCTGGGGAACCACGTAGACGTAGTCAAAGGGCCCGTAAGGCCAAACAATTAGACACTGAGTAAGTTGGCACGGGTGCAGGGCACAGATGAGTTTTAGGGGCTAGGGCACGTGCATGAACTCCTTTGGTTATTAAAGTCAATGTTACACTTACCGAAGCTGCCTTTGTGCTCTGTCCAAAGTGTGCGGGCGTGTCATGTACGTTGAGCGCAAGTGTGTGTGTGAGGGGTGGTCTTACCTCAGCCCCAGGTGAGTCTGCCCCCTTCCCCCTGGGCCGCCATCAACATCCTCCGGGCAGAGGACGGGACCGTGCGCTGCAGTGTCACAGCCGCATGCAGGGATGGTCCGGGTGGATGGTGGTACTGTGGCCATGGGTCAGACATAGTCCAATGATGTAGAGCCAGGAGCTCATCGCAGGGCGGGTTGTCATCATCCTCCATGGCCTGCGATAGACACGCGTCCACCCGCAACTGTGTGAGCCCGGCCCGTTGTGCCGCCGGTGGATCGGCAATGGGGGGGGGGAGGGGGTGGTGTGCATGCGGGTGGGGTGGGTGGGGTTGGGGAGGGGGGTGAGGGTGCTGGGTGGGTGGATGGGTGGGGGGTGTGGGTGGTCGGTTGTTGCCATGGTGTGCGGTCTGTGGCCATACTACCCGATTCCCACGCCCATCTAGTCAGTGAAGCGGGCGTCTATCAGTCTGTCCCGTGCCCGCTGGGCCAGCCGGTAACGGTGGACAGCCACCCGCCTGTGTCTACCCCGTCTGCCCTGACCATTGCCCCCATCCCCCTCATCTGGGGAGGACTGGGCCTCTTCCTGCTGCTCCTCCACTCCGCCCTCCTCTGCCTGCGGCACATCGCCCCTCTGCTGGGCTATGTTGTGCAGGGCGCAGCACACCACAATGATGCGGCCGACCCTATCTGACCGATACTGGAGGGCGCCCCCAGAGAGGTCCAGGCACCTGAAACGCATCTTCAGCACGCCAAAGCACCTTTCTATCACTCCCCTTGTCGCTACATGGGCATCATTGTAGCGGTTCTCCGCCTCATTGCGTGGCCTCCGTATAGGCGTCATCAGCCACGATCGCAATGGGTAGCCCCTGTCGCCCAGCAACCAGCCCCTCAGCCGGGGATGGCGTCCCTCGTACATGCCGGGGATGGATGACCGCGACAACACGAATGAGTCGTGTACACTGCCTGGGTGACGGGCGCAGACGTGCAGGATCATCATGCGGTGGTCGCAGACCACCTGTACGTTCATCGAATAGGTCCCCTTCCTATTAGTGAACACGGCCCTGTTATCTGCAGGTGGCCGCACGGCGACGTGCATCCCATCGATCGCGCCCTGGACCATGGGGAACCCGGCCACGGCAGAGAAGCCCACGGCCCGGGCATCTTGACTGGCCCGGTCCACGGGGAAGCGGATGTAGCGGTGCGCCATGGCATAAAGGGCATCTGTCACTGCCCGGATGCACCGGTGCACCGATGTCTGCGATATGCCGGACAGGTCCCCACTCGGTGCCTGGAATGACCCCGTTGCATAAAAGTTCAGGGCCACCGTAACCTTGACGGACACGGGGAGAGGGTGTCTCCCGCCAGTGCCACGCGGTGACAGGTGTGCCAGCAGGTGGCAGATGTGTGCCACAGTTTCCCGGCTCATCCGGAGTCTCCTCCTGCATTCCCGGTCCGTAAGGTCCTGGTATGACTGGCGAGGCCGGTACACACGGGGCGCCCTCGGGTGCCTCCGTTGCCGTGGGGCCGCGACGTCCTCCTCCCCCTCCTCGTCCTGTCGGTCAGGTGTCCCTCCAGCCTGGGCGGTTGCCGCCTGCCCCTCTGCGGCAGCCTGCGCCGCCTCTCTGGCACGCTCCTCCTCCTCTTCCTCCTCCTCCTCCTCATCCAGGGCAACATAGACATGAGCGGCTGCCACCACGGCGGCCAACATCGCTGGATGATCTGAAAACATGACGGCCTGGTGGGGGGGGGGAGGGGAACGACGACATGTCATCATTGCCCATATCCCCTCCTCCCCCCAGCCAGGTGGCATGGACCGCATGGGTCCAACTGTTGGAGGCTGGCACCTGGCCAAGTGGACCAACTCATTTGCCCTCCCATCACCCTCCTCGGCATGGACCCCCTCCCCAACCTCCACCCCAGCACGGACCCCCTCCAACCCCCAACCTCCACCCCAGCATGGACCCCCTCCCCAACCTCCACCCCAGCACGGATCCCCTCCCCAACCTCCACCCCAGCACGGACCCCCCCCAACCTCCACCCCGGCACGGACCCCTTCCAACCCCCAACCTCCACCCCAGCACGGACCCCTCCAACCCCTAACCTCCACCGCAGCACGGACCCCCTTAAACCCCCAACCTCCACCCCAGCACGGACCCCCTCCAACACCCAACCTCCACCCCAGCACGGACCCCCTCCCCAAACTCCACCCCAGCACGGACCCCCCCCCCAAACTCCACCCCGGCACGGACCCCCTCCAACCCCCAACCTCCACCCCAGCACGGACCCCCCCCCCAACCTCCACCCCGGCACGGACCCCCTCCCAACCTCCACCCCAGCACGGACCCCCCCCCAACCTCCACCCCGGCACGGACCCCCTCCAACCCCCAACCTCCACCCCAGCACGGACCCCCCCCCCAACCTCCACCCCGGCACGGACCCCCTCCAACCCCCAAACTCCACCCCAGCACGGACCCCCTCCAACCCCCAACCTCCACCCCAGCACGGACCCCCTCCCCAAACTCCACCCCAGCACGGACCCCCCCCCCAACCTCCACCCCGGCACGGACCCCCTCCAACCCCCAACCTCCACCCCAGCACGGACCCCCCCCCAACCTCCACCCCGGCACGGACCCCCTCCCAACCTCCACCCCAGCACGGACCCCCCCCCAACCTCCACCCCGGCACGGACCCCCTCCAACCCCCAACCTCCACCCCAGCACGGACCCCCCCCCCAACCTCCACCCCGGCTCGGACCCCCTCCAACCCCCAAACTCCACCCCAGCACGGACCCCCCCCCCTCAACCTCCACCCCGGCACGGACCCCCCCCAACCTCCACCCCAGCACGGACCCCCCCCAACCTCCACCCCGGCACGGACCCCCACCCCAGCCTCCACCCCAGCACGGACCCCCTCCAACCCCCAACCTCCACCCCAGCACGGACCCCCCCCCAACCTCCACCCCGGCACGGACCCTCTCCAACCCCCAACCTCCACACCAGCATGGACCCCCCCCCAACCTCCACCCCGGCACGGACCCCCTCTAACCCCCAACCTCCACCCCAGCAATGACACCCCCCCCCCAACCTCCACCCCAGCACGACCCCCCTCCCCAACCCCCACCCCAGCACGGACCCCCCCCAACCCCAACCCCGGCACGGACCCCCCCCCAACCTCCACCCCAGCACGGACCCCCCCCCGCCAACCTCCACCCCGGCACGGACCCCCTCCCCAACCTCCACCCCAGCACGGACCCCCTCCAACCCCCAACCTCCACCCCAGCACGGACACCCTCCCCAACCTCCACCCCAGCACGGACCCCCTCCCCAACCTCCACCCCAGCACGGACCCCCCTCCCAACCTCCACCCCGGCACGGACCCCCTCCAACGCCCAACCTCCACCCCAGCACGGACGCCCCCCCCAACCTCCACCCCGGCACGGACCCCCTCCAACCCCCAACCTCCACCTCAGCACGGAGCCCCCCCCCCAACCTCCACCCCAGCAGGGACCCCCGCCCCAACCTCCACCCCAGCACGGACACCCCCCCAACCTCCACCCCGGCACGAACCCCCCCCAACCTCCACCCCAGCACGGACCCCCCCCCAACCTCCACTCCGGCACGGACCCCCTCCCCAACCTCCACCCCAGCACGGACCCCCTCCAACCCCCAACCTCCACCCCAGCACGGACCCCCTCCCCAACCTCCACCACAACACGGACCCCCTCCCCAACCTCCACCCCAGCACGGACCCCCCCCCAACCTCCACCCCGGCACGGACCCCCTCCAACCCCCAACCTCCACCCCAGCACGGACCCCCCCCCCAACCTCCACCCCAGCACGGATCCCCTCCACAACCTCCACCCCAGCACGGACCCCCCCCCCAACCTCCACCCCGGCACGGACCCCCCCCAACCTCCACCCCAGCACGGACCGCCCCCAACCTCCACCCCGGCACGGACCCCCTCCCCAACCTCCACCCCAGCACGGATCCCCTCCAACCCCCAACCTCCACCCCAGCACGGACACCCTCCCCAACCTCCACCCCAGCACGGACCCCCTCCCCAACCTCCACCCCAGCACGGACCCCCCTCCCAACCTCCACCCCGGCACGGACCCCCTCCAACCTCTACCCCAGCACGGACCCCCCCCCAACCTCCACCCCGGCACGGACCCCCCCCCCAACCTCCACCCCAGCACGAACCCCCCCCAACCTCCACCCCGGCACGGACCCCCTCCCCAACCTCCACCCCAGCACAGACCCCCTCCAACCCCCAACCTCCACCCCAGCACGGACCCCCCCCCAACCTCCACCCCGGCATGGACCCCTCCAACCCCCAACCTCCACCCCAGCACGGACCCCCTCCCCAAACTCCACCCCAGCACGGACCCCCCCCCCAACCTCCACCCCGGCACGGACCCCCCCAACCTCCACCCCAGCACGGACCCCCCCCCCCCAACCTCCACCCCGGCACGGACCCCCTCCCCAACCTCCACCCCAGCATGGACCCCCTCCAACCCCCAACCTCCACCCCAGCACGGACCCCCTCCCCAACCTCCACCCCAGCACGGACCCCCTCCCCAACCTCCACCCCAGCACGGACCCCCCCCCCCCCAACCTCCACCCCGGCACGGACCCCCTCCAACCCCCAACCTCCACCCCAGCACGGACACCCTCCAACCCCCAACCTCCACCCCAGCACGGACCCCCTCCAACCCCCAACCTCCACCCCAGCACGGACCCCCTCCAACCCCCAACCTCCACCCCAGCACGGACCCCCTCCCCAAACTCCACCCCAGCACGGACCCCCCCCCCAACCACCACCCCGGCACGGACCCCCTCCAACCCCCAACCTCCACCCCAGCACGGACCCCCCCCCCAACCTCCACCCCGGCACGGACCCCCTCCAACCCCCAACCTCCACCCCAGCACGGACCCCCCCCCCAACCTCCACCCTAGCACGGACCCCCCTCCCGGCACTCCCCCGGAGCCCAGCCTACTCTAACCACCCCCCCCCCCCGCCCCCCCCGCCGCACACTCACACACACAAGCCGAGACACACCTCTCCTCACGCAATCAGTCTGCGGCCACGCCATTTCCTGCCCAGAGCCAACCCCCCAGGCCGTCACTCACCTCCTCGCTGGTCGGCGTGAGCCTGGAGCACCGGGTCACGCCGATGAAAAGGAGGTTTGATTCACGTCGACGTGAACGGTCATCACGTCGACGGGACATCGGCCCATCCGGAAGGGAGAATATCGGCAGGCCGAAAATCGGCTGCCTTGCGCAGACCCGTGACATTCTCCACGGCAGCGGCGCCATTAACGCCCCGCCGACTTTTCTCCCTTCGGAGACTTCAGCGGGGGCGGGGGCGGGATTCACGGCGGCCAACGGCCATTCTCCGACCCTCTGGGGGGGCGGAGAATGACGCCCCTGAAGTCACACGTGCTGAATTTCAAAATGTCACCCCCTTAAATGGTATCAAGTACATCTGATCTGTGCCTAACCACCCAGCATCCAACGGCCTGGCTGAATGGGCCTTAAAAAGCAGTCAGGAGCAATGCTGGAGACCAGAATCTCAAAATTGGTTCTGACTGTAGAATCATTCTACAGCCGGCATCCTCGGAGCAGACTAAGCCTGGTGTTTCTTAATTTGTCGGGGATGTTAGCGGACAATCAGTGTGGTCAGAAGACAAATAATGATTCAGATGAATTAACAAGGTAATTTACAGTGGAGGAAACCGTGCATGTCAGAAATTCTGGAAGTGGCTCGTGTTGGGTACGAGCAGTTACTGGCCGCGATTCAGCGGACTTCATAATTAAGTCTGCTGTCGGGCGCATTTACCAGGATGTTTCTCGACGACTGTAGTGCTGAGAAACATCCCGCTATGCAATGTCACTTTATTTAGCCTAGGCAGCACTCAGAGTGATTTCCTGTTGGCGAGCTCCAGCTCATCAGCGGGAAAGGCTGTTTGCAGGTAAGGGTGCCATTTTGACGAGCTGCCCTGAACTTTACCCCCCTGCCCCCTTTCATGGCCAGGCGCCCCCCTACCCCTACCCCCCCTGCCCCCACCCCCACTTTATTGACCCCCTCTCACTGCCACAACCTTGGGGAGACCCATAGGAACCTTCCCTCAACCCCCTCTAATTGTTAAGCCCCCCTATCCCCCCCACCAAGGCCCGATCGCTGGCATTGCCAGCCTGCATCCTGGCAGAGGCTGCATGCTTCTGCATCGTAGTTATATGTAAATAAACCTTGCAGGTGTTATTTACCTCACTGCAGCATCAGCCTGGATGGAGCCAAATGCATTTTGGAATTCGAAGGGCATTTGTATTGCTAATAACCAAATTTATTAAAAAATGTTGTTTTTTCTCATTGAAAAAAAGTCTCTCAATTTCACGGTGCACGTTTAGCGCACCGGCCTGGATTTTTTATAAACCAGAAGCTGTATCCTCTGCCGCAGTTACATGCACACCAATGGGCGTGTTAATAATAATAATAATAATAATAATATTTATTGTCACAAGTAGGCTTACATTAACACCACAATGAATTTACTGTGAAAAGCGCCTAGTCACCATACTCGGCGCCTGTTCGGGTACACTGAATTAAGAATGTCCAAATTACCTAATAGCATGTCTTTCGGGACTTGTGGGAGGAGACCAGAGCCCCCCGAGGAAACCCACACAGACACAGGGAGAACATGCAGACTCCGCATACAAAGTGACCCAAGCCAGGAATCGAACCTGGGACCCTGGAGCTGTGAAGCAACAGTGCTAACCACGGTGCTACCATGCTGTCACTGTGGCAGGAATTTGCAAACAGGACCTCGCAGGCGGGAATCACGTTTTCCGATTCTCGCCAATTTTCCACCCATATCAGCGTTGATGCTGACGGCCAACACGGGCTGGGAATTGCCCCCAGAATTTCTGCTAACAATTATCTGTCTGAATAATAAACACTCAAATTTCTTTATAAATGTTCTCGCAGCCTTGACAGGATCTTTGTCGGCTTCAGTGTCCAGAGAATCTGTGCTGAGTGCATTTATGGGATTACTTTTATGAAGAACCCACATGATTAAGAGGAATCATTTTTATACCATCTTTTTGAGATGAATTAAGTGAGATAATTTGACACTATCAATTCAGGCTAATGTAAAACATTATCACAGATAATAATATTGTGGCTAACACTGCTTCCACCACTTTCATTACAGCTGTCAATCTGTTGGATTTCGTCACATTAGATGTGGTAACTCCAAATTTAAAATGTTATTTATGGAATTAAAGCCCCATTTAATAAGGACACGGGGAGTGCAAACCAAGTACAATAAAGAACTTGGGTTTAATTATAATGACGGTATTTACACTGCCCGGTTCCTGTTCTGGTCGGTGATCAACCTTTTATACAAAGGTTAATAGAGTTCCCCGCCCCTCAGCAGTGGGTCTCATACTCCGTGAGGGCCACGGGAAAGAGACTCATTTCCACCGCCTAAGTCCCATGTGGGATATTACGCACAAAGGCACAGTTCCTTCTCCTAACCTGACTGACAGCCATCTTTCAACCTTTGAGACATTGTGGCTTTGAATATTACTGGTAAGGTAATTACGATTGAAGCAAAATAAACAAGTCAATTTGATATTTCTACTGGACCAGATTGGCTTTTAAAAATTCAGTGCTGGGATGTCAGCGTTGTTGGCAAGGCCAGCATTTATTGTCCATCCTTAATTGTCCTTATGCAGACGGTAGTAATCCCCCCAACTCAGAGAGCAGTTAAGAGTCAACCACATTGCTTTGGACCTGAAGTCACATGTAAGCCAGACTGGGTAAGGATGGCAGATTTCATTCCCTGACGCACATTAGTGAATCAAATTGATTTTTTTTACAAGAATTTTGATCTTTATGATCTTTAATGAGACTTATCTTTCATTCCAGATTTATTAAGTGATTGATTTTAAATTCCCCCACTGTCATGGTGGATTTGAATTCACGTCTCTGTAGGATTATCCTGAGCCTCTGAATTACTAGTCCAGTAAGATTATCACTCTGCTACCGTCCCTTACAGTTTACAATATAGCAATGCCTGGAAAGCAAAGCGAGGACAATTAAGGGTTATAATCAAATGTTAACAGTCCCTCGCTGCTCACTGACTCATTTGGCGTTGGTGAAGATTACTTTAATGCGTGAATGTAGAACAAATTATACGCAAAGCATCTGTCAGCCCCAGATGCCAACATGGAGACATCCAAACCACTGGAACTCAGAGCTATCTAAAGTATCGAGAAAAAGCAATAGAAAGGTTTGCCATTATAGAGAGCCTCCAATGCCCCCAGGATGTCACAAAGTACTTGGCAGCAGATTAATTACTTTTTTGCAGGACAGATTGACTGGTAATATAGGAAAAGTGGTAACCAGTTTGGGCACAAGCTCCCAGAGGCTGCGATAAGAAGGAACAAATCATCTGTTTTAGGATTTGGTTGAGTGATCAATATTGGTCAGGACACAGAGGAGAAATCCTCTTCTCTTCTTTGAAATATTGGCAAGGAATTTGCAGAGAGCAGCACATGAACCTGATCGTTGTCATTACTCTTACATCTATCCATGGAAAATGTGGTATTTTGCACTGCAAAAAATTAAATGAAGCACGGCACCCTCTCCAGGGGATTTGGGAGCTGTGCAGAAAGAGCAAGCAATGATACATTATTCACTTACTCACCAATATCTGACTCACTGACACTCAGTTTGCGTTCCACTCACTCCAGATCGCACTACAGCCTTGGTCCAAACATCGACAAAGGAACTAAATTCAAGATGTGAGGGGCGATCAGCTGTCCTTGACATCAAGGCAAATCTGACCAAGCATGACGTCAAGAGGCCCTAGAACAAGTTAGGTCAATGGGAATCAGCAAAAGGACATCGGCCTAAGTGGAAAGGAAGACTTTTTAAAATAAATTTAGAGTATCCAATTTATTTTTTCCAATGAATGGGCAATTTAACGTGGCCAATCCACCTATCCTGCACATCGTTTGGGTTGTGGGGGTGAAACCCATGCAAACACGGGGAGAATGTGCAAACTCCACACGGACAGTGACCCAGAGCCAGGATTGAACCTGGGACCTCGGTGCCGTGAGGCAACCATGCTAACTACTTGCGCCACCGTGCTGCCCTTAAGTGGAAAGGAAGATGATTGTAGTCGTTTGAAGACAATCATCTTAGGACATCACTGCAAGAGTTCCTTAGGGTAATGTCTACGGCTAAAACATTTTCAGCTGCTTCATTAATGACCTTCCCTCCATTATAAGGTCAGATATTGACTGATGATTGCAAAGTATTTCGTATCATTCACAACTCTTCAAATAATGAGGCAGGCCATGCCGGCACGAAGCAAGAACTAGAAAACTTTCAGCTTTGGGCTCATAAATAGCAAGTAAATTTCACATCCAACAAGCTGCAAGCATTGATCAACAAGAAAGATTCGAACCACCTTAAAATATTCAATTCAATGGCAACTCATGTACAGAAAGCAAAATAAAGAGATCGAAAGAAAATAGGTTTAAGGGAGGCAGAGAGATGAAAGAAACAGAAAGTAAGTAAACAAAAATTGTTTTTTTAAAGTCTGTAATCAATCAAATTTGAAGGAATAATGTTCTATGACTGTAAAAGAATGTGTGGTAGTAATTAAGTCTTCCCACACTATTAAAAATTCATTTACACTCGAACGGACAAAGTTGAACTTTTTTAGAAGGTATCATGTCTGCACCGCAAATTCATACCCTTTATGTTTTTGGATCTCTTGGCAAGGTACCACCTGTAATGTGCAGCTTCTGGAGGAGCAGGGTAACTCGGACAGGACCTTCCTGATTTTCACATGGAACTACGCATGTGCGGCTGTCAAAATCGCTGCCCGATTTATTCCACAGAATTCCATGGAATAGAATGCCATAGAAACCCTGCAGTGCAGAAGGAGACTATTTGGCCCATCAAGCCTGTACTGACCCTCTGAAAGAGCACCCTGCCAGGCCCACTTCTCCCACCCTATCTCCGTAAGCCCACCTGACCTGCACATCTTTGGACACTAAGGAGCAATTTAACGTGGCCAGCCCACCTACCCTGCGCATCTTTGGACTCCTTAATATTGGTGTTTGGTGATAGCTTCACTATGATTTCCAACACAAAATCCAAGCCATTGTCACAGGATCTTTTGCATTCACCAGAAGGAGAGCAGACAGTGCATTGGTATAATGTCTCACCCAAAGGAAAATGGCATCGTGAAACTATCTCATGCACACAAAGTTACATTAAAGGCCTATCTCCCTCCTGTGGATATCGCACGCCCCCCATGGAGATCGGGACCCTCTCCATGCGAAGATTAGGACCCACCCCTGGTGGACAAGGGAAACAACCCTCAACTCCCACATGCAGAAGAGCAACCACCACCCACCATGTAAAGATCAGGGCTCTCCCCAAACCCCATCCCAAACCATGCAGGCATCAGGGTGACTCGACCACCAGTGCCCCTCACCCACCCTCCCCCTCCAGGCATTGGGGTACTTCCCTCCCGTCATTGGTACCAGCCCCGACCCCCTCCACATTCTCTGGCCCCCATACCCCAATGCATGTACTGCACAATTACCGTCAGCCAGTAACCACTGGCCCTCCCCCCCACACACGGGAGAACCCCCCCAATGGCATGTGCCATCACGCTGGCTGGGAAGATAAGGTGTGGGCGGATGATACAGAGTCAAACCCAGGAAGTATATGTAAATCTATAAAAAAGTATGAAAATCCTGTTATGGCCTTTTCTGGGCGTGAACCTGATCACATCACCAACGGGTAGGCGGGGAAGATCTCAAGCTTAGATCTCAGCTGTACAAATCCTGTTATGGCCCTACCATGAGATTTAGCAACAATAACGGTATTTGCACAGGTGCCGAATGAGCCCACTAAACCCTGCATGCTGGTTCTGACGCTGACTGGACATTTTGCGTCATCATTTCAAGTCCTATTTTTATGGTCATTATTGTTAATCGAATATTAATTGTATTTAATTATATGTAAGCGGTGGGCTTAATGTAGACGCAGATTGAAACTTTGATTGCTGGGTTATGAGGTGCATGCTTCTAATGTGTAACACTGTAAATAAATTTGATCCGTCACCAATCAGTTTTCTGGATTATAAAAATTCTTACTTTGTTTCCCCACTTCTTCTACAGAAAGCAGATGGAGCACAGAATGATTTTCCACAGGAACCCATTGAGGCAGAGACTGTTGTACCTTCTCAGCGATAATTGGGTAGTAGTGAAGCAGTTGAAGATATATGGCTAGCGGAGAGGCAAGGCAGTGAGATTAGTTTTGGAGTTCTCCGGCAAACAGCTGATATAGGTACAATGGGCTGAATGGCCTCCTTCTATTCTGAAAATCACAATATGCTCTGAGGCTAATTTTCTTCCAACCAGTTGCTTGGAAAGAGGAATACTGCAGCAAAGTTTACACATTGGGCATGTGATATAATTGGCTTGATCTTTTTAACACGTTTGTGCATTCAGCTGCAAAAATCTCCCAGAAACCAGAAACTGAATATTCCTTTGTCATTCCTAATGTCTATCTCAAATATCTAATAATAGGTTTGGAGCAGACTTACTTTAATAAAAGGCATTTTAAAACGATAAAGAATAATTCCATTGTTTTAGCTGATCTGGCTGGGGCTAACTCATGAGCCGAATAGCTTTTGGTGGTGACTTTTTGATCTGGTCGAGGCAACGCTCCAACAGTGTGGAGCCCAGTAAGTATTTGTAAACATATTAAAAAATTATGGAAATCAGTTCACGCCCTTTCTGGGCAAGATTTAGTGGTCATTACAGGATTTTCATCCGCAGCAATTGGGGCCTGCTAAATCCCATCCATTGTATGCCTACTCTCAAGAGTTGAAGCCTGGACCTGAATGAACAGAAGAGCAGGCTCAAGGGGTTGAATGTCCTAATCCTGTTCCTTAGGCTCCTCTGGATGCAGTGACTCTTCCTGAGAACAGTTCTCTAAATAGCTGGTGCACCAAGATCTCATTCAAGTAGCCAGTTTTCACAGGTGAGACTGGCTTGGGAGTATTTTTGACCGTTCAATTATGGACAACATAATTTAGTCCTGGCCTCACCCACTAATAACAGATGATGGGCGGAATTCTCCTGCTACACCGCCCGGCAACCGAAGAATCCCTCCCGAGGTCCATTGGTCCTTTTCCATTGTTCGCCGCTCGCCCATGGTGTTCTTGCGGCAGGCAGGGCGGACGAATTCTGCCTGATGTGGGCTTTATCTCACTGACGTCTGACTCAAAGTGGCTGGCACACATTCTGTATTAGAAAGGACTTCAGAAGTACTCCCATGGCTACAAAACGCTTTGGGACATCCTGAGACCACGAATCACCATGACCAAAGGCTTTGTGCAAGTGTGCAAATATGATGGCCTAGTCCTTCAAAATCATATGCCCATGTCTCAGGTGGGCAGACTTTGGGCTTCCGTCATGTTGGGTTTGGTGCCCATCAACGAGAACCAGGGCTAGCAGACCAGTCAAAAGATGCCAAAGACCTGCATGCCATCATTGTGGCCCTGGGCTGTAGCCCGTTAGTCAGGCAAGGGATGGGGAGGCATCTGGCGAGATGCTGGCGAGGCATCTGGACCTCCCTCCAGGTGCCCATTCTCCATTGATAGCCAGAGAGGTACCACAATGGTCCAAGAAGGAGAAAGTGTGTCTGTCAGATCTGCCCTCAACGTCCCTGAGATCACCCTGTCCACCCCAGAGTGATCTTTGCACTCCCTGGAGTGAACCTCGTCCTCTCTGCAGGTACCCTCATCCTCTTTGCAGTGACCCGTGATCTCCCTGAGATCACCCTTGTTCCCCCCGGCAGTAACCCTCAACCTCCATATGATATGGTAATTATGGTATTACCAAATAGTAACAGGATGGTAGGGCAGGCAATAAGCAAAGAAATAACGGATGCATGTAGAAATGGTACAGCGGTTATCATGGGAGATTTTAATCTGCATGTCGATTGGTTTAACCAGGTTGGTAAAGGCAGACTTGAGGAGGAGTTTATAGAATGTGCCCGGGATAATTTCCTGCAACAGTATGTAATGGAACCTACAAGGGAACAAGCGGTCCTAGACCTGGTCCTGTGTAATGAGGCAGGATTGATGAATGATCTCATAGTTCGGGATCCTCTTGGAAGGAGCGACCACAATATGGTGGAATTTAAAATACAGTTGGAGGATGACAAGGTAAAATCAAACACTAGTGTTTTGTGCTTAAACAAAGGCGATTACAATGGGATGAGAGAAGAACTAGGTAAGGTAGACTGGGAGCAAAGACTTCATGGTGAAGCAGTTGAGGAACAGTGGAGAACCTTCCAAGCGATCTTTCACAGTGTTCAGGAAAGGTTCATACCGACAAAAAAGAAAGACGGTAGAAAGGGGAAAAATCGACCGTGGATATCTAAGGAGGTGAGGGAGAGTATCAAATTGAAGGAAAAAACATACAAAGTGGCAAAAATTAGTGGGAGACTAGAGGACTGGGAAGTCTTTAGGGGACAACAGAAAGCTACTAAAAAAAGCTATAAAGAAGAGTAAGGTAGACTATGTAAGTAAACTGGCTCAGAACATAAAAGCAGATAGTAAAAGCTTCTACAAATATATAAGACAAAAAAGAGTGGCTAAAGTAAATATTGGTCCTTTGGAAGATGAGAAGGGAGATTTAATAATAGGAGACGGGGAAATGGCTGAGGAGCTGAACAGGTTTTTTGGGTCAGTCTTCACAGTGGAAGACACAAATAACATGCCAGTGACTGATGGAAATAAAGATATGATAGGTGAGGACCTTGAGATGATTGTAATCACTAAGGAGGCAGTATTGGGCAAGCTAATGGGGCTAAAGGTAGACAAGCCTCCTGGCCCTGATGGGATGCATCCCAGAGTGTTAAAAGAGATGACTAGGGAAATTGTAAATGCACTAGTGATAATTTATCAAAATTCACTAGACTCTGGGGTGGTCCCAGAGGATTGGAAAGTAGCAAACGTGACACCACTGTTTAAAAAAGGAGGTCGGCAGAAAGCGGGTAATTATAGGCCGGTAAGCTTAACTTCGGTTGTAGGGAAAATGCTGGAATCTATCATTAAGGAGGAAATAGCGGGGCACCTGGAGGGAAATTGTCCCATTGGGCAGACGCAGCATGGGTTCATAAAGGGTAGGTCGTGTCTGACTAATTTGGTAGAATTTTTTGAGGATGTTACCAATGCAGTAGATAACGGGGAGCCAATGGATGTGGTATATCTGGATTTCCAGAAAGCTTTTGACAAGGTGCCACACAAAAGGTTGCTGCATAAACTAAAGATGCATGGCATTGAGGGTAAAGTGGTAGCATGGGTAGAGGATTGGTTAACTAACAGAAAGCAGAGAGTGGGGATAAATGGGTGTTTCTCTGGTTGGCAACCTGTAACTAGTGGGGTCCCTCAAGGATCAGTGTTGGGCCCGCAGTTGTTCACAATTTACATAGATGATTTGGAGTTGGGGACCAAGTGCAATGTGGCAAAGTTTGCAGACGACATTAAGATGAATGGTAAAGCAAAAAGTGCAAAGGATACCGGAAGTCTGCAGAAGGATTTGGATAGGTTAGGTGAATGGGCTAGGGTCTGGCAGATGGAATTCAATGTTGCCAAGTGTGAGGCTATCCATTTTGGGAGGAATAACAGCAGAATGGATTATTATTTAAACGGTAAGATGTTAAAACATGCTGCTGTGCAGAGGGACCTGGGTGTGCTGGTGCACAAGTCGCAAAAAGTTGGTGTGCAGGTGCAACAGGTAATTAAGAAGGCTAATCGAATTTTATCTTTCATTGCTAGAGGGATGGAGTTCAAGGCTAGGGAGGTTATGCTGCAATTGTATAAGGTGTTGGTGAGGCCACACCTGGAGTATTGGTTCAGTTTTGGTCTCCTTACCTGAGAAAGGACATATTGGCATTGGAGGGAGTGCAGAGGCGATTCACTAGGTTGATCCCAGAGTTGAGGGGATTAGATTATGACGAGAGGTTGAGTAGACTGGGACTGTACTCATTGGAGTTTAGAAGGATGCGGGGGGATCTTATTGAAGCATATAAAATTATGAAGGGAATAGATAGGATAGATGCGGGCAGGTTGTTTCCACTGGTCGGGGAAAGCAGAACTAGGGCGCATAGCCTCAAAATAAGGGGAAGTAGATTTAGGACCGAGTTTAGGAGGAACTTCTTCACCCAAAGGGTTGTGAATCTCTGGAATTCCTTGCCCAGTGAAGCAGTTGAGGCTCCTTCTTCAAACGTTTTTAAGAAAAATATACCTTTCTAAAGAATAAAGGGATTCGGGAATATGGTGTACAGGCCGGAGAGTGGAGCTGAGTCCACAAAGATCAGCCATGATCTCATTAAATGGCGGAGCAGGCTCGAGGGGCCAGATGGCCTACTCCTGTTCCTAGTTCTTATGTTCTTATTATATCCTCGTCCTTCTTCTCCATGCAGTGACTCTCGTCCTCCTTGAGATCACATTCTTCCTCACCGAAGGAGCTCCCTGAAATTAACCAGCTTCTCTCCACAGTAACATTCAACCTCCCTATACTCACTGTAGTGACCCTCGACCTCCCTGCAGTGACACTTGTTCTCACCGCAGTGATCCTTGACCTACCTGAGATCACCCTCCCTACAGCGAATTTCAATCATCCTGCAGTGACCCTTGACCTCCCCACAGTGACCCTTGACCTCTCCCATGATGGTTCACTGCCTCCTCTCCCCTTTTCCAAGAAGGTTTCGGAGTGGTGGCCAAGCCATTCCAACGGGCCCACTTTCCCTTTTCACCTGCCTGGCACCTATGGCATTCCTAACTGTGGTGAATGTATTCCCCTAAGTATGGACTGTCTGTATAGTGCTGTGACCTATGACCTTGAAATGATAATACGGTCTACTTCCAGGTACTGTACTGGCACCCGATGGGCTCCGCCTCTGGCTCCGCCCTCACCGGGGGATATATAGACCGGCCACCTGTGGGTGGCACTCATTTGTACAACAGATACTGGCAGGCGAGTTCCTGGATAATAAAGCCAAGTATTCATTCATTCTCACGGTCTCACAGTGTATTGACGGTATAACAATTTATTATCCAGCGACAGCACCATGGAAGCCGCTCTAAAGCCAGATAAGCTCGAACTCGAAGCGCGAGCGACAGAGGCTAAGGAGATCTTCGAACACTGGCTTCGCTGTTTCGAGGCCTACATCGACTCCTGCACAATGCCTCCCTCTGAAACCCTCAAGCTGCGACTCCTCCACGCTCGGGTGAGCCATCGAATCTCCGTGATGATAGAGAAAGGTGCCACGTACGAGGCGGCGGTTGTGACCCTCAAGGCGCATTTTGTGAAGCCCGTAAACGAGGTGTTCGCCCGACACCTCCTCACTACTCGCCGTCAACGCGCCGGAGAATCACTGGACGAGTACCTGGAAAACCTGACCCTACTCGAAGGAACTGCAGCTATCGGGATGAGACGGCGGAGGAGCACATGACCCTACAGATCGGGGACACCTACATGGCTGGGGTCTGATCGAACTACATCAGGCAGCGCCTGCTGGAAAACGGGACCACTGATCTGCGGGACACGGTAAAACTAGCCACCTCATTAGAGGTGACCTACCAGAGCCTCAGTGCGTTCCCTGCGGACCCAGCGAACCCCTCGTGGACACCATCGTCGCAGCCCCCATCGGACCTGACTATGTCACAGGCCTGTGCCGCGCGGCTGCCCGTCCAGACTGGGGAACCGCAGTGCTACTTCTGCGGCCAGGGTCAACACCCCCGGCAGAGAAGGCCTGCCCGCACAGCGACGTCCAGCGACTGTGGCAAAAAGGGACACTTCGCCAGAGTCTGTCTGGGCCGACCTAAAGCCCAGAAGTCAAAAACTCACCAGACCCGACCCATGGACTCACAGGCCCGCAGACCTCGCCATGTGGCTGCGTGCCAGCCGGGAACGCCCCCTTCAGATGCGTCATCAGCCTCGTGCGACTCGTGGGGGCCGCCACCTTGGCTGCCGGCTCCAACACCGACCAACACGTGCAACTCATGGGGGCCGCCATCTTGGCCGCCGGCTCTGGCACCGGCCGACACGTGCGACTCATGGGGGCCGCAATTTTGTGATACCGCCGACCACACAGGCTACCCGCAGCTGGGCGCAGTCACCCTTGACCAGTCGCAGCCAAAGCACCTGAAAAATTCCATGATGGTCGTCCGGGTCAACGGGCACGAGACCCCCTGCCTTTTCGACTCCGGGAGCACGGAGAGCTTTGTTCACCCTGACACGGTAAGGCGCTGCTCTCTTCACATCTACCCCGCATCCCAAATAATCTCCCTTGCCTCCGGATGCCATTCGGTCCAGATCCGGGGGTACTGTATCGCTAACCTCGCGATGCAGGGCGCCGAGTACGCTAGTTTAAGATGTACGTCCTCCCTCACCTCTGAGCCCCACTACTGCTGGGACTAGACTTCCAATGCAGTCACCGAAGCCTGACCCTACAGTTCGGCGGACCCTTGACCCCCCTCACGGTATGTAGCCTCGCGACCCTAAAGGTCCCCCCCCCCGTTCCCTCTTTGCGAACCTTACTCCCGACTGTAAGACCGTCGCCACCAGGAGCAGGCGGTACAATTCCCAAGACATGATTTTTATCAAGTCGGAGGTCCAGCGACTGTTGAGGGAAGGGATCATCGAGGCGAACAACAGCCCCTGGAGAGCACAAGTGGTGGTCGTCCGGACCGGGGAAAAGAATCGGATGGTTGTGGTCTATAGCCAGACCATTAACCGGTTCACGCAACTGGATGCGTACCCCCTCCCCCGCATAGCGGAGATGGTCAACCAGATCGCACAGTACCGGGTGTTCTCAACGGTCGATCTGAAGTCAGCCTACCACCAGATCCCGATCCGCGCGGGGGAGCGCCACGACAGTGCCTTCGAAGCAGCCGGCCGACTCTTCCACTTCCTCAGGGTCCCTTTCGGCGTCACTAACGGGGTCTCGGTTTTTCAGAGAACGATGGACCGAATGGTGGACCAGTACTGGTTGCGGGCTACATACAATGTTACCATCTGCGGCCATGATCAGCAGGACCATGACACCAACCTTCAGAGGTTCCCCCCGGCCGCCCAATCCCTCAACCTCACATATAACAAAGAGAAGTGCGTTTTCCGCACTACCCGACTAGCCATCCTCGGTTACGTCGTGGAGAACGGAGTCCTAGGGCCCGACCCCGACCGCAGGCACCCTCTCACGGAAATTCCCCCTCCCCACAGCCTCAAGGCCCTCAAATGATGCCTGGGGCTGTTTTCCTACTATGCCCAGTGGGTCCCCACCAATGCGGACAAAGCCCGCCCACTTATTAAAACCAGTACTTTGCCCCTGACGGCTGAGGCCCGCTCGGCCTTCAGCCGCATCAAGGCCGACATCTCTAAGGCCGCAATGCACGCAGTGGACGAGTCCGTTCCCATTCAGGTAAAGAGCGATGCGTCAGACGTCTCCTTGGCCGCCACACTCAACCAGGCGGGCAGACCAGTAGCCTTCTTCTCTAGAAACCTCCACGCGTCTGAAATCCAACACTCCTCGGTCGAGAAGGAAGCACAAGCCATAGTGGAAGCCGTGCGGCACTGGAGACACTACCTAGCTGGTAGGAGGTTCACCCTCG
This sequence comes from Scyliorhinus torazame, assembly GCF_047496885.1. Lineage (NCBI taxonomy): Eukaryota > Metazoa > Chordata > Chondrichthyes > Carcharhiniformes > Scyliorhinidae > Scyliorhinus > Scyliorhinus torazame. The sequence goes on along the minus strand of NC_092712.1, from coordinate 66,730,347 downwards.
TCACCGACCAGCGGTCGGTTGCCTTTATGTTCGACAACGCACAACAGGGCAAGATTAAGAATGACAAAATCTTGAAGTGGAGGATCAAACTCTCCACCTACAATTACGATATTAAGTATCATCCTGGGAAGCTCAATGAGCCCCCAGATGCCCTGTCCCGTGGCACATGTGCCAGCGCGAAAGATAGCCGACTTCGGGCTATTCACGATGGCCTCTGTCACCCGGGGGTCACCCTGTTTACCCACTTTATTAAGGCCCGCAACCTGCCCTACTCCACTGAGGAGGTCAAGGCCATGACCAGGGACTGCCAAGTCTGCGCAGAGTGCAAACCGTACTTCTACCGGCCTGACAAGGCCTATCTGGTAAAGGCCTCCCGGCCCTTTGAGCGCCTCAGTATTGACTTCAAAGGACCCCTCCCCTCCAGCAACCGTAATGTATACTTCCTATCCGTCGTTGATGAATACTCCCGCTTCCCCTTCGCTGTCCCCTGCTCCGATATGACCTCGGCCACGGTTATAAAGGCACTGCACAGCATCTTCACACTGTTCGGTTTCCCTGCGTACGTCCACAGCGCCCAGGGCACATCGTTCATGAGCGATGACCTGCGTCAGTACCTGCTCAGTAAGGGCACCGTCTCGAGCAGGACTACGAGCTATAAACCGCAAGGAAACGGGCAGATGGAGAGGGAGAACGCGACGGTATGGAAGGCCCTCCTTCTGGCCCTCCGGTCTAGAAGTCTCCCGATCCCCCGCTGACCGGAGGTCCTCCCTGACGCCCTCCACTCCATTAGATCGCTCCTCTGCAGAGCCACGAACGAGACCACTCACGACCGTTTGTTTGTCTTCCCTAGGAAGTCCATCTCCGGGGTCTCGCTTCCATCTTGGCTGACAACTCCGGGACCTGTCCTTCTCCGGAAGCATACGAGGAGCCATAAGACCGACCCCCTGGTGGAGAGGGTCCAGCTGCTGCACGCCAACCCCCAGTATGCCTACGTCGTGCACCAGGATGGACGGCAAGATATGGTCTCCCTACGGGACCTGGCGCCAGCTGGTTCCCCTGCCAACACGCGCCCCCACCCGCTGCCTACCGCCACCCCCAGCGCCCCTTACGCCCCCCTGGGTCTCCTGTATTGCCCCGCACCTGCACTGCCGCGACCCACCACCCCCCTGCCTACCCCCACACTCAATCGTCTCCGACACGCCGGACTGAAGCTCAAGCTCCAGATAACACCCCCCCGGAGTCACCACCTGCAACAACCGTGCCCGCCGCATCGCCAGAGCTGAGGAGGTCTACAAGAACGATCCAACCTCCAGTCAGACTGAACATTTGATGGCCCCACTTCACCCCCGCTGAACTTGATTTGTTTAACAGGGGGTGAATGTGGTGAATGTATTCACCTAAGTATGAACTGTCAGTTTCGTGCTGTGACCTATGACCTGGAAATGATAATACAGTCTACTTCCAGGTACTGTACTGGAACCCCGGTGGGCTCCGCCTCTGGCTTCGCCCTCACCGGGGGAAAGTAGTAGCATGGATAGAGGATTGGTTAATTAATAGAAAGCAAAGAGTGGGGATTAATGGGTGTTTCTCTGGTTGGCAATCAGTAGCTAGTGGTGTCCCTCAGGGATCAGTGTTGGGCCCACAACTTTTCACAATTTACATAGATGATTTGGAGTTGGGGACCAAGGGCAATGTGTCCAAGTTTGCAGACGACACTAAGATAAGTGGTCAAGCAAAAAGTGCAGAGGATACTGGAAGTCTGCAGAGGGATTTGGATAGGCTAAGTGAATAGGCTAGGGTCTGGCAGATGGAATACAATGTTGACAAATGTGTGGTTATCCATTTTGGTAGGAATAACAGCAAAAGGGATTATTATTTAAATGATAAAATATTAAAACATGCTGCTGTGCAGAGAGACCTGGGTGTGCTAGTGCATGAGTCGCAAAAAGTTGGTTTACAGGTGCAACAGGTGATTAAGAAGGCAAATGGAATTTTGTCCTTCATTGCTAGAGGGATGGAGTTTAAGACTAGGGAGGTTATGCTGCAATTGTATAAGGTGTTAGTGAGGCCACACCTGGAGTATTGTGTTCAGTTTTGGTCTCCTTACTTGAGAAAGGACGTACTGGCACTGGAGGGTGTGCAGAGGAGATTCACTAGGTTAATCCCAGAGCTGAAGGGGTTGGATTATGAGGAGAGGTTGAGTAGACTGGGACTGAACTCGTTGGAATTTAGAAGGATGAGGGGGGATCTTACAGAAACATATAAGATTATGAAGGGAATAGATAGGATAGATGCGGGCAGGTTGTTTCCACTGGCGGGTGAAAGCAGAACTCGGTGGCATAGCCTCAATATAAGGGGAAGTAGATTTAGGACTGAGTTTAGGAGGAACTTCTTCCCCCAAAGGGTTGTGAATCTATGGAATTCCTTGCCCAGTGAAGCAATAGAGGCTCCTTCATTAAATGTTTTTAAGATAAAGATAGATAGTTTCTTGAAGAATAAAGGGATTAAGGGTTATGGTGTTCGGGCCGGAAAGTGGAGCTGAGTCCACAAAAGATCAGCCATGATCTCATTGAATGGCGGAGCAGGCTCGAGGGGCCAGATGGCCTACTCCTGCTCCTAGTTCTTATGTTATTATATACAGACCGGCCACCTGTGGGTGGCACTCATTTGTACAACAGACACTGGCAGGCGAGTTCCTGGATAATAAAGCCTAGTATTCACTCGTTTTCACGGTCTCACAGTGAATTGACGGTATAACACTAACTTTTCCCAATTCTGATGAAAGGCACAAGAACTGAAACGCTAACTCTGTTTCTTTTCTCTCTCTCCCCAGATAATGACAGACCTGCGGAATATAACCGACACTTTCTGGTTTTATTTCCAGCATTCTCGGCATGTTGCTTTTGTGTCAGATGAAGTAAGGTGGGAAACGGCTCATGTGGAGTAAAATGACCACTGCAGACCTGCTGAGCTGAATGACTTGTTCCTGGGCTATAAATTCGATGTAATTGCTTCAACGATCACAAGAAATGGGACTCGGATTTCCAGTCTGTTCTGAGCCCCAGCAAAACCAATAGGGGAGCCAGGTTTGTAAATGCAGCACACTGTTGGGCAGAATGGATTTCCTCCGTTTTCACTAGCTTTTCATTTCTTGCTAAACAACTCATTTGAAAGCATTTCTTCCCAACTGGGGGCATGAGCGCACACCGTCGTATGTCATTTTTCTGTTCCCTCTTAAAGAGGAATGCTACTGAAGCCATTTAATTTTAGTGAAGATTTGGAACAAGTAATTAGTCTGGGGACAGAGCCTACAACGAGCGAGAATGGTCGCATTTTTCTTTCCAACTGTGTAGCCACGTTGCAAACAGTCCTCGAATGTAACCTGTCAGAAGCTTGTCACAGCTAATCAGGAACAAAAAGGTGGCTTACTCCTGGGAACAAATGAGTAAGGTGTCATGAGCATGTCGGCTGTAATTAATACTGCCGAGTCTACTTCATAGGCATTAAATATAGGTTTCGGTTTTTGCTATTATTTCCTGACTATTATATCAAAAGTGACTCATTTACTCCCACACAGCATTTTGTCAGCATAATGATACGTTTAAAAAAAATACTTTCCAATTCTGGGTGCCCATGCGGCCTAATTATTAATTACTTAGCGATGAAAAAAAAACAGTAGAAGTGTTGGAATCTAATTTCTGCCTATAGTGTGCTGGGTTTTAAGACTATTTCCAACTGAAACTAGTGGGATGCAGGGCTGATTCAGAATCCTCCTCACCAGTTCTGGTCAGTGAACTAAGTGGCACAGATGGCAAACTCAAGAATATTTGTGTGCCGTTCTGGTAATGTCAGCTGCGGCAAGAATGCCGTGGTGGACGACCGGCGGGAGGCGGTTGATCGATGTCCGAGACCTCAGAGGTCTGCGTCTGCATTTCAGTCAGAAGATACAACATTGGGCGTCAAGAGGGACTGGAGGTGTCACAGCAGGCTGGCACCGAAGGATCCAGGACAGGGGGCGAAATTCTCCGTTATCGGCGGAAACTCAGCCGATCGGCGCACAAAACGGCGCAAATCCCACTTGCGTCACGTCATAAAAATGGGCCGATAGTCTGCGGCCCGAAATGGGCTAGCAGCGACGTAACGGGATCCGCGCTTGCGCAGTGGTTCACGCCGTGCAGCGTCATACGCGCTGCATGGCGTGACGGCTCATAAGGCCGTGCAGCTCCCCCCCACCCGACCGGAACAGCCGACCGCAACACCCGACTTGATGGCTGGCCGTCGCTCAGCCCCGAGGTTCGAGTCACGCGATGTGGAGGCGCTCCTGGATGCGGTGGAGCAGAGGAGGGACGCCCTGTATCCCGGGCACGGCCGCAGAGTTGCCCCACGCCACAGCCGGCGTCTGTGGAGGGAGGTGGCAGAGGCCGTCACCGCTGTGGCCCTAACACCACGGACAGGCACCCAGTGCCACAAGAAGGTGAACGACCTCGTCAGAGCAGGCAGGGTGAGCGTCCCCCATATCCCCCATATCCCCTCTCCCCCAAATCCCCCCTCCCCCATATCCCCCCTCCCCATATCCCCCCTCCCCCATATCCCCCATATCCCCCCTCCCCCATATCCCCCCCTCCCCCATATCCCCCCTCCCCCATATCCCCCATATCCCCCCTCCCCCATATCCCCCTCCCCCATATCCCCCATATCCCCATATCCCCCCTCCCCCATATCCCCCATATTCCCCCCTCCCCCATATCCCCCCTCCCCCATATCCCCATATCCCCCCTCCCCATATCCCCCTCCCCCATATCCCCCATATCCCCCCTCCCCCATATCCCCCATATCCCCCCTCCCCCATATTCCCCATATCCCCCCCTCCCCCATATCCCCCCTCCCACATATCCCCCCTCCCCCATATCCCCCATATCCCCCCTCCCCCATATCCCCCATATCCCCCCTCCCCCATATCCCCCATATTCCCCCCTCCCCCATATCCCCCCTCCCCCATATCCCCCCTCCCCCATATCCCCCATATTCCCCCCTTCCCCCATATCCCCCATATTCCCCATATCCCCCCTCCCCATATCCCCCCTCCCCCATATCCCCCCTCCCCCATATCCCCCATATCCCCAAGTGAATCCAGCCCTAACCTTAACCTCTGCAATGCACGCGCAACCGATGGCGTCCATTCATATACCTGCCTAACACTGTTGCCTTTTACCCCTGCCACCACCCCCCCCCCCCCCCAGGAGAAGCGCGCACACAACAATAGGGAGCATGTGAGGACTGGAGGAGGGCCCGCTGATGAGAGGCCACTGACCGTACACGAGGAAAGGGCCCTGGAACTGGCTGGCGGACCTGAGGACCGGGAGGTTGCTGATGCAGAGGTCGGGGCCCCACGAGCAAGTGAGCCACCAACAGCCCGTCCCCATATCCCCCCTCCCCTATATCCCCCTCTCCCGTATCACCTGATCACTGCCTGATGTCTAACCATGCATGCTTCATTGTGTATCGCAGGACCAAACGTCCAGGCACCCATCCCCGCAGATGCAGACCGCCCGCAGGATGCCCCTCAGAGACCACGGGATACGGAGAGACCCGCACCCTCCAGCATGCGACGCCCGCAGGATGCCCCTTGGAGACCACGGGAGACGGAGAGACCCGAACCCTCCAGCATGCGACGCCCGCAGGATGCCCCTCGGAGACCACGGGAGACGGAGAGACCCGAACCCTCCAGCATGCGACGCCCGCAGGATGCCCCTCGGAGACCACGGGAGACGGAGAGACCCGAACCCTCCAGCATGCGACGCCCGCAGGATGCCCCTCGGAGACCACGGGAGACGGAGAGACCCGAACCCTCCAGCATGCGACGCCCGCAGGATGCCCCTCGGAGACCACGGGAGACGGAGAGACCCGAACCCTCCAGCATGCGACGCCCGCAGGATGCCCCTCGGAGACCACGGGAGACGGAGAGACCCGAACCCTCCAGCATGCGACGCCCGCAGGATGCCCCTCGGAGACCACGGGAGACTGAGAGACCTGGAGCAACAGGGAGACGACACCCCCGTCACGTGCGGGAGCGACCACCCAGCGATGAGGGGGGCAGCCACAGGCCCCCGTCACATCCGAGCCAGGACACCACTACCCAGGACACCACTATCCAGGACACCACTATCCAGGACACCACTACCCAGGACACCACTATCCAGGACACCCCTACCCGGGACACCACTACCCGGGACACCACTACCCGGGACAGCACTACCCGGGACAGCACTACCCGGGACACCACTACCCAGGACACCCCTACCCGGGAAGACGAAATACCGGACAGTGACTCAGAGTGGATGGGTGGAGACGAACCCCCACCCCAAAGTGCCATGGACTCAGAGTGGGACGAAGAGCACGACACAACGCCACTGCTGTCACCAACACCCTCCACCATCGCAGAAACACTCACCACGGTTGGGCACTTTAGTGATGAGGCGTCTGGTACACTCACTGGTGCGCACAACACAGCCGTCCCGGTACAGCAGGTGGAGGTAGGAGCAGCAGAGGGACCGGGCGGTCGGAGGGCAGCCCAGGCCAAGCGAACATCTGCCGCCCAGATGGATCCCGGGTTCCTGCAGTTACCACACCCACACATAGATCCGATGCAACCACCGACACGGAGACGAGCGAATAGGGTGACGGGTGGCTTGCGGCGGCTGCGGTCGCAGGTGGAGGAGTCCACCCGCGTCCAGGAGCTGGGAGTGGTCCCGGTCATGCGTGCCACCCAGGCTGACACCGCACGGGTGGCGTCCGCGGTGGAGGCAATGGGTGCGACGGTGTCAGACATGGGGAACGGTTTGCGAGGCCTGGGGCCTTCCGTGCAGGCGGCGTCTGTGGCCCAGGAAATGGCTGCCCTCTCACAGGAGGCCATGAGCCAGTGCCAGCGCCAGATGGCAGAGGCGCTCAACGCCATAGCCCAGTCTCAGCAGGCCATGGCTCAGTCTCAGCAGGCCATAGCTCAGTCTCTGCAGGCCATGGCCCAGTCTCTGCAGGCCATGGCCCAGTCTCAGCAGGCCATCGCTGAGGGCATCGGCGCCAGTGGCCATGTGCGAGCTGGCGTCGCACTGTCGCAGACAGGGTTCGACAACCCCCTGGGCTCCATGGCTGCAAACCTGCAGACCCCTGTCGATACCAGCACGGGCCTCCAGGACTGGCAGCGCCAGATGTCGGGGGCGCGTCGGATGGCCAGTCCGTTCGCATCCCCCACCCATGTAGAGGCCTGGGGGCCATCGGGCACCCCGAGGGAGGAGGAGGTGGTGTGGTCCGTCCCGGCTCCCTCTGTAGGGGAGGTCCCGGTACACCGCGACACCTCGGACTCCCCCCCTTCCGTCCCAGGTGCATCGGGTGGGCAACGGGCAGGACAGGCTGGCAGCTCGCCATCCCAGTCGCCCGGGCCGCAGCCTGGCCCATCTAGGCCAGGACGCCCCAGGAAACGGCCGCCAAAGGGATCCAGTGTCAGAGGGCAGGAATCACAGGAGTCCACCTCCAGTTCTGCTGTACCGTCTGGGGAACCACGTCGACGTAGTCAAAGGGCCCGTAAGGCTAAACAATTAGACACTGAGTAAGTTGGCACGGGTGCAGGGCACAGATGAGTTTTAGGCGCTAGGGCACATGCATGAACTCCTTTGGTTATTAAAGTCAATGTTACACCTACCGAAGCTGCCTTTGTGCTCTGTCCAAAGTGTGCGGGGGTGTCATGTACGTTGAGCGCAAGTGTGTGTGTGAGGGGTGGTCTTACCTCAGCCCCAGGTGAGTCTGTCCCCTTCCCCCTGGGCCGCCATCAACATCCCCCGGGCAGAGGACGGGACCGTGCGCTGCAGTGTCACAGCCGCATGCAGGGATGGTCCGGGTGGATGGTGGTACTGTGGCCATGGGTCACACATAGTCCAACGATGTAGAGCCAGGAGCTCATCGGAGGCGGGTTGTCATCATTCTCCATGGCCTGCGATAGACACGCGTCCACCCGCAACTGGGTGAGCCCGGCCCGTTGTGCCGCCGGTGGATCGGCAATTGGGAGTGGGGGGGTGGTGTGCATGCGGGTGGGGTGTGTGGGGTTGGGGAGGGGAGTGAGGGTGCTGGGTGGGTGGATGGGTGGGGGGTGTGGGTGGTCGGCTGTTGTCATGGTGTGCGGTCTGTGGCCATACTACCCGATTCCCACGCCCATCTAGTCAGTGAAGCGGGCGGCTATCAGCCTGTCCCGTGCCCGCTGGGCCAGCCGGTAACGGTGGACAGCCACCCGTCTGTGTCTACCCCGTCTGCCCTGACCATTGCCCCCATCCCCCTCATCTGGGGAGGACTGGGCCTCTTCCTGCTGCTCCTCCACTCCGCCCTCCTCTGCCTGCGGCACATCGCCCCTCTGCTGGGCTATGTTGTGCAGGACGCAGCACACCACAATGATGCGGCCGACCCTATCTGACCGATACTGGAGGGCGCCCCCAGAGAGGTCCAGGCACCTGAAACGCATCTTCAGCACGCCAAAGCACCTCTCGATCACTCCCCTTGTCGCTACATGGGCATCATTGTAGCGGTTCTCCGCCTCATTGCGTGGCCTCCGTATAGGCGTCATCAGCCACAATCGCAATGGGTAGCCCCTGTCGCCCAGCAACCAGCCCCTCAGCCGGGGATGGCGTCCCTCGTACATGCCGGGGATGGATGACCGCGACAACACGAATGAGTCGTGTACACTGCCTGGGTGACGGGCGCAGACGTGCAGGATCATCATGCGGTGGTCGCAGACCACCTGTACGTTCATCGAATAGGTCCCCTTCCTATTAGTGAACACGGCCCTGTTATCTGCAGGTGGCCGCACGGCGACGTGCATCCCATCGATCGCGCTCTGGACCATGGGGAACCCGGCAATGGCAGAGAAGCCCACGGCCCGGGCATCTTGGCTGGCCCGGTCCACGGGGAAGCGGATGTAGCGGTGCGCCATGGCATAAAGGGCATCTGTCACTGCCCGGATGCACCGGTGCACCGATGTCTGCGATATGCCGGACAGGTCCCCACTCGGTGCCTGGAATGACCCCGTTGCATAAAAGTTCAGGGCCACCGTAACCTTGACGGACACGGGGAGAGGGTGTCCCCCGCCAGTGCCACACGGTGACAGGTGTGCCAGCAGGTGGCAGATGTGTGCCACGGTTTCCCGGCTCATCCGGAGTCTCCTCCTGCATTCCCGGTCCGTGAGGTCCTGGTATGACTGCCGGGGCCGGTACACACGGGGCGCCCTCGGGTGCCTCCGTTGCCGTGGGGCCGCGACGTCCTCCTCCCCCTCCTCGTCCTGTCGGTCAGGTGTCCCTCCAGCCTGGGCGGCTGCCGCCTGCCCCTCTGCGGCAGCCTGCGCCGCCTCTCTGGCACGCTCCTCCTCCTCATCCAGGGCAACATAGACATGAGCGGCTGCCACCACGGCGGCCAACATCGCTGGATGATCTGAAAACATGACGACCTGGTGGGGGGGGAGGGGAACGACGACATGTCATCATTGCCCATATCCCCTCCTCCCCCCAGCCAGGTGGCATGGACCGCATGGGTCCAACTGTTGGAGGCTGGCACCTGGCCAGGTGGACCAACTCATTTGCCCTCCCATCACCCACCCCGGCACGGACCCCCCCCCCCCCCCAACCTCCACCCCGGCACGGACCCCCTCCCCAACCCCCAACCTCCACCCCGGCACGGACCCCCTCCCCAACCTCCACCCCGGCACGGACCCCCTCCCCAACCTCCACCCCGGCACGGACCCCCTCCCCAACCCCCAACCTCCACCCCGGCACGGACCCCCTCCCCAACCTCCACCCCGGCACGGACCCCCTCCCCAACCCCCAACCTCCACCCCAGCACGGACCCCCTCCCCAACCTCCACCCCGGCACGGACCCCCTCCCCAACCCCCAACCTCTTTCCCGGCACGGACCCCCTCCCCAACCTCCACCCCGGCATGGACCCCCTCCCCAACCCCCAACCTCCACCCCGGCACGGACCCCCTCCCCAACCCCCAACCTCCACCCCGGCACGGACCCCCTCCCCAACCCCCAACCTCCACCCCGGCACGGACCCCCTCCCCAACCCCCAACCTCCACCCCGGCACGGACCCCCTCCCCAACCCCCAACCTCCACCCCGGCACGGACCCCCTCCCCAACCCCCAACCTCCACCCCGGCACGGACCCCCTCCCCAACCCCCAACCTCCACCCCGGCACGGACCCCCTCCCCAACCCCCAACCTCCACCCCGGCACGGACCCCCTCCCCAACCCCCAACCTCCACCCCGGCACGGACCCCCTCCCCAACCTCCACCCCGGCATGGACCCCCTCCCCAACCCCCAACCTCCACCCCGGCACGGACCCCCTCCCCAACCCCCAACCTCCACCCCGGCACGGACCCCCTCCCCAACCCCCAACCTCCACCCCGGCACGGACCCCCTCCCCAACCCCCAACCTCCACCCCGGCACGGACCCCCTCCCCAACCCCCAACCTCCACCCCGGCACGGACCCCCTCCCCAACCCCCAACCTCCACCCCGGCACGGACCCCCTCCCCAACCCCAACCCCCAACCTCCACCCCGGCACGGACCCCCTCCCCAACCCCCAACCTCCACCCCGGCACGGACGCCCTCCACAACCCCCAACCTCCACCCCGGCACGGACCCCCTCCCGGCACTCCCCCGGAGCCCAGCCTACTCTAACCACCCCCCCCCCCCACCCCCCCCCCCCCCCCCCCCCCCCCGCCGCACACACACACAAGCCGAGACACACCTCTCCTCAGGCAATCAGTCTGCGGCCACGCCATTTCCTGCCCAGAGCCAACCCCCCAGGCCGTCACTCACCTCCTCGCTGGTCGGCGTGAGCCTGGAGCACCGGGTCACGCCGATGAAAAGGATGTTTGATTGACGTCGACGTGAACGGTCATCACGTCGACGGGACTTCGGCCCATCCGGAAGGGAGAATATCGGCAGGCCGAAAATCGGCTGCCTTGCGCAGACCCGTGACATTCTCCGCGGCAGCGGCGCCATTAACGCCCCGCCGACTTTTCTCCCTTCGGAGACTTCGGCGGGGGCGGGATTCACGGCGGCCAACGGCCATTCTCCGACCCGGCGGGGGGTCGGAGAATGACGCCCAGGATTCCTTTGAGGAACCTCACGAGGGAGTAACCTCTCCGAGTGAATATGATCCAAACGCTGCTGCATTAGTTGTCTCCAGAACGGAACTCGGTAAGAGACTGGTCCTGTTTGGTGGACGACAATTCCAGCGAGCCAGCGAGCACCGTCATTGGAGTTATGAATGAACACCACAGTTGCAAAGAGGTCAATGTCAAACCGGGCAACGCCATGCAAATCTTGGTTACGGTGCACCTTCGCGCTGATATCTGGGATAATTAAACTCAGTCGTGTACGAAGCCTACGACCCATTTACATCTCAGCGGGGTCCACTCCAGTTACTGTGTGCGGCCTGGTCCTGTATAAGAATAAACATCTTGCCAGCCTGGTGTCCATCGAGCCCGAAGTCTTTAGCTCCCGTTTAACCTCTCTGCCAAGCCATTCAATGCTGGATAGTATGGGGCAGTGCGAACATGATGAGTTGCTTTTTTCATTAAAGCGACAAACTCTTCACTCGTACCAGGGGCCCCTCAGGGATGTCGTGGGTGGAAAAATAAATGCACAATCGCTCGGATGGTTGCCCAGGAGGTGATCATCGCCTTCCTGCGAACCTCCAGCCACTATGAGTGGGCGTAGGGACATCGAACCCAGGAACGGACCGGCAAAATTGACGTGTATGTGAGCCCAGTGGCATCCTGGCCACTCCCAAGGTTGGAGGGGCCGTTACGGGGAGCTTCTGGTGCTCTTGACAGATGAGTACTGTTGGGCAAACGTCCCTGTCCACACCTGGCTACCAGGCATAGCTACTTGCCAGTACATTCATTTGGTCACCCCAGGGTGCCCATTGTGAAGGTCCTTCAGCATGATTACTTGGTCCTTCACTGGAACAACAACCCTCGTCCCCCATAGGAGGATACCATCTTCCACGGTCAGCTCCGAGAACTTGGAAGAGAAAGCTTTCAGCTCCCCTGGCAGTTGCTGATGCTGCCCACCGTATAGCATTAGATGTTGCACCTTGGTAAGGACAAGGCCGGTCTGCATCCAGTCACGAATACGCACTGCGGTGACGGGCAAGGAGTTCAGGACAGTAACTACTTTGTCTGTCACAAGGGGGTTTGTGGATTCGGTCTGCAAGGGAAGACAGCTCAACACATCAGCATGTGCAATCTGGGTCCCTGGGCGATGCTCGAATGAGTATTTGTAAGCAACCAATAACAAGGCCCAGTGCTGAATCCTCACAGATGCAATTGATAGGATGGACTTGTCTTCACAGAAGCGGTTCAGCAACGGCTTATGATTGATGATGATAAAGAAATGGCGGCCATAGATGTACTGTTGAAACCGCTTTACAGCAAACACCACCACCTGGCCTTCTTTTTCTATTTGGTCATATTTCTCTTCGCCGCAGCCAGCCTGCAGAGGCAAAGGCCATCGGATGTTGGCAACCATCGCTCATTCGATGGGACAGAACTGCCCCAATCCAATCCTATATTGCGAAGCATCACACGTGACGTACAATGGTTTGAAGGGTCAAAATGAGTCAACACTCCGAAGAGGACAATCACCATTTCACCTTCTTAAATGCCTCATCCTCCATTCCCAGGGCTTGTGCTTCTTGAGGCATAAATGAAGGGGGGCCAGGATGGTTGCCAGATTTGGAATAAATCATCCATTTAAAAAAAAAGAAACTTAGAGTTTAGATTCATTTTTTCCAATTAATGGGCAATTTAGCGTGTCCAATCCACCTACCCTGCACATCTTTGGGTTGTGGGGGCGAAACCCATGCAAACACGGGGAGAATGTGCAAACTCCACACGGACAATGACCCAGATCGAACCTGGGACCTCAGCGCCGTGAGACAGCAGGGCTAACCCACTGCGCCACCGTGCTGCCCCGGAATAAATCATTCATAGTAATTTACTAGTCTGAGAAAAGGGTAAAACATGAGGGGTGGCGGCCATTTTGATGGCTCCCACTTTCTCGCTGGCCAGGAGCAGGCCATCCCGGTCCACCCGCTACCCCAAATATACCATTTCCTTCACGTGATACACGCACTTCACGCGGCGCAGGCAGACCCAATACCCCGAAAAACATTTCAACACTGCCTCAAGGTTCTGCAAATGTTCATGGTCTGTGGTCCCTGTGACTAGCATGTTGTCTAAGTAAACTGCAACGTGCGGCAATTCGTGCCTGATGTTCTCCATGATGCGCTGGAAGACTGCGCACACCCAGGATACGCCGAATGGGAGCTGGGTGTATTCATAGAGTTCTATGGGCATAATGATCGTGACGTACTTTCCTGATGATTTATCGAGCTCCAGCTGTAGATAAGCATTTCGTAAATGTGCAGCACCGGGCCAATGTTGCACACAGATCATCAATAACAGTCCAACCAAGAAGCCTTGTTCAACGTCAATTCATGACCTCCACAGAGGTGGACTGTCTTATCCGTCATCATTATGGGGACCACTGGCGCCACCAAGTTGGTGAAGCGCACAGGCCTAATGATGCCAAACTGTCTAAATGGCGATGTTCGGTGTTGACTTTCTCCACTAAAGTGTAGGGAACTGGGTGTGCACAAAAATATCGGTGTTGGGCCTTAGGATCCACCTGGATCGTGGCCACGATCCCTTTAATGGTACTCAAGCCAGTCTGAAAAACCTTGGGGTACTTGCTCAGTGCTGCACACAGACCATCAGAGCCCACTTGAAGGGTATGTTGCCAATCCAACTGCTGGTGTAGCCAATCGGAGCCCAACAGGCCAGGGCCACTTCTTTGCTCAACGATGAGGGAAGGTGAACCTATGTGCGCCCATAAACAATCCAGCAAGGATGGACCCAAGTTTTTCCCCTGTATAAGTGACCAATTGAGCCACCATGTAAGCCATAGTGAAAGCATGCATACCTCACCACCACAAAAACGGCAGCTCTTGTATCCAACTCCATTTGGAGCACATAACAATTCACCTGTATCGGAACATGAATAGGGGTCACATGGGGTCAATGCAAAACGGCTCAGCTGCATCTCAGCCTCATTCTGGGTCATCCAGATGCAAGGCCCATCCCCCGGGGTTGACGCCTATCTCGACCGGGGCGCATGGAGTGCTGGTCCTCTGTCGCCGCAGGGTTCAGTCTGGGCCGTGGGGATACCACGTGAGGGGAGACAAAACTATCACCTCCATCCCTTGTATCTCTTGGATGCCGGGTTCTGTGCTTTATTGGGGTGTGGTAGTATGTATTAGGGGTCATGTGGGACTGGAAGCCCTAATGTCATTGGCTGACAGATCCCGGGTCCTGGTTGGCCGTTGACCTCTAGCTCCGCCCTGAAGGCGGAGTATAAGAAGCCGGAGTCATCCCCCGCAGGCCATTCTCGTATCGAGCTGCGGGGGAACAGACACGCTTAATAAAGCCTCATCGACTTCACTCTATTCGTCTCACGGAGTCTTTGTGCGCTACAATTTATTAAGCGTGCCTAAAAAGGACTATGGAGCTCAGGATCATCCCGGAATGCCTGAGGATCAGCCCCCATGCAGTGAACGCGGCAGCAGCCTTCAAGCACTGGCAGACTTGTTTCGAGGCCTACCTCAGAACGGCCATCGGCCGGGTCACAGAAGACCAAAAACTACAGGTCCTGCACTCAAGGTTAAGCACGGAGATTTTTCCTTCATCGAAGACGCGGAGGATTTCCAGACGGCATTCGCAGCACTGAAAAGTCTCTATGTCCGCCCAGTTAACCAAATCTACGCTCGCTACCAGCTCGCGATGAGACGGCAAGGTCCCGGAGAATCGATGGACGAATTCTACGCCGCGCTGCTGATTTTGGGATGAGCCTGCAGCTGCCCTTCGGTGAACGCAAACGAACACACGGACATGTTAATGCGCGCTGCTTTTGTGGCAGGTATGAATTCCTCCCAAATCCGCCAAAGACTTCTAGAAAGAGAGTCACTAGGACTCTCAGAGGCACGGGCCCTAGCAGCCTCCCTAGACGTGGCCGCGCGTAATACCCGCGCCTACGGCCCCGACCGCGCGGCAGCCCATTGGGCTCCGTACGTACCCGTCGCGACAAACCCACCCCCCCCCGGCGCGGTCCAAACGCCAAGTCGCACCGTGGACGCCCGCTGCTATTTCTGCGGCCAGGTGAAACACCCCCGGCAGCGCTGCCCGGCCCGCGCAGCAATCTGCAAGAGCTGCGGGAAAAAGGGCCATTTCGCGGTTGTGTGCCGGTCCCGCGAGGCCGCCGCTGTCCCGGGAGAACAGGGAGCCCTGCAAGCCGTTTACGCTCCCCAACCCCCCCCCAGCGCCCCATGTACGACCCGCAGGCGCAGTCGCTCTGGGTCCCGACCACCGCGGTCCCGGGAGAACAGGGAGCCCTGCACGCCGCTTACGCTCCCCAACCCCACCCCCCCGTCCCCACGTATGACCCGCCGGCGCTTCCAATTTGGGTCCCGACCACCGCTGTCCACAGAGATGAGGGAGCCCCGCGCGGTCCTAACGCTCCCCAACCCCCCCCAGCGCCCCATGTGCGACCCGCAGACGCCGCCATTTTGGGTCCCGGCCACCACGAGGGGAGGAAGGCGCCGCCATCTTGGACCACCCCAGACCTGAACGACGCGTGGGGGCGGCCATTTTGTCCACCCCCATCTTGCGACCCCCCAGCCATGTGGGATGTATGGGGGCAGCCATTTTGTTCATCCCCGACGCCATCTTGGACGGCAACAACGGACCCCAGTGTCGACGGCTCCACGGGGTTCGAGGAAGACGCTCCACTACTACAACCACGTCTCGCTTCAATTACGCTCGATCAAGCTCGGCCCCGGACACTCCAGACGACGACGACAACGGTGCTAATAAACGGCCACGAGACACCATGCCTAGTCGACTCCGGGAGCACGGAGAGCTTTATCCACCCCGACACGGAGGTCCTCCTCTGGAACGTCGCTGCCGACCTGGCTGGCGGCCCCAGGACCCATCTTGCTCCGAAAGCATGTGCGGGCACACAAGGCGGACCCGTTGGTCGAAAGGGTTCACCTCCTCCACGCGAACCCGCAGTACGCTTACGTGGAGTACCCCGACGGCCGACAGGACACGGTCTCCCTGCGGGATCTGGCGCCCGCCGGCAACACACACACCCCCCCCGACACCATTCACCCAACCGCCCTCCTTCCTGCCACCGCCGCACCCCGCGACCGCCCCCTTCCCAGGAGGATCGGCTCCCCTCCCCTCAGGCCCGACCAAGAATAAAGCCCAAGCTGAAACCGTAAGGCTCCCGGAGATGACAACACCGGTACAAGCACCACCACCACCACCGGGGCCGAGGCGATCGACACGGACGACCAGACCGCCCGACCGACTCGTGGCGTTGATCTAAATCAATATATGGACTTTTCACAAGAACATTTTGCTTTTCTCCCGATACCTTCTGTAAATATTTGAAACAGGACAAAATTGTACATACTGTATTGCCATATGAATGTTTTCCTCCCAGGACCAGCCCTGTAAACCCTTACCACCATGCGAAGCATCACCCCGCCGGGTTCATTTTTGACAAGGGGTGAATGTGGTAGTATGTATTAGGGGTCATGTGGGACTGGAAGCCCTAATGTCATTGGCTGACAGATCCCGGGTCCTGGTTGGCCGTTGACCTCTAGCTCCGCCCTGAAGGCAGAGTGTAAGAAGCCGGAGTCCTCCCCCGCAGACCATTCTACTATCGAGCTGCGGGGGAACAGACACGCTTAATAAAGCCTCATCGACTTCACTCTATTCATCTCACGGAGTCTTTGTGCGCTACATGGGGCAGGGAGATCTGCAGCGCCTGCTGGAAGATTAGGGAGACTTCACCCAAAAGAACATAGAACATAGAACATTGAAGCGCAGTACAGGCCCTTCAGCCCTCGATGTTACGCCAACCTGTGAAACCACTCTAAAGCCCATTTACACTATTCCCTTATCGTCCATATGTCTATCCAATGACCATTTGAATACCCTTAGTGTTGGCGAGTCCACTACTGTTGCAGGCAGGGTATACCACACCCTTACTACTCTCTGAGTAAAGAACCTTCCTCTGACATCTGTCTTATATCTATCTCCCCTCAATTTAAAGTTATGTCCCCTCGTGCTAGACATCACCATCCGAGGAAAAAGGCTCTCACTGTCCACCCTATCCAATCCTCTGATCATCATGTAAGCCTCTTTTTCTGTCTTTCCATATTATTTATACCACAGACCAAATGATCACAGAGCATGTGGGATAAAGCAGTTCCGTATTCACAAAATCCGGCTATCTCCCGTAGCCATGATACAAACTCACCAGGAGACCTCTCCGTTTTATTAAACCAAGATCGTTGAATGATTTATGATGGGGCTCGGTTAAAATGTTGCACCACAAGTGCCACGAGTTCGTTGAAGGATTGCGCTTTTGGTGTCGCTGGCTACGTGAGACTCCGGATCACCCCGAACGTGTGCGCTCCGCAGGCCATCAACAGTATGACTATCCGGCACTCATTCTCCGTGATATTGTTGGCCCAGAAGAAGTAACGCATCCTTTCTGTGCATTGATTCCAGTCTTCAACCTGCGTTCAATGCACCTAAAGGCCGAAACAGGCATGGTGAATCAAGGAAATCCAAACCGGGGTCCAGAAAACCGGAGAGATAGTTCAGCCGAGGAGGTCGCAGCGTCAACAGCAAGCCAGTTTATTCCTCGTTACCAGTTTAATAAGGACATAGGGTGTCCACACCAACTAAAATAAAGGAATGTTTTATTTACAACACAATATATACACTACCCTGTAGATCCTTAGGGTTCCTGTTCTGGTCGTTGCCTTTTATACAAACGTTAATTGAAATGCCCCCCCTCCCCGCCCTCGTGGGGGAGCTCGTACTCCGCAAGGACCACGGAGGAGATAATCATTCCTGCCTCATGCGGGTTATTACAATGTTGCCTTCTTTAAACATTCACATGGGCATCAATAAGTAAGTTTCTTTTCCAGAAATCACTGTGTTGCCATCTCGTGAAACACAAATTTCGCTCCGCATCATTCTTGCACATAGTTTCGAAATTGCAGCTGCTCTTTATCTGGCTCATGCAAGAAGCACTTCCAAATCAACAGAAAATTGAGTAGAACTTCAAACACAAAAAGTTGCTGATGGTGCACTCTTCGGGGTAAGTGGGCGACTAAGAACATCTGGGGAAAATGGATCCCTGCGTAATAATGTTGGTTTTAATGACAAAGCAAAATTATGTCACACGGCCTGAGAGTGTGGTGAAGGAAGATTCAGTCGAGGCATTGAACATGGTACCCGCGGTAGGGGTGCGTTGTCGGCGGGACCGGAAGATTCCGTCCGGTGTGAACGACCGGAAAATCCCGCCCCAGAACTCATTACAAGGCACAGCTGAATTAAATAAGCTATTATAAATTACGCTGTACCCCAATACTCTTTCCTTGTTCACAAGAACATAGGAACAGGAGCCTGCTCCGCCATTAAATACTATCATGGCTTTTCCACTCATCATCCTCATAACCCTTTACGTTATTGTTTGTAAGAGTCATTCATGCCTATTTCCTCTGTTCCTGTTTATTTTATTTTATGGTTTGTGGCTCAATAATTGCGATGTGCTTTTAAGTAGAGAGAGGAAAGCAGAAGACACAAAGTTTAAAACAGCCTGCTTGCCAGGATATGGTATTCTCAGGCCTTGCGTTTGGGCAAAGGGGAAGCCAGATTCTTCGGCATCAAGTCGGTCAGTGGAACTGGTTTTGGAGGTAATTGGTTTGTTTGGTTAACTGGCAACCAATAGGTTGGTCAGGGATACTGTTCTGCCTGACCACAGTCAGTGATTGGTTCCTGCTGAGTGATTTTTCTAAGAGAACATTCCAGAAGTGATCAAATGTCAGAAGTGAAGGGAATTTGTTTTTCATTCTCTGCTACCTGTTGTCTGTAGGTGAAAGCTGAAGATCTTGCAAGGGTATCAAACCCAGCTTCTTATAAGACCATAAGACATAGGAGCATAATTAGGTCACTCAGCCCATCGAGTTTGCTCCGCCAGTCAATCATGGCTGATATTTTTCTCATCCCCATTCTCCTGCCTTCTCTCCATAACCCCAATCCACTTATTAATCAAAAATCTATCTAAATCTGTCTTAAAGACACTCAGTGATTTGGCCTCTACAGCCTTCTGCGGCAAAGAGTTCCACAGATTCACCACCCTCTGGCTGAAGAAATTCCTCCTCATCTCTGTTTTAAAGGATCCTCCCTTTTGTGTGAGATGGTGTCCTCTGGTTTTAGTTTTTCCCTACAAATGGAAACATCCTCTCCACGTCCACTCTATCCAGGCCTCGCAGTATCCTGTAAGTTTCAATAAGATCCCCCTCATCCTTCTAAACTCCAATGAGTACAGACCCAGAGTCCTCAGCCGTTCCTCATACGACAAGTTCTTCATTCCAGGGATCATTCTTGTGAACCTCCTCTGGACCCTTTCCAAGGCCAACACATCCTTCCTCAGATATGGGGCCCAAAACTGCTCACAATACTCCAAATGGGGTCTGACCAGAGCCTTATACAGCCTCAGAGGTACCTCCCTGGTCTTGTATTCTAGCCCTCTTGACATGAATGCTAGCATTGCATTTGCCTTCTTAACTGCCGACTGAACCTGAACGTTAACCTTAAGAGAATCGTGAACAAGGACTCCCAAGCCCCTTTGTGCTTCTGATTTCCTCAGCATTTTCCCACTTAGAAAATAGTCTATGCCTAAATTCCTCCTTCCAAAGTGCATAACCTCACACTTTTCCACATTGTATTTCATTTGCCACTTTATTGCCCACTCTCCTATCCTGTGCAAGTCCTTCTGCAGCCTCCTTGCTTCCTCAATACTACCTGTCCTTCTACCAATCTTTGTATCATCTGCAAACTTAGCAACAGTTCCTTCAGTACCTTCTTCCAGATCATTAATGTATATCATGAAAATATGTGGTCCCAGCACAGATCCCTGAGGCATACCACTAATCACCGGCTGCCATCCTGAAAAAGACCCCTTTATTCCCACTCTCTGCCTTCTGCCAGTCAGCCAATCCTCTATCCATGCCAGAATCTTACCCTTGACACCATGGGTGTTTAACTTATTTAACAGTCTCCTCTGCGGCACCTTGTCAAAGGCTTTCTGGAAATCTAAATAAATCACCTCCACTGGTCCTCCTTTGTCTAACTTCCTTGTTACCTCCTCAAAGAACTCAGTTTTGTCAGACACGACCTCCCTTTGACAAAGCCGTGCTGACTCAGTCCTATTTTACCATGCACTTCCAAGTACTTTGCGATCTCATTTGTAATAACAGACTCTAAAATCTTACCAATGACCAAAGTCAGGCTAACCAGCCTATAGTTTCCCGTCTTCTGCCTCCCTCCCTTCTTAAGCAGTGGTGTTACATTAGCCACTTTCCAGCCCTCTGGGACCCTTCCTTCATCCAGTGAGTCCTGAAAGATAATCACCAATGCCTCCACAATTTCCTCAGCTATCTCTTTTAGGACCCTGGGGTGTAGTCCATCCGGTCCAGGTGACTTATCCACCTTCAGACCTTTCAGTTTCCCCAGAACCTTCTCCTTAGTAATGGTCACTGCACTCACCTCTGCCCCCTGATTCTCCTGGAGCTCTGGTATACCACTGGTGTCTTCCACCGTAAAGACTGACGCAAAATAACTATTCAGTTCATCAGCCATTTCTATGTTTCCTATTATTATTTCTCCAGCCACATTTTCCAGTGGTCCAAAATCTATTTTTGCCTCTCGCTTACCTTTTATATATTGAAAAAAAACTCTTCCTATCTGTGGTGGTATGTATTAGGGGTAATACGGTACACCATGAATGCCGAGGAGCTATTGGAGGACAGATGCTGGGTCCCAATTGGATCTGCTGCCTACTGGGCTCCACCCAGATAGGCGGGGTATAAGAACCCGTTTTACTCCCCGCAGCTGCATTCTGTGACTGAGCTGCTGGGGAACAAGTCTGAACAAGTCTGCTCAATAAAGCCTCGGTTGAAGTTATGATGTGGGTTCACCTGAGGAAGGAGCAGCGCTCCGAAAGCTAGTGACATCGAAACAAACCTGTTGGACTTTAACCTGGTGTTGTAAGACTTCGTATTGTCGAGAGGCCGCGGTAGGGGTTTCAGAGATTGGGGCGCCATTTTAAACTGACACCCCAATCCCTTCTTGCACTGACGAGCGGAGCTCATTAATGCAGGAAATGGGACTAAGTGTGGCCTCAGCGGGACATTCCTTGCCAAGGCCCAGAAATGAGTCCCATTTAATATCGGGGTCGTTCCTCAGCGCTTCCCGACACAGGATTCTTTCATTTCCGTTAAATCGCGTCCCAAGTCTGGGCTTCCTGTAAAATGGAACTTCAAACTAGGTGTGAAGTATATGAGCCAACTATTATCAACTGTATGTGACAGACTGGAGATCCAATTTGTTTCAAGCATAAGACACTGGAGGGTAGATTTTCACAGAAGCAGGCCTTTGAGCCTGTTCTGTCATTCGGTCTGACCATGACTATTCTGTAACTCATCTCCAATTACCTTCCTTTGAATTGTGGCCACTTAAAATGGCATCCGGCAAGGGGCACTGGGAAAAATGGCCACGTTCAGGGACAGGCTGCAGCTTACAAATATACAAAAAGTTGCAGTCCAGGCTTTTACTACAGCCCAGAAAAAAGGCCATGAAGAGGCCATCCCGGGACAATGGGTTTGACATAGTGTTGCAGACTTGGTGGCATCTTTTTCTTTGTTTGGAAATGCCTATGTGCCTTGGACACTAACGGACATGGTCGGTAAGGACACGCCCCACCATCAAGGTGGCAGGTCTTAATTGGACCTAATCGATCAGGGTGATTGAGCCCTGATCGATTGATTGGACATTCACCTGGGACCGCCCAAAAGGGCGCAAAAACCCCTGGGGATAAAAGGTGTTGCGCAACCCAACAATCGCTCTCTCAACAAGAAACCAACAATGGTGACCCTTCACAGGCCGAAGAAGAGGAAGACCATCCACATCATAGGCGGAAGGACCAGAGCCAAGGACAACGACGCCCAGCAACAGATTTTCAACACTGCCATACTGCGGACTCCAATAATGGCCACATCTGCCCGGTACTTGCCAGTCACTTGAAAGTTAAGTTAAGGTCCTGTGTGGAATAGCTTATAATTCCTCTTGCATGTGTGCATGATTGAGATAACTTTAACATTGCGTGCTAGCCAATAAATTATATTATTGTATGAAACAACTCGTGGTCATTGGTCCATCGTTTACGGGTTAAAGACACACTGTGGTTTAGGCACAACAGAATCTTTTCCCATGATGCTTCATCTTATTTATCACAATTTTAATTGACACAGTTGTATTGTTTACTGTTGCACCTGCTTTAGGCCCATAACGCTTTTTATACATTTAAAAAAAAAATCTTTTGTGTGTGAGTTCAGACGCCAACACAAAGAGAGAGTATAATTATTGCCCTGTGTCAAGATTTTTTCAGTAATTTCTGCTTCACCAGGTGGTCACAAGCTGAGGCTTGTGGAATGCTCTATAAATATTCCAATTAATTTATCAACTTCATCTCACTGTTATTAACCCAGGTTGAGACAACAATGAGACCTTCAGCAAATGTATTGCATTGAAACAGACTTTCTAGTTAAGAGCTGTTATCTGTCCTGTTTCTTCCATTAATTTTATTCCTCAATAAGCTTGATATACAGTCAACACTTCTGGTCTGCAGTAGTGTGATTTCTGCCTAACTGTGAGATGTTTGGAGTTACTTCCCCAATGCAACGGTAAGAGGGATTATTGTCAACTTTCATGCCACCGGCTCATTCCAGGCATTTCACAATCTACAACGCACAGGTGCATCCAGGAGGTGATGGATGCCCTGTGTGCCCGGTCATCAGACTTTATTACCTTTGAGTTGGACCAGGCCCACCAACATTTGCTGCCATCGCTGGGATGCGCCAAGTCTAGAGGGAGGTCGATGTCACGCATGTTGCCCTGTGTGCACGGGGCACCAGGGAGTGCCCTTTATTAACAGGAAGGGGTTCCACACCCTGAAAGTTCAGATCGAGCGCGACCACCACCTCCGTATAATGCACGTGTGTGCATGCTACCCGGGGGCATGCATGACAGCTATATCCTGGGGCACTCAGAGATCCCTGGTGTCTTCGAAGACCACCCTGGGATGATGGGTCAGTTCTTGGGGGACAAGGGATAGCCGCTGAGGTCATGGCTGATGATGCTGGTAGCGGAGGCCTCAGAACGATGCAAAGACCCGCTTTAATGAAGCCCATGCTGCCACCTGTGCTGTGATTGAGCGGTGCATCGGACTGCTGACAGTGCGATTCTGATGCCTAAACCCATCTGGTGGTGCCCTCCAGTGCACCCCACAGGAGGTCTCCCATTTTGTGGTGGTCTGCTGTGCCCTCCACATCCTGGAACAGCAGTGGGGCAATATGCTGGAGGAGGAGGAGGGACATGCAACCTCGTCTGAGGAGGAACCAGGCCAGAAAAGGCTGTGCAGGAGCTGGCGGAGCTGGCGGACGATGGAGTATAGGCGGTGGCAATGGTCCGATATGCCTGGAGGACCAGGGAGGCCCTCATCATCACCAGATTCTCATAGGACAAGGCTGTGTCTATCAGATTAACCTCCCATCCCTGCCATTTCCCTCTCTCATCCCCTTCCCCCCTCTCATTCCCCCCCAGCTCATCTCTCTGCCCCATTCTTGATCACCCTGTTACACCCTGCAAAGGTCTGTGTAACATCACTCCAGGGTGATGGGCCCGTGTCAGTGGGTCAATATACAAGGCAAGAGAGTGATGACAACTCACTGTGTGGCAAACTCTGGTGCTCCTCGGTTTCTACAAAACTCCCACTCCTGTCTTTCTGCTGACAGTGCGCTCACGCCCATCTCCTGAATGAGATCTGCATCGGGGGCTTTTGTCCTTGGACTACTCTGCCCGACGGTTGGGGAGTGGGCGTAGAGAGCAGCATGGTGTGGGGGTGCAGGCAGGCACTCTGTGTAGATTAACGTGACAGAGGGTTTACCTGTGTTACGTGTTACATATTTTAATAGTGAACATTTTACATTTCAATTTCCCCCTAGCTACAGATAGTGAACCCCCCAGTGTGCACTCAGTGTTCCTCACTCTTCTTGATCCTTCGTTGTCGAGTGCTCTGTCTCGCTGAGTCCCAATAATGGACATCATGGGCGTCATTCTCCGAACCCCCAGAGGGTCGGAGAATGGCCGGTGGCTGCCGTGAATCCCGCCCCCGCCGGTTGCCGAGATCTCCGAAGGGAGGAAAGTCGGCGGGGCGTTAATGTCGCCGCTGCCGCGGAGAATGTCACGGGTCTGCGCAAGGCAGCCGATTTTCGGCCTGCCGATATGCTCCCTTCCGGATGGGCCGAAGTCCCGTCGACGTGATGACCGTTCACGTCGACGTAAATTAAACCTCCTTTTCATCGGCGTGACCCGGTGCTCCAGGCTCACGCCGACCAGCGTGGAGGTGAGTGACGGCCTGGGGGGTTGGCTCTGGGCAGGCAATGGCGTGGCCGCAGTCTGAATGTGTGAGGAGAGGTGTATCTCGGGTTGTGTGTGTGTGTGTGCGGCGGGGGGGGGGGGGCGGGGGGGTGGTTAGAGTAGGCTGGGCTCCGGGGGAGTGCCGGGAGGGGGTCCGTGCCGGGGAGGTGGATGGGGGGTCCGTGCCGGGGTGGAGGTTGGGGGGGGGGGGGGTCCGTGCAGGGGTGGAGGTTGGGGGGGGATCCGTGCCGGTGTGGAGGTTGGGGGGGGATCCGTGCCGGGGTGGAGGTTGGGGGGGGGGATCCGTGCCGTGGTGAGGTTGGGGGGGGGTCCGTGCCGGGGTGGAGGTTGGGGGGGGGGGTCCGTGCCGGGGTGGAGGTTGGGGGGGGTCCGTGCCGGGGTGGAGGTTGGGGGGGGGGGTCCGTGCCGGGGTGGCGGTTGGGGGGGGATCCGTGCCGGGGTGGAGGTTGGGGGGGGTCCGTGCCGGGGTGGAGGTTGGGGGGGGTCCGTGCCAGGGTGGAGGTTGGGGGGGGGGGGTCCGTGCCGGGGTGGAGGTTGGGGGGGGGTCCGTGCCGGGGTGGAGGTTGGGGGGGTCCGTGCCGGGGTGGAGGTTGGGGGGGGGGGTCCGTGCCGGGTTGGAGGTTGGGGGGGTCCGTGCCGGGGTGGAGGTTGGGGGGGGGTCCGTGCCGGGGTGGAGGTTGGGGGGGGTCCGTGCCGGGGTGGAGGTTGGGGGGGGGTCCGTGCCGAGGAGGGGGATGGGAGGGCAGGTGAGTTGGTCCACCTGGCCAGGTGCTAGCCTCCAACAGTTGGACCCATGCGGTCCATGCCACCTGGCTGGTGGGAGGAGGGGATATGGGCAATGATGACATGTCGTCGTTCCCCTCCCCCCCACCAGGCCGTCATGTTTTCAGATCATCCAGCGATGTTGGCCGCCGTGGTGGCAGCCGCTCATGTCTATGTTGCCCTGGAAGAGGAGGAGGAGGAGGAGGAGCGTGCCAGAGAGGCGGCGCTGGCTGCCGCAGAGCGGCAGGCGGCAGCCGCCCAGGCTGTAGGGACACCTGACCGACAGGACGAGGAGGGGGAGGAGGACGTCGCGGCCCCACGGCAACGGAGGCACCCGAGGGCGCCCCGTGTGTACCGGCCCCGGCAATCATACCAGGACCTCACGGACCGGGAATGCAGGAGGAGACTCCGGATGAGCCGGGAAACCGTGGCACACATCTGCCACCTGCTAGCACACCTGTCACCGCGTGGCACTGGCGGGGGACACCCTCTCCCCGTGTCCGTCAAGGTTACGGTGGCCCTGAACTTTTATGCAACGGGGTCATTCCAGGCACCGAGTGGGGACCTGTCCGGCATATCGCAGACATCGGTGCACCGGTGCATCCGGGCAGTGACAGATGCCCTTTATGCCATGGCGCACCGCTTCCCCGTGGACCGGGCCAGCCAAGATGCCCGGGCCGTGGGCTTCTCTGCCGTGGCCGGGTTCCCCATGGTCCAGGGCGCGATCGATGGGATGCACGTCGCCGTGCGGCCACCTGCAGATAACAGGGCCGTGTTCACTAATAGGAAGGGGACCTATTCGATGAACGTACAGGTGGTCTGCGACCACCGCATGATGATCCTGCACATCTGCGCCCGTCACCCAGGCAGTGTACACGACTCATTCGTGTTGTCGCGGTCATCCATCCCCGTCATGTACGAGGGACGCCATCCCCGGCTGAGGGGCTGGTTGCTGGGCGACAGGGGCTACCCATTGCGATTGTGGCTGATGACGCCAATACGGAGGCCACGCAATGAGGCGGAGAACCGCTACAATGATGTCCATGTAGCGACAAGGGGAGTGATAGAGAGGTGCTTTGGCGTGCTGAAGATGCGTTTCAGGTGCCTGGACCTCTCTGGGGGCGCCCTCCAGTATCGGTCAGATAGGGTCGGCTGCATCATTGTGGTGTGCTGCGTCCTGCACAACATAGCCCAGCAGAGGGGCGATGTGCCGCAGGCAGAGGAGGGCGGAGTGGAGGAGCAGCAGGAAGAGGCCCAGTCCTCCACAGATGAGGGGGATGGGGGCAATGGTCAGGGCAGACGGGGTAGACACAGGCGGGTGGCTGTCCACCGTTACCGGCTGGCCCAGCGGGCACGGGACAGACTGATAGCCGCCCGCTTCACTGACTAGATGGGCGTGGGAATCGGGTAGTATGGCCACAGACCGCACACCATGGCAACAGCCGACCACCCACACCCCCCACCCATCCACCCACCCAGCACCCTCACCCCCCTCCCCAACCCCACCCACCCCACCCGCATGCACACCACCACCCCCCCCCCGCATTGCCGATCCACCTGCGGCACAACGGGCCGGGCTCACACAGTTGCGGGTGGACGCGTGTCTATCGCAGGCCATGGAGGATGATGACAACCCGCCCTGCGGTGAGCTCCTGGCTCTACATCGTTGGACTATGTCTGACCCATGGCCACCATCCGCCCGGACCATCCCTGCATCCGGCTGTGACACTGCAGCGCACGGTCCCGTCCTCTGCCCGGGGGATGTTGATGGCGGCCCAGGGGGAAGGGGGCAGACTCACCTGGGGCTGAGGTAAGACCACCCCTCACACACACACTTGCGCTCAACGTACATGACACCCCCGCACACTTTGGACAGAGCACAAAGGCAGCTTCGGTAGGTGTAACATTGACTTTAATAACCAAAGGAGATCATGCACGTGCCCTAGCCCCTAAAACTCATCTGTGCCCTGAACCTGTGCCAACTTACTCAGTGTCTAATTGTTTGGCCTTACGGGCCCTTTGACTACGTCTACGTGGTTCCCCAGACGGTACAGCAGAACTGGAGGTGGACTCCTGTGATTCCTGCCCTCTGACACTGGATCCCTTTGGCGGCCGTTTCCTGGGGCGTCCTGGCCTAGATGGGCCAGGCTGCGGCCCGGGCGACTGGGATGGCGAGCTGCCAGCCTGTCCTGCCCATTGCCCACCCGATGCACCTGGGACGGAAGGGGGGGGGGAGTCCGAGGTGTCGCGGTGTACCGGGCCCTCCCCTACAGAGGGAGCCGGGACGGACCACACCACCTCCTCCTCCCTCGGGGTGCCCGATGGCCCCCAGGCCTCTACATGGGTGGGGGATGTGAAAGAACTGGCCATCCGACGCGCCCCCGACATCTGGCGCTGCCAGTCCTGGAGGCCCGTGCTGGTATCGACAGGGGTCTGCAGGTTTGCAGCCATGGAGCCCAGGGAGTTGGCAAACCCTGTCTGTGACAGTGCGACGCCGGCTCGCACATGATCACTGGCGCCGATGCCCTCAGCGATGGCCTGCAGAGACTGGGCCATGGCCTGCAGAGACTGGGCCATGGCCTGCTGAGACTGGGCTATGGCGTTGAGCGCCTCTGCCATCTGGCGCTGGCACTGGCTCATGGCCTCCTGTGAGAGGGCAGCCATTTCCTGGGCCACAGACGCTGCACGGAAAGCCCCAGGCCTCGCAAACCGTTCCCCATGTCTGACACCGTCGCACCCATTGCCTCCACCGCGGACGCCACCCGTGCGGTGTCGGCCTGGGTGGCATGCTTGACCGGCACCACTCCCAGCTCCTCGACGTGGGTGGACTCCTCCACCTGCGACTGCAGCCGCTGCAAGCCGCCCGTCACCCTCTTCGCTCGTCTCCGGGTCGGTGGTTGCATCGGATCTATGTGTGGGTGTGGTAACTGCAGGAACCCGGGATCCATCTGGGCGGCAGATGTTCGCTTGGGCTGGGCTGCCCTCCGACCGCCCGGTCCCTCTGCTGCTCCTACCTCCACCTGCTGTACCGGGACGGCTGTGTTGTGCGCACCAGTGAGTGTACCAGACGCCTCATCACTAAAGTGCCCAACCGTGGTGAGTGTTTCTGCGATGGTGGAGGGTGTTGGTGACAGCAGTGGCGTTGTGTCGTGCTCTTCGTCCCACTCTGAGTCCATGGCACTTTGGGGTGGGGGTTCGTCTCCACCCATCCACTCTGAGTCACTGTCCGGTATTTCGTCTTCCCGGGTAGGGGTGTCCTGGGTAGTGGTGTCCTGGGTCGTGGTGTCTTGGGTAGTGGTGTCCTGGCTCGGATGTGACGGGGGCCTGTGGCTGCCACCCTCGTTGCTGGGTGGTCGCTCCCGCACGTGATGGGGGTGTCGTCTCCCTGTTGCTCCAGGTCTCTCCGTCTCCCGTGGTGTGCGAGGAGCATCCTGCGGGCGTCGCATGCTGGAGGGTCCGGGTCTCTCCGTCCCCCGTGGTGTGCGAGGGGCATCCTGCGGGCGTCGCATGCTGGAGGGTCCGGGTCTCTCCGTCATCCGTCGTCTCCGAGGGGCATCCTGCGGGCATCGCATGCTGGAGGGTGCGGGTCTCTCCGTCTCCTGTGGTCTCCGAGGGGCATCCTGCGGGCGTCGCATGCTGGAGGGTGCGGGTCTCTCCGTCTCCTGTGGTCTCCGAGGGGCATCCTGCGGGCGGTCTGCATCTGCGGGGATGGGTGCCTGGACGTTTGGTCCTGCGATACACAATGAAGCATGCATGGTTAGACATCAGGCAGTGATCAGGTGATACGGGGAGGGGGATATAGGGGAGGGGGGATATGGGGACGGGCTGTCGGTGGCTCACTTGCTCGTACGCCCCCGACCTCTGCATCAGCAACTTCCCGGTCCTCAGGTCCGCCAGCCAGTTCCAGGGCCCTTTCCTGGTGTTCGGTCAGTGGCCTCTCATCCGGGGGCCCTCCTCCAGTCCTCACATGCTCCCTATTGTTGTGTGCGCGCTTCTCCTGTGGGGGGGGGGGGGGGTGGTGGCAGGGGTAAAAGGCAACACTGTTAGGCAGGGATATGAATGCACGCCATCGGTTGCGCGTGCATTGCAGAGGTTAAGGTTAGGGCTGGATTCACTTGGGGATATGGGGGAGGGGGGATATGGGGGAGGGGGGATATGGGGGATATGGGGGAGCGGGGATATGCGGGAGGGGGATATGGGGGATATGGGGGAGGGGGGATATGGGGGAGGGGGGATATGGGGCAGGGGGTATGGGGGAGGTGGGATATGGGGGATATGGGGGAGGGGGGATATGGGGGAGGGGGGATATGGGGGAGGGGGGATATGGGGGGTATGGAGAGGGGGGATATGGGGAGGGGGATATGGGGGATATGGGGGGATATGGGGAGGGGGGATATGGGGGATATGGGGGGATATGGGGGAGGGGGATATGGGGGATATGGGGGAGGGGGTGATATGGGGGAGGGGGATATGGGGGAGGGGGGATATGGGGAGGGGGGATATGGGGGAGGGGGGATATGGGGGTGGGGGATATGGGGGTGGGGGATATGGGGGTGGGGGATATGGGGGATATGGGGAAGGGGATATGGGGGAGGGGGATATGGGGAGGGGGATATGGGGGAGGGGGGATATGGGGGAGGGGGGATATGGGGGAGGGGGGATATGGGGGAGGGGGGATATGGGGGAGGGGGAATATGGGTGAGGGGGGATATGGGTGAGGGGGGATATGGGTGAGGGGGGATATGGGGGAGGGGGGATATGGGGGAGGGGGGATATGGGGTAGGGGGGATATGGGGGAGGGGGGATATGGGGGAGGGGGGATATGGGGGAGGGGGGATATGGGGGAGGGGGGATATGGGGGAGGGGGGATATGGGGGAGGGGGGATATGGGGGAGGGGGGATATGGGGGAGGGGGGATATGGGGGAGGGGGGATATGGGGAGGGGGGATATGGGGGAGGGGGGATATGGGGGAGGGGGGATATGGGGGAGGGGGGATATGGGGGAGGGGGGATATGGGGGAGGGGGGATATGGGGGAGGGGTGTTATGGGGGAGGGGTTTTATGGGGGAGGGGGGATATGGGGGAGGGGGGATATGGGGGGGATATGGGGGTGGGGTGGATATGGGGTGCCTGTCCGTGGTGTCAGGGCCACAGCGGTGACGGCCTCTGCCACTTCCCTCCACAGACGCCGGCTGTGGCGTGGGGCAACTCTGCGGCCGTTCCCGGGATACAGGGCATCCCTCCTCTGCTCCACCGCGTCCAGGAGCGCCTCCACATCGCGTGACTCGAACCTCGGGGCTGAGCGACGGCCAGCCATCCAGTCGGGTGTTGCGGTCGGGTGTTCCGGTCGGGTGGGGGGGGAGCAGCGCGGCCTTATGAGCCGTCGCGCCGTGTGGCGCGTATGACACTGCACGGCGTGAACCACTGCGCAAGCGCGGATCCCGTTACGTCGCTGCTAGCCCATTTCGGGCCGGAGACTATCGACCCATTTTTCCGATGTGACGCAATTCGGATTTGCGCCGTTTGTTGCGCCGATCGGCGGACTTTCCGCCGATAACGGAGAATTTCGCCCTAGAGGTGGAGGCAGGCAGCTGCTTTCCGTGCACTATTGCCTTTGATGACCTTGGCAGACATCCTCTGTGGGGCCTGGAGCCGAAGGCCTCCGGCCGACTTACCGGTGACACTGGTATAGCCATGCCACTTTGTTTTGCCCGCTGCCCATGACATGCACCAATGTCAGGAGAGAGAGACCGAGAAGGACTGGCGACCGCCGTAATATCCTTGTTGGCAGGCCCCAGATTGGCCTCCTAGCGCTTCTTCCTCCCTGACGGTGCCTGTAGGGTCCAGGGGGACTCCATGGGACAGAGGGGCCGCTGGAGTGAGCTTCAGAGGCCTCTGAGTCATCTGACTATGCCAGTCCTGGTGTCTCCCCATTGTCTGCATCACAGTGTCAACGCCTTAACGATGGTCCTCAATGACTGCAGTGCCTTAGCAATGTCCACCCGCATCTGGGACATGTCTCTCAGTCATTGGGATGAGATGTTGAGGCCCTCAGATATGGTCATCACAGAGCCAAGCCTTGGGCACTAGAACTGAAAAGGTGGACGTCATGCTCCAGGCTTCCACTGCGGTCGCCATCCTAGCAGTGTTGGCCACAGTGCCACACATTGTCGGCACCATCTCCTGCACCTGAAGCATTTGGGGCTCCTCCAATAAGCTATGCAGTCATTGCAATGTCACTGATATCCCCTCCTCAATGTCACGGCTGTGTCCTATCATCTGCATCAGCCCTGGGAAAACCTTGTCCAGAAGCTCGGTGCCTCGATGGTGGTCCCCTGTGGAGTTCTCCTCCAAAGTGGTCTCTTGGGTGGTGGGGTGGGAACGACTCCGGATGGCCTAACCTCATCAGATGGAGATCCTGCAAGACAGTGGACATATGGTCAGTGAGAGGGAAAGACCATTGGGCTGGATGCTCCGCACCCCGACGCCAAAATCACGGCCAGCCCCGGGTCGGAGAATCCATTTCTCCGCATGGAATCAGGACCGGCACCGGTTCCCCGATTCTCCAGGCCCCGAAAAGTGGCATACTCTGGATTCTCTGTTTTGGGGATTCTGTCCCCACGCCACAGGTAGGGGATATGCGGCGGAGAATACGCCGCTTTCCGGGGCCCGGAGAATCTGGGGACCGGCACCGGTCCCGATTCCATGCGGGGAAATGGATTCTCTGCCCAGGCCCCGGCCACGATTTCGGCGTCGGGGTACGGAGAATCCAGCCCTTAGAGAGTACGCTGAGCTGCATATCCTCTACCTGCGACCATTTCTGGAGGCCCGCCCTGCCATCCTCCGCCCCCAACTGGCCGAAATCCCGACGGCATGGATCTAACATGGTCCTGCCAGTCGGGATACTAGGTCGCGGCCGGGCCAATCGGAGGGCACCATGTTTAAGGTCGAGGTCCGCGGTCTGAGTCTGCCATGGAGCACGGCGCGGCCGCTGGAGGCTGCCGCCTTGCGCACGCGCGGCCTCTGACCCGGAAGTGCGGGGGCCTGTGTCTGCAGCAAAAGCGGCGAGATTTACAATGGTTCACTGCAGGGCTATGAATATTCGGCCCTTTCATGCCAGTTTTTCTGGCGTGAAAGCCACATTTTGTACGACGGCATGGGGACATCGTCCCAAAAACAGAGAATCTAGCCCCATTGTGTCTGACATGAACAACTCACTTGAGACAGGTCATAGAATCATAGAATCATAGAAGTTTACAGCATGGAAACAGGCCCTTCGGCCCAACCAGTCCATGCCGCCCAGTTTTTTACCATTAAGCTAGTCCCAGTTGCCCGCACTTGGCCCATAACCCTCTATACCCATCTTACCCATGTAACCATCTAAATGCTTTTTGAAAGACACAATTGTACCCGCTTCTACTACTACCTCTGGCAGCCCATTCCAGACACTCACTACCCTCTGAGTGAAGAAATTGCCCCTCTGGGCCCTTCTGAATCTCTCCCCTCTCACCTTAAACCTATGCCCTCTAGTTTTAGACTCCCCTACCTTTGGGAAAAGATGTTGACTATGGGAAAAGATGTTGACTATCATCTGGGTGAAGAGGCAGCGAATCCTCACCTCTGCGCGCAGGCTAACCTCACTGTCAGTGACTCCTCTCTCCTGCTGCAGCTCGACGATTTCCAGGACCTGCTCCACTTGGGGGGTGGTGAGGACTCAAATCTCTGGCATCCTGCCCTTTCCCACTCATTATGGGCGATCTTCTCCTGCGGAGACAAAGAGAGGGCATTGTACGCAGCACGCTTAATGTGTCAGGGGGGTGTATAGCAGGTGGCATGTGTGGCCACCGCACTTGGACATGAAGGGACTGTGTTGGAAGTGCTAAAGAACACCATAGAACAATACAGCACAGGAACAGGCGCTTCACGTGTCCTATCTAGACCAACCCCCTGTATCGTTCTATACCCTGTCTGTTCATGTGCCTATTCAGATAAGTCTGTGGAACAAGCACGAAGATCGGATGTGGGGAGGGTGAGAGGTGTCAGCCAGTGATTTGGGGGTGGGGGTGTATGTTGGGAATTTGAAGGCAGCGAGGCAGAACTGGTTCCAGGAGAGAGGTGGTAACTTACCCTTGCAGTCGCTAGTCTTCTCCTGACATTGGACGCTGGCCTTCCTGATAATGCTGCCTGCACTGACTGCCGCTGCCTATGCCACTGCCTCCCATTGCTGACCCTGCTGCTGGTCCTCAGACACCCTCGGGGGTCCCATCTCTCATTGACAAAGTCAAGAAACCTGGCCAGGTCGGCATCGCCAAAGAGAGGAGCAGGTCTGCGGGCTGCCATGCTTGTGTGATGACTGGGAGTGAGTGGTGAGGGAACGCTTAAAATCCACTCCTTCTTGTCAGTGGTGAGAGGCTGAGGCACGGGTCCGACGAATCAGACGGTGAAGGAGCTAGTAATGGCAAGAATCTCATGGAGGCTCAAAGAACACAGAACAAAGAAAAGTGCAGCACAGGAACAGGCCCTTCGGCCCGCCAAGCCTGTGCCGACCATGCTGCCCGTCTAAACTAAAAACTTCAACACTTCCTGGGTCCGTATCCCTCTATTCCCATTCTATTCATGTATTTGTCAAGATGCCTCTTAAACGTCATGATCGTCCCTGCTTCCACCACCTCCTCCGGCAGCAAGTTCCAGGCACCCACTACCCTCTGTGAAAAAAACTTACCTCGTACATCTCCTTTAAACCTTGCCCCTCGCACCTTAAACCTAAGCCCCCCCAGTAATTGACCCCTCTACCCTGGGAAAAAGCCTCTGACTATCCACTCTGTCTATGCCCCTTGTAATTTTGTAGACCTCTATCAGGTTGCCCCTCAACCTCCGTCATTCCAGTGAGAACAAACCGAGTTTATTCAACCTCTCCTCAGAGCTAATGCTCTCCATACCAGGCAACATCCTGGTAAATCTCTTCTGCACCCTCTCTAAAGCCTCCACATCTTTCTGGTAGTGTGGCGACCAGAATTAAACACGAGAGTCCAAATGTGGCCTAACTAAGGTTCTATACAGCTGCAACATGACGTGCCAATTTTTATACTCAATGCCCCGGCCAATGAAGGCAGGCATGCCATATGCCTTCTTGACTAGCTTCTCCACCTGTGTTACCCCTTTCAGTGACCTGTGGACCTGTACACCAAGATCTCTCTGACTGTCAATACTCTTGAGGGTTCTACCATTCACTGTATATTCCCTACCTGTATTAGACATTCCAAAATGCATTACCTAACATTTGTCCGGATTAAACTCCATCTGCCATCTCGTCGCCCAAGTCTCCAAACAATTTAAATCCTGCTGTATCCTCTGACAGTCCTCATCGCTATCCACAATTCCACCAACCTTTGTGTTGTTCGCAAACTTACTAATCAGACCAGTTACATTTTCCTCCAAATCATTTATATATACTACAAACAGCAAAGGTCCCAGCACTGATCCCTGCGGAACACCACTAGTCACAGCCCTCCAATCAGAAAAGCACCCTTCCATTGCTACTCTCTGCCTTCTATGACCTAGCCAATTCTGTATCCACCTTGCCAGCTCACCTCTGATCCCATGTGACTTCACCTTTTGTACCAGTCTGCCATGAGGGACCTTGTCAAAGGCCTTACTGAAGTCCATGTAGACAACATTCACTGCCCTACCTGCATTAATCATCTTTGTGACATCCTCGAAAAACTCTATCAAGTTAGTGAGACACGGCCTCCCCTTCACAAAACCGTGCTGCCTCTCGCTAATACGATCTCTTGCTTCCAAATGGTAGTAGATCCTGTCTCGAAGAATTCTCCCCAGTAATTTCCCTACCACTGATGTAAGGCTCACCGGCCTGTAGTTCCCTGGATTATCCTTGCTACCCTTCTTAAATAAAGGAACAACATTGGCTATTCTCCAGTCCTCCAGGACATCACCTGAAGACAGTGAGGATCCAAAGATTTCTGTCAAGGCCTCAGCAATTTCCTCTCTAGCCTCCTTCAGTATTCTGGGGTAAATCCCATCAGGCCCTGGGGACTTATCAACCTTAATATTTTTCAAGACGCCCACCACCTCGTCTTTTTGGATCTCAATGTGACCCAGGCTATCTACACACCCTTCTCCAGACTCAACATCTACCAATTCATTCTCTTTGGTGAATACTGATGCAAAGTATTCATTTAGTACCTCACCCATTTGCTCTGGCTCCACACAAAGATTCCCTTGCCTGTCCTTCAGTGGGTAAACCCTTTCCCTGTATGTATAAAAAGCCTTGGGATTTTCCTTAACCCTATTTGCCAATGACATTTCGTGACCCTTTTTAGCCCTCCTGACTCCTTGCTTAAGTTCCTTCCTACTTTCCTTATATTCCTCACAGGCTTCGTCTGTTCCCAGCCTTCTAGCCCTGACAAATGCCTCCTTTTTTTTGACGAGGCCTACAATATCTCTCGTTATCCAATGTTCCCGAAATTTTCCATATTTATCCTTCTTCCTCACAGGAACATGCCGGTCCTGAATTCCTTTCAACTGACATTTGAAAGCCTATTTGAATGTCAGATGTTGATTTACCCTCAAACATCCTCCCCCAATCTAGGTTCTTCAGTTCCCACATAATATTGTTATAATTACCTTTCCCCAATTTAGCACATTCACCCTAGGACCACTCTTATCCTTGTCTACCAGCACAACAACCCTGTTGCTTTTACTCCTTTCCAAAATCTGTCTACCTATCTGCTCCTCTATCTCCTGCTGGCTGTTGGGAGGCCTGTAGTAAACCTCCAACATTGTGACTGCACCATTCTTATTCCTGATCTCTACCCATAAAGCCTCGCTGCCCTATGAGGTGTCCTCCCGCAGTACAGCTGTGACATTCTCCCTAACCAGTAGCGCAACTCCTCTACCCCTTTTACATCCCCCTCTATCCCGCCTGAAACATCTAAATCCTGGAATATTTAGCCGCCAATCCTGTCCTTCCCTCAACCAGGTCTCTGAAATGGCAACAACATCATAGTTCCAAGTACTAATCCAAGCTCTAAGTTCATCTGCCTTAACTGTTATACTTCTTGCATTAAAACATATGCACTTCAGGCCACCAGTCCCGCTGTTTTCAGCAACATCTCCCTGTCTGCCCTTCCTCAGAGCCATACTGGCCCTATTCCCTCGTTCTCCCTCAGTTTTTTCACCTTCTGACATTTTGCTCCGGTAACCACCCCCCTGCCATACTAGTTTAAACCCTCCCGTGTGACACTAGCAAACCTCGCGGCCAGGATATTTATGCCTCTCCACTTTAGATGCAACCCGTCCTTCTTATACAGGTCACGCCTGCCCGGAAGAACTCCCAGTGGTCCAGATAACTGAAACCCTCCCTGCTACACCAGCTGTTTAGTCACATGTTTACCTGCTCTATCTTCCTATTTCTAGCCTGACTGGCATGTGGCACAGAGAGCAATCCCAAGATTACAACCCTTGAGGTCCTGTCTTTTAACTTTCTGCCTAGCTCCCTGAACTCCTGCTGCAGGA
This sequence comes from Scyliorhinus torazame, assembly GCF_047496885.1. Classification (NCBI taxonomy): domain Eukaryota; kingdom Metazoa; phylum Chordata; class Chondrichthyes; order Carcharhiniformes; family Scyliorhinidae; genus Scyliorhinus; species Scyliorhinus torazame. The sequence continues at coordinate 66,693,360 of NC_092712.1, read as the reverse complement.
CCTCATCCCCCCTTCCTGCCTATGTCGTTGGTACCAATATGTACCACAACCTCTGCCTGTTTGTCCTCCCCCTTCAGGATGCCCGCTACCCGTACTGAGTCATCCTGGACCCTGGCACCAGGGAGGCAACATGTCATCCTGGAATCTCTTTCACATCCACAGAAGCACCTATTTGTGCCCCTGACTATAGAGTCCCCTATGACTATTGCTCTTCTGCACTTTGACCCTCACTGCTGAATATCAGAGCCAGCCGTGGTACTACTGCTCTGGCTGCTGTTATTTTACCCTGATAGGCTTTTCCCCCCTGACAGTATCCAAAGGGGTATACCTGTTCTAGAGAGGGACAACCACAGAGGATTCCTGCACTGACTGCCTGCCCATTCTGGTGGTCACCCATCTCTCTGCCTGCACCTTGGGTGTGACCACATCTATTTACCTGCTATCTATGATGCTTTCCACCACCTGCATGCTCCTAAGTGCATCCAACTGCTACTCCATCCGAACCATATGGTCTGTGAGGAGCCCCAGTTGGGTGCACTTTCTGCAGATGAAGCCATCCAGGTTGCTAGAAGCCTCCCGGACCTGCCACATCTCACAGTCAGAGCACTGCACCCCTCAAATTGACATTGCATTAACTAATTAGTAAATCAAATTAAAAAATATATTTTTTTAATGATACTGTCCACTATATGTTTCCTAGCACTAGATTTCTTCCAGAAATGTAAATGCTAAATACAGTACTCTCCGGTCTCTGGCTTAGATACCCCTCTAAATTATGATTAAGTAATTAATCAATTATGTTTAATTAGTTTAATAATGTTTAATTTTAAAATTTAGTGCAGATTCCCTACCAGCCAATCAGGTCACAGCTTCCCTGTGACGTCACTTTTCAGTTCCCCCCCCTCAGTCGGGTCACTCAGAATAGCAGAATATCTATCACTTACCTGTTCCCAAGCTGCTCCCCGGCTCTCTCTCTCTCCCGCTCCCGAAAATGAAGGCCGCTGGAAAATGGGTGTAAGATTTTATATCACCTACCTTCCCAGGGTGCTCCCTAGTTTGCTCCTTGCTTCCCGGAATGCACTCTGGATCTCTCCCTCTTACCTCTTTAATGACCACACTGCCCAAGTTACCAAGTTCCAATTCCCACTCTGGCTGTGTCTCACTCACTCAGGCTGTGTCTCCTTCACCTGCGCAAATCTTACTGAGTGCGCTTTGTGTCTGTCTTTTATACAGACCTCAGCTAAACAAGGTGAGTCACACTACTTAAGCTTCAAACAGAAGAATACAATTTACACCCTTGTGCCACTAAACAGGCCTCAGGTGACTGACAGATAACTGCCTCTCAGCAATTAGGGTGGGGGCAGCTTCAGCCAATCAGACACTGAGCTAGACACTGACCTTTTAACTGAAAAACAGTTTTGAAGATTTGAATTCACCTTTTACCTCTTTAATGACCACACTGCCCAAGTTACCAAGTTCCAATTCCCAATCTGGCTGTGTCTCACTCACTCAGGATGTGTCTCCTGCACCTGCGCAAAGCTTCATTTATGGCACTAACTGCCGTTGAATATGGGCCGCGATTTCGCCAATGCGGCTGTGGAGAAACACCCCACCAAACGTACCCTAAACGACACTTAGAAATAGTTCCGTTGAATCGCGCCCAACACTTTAGTTTGTGCACGTGCAAGATTACAACAAAAACAAGAGTCTGGAATGCATCTGATATGTAAATAAATAATTGGCAGTTATATTTCACAACTTCAGGACATCCCAAAGTTCTTTACAGCTAATGACACGTTCTTGATGTGTTGTCCCTGTTGTAATGCCAGTAAATGTATGCAACCAATTTGTGCATAGCAAATTCCGGCCAAAGGCCGGGATAATCAGTTACTTTGGTAATGTTGATTAGATAAATATCGTCCAGAACACCTCTGCTACTCAGCAATGAAACCTTTTGAAAGGTCGGACAAGGCCTCACTGCACATCTGATAAACTGAGGAGAGAACTGGATTGTCAGTCTGGATCTTATGACGAAGATTCTGGTGTGGGCCTCGAACACACAACCTTCTGAATCGAGAGCTACAACTGAGCCATGACCATTCTCACAAGTGAACTGTTATCATTAATACATTTTAATGAACATTACATCTTTGTTATATAAAGTCACAAGTGGTAAGTGAAGCTATTATTCAATCCTAATATCACAAACCATTTGGTGCAATATCGTCTGACTGAGCAATGACTTGAAATGCCTGCCTGTTATCCTATGTACAATTATTGCCAGTTATTGCCATCTTAAATGTATTCATAGAGTTTTCTTCCAGTTTCTATCCACGATTTCCTCGATGATTCCCTCCTGTTTATTTCATAAATGCTTCCCTCTTGACCACGGCTGGCTCTGATGTCCAGCAGTGAGGGTCAAAGCGCAGAAGAGCAATAGTAATAGCGGACTCTATAGTCAGGGGCACAAATGGGTGCTTCTGTGGATGTGAAAGAGACTCCAGGATGGCATGTTGCCTCCCTGGTGCCAGGGTCCAGGATGTCTCAGAACGGGTAGCGGGCATGGTATTCAATAGACTCAACAGTGGAAACCTTCAGAAAAACTTTTACGATGTTTGCTGCAAGAGTCTCATTTTTATTCCCACAGGATTCTTTTGGTGGGCAGGAAAGTCATTTGTTGCAACTGTTAAAGTTTAGTATAAGCCTTATATCGTTGATAGATATGGAAGCATGGCATAACTGGGAGAATTATAAACTAAATGACTTTGCTTGTTAAGAGTCAAATTATTTTTCATGCTTTTAAAAATAAGTACATATAGTGAAACAAACTACTACCTGAGGCAGATCTAGCTACTTTACAATGCTTTGTCCTCTCTGGGTTCTTTTTTTGTTTATGGGATGTGGATGTCGCAGGCTGTGACAGCTTTTATTGCCCGTCCCTAATTACCCTTGAGGGGACAGTTAAGAGTCGACCACGTTGCTATGGGTCGGGTGTCACGGGCGAAATTCTCCCCAAACGGCGCGATGTCCGCCGACTGGCGCCCAAAGCGGCGCCAATCAGACGGGCATCGCGCCGCCCCAAAGGTGCGGAATGTGCATCTTTGGGGGCCGAGCCCCAACATTGAGGGGCTAGGCCGACGGCGGAAGGATTTCCGCCCCGCCAGCGGGGGCGGGATTCACGGCAGGCCCAGGCGATTCTCCGACCCGGCGGGGGGTCGGAGAATGACGCCCCACATCTATGCCAGACCAGGTAAGGACGATAGATTTCCTTCCCTAAAGGACATTAGTGAATCAGATGGATTTTTATGACAATGGACAATGCTTTCATGGTCACCATTACACTTATAATTCCAAGTTTTTATTGAATTCAAACTTTACCATCTGCAGTGGCGGGATTTATACCTAGGTCCTCAGAGCATTACTCTAGGCCTCTGGTTTACTAGTCCAGCGACAGTACCACTACGCCACTGCCTGCTCCACCATCAGTGTTTTACTTTTCTAAGGTATATGAACACACTAAGGCAAAAATGACCCCACTAAGTCTAACAGCAAGGTGGGGATTCTACCCCCTCCCCCACCACCCCCCAACCCGTGGTGGGTTTTCCGGCAGTGGATGAGGCTTGCCAATGGCCACCGACGGGATCTTCCCATTCCACCGACGTCAATAGCCATTTGTGTTACCCGCCAGAGAACCAGCTGCACGAAAGGGAGGCAGGGAGGGTTTAGCAGAGGGAGGTCACCTTTGGCAGGTCAGGAATATCCCGCCAGTGAGAAGTGCTGGAAAAGTCAATTTGTTGTTGTCAGCCTCGAGATACAAAATTCATTGATACAAGGTCTCTATGCTACTTGGGACGAGCAAAAAAAAAAAACTTGATATAATCTATGACAAATAGTGTGCCTGAACATGTGCATCTTTGTTGTTCGAAAAATCAATAAACATTAACTTAGAACGATCGGACATGGTCGTCCCTGCCAACAATGCTCATTTCAAAAGCAGCTGCGTAGAAATACTGTGATAGTTCCTGATGCCTGTTGTCTTGCAAGATCTCAGAGGTAATTCAAATTCATGTTGCTTTTGAAAAAAATAAAATCACTTATGGGATGTCAACACCAGTGGCAATACTGGCATTTATTGCTCCATCCCTAATTACCCCTGAGACAATGGTGATGAGCCAACATCCTGAAAATGGATTTGCTCAATAGTTAGGTCAGGTGGGTTTTCTGGTCTCAACCGTGGCGTAACCCGTTGCAAGGGAGAACAGGAAATTTGGCATTCCAGGCAATATTCGATTCACTTTCAGCGGCACTTGAAAATCCCAACTGCGAACGAGGATGGAAAATGTTGGCCTTCGTTTCAGAAGGGACATTGCTGTTGGCCTGGAGTCACATACAGGCCAGACCTTCTAAGGACGATTATATATCCTGCCTTAAAGAACATTCATGAACTAAATGGTTTTTATGACAATCTGGCAGTTTCTTGGTCACAATTATTAAAACTGGATTTATTACTCCAGATGTATTGAATTCATTATATTTCACAGCCAGGTTTTCTGACCCGGGAAATCCCGTTGACGATAGCGGGACCAGAAAATCCTGCCGACTGGCCACCTGTGCCGCTGAAAAACATGCAGTGGGTTGGTCATTAATTCCTGCCACGGATCTTTTCATAGTCTGTCAATCATGTGGGGGTTGGGGGAGTGCACGGTTTGGACCATCACTCTGGCAGTGTGGAGTCTGATAGAGCCGCCAAGCCCTGCTACACATAAAATCGGGGCACCATCTCAATACCTCAATACGTACATCTCAATAGTCCTCAATACCACGGCCCCGTGAGGCTGCGTACTTAGCCCCCGACTATACTCCCTATACACACACGACTGCGTGGCAATATTTGATTCCAACTCCATCTGCAAGTTTGCTGACGACACGAACATAGTGGGCCAGATCTTGAATAACGACAAGTCAGAATATAGGAGGGAGGGGCAACACGGTGGTGCAGTGGGTTAGCACTGCTACCTCACGGCGCCGAGGTCCCAGGTTCGATCCTGGCTCTGGGTCACTGTCCGTGTGGAGTTTGCACATTGTCCCCGTGTTTGCGTGGGTTTCGCCCCCACAACTCAAAGGTGTGCATGCTAGGTGGATTGGCCACTCTAAATTGCCCCAAAATTGGAAAAAATGAATTGGGTACTCTAAATTTATTTTTTAAAAAGAAGAAAACAAAAGAATACAGGAGGGAGATAGAGAACCTAGTGGAGTGGTGTAATGACAACAATCTGTCCCTCAATGCCAGCAAAACTAAAGAGCTGGTCATTGACTTCAGAAGCAAAATACTGTGCACATCCCTGTCTGCATCAACGGGGCTGAGGTGGATAAATGCAAATTACTGCGGGTGCTGGAATCTGAAACCAAAAAGAAAATGCCGGAAAATCTCAGCAGGTCTGGCAGCATCTGTAGGGAGAGAAAAGAGCTAATGTTTCGAGTCCAATAACTCTTTGACAAAGCTAACGGACAGAGAAAGTGGGAAATATTTATACTGTGGATTGAGAATGAAAGGTGAGTCATAGCCACAGAAACCCAGGGAAACCGGGTGCTAAGAGCCACAGAAACCAAGGGGAAAGAGCACAGTACGAAGTCTTACAACACCAGGTTAAAGTCCAACAGGTTTGTTTCAAATCACTAGCTTTCGGAGCACTGCGCCTTGCTCAGGTGAATGAGAAAGGAGCAGTGCTCCGAAAGCTAGTGATTTGAAACAAACCTGTTGGAATTTAACCTGGTGTTGTAAGACTTCTTACTGTGCTCACCCCAGTCCAACGCCGGCATCTCCACATCAAGGGGAAAGAGTGCTAATGGCAGTCCCCAGAGAGAACAAAAGATGTGAAAGGCCAAACAGCAGAGAAACTGACATCGGAGGGTAAACTGTGACAGATGTAGATGTGGGGGAGGGGAAGGGGGAAGCAGAGGGAGTGGAAGGGAGCGGGAGGGGGGAGGGCGAGGGGGGGGGGGGAGGGGGGGAGGGAGGGAAGGGGAGGGGGAGGGGCCGGCAGGGGCATGCGGGGGGGAGGGGGAGGGGGAGAGGGGAAGGGGGAAGCAAAGTGGAGAAGGGTAAAGAAAGGTGGATAAGATGGTGGGGGGGTTAATATATATTAAGAAAGAAAGAAATGGTAAAATACAGTTAAATGAATGAAAATGAAAACAAATGGGTCGAGGTAGGGTGGAGCTAATCATCTGAAGTTGTTGAATTTGATGTTGAGACCGGAAGGCTGTGGCGTGCCTAACCGGAAGATGAGATGTTGTTCCTCCAGTTTGCGTTGAGCTTCACTGGAACATTGCAGCAGGCCAAGAACAGACATGTGGGCATGGGAGCAGGGTCTTTTGTTAAAATGGCAAGCAATGGGAAGGTCAGGATCCTGAATGCGTTGAAGGGGTCGAGGTGGAGATGGTTAGCAGCTTCAAATTCCGAGGGGTGCACTTCGCCAAAAATCTGTCCTGGTTCACCCACGTTGGCGCTACCACCAAGAAAGCACAACAGCACCTATACTTCCCCAAGACCGCAAGAAACTTCAGAGAGTCGTGAACACAGCCCAGTCCATCACACGAACCTGCCTCCCATCCATTGACTCCATCTACACCTCCTGCTGCCTGGGGAAAGCGGGCAGCATAATCAAAGACCCCTCCCACCCTGCTCACTCACTCTTCCATCGGGCAGGAGGTACAAAAGTTTGAGAACACGCACGAACAGACTCAAAATCAGCTTCTTCCCCGCTGTTACCAGACTCCCAAACAACCCTCTGGTGGACTGACCTGATTAATACTACACCCCTGTATGCTTCACCCGATGCACCTCATACCCCATCCCACTAACAGCTGACTAACTCAGCAGTCATTAACATTTGCTGACAACATCGGCAACAGACTGACACAGTGCTCTAAGAAATGTTCAGTGGACGCAGGCAGCAGGCTTCAGGGCTACACACACCAGCTGCGACCCCCATCCTGGAGGTCTCCGACCCCCCTCAATTCTGAGTCCCCATCCCCCATCCACCCCTACACCCTTGAACCCACCTTCTGGATGTGGGCACTGGGCTCTGACCCCTTGGGCTCCCTGGTACTAGGTGGGAGGGGTTCCCACCTCCTTCCTCCCTCTTGACGGTGTTTCCCGTTTATAAACACCAGTAGCAAGTCGTGCTCACGTGACATCATGCCTGTTTGGTGTGAAGATTCAATGAGGTCAGAAGATTTCTTTAACCATGCATTCAAATAGATACACATCAGGGCAGCGCACTTCCTGAGTGTGAACTTGATCACATCATGGAGGACAGCGAGGGAACATCATGACGGGAAATCTCGCCAGCCCAAAGCTTGTATTGGGCTTCTTGTGATATTTTACAACTATGAAGGGATTTGCACCCGTGGCCAATAGGCCTGTTAAATCCTGTCCATTGTCTTTTACTCAAAACAAAATCCTTACAAGGTGGCACAGTGGTTAGCATTGCTGCCTCACAACACCAGGGACCCAAGTTTAATTCCAGCCTTGGGTTACTGTCTGTGTGGAGTTTACATGCTCCCCCTGAGTCTGCGTGGGTTTCCTCCGGATGCTCTGGTTTCTTCTCACAGTCCAAAGAAGTGCAGGTTTGGTGGATTGGCCATGACAAAATTGCCCCTTCGTGTGCAAAGATGTACAAGTTAGGTTTGTTAACGGGGATAAGATAGGGGATTGGGCCTAGGTAGGGTTCTCTTTCTGAGTGCCAGTATAGACTCGATGGGCCGAATTGTCTCCTTCTACACTGTACGGATTCTATGATTCAATCAATACCGACATTCCATATTGTAATCATTGTCGTTCTAATATTAACCTGTTTGATTCTTCATAACTCCATATTATTTGTAAATGCTTAATGATTATATTCATTGAAATCTAATAATGTCTCTAACATCATTTACTCTTGTGCATGAGTGAGAAGCATTTTAGGACACCCTGAGGCATCTAAAAGGAGATATAAATATATAGAATATTAATTATTCTATAATTTGGGGCTGGTTTAGCACACTGGGCTAAATAGCTAGCTTTTAAAGCAGACCAAGGCAGGCCAGCAGCACGGTTCAATTCCCGTACCAGCCTCCCCGAACAGGCGCCGGAATGTGGCGACTCGGGGCTTTTCACAGTAACTTCATTTGAAGCCTACTTGTGACAATAAGTGATTATCATTTCATTTCATTTCATCATTTTCTTTTTTTTGATAAATTTAGAGTACCCAATTTATTTTTTCCAATTACGGGCCAATCCACCTGGCTTGCACATTTTTGGGTTGTGAGGGCGAAACCCACGCAAACACGGGGAGAATGTGCAAACTCCACACGGACAGTGACCCAGATTGTTTTCCAAATTTGTAAAGACCCAATTGTTTTCTTTACAAAGAGTAGAGTAAGTACAGCTTTTGGATTGTGGGGAACAAGATCCATTTCTAAACTACATAGATACATACAAAGAAGATAGGAGCAGGAGGAGGCCTTTTGGCTCTTCGAGGCTGCTCCGTCATTCATCACGACCATGGGGGTCACTGTCTGTGCGGAGTCTGCACATCCTCCCCGTGTGCGCGTGGGTTTCCTGCGGGTGCTCCGGTTTCCTCCCACAGTCCAAAGATATACAGGTTAGGTGGATTGGCCATGCTACATTGTCCTTCGTGACCAAAAAAAGTTAGGTGAGGTTACTGGATTATGGGGATAGGGTGGAGGTGTGGGCTTAGGTGGGGTGCTCTTTCCAGGGGCCGGTGCAGACTTGATGCGCTGAATGGCCTCCTTCTGCACTGTAAATTCTATGTCTCTCTTTTAAGCATTTTACCCATTTGTAAATTGGGAATGCTTACGGTGGTTCATTTATGGGACTAATCCAGAAATATGGGGCATGAACAATGACACAGTGGAGGAGGAGGACACCAGTCCCAGTGGCCACGAAGCTCACTGCAGCCCTACACCTCTATGCAACTGGTCATTCCAGGCCTCGAGCGGCGACTTGAGTGGCATCTCTCAATCATGAACCCACACGTCCATATGGGAGTTGACAGGTTTTCTGGCCTCAGAGAACATCCACTTTGTCATTATGGCCAGAGTCTTCGGTGGCACACGGTGTCCAACAGCTCAATGAAGGACACATGGGTCCTGTACACATGAGGGACACATGTGTCCTGTACATATGAGGCCTCCTCCGGGGTCTTTGATTCTCCTTTCTCAGCCTGATGTGTAGCTGAGTCTTGAGTCTAACCTGCAGTCCCCTACCAGCTCCAGCCTGGGTTGGGCTTGTCAGAGTTGGTGCTGCCTGCTTCCATATCTACGCAGTTGGGTAATCTGGGAGAAATTGAAGGAGAGAGAGACAGAGCTAGGTGATTCATCCCGTGATCTGAATCCCTCCCAACATCCTTTGTCCTCATGATCCATGAGGCTGACAACTGTGCCCTGTCACCGGCAGCCGGCGCTACCTTGATAGCTGTTGCCCCTAACACATCATGACTTCACTGGCCACTGTCGCTGCCCATGCCCCTTCATTGTCACTTACGGCCTCCCGTATGCTTGTTCCCTCCCAGCAGTAGTGGGGTCCATGATGTGCTGCACCACATGGACCCCCAGTACAGCCGTGTGTTTACTGCTGCAAGGCACTAACCTATCCCTTCCGATGCCCGGCACCCAACCTTCCAACCTTGACACTTAAAGCTGTAACCTCTCACTTTAATGCAGAGAATGAGGATAGATGAAATTGGTGAGGGTTTAATAATGGTGGCCAATTGATTGGACAAGCAGGACTTGCAGGAATGTAAGAGGGCAGAAGTACTCTCTGAGGCAGAGGAAGGTGACGCTAATAGGCATTGTGGATATTCAAGCTTAGACATCCCGTATTCAAACTGATATCACACCTTCACACTTAAGACACATGGGCAGCCACTGTTTGACCTATGATTTAAAGCCCAATAGCACAACACATATCCCTCCACAACCCCCCCCCCCCCCTCTCCCCCCCCCCCCCCCCCCCCCCCCCCACGCTTTCTCTGTGTGACATGAAGCCAGCCCCTTAGGCTGGCAACCTTTCGTCTTATTACCCCCTTCCCCGCCCCACTCCACCAGACGGCCAGGTCATTGACTTTTTCCCAATTCTCTGCCGCACGGACTTAACATTCAACAATGGCTGTGAGAACAGCTTAATCCAAGAACCCTTGCGCTCTAAACTTCGACTCATCCAGCTGCCTGCCTGTGCAGGTTAGGTGGATTGGTCATGATCAATGTGTGGACTTACGGGGATGGGGCGGGGATTGGGCTGAGGTAAAGTGCTGTTTCGGAGAGTCAGTGCAGACTCGATGGGCTGAATGGCACTGTAGGGCTTTTATGATTCTGTGCCTGGGTGAAAAGGACCCTATCGTACAAGCCTCAGAGTTCTGACTTCATTCAAAAACTCTATCGGTAAAAAACCTGAGTTCAGCCAGGTCCCCGTGTCATAACAGGATTTGCGCCTCTGGCTATCCAGCCAGAAAACCATCTCCAAAGGGCAAAATTTTATCAAAATTTGTCAGTGTCAGTCTCTGACTGAAAACCGACGTTTATCTCTACAGATACACAGCCGGGTTTTCAGAGCACATTTTCTGGCATTGAGTGCACAGAAAATCTGGGGGCGTAGTTTGCACCATCACCAGCGGGGCAGTGCCTCATAGAGCCAGCAAGGCTGGTTTCATGGAGATTGGAGTGCTGTCTTTAAAGGGCATCTCGATCAGCGTTGAATTAAAATACTCCCCACGCCTCCACGGACACAGAGGCCTATCGCCCCTCTACTCTCCATTCTCAGACAGCACCTCACCCCTTCACAGGTATCACCAAGGGGCAGTGCCAACCTGTGCCAGGGGGTAATGCTAGGGCACTGCTCGGGTATGTCCCTCTCCGCCGCCCCCCAACGGCTATACTTAATTTGGTCCCCCCCCCAGCGGGTTCCCTTCATCTGATTCCCCTTCCCATAAAGCTTTGCCGACGTGACGTCACATCAGCGAGGTATGAATCTTTACTGAAGGTGGATCATGTGGCTGGGCAGCCCTTTAATAATATGTTCCTGTATTAAAGTCTATCGAAATTAGGGCCCCACCTCTTGTGGGCGAGAACCTCGTTATGTCACCGTCGAGAATCTAATTTCCCGGCTGTCGCGGGATTTTGTGCCGACGTCGTCGTTTATGCTTGCGGTGGGCGCAGGCTAAAGGTTCCGCCCATACATCTGAAATTCCATTTGTGTTTTAAAAGAGAAACAGGTGGCTTTCCCTGGCTTGGTAAAAATAGTTTAAAACCTTAATGGAATTACCACTTGCCTTGTATAAAACAATGGCTCAGCATGGCAGCAGCCATCATTGCTTCAGGCTGTGTCAAAAAGGCAGCCGGCTGCCCAGAGACAGATCCAACTTCAAACAACTTCAGTACAAAAGAAAAGAAAATACTTCCAAGGCTTCCAGAAACAACAGTTGCTTTGCTATAAAGGTGGCTAAGGTGCCACGCCAGCAGAGCCAGAAGTAAGGAATTTCCCCCCCCCCCCCCCTGTAAACTAGATTCTACCTACCAAGCTTACCGGTTAAAGCAGCCTCAGGCAGTTTGACAAGCTGAAGCCATCGCAGATGCAGAGACAATTCTACAATCTCAAAACCTTCACTTCAGACCCTCTCGACTTCAAGGTGTACGAGGCCTGCACTGAACAATGCACACCCAACTTGATTTATGTGTATAAGTATCATTTTATCTTTATCGGTAACTGAGCTATGTGTGTGTACGTGTTGGTAACTTTCTTCTTCAGTAAGTTCCTGTTTGCTGCTGAATTACTTTAGATGGACTCATTCACTCCAAGGTTAAGAAATACGCATCCATTTACAAATACATTGATCACAGGCAACTTAGAGACATCTTTTAAAGCAACTGTGTGGCCCAATAGATATTAAAATAGCCCATTTCACCCACATCATGGAACTCTGTTGGTAAGGCATCATCAATCAGCAATTGATCAATGAAACAAATCATTTTGATCCAAATATCAAATGATGCCATCTGCTTTTCAATCACAAAAGCGATAAACCTATTTGATCATTCGATTAAGAGCCTTGAACTTCTATTGCAACAGATAAGCAAAAATTGCCGATTTGCAGCAGTGCTCCCAGGAAAGCTCAACATCTGTTGAGTTATTTGCTGCAGGTCAGACCTTTGCAGCACTCCTGAGTTTGATAGTGTCATCATTAGTCAGAGGTTCTGCTTCTAATTCCTGCTGAAAAGTATATGCCGAGAGCGGGTACAGGTAAGGATATGCCAAGCTGTCATTCATGCTCGGTTAACCAGCTGATGCTCTCTGTCAAGGCTCACCCACAAGGAATGATACTGGTGGGCGGATGACAGTCACGGAATCATTGCACTCTCGTATAATCAGGAGAGCAGGTGAAAAATAACAATATTAAACCTAATTCTGAAGACACTTTCTGCAAATGAGATTGACTCAGATTAAATTCTCCAACAAATATGTGGCGAAAATCCCTTTTTTACGGCCAGGGGCAAATGCTAGTTTTCACCTGTTAGAATCCTAGATTTCCAATAAGCCGATTAGAAGTTGTGTCCTTGCTCATGCAGTATTCGCATAGGTTTGCTGGGCTCATTTATTTCGATTTTCACTGCTGTTGTCAGGTTTTCAATTAATAACGTGTTACATATGGTTGATATTCTGTTCAAAAGAGGCACAGAAACAGATGTAAGTCATTAGAAATTTGAGCCTCTTCCTAAACTATTTGCCACAGAAAGTAGGGACATTCAGCATTACATTTAACACAGCCAGAGTATCTAGGTTAAAACTGATCTGCGATCAGTTAGATGCGGCCGATAGATTGCGCCCTTAATGTTTTTCTCTCTCCGCAAATGCTGCCAGACCCGCTGAGTTTAATCAGCATCTTCTGTTTTTAATTCCATCATAAGCAGGATTACCAGGGTGGGAGATGATGAACTGGATGGATTGGTATTTTTTATTTCGTAATTCCTATGGTTGATTTGATTATACATTTCAGAATGAAATTTGCTCCCACATTTGCAACCATCACGTGCAGTAGATGAAATAAATTCCATCAACCATCTCAATGCTTTTCTCCTTTATCCCTTATTTGACTTGCTTTTGGTCAAGTCATGTAAATTGCATCTCAATGTGCATGATTGTGAAGGATGGGGGGAATGGTAGTACAATGGTTAGCACTGTTGCTTCACAGTGCCAGGGTCCCAGGTTTGATTCCCATTTGGGTCACTGCCTGTGCAGAGTCTGCACGTTCTCCCCGTGCCTGCGTGGGTTTCTTCCGGGTGCTCCGGTTTCCTTCCGCAGGTCCCGAAAGACGTGCTGTTAGGTAAATTGGACATTCTGAATTCTCCCTCAGTGCACCCGAACAGAGTGTGGCGACTAGGAGCTTTTCACAGTAACTTCATTGCAGTGTTAATGTAAGCCTACTTGTGACAATAATAAAGATTATTTATTTGTAAGATCTTTTGGCTCATCAATGTGAGAGATTTTAAGGTTTGAAAATTGAACAGGCGTGTTTTAAAATCTTATAAATATATTTTCTAATTTACTGAGGAACCGATTAGTGTCCCCAATATAACAAATACATTGTTCTCTACTGTTTTTTTTAAATCATTTTCAGTAATTTAAAATTGAGTTAGATACTCTATAAAAATGTTTCTTTTTATGATAAACCCATTTTAAACTTTCATGAAACAGCACTGGGAAATATCAAGGAATATTATTAATACAAAATGATAATGCTAAATTAAATTCTAAATCACTGCCCTGTTGCACCGGCTCATGGCAGATTCTACATTTGGCAGCCAGAGGAAGCTGCCATTGGGGCCGACGGTTTCTACCCGGTTTTTCACGCCCACTGAGACACTCCACATAAAAATTCAGAAAATTCCGCCCTTGAGTTTTACAGCTTCCACAAAGGCACACAAAAGATCGCTTTATCATTTTTTACAGCAGGTAAGGTAAAGTCGCCATAGTCCCAGATGACCTTAGCCTGCTTTCACCTTCTGAGGGGAGAACCATAGAATTTACAGTGCAGAAGGATACCCATTGAGTCTGCATCGGCCTTGGAAAGAGCACCCCACCCAAGCCCACAAACCCACCCTGTCCCCGTAACCCAGTAACCCCACCTAACCTTTTGTTTGGATACTCAGGGCAATTTGGCATGGCCAATCCACCTAACCTGCACATCTTTGGACTGTGGGAGGAAACCAGAGCACCCGGAGGAAACCCACGCAGACACAGGGAGAACATGCAGGCTCCGCACAGACAGTGACCCAAGCCAGGAATTGAACCTGGGACCCTGCAGCTGTGAAGCAACTGTGCTAACCACTGTGCTACTGTGCTGCCCACACAGCTGGCTAGTTGTAATTTAACCTGAGGCTCAACACACCTCAGGCGAAGGGAAAGGTCGAGAAGGCGGGACCTCAGCCGGTATAGGAATTAAACCCGCACTGCTGAATTTGTTCTGCATCACAAACCAGCTGGTTAGCCAATTGAGCTAAACAGCAATGTGAATATGAATAACCCATCACTGCTGTAAAACATGCAAGCAAACACAGCAGAGCAGAACTCAAAAAGCTAGAATAAAAAAAGCTTTCAGAGTGCCCCATGTGTCAGGATCACAATGGAGTGGAAGAGTCTCAATTAAATAAAAGTGGTTGTTGAAATGTAAGTAGTCAAATAAGCAGGATATTGTCCTTATGTGGGAAATTAAGGGAGAAAAATTAGACCTTGAGAACTTTACGGATGAATTGGTTTGTGAAATTAAGCAATGAGCAATAATGGAAAATCATGCATTGAACATAAAAAATATAAAAGATTTTGCATCCTTACACATTTATTATTACCTTTCACCTCTTCATTCAAAAAAAACTTTAAACAAAGTTCATTCATTTTTTTATGGAGACCGTGCTTTTTAAAAAAACATTTGAATTAACTAAGATGAATTTTCGATGAAGATACAAAGAAGTCTGGGAAGTTTAAAAAATAATTTTAATGGAAGTATTTTTATCGTTGTTTGGTAGTACAGAATTTGAGTACTGCTTAAATAAATAGACATGCCATTGAAGGTTTTCATTTTGCGCTCATCATGACAATCGCAAGATTACTAAATCGAAAGTGAACAACAATTCATACTTCATGAGAAGAGTGTGTATGTTTGTTGAGAAGTGGACTCTGATTGGTTGAGGCATTCTCCATGCCAATATGATGCTCCGGCCCCCTGGGCCGGGGTTCATGCGGATGTGGATTGGTGCAAATATAGGCCAGCGTGGACCTGGTCTGGTGGACTTCAAGGTGGGATAAGGGGGTAAATATTTAATGTATCCCCCTACCTGAGACCCCCATCGGAGACCCCCACTGGACCACTCCACCAGCCCTCCCCACCAGAAACAACCCCATCATATCAGAGAGCCCCCATAACAGAGAACCCCCCAAAGCAGAAAACATCCACATCAGAGACCCATCACCAGATCCCCCACACATATCAGAGTCCCTCCCCCATAGCAGAGATGGGGGGGGAGTGGTCTATGACACGGGGCATCTCTGTTATGCAGTGTCTCCGATATGGGGGGCCTCTGGTGCGGGTGTCTTTTATATGGGAGGGCCTCTTATATGTGGTGGCCTCTGTTATGGGGGGGGTTGTTCTCTTATATGGTGGGGGCCTCTGGTTGTGGGTCTTTGATATGGGGGGTGTGGTGATGTGCATCAATGTAAATGCATGTAGGCTAGCTAGACACTAGAGGGAGCACCAGAAACATCACACACACACACACTCAACCAATAGATTGGTTGTTTAGGACATGACCAATGGACATTCACGATACACAAGGAGGTGACACGACCACAGGGGGGCATTACACTAACCCATATATAAAGGACACCACATACAAGATCTGCCTCTTTCCAGTGGAGACAGTCAGTGAGGACAGACACACCCACCACGTGGATTGCAGCAGCTGGTTAGTCAGTCTGGGTAGCTATAGTAGGATTAGCAGTAGTGTCGAACCCGAGTAATAGAAGTGTAAATAGTTTAATAAACGTGTTGAAGTTATCTCCATGTCTGAACCTTCCTTTGTCAAGTGCACCACAAGGAATCATGGTACAAGCAGTGAACTGTTTCAATCCAGATAGCCATACCTCAGCGTACAGTGACAACCAGCAACAAAAACGGCGCGGGCGGGCTCCGAGGTCCTTGGAGGGCGCGGGGCGATCTGGCCCCGGGGGGTGCCCCCAAGGTGGCCTGGCCCGTGATCGGGGCCCACCGATCCGCGGGCAAGCCTGTGCCGTGGGGGCACTCTTTTCCTTCCGCCTTCGCCATGGTGTCCACCATGGCAGAGGCGGAAGAGACCCCTCCACTGCACATGCGCGGGGATGCCGTGAGCGGCTGCTGACGCTCCGACGCGTGCGCCGCCCGGCAAAGTCATTTCCGCGCCAGCTGGTGGGGCACCAAAGGCCTTTCCCGCCAGCTGGTGAGGCGGAAATCAGTCCGGTGTGGGCCTAGCCCCTCAAGGTGAGGGCTCGGCCCCTCAAGATGCGGAGACTTCCGCACCGTTGGGGCGGCGCGATGCCGGACTGATTTGCGCCGTTTTTGGCGCCGGTCGGCGGACATCGCGCCGATATCGGAGAATCACGCCCCTGGGTTCCGCAGCAGCTCCAGTGCCACGGAAATCTCCGCGAAAACTGGCAGGCGTTCCGGCAAAAGTTTGAAATCTTCCTGGTGGCAGCCAAACTAGAAGAAGTGGCCGATCCTGAAAAAACAGAGCTTCTCCTCACCATCGCCGGTGCCAGAGCAGAAGAAATTGTTTAAAAATTCAAGTTCTCCAAGGGGCAAAACAGGAGCGACTTCCTGGCAGTCCTGGACAAATTCGGCAAATACTGTGAGGAAAACACACTCCAACCCGCAAGAAAAGGTAAGAGAAGCACCAGTACTCACCTCGAGGCCGAAATCCCGGAGCAGAGAATGATTTTGGTCGACGGCCGTCTTTCTACAGGGACTGTAGTTGCGCGAGAAGCGCACAGAACGGGAAGGTCCGTTTGTGCATGCGCAAGACGCCGCGCACACGCAATCATGAAAACGGCCATCGGTAAAGGAACAGCGATCTGCGCATGCGCAATCGCTTCCTACGCGTTAGGTCACATGCGCCATGACGTCAGAGGCCCTGGACCACACCCATTTAAAGGGGAAACGTCCCAAATCAAAGAAAAAATCTTTTAAAGCCGTAAAACAACCTTCCCTCACCTGGAATGACAGCACAATGCCTCAAATTGAACCAGGAAATGAAATGAATCTCCGAAGAACCCTGCAACAAGCAGTTACCTATGCCCAAACCGATTATTCCGAATTTGAATACTTTGATACCGACCTTGACATTTTCTCTGGACCTTGCGAGCCCAATGCCAGCTCCAACGCAAACAGTGATGATATGGTCCGAGAAGACTATGACTCGGACAAACTTTTCACCTTGGGAGGCTACCCCAGTACCAAATCCGAACCGCAACTAGACGCGTTGCACATTGGCGACCTCCGTATTGAATCCGACGCAGACGCGGATTCGTTCTTCGGATTTGAGGATCTTCAGCCCAGCAGATATGACATCCCGACTCGTGAGTGCAGGATGATGCTGCAGCCTGAAATTAAGAGACAGAGAGCGGTACACACCCACAGAGAATGGCCTGCTGCCACACAGAGCATGGTCCACGCACCGCTCAGGGTTCCCGACTCTACAATTGTAGCAACGCAAGACTCCGATGCGCAGTCCTTGCAGGAACAAGACCATGAGGGTCTAGCAACCTCCTCTGACCAACTAGCAGCAGACGATGCAAGTTTGCCATGCTCAAGTAAACAGCAAGAAGATTATGACAGTCTACCACGCTCCAGTGCACAGCAGGACGACCATGACGGTCTATCATGCTACAGTGAAGAACAAAGCGACAATGACAGTCCAAGCCCAAATGAAGGACAACAGCAAGACAATGACAGTCCACCCACATTGCTTGCGCCACCAGATTTACCCAACCCAAGTGAACAACAAGCAGCTACTGAGGCTCTACCCACGGCACGTGGGACGAGTGACGACAGCATCCCACTTCCCATGTAAGATGTGCCAAGTGACTGACCTCAGCTAGTGTGTACAGAGGCACTCGACGGTCACTGTGAGACCACTGGTGACTACGGTGACACCATGATACTTCCACCCTCATTCACTCAAACCTCTCCACAAGTCAGTGCATTCCTGCATGTTCCGACTCCAGACGTGCAGCTTCAAGAAATCTCAGCTGACTCCAGTGAACCTGCTAAGGCTCCGGACGGGGCGCATCAACAAAACGACACTGACTCAGTTAACCATGATGATTGATGGTTTCTGGTCTCACACGAATGATTTGGACTTATTGTTTAATCACTGTTCCCATAACTTGTAAATACCTTACCTTATCTACCTGTTCTTTGTTCAATTTTCTTAAAGTGTACAGAATATATGAACATATAAAAAAGGGGGGATGTGGTGATGTGCATCAATGTAAATGCATGTAGGCTAGCTAGACACTAGAGGGAGCACCAGAAACATCACACACACACACTCAATCAATAGATAAGTTAGATAGGATGCGACCAATGGACATTCACGATACACAAGGAGGTGACACGACCACAGGGGGACATTACACCAACCCATATATAAAGGACACCAGACACATGATCTGCCTCTTTCCAGTGGAGACAGTGAGTGAGGACAGACACAGGGTAGATTCAATATTACACCCACCACGTGGATTGCAGCAGCTGGTTAGTCAGTCAGGGTAGCTATAGTAGGATTAGCAGTAGTGTCGAACCCGAGTAATAGCAGTGTAAATAGTTTAATAAACGTGTTGAAGTTATCTCCACGTCTGAACCTTCCTTTGTCAAGTGAACCACAAGGAAGCCGCTTATGTTACACCTACAACATAACAAATCAGGGGGGTTCTCTGATATGGGAGGCTCTGATATGGTGGTCTCTGTTGTGGAGGACCTATAAAATGGGGGTCTATGATCAGAAGATTCCCTGATATGTGCGGTTCTCTGATATGGGAGGATCCTCTAATATTGGGGTGTATATCTTATGGTGGGGTCTCTAATATGGTGAGGGTCTCTATTGGGTGGTTGTGGGGGTGGGGCCGGACCACCCTCATGCGTGTGTACTGTGGGGGGTGGGGTGATCCAACAATTTCCATGGAGGGAGCGGAAGGAGGATGCCCCTACTTGTCAGCGGTGGGGAGGGGGGGGGGGGGGACTTACTTTATGGAGGGGAGGGGCCCAGTCGCTGGTCCTCACTATTGGGATACCCGCTCAAAATGGCGGCCTGATAGCCAGATTTGCGAGGGAGTGCCTGGCGATCCCTGCCATGCATAGATTTGCTTCTGGTTACTGCTCCCAGCACCAGCCTGAACCAGAAGTGATTCAGCTCTGGCAGGAGTCTCCCAAACGGAAAATGCAGCACCGGATTTAAAGAACTATGTTTAACCCTAATAAACTGTTCTATTTTGTTCTAAATGTTCTTTTTCTTTCATGTTGACTTCAGTGTAACCAATACTGTTGATAATGTAACTTAAGTAAAATTAGCCAAATCAGCAAGTGTGGAAGCCAGAATTAGCATAGGTCGACGACATTAGACGACAACTGATCCTTCAAGCTGTTGTACATTATAACACTTCCAACCTAGTTTCCCTTGTTGTGAACTTAAAACCTACATTATTGCAGAGTTAATAGGTCTCAATCAGTTCATTGCTACAACAATGCAAAACTAATCCAGCTGCCCTATTATTCCCATATCCCCGCACAGTGCCTTTCTCTGCTTCAAGAACCTTCTCTGCCTCAAGCACACGTCCTGTGGTAAAACATTCAACACTTTAATAAATAATTTTCTCCCTATGTCTCTTGCCATGCTGGTTGTGATGATTGGTTTGCCATCCTGCCAACATTCCAATGAATCTAACCTGTACAAGAGGGCCCTTTCAATGATGGAGCACGTAAAATTGCAAACAAAGCTTTGCTTTCCTCGGTAAAGTTGCCACTGTTGATCTCGAAGAAAGCCCATTGGATCTGATTTCCTATTCTCCCACTCCTTTCCCGAGTTACACTGCTGTCTCTCCATTCCCTCACTTGCCATGTACTCACGCCCTCCCACAATTCATTTCAGTTCTGCTGGATGTTCTTCGAACCACTTGACCTCTTCTTGTCTTCAGGTGATCCTGCTTTATAATACTAGACTCAGGTGGCAGCTCCCAAGCTCGATTAAAATTAGCTGGGTTCTGAAGGAAACATCTGGGGCGGAGGTCTGCAGGCATTCCAGCTATGAATAAAATTCCACACCATAGAATTTTACAGCAATGGGGAACGATTTAGCGGCCTCGTCGCACCAGACTTGGAGAGATTTGCGACGCTCAAAACGCCTCGCGAGATTGAACGTTAGGCTCATTTAACTATGCGTCAATGGGATTCAACCGCCGTCCGGGACCTAATGGTCGCACCTGGGAGACTGTTGCCTGAGACACTATTGGTGGGTATCCTCTGAAGATCCCGGACCTGGAATGCTCCAGTCCAATACAGGGTAGCACTGATGTTGCCATGTCATCCTGCTCTGCCGCTGTCCCTGAAAAGTGGCGGTATTCAGAAGGGCTGGTCATTCCCAGGGTGCATGGGTCAAACACTTTGCACCTCAGTCGTGGTGTTTTTCATGTGGGAAATTGTTTTTTTCAAAATGCTTAAAGAATGCGATCTACATTGCGTCGCCGGGACTGACACTTTGCTATTTTATTGGGAAACTTCCACCCCATGTTTTAAAATACAGGGCAAATGGGTGATAACTTACTTTATTTTTGTAACACACAAAAGCTTGCTGCTGGAAATTATTACTTGGGATTCTCTCTCTGAGGGTAAGAAAACACACCTGTCTTACACAAACACACTGATGGGGCTGGTTTAGCACAGTGGGCTAAATAGCTGGCTTGCAATGCAGAACAATGCCAGCAGCGCAGGGTCAATTCCCGTACCAGCCTCCCCGAACAGGCGCTGGAATGTGGGGCGTCACCGTTGGCAGGACCGGATGGTTCCACCGACTGGAACATCTGGAAACTCCTACCCATCATCTTTTCACACAAAATGGATCACCGCACATTTCTCTTCATTAAATTTGATCTGATATCTAGCTAAGAAACTCTCCTGTACTTGCTTATAGTTAACTATGGCCCTTACTTTTGTGTTGTTAGCTAATTTTGATATTATGTCATCTATACCCCAATCTAGATAATGTGTGTGTAATAGCACTTTTAAAATGCCCTAAACCAGGACAGTTCTTATGTAGGTAGCCGTATTGGAGCTCCCTGCAGCTTCATTATCCCCATATAATAGAATGGTAATCCAGGTGTACGAAATAATATATTTTAGAGCGTGTGTTGAGCTGCTTTAGTCTGCAAACATATTAGCTTAAGACTGGTCACCAATCACTTTGCTGAATCCTCTGTAGATTTGTACTTAAGTTGAGATTTTTGTCCCACTAAATGAATATTATTGATTAGCTGCTGAACTTACATTAAACTGTGGTAAATCTATCATTCCGTCGTAAAAGCCTCTTCTCTGAATTAATAGGTACAGTGTGAATCACAATATTAACTGGATGGTGACGCAGGGTGCAATTCAACCAAAATATGACTAAGGGCAGGATTCTCCAGCTGCGTCCACCCGGCGACCAGAGAAACCTCCCCCGAGATCAATGGACTTCTCCATTTTCTGCATCTCGCCCATGGTGATCTTGCGGCAGGCGGAGCGGGAGAATCCGCCCAAGTATTATTTTGGGCATATTTGCGCTGGCTATAATGGTGAGATCGCGGTCTGTTTTCACCCGCATTTAGTACAACAAAAGAGCCCCCACATGAAACTTGCCATGCCTCAATCCCCAGCCATTTGATTTGCCCGACTTGCGCCTGAGTTGCTCCCTGCTAACAAAGGGCGAGCTGCTTCTGAAAGGTCCCTCAGCGCTCATTCCCAGTCAATACACGAGGATGGCAGCGCGGAGATCTCTTCCTCGCTTTGGGGATGCCGACCAGGCCAGGCTTCTCGACACAGTGGGTGAGAGGTGGGACACCCTGTTCCCTGGAGGGGATCGGAGAACCAGCAGCATGGTGAACAATGCCACCTGGGAGGCAATGGCAGCTGCAGTGAGCGCCTCTTTTAAAGTCCAAATATTGTCCAGGTCTTGCTGCATTTGGACATGGACTGCTTCAGTGTCTGAACATCCGCACTTTTAACCTTGTGGTGTATGGAAGGTCATTGATGAGGCAGATGAAGATAGTTGGGCCTCGGACTCTACCTGAGGAACACCTGCAATGACATTCTGGAGCTCAGATGACTGAATTCCAACAACCACAACCATCTTCCTTTGTGCCGGGTTTGACTCCAACCAAAATGAGCTTTCCTCATGATTCTCATTGACTCCAGTTTTGCAAGGGCGCCTTGGTGCCATATGAAGTCAAATGCGGCCTTGATGTCAAGGGCAGTCACTCTCACCTCACCTCTGGAGCTCATATTTTTTGACTCTGAACTAAGGCTTTATTGAGGTCAGAAACTAAATGGCCCTGTCAGAACTCAAACTCAGCACCTGTGAGGGGCTGTTTAGCACAGGGCTAAATCGCTGACTTTGAAAGCAGACCAAGGCAGACCAGCAGCATGGTTCAATTCCCGTAACAGCCTCCCCGAACAGGCACCGGAATGTGGTGACTAGGGGCTTTTCACAGTAACTTCATTTGAAGCCTACTTGTGACGATAAGCGATTTTCATTTTTCATTTTCAGGTTAGTGATAAGCATGTGCTGCTTGATAGCACTGTTGATGTCTCCTTGCATCAATGAAGAGGATTATGGAATGGCTACAGCACAGAAGGAGGCCATTCAGCCTGTCATGTCAGTGGCAGCTCTCTGCAAAAACAATTCACCTACTGCTACCTCCTGGCCTTTTCCCTGTCACCTTGCAAATATTTACTGTTCAGATAATGCTCCAAATCTCTTTTCAAAGCTATCGTCAAATCTCCCTCCACCACTCTCTCAGACAGTGCATTCCAGATCCTAACCATTCTCAGTAAAAAAAAGTATTCTCTCTTCAGGGTTAAAAATCCATCGGTTAACTGTCAATAGGTAGAAGACTGAGCGGGCGTGTTTACTGGTGTGTCCTCTGTCATAATATACACCAGTCTATCATGGTACAGACACACACACTGATGGACACACAGCAAGACCAATCAACACACACAACACCGCAGCCAATCACCAGTTAGAGCACACTCACTATAAAGACAGAGGGCATCAGTTTTCCCGCTCATTCAGGATGC
Source organism: Scyliorhinus torazame (assembly GCF_047496885.1). Lineage (NCBI taxonomy): Eukaryota > Metazoa > Chordata > Chondrichthyes > Carcharhiniformes > Scyliorhinidae > Scyliorhinus > Scyliorhinus torazame. The sequence continues at coordinate 66,669,946 of NC_092712.1, read as the reverse complement.
AACCTCCCAGAAGGACAGAGCTTACAGCTTACAGCACAGATCTTCACCATGTGCTGAGTGCATAGACTGGTTAGGATAGGCATAGGTGTTTAGTTTGATCTAACATTTACGGGCAGCACGGTAGCCTTGTGGATAGCACAATTGCTTCACAGCTCCAGGGTCCCAGGTTCGATTCCGGCTTGGGTCACTGTCTGTGCGGAGTCTGCACATCCTCCCCGTGTGTGCGTGGGTTTCCTCCGGGTGCTCCGGTTTCCTCCCACAGTCCAAAGATGTGCGGGTTAGGTGGATTGGCCATGATAAATTGCCCTCAGTGTCCAAAATTGCCCTTAGTGTTGGGTGGGGCTACTGGGTTATGGGGATAGGGCGGAGGTGTTGACCTTGGGTAGGGTGCTCTTTCCAAGAGCCGGTGCAGACTCGATGGGCCGAATGGCCTCCTTCTGCGCTGTAAAAAATTCTATGAACATCGTGTTAACCCACAGTGAAAGTATGGTCAACAGTTTCTAGCTTAATAAAATAGTGTTGTACTATTTTAAGTGTTGGTGGCCTGTATGTGTTCCACGGATCCAGAGCACCCAATACATCATGGTACCAGTAGTTGAGGGATGTTAGAACTTCTTAGACCTACCTGCAAGTGATCTGCCTTCCACCAGCATACAGCCATCCTGCAAAATGGACAGCGTCCGCCCGCCGCCACCGCTCCACATCCCCAGTAACCGAGGGGCCAACTGGAAGATATTCAAACAACACTTCCAGCTCTACCTTGAAGCCACAGACCAGGAAGCTGCCTCAGCCACCAGGAAGATCGCTCTCTTCCTATCCACGGCCGGTGACCATGCCTTCCACATTTTCAATTCTCTCACCTTTGCTGATGGTGAAGATAAATCAAAATTCAAGACGGTCCTCCTCAAGTTTGACACTCACTGCAACATAGAGGTGAATGAAAGTTTCGAGCGCTATGTATTCCAACAGCGTTTGCAGGGTAAGGAAAATGAAATGAAATGAAAAATGAAAATCGCTTATTGTCACAAGTAGACTTCAAATGAAGTTACTGTGAAAAGCCCCTAGTCGCCACATTCCGGCACCTGTTCGGGGAGGCTGTTACGGGAATCGAACCGTGCTGCTGGCCTGCGTTGGTCTGCTTTCAAAGCCAGCGATTTAGCCCTGTGCTAAACAGCCCCAGTCATCCTGCAAAGGATGAACCTTTCCAGTCCTTTCTCACCCACCTCCGCATCCTTGCGCAGTCCTGTAATTACGGGGCCATGATACGCGACCAGATCATTTTCGGTGTTCAGTCGGACCCCCTACGCCAGCAGCTCCTCAAGGTAAAACAGCTCACCCTAGCGACCGCCATCGAGACCTGCGTGCTACACGAACAGGCCACTAGTCAGTTTTCCCACATCCAAGCGGCTGAAAAGGCGCGGCAAGGTCCCCATGAGGCGGAACGGGTCCAAGCAATCGAGCAACTCCAGGGCCTCAGCCTGGATGAGGGAGGCCATTTTGCGTGCCTTTCGCGGACTCCCGCGCTTGTGCGCACCGAACGAGGGGAGGGCGATGTTGACGAACGTACTGCGCAGGCGCGCACCACGTACGGCCGCACCGCGCATGCGTGGTGGCACAGCGAACGTACTGACGCTACAACGTGCGGCAACTGTGGCTCCGCCCACTTAAAGCAGCAATGTCCTGCTAAATCCTGACGATGCCTGCGATGTAGCAAACTTGACCACTATGCTGCTTTATGCAGATCAGCTCAGCCTGCCAACTCTCGTCGATCCAGCCAGCCCCGCAGGAATGTCCGGGCCATTCAACCCACGGTCACCGAGCCCGATTCGGACCTATTACCCGATATTGACACCGAGGACCCGAAGGCACCTTTTTGAGTCGGTATCATTACAAAAAACAGGGTGTCCCCGGAGCAAAGAATCCAGCCTCTATCGGTATACAGCATCGATCCGGACGATGAGTGGTGTGCCACCCTTACGGTCAACCGGTCGCAAATACGATTCCGCCTGGACACTGGTGCCTCCGTCAATCTCATTGCGCGGTCTGACCTCCAAAGCCTTCGTGTCAAACCAGCCATCCTGCCATCAGCCTGCCAGCTATTAGATTATAATGGCAATGCCATTGCTGCCAGCGGCTCATGCCAACTTGAAGAGATGCACAGGTCATGCAAAGCCATCCTTCCCTTTCAAATCGTGGGCTCCTCGAAAGCCTCCCTGCTTGGCGCGCAGGCATGCAAGCTTTTGAACCTAGTTCAGAGAGTTCACTCTCTCTCTCCTGCTGACGCATCTGCCTTTCAGGACACCGACTTCAGGGTGCAGCTCGATGCCATTATCATCCAGTACCACAACGTCTTCGAGGGCATGGGCACGCTCCCGTACACCTACAGGATTTTATTAAAACCGAATGCCACGCCTGTGGTGCACGCACCTTGCAGGGTCCGAGCACTCCTTAAGGACCGCTTCAAGCAGCAGCTGCAGGACCTCCAGAACCAAGGAGTGATTTCCAAAGTCATGGAACCGACTGACTGGGTCAGTTCCATGGTATGTGTAAAAAAGCCTTCCGACGAATTGAGAATTTGCATTGACCCCAAGGATCTAAATCGCAATATTATGAGAGAGCACTATCCAATTCCCAAGCACGAAGAGCTCCCATGTGAGATGGCTCTCGCCAAGCTCTTTACCAAACTCGACGCCTCAAAAGGATTCTGGCAAATCCAGCTCGATAAGTCCAGCAGGAAACTCTGCACATTTAACACCCCCTTTGGAAGATATTGTTACAACAGGATGCCGTTTGGGATCATCTCTGCATCAGAAGTGTTCCATAGGATTGTGGAACAAATGATGGAAGGTATTGAAGGTGTTCGCGTTTATGTCGATGACATAATCATTTGGTCCACCACCCCGCAGGAGCATGTTAGTTGCCTACAGCGCGTATTCAGATGTATACATGAGCATGGCCTCCGCCTCAACAGGGCCAAAGGCTCTTTTGGTCAGACCGAACTCAAGTTCCTCGGGGACCACATCTCCTAATTGGGTGTGCAGCCGGATGCGGACAAGGTAGCTGCCATCACAGCTATGAAAACACCAGAGGACAAGAAGGCGGTCCTCCGATTTCTAGGCATGGTCAATTTTTTAGGGAAATTCATCCCTAACCTCGCCTCTCATACCAAGGCTCTCAGGAACCTGGTCAGGAAGACGACAGACTTCCAATGGCTCCCTGCCCACGAGGGCGAATGGAGGGAACTCAAGGCAAAACTGACCACGGCCCCGGTCCTAGCCTTCTTTGATCCAGCAAAGGAGGCCAAATTTTCGACCGATGCCGGTCAATCCGGCATTGGAGCAGTGCTCCTTCAACGTGATGAGGCCTCATCATGGGCCCCCGTTGCATATGCGTCACGTACGATGACCCCCCCGGAGCAGCACGCGCAGATCGGAAAGGAGTGCCTGGGCCTTCTGTCCGGTGTTGTTAAATTTCACGATTATGTCTCCAGACTTCCTCAATTCCCCGTCGAGACCGACCATTGCCCGCTGGTCAATATAATACAGAAAGACTTGAACGACATGACGCCTCGCCTCCTGCGTATTCTTCTCAAGCTCCGGCGATACGACTTCCAGCTGGTATACACCCCAGGCAAGGACCTCATCTTTGCTGACGCTCTCTCCAGGTCAGTCAACACTCCACGTGACCCAGCGGGATTTGTCTGCCAGGTTGACGTCCATGTGGCATTCACGGCCGCCAATCTACCTGCCTCGGATGAACGCCTCGTCCAAATTCGCCGCGAGACGGCGGCTGACCCCTTGCTACAGCGTGTCATGCGCCATCTAACGGACGGGTGGCTCAAGGGCCAATGCCCTCAATTCTATAATGTCAGAGATGATCTGGCGGTAGTAGACGGGGTTCTTCTAAAACTGGACCGCATTGTCCTCCCGCATAGCATGCGCCAGCTTGTCCTGGAACAACGACACGAGGGCCACCTTGGCGTGGAAAAGTGCCGCCGACGGGCCCAAGAGGCAGTGTACTGGCCCGGCATTAATGAGGACATAGCCAACACAGTGCTCAACTGCCCCACTTGTCAGCACGTCCAGCCGGCCCAACCACGTGAGACCCTGCAGCCCCATGAGTTGGTTACGTCACCATGGACCAAGGTGGGCATTGACCTGTTCCACGCGTTGGGTAGAGACTATGTCCTGATCGTGGACTACTTTTCGAATTACCCGGAGGTGATACGGTTGCACGACCTCACCTTGTCTGCAGTCATTCGTGCATGTAAAGGAACCTTTGCTCGACACGGCATCCCGCTCCCGTGTTATGTCGGACAATGGCCCCTGCTTCGCCAGCCGAGAATGGTCCAACTTTGCCAGGCGGTACAATTTTGCCCATGTGACGTCCAGTCCCCTGTACCCTCAATCCAACGGCAAAGCAGAGAAGGGAGTACATATCGTCGAACGGCTCCTATGCAAGGCTGCCGATGCTAGGTCTGATTTCTACCTTGCCTTGCTGGCCTATTGCTCCGCCCCACTGTCCGCTGGCCTGTCGCCAGCCCAATTATTCATGAATCGCACCCTGAGGACGATGGTGCCGTCCATCCATGTCCCAGACATCGACCACGTTCCGGTCCTTCGTCGGATTATGCTGTCTCGTGCACAGCACAAGGCGGTTCATGACTCCCGTGCAGTTGATCTCTCTGCTCTGGCTCCAGATGACAACGTCCGCGTCCATCTTCCGGATGGTGGCTGGTCTGCAACCGCTGTTGTCCTTCAGCAGGTGGCCCCCTGCTCGTTCCTGGTTCGTCTACTGGATGGCTCTATTCTGCGCCGCAATCGACGCGCTCTTCATCTCGTTCCACACTCGCTACGTGATCCTCCAGTGTCGCCTCGCCCTCCTGCTGACCCTACCACGGACTATGCAGAGATCCCTGTCACTCTGCCTCCCCCTGACTCTGACGCAGTCCAGCCCGCTCCTGAACCGGTGGCTCTCGGCCCACCCTTGAGGCGGTCAACCAGAATTCGTCGCCCACCTCAGAGACTTAATTTATGAACTTTTCGAATTTATGGACTCTCTGAATTGTTTTGTTGCTTTGTTTGATCGTTTCCCTGGTTTGTATATAGTGTTGATCTCGTTACTCTTGTTGCATACTGCTTCTCTGCACTAGGCACCTTCCCATGTAAATAGCTTAGTTCTCATGTACATAGTCCTGTAAATATGTCTTCGCACCCCACACGTAGTTCGGAACATTATCACCACACATTATTTATTGCCACACACATACATTTTTTTAATAAAAGGGAGAATGTCATAATATACACCAGTATATCATGGTGCAGACACACACTGATGGACATACAGCAAGACCAATCAACACACACAACACCGCAGCCAATCACCAGTTAGAGCACACTCACTATAAAGACAGCGGGCATCAGTTTTCCCGCTCATTTGGAATGCAGCCTCTCAGAAGGACAGAGCTTACAGCTTACAGCACAGATCTTCACCATGTGCTGAGTGCATAGACTGGTTAGGATAGGCATATGTCTTTAGTTTAATCTAACATCGTGTTAACCCACAGTGAAAGTATGTTCAACAGTTTCTAGCTTAATAAAATAGTGTTGTACTATTTTAAGTGTTGGTGGCCTGTATGTGTTCCACGGATCCAGAGCACCCAACACATCATCCTCCTCCCTGCCTGATTTTCCTCTGTGCATCGTATCAAATGCACCCAAGTCTGCGAGCTGGAAAACCCACCCTTGCTCTGACCACTGACATTAATGTGAGATCACCCAACCAAATTGTCTGTGCGTCAAAAGGGATATTACACTGAACTGAAAATAAAATGTAATCTTCTAAGAGATTTCATAAATTCTTTAGCTGGGAGATTAGGGCCTACTCACCACCATGACTTGATCAATATTCAGTAAGGTAAAAGTTGATATGTCACCTTGTAAGATAAATACAATAATAGAGATTTAGTTATCTGCATAACATCTTCAATTATTGCTAAAAAGAGACCCTTACAATAGCTTGCTGTTATGTTATGCCCAGTCGATTTCAGCGGGAGTGGTGCGCAAGTGATTTCTGGGAGGTAAGTTTATCCTTTAAAAACACTTACCTTCACAGGAACAGGCCAGTCGATTTCAGCGGGAGTGGTGCGCAAGTGATTTCTGGGAGGTAAGTTTATCCTTTAAAAACACTTACCTTCACAGGAACAGGCCAGTCGATTTCAGCGGGAGTGGTGCGCAAGTGATTTCTGGGAGGTAAGTTTATCCTTTAAAAACACTTACCTTCACAGGAACAGGCCAGTCGATTTCAGCGGGAGCGGTGCGCAAGTGATTTCTGGGAAGTAAGTTTATCCTTTAAAAACACTTACCTTCACAGGAACAGGCCAGTCGATTTCAGCGGGAGCGGTGCGCAAGTGATTTCTGGGAGGTAAGTTTATCCTTTAAAAACACTTACCTTCACAGGAACAGGCCAGTCGATTTCAGCGGGAGTGGTGCGCAAGTAATTTCTGGGAGGTAGGTTTATCCTTTAAAAACACTTACCTTCACAGGAACAGGCCTGTCGATTTCAGCGGGAGCGGTGCGCAAGTGATTTCTGGGAGGTAAGTTTATCCTTTAAAAACACTTAGCTTCACAGGAACAGGCCAGTTGATTTCAGCGGGAGCGGTGCGCAAGTGATTTCTGGGAGGTAAGTTTATCCTTTTAAAAAAACACTTCTTTTCTGTTTTATTTTTTTCGACCCGCTGACTTCTGGGAAGACCCCCCCCCCCCCAACCAATAAATTCTGGTGGAGAGGAAACCCGAGACACTACACGTGTAGTGTCTCCCACCCGCCCTCCTCCTCTAACCTAATAATAAGACCCATTGGTGTGATGTAAGTGCCATATTATATTATTATTATATTATATTATTAGCATTGTGCAGGTCAAGGTTCGGAGGTGGAGGAGCAGTCTCTGTCAGGGAGAGAACCTGAGAACATCTAAGACACTCAGAAGGTAAGAAGGTAAGTAAGTGATTTTTACTCATTTTCATTTTTATATCTTTTTCAAATTGTGTGTGTCGGGGGGAAACTGAAGTGACATCACAGAAAAGCTGTGGCCTGAGTGTCTGGTTGGGAATCTACACTAAATTAAAAAAAATAAGCATTGGTAACTAATTAAACATAATTACTTAATTATAATTTAGAGGGGTATCTAAGCCAGAGATCGGAGAGTACTATATTTAGCTTTCGCATTTCTATTAGAAATCTAGTGCTAGGAAACAGACAGTTAACAGTAACTTTGAAATTAAAAAAAATATATATTTAAAAATGTTTTTTTTTAAATTTTTTTAAATTTTAATTAATTGACGCAATGTCAGTTAGAGGGGTGCAGTGCTCTGACGGTGAGATGTGGCAGGTCCGGGAGGCTTCCAACGTCCCGGATGGCTTCATCTGCAGAAAGTGCACCCAACTGCAGCTCCTCACAGACCGCATGGTTCGGTTGGAGCAGCAATTGGATGCACTTAGGAGCATGCAGGTGGCGGAAAGCGTCATAGATCGCAGTTATGTAAATGTGGTCACACCCAAGGTGCAGGCAGAGAAATGGGTGACCACCAGAAAGGGCAGGCAGTCAGTGCAGGAATCCCCTGTGGTTGTCCCCCTCTCGAACAGGTATACCCCTTTGGATACTGTCAGGGGGGATAGCCTATCAGGGGAAAACGGCAGCAGCCAGAGCAGTGGCACCACGGCTGGCTCTGATGTTCAGAAGGGAGGGTCAAAGCGCAGAAGAGCAATAGTCATAGGGGACTCTATAGTCAGGGGCACAGATAGGCGCTTCTGTGGACGTGAAAGAGACTCCAGGATGGTATGTTGCCTCCCTGGTGCCAGGGTCCAGGATGTCTCCGAACGGGTAGAGGGCATCCTGAAGGGGGAGGGCAAACAGGCAGAGGTCGTTGTACATATTGGTACTAACGACATAGGCAGGAAGGGGCATGAGGTCCTGCAGCAGGAGTTCAGGGAGCTAGGCAGAAAGTTAAAAGACAGAACCTCTAGGGTTGTAATCTCGGGATTACTCCCTGTGCCACGTGCCAGAGAGGCTAGAAATAGGAAGATAGAGCAGCTAAACACGTGGCTAAACAGCTGGTGTAGGAGGGAGGGTTTCCATTATCTGGACCACTGGAAGTTCTTCCGGGGCAGGTGTGACCTATATAAGAAGGACGGGTTGCATCTAAACCGGAGAGGCATAAATATCCTGGCCGAGAGGTTTGCTAGTGTCACACGGGAGGGTTTAAACTAGTATGGCAGGGGGGTGGGCACGGGGACAATAGGTCAGAAGGTGAGAGCATTGAGGGAGAACTAGGGAATAGGGACAGTGGGGCTCTGATGCAGAGCAGACAGGGAGAAGTTGCTGAACACAGCGGGTCTGGTGGCCTGAAGTGCATATGTTTTAATGCAAGAAGTATTACGGATAAGGCAGATGAACAAAGAACAAAGAACAAAGAACAAAGAAATGTACAGCACAGGAACAGGCCCTTCGGCCCTCCAAGCCCGTGCCGACCATGCTGCCCGACTAAACTACAATCTTCTACACTTCCTGGGTCCGTATCCTTCTATTCCCATCCTATTCATATATTTGTCAAGATGCCCCTTAAATGTCCCTATTGTCCCTGCTTATACTACCTCCTCCAGGCACCCACTACCCTCTGCGTAAAAAACTTGCCTCGTACATCTACTCTAAACCTTGCCCCTCTCACCTTAAACCTATGCCCCCTAGTAATTGACCCCTCTACCCTGGGGAAAAGCCTCTGACTATCCACTCTGTCTATGCCCCTCATAATTTTGTATACCTCTATCAGGTCTCCCCTCAATCTCCTTCGTTCCAGTGAGAACAAACCGAGTTTATTCAACCGCTCCTCATAGCTAATGCCCTCCATACCAGGCAACATTCTGGTAAATCTCTTCTGCACCCTCTCTAAAGCCTCCACATCCTTCTGGTAGTGTGGCGACCAGAATTGAACACTATACTCCAAGTGTGGCCTAACTAAGGTTCTATACAGCTGCAACATGACTTGCCAATTCTTATACTCAATGCCCCGGCCAATGAAGGCAAGCATGCCGTATGCCTTCTTGACTACCTTCTCCACCTGTGTTGCCCCTTTCAATGACCTGTGGACCTGTACTCCTAGATCTCTTTGACTTTCAATACTCTTGAGGGTTCTACCATTCACTGTATATTCCCGACAGTGCATTAGACCTTCCAAAATGCATTACCTCACATTTGTCCGGATTAAACTCCATCTGCCGTCTCTCCGCCCAAGCCTCCAGACAATCTAAATCCTGCTGTATCCTCCGACAGTCCTCATCGCTATCCGCAATTCCACCAACCTTTGTGTCGTCTGCAAACTTACGAATCAGACCAGTTACATTTTCCTCCAAATCATTTATATATACTACAAAGAGCAAAGGTCCCAGCACTGATCCCTGTGGAACACCACTGGTCACAGCCCTCCAATTAGAAAAGCATCCCTCCATTGCTACTCTCTGCCTTCTATGGCCTAGCCAGTTCTGTATCCACCTTGCCAGCTCACCCCTGATCCCGTGTGACTTCACCTTTTGTACTAGTCTACCATGAGGGACCTTGTCAAAGGCCTTACTGAAGTCCATATAGACAACATCTACTGCCCTACCTGCATCAATCATCTTAGTGACCTCCTCGAAAAACTCTATCAAGTTAGTGAGACACGACCTCCCCTTCACAAAACCGTGCTGCCTCACACTAATACGTCCATTTGCTTCCAAATGGGAGTAGATCCTGTCTCGAAGAATTCTCTCCAGTAATTTCCCTACCACTGAAGTAAGGCTCACCGGCCTGTAGTTCCCGGGATTATCCTTGCTATCCTTCTTAAACAGAGGAACAACATTGGCTATTCTCCAGTCCTCCGGGACATCCCCTGAAGACAGCGAGGATCCAAAGATTTCTGTCAAGGCCTCAGCAATTTCCTCTCCAGCCTCCTTCAGTATTCTGGGGTAGATCCCATCAGGCCCTGGAGACTTATCTACCTTAATATTTTTTAAGACACCCAACACCTCGGCTTTTTGGATCACAATGTGACCCAGGCTATCTACACCCCGTTCTCCAGACTCAACATCGACCAATTCCTTCTCTTTGGTGAATACTGATGCAAAGTATTCATTTAGTACCTTGCCCATTTCCTCTGGCTCCACACATAGATTCCCTTGCCTATCCTTCAGTGGGCCAACCCTTTCCCTGGCTACCCTCTTGCTTTTTATGTACGTGTAAAAAGCCTTGGGATTTTCCTTAACCCTATTTGCCAATGACTTTTCGTGACCCCTTCTAGCCCTCCTGACTCCTTGCTTAAGTTCCTTCCTACTTTCCTTATATTCCACGCAGGCTTCGTCTGTTCCCAGCCTTTTAGCCCTGACAAATGCCTCCTTTTTCTTTTTGACGAGGCCTACAATAGCACTCGTCATCCAAGGTTCCCGAAAATTGCCGTATTTATCTTTCTTCCTCACAGGAACATGCCGGTCCTGTATTCCTTTCAACTGCCACTTGAAAGCCTCCCACATGTCAGATGTTGATTTGCCCTCAAACATCCGCCCCCAATCTATGTTCTTCAGTTCCCGCCTAATATTGTTATAATTAGCCTTCCCCCAATTTAGCACATTCATCCTCGGACCACTCTTATCCTTGTCCACCAGTACTTTAAAACTTACTGAATTGTGGTCACTGTTACCGAAATGCTCCCCTACTGAAACATCTACCACCTGGCCGGGCTCATTCCCCAATACCAGGTCCAGTACCGCCCCTTCCCTAGTTGGACTGTCTACACATTGTTTTAAGAAGCCCTCCTGGATGCTCCTTACAAACTCCGCCCCGTCTAAGCCCCTGGCACTAAGTGAGTCCCAGTCAATATTGGGGAAGTTGAAGACTCCCATCACCACAACCCTGTTGTTTTTACTCTTTTCCAAAATCTGTCTACCTATCTGCTCCTCTATCTCCCGCTGGCTGTTGGGAGGCCTGTAGTATACCCCCAACATTGTGACTGCACCCTTCTTATTCCTGATCTCTACCCATATAGCCTCACTGCCCTCTGAGGTGTCCTCTCGCAGTACAGCTGTGATATTCTCCCGAACAAGTAGCGCAACTCCACCTCCCCTTTTACATCCCCCTCTATCCCGCCTGAAACATCTAAATCCTGGAACATTTAGCTGCCAATACTGCCCTTCCCTCAACCAGGTCTCTGTAATGGCAACAACATCATAGTTCCAAGTACTAATCCAAGCTCTAAGTTCATCTGCCTTACCCGTAATGCTCCTTGCATTAAAACATATGCACTTCAGGCCAACAGACCCGCTGTGTTCAGCAACTTCTCCCTGTCTGCTCTGCCTCAGAGCCCCACTGTCCCTATTCCCTAGTTCTCCCTCAATGCTCTCACCTTCTGACCTATTGCTCCCGTGCCCACCCCCCTGCCATACTAGTTTAAACCCTCCCGTGTGACACTAGCAAACCTCGCGGCCAGGATATTTATGCCTCTCCGGTTTAGATGCACCCGTCCTTCTTATACAGGTCACACCTGCCCCGGAAGAGCTCCCAGTGGTCCAGATAATGGAAATCCTCCCTCCTACACCAGCTGTTTAGCCACGTGTTTAGCTGCTCTATCTTCCTATTTCTAGCCTCACTGGCACGTGGCACAGGGAGTAATCCCGAGATTACAACCCTCGAGGTCCTGTCTTTTAACTTTCTGCCTAGCTCCCTGAACTCCTGCTGCAGGACCTCATGCCCCTTCCTGCCTATGTCTTAGATCTTGGATTAGTACTTGGAACTATGATGTTGTTGCCATTACAGAGACCTGGTTGAGGGAAGGGCAGGATTGGCAGCTAAACGTTCCAGGATTTAGATGTTTCAGGCGGGATAGTGGGGGATGTAAAAGGGGAGGCGGAGTTGCGCTACTGGTTCGGGAGAATATCACAGCTGTACTGCGGGAGGACACCTCAGAGGGCAGTGAGGCTATATGGGTAGAGATCAGGAATAAGAAGGGTGCAGTCACAATGTTGGGGCTTTACTACAGGCCTCCCAACAGCCAGCGGGAGATAGAGGAGCAGATAGGTAGACAGATTTTTGAAAAGAGTAAAAACAACAGGGTTGTGGTGATGGGAGACTTCAACTTCCCCAATATTGACTGGGACTCACTTAGTGACAGGGGCTTAGACGTGGCGGAGGTTGTAAGGAACATCCAGGAGGGCTTCTTAAAACAATATGTAGACAGTCCAACTAGGGAAGGGGCGGTATTGGACCTGGTATTGGGGAACGAGCCCGGCCAGGTGGTAGATGTTTCAGTAGCGGAGCATTTCGGTAACAGTGACCACAATTCAGTAAGTTTTAAAGTACTGGTGGACAAGGATAAGAGTGGTCCTCGGATGAATGTGCTAAATTGGGGGAAGGCTAATTATAACAATATTAGGCGGGAACTGAAGAACATAGATTGGGGGCGGATGTTTGAGGGCAAATCAACATCTGACATGTGGGAGGCTTTCAAGTGTCAGTTGAAAGGAATTCAGGACCGGCATGTTCCTGTGAGGAAGAAGGATAAATACGGCAATTTTCGGGAACCTTGGATAACGAGAGATATTGTAGGCCTCGTCAAAAAGAAAAAGGAGGCATTTGTCAGGGCTAAAAGGCTGGGAACAGACGAAGCCTGCGTGGAATATAAGGAAAGTAGGAAGGAACTTAAGCAAGGAGTCAGGAGGGCTAGAAGGGGTCACGAAAAGTCATTGGCAAATAGGGTTAAGGAAAATCCCAAGGCTTTTTACACGTACATAAAAAGCAAGAGGGTAGCCAGGGAAAGGGTTGGCCCACTGAAGGATAGGCAAGGGAATCTATGTGTGGAGCCAGAGGAAATGGGCGAGGTACTAAATGAATACTTTGCATCAGTATTCACCAAAGAGAAGAAATTGGTAGATGTTGAGTCCGGAGAAGGGTGTGTAGATAGCCTGGGTCACATTGAGATCCAAAAAGACGAGGTGTTGGGTGTCTTAAAAAATATTAAGGTAGATAGCAATGAGGACTGTCAGAGGATACAGCAGGATTTAGATAGTTTGGAGACTTGGGCGGAGAGATGGCAGATGGAGTTTAATCCGGACAAATGTGTGGTAATGCATTTTGGAAGGTCTAATGCAGGTAGGGAATATACAGTGAATGGTAGAACCCTCAAGAGTATTGAAAGTCAAAGAGATCTAGGAGTACAGGTCCACAGGTCATTGAAAGGGGCAACACAGGTGGAGAAGGTAGTCAAGAAGGCATACGGCATGCTTGCCTTCATTGGCCGGGGCATTGAGTAAAAGAATTGGCAAGTCATGTTGCAGCTGTATAGAACCTTAGTTAGGCCACACTTGGAGTATAGTGTTCAATTCTGGTCGCCACACTCCAAGAAGGATGTGGAGGCTTTAGAGAGGGTGCAGAAGAGATTTACCAGAATGTTGCCTGGTATGGAGGGCATTCGCTATGAGGAGCGGTTGAATAAACTCGGTTTGTTCTCACTGGAACGAAGGAGGTTGAGGGGAGACCTGATAGAGGTCTACAAGATTATGAGGGGCATAGACAGAGTGGATAGTCAGAGACTTTTCCCCAGGGTAGAGGGGTCAATTACTAGGGGGCATAGGTTTAAGGTGAGAGGGGCAAGGTTTAGAGTAGATGTACGAGGCAAGTTTTTTACGCAGAGGGTAGTGGGTGCCTGGAACTCGCTCCCGGAGGAGGTGGTGGAAGCAGGGACGATAGTGACATTTAAGGGGCATCTTGACAAAGACATGAATAGGATGTGAATAGAGGGATACGGACCCAGGAAGTGTAGAAGATTGTAGTTTAGTCTGGCAGCATGGTCGGCACGGGCTTGGAGGGCCGAAGGGCCTGTTGCTGTGCTGTACATTTCTTTGTTCTTTGTTATCGAAGTGAAGAAATTCACATCAGAAATTGAAAAAGACAAAAAGGCTGCCTCTCAGGCTAGCGGGAAGAGAACTTTGGTGCGGTGCACAGAAAATTAGGTTGGCATGCGAGTGTTGAAAGTGTCAGTGTGGCAGCTTGCTTGGGGGGGGATTATATGAGCCAGTTATTCTTTCACATGGAACTTTGCAAGCGTTGCGACGGTATCCTTGAGCGGTAACTTGCATGTGTCTGATTCAATGACAGGTTACCTTTTAAAGCTTATCTCCCCAGGCAGCAGGGATTAAGGAGGTCATAAACACATTTTCTGCTGGGTGAGGAGCTGACCAAACAAGCTGCATCAGGCCTGAAAGCACCTGTCAGTCCCCCATCCCAAAACCCTGCATGGAAAGACCAACATCTGCCTGGCACCTGCTTATTTGAGAGGCCATCTGAAGTTTTCATGACAGCATGAAACAAATCAGGAGCACACTGGAAACACCCAGGAGAGCAAACAATGACTTGACATAAAAGGAAATATGCAATGTTTTTGGCTTACATCTTATCAGAAGTGTGAATGTTCCTTGGTCATATGTAATAGTGCACTTTCAGAGACTTCAGTAACAAGCAACAAAGGATTTATTTACAAGGATTTACAAGAACAGCAGCATGTCTGCAGCGAGTTCCGAAGTGCTTCCTGCCTGAGAGAACTCCTCCCCTGGGGCAATTGGTCACCTAGGACAGGTGACTCTTACTCTGTTGTACTGTCTTAAAAGGACAATTAACGCATCATGTCAGTGTACTCCTTTCATTGTGCTCCTTCCAAGGACCATGACATCACTGAAGTGATGTGCAGAAACACTGCCGCTTCCTTCCAGAAAAGCAAATGCAAAATCAAATTACTGAATGTAAAACAAAAACAGAAATGCTGGACAATCTCAGAAGGTCTGACAGCATCTGTGGACAGAGAAAGCTTTAACAAAGCGTCATCCAGACTCGAAATGTCAGCTCTGCTTCCTTCCATGCTGCCTGACTGACCTTGCAGGGAAATGTCCCCTCCTTGTCAACAGTAGATGTTCACAGTACTGTCCCACCTCCTCAAGGATCTGACAAAAATTTACTGCTCCTCTTTGGCTTCATCTTGTGGTGTCTCTGTGGAAATGGAGATTTTCCAGGGGCGTGAATTTTACCACCTCCTTGGTGATGGGTTAGGATGCAGGAAGGTTGACCAAATGGCATAGGAAGGCGTTGTATGGCATGTCTCCCATTTTGCCAGCTTGGGGAAAGGTGCTGGATGGCTCGCCTACCTACCCAGCCTGATCGGGTCACTTAAGTGGACAATTAAGGACCTCTTCCTGCCTCTTCAAAATATTGCCTTTGTAAGAAAGGCTTGTCACCACATGGGGAGACTGCCAGGTAAGCCGTTCCTTTTTGGCCCCTGGAGAGGCAATGGATGTCTTTATGGCAATGATGCTGCCTGCCTCAACAACCCCACTTCATTGGAGCCTGCCGAACTGGGCCTTGTGTCCCAGAGCCCACTTACCTGACTTCAAGGGCAGATGATCAATGAGATGCCCTTTTGCTGCCGCCACAGAATTCTGTCCTAGAAATGACTTTTTGAAGTGTTTATTAACAATTTTGAACTAAAATAAAATAGGTTAAGAGATCTAAGACAAGGTACATACAGCCCGCTGGCATGTAAGCAAAACGCCTGAGCCTCACACTGGAGTATAGTCTCTACTCGGAGTGCTTTAACTTATTATTTTTTCTGGGTTCAGCTGATGACGCCACCAGTCTGAGGTCCTTGATTTGCCCGTATGCTTTTTATGGCCTATTCACCGAAATCTTTCAAGAAGTTTTCGTGTAAGTTCGCCATGCCAAGTTCGGTGTGTGAAATAGAACAATTTATGCTGTGCCTGACCAATCACGTAATTGCAGGCAATTATGTGCCACCTGTCATAAATCTACCAAAACACAATTGCTGGCCCTTCGCGCTGGGGGGATCTTGCGCTCCCACTGAAGACAGCCCCCCACCACACCAACCCCCCACCACTGTGCATTCTCCGGCAGCCTGGCGAGACAAATGGCCATTGACTTCGGTGGGACTGGAAGATCTTGCTGGGGGTCAATGGCGAGCAACTTCCGCCGCTAGAAAACCCACCTCAGCGGGGGAGCAGGAAATCTCAGCCAATTAGCACGTTTGCCAGTACGATTGAAGAGTGGGTTGTTTTTCCAGCAATGTCTACCTGGAAACCTAGAAAATTCACAAAGGGTTACACACTGGAACAGTGACAGGTAAATGGAGTGGGAAAGGGATAAAACAGAGGCACACTCTTTCAAACGTGGTACTGACAGTAGTTTACTGCCAGAGTTTCTATCCTGAGTGCCTGGAGCATCAGCTGCAGATGAAGTCTGGGGCACCCACTGAGGAATTGTGAAGCAACTGAGCAATTAAGTCCAAAATAAGCATGTGGATGTCTTGAAATCTCATGACGGGCTTCAGTTTGAAATGACTGTCAAGGAATGTTGTAGCAGAAACAGTGTGGATCTTTCATTGGGTGAAACCAATAAGAATGCAGTGTCAGTTTTGTATCATCTGTTGGAAATACTGAGAACATCTGTCTGATGAAACTCACTCAGAGAAGTAGCTGTTGATTTACAATAGGATGGAGATATTTCTATTAGGCCTATAATGTAATCCAGTTGTTTTGGGTAGAAACAATTTGCTTTATATTTTCTGGCCATGGTTCCCTTACTTGTGCTTGAGTTTAATAGGGACTTTGAATTCCCTGGCTTGAAACATCCAAATCAGTTTTATGATTCCACTAGGCTTCAGCATTTGTCCTTTCATACCTTATTTAAAATGAAAGGTTAATTTGTCTGCAGCCGTAAAAAGACATTAACGGAAAGCTATTATCCCTCTGTTAATGTGCTCACAGAATTAAATAATATTGTTTGCCTTTGTGAAGGGATTTCTTTCTTCATTTGTTTGCCCCAATCAAACAAGCATTTAATTTGGAGACCTTGAATTAATAAGTCATTGGATGGATGACTTTCTTTAATTTTGGATAAATTAAAATTATGCATTAAAGGAGCACTAAATTACACCAGATGATTGAACGGCATTGATATCCACCGATGTCAGGAAAATTTCCATGCATGACTGACAAGAGAAAGTGGTCTTGTCATCATTAAGCCCTTTAATTACATTGTGGAGTCAAAGCTATTCAAAGTGTTCGCTGTCCCAGCTAAATTAAAGCTGAACACACTGCTGGTTTGCTCCATAGTCCTAAATGACCAACAGTGGTTAACAGCTTCACTTGTTAATAGCAAATTTCCACTGTGAGATCATTCTGTCTTATTATTACTGGTCACTGAAACTGATGTTTAAAACAGACACAAAGCAAGAAATATTGCTCTGCACTTATCTCTTTTCACTGTTCTCTCCTAAGTGTACTGACTTTTGCTTAGGTACAATTCCATGAGCACCTCAGTCCCTTGCGAAGTGTCACTTTATGTAAGAGCCCAGGTAGTGAGTATTACACAGATACATAGACGATAGGAGCAGGAGGAGGCCTTTTGGCCCTTCGAGCCTGCTCCGCCATTCATCACGACCATGGCTGATCATCCAATTCAATAGCCTAATCCTGCTTTCTCCCCATAGCCTTTGATCCCATTCTCCCCAAGTGCTATTTCCAGCCATCTCTTGAATATATTCAAAGTTTTAGCATCAACTACTTCCTGTGGTAATGAATTCCACAGGCTCACCACTCTTTGTGTGAAGAAGTGTCTCCTTATCTCTGTCCGAAATGGTTTACCCTGAATGCTCAGGCTGTGATCCCTGGTTCTGGACACACCCATCATTGGTAACATCTTCCCTGCATCTACCCTGTCTAGTCCTGTTAGAATTGTATAAGACTTTATGAGATCCCCCCTCATTCTTCTGAACTCCAGCAAGAACAATCCCAACCTAGTCAATCTCTCCTCATATGACAGTCCCGCCATCCCTGGAATCAGTCTGATAAATCTTCGCTGCACTCCCTCGAGAGTGCAGTGAGTCCCACAATATTGAAAGCCTTTATCAGCAAAAGGAACATAATGGTTTATATATTACTTTCTAATGGAGTTTAGGTTGCCGGGGAGGTGGACAATAAGTAACTTCTCATTTCTTTAGCTTACAATCTCTGGCCTCCCAGTGGCTGTTGGCCGACAGCAGGGTCTTCTGATCCCGCCACTGTCAATGGGATCTCCCATTGAATACACCCCACAGTGTTGGGAAACCCGTGTTGGGGATGCACCATCGGTGGGACCTGAGATCCCAACAGCATGATCGGCTGGAAGATCTCGCCTACTATGGTCACTTCCGGGACTGAGAAACTTGGTGCTGATTGGTGATCATACCTGACTTTTCCCCTGTCTTACCTGCTCTGCGGCACTTATCAATTGAGTCAGTAAGAGAGTTACTAACCATAATTAAATAGGCAGCAAACACTCAGGTGCTCAATAGATCATCTGTGGTTCGTTGGTAGCACTGGTGCCCCCAATTCATACGGCAGTGTATTCAAGCCTCACTTGAGCGCAAAATCTAAACTGATACTTCAATGCAGTACTTAAAAAATACTATTGGAGGCCTGCCCTTTCAGCAGGGTCAATTAGTCATTTTTATATGGTTGTTTGTGGTACTTTGCTGTGCAAAAATTGTTTGTAACATTTCCTCCAGTATGACAGTGATTGGGGGCTAGATTCTCCAGAGTCCCAACGGCATGTTTCTCAGCGGCGCGCTATTCGCTGGTGGGGAAGTTCTCTCTCCTGCTGCTTGCCAATGGATTTTCCCATTGATGCCACCCCAAGCTGCCGGGAAACCCATAGGCAGGGTGCACTGCCGGTGGGAAGAATCCCAATGACCAGAGAATTCCGGCCTGCCTTTCAAAAGTAAAGCACTTGTGATGACTTTGAATTATATTAATGCAAGTCTTTCTTACTACTTTAAGAGAGCTGGGAGACAGAGAATGCCACTACTGGGGATAATTCTTATTCTTCTCAGATCACTTCAATACGCATCCTTTTTCTCTGGATGTTGCTAGGCAAATGATGCAAATGTATTGAGTCTCTTACCTCATACCCAGAGTTTGCAGAATTACAGCATTGCGTTGTCATGTTATTTAGGCTTTGGATCAATGTTTTCTATTGTGTTTGACACAAAATTGGCAGAAGGCACAAAAGTTCTTCAACATGCCAATAACACAGAGTAGGCAATCTATTATAAATAAAGCTAAACCTTTTTATACTATACAGGCTACTTAAATAGAATAGCATGTGGATCCTTTCAGTATTTTGGTAACTGACGCTTTATGTTAAATAATTGATTTAATTGATCCATTGTTGGCATTGAAAGCCTTTGAGTGAGCATTGGCACATGTCATAAAAATCTGTCTGAAGTTTGATTTACTAATGAGCAGGCTTTTTTTCTGCAAACCCTATTGTCACAGTAGGATTTCAGACTGGAAATGTCGCATATCTGCACACATACCTAATTAAAAACTTGCACCATTCTCTTATGAGTTACGGCTCATCACAAGGAGACACAAATCCACAACATGGGGACAATAAATCAACATTTAAATGGCACAGAAGTCTCACGGAGCTCAAACAGATTTATAATTATTTGTATAATCAGGGTCCCAATTCACACTTCAAAGCAAAGCACTCCTGTTTAACCTCCACGGGGTTGAAAGGAATCTTTAAATCTACAAAATTAAATTGTCTAAGAAACAAAATGCTAGGTTAATACAGAGTTAAGGATGTAGAAATTGGATTGCACCTGGATGGGGGGCAGTAATGGTGCAGTACACGCTGCACGTGTTTAAAAAGGATGAAGAGAAATCTTTTATTTCCACTGCACTCTCAACACCAGCATTGGGGCAACACCTTGCTTTTGGGTCAGGACCCTGATTTGGATTTATTGTCACGTGTACCGAGATACAATGAAAAGTATTGTTCCGCGTACAGTGCAGACAAATCGTTCCAAACATGAAAAACATAGGCCATACGATGGATGCACAATGTAAATACATAGACACAGACATTGGGTGAAGCATACAGAGTGTAGGACTACTCAGTAGAGAAGGTGCATGGAGAGATCAGTTCACTCCATAAGATGGTCATTCAGGAGACTGGTAACAGCGGGGAAGAAGCTATTTTTGAGTCTGTTCGTGCGCGTTCTCAGACTTTTGTATCTCCTTCCCGATGGAAGGTTAGAAGTGAGAAGGTGGGAGGGGTCTTTGATTATGCTATCTGCTCACCCAAGGCAGCGGGAAATGTAGACGGAGTCAATGGATGGGAGGCTGTTTTGCGTGATGAACTTGGCTGTGTTCACGACTCTC
This sequence comes from Scyliorhinus torazame, assembly GCF_047496885.1. NCBI lineage: Eukaryota > Metazoa > Chordata > Chondrichthyes > Carcharhiniformes > Scyliorhinidae > Scyliorhinus > Scyliorhinus torazame. The sequence goes on along the minus strand of NC_092712.1, from coordinate 66,649,654 downwards.
TGGAGTTTCTTAGGGTCTTGGGCCGAGCAATTGCCATACCAGCCTGCTATGCAGCCAGATAGGATGCTTCCTATGGTACATCTGTAAAAATTGGTAAGAGTCAGTGTGGAAATGTCAAATGTCCTTAGTTTCCTGAGGAAGTATAGACACTGTTGTGCTTTCTTGGTCGTAACGTCAACGTGGCTGGACCAGGACTGATTGTTGGTGATGTGCACACCTAGGAATTTGAAGCTGCCAACCATCTCCTCCTCGGTCCCATTGATGCAGACAGGGATGTGTACGATACTTTGCTTCCTGAAGTCTTTGCTCTTTAGTTTTGCTGATATTGAGGGAGAGATTGTTGTCGTTACACAACACCACTAGGTTTTCTATCTCCCTCCTGTACTCTGATTCATCGTTGTTTGAGATCTGACCCACCACTGTCGTGTCATCAGCAAACTTGGGGATGAAGTTGGAGCCAAATTTTCTCATGTAGCCGTGTGTTGCGGGAGTATAGTAGGGGGTTAAATATGCAGACTTGCGGGACCCGGTATTGAGGATTATCGTGGAGGAGGTGTTGTTGTTTGTCCTTACTGACTGTGGTCTATGGTGTAATGATATGTATATGTGCAGATAACTAAAGGGTTAATTATAACATCCAACTGTAACACTACCACTAGAGGGCACCACTAGATCCCACTATAAGTATCAGCACCCAGAGAAGCTTGGTCTCTTTCAACCCAGGAGTTACTAGACAGCAGTAGTGTATGCTAGATAGCTCTCAGTATAGTTAGCACGTGTAGTTTGAATCAGTTAATACATTAATATTTAATTACTCGATTACTAGTGTTAGTTCTGTTGAGTGTCGAACTCAAATATAATTGATCGTTACTTAATAAATTAGTTTGCTTTAAGTTGAAGACTCGTGGTTTCTTCAGGATCACACTATCAGACCATCTGCATCAACAGCAACTAGTAACGATACATATTACTAGACCCAGTAAGATAACAGCTACCAGGAGTCGTAATATAACATAACATATGGGTCAGGAAGTTGAGGATCCAGTTGCAGAGTGAGAAGCCAAGTCCTAGATTTTAGAGTTTTGATATGAGCTTGGCTGGGATTATGGTGTTGAAGGCGGAGCTGTAGTCAATGAATAGGAGTCTGACGTAGGAGTCCTTGTTGTCGACATGCTCCAGGGACAGGCTTGGGGCCAAGGAGATAGCGTTTTCTGTCGACCGGTTGTGGTATGTGAATTGCAGTAGAGCTAGGCATCTTGGGAGTATGGAGTTGATGTGTCTCATGATATTGGGGTCAATTGGAGACCCTGACACCACACTCTTCAGGAAACAAAGAAATATAGAAAATAGAATCAAGAGTAGATCATCCGGCACCTCAAGCATGCTCCGCCATTCAATATGATCATCTATGTCAATGCAATACTCCCACATATGCCCCATACTCTTTGATGCCTTTACATCTATCTATGTCCTTCTTAAATATATTCAGTGACTTGGCCTACACAGCCTTCTGTGGTAGACAATTTCACAGGTTCAATATCCTCTGAGTGAAGTGGTTTCTCTTCATCTCAATCCTAAATGGTCTAATTCGTATCCTGAGACTGTGATTCCTCACCCCATCAAAAGGAGGTAAGTGCTTTCGTCTGTGAAAAAGAGAAGGTGAAACCACTTGGCTGCTTTTGATGTGGTGAGGAGATGTCAATCATAGGAAGAATGTTTATAAATATTGGGGTTCGCATCAAAGCGGGTACTTGAGATGGGCGAAGGGAAAGATAAATAAACAATCCACCAAGCACCTGTCTCTGGAGTAATAAAACTGTTAAACGCTGACTAATGCAATGTATTGCTATATGAAACTGAATGGATGATTTGCATTTTAAGGATGTCAAGGGATTTGAAGCCCTTTGAAGTGTACTTAGCTTTCTTTTTTACGCTTTTTAATAAATTTAGAGTACCCAATTATATATTTTTCCCATTAAGGGGCAATTTTGCATGGCCAATCCACCTAACCTGCACATCTTTGGATCGTGGGGGTGTAACCCACACAGACACGGGGAGAATGTGCAAACTCCACACAGACAGTGACCAGGGCCGGGATTCTAACCCGGGTCCTTAGTGCCGTAGTCCCAGTGCTAACCACTGTGCCACATGCCATGCCTGTACTTGGCTTTCAAGGAGGCCTTTGACACTTCTAATAACTGCTGCTTTAAATACTTCTGTCTGAGGCAGCAGATGTTAGGGAAGGGTAAGTGGAAATGCAGTGATTTTCATTCTACTGCTTGGACTGTTCTTCAGATTTCAGGCAGGGATGACTGATGGAGGCCTCTGATTGGGGTCCCTGATGGGGAGTCACTGGTGGGGGTCTCTGACAGGAGGTCTGGGGGGTGTTTGTGTCACCCTCCTGTGTGAGTGCTGTGGGGGTGACCCATTATTCCCCACCCCATATTCGCACGGTAAAACAATATTTGCACCGTAGCACAGTGGTTAGCACTGTTGCTTCACAGCTCCAGGGTCCCAAGTTTGATTCCTGGCTTGGGTCACTGGCTACATGGAGTTTGCACGTTCTCCCCGTGTCTGCGTGGGTTTCCTCCTGGTACTCCCACAAGTCTCGAAAGATGTGCTGTTAGATAATTTGGACATTCTGAATTCTCCCTCTGTGAGCCCGAACAGGCGCCAGAATGTGGCGACCAGGGGCTTCTCACAGTAACTTCATTGCAATGTTAACGTAAGCCTATTTGTGACAATAAATATTATTATTATTGGGCCCAAAATGCGGTGGTCAAGAAACCTCTCCTGAACACACTTTAGAAGTTCTACTCCCTCTCAGTTCTTCACACTACCACTCTCTATATATTAGAAGAATTAACGTCCCCATTAAGACTATTGTATAGTTCTTGCACATTTCTGTAATTTCTGTGCATATTGGTCCTCTATATCATTCCCACTATTTGACTGCTTATGGAATACATCCAACAATTAAATAATACAGCTATTATTTCTTAACTCTAACCAAATAGATATTGTCCTTGACCCTTCCAGATCACCCTCTCTCTCCAACACTGCAACGTTCTCCGTAATCAATACTGCTACCTTACAATGTTTTAGATTGTTACGTGGCGTAACAATGTCTAAAGAAGAGAGTTGTTAATTCATTGCCAGTATTTTACATGTGCACACAAAGTCAACGACTAGTTGATCATGTCATGGTAAACTATGGGCGACATGGTAGCTCAGTGGTTAGCACAGTTGCTTCATAGCGCCAGGGTCCCAGGTTTGATTCCTCGCTTGGGTCATTGTCTGTGTGGAGTCTGCATGTTCTCCCCGTGTCTGCGTGGGTTTCCTCCGGGTGCTCCGGTTTCCTCCCACAAGTCTCGAAAGACGTGCTTGTTAGTTAATGTGGACATTCTGAATTCTCCCTCTGTGTACCCGAACAGGCGCCGAACTTCATTGCTGTGTTAATGTAAGCCTACTTGTGACAATAAAGGTTATTATTATCATTAAAAAAATATATATTTTTTGTTTGTTTGTTACTTACAGCACAGGAGAACATTTGGCCCTTCATTTTTTAAAATGATAATAATAACCTAGCTAGTGCCATTCCCCAGCTCTATCTCTGTAGCCCTCTAAATTCATCACTTTCAAATAAATATCCAGCTCTCTTTTGAAACCTCCTACGCAATCCGCCTTCACCACTCTCCCAGCAGTGCATTCCAAACCCCAGCAACTCTCTGAGTAAAATGTTTCTCATCTTACTCATACCTCTCTTGCTGACCATCTTGGAATTGTGACCACTAGTCACTGGATTGGATTGGATTTGTTTATTGTCACGTGCACCGAGGTACAGTGAAAAGTATTTTTCTGCGAGCAGCTCAACAGATCATTAAGTACATGGGAAGAAAAGGGAAGAAAAGAAAATACATAATAGGGCAACACACCATATACAATGTAACTACATAAGCACTGGCATCGGATGAAGCATACAGGGTGTAGTGTTAATGAAATCAGTCCATAAGAGGGTCATTTAGGAGTCTGGTGACAGTGGGGAAGAAGCCGTTTTTGAGTCTGCTCGTGCGTGTTCTCAGACTTCTGTGCCTCCTGCCCGATGGAAGAAGTTGGAAGAGCGAGTAAGCCGGGTGGGAGGGATCTTTGATTATGCTGCCCGCTTTCCCCAGGCAGCCGGAGGTGTAGATGGAGTCAATGGATGGGAGGCAGGTTCGTGTGATGGACTGGGCGGTGTTCACGACTCTCTGAAGTTTCTTGCAGTCCTGGGCCGAGCAGTTGCCATACCAGGCTGTGATGCAGCCCGATAGGATGCTTTCTATGGTGACATACTGTGCTTTCTATGGTGACATATCACTGACATACCAACAAATGGAAACAGAATTTCCTTCTTTCCCCTGTCAAAGTTGTTCAGAATTTTGAACATCTCAATAAGGTCACCTCTTAATCGTCTCTGCTCCAAGGAGAACAGGCCCAATTTCTCCAATCTTTTCTTGTATCTAAAATTCTTCATTCCTGGTATAATTCCAGTAAACCTCCACTGCACTCTCTCCAGGGCTTTAACATCCTTCTTTAAATGAGGAGCCCAGAACTGAACACATACTCCAAATATGGTCTGACCAATGATTTGTAGAGGTGTAGCATCACTTCCTTGCTTTTATACTCTATGCCTCTATTTATAAACACAAGGATGCTATGAGCCTTCTTAAAAACTGTTTCACCTTGCCTGGCCACCTTCAGAGAATTATGCACTTAAACCCCAAGGTCCCTCTGCTCCTGTACTCCCCTCAAGGTTGTACCATTGAGCCTATATTGTCTCCCCATGTTTCTTCTACAAAAATGCATTACGTCACATTTCACTGCATTGAAGTTCATCTGCCAGTGTCTGTCCATTTGGCCAACTTGTCAACGTTCCTCTGAAGTCGCTCAGAGTCATCCTCACAATTCATGATTCTCCCTAGCTTAGTATCATCTGCAAATTTAGAGATTTTGCCCTCAACTCCCACTTCTAAATCATTTATATAAATCATAAAAAGCAAGGGTCCCAACACTGAGCCCTGGGAACATCACTTTTAACTCGTCTCCACTCTGAGAAATGCCCATCTATACCTTCCCTCTGTTTCATATCTCTTAGCCAGCTTCTAATCCATGTTGCCAAAGACCCATCAATCTCAAACATTTTTCAATTTGCCAACCAACCTATCAAATGCTTTCTTAAAGTCTAAATATATCGGGCGGGATTCTCCAACCCCGCGGCAGAGTGTCCACGCTGTCGCGTTTTATGACGGCGTGAACGGGCCGCTGCCAGGACTAATTCTGGCCCCTACAGGGGGCCAGCATGGCACTGGAGAAGATTGTGCCGCTCCAGCTGCCAATCCCGGCGTGAACTGTGCGCTGCGGGATCCATGCATGCGCAGTAGCGCCGGCCAATGCACACATGCGCAGTGGCCATCTTCAATACGCCGGCTTGGACGCAACATGGCGCAGGGCTACAGGGGCCCGCGCCGAGGAAATGAGTCCCCCAGCCAGAGAGGCCGGCCCGCTGATCGGTGGGCCCCGAGCGCGGACCAGGCCACATCGGAGGCCCTCCGCGGGGTCGGACCTCCCCTCTCCCCCACAGGCCGCCACCCGACCCTTCAACGCCGTGGTCTCGCGGGCTCAGAGCAGTTTAGAACGACGCCGGCGGGACTCGTTTTTTTTCTTATTGTCGCTCGACCCATTTGGGACGGAGAATCGCGGGGGGGGGGGCCGCGACCAGTGCCGTGCCAACCACACCTGCGCCAATGGCACCGATTCTCTGCTCTGTGGAGAGTCGCGTGCCGGCGTCGGGGTGGCCTGGCCCAGTCGTAGGGATTTTCCTTCCCTGCCCAGGGCTGGGAGAATCCCGCCCATATTATCCATGCTACTACCTTCATCCACTGCTGGTGTCACCTCGTCAAAGAACTCAAAAAACTTTGTTAAACATGACCTGCCTTGACAAAGCCATCTTGACTGTCTAGTATTACCTTGGGCGAGATTCTCCACTCCCGCGCCGAAGTGCCCACGCCGTCGTGAACACCGTCGAGGTTCACAACGGCGCGAAACGGCCCCGATCACGACCGATTCAGGCCACGACATTGGGCTAGGATCGGGGCCGCGTCATCTACACGCGCCAGGCCTTGTCACCGTGTAAAGGCGGCGCCGCATAGATGACGCGGCCAGCGCCGCATAACTGGCTTCACCCGCGCATGCGTGGTTGCCGTCTTCTCTGAGTCCGCCCCGCAAGAAGATGGTGGACGGATCTTGCGGGGCCGCGGAAGGAAGGAAGTCCTCCTTCAGAGACGACGGCCCGACGATCGGTGGACACCGATCGCGGGCCATGCCACATTTGAGGTACCCCCCGGTGCAGGATCCCCCCTCCCCACCCCCCGCTGGCCGCCCCCCCAGCGTTCCCGCGCTGTGCCCGACGGCAGCAACCAGGTGTGGACAGCGCCGGGGGGAACCCGCCGTTTTGGCCTGGCCGCTCGGCCCATCCGGGCCTGAGAATAGCGGGGGTGCTGGAGAATTGCCATTTTGGGTGTCTCCGGCGATTCTCCGGCCTGCGGCCCGAGGAACTGGACGGGGCCGTTCCCGCCGCTTGGGAGAATCGCGGGAGGGCGACGGACCGGCGTCCCGGTAAATTTTGGCGGCCCAGGCGATCCTCCCAACCGGCGCGGGAGTAGAGAATCTCTCCCCTTATTTTTCTCTAAGTGAATATTTGTCTCATCCCGTATTATGGCCTCCATGAGTATTCCCACGATTGATGTCAGCTGACAGGTCTGTAATTTCCTGGGCTATCCTTTGCCACTTCCTTAAATCCTGCAACCCTCCAGTCCCGCAAGACGAATCCTGTGTTCAGAGAGGCCTGGAAAATGTTCCTTCTTTCCTTCCTTCCCTTCTTTTCCTGAGCACCTCACAGATGCTCAGTTTGGGGTCTGCCAGCGTCACTCAGCATCTGAACATGTTACAGCCTTGGTTTAAACATGGGCAAAATAGCTGAATGTCAGAGGTGAGGTGAGAGTGACTGCTCTTGTCATCAAGGCAGCATTTGGCATCAAGGAGCCCTCATAAAACTAGAGTCAATGGGAAACAGTGGAAAACTCTCCACTGGCTGGAGTCATACCTGGCACAAAGGAAGATGGTTATGGTTGTTCGAGGTCAAACATCTCAGCCCCAGGACATCACTGCAGACGTTCCTCATGGAAGTGTCCGAGGCCCAACCATCTTCAGCTGCTTCATCAATGACCTCTCTTCTATCAGAAGGTCAGATGTGGGGATGTTTGCGGATGACTGCACAATGTTCAGCACCATTCACGACTCTTCAGATAATGACGTAATCTATGTCAAAATGCAGCAAGACCTGGACAACATCCAGGCTTGGGCTGAAAAGTGTCAAGTTACATTTGCGCTGCACAAGTGCCAGGCAATGACCATCTCCTACATGAGAGGATCTAACTGTCGCCCCTTGACATTCAATGGCAATACCATTGCTGAATCCCCACAATCAACACCCTGGGGGTTACCATTGTTCAGAAGCTGAACTAGACGAGCCATATTAACACTGTGGCTACCAGAACAGGCCAAAGGCTAGGAATCCTACGGCGAGTAATTCACCTCCTGATCCCCCAAAGCCTGTCCTCCATCTCTACAAGGTACAAGTCAGGAGTGTCATGGAATACTCTCCACTTGCCTGGAAGAATCCAGCTCCAACAACACTCAAGAAGCTCGACACCATCCAGGACACAACAGCCTGCTTGATTGCTCCCCTTCCACAAACATTCAATCTCTTCACCACCGACGTACAGTGGCAACCGTGTGTACCATCTACAATATGCACTGCAGGAACTCGACAATGTTCCTTCGGCAGCATCTTCCAAACCCACGGCCACTACCATCTAGAAGGACAAGTGTATCAGATACCTGGAAACACCACCACCTGGAGGTTCCCCTTCAAGTCACTCGTAAGAAGTCTTACAACACCAGGTTAAAGTCCAACAGGTTTGTTTCGATGTCACTAGCTTTCGGAGCGCTGCTCCTTCCTCAGGTGAATGAAGAGGTATGTTCCAGAAACATATATAGAGACAGATTCAAAGATGCCAGACAATGCTTGGAATGCGACCATTTGCAGGTAATTAAGCCTTTACAGATCCAGAGATAGGGGTAACCCCAGGTTAAAGAGGTGTGAATTGTCTCAAGCCAGGACAGTTGGTAGGATTTTGCAAGCCCAGGCCAGATGCTGGGGGGTGACTGTAATGCGACATGAATCCAAGGTCCCGGTTGAGGCCGTATTCATGTGTGCGGAACGTGGCTATAAGTTAGGGTTAGGGTTAGGGCATGCATGCACATGGCTGACAACCTTCAGCGGTCACGCCGTACAACATGGAGTCGGCCTTACGCGTAACCTAACCCATAAACCGCGACCCCTGGGCATCCCCTGATCACACCCCACCAGTCTCCCCAGCCCTTGCAAAAGCCCCCCCCCCCCCCCCCCCCCCCCCCACCACCACCACCCCCGGCCAGCGACACAGATCCTGGCCGAGTGTGATGGCACATGACACTGTCCGCAGCCATCATGACGGGTTCCCACACGGTTGGGACAACACGTGTCCCACGCCATCGGGATCTCGGCCCATTGGGGGTGGAGCATCATGGGTGGACCGGCCGATGATGCTGTTGATACGGCGTGTGCCTGGGGGATGTCATCCAGTACCTGACTGACCTTGATGAGGTTCTGCGGGACATGCCCCGCTTGCAGATTGCTGTGGTCGAGGTGCTGTGGAGCATGTCCCAGTCACTGAAGAGCATCGTCGAGGGCGTCGACAGCATGGTGCCGACATTGGGGAATCGCTAGGGCTGGCAGAGCCAGATGATGCAGGGTCAGCCGGGGCCTGAACCGACTGCCCCTCCGTCCCAGGGTGGATCCCAGGGCCCTATGGGCACCGACCGGGAGGAGGAGGTGCTGGGTGCCAGGCCGGAGCAGTCCCATGGGGCGGCGACTGTGGCCACCAGCTCATCCAAGGCCGCATTTTGGGGTCAACACATGGGATAGGGTGGCACAGCTGTGCACGTGCAGGCAACAAGTGAGCCGGAGCCCTCTGGCCCCAGAGGCCGCCAGAGCTGGCGGCCTCTACCTCTGATGTACATCCTGTGGAGACACCTAGACGTTGTGGCAAAGCTAGGAGGGCAAAGCACATCGAGGATTGCCTTCCTGGTGCCAGGGTCCAGGATGTCTCCGAACGGGTAGAGGGCATCCTGAAGGGGGAGGGCAAACAGGCAGAGGTCGTTGTACATATTGGTACTAACGGCATAGGCAGGAAGGGGGATGAGGTCCTGCAGTAGTTCAGGGAGCTAAGCAGAATGTTAAAACACAGGACCTCTAGGGTTGTAATCTCGGGATTACTCCCTGTGCCACGTGCCAGTGAGGCTAGGCGTAGGAAGATAGAGCAGCTAAACACGTGGCTAAACAGCTGGTGTAGGAGGGAGGGTTTCCGTTATCTGGACCACTGGGAGTCTTCCGGGGCAGGTGTGACCTGTATAAGAAGGACGGGTTGCATCTAAACTGGAGAGGCATAGATATCCTGGCCGCGAGGTTTGCTAGTGTCACACGGGAGGGTTTAAACTAGTATTACAGGGGGTGGGTACCGGAGCAATAGGTCAGAAGGTGAAAGCATTGAGGGAGAACTAGGGAATCGGGTCAGTATGGCTCTGAGGAAGAGCAGACAGGGAGATGTTGCTGAAAACAGCAGGTCTGGTGCATATGTTTGTGGTAAACCACTGTTGCACCTGTATTAGGTGATGTACAGTAGGACCTGTACTACAGTCCCTGCCTGCTGGCTCCGCCCAGGAGGCGGGGTATAAATATGCGTGTCCTCCAGCCAGCAGCCATTTCGCCAGGTGCTGTGGGAGGCCACACATCTGAAAGCAATAAAGCCTCAGTTGGATTCAACTATCGTCTTTGTCCAATTGATCGTGCCTCACTGTTTTAATGCAAGCAGTGTTACGGGTAAGACAGATGAACTTAAAGCTTGGATTAGTACTTAGAACTATGATGTTGTTGCCATTACAGAGACCTGGTTGAGGGAAGGATTAACAGCTGAACGTTCCAGGATTTAGATGTTTCAGGCGGGATGGAGGGGGACGTAAAAGGGGTGGAGGAGTTGCGCTACTGGTTAGGGAGAACATCACAGCTGTACTACGGGAGGACACCTCAGAGGGCAGCGAGGCTATATGGGTAGAGATCAGGTATAAGAAGGGTGCAGTCACAATGTTGGGGGTTTACTACAGGCCTCCCACCAGCCAACGGGAGATAGAGGAGCAGATAGGTAGACAGATTGAGGCACGATCAATTGGACAAAGACGATAGTTGAATCCAACTGAGGCTTTATTGCTATCAGATGTGTGGCCTCCCACAGCAGCTGACGAAATGGCTGCTGGCTGGAGGACACGCATATTTATACAGGCAGGGACTACCGGCAAACCTGTAGTACAGGTCCTACCGTACATCAACTAATACAGGTGCAACAGTGGTTTACCGCACAGATTTTGGAAACGAGTAAAAACAACAGGGTTGTTGTGATGGGAGACTTCAACTTCCCCAATATTGACTGGGACTCACTTAGTGCTAGGGGCCTGGACGGGGCAGAGTTTGTAATGAGCGTCCAGGAGGGCTTCTTAAAACAATATGTAGACAGTCCAACTATGGAAGGGGCTGTACTGGACCTGATATTGGGGAATGAGCCCGGTCAGGTGGTAGAAGTTTCAGTAGGGGAGCATTTTGGGAACAGTGACCACAATTCAGTAAGTTTTAAAGTGCTGGTGGACAAGGATAAGAGTGGCCCTAGTGTGACTGTGCTAAATTGGGGGAAGGCTAATTATAACAATATTAGGCGGGAACTGAAGAACCTAGATTGGGGGAGGATGTTTGAGGGTGAATCAACATCTGACATGTGGGAGGCTTTCAAATGTCAGTTGAAAGGAATTCAGGACTGGCATTTTCCTGTGTGGAAGAAGGATAAATACGGCAAATATCGGGAACCTTGGATAACGAGAGATATTGTAGGCCTCGTCAAAAAGAAAAAGGAGGCATTTGTCAGGGCTAGAAGGCTGAGAACAGACGAAGCCTGTGTGGAATATAAGGAAAGTAGGAAGGAACTTAAGCAAGGAGTCAGGAGGGCTAGAAGGGGTCACGAAAAGTCATTGGCAAATAGGGTTAAGGAAAATCCCAAGACTTTTTAAACATACATAAAAAGCAAGTGGGTAGCCAGGGAAAGGGTTGGCCCACTGAAGGATAGGCAAGGGAATCTATGTGTGGAGCCAGAGGAAATGGGCGAGGTACTAAATGAATACTTTGCATCAGTATTCACCAAAGAGAAGGAATTGGCGGATGTTGAATCTGGATAAGGGTGTGTAGAGAGCCTGGGTCACATTGAGATCCAAAAAGACGAGGTGTTGTGCATCTTGAAAAATATTAAGGTAGATAAGTCCCCAGGGCCGGATGGGATCTACCCCAGAATACTGAAGGAGGCTAGAGAGGAAATTGCTGAGGCCTTGACAGAAATCTTTGGATCCTCACTGTCTTCAGGTGATGTCCCGGAGGACTGGAGAATAGCCAATGTTGTTCCTTTGCTTAAGAAGGGTAACACGGATAATCCAGGGAACTACAGGCCGGTGAGCCTTACGTCAGTGGTAGGGAAATTACTGGAGAGAATTCTTTGAGACAGGATCTACTCCCATTTGGAAGCAAATGGACGTATCAGTGAGAGGCAGCATGGTTTTGTGAAGGGGAGGTTGTGTCTCACGAACTTGATAGAGTTTTTCGAAGAGGTCACAAAGATGATTGATGCAGGTAGGGCAGTGGATGTTGTCTATATGGAATTCAGTAAGGCCTGTGACAAAGTCCCTCATGACAGACTGGTACAAAAGGTGAAGTCACACGGGATCAGGGGTGAGCTGGCAAGGTGGATACAGAACTGGCTAGGTCATAGAAGGCAGAGTGTAGCAATGGAAGGGTGCTTTTCTAATTGGAGGGTTGTGACTAGTGGTGTTCCGCAGGGATCAGTGCTGGGACCTTTGCTGTTCATAGCATATATAAATGATTTGGAGGAAAATGTAACTGGTCTGATTAGTAAGTTTGCAGACGACACAAAGGTTGGTGGAATTACGGATAGCGATGAGGACTGTCAGAGGATACAGCAGGATTTAGATCGTTTGGAGACTTGAGCGGAGAGATGGCAGATGGAGCTTAATCTGGAAAAATGTGAGGTAATGCATTTTGGAAGGTCTAATGCAGGTAGGGGATATTCAGTGAATGGGAGAACCCTCAAGAGTATTGAAAGTCAGAGAGATCTAGGTCTATAGGTCCACAGGTCACTGAAAAGGGCAACACAGGTGGAGAAGGTAGTCAAGAAGGCATACGGCATGCTTGCCTTCATTGGCCGGGGCATTGAGTATAAGAATTGGCAAGTCATGTTGCAGCTGTATAGAACCTTAGTTAGACCACACTTGGAGTATCATGTTCAATTCTGGTCGCCACACTACCAGAAGGATGTGGAGGCTTTAGAGCGGGTGCAGAAGAGGTTTACCAGGATGTTGCCTGGTATGGAGGGCATTAGCTATGAGGAGCGGTTGAATAAACACGGTTTGTTCTCACTGGATCGACGGAGGTTGAGGGGAGACCTGATAGAGGTCTACAAAATTATGAGGGGCATAGACAGAGTGGATAGTCAGAGGCTTTTCCCCAGGGTAGAGCGGTCAATTACTAGGGGGCATAGGTTTAAGGTGAGAGGGGCAAGGTTTAGAGGAGGTGTACAAGGCAAGTTTTTTACACAGAGGTTAGTGGGTGCCTGGAACTCGCTGCCGGAGGAGGTGGTGGAAGCAGGGACGATAGTGACGTTTAAGGGGCATCTTGACAAATACATGAATAGACGGGAATATAGGGATATGGACCCAGGAAGTGTAGAAGATTTTAGTTTAGACAGGCAGGATGGTCGGCACAGGCTTGGAGGGCCGAAGGGCCTGTTCCTGTGCTGTACTTTTCTTTGTTCTTTGATCACTGAGGGCACCGGGGAAGGGGCGGTGGGATAGGTAGAGGGGGCGAGGGGTATGAATTGGCAGCATCGGGCGAGGGGGGGGCCTGTATTGTACAATAAGCACGCCTGTGCACAACCAGTAGGATGATGCTTCTGTCACTTTCTTCCACAATGTATCACCGCGAGATTAAATGGACTTGTTGCATCCCAAGTCAGGCGTGATGAGGCTGTTCAATCAGGCCCAGAATCCAGGAGCCAATTGACTCTGTTTTTGAGTCAGTTTCAAAAATGACAAGTGTGAATTCCACAAAGGAGTGCTATCTGTTTTTTTTCAATGTTTAAAGGACAGCTGGTTCAAATAACCTGACAGGTTGACAGTGCCAAAGACCTTGGGTGGGACACCAAAATGAGAACGGCGATTGGGCAGAGAATGACTCTCGATGCCGAAATTGGGGCAGGCGCCGGTTTGATGCCGGTTGGCTAGTCTCCGCCCCCTCCAAATCGGCATCATCGGGCCGCGCGCCGCGACCAGTTGCAATGCCGTTGGCACGTCATCAACTGTCCCACATGCATGCTGTACCTCCGATGGATCGAGTTCTCAATGGCGCGGGCCATGTGTGATCCCAGTGGTCATGAGTCGGGCGTGCCAGCTGTGGACTGCGGACAGTGTCCAGCGCCGCCACACTCGGCCGCGATCCGTGCCCTGGCCAGGGGGGGGATCTTCAGCTAGGGATAAGAGGAGTGGTGAGAGCTAGCCAGGAGGTGGGCTGTGGGGTACATGGTCCAGCATGGCTGGCACCATGGTGTCTGGCTCAAACAAGGGGGTGTAGGCGTGCGTGGCTGCAGCTTGTCAACCCTGCGCATGTGCGGGCCAGACCCAGCGATTCTCAAGCCGTTTTCCGTGTTTTCCACGGGTATTCCATGCGGCACGGGTGCTAGCCCCTCACCGGTACCGGAATCAGTGAGGGATTTTGTGCCGATATTCCCGTCGTGGAGCACCACAGACTCTGTTGCTGCCAGCACTTAGCCTCAGACACGGAGAATCCAGCCCCTTATCAGCCCAATATGAGTGTTAAAGTTCGCTCAAAAAATTCATACCTCACACATTGGAATTCCTTGCCCAGTGAAGCAGTTGAGGCTCCTTCATTAAATGTTTTCCAAATAAAGATAGATCGTTTTTTGAAGAAAAAGAGGTTATTGTGTTCGGGCCAGAAAGTGGAGTTGAGTCCAGAAAAGATCAGCCATGATCTCATTAAATGGCGGAGCAGTCTCGAGGGGCCATGGAGCCTATTCCTGCCCCTAGTTCTTATGTTTTTATTGTGAACTCAGGGGCGTCATTCTCCGACCCCCCGCTGGGTCGGAGAATGGCCGTTAGCCGCCGTGAATCCCGCCCCCGCCGAAGTCTCCGGTACCGGAGTTTGGGCGGGGGCGGGAATCGGGCCGCGCCGGTTGGCGGGACCCCCGCTCAATTCTCCGGCCCGGATGGGCCGAAGGCCCGCCCAGAAATTGCCTGTCCCGCCGGCGTAAATCAAAGCTGGTATTTACCGGCGGCGTGGGCGGGCTCTGGGGTCGGACGCGGGGCGATCTGACCCCGGGGGGTGCCCCTACGGTGGCCTGGCCCGCGATTGGGGCCCACCGATCCGCGGGCGGGCATGTGCCGTGGGGGGCACTCTTTCCCTTCCGCCTCCACCACGGCCTCCACCATGGCGGAGGCGGAAGAGACTCTCCCCACTGCGCATGGGCAGGAAACTGTCGGCGGCCGCTGACGCTCCCGCGCATGCGCCGCATTTCTGCACCAGCTGGCGGGGCACCAAACGCCATTTCCGTCATCTGGTGGGGCAACAAACGCCATTTCCGCCAGCTGGGGGGGCGGAAATCCCTCCGGCGCCGGCCTAGCCCCTCAATGTTGGGGCTCGGCCCCCAAAGATGCGGAGCATTCCACACCTTTGGGCCGGCGCGATGCCCGTCTGATTGGCGCCGTTTTTGGCGCCAGTCGGCGGACATCGCGCCGTTGGGGGAGAATTTCGCCCCAGGTCCTTACTCCAGTGAAAACGTGAATTCATGTGGACTTTCTCAGTTTGACATTCCCACATGTCTGATTCACATTTCACTCCCATTTCCCTACTGGCAACAATATAACCAGTCCGAAATGGGAGTGGGTCTTCTGGATCCGTTCCCAGTCCTATTTTGCATATGCTGCAGTTTCCATGGTCCTGAAAAATCTAAGTGTTTGTGACTTCCTTCCACAATTTTACTGAATGGTAAATATGTTGGCCACTGCTCAGTGCCCATTGTTTGAGTGCTATGGTTGCTGTTTTGGTTCCATAGGGGGGGCTCATAACACAAATGCACACTTCTATTATGGGCCACATTGGACACCATCTTGGGTGGAGCTTTACAGCGGGTGCAGGGAGCCTGCACCATAAGGTTTTTATGCAAAACACAGTCTAATATTCAAAGAGCCCAATCTCAAGTACTCCATCTCTATAAATTTCGATTGTGGAGATTCATTTATACATTCAGATTAATTAAGACTTAGATATGCTATGTGTAGACAGTATAACCAAATCCCTGATATATTACAAACCAGACACAAATTATACTGATTAATGTATTATTAAAATATGTGTACATTGTCAGTTTTAAAAAGAAACTTGTGCCATAAGACATTGCTTAATTATAATTATTAATAATACTTCCATTTGTCTTTATTACTGTCAGATCAGTTAGGGAAATGCATTTTCATTGCAACTGTATATATTAACAATGGAATATTCAGTTTTTCAAATACTTTCAAGTCTTAACCTAGATATTCCAATCAGCATTGTTATATTGCTGTTCAATTTTAAATGAGTACCATTGGCATTAAGGGAGATCTGGGGCGAAATTCTCCGGTATCGGCACGATGTCCGCTGACTGGCGCCCAAAATGGCGCAAATCAGTTGGGCATCGCGCCGCCCCAAAGGTGTGGAATGCTCCGCATCTATGGGGGCTGAGCCCCAACCTTAAGGGGCTAGGCCGGCGCCGGACTGATTTCCGCCCCGCCAGCTGGCAGAAAAGGCCTTTGGTGCCCCGCCAGCTGGCGCAGAAATGACATCTCCGGGCGGCGCATGCGCGGGAGCGTCAGCGGCCGCTGACGGCATTCCCGCGCATGCGCAGTGGAGGGAGTCTCTTCCGCCTCCGCCAATGTGGAGACCGTGGCGAAGGCGGAAGGGAAAGAGTGCCCCCGCGGTACAGGCCCGCCCGCAGATCGGTGGGCCCCGATCGCGGGCCAGGCCACCGTGGGGGCACCCTCCGGGACCAGATCGCCCCGCGCCCCCCCCAGGACCCCAGAGCCCGCCCGCGCCGCCTTGTCCCGCCGGTAAGGTAGGTGGTTTAGTTTACGCAGGCGGGACAGGCATTCCAGCAGTGGGACTGCGGCCCATCCGGGCCGGAGAATCTCGCCCCTGATTGGGAAATCCAGGCTCCTGTGCTATCTTTGGAGTGGGGAGAGGCTGGTGGGTGGTGGGGGTGGGGGAGGGGAGTGGACTGGGGCAGTGGAGAAAGGGAGAGCTGTATCAAGGGCAGAAATATTTAAGCAATATTTCTCTTTCAAGTCAGTGGTCACTTGTGCGCCATGAGGCATGTAGGGCGCGATTCTCCACTCCCATGCTGGTTGGGAGAATCGCCTGGGCCGCCAAAATCTCCGGGGATGCCGGTCCGACGCCCTCCCGCGATTCTCCCAAGCGGCGGGAACGGCCCGGTCGAGTTTCGCAGGCCGGAGCATCGCCTGGAGACACTGAAAATGGCGATTCTCCGGCACCCCAGCTATTCTGAGGCCCGCATGGGCCGAGCGGCCAGGCCAAAACGGCGGGTTCCCCCCGGCGCCGTCCACACCTGGTCGCTGCAGTCGTGGGCGGTGCGTGAACGCTGGGGGGGCGGCCTGTGGGGGGGGCGAGGGGGATCCTGCACCGGACTTCACCTGGAATGTGGGGTGGCCCGCGATCGGTGCCCACCGATCGTCGGACCGTCCTCTCTGAAGGAGGACCTCCTTCCTTCCGCGGCCCCGCAAGATCCGTCCCCCATCTTCTTGCGGGGCGGACTTAGAGAGGACGGCAACCACGCATGCGCGGGTTGGCGCTGGCCAACCCGCGCATGCGCGGATGACGTCCGTTATGTGGCACCGGCCGCGTCATCTATGCGGCGCCGCTTTTACGCGGGCGACAAGGCCTGGCGCGTGTAGATGACGCGGCCCTGATACTGGCCCATTGTCAGGGCCTGAATCGGTCGGGACCGGGGCCGTTCTGCGCCGTCGTGAACCTCAACGGCGTTCACGACGGCGCGGCCACTTTGGCGTGGGAGTGGAGAATCCCGCCCGTAGTGTTTTCAGACAAAGAAAGACAATTCGGAAGGATGACCAAAGATTGGACTCCAAGAAGGCAGGTAAAGCAGAAGAGCGAGGTGGAGGATTGGAATAGTTTCGAACAAAAATAGAAAATATTTGACAACCTCCGCAGGTCTGACAGCATCTCTGAAGAAAGAAGGAGCTAACGTTTCGAGTCTGGATAACTCTTTGTATTACAGGAGAATGGAAGTGGGGTGAAGTGGGAGAGGGGATGCACAACAGGCTGAAGTCAGATGAACAGAGAGTTCTGGTAGATACATATGCGGTTATAATAATGGGGAAATGTGAGGACATGGAGGGGTTTAAATGCAGCTGCACCTTTGAACCTTTTCTTCATTGAGAAACAAAGGTGTAGCCTCAATTCCAATAGTGCAGGACACTGCTGAGGCAGAGATAAGTAAAGCAGTAGACTTGGTAAGTCACTAAACTGTGATTAGCATGTATAACTAGAAGTAGTTTAGCCCTAGTTCGCGGCTGTCGTTGCATCACTCCTCAGCTCCCTTTAACACTCATGCTCTGCCTTGTCTTTGTCAATGCCGCTAATCAATCTGTTTGCTTGGGATTTGATGCAAGCCAAATCCATTGAACCATGGAATGCCCAGACTGCCAAACGGCCCATTGACTCTGCACCGACCCTCCGGAAGAGCACTCTACCAAAGTTATGGGTGCATGCAGCTGACAGTTATTCTTGAAATGCTGTAAAGTGCCTCTTACCCAGTTGAGACATCCGAAGAGTTGTTTCGGGCTCCCAGTAAGATTATTTACAATAATTCAGTTTGCAACGAGCTTCATTGCACCAATGGCCTGGTTCTGTTCTTGTTTTGGTGCCAGGGTGCCAGAGGTTATTACTGCCAAAGCCTTGTTCCTCTTTGAATAAAGCAGCTCTTTCAGGAAAGTAGGTGTTTTTCTGCATAATTGGCATTAGGAAAAAGTTAATATTCCCTTGTACTTAAGTTTGAATTGGCATTTTAATAGATTGTTTAAAGGTCTGCACCATTTATAAAGCGGGTACAGATGACACTGTTTTGTTGTTGGAGGAGTGATCACTAAAGACAATAAACTTGGAGTCCAAGAAGTCAAGGCTTGCTTCCTCGTTTTTACTGCAGAGTTATCATTGGAGCTTCACAATGGTAGCAGAGAATACTTTCTGCCTGTAAGATAAAAATATTGCAAACTAAGATTTCTTTGGACAAAACAGTCTGAATTCTAACCTAAAGAATGAGTTGAAGTAACTTGGAAACAAATAGCTGAATCCAAGGGTAGGTAGAGTGTCAGGGCATGATGAGCCATCATTATTTTCTGAATGTCAACCCTATGACTGATGGAAGAATGAAGTTGCCGTGTGGACACGGGTTACTCCCTTGCTCAAGAAAAAATAAGGAATGGCCTTGGCACATATTTTACCATACAAAAGCAAAATAAGATGCAAGGTATTTTTGAAATTGGAGTTTGAACAATTGGACTTAGATGAAGGTTTGGATACATTATTAACATTATGGATACATTATGGTTATGGTTTACCAAAAGTTGACTTATTAAGTGCTTATGAGGCTTGGTCAGATTTTGACAGATTTAGAAAGTCGGAGGATGTCTCCATAGAAGAGTACATAATGGAATTTAACAGACTGTATACAAGGCTGCAAAAATCCTGTCTACAAATTCCTCAGTCAGTGTTGGCATTCAAATTATTGGACTGTGTTACTTAAAGTTGCAAATATGGATAGGCTTTGATGGGAGTTAAAGACACACCTTGCTAGAGCAAATGTTAGAAGATTTAAAGAGGTTCCTGGAGAAAATATTCCTGCCCAGCAGCCTTCCTCGCACACATGGTCCAATGGGCAATAAGTCAGACTATGGAAGACATGTTGGGCGGGATTCTCCGACCCCCCCACTCCGACACCGGCTGCTGAATTCTCCGGTGCCGGTTTTTTGGCGGGGGCGGGGATCACGTCGCGCCGGTCGGGGCCGTTGGCAGTGGCCGCCCCGGCGATTCTCCGGGCCCCGATGGGCCGAGCGGCCTCCTGCTTTTGGCCGGTCCCACCGGCGTGAAATACACAAGGTCCATCCAGGCAGGACCTGGCTTTGAGGGCGGCCTGCAGAGTCCTCGGGGGTGGTGTGGGGGGATCCGGCCCCGGGTGGGGGGGGGGGGGGGGCACGGTGGCCTGGCCTGCGATTGGGGCGCACTGATCTGCAGGCAGGCCTGTGCCGTGGGGGAACTCTTTCCCTCCGCGCCGGCCTCTGTAAAGCTCCGCCATGACCGAGGCAGAGAAGAAACCCCCTGCTCAAGCGCAGCGATCACGCCAGCGGTTCTGTGCATGCGGCAGAACACGATGGCGCTCCCTTGCATGCGCCAACTCGCGCCGGCCGGTGGAGGACCTTCGGCGCCGGTTGGCACGGCGCCTATCACTCCAGCACCGGCCTAGCCCCCGGAAGTGCGGAGGATTCCGCAACTTCCGGGCGGCCCGATGCCGGAGTGGTTCACGCCTCTCTTGGCACCATTACGGCCCTCCCGCAGGTTGGGGGAGAATCCCGGCTGGTAATGGGATGGTGAGGTGGTCTAGAAATGGACCGCAAGAATCAACATGAAAGAAGATTTGTAATGAAAAATAGTGAGGACAGAAGCACCTTTAACAATTAGAACCATCGAACTCTAGAATTCCTATCGTGCAGAAAGATGCAGCTATTATTGGTTGAGCAGTAAAGGCCACCGGAAAATATGTAAAGTGGTTGAATGTGCAAGATAAAGGGAAGGAGGGTAGGCCCATGAATTGTGAACATGAAGTACAAAAATGGCGAGCAATTTGCAAACTGAAGGTGTCTCCACTGGTAAGAAATAAACTGCACCCATAACTTCCTGACAGATCCCTGCCAGTATACTTCATGACTTCAGTACAAAATAATTAAAACCAGCCCTTATGTTTTCCTCTCTCTTTGAGACTATAGGTGTACAGACTGAAGTGAACCTACCTGAGGCTGAATCGGTTTTTCCTTTCTCCTTAGGCTGTTTACTGACAGAAGTCCCATAAAAAATATACACTAAAAAGTAATTAGCACTGCTGCCTCACGATGCCGAGGCACCTGACTTCAATCCCGGTCCCGGGTCACTGTCCATGTGGAGTTTGTACATTCTGCTGTGTAAGCGTGGGCCTCACCTATATAACCCTATGTGCAAGGTGGATGAATTGACCACGCTACATTGCCCCTTAATTGGAAAAAAATAGAATTGGGTACTTTAAAAAAGTGAATAATGAGTATAAAGGGTAAAGATGAAATATAAATGTTGCCAGAGTCCCAAAGGACCATAGGTTGCTCTCCCCTTTGAGAGTGAGCTGACTGGTGGTGATTTAACGTGAGGGTCACCACATCATGTAGGCCATGTTTTAAAATAAGTCTCAACAGATGGAAGCCAGCAGTAAAGGCATTATACCAATTAGTGTCTGTGCCAATGATGAGTCAGAGTACAGGAGGGAGATAGAGAACCTAGTGTTGTGGTGTAATGACAACAATCTCGCCTCATCATCAGCAAAACTAAGGAGCTGGTCATTGACTTCAGGAAGCAAAGCACTGTACACACCCCTGTTTGCTACAATGGTGCCGAGGTGGAGATGCCTGGCAGCTTCAAATTCCTAGGGGTGCACATCACCAACAATCTGTCCTGGGCCACCTACAGAAAGCACCTATGCTTCCTCAGGAAACTAAGGAAATTCAGTATGTCCACATTGACTCACACCAATTTTTACAGAGGCACCATAGAAAGCATCCTCTCTGGCTGCGTCCCAGGCTGGTATGGCAACTGCTCGACCCAAGACCATAAGTAACTACAGAGAGTTGTGAACACAGTGCAGTCCATCATGCAAAACAGTCTCCCATCCATTGACTCTGTCTACACCTCCTGCTGCCGTGGGAAAGCAGAAAGCATAAAGACCCCTCCCACCTAGGTTATTCACTCGTCCAACTTCTTTCCTCAGGCAGGAGATACAAAAGTCTGAGGACACGCACTAACAGATTGAAAAATAGCTTCTTCCCCGCTGTTACCAGACTCCTGAATTATCCTCTTATGGGCTGAACTGATCTCTTCACACATCTTTCTACTGAGTAGTATTACACTCTGTATGCTCACCAGATGTCTGTGCCTATGTATTTCCATTGTGTACTTATATATGTCTTTTTTTAAATGTATGTAACGCTATGTTTGGACTGCACGCACTTTTAACTGTACCTCGGTACACGTGACAATAAATCAAATCCAATCCAATCCTATAAGCTGCAACTTGGGCTCTTCACTTGGGAAGTGTAGAAGATTGTAGTTTAGTTGGGCAGCATGGTCGGCACGGGCTTGGAGGGCCGAAGGGCCTGTTCCTGTGCTGTACAGTTCTTTGTTCTTTGTTCTTTGTTCAACAGCATCTTCCAAGATCATGATTGATACCAATTGGCAAGACAAGCGCAGCAGATACGTGGGAACACCTGCAAGCTACTCCTCCAAGTCACACACCGCACTGCCTTGGAATTGCATCACTGTTCCTCCAAAATCCTGGAACTCCCAAACCCAACGACCCATGCCCCATGAAATAATTTTTTAAAAACTGGCTATGTGATTAGCAAACAAAGAAGAGGTAACACGAGGAAACATCTTTTTGCACATTGAGTTTTTACAACCTGGAATGCACTGCCAGTGGTAGTGGAAGCAAATTCAATAATATCTTTCAAAGGTAGGTTAACCACTCAAAGGGAAACAAATGATCGTACTATGTGGAAAGAGCAGGGGAAGGAGTCTAATTGGAAAGCTCTTCTAAAGACCTTAATCTATCCTATTGATTAGTTTAATAACCTTAAGCACCACAATTAGATCACCCTTTAATCTTTTACACTCAAGGGAATACATATGCAGTCTCATAATTTAACCCTTTTGATACAAGTATTTTTCTTATGAAGACTATTTTGCTTTCAACAATGCCAATTTGCACTGAATTTAACTGCTAACTTTTCTTCATATAAAACATTTTTTCAGCCAGGCATTATCTCCTCAACATGATCATTTTCTTCAAGTTACGAATATCAAGTCTGTACAGAGAATGCCAATTTTGTTGTTGTTAGATATTTTACAATTAAGTACACATATCGTAGATGACTACTGGTCCAAAAGTGTATGCGATACAAAGGAAGATCAAATATTTTTGGGAAGCAATTACTACTTATTGCAGTAAAACCAACTGTCTGGTTGATAGCATACTCCATCATCCATTCAATTCATCATATTTCTCAATCCATCATATTTATATTAATCTTTCACCCACTGCTGGTAATTCCAAATTGTATCTTTACTTGAATAGCATTTGTATTATTCAGTAATTTTAATTGGCCAATGTAATTAAAATAACATTGGTAAAGCGCAAAACATAAAAAGGTTCCACTAAATTGTAATCCAGATGCCGGGATTAATGATCCAGAGACACGAGTTCAAATCCCACAACAGCTGGGAATTTCAATCCAGTTAATTAATTAAATCATTAAACCTGGAATTTAAAAGCTAGCGTCAGTAATGGTGACCATAAAATTACCTGATCCTCATAAAAATTCCAGCTGGCTCAACAGCGTCCTTTGTGGGATGAAAACTCATCCTTACGATACAGTTATAACACTCCCGGCCGGGGGGGGGGGGGGGGGGGGGGGGGTGCCGGAGAATCCCGCCCCTGTTCTCTCTATCCTGACACACATTCCTGAAGGAAAGAGTGGGAAAAACATTATATAGGCCCTGCTAGAGTTCATTTGCCTGTACTTGCTTAACATAGTCTGATCATGTATTATTACATACAGGGGCGAAATTCTCCGTTATCGGCGGAAAGTCCGCTGATCGGCGCACAAAACGGCGCAAATCCGACTTGCGTCACGTCGGAAAAATGGGTCGAAAGTCTCCGTCCCGAAATGGGCTAGCAGTGACGTAACGGGGTCCGCGCTTGCGCAGTGGTTCACGCCGTGCAGCGTCATACGCGCCGCACGGCGTGACGGCTCATAAGGCCGCGCTGCTCCCCCCCACCCGACCGGAACACCTGACCGCAACACCTGACTGGATGGCTGGCCGCCGCTCAGCCCTGAGGTTCAAGTCACGGGATGTGGAGGCGCTCCTGGACGCGGTGGAGCAGAGGAGGGACGCCCTGTATCCCGAGCATGGCCGCAGAGTTGCCCCACGCAACAGCCGGCGTCTGTGGAGGGAAGTGGCAGAGGCCGTCACCGCTGCGGCTCTGACACCACGGACAGGCACCCAGTGCCACAAGAAGGTGAACGACCTCGTCAGAGCAGGCAGGGTGAGCCTCCCCCATATCACCCCCTCCACCATATCCCCCCCTCCCCCATATCCCCCCTCCCCCATATCCCCCCTCCCCATATCACCCCTCCCCATATCCCCCCTCCCTCATATCCCCCATATCCCCCCTTCCTCATATCCCCCATATCCCCCTCCCCCATATCCCCCATATCCCCCCCTCCCCCATATCCCCCCTCCCCCATATCCCCCATCCCCATATCCCCCCTCCCCCATATCCCCCTCCCCCATATCCCCTCTCCCCCATATCCCCCCTCCCCCATATCCCCCATATCCCCCTCCTCCATATCCCCCCTCCCCCATATCCTCCATATCCCCCCTATCCCCCTCCCCCATATCCCCCCTCCCCCATATCCCCCCTCCCCCATATCCCCCCTCCCCCGTATCCCCTCTCCCTCATATCCCCCATATCCCCCTTCCCCCATATCCCCAAGTGAATCCAGCCCTAACCTTAACCTCTGCAATGCACGCGCAACCGATGGCATGCATTCATATACCTGCCTAACAGTGTTGCCTTTTACCCCTGCCACCCCCCCCCCCCCACAGGATAAGCGCGCACACAACAATAGGGAGCATGTGAGGACTGGAGGAGGCCCCGCTGATCAGAGACCACTGACCGAATACCAGGAAAGGGCCCTGGAACTGGCTGGCGGACCTGAGGACCGGGAGGTTGCTGATGCAGAGGTCGGGGGCGTAGTAGCAAGTGAGACCCGCATCCTCCAGCATGCGACGCCCGCAGGATGCCCCTCGCACACCACGCGAGATGGAGAGACCCGCACCCTCCAGCATGCGAGGCCCGCAGGATGCCCCTCGCACACCTCGGGAGACGGAGAGACCCGCACCCTCCAGCATGCGACGCCCGCAGGATGCCCCTCGCACACCACGGGAGACGGAGTGACCCGCACCCGCCAACATGCGACGCCTGCAGGATGCCCCTCGGAGGCCACGAGAGACGGAGAGACCTGGAGCAACAGGGAGTCGACACCCCCGTCACGTGCGGGAGCAACCACCCAGTGATGAGGGGGGCAGCCACAGGCCCCCGTCACATCCGAGCCAGGACACCACTACCCGGGACACCACGACCCGGGACACCACGACCCGGGACAGCACGACCCGGGACACCACTACCCGGGACACCACTACCCGGGACAGCACTGCCCAGGACACCACTACCCGGGACAGCACTACCCAGGAAGACGAAATACCGGACAGTGACTCAGAGTGGATGGGTGGAGACGAACCCCCACCCCAAAGTGCCATGGACTCAGAGTGGGACGAAGAGCACGACACAACGCCACTGCTGTCACCAACACCCTCCACCATCGCAGAAACACTCACCACGGTTGGGCACTTTAGTGATGAGGCGTCTGGTACACGCACTGGTGCGCACAACACAGCCGTCCCGGTACAGCAGGTGGAGGTAGGAGCAGCAGAGGGGCCGGGCGGTCGGAGGGCAGCCCAGCCCAAGCGAACATCTGCCGCCCAGATGGATCCCGGGTTCCTGGAGTTAACACACCCACACATAGATCCGATGCAACCACCGACCCGGAGACGAGCAAAGAGGGTGACGGGCGGCTTGCGGCGGCTGCAGTCGCAGGTGGAGGAGTCCACCCGCGTCCAGGAGCTGGGAGTGGTGCCGGTCATGCGTGCCACCCAAGCTGACACCGCACGGGTGGCGTCCGCGGTGGAGGCAATGGGTGCGACGGTGTCAGACATGGAGAACGGTTTGCGAGGCCTGGGGCCTTCCGTGCAGGCGGCGTCTGTGGCCCAGGAAATGGCTGCCCTCTCACAGGAGGCCACGAGCCAGTGCCAGCGCCAGATGGCAGAGGCGCTCAAAGCCATAGCCCAGTCTCTGCTGGCCATGGCCCAGTCTCAGCAGGCAATGGCCCAGTCTCTGCAGGCCATCGCTGAGGGCATCGGCGCTAGTGGCCATGTGCGAGCCGGCGTCGCACTGTCACAGACAGGGTTTGCCAACCCCCTGGGCTCCATGACTGCAAACCTGCAGACCCCTGTAGATACCAGCATGGGTCTCCAGGACTGGCAGCGCCAGATGTCGGGGGGGCGTCGGATGGCCAGTCCGTTCGCATCCCCCACCCATGTAGAGGCCTGGGGGCCATCGGGCACCCCGAGGGAGGAGGAGGTGGTGTGGTCCGTCCCGGCTCCCCCTGTAGGGGAGGTCCTGGTACACCGCGATTCACCTCGGACTCCCCCCCCTTCCGTCCCAGGTGCATCGGGTGGGCAACGGGCAGGACAGGCTGGCAGCTCGCCATCCCAGTCGCCCGGGCCGCAGCCTGGCCCATCTAGGCCAGGACGCCCCAGGAAACGGCCGCCAAAGGGATCCAGTGTCAGAGGGCAGGAATCACAGGAGTCCACCTCCAGTTCTGCTGTACCGTCTGGGGAACCACGTAGACGTAGTCAAAGGGCCCGTAAGGCCAAACAATTAGACACTGAGTAAGTTGGCACGGGTGCATGGCACAGATGCGTTTTAGGGGCTGGGGCACGTGCATGAACTCCTTTGGTTATTAAAGTCAATGTTACACCTACAGAAGCTGCCTTTGTGCTCTGTCCAAAGCGTGTGGGGGTGTCATGTATGTTGAGCGCAAGTGTGTGTGTGAGGGGTGGTCTTACCTCAGCCCCAGGTGAGTCTGCCCCGTTCCCCCTGGGCCGCCATTAACATCCCCTCGGGCAGAGGACGGGACCGTGCGCTGCAGTGTCACAGCCGCATGCAGGGATGGTCCGGGTGGATGGTGGTACTGTGGCCATGGGTCAGACATAGTCCAACGATGTGGAGCCAGGAGCTCACCGCAGGGCGGGTTGTCATCATCCTCCATGGCCTGCAATAGACACGCGTCCACCCGCATCTGTGTGAGCCCGGCCCGTTGTGCCGCAGGTGGATCGGCAATGGGTGGGGATGGTCTGCATGCGGGTGGGGTGGGTGGGGTTGGGGAGGGGGATGAGGGTGCTGGGTGTGTGGATGGGTGGGGGGTGTGGGTGGTCGGCTGTTGCCATGGTGTGCGGTCTGTGGCCATACTACCCGATTACCAAGCCCATCTAGTCAGTGAAGCGGGCGGCTATCAGTCTGTCCCGTGCCCGCTGGGCCAGCCGATAACGGTGGACAGCCACCCGCCTGTGTCTACCCCGTCTGCCCTGACCATTACCCCCATCCCCCTCATCTGGGGAGGACTGCGCCTCTTCCTGCTGCTCCTCCAGTCCGCCCTCCTCTGCCTGCGGCACATCGCCCCTCTGCTGGGCTATATTGTGCAGGACGCAGCACACCACAATGATGCGGCCGACCCTATCTGACCGATACAGAGAGGTCCAGGCACCTGAAACGCATCTTCAGCACGCCAAAGCACCTCTCTATCACTCCCCTTGTCGCTACATGGGCATCATTGTAGCGGTTCTCCGCCTCATTGCGTGGCCTCCGTATAGGCGTCATCAGCCACGATCGCAATGGGTAGCCCCTGTCGCCCAGCAACCAGCCCCTCAGCCGGGGATGGCGTCCCTCGTACATGCCGGGGATGGATGACCGCGACAACACGTATGAGTCGTGTACACTGCCTGGGTAACGGGCGCAGACGTGCAGGACCATGATGCGGTGGTCGCAGACACCTGTATGTTCATCGAATAGGTCCCCTTCCTATTGGTGAACACGGCCCTGTTATCTGCAGGTTGCCGCACGGCGACGTGCATCCCATCGATCGCGCCCTGGTCCATGGGGAACCCGGCCACGGCAGAGAAGCCCACGGCCCGGGCATCTTGGCTGGCCCGGTCCACGGGGAAGCGGATGTAGCGGTGCGCCATGGCATATAGGGCATCTGTCACTGCCCGGATGCACCGATGCACCGATGTCTGCAATATGCCGGACAGGTCCCCACTCGGTGCCTGGAATGACCCCGTTGCATAAAAGTTCAGGGCCACCGTAACCTTGACGGACACGGGGAGAGGGTGCCCCCGCCAGTGCCACGCGGTGACAGGTGTGCCAGCAGGTGGCAGATGTGTGCCACGGTTTCCCGCATCATCCGGAGTCTCCTCCTGCATTCCCGATCCGTGAGGTCCTGGTATGACTGCCGGGGCCGGTACACTCAGGGCGCCCTCGGGTGTCTCCGTTGCCGTGGGGCCGCGACGTCCTCCTCCCCCTCCCCGTCCTGTCGGTCAGGTGTCCCTCCAGCCTGGGCGGCTGCCGCCTGTCCCTCTGCGGCAGCCTGCGCCGCATCTCTGGCACGCTCCTCCTCCTCCTCATCCAGGGTAACATAGCCATGAGCGGCTGCCGCCACGGCGGCCAACATCGCTGGATGATCGGAAAACATGACGGCCTGGTGGGGGGGAGGGGAATGACGACATGTCATCATTGCCCACATCCCCTCCTCCCCCCAGCCAGGTGGCATGGACCGCATGGGTCCAACTGTTGGAGGTGGCCCCCTGGCCAGGTGGACCAACTCACTTGCCCTCGCATTCCCCTCCCCGGCACGGACCACCCCCCAACCTCCACCCCGGCACGGACCCCCCCCCCAACCTCCACCCCGGCACGGACCCCCCCCAACCTCCACCCCGGCATGGACCCCCCCCCCCAACCTCCACCCCGGCACGGACCCACCCCCAACCTCCACCCCGGCACAAACCCCCCCCCCCCAACCTCCACCCCAGCACGGACCCCCCCCCAAACCCCACCCCGGCACGGACACCCCCCCAACCTCCACCCCGGCACGGACCCCCCATCCCCCTCCCCGGCACGGACCCCCCCCAACCCCCACCCCGGCACGGACCCCCCATCCCCCTCCCCGGCACGGACCCCCCCCAACCTCCACCCCGGCACGGACCCCCCCCCCAACCTCCACCCCGGCACAGACCCCTCCCCCAACCTCCACCCCTACACGGACCCACCCCCAACCTCCACCCCGGCACGGACCCCCCCCAACCTCCACCCCGGCACGGACCCCCCCCCCAACCTCACCCCGGCACGGACCCCCCCCCAACGTCCACCCCGGCACGGACCCCCCCCCAACCTCCACCCCGGCATGGACCCCCCCCAACCTCCACCCCGGCACGGACCCCCCCCAACCTCCACCCCGGCACAGACCCCCCATCCCCCTCCCCGGCACGGACCCCCCCCAACCTCTACCCTGGCATGGACCCCCCCCCCAACCTCCACCCCGGCACGGACCCCCCCCAACCTCCACCCCGGCACGGAGCCCCCCACCAACCTCCACCCCGGCACGGACCCCCCATCCCCCTCCCCGGCACGGACCCCCCCCAACCTCCACCCCGGCACGGACCCCCTCCCGGCACTCCCCCGGAGCCCAGCCTACTCTAACCCCCCCCACCCCCGCCGCACACACACACACACAACCCGAGACACACCTCTCCTCACGCATTCAGACTGCGGCCACACCATCGCCTGCCCAGAGCCAACCCCCCAGGCCGTCACTCACCTCCACGCTGGTCGGCGTGAACCTGGAGCACAGGGTCCCGCCGATGAAAAGGAGGTTTAATTTACGTCGACGTGAACGGTCATCACGTCGACGGGACTTCGGCCCATCCGGAAGGGAGAATATCGGCAGGCCGAAAATCGGCTGCCTTGCGCAGACCCGTGACATTCTCCGACGGCAGCGGCGACATTAACGCCCCGCCGACTTTTCTCCCTTCGGAGACTTCGGCAACCGGCGGGGGCGGGATTCACGGCGGCCAACGGAGATCACTACAGACCAGTAGGGTGTTAATTGCCTGAGTTGTGTTTGTCCTGCTTTTTGAGCATAGCACACACTTGGAAGCTTTACCACCTTTTTGCTGGTGCAAAATTCGGCAACCGGCGGGGGCGAAATTCACGCCAGCCCCCTGCGATTCTCCGACCCGGCGGGGGGTCGGAGATCCAGCCCGAGAAGTTACTGTTATTAGAGTTTTGTATCAGCTTATTTAATAGTTAATATTCTGCAGTTGTTTATTTGTTTTACTAGTTTAGTATTAAGTGAAAAGAACTCACGAGATTATTTTATATTGCTCAATAAATTACTTTATCATCACTGGAAGACTACGGCTATAATTCAATAACTCGGCTAGTTTAAAAGAGTAAGATATATATTGCACATTGTAGTATAACACGGCCCACTCTTAATTATCAGCAAAATTCAGAAAGTTGTCATAGATAGTGCCATCAAGTGGCATTAACTCAGCAGAAACCGGCTCACTACCGGTGCAAAGAGGGGTGAGGAAGGAGGAGGACCTCCACATGAACCACCTCCTGGGCCAGGCCAAACTTGCTATTAACATATCCAGGCAGTGGGCGACTGGGGGGGGGGGGGAACCGTCCAACCTGAATGTCTGTCCCTCAATGCGGTTGCATTCGTGGCCAGGTGTCCCGAGATAGGGTGCACATGGTGTCTACCTGAACCATCGAGGCCTTCCATGCCTGGTAGACACCGTAGGGCCTGGGGTGCCTTTAAACCTCCTGGTTCGATGTTTTAAGTTTCATTTGTGATTTGTTTTTGTTTAAGGCAGTTTACCTTTAAGGAGCTGCCCCTCTCAATTTGTCCCTCAATTTATTTTATTTAGTTTAATTGATTGTTTTACTAAACTTAGGCTCACTACCTAGTATGGAGGCCATTCGGTGAGCAGTAACCTGCTCACTACCTAGTATGGAGAAGAGGGGGGAATAAGGAACACTCAGTGTGAGCGTGCTCCTGGGCCTGGCCAAACCTGCCATTGACCGGTCAACGTAGTGAGTGACCGAAGGGCAGTGGTAGGGTTGTCCAACCTGACTGCCTACTGCTCTACTGCGGCTCCATTCATGGCTGACCGTACCTGGAGAGGGAGCATGCGGTGTCTACCGGCACAATCAAGACCTTCCGTGTCCGATGGGCACCGCAACGGCTGGGGTGCCTTATCGACCCTCTTACTCACGTTTTGGTTTAATGCTTTAAGTGTGATTTGTTTTTTGTTTGAGCATTACCCCTTTAAGGGGCTAATGCTTTCATTTGTCCCTCAGCTCATTTGATTCAGTTTAATTGGTTCATGTTTTATTTTAAACGTTGCGATCTGAGTTTAAGAACCCACTGAGCCGTGCTAACACCAGATCGCCCAGCCAGCATCTATCGGCCTCACCGATGAGACCCCAGCCAGGCACCGTTTGGCACTGCTCCCCACAAATGGGGACCATGTGGAACCGTACCTGGGTGGGTATCCCAGGCCCTCGGAGGCCTCCGGATGGTCGGTCTGTGGGAAGGGTGGCACCCTGACACTGCCACCTGCATGCCAGTCTGGCACTCAGAGTGCTCAGGTGGCACTTCCAGGGTGACAGTGCCAAGGTACCAAGCTGGCATTGTGCCCACGCCGGGGATTAGGCCCGGGGTGTGCCCTGCTGGTATATGGCGGGGTGCATGCGGGCTCGAGGACCCCCCAACAGATGAGTTTGGGTTTTTGGGGGTCTGGGGGTTGTGTTTGGGGGGGGGGGTGTTAAGACGTCAGTAATAAAAGAGGTATCAGTTAGGAATTAAAGTGTTTCTTTGTATTGTTAAACAATGTTTCACTGGTAATTGTTGAGTTATATTTTAGGGTAGTTTGTGATACTGTGTTAATAAAAACACTTGTTTTAATACACCATATCCCTATTTGTGCTTGGAGCCACTCCTGGCACAAAGTATCCTTCCCTCACAGTTTTACAAATTTTAAACAAGTGATTTGGGTTCATGCCCGTGGGATCGTAATAAGAGTAACTCACCTCCTGACTCCTCAATGCTTTTTGACCAATTACAAGGCACATGCCTGGAGCGCAATGGAATACTCTCCATCTACCTGAGTGAATACCCCCCTCCCCCCACTAAACCTTCACACTCTCCACCACAGCCGCATCTTGCCTGCAGTGTCCACAAGATGAATTGCATCAACTCACCTGGGCTTCTCCACTGGTATCTACCCAAACCTAATGCCTCTACCTAGAAAAACAAAGTACGAAGTCTTACAACACCAGGTGTTGTAAGACTTCGTACTGTGCTCACCCCAGTCCAACGCCGGCATCTCCACATCATAGAAAAACAAAGGCAGCAGATGTTTGGGAACCTGGCCACCTACATGACCCACTCCTGGGCAGGCCTCCTGGCTACAACAGCAAAACAGCAGTAACTTATATTCATATTCAGCTGACCAGACATCCACTTGTGTCAGCGACACTCTGAAGTGCCTTGCTAGCTCAGTGACGATTCACATTTCAACTTTTATCTCTTCTCGATAATCATATAATTTTCTGTGCAGAAGGAGGCCATTTGGCCCATCGAGTCTGCACCGGCCCTTGAAAAGAGCACCCGACCTAAGCCACAATTCCACCCTATCCCCATAACCTAGTAACCCCACCTAACCTTTTTGGATACTAAGGGTAATTGAGCATGGCCAATGCACCTAACCTGCACATCTTTGGACTGTGGGAGGAAACCGGAGCACCCGGAGGAAACGCATGCAGACACGGAGAGAACGTGCAGACACCACCACTGTGCTAACCACTATGCTGTTGGCCACAGTGCTAACCACTATGCTACCGGGCTCGGTAACATAGTGGTTAGCACTGTGTCTTCACAGCGCCAGGGTCTCAGGTTTGATTCTCCGCTGGGTCACAGTCTGTGCAGAGTCCGCACCTTCTCCCTGTGTCTGCATGGGTTTCCTCCCACAGTCCAAAGACATGCAGGTTAGATGGATTAGCAATGCTAAATTGCCCTTAGTGTCTCAAAACATTAGGGGGGGTTATTGGGTTAGGGGGATAGGGTGGAAGTGAGGGCTAAAGTGGGTCGGTGCAGAACCGATGGGCCGAATGGCCTCCTTCTGCACTGTATGTTCTGTGAATAATGGTCACCTTATCTCCTCTTGGTTTCTGCACACAACCACTGCACTGCTGGTGAGATTACCAATTCTACAGACATAAGAGCAAAGGAAATATGAGCAGGCTAGAACACAGTGGTTAGCACTGTTGCTTCACAGCGCCAGGGACCCGGGTTCTATTCCCGGCTTGGGTCACTGTCTGTGCGGAGTCTGCACGTTGTCCCTATGTCTGCGTGGGTTTCCTCCGGGTGCTCCGGTTTCCTCCCACAGTCCAAAGATGTGCAGGTTAGGTGGATTGGCCATGATAAATTGCCCGTGGTGTCCAAAGGTTAGATGGGATTACTGGGTTCCCGGGAGAGGGTGGAGGTGTGGGCTTAAGTAGAGTGCTCTTTCAAGGATCGGTGTAGACTAGATGGGCCGAATGGCCTCCTTCTGCACTGTAAATGTTATGATTCTATGATTCTATGACTAAATGACCCATTGAGCCTGCTTTGCCTTTCAAAATAATTGTGGCTGATCATTGCCAACTTGATTTCCCTCTCCCCATGTCCATTGGACACCTGAGAGACGAAAAATCAATCTATCGCACCCTGCTATATATTCAAAAACGGTGCACCCACAACCCTCAGGGGTAGAGAATTTCAAAGGTTTGCAATCGGTTGGGTGAAAAAGTTTCTTTGCATTTCAGCCTGAAAACAATAGGCCCCTTATCCTGAAACTGAGGCCCCTGTTCTAGATTCCCCAATCAGGAAAAACAACCTTTCAATGTCTTCCCTGTTGAATCCCTTCAGCTCCCTTCAGAAATGTATGTTTCAGTGGGGTCGCCTCTTATTCCTGTAAATTGCAGTGAATATGGACCCACTTTACTCAGCCGCACATCCCAGACAACAATTTGGTAAGCCTTTACTGTAATGCCTCCAAAGCAAATGTATCCTTCCTTAACTATGGAGATGAATACTGCACACAATATTTGAGGTAAGGTCTCATTAAAGCTCTGTACAACTGTAAGCTTATGCTTGTACTCAAATCCCCTTCCAATAAAGGCCAACATGCCATTTCGCTTTCCTAATTGCTTGATGTACCTGCATACTAACTTATTGTGTTCCTCATATAAAGCTTCCCTGAACATTAATATTGGCAAGTGTTGTGCATCATAAAAAAAATGTTTTCTATTCTATGGATTTATGGAAGGCTAATTATGCTCAATAAATCTACTGGCGGTATTTGAGTAGGTAACAAGTCAACTCAGGCCAATTTAAAAGAGCAACTTATAACTCACTCCCAGTGAGTTCTCCCAGTGAGCCAGAGAAGACACAGCCAGAGTGAGACAGCAAAGAGTGAGTTTGGCAATTTGAAGCAAGGTGGGAATTCAAAGCTTGGCGGGGGGGGGGGGGGGGGGGGGGAGGTGCTTTTTAACCCTGGTAAGTGACTGGTAAGCAGTTTTTCTTTTCATTGTCTAATTTATTTATGTATTTTTTCTTTAGTTTTTTGGAATTGTAGTTGTAGAAATTAACCTAAGGTTTAAGACATGGCAGGAGATCCCAGACCCCTGACATGCTCCTCATGTGCGATGTGGGAGCTCAGGCACATGCCCACTGTCCCTGGCGGCTTCACTTGCAAGAAGTGTGTCCAGTTGCAGCTCCTGTTAGACCGCTTGACGGCTCTGGAGCTGCGGATGGACTCACTTTGGAGCATCCGCGATGCTGAGGACATTGTGGATAGCACGCTTAGCGAGTTGGTCACACTGCAGGTGAAAGTTACTGAGGGAGATAGAAAATGGGTGACCAAAAGACAGAACAAGAGTAGGAAGTCAGTGCAGGTGTCCCCTGCGGTCATCCCCCTGCAAAACAGATATACTGGTTTGGATACTGTTGAGGGAGATGGCTCACCAGGGGAAGGCAGCAGCAGCCAGGTTCATGGCACCGTGGCTGGCTCTGCTGTGCAGCAGGGCAGGAAGAAGAATGGCAGGACTATAGTGATAGGGGACTCAATCATAAGGGGAATAGACAGGCGGTTCTGTAGATGCAATCGAGACTCCAGGATGGTATGTTGCCTCCCTGGTGCAAGGGTCAAGGATGTCTCGGAGCAGCTGCAGGACATTCTGGGGGGGAAGGTGAACTGCCAGCTGTCGTGGTGCACATAGGCACCAACGATATAGGTAAAAAATGGGATGAGGTCCTACAAGCTGAATTCAGGGAGTTAGGAGTTAAACTAAAAAGTAGGACCTCAAAGGTAGCAATCTCAGGATTGCTACCAGTGCCACGAGCTAGTCAGCGTAGGAATGTCAGGATAGAGAGGATGAATGCGTGGCTCGAGAGATGGTGCAAGATGGAGGGATTCAAATTCCTGGGGCACTAGAACCGGTTCTGGGGGAGGTGGGACCAGTACAAACCGGACGGTCTGCACCTGGGCAGGACTGGAACTGATGTCCTAGGGAGGGTGTTTGCTAGAGCTGTTGGGGAGGGTTTAAACTAATGTGGCGGGGGATGGGAACTGATGCAGGAAGTCGGAAGGGAGTAAAACAGGGACAGAAACAAAAGGCAGTAAGGGGGAAAGTGTAAGGCAGAGAAGCCATAGTCAAAAATCAAAAAGATTGACAGTACAAGGTACAGTGACTGAGGGGAGCTCAGTAAATAGGCCCAATAATACGAAAAGGAATAAAACGGGACGTAAAAGCATAAATGGTAAGCGACACGGCAGGTTGTTACATGAAGATATGGGTTCAACGACAAGGATAATTAGGAGAAAAGTTAAGAGGAAATATAACCTAGGAGAGGTTACTGATCGAGGTGCTAAGATTCAAAACAGAGGTATAAAAGCCAGCATAAGTGTACTTTACCTGAATGCTCGTAGTATTGTGAATAAGGTAAATGAGTTGATGGCGCAAGTCATCGTGAATGACTATGATTTAGTGGCCATTACTGAAACATGGTTAAAGGATGGTCACGACTGGGAGTTAAATATCCGAGGGTATCAAACTATTCGGAAGGACAGAGTGGATGGTAAGGGAGGTGGTGTAGCTCTGTTATTTAAGGATGACATCCGGGCAATAGTAAGGGATGATATCGGTGCTATGGAGGATAAGGTTGAATCCACTTGGGTGGAAGTCAGGAATAGAGAGGTGGAAAAGTCCCTGATAGGAGTAGTCTATAGGTCACCAAATAGTAAAATTATGGTGGGGCAGGCAATAAACAAAGAAATAACGGATGCATGTATAAATGGTACAGCAGTTCTCATGGGGAATTTTAATCTACATGTCGAGTGGTTTAACCAGATCAGTCAAGGCAGCCTTGAGGAGGAGTTTATAGAATGTATCCGCGATAGTTTCCTGGAACAGTATGTAATGGAACCTATGAGGGAACAAGCGGTCCTAGATCTGGTCCTGTGTAATGAGACAGGATTGATTACAGATGGAGGGTGAGAAGGTAAAATCAAACACTAGTGTTTTATGCTTAAACAAAGGAGATTATAATGGGATGAGCGAAGAAGTAGCTAAGGTAGACTGGGAGCAAAGACTTTATAGTGAAACAGTTGAGGAACAGTGGAGAACCTTCCAAGCGATTTTTCACAGTGCTCAGCAAAGGTTTATACCAACAAAAAGGAAGGACGGCAGAAAGAGGGAAAATCGACCGTGGATATCTAAGGAAATAAGGGAGAGTATCAAATTGAAGGAAAAAGCATACAAAGTGGCAAAGATTAGTTGGAGACTAGAGGACTGGGAAATCTTTAGGGGGCAACCGAAAGCTACTAAAAAGCTATAAAGAAAAATAAGATAGATTATGAGAGTAAATTTGCTCAGAATATAAAAACAGATAGTAAAAGTTTCTACAAATATATAAAACAAAAAAGAGTGGCTAAGGTAAATATTGGTCCTTTCGAGGATGAGAAGGGAGATTTAATAATGGGAGATGAGGAAATGGCTGAGGAACTGAACAGGTTTTTTGGGTCGGTCTTCACAGTGGAAGACACAAATAACATGCCGGTGGCTGATAGAAATGAGGCTATGACAGGTGAGAACCTTGATATGATTGTTATCACTAAGGAGGTAGTGATGGGCAAGCTAATGGGGCGAAAGGTAGACAAGTCTCCTGGCCCTGATGGAATTCATCCCAGAGTGCTAAAAGAGATGGCTAGGGAAATTGCAAATGCACTAGTGATAATTTACCAAAATTCACTGAACTCTGGGGTGGTCCCGGCGTATTGGAAATTAGCAAATGTGACACCACTGTTTAAAAAAGAAGGTAGGCAGAAAGCGGGTAATTATAGGCCAATGAGCTTAACTTTGGTAGTAGGGGAGATGCTGGAATCTATCATCAAGGAAGAAATAGCGAGGCATCTGGATGGGAATTGTCCCATTGGGCAGACGCAGCATGGGTTCATAAAGGGCAGATTGTGCCTAACTAATTTAGTGGAATTGTTTGAGGACATTACCAGTGCGGTAGATTGGCGCCGTCTTTGGCGCCAGTTAGCGGACATCGCGCCGTTGGGGGAGAATTTCGCCCCATATGTACATAGATTAGAAAGGAGAATTGAGTTGAATGTTTAAAAAATGTATTTGGAACATTTTGACTTATGAGGAGTAGATGATTTAGCAATGCAGTTGTGATTTGAGGTTCCAGTAGGTTCAGCAGGTGAATAACACAGAAACAGGGATCAGGAGTAGGCCATTCAGCCCTTCGAGCCTGCTCTTGTATTCAATGTGCACATGGTTGATCCTCTACTTCAGTGCTTTCATAAAATCATAGAATCTCCCCTACAATGCAGAAGGAGGCCAATCGGCCAATCAAATCTTCACCGCCCAAGCTCTATCCCAACAACCCCTCAACCTAACCTACACACTTTAGACACTAAAGGGCAATTTAGCATGGCCCATCCAGCTAACCTGCACACCTTTGGACTGTGGGAGGAAATTGGAGGAAACCCACACAAACACGAGGAGTAACGCCACACAGTCACCCAAGGCCGGAATTGAACCTGGGTCCCTGGCACTGTGAGGCAGCAGTGCAAACCACTGTGCCACCATGCCACCATATTCCTACTTTCTCCCCATACCCCTTGATGCCATTAAAATCTAAAACTTTATCTACCCCCTTCTTGAATAATTCAGTGACATGGCCTCCACTGCCTTCCAAAGTAGAAAGTTCCATAGGTTCACCACTCTTTCAGCGAAGCAATGTTTTCTCATCTCAGTCCTAAATCGTCTACCCTGCATCCAGATGGTTGGGGTGAATGTAATGCGACATGAATCCCAGGTCCCGGTTGAGGCCGCACTCATGTGTGCGGAACTTGGCTGTACGTTTCTGCTCAGGAGTCTGCGTTGTCGCGCGTCCTGAAGGCCGCCTTGGAGAATACTTACCCGGAGATCAGGGGCTGAATGCCCTTGACTGCTGAAGTGTTCCCCGACTGGAAGGGAACATTCCTGCCTGGTGATTGTCGCGCAATGTCCATTCATTCGTTGTTGCAGCGTCTGCATGGTCTCGCCAATGTACCACGCTTCGGGACATCCTTTCCTGCAGCGTATGAGGTAGACAACGTCGGCCGAGTCGCACGAGTATGTACCGCGTACCTGGTGGGTGGTGTTCTCACTTGTAATGGTGGTAGCCATGTCGATGATCTGGCACGTCTTGCAGAGATTGCCATGGCAGGGTTGTGTGGTGTCGTGGTCGCTGTTCTGAAGGCAGGGTAGTTTGCTGCAAACAATGGTTTGTTTGAGGTTGCGCGGTTGCTTGAAGGCAAGTAGTGGGGGTGACCTTGGCAAGATGTTCATCATCGTCAATGACGCGTTGAAGGCTGCGAAGAAGATGTTGTAGTTTCTCCGCTTCGTGAAAGTACTGGACGATGAAGGATACTCTGTCGGTTGTGTCCCGTGTTTGTCTTCTGAGGCGGTCGGTGCGGTTTTTTGCTGTGGCCCGTTGGAACTGTTGATCGATGCGTCGAGTGCCATATCCCGTTCATACGAGGGCATCTTTCAGCATCTGTAGATATCTGTTACGCTCCTCCTCGTCTGAGCAGATCCTGTGTATATGGAGGGCTTGTCCATAGGGGAAGGCTTCTTTAATGTGTTTTGGGTGGAAGCTGGAGAAGTGGAGCATCGTGAGGTTATCCGTGGGCTTGCGGTAAAGCAAAGTGCTGAGGTGACCATCCTGATGGAGATGAGTGTATCCAAGAATGCAACTGATTTTGGAGAGTAGTCCATGGTGAGTCTGATGGTAGGATGGAACTTGTTGATGTCATCATGTAGTCGTTTCAGTGATTCTTCGCCGTAGGTCCAAAGGAAAAAATTGTCATCGATGTATCTGGTGTATAACGTCGGTTGAAGGTCCTGTGCGGTGAGGAGGTCTTGCTCAAACTTGTACATGAAGATGTTGGCATATTGAGGTGCGAATTTGGTCCCCATGGCTGTTCCGTTCGTCTGGATGAAGAACTTGTTGTCGAAGGTGAAGACGTTGTGATCCAGAATGAAGTGGATGAGTTGCAGAATTGCATCTGGAGATTGGCAGTTGTCGGTGTTGAGTACTGAGGCTGTTGCAGCAATGCCGTCATCATGGGGGATGCTGCTGTAGAGTGCCGAGACGTCCATTGTGACGAGGAATGTTCCTGGTTCAAGTGGTCCATGGGTGCTGAGTTTCTGTAGAAAGTCCATCGTGTCGCGACAGAAGCTGGGCGTACCTTGTGCGATGGGTTTCAAGATGCCCTCAATGTAGCCAGAGAGGTTCTCTGACAGGGTCCTACTGCCTGAAACGATAGGATGGCCTGGTGTGTTGGCCTTGTGTATTTTCGGGAGGCAGTAGAGATCTCCAATTCTTCGTGGGATGAAAGACCTTAGGGTGCTCTGAAGGTCTGGATCCAAGGCCTTGATCAGTCTGTTGAGTTGGCGGGTGTGTTCCTTGGTCGGATCTGCGGGTAACTGTCTGTAGTGTTCCTGGTTGTTGAGTTGTCGGTATACTTCTTTGCAGTAGTCCGTTCCGTTCAGTATGACGGTGGCTCGTCCTTTGTCTCCTGGTTTGATGACGATGTTGTGGTTGGTCTTGAGAGCGCGGATGGCGTTGCGTTGTGCTTGGGTGACGGTTGGGGCTGTCTTGTGAATGCGACTGATGGCCTGAGTATACATGTCGAGTCTAGGACAGCGGCCTTCCGGAGGTGTCCAATTCGACTCTTTCCTCTTCGGTTGCCGCACCGCAGATCTCTCAGTCTGCTGTTCCAGTTCATTGGTAGTCTCCTTGGGTTCGCTGTCGGCCTCTTGGGGTCTGTGGAAGAATTCCTGGAGTCTCATTCGCCTGATGAATTCCTCCGTGTCTGCCGTGAGACTAATGGGTCCATTTTGATGGTGGTGCAGAAATTGAGCCCTCTGCTGAGGACTTTGATTTTGTCTGGTTGAAGGGTGTAGTCCGACAAGTTGACAATAGATTTCCCTGTATTGTTTTCTACTGTGGTACCGGGGAGGCTTGGTTGCTGCTGGTGGTGATGCCCAGTTTCTCAAGCTTCCTGTTCTTGGTGTGCATAAAGGTGGGAGAGTATCGTTGTCTCATCTGTTTGGCGGTGTTCCGCAGCTGGTCTGCTGCGTCCTGAGCGCAAGTTGAGAATATGGCCTCTATCTTGGTTTCCAGGTTGCATCGTCTGCTGTAGAGCTGGCGTACGAGGTGGTTGAGGAGTGTGAGAGAGGTGCGACGGCAGTCTCACAGCGCATCTTTGGCGGCCTAGCCCCAACATTGAGGGGCTAGGCCGACGCCGGAGGGATTTCCTCCCCGCCAGCTGGCGGAAATGGCGTTTGTTGCCCCGCCAGCTGGCGGAAATGGCGTTTGTTGCCCCGCCAGCTGGCGCGGAAATGCGGCGCATGCGCGGGAGCGTCAGCGGCCGCTGTCAGTTTCCCGGCGCATGCGCGGGAGCGTCAGCGGCCGCCGACAGTTTCCCACGCATGCGCGGTGCGGAGAGTCTCTTCCGCCTCCGCCATGGTGGAGGCCGTGACGGAGGCGGAAGGGAAAGAGTGCCCCCACGGCACAGGCCCGCCCGCGGATCGGTGGGCCCCGATCGCAGGCCAGGCCACCGTGGGGGCACCCCCCGGGGTCAGATCACCCCGCGCCCCCCCCCCCCAGGACTCCGGAGCCCGCCCACGCCGCCTGGTCCCGCCGGTAAATACCAGGTTTGATTTACGCCGGCGGGAATGGTAGTGAATGGTAGTATACAGTGAATGGTAGAACCCTCAAGAGTATTGAAAGTCAAAGAGATCTAGGAGTACAGGTCCACAGATCACTGAAAGGGGCTACACAGGTGGAGAAGGTAGTCAAGAAGGCATACGGCATGCTTGCCTTCATTTGCCGGGGCATTGAGTATAAGAATTGGCAAGTCATGTTGCAGCTGTATAGAACCTTAGTTAGGCCACACTTGGAGTATAGTGTTCAATTCTGGTCGCCACACTACCAGAAGGATGTGGAGGCTTTAGAGAGGGTGCAGAAGAGATTTACCAGAATGTTGCCTGGTATGGAGGGCATAAGCTATGAGGAGCGATTGAATAAACTCGGTTTGTTCTCACTGGAACGAAGGAGGTTGAGGGGCGACCTGATAGAGGTATACAAAATTATGAGGGGCATAGACAGAGTGGATAGTCAGAGGCTTTTCCCCAGGGTAGAGGGGTCAATTACTAGGGGGCATAGGTTTAAGGTGAGAGGGGCAAAGTTTAGAGTAGATGTACGAGGCAAGTTTTTTACGCAGAGGGTAGTGGGTGCCTGGAACTCACTACCGGAGGAGGTAGTGGAGGCAGGGACGATAGGGACATTTAAGGGGCATCTTGACAAATATATGAATAGGATGGGAATAGAAGGATACGGACCCAGGAAGTTTGTAGTTTAGTCGGGCAGTATGGTCGGCACGGGCTTGGAGGGCCGAAGGGCCTGTTCCTGTGCTGTACATTTCTTTGTTCTTTGTTCTTTGGGACAGGCAATTTCTGGGCGGGACTTCGGCCCATCCGGGCCGGAGAATCCAGCGGGGGGTCCCGCCAACCGGTGCGGCCCGATTCCCGCCCCCGCCCAATCTCCGGTACCGGAGGCTTTGGCGGGGGCGGGGGCGGGATTCACGGCGGCCAACGGCCATTCTCCAACCCGGCGGGGGGGTCGGAGAATGACGCCCATGTTTCCCACTTTCTTGCTTTTAGTAATTAATAAACTCTCTCTCATTAACTCAAGAATGCCCGCTTAACTTGACACCTCTTAAAATCTAACTATTGAGTCTGGGAAAAAGGTATCTGCAGAAAAGGGATCCTTTTTAGATTAAGTCTTGATGCGACCATCAGAGGTGGTTGAATAAAGACAGCGAGCCAGTTCATCCCTCATGCAGAACAACTTAAGAGTATCCCAGCCAGATGATGACAAATTGAGGGCTCGCACCCAGACCAACAACTTTAGGGAGCCTCACCTAGGCTGAGTCATAACACATGTCTTAATGGGTTCCATTCAAGTTCACCTTTGAAATGATGCAGTCAAATGAACTAACTTTCCTTGAAGTACTAGCTGCCAGGGGCTTCTCTATACCAAGGGATACTATAAGCCTACCTTTACTGGTAAATATACACATTGGAATTCTTACAGTCCCATGCACTGTAAGATTGGCTTTATCCGTAACTTTAGAAGCTTGGCACTGAAAACTGGCACATCAAAGACATCCTGCAGAATAATGGTTACACTGATCTGACCATTTTGCATTGTATGCCGCACAAACTCATGATTGGGCTAAGGCTGTCAATTTTAGCCCTGAAATGGGCAAAATATCTCAAAGGTTTGAGCAACAGATGAAGCTAGCTGATTCAAACTGCTACTATGCAGTTACAACATGGGTCATACTCACAACTAACAAGATACTGCCTTTAAGCCAAAACAACATTCAGCCCATCACACAAATGAGCAATGTGGTATACAAATATCAGTCCCAGTGTGATGCTAGGAATGTAGGCTGTACATCTCAGTGACTGATGGATCATATCAAACAGCATGTCCCTTCTGCTGTACCTAAACAGCCCATGCTTGCAAAACTTACAATACAATGTCCAACATTAGATGTGATTCCACGATTGGAAAACATTTGCGAAATAATCCTCAGTGTTCTTTAAATTACGATGACAACCAATTTAAGATCGGCAGTCGGACTTGCAGTGTGGTGCATTTGTGTTTACTGGAAGTTACATATATAAATACACAGAGTCCTGTTCTTTGCAGACAGAAAGAACATGTGCACACATTGGGCGAGATTCTCCGACCCCCCGCCGGGTCGGAGAATCGCCGGGGGCTGGCGTGCATCCCGCCCCCGCCGGTTGCTGAAGTCTCCGGCACCGGAGATTCGGCGGGGGCGGGAATCCGCTGCACCGGTTGCCGGGCCCCCCCCGCGCGATTCTCTGGCCCGGATGGGCCGAAGTCCCGCCGCTAAAATGCCTGTCCCGCCGGCGTAAATTAAATCACCTACCTTACCGGCGGGACAAGGCGGCGCGGGCAGGCTCCGGGGTCCTGGGGGGGGGGCGCGGGGCGATCTGGTCCCGGGGGGGTGCCCCCACGGTGGCCTGGCCCGCGATCGGGGCCCACCGATCCGTGGGCGGGCCTGTGCCGTGGGGGCACTCTTTCCCTTCCGCCTCCGCCACGGTCTCTACCATGGCGGAGTCAGAAGAGACTCCCTCCACTGCGCATGCGTGGGAAGCTGTCAGCGGCCGCTGACGCTCCCGCGCATGCGCCGCCCGGAGATGTCATTTCCGCGCCAGCTGGCGGGGCGGAAATTCGTCCGGCACCAACCTAGCCCCTCAAGGTTGGCGCTCGGCCCCCAAAGATGCGGAGCATTCCGCACCTTTGGGGCGGCGCGATGCCCGTCTGATTTGCGCCGTTTTGGGCGCCAGTCGGCGGACATCGCGCCGTTTCCGGAGAATTTCGCCCATTGTGTCTGATTCAGTAAACAAAATAAGTGATAGCATTTATCAGTTTATTCCTCAGGACAATGACTTGACCAATCAGAATCAAGCCACCTGGTTTAAATTTCAAACAATGCTTGGCAATTAACTGTCAGTTGCCATCAACTTGTGTATTCTCCATGGTAATGCCTCTACTAATCAGAGTCAATTTGTCATCTAATCAGCCCTCTCTTCTCATATGGAGTAAATTTGTTGGTTTTGCTTACATTGTATTTTTGAGAATTGTCTTGCTGATTGCAAGAGGAAAAGCTTTGACAAAAATATGTCTTTTTCAGCAATGCTGGAGTTATACTGGGAGAAAAGAACAAGAATATTGATAAGTTAAACAAAAATGAGTGGCAGACCCTGTTGAGGCACTATGACCAACACAAAATGGCAAGGGAAACTTAACCAGCTAAACTAAAATATCAACCCTGGGTGTGATGATGGACCCTTGGTGGTGAATGCTAGATTTATATTTTCTAACTTCCAATCTTCTGGGTGCATTCCAGAACCTAGGAAATTTTAGAAAACCACAGCCAACACATTCATTATCTATGCAGCCATCTCTTTTAGAACTCTAGGATGTAGGCCATCAGATAAGTTGGATTTTATTCCCTCAAGTTTCTCCAGTTTCTCTGCTGACATTAATAACCTTAATTTCCTCACTCTTTTTAGCCCTGAGGTTGCCCTCTGTTTCTAGTATGTAAATTGTGTCTCCTACTGTGAAGACAGATACAAAATATTTGTTCATCTCTTCATTCCCCATGATCATTTCCCCTGTCCCTGCTTCTAAGGGACACATAGATACTTTAGCTACTCTCTTCCTTTTTTATATTTTCTGAAGCTCTTGCAAATTGCTTTTTTATTTTCCTGATTCGTTTAATCGTTCATGCTATATATTTCCCCTTTTCACAACTGTTTGATGGCCCTTTGTTGGTTTCTAAAACACTTCCAATCTTCAGGTGGACTACTATTGTTTGGAATACTGTCTTTAACCATGGTGGTAAACCATGCTTTTAATCTTTCTCTCTGAAGTTTTGTTTTTCAATGAAATGTATTTTTGTTTGTTTATTTGAATAGTTTCCCACAATTTATTAGTCTCTGTATCACATTTATTAATCTATGTATCAAACCAGCCTTTGCCAGGTCACCCTTCATACCTATGCAATCAGCTTT
Organism: Scyliorhinus torazame; assembly: GCF_047496885.1. Classification (NCBI taxonomy): domain Eukaryota; kingdom Metazoa; phylum Chordata; class Chondrichthyes; order Carcharhiniformes; family Scyliorhinidae; genus Scyliorhinus; species Scyliorhinus torazame. The sequence goes on along the minus strand of NC_092712.1, from coordinate 66,605,003 downwards.
AAGTTTTTTGTTAATGGTTGGGTTAGGTCACTTTCATACATAACATAAAATTCAATTGTATTCTGACCACTATTTCCCAGTAAATCCTTTATTATGGGATTACGAATTAACTCTGCTTTATTGCATAACACTAGAACTAAAATTATGGACTGGTTAGCTCAGTTGACTAGACAACACGCATGTGGATGAGATTAGTGTCAAGAGCGTGCCATTCAATTCCCATTCTGGCTAATGTAGACTCCGGGCCTGTCTCCTCATCCCACATTTAGTAAAATCATAGCACTTCGACATGGTTCAGAAAATAAGCAGCAAGCCAAGCCTTTGGACAGAAACCTCAAATATCTCAAATTACCTCATCCCTAGTCGGTCCCACAATGTATAATTCCGGGAAACTGCCATTCTACAAACTGATCTTTCAGATCACCATAACTATATTGGTCCAGTCTATAAGAAAGTCATGCACAATTTTTATAATTTATTTCTATTCATTTACGGGATGTTGGCATCGCTGGTTAGGCCAGCGTTTATTGCCCATCCCTAGTTGCCCTTCAGAAGGTGGTGGTGAGTTGCCTTCTTGAACTGCTTACAGTGTTTTTTTTTAAAGCTGCAATAATTTCTTGCTTCATTCTCTGTTCAATGGTATAATTACTATTAAGGAGCTTAGACATTACTCCCATCAGTATTCTCAGACTTTTGTTTCTCCTAATCCCCTCCCTTACTGATTCTAATTTCTGATCTTCTGAAATAAGATCCTTTCTCGCAAATGTCCTTCTCTCATTCTTTACTGTCAGGCTATCCATTCCGCATGTCGTTTTCAAATTGTTGTGCACCCTGGAATATTTATTTCGGAACCCTTGTCACCACGTAACTGGGAGTCATAAGAGTCATACGGCACAGAAAAGGCCCTTCGGTCTATCACATCTGCACCAGTCAAAAAACAACCACCTAATTATTCTAATCCCATTTTCCAGCACTTGGCCCATGACCTTGGATGCCGTTGGATCGCAAATGCACATCTAAATACTTCTTAAATATTATGAGGCTCTCTGCATCTAACACCTTTTTCAGGCAGTGAGTTCCACCCTCTGGATTAAAAGGTTTCCGCTCACATCCCGTCTAAGCCTCCTGCCTCTTACCTTAAATCTATACCCCCTGGTCATTGATCTCGCCACCAGCAGGAAAGGTTTCTTCCTGTCTACTCTATCTATGCCCGTCATAATTTTATACATCTCAATCATATTCCACTTCAGTCTCCTCTGCTGCGAGGAAAACAATACAAGTCTATCCAATCTTTCTTCACAACTAAAACTCTCCAGCCCAGGCCAGTACCATCACATCCTCCTATATTGTGGATTCCAGGACTGCACACAATACTCTAGCTGTGCAATTTGTCATTATCATAGCGATTGGATCTAAACCATTTATCTATACTTCTGCCACCTATGGTTTGTTATGGAAGCTTCATGAAATCAGGTAAAAATCCTTCAGTTATTATTTTTGCTTCTGTTCCCTGCATGAACTTTACTTGCTGATCGACTATTACTGTTAACTCTCTGACCCTTCCTGTCCCACTCTGCTTATCTTTACCAGCACTGCTTCACTGTGTTATTTATTGCCTTGACTTTTCTCTTTGGATTTCTAATTGACTCTTCATCCAATCCCTCACCACTCCTCTGTTAGTGTGAAAGCCTATCTACAACCCTAGATATACAATTTGCCAGGACACTGATCCCAGAAGCAGAGCCCATTCCAACAGAATAACGTTCTGTTTCTTGAGTACTATTGTCAGTGCAATCTTGAACTAAAAATGTTGTACGCGCAAAACCTAGAGCCACACTTTTAATTCACTCATCTGCTTGATCCTAATGTCAATTGGAATGTGGCTCAGGTGACAATCCAGAGCTTATCATATTTGATGTTCTGCACTTTATTTTGGGCCCTAGCTCCTCAAACACTCTCAGCATAATTTCTTGTTCTACCTATGTCGTTGGTTCCTACATGGACCAAGAACACTGGATCCTCTGTCTCCCATTACAAGTAAGTTGGCCTTAACCCTGGCACCAGGCACACCAGCACAATCTCTAGAGCTTCCAGTTGAGGTTGCATAGAACAGTATCTATTCCCCTCTATAGTGCTCCCTATTGCTACAACATTCCTTGCCATTGCCCGCATTTGAATGGCGTCTTGTTGTCATGTTATTATATTTTGGACTTATTTATTGTGCAAGGCATCAGTCACTAAGGGGTTTGGTAAATGCATTTTGGGCTCATTTATTAACACAAGGCACATGGGATCAGTCATACATAGTTAGAACGCTAGAAGGCATCACAGCTGTATTAATATGCTGTGCTTAAAGCAAAAATTAAACTAATACTGGACCGCTTGACATATTTCCATTTCCTTTCCAGTTATGTAATGCTGATACCCGTTAAAGGCAAGTTACAACATCAGCCTTTTTTTAAAGATATAAGACCATAAGACATTGAAGCAGAAGTAGGCTGTTCGGCCCATCGAGTCTGCTCCACTATTTGATGAGATCATGACTGATAGTCAACTCCACTTCCCCACCTTGGGAGGGATTCACCCTTTTGGGGACTAAGTCCCCACACCGCTAGAAAACGGGCGAGAATCACTCCAGACTTTTTTCTCAGATGTTTGGGGTGATTCCCCATTTTCCAGTGGGCTAGCAGGGTCCTGGCATGGTTCCCGCAGCTCTGGCTGCCGGCGGGGCCCTGCTGTCCAGAACGCGCGGCCTCGCATGTGCGCGGCGGCCCACTTCGGCGCGGGTACTGCCGACATGGCGGACCCACACAGCGGGCCCGCATGGAGTAAGTTGGGTGTCCCCCCCAGATCGCGGTGGCCCCCGATCACGGGCCTGGCCACTGCTGAGGGGCCCCCCGGAGTCAGATTCCCCTCGCCCCCACCAGGACGCCACCGCGGCCGCGGGTCCGAGCTCCCGCCGGGTGGTACCAGATGTGAACCACGCCGGCGGGAACTCGGCTGGTCGACCGCGGAGAACTCTTCCAACAGCCCCCGACTGCCACTGCGTCGACCTCACGCGCGCGACTGGCGGGTCTGCGAACAACCGCGGAAGCGCCGTTGCGCCGGATTTCCGGCATGAACGGCTATTCTCCTCCCCGCACCGGGCGCGATTCAGGCGCGGAGAGTCGGAGAATCCCGCCCCTTATCTCCAAAACCATTTGTAAAATTGTGTAAAATCACAATACGTACGCCTTTCTCTGCATCGTTGCCTGTGGATTCTGTGGACTGTTGTCAAAACAGCATGAATTCTGGTCAATTAATATGGAAGTTCAACCTGATGCTGTCATTCTCCGACCCCCCGCCCGGTTGGAGAATCGCCGGGGGCTGGCGTGAATCCCGCTCCGCCGGTTGCCGAAGTCTCCGGCACCGGATATTCGGCGGGGGCGGGAATCGGGCCGCGCCGGTTGGCGGGCCCCCCATCGCTGGATTCTCCGGCCCGGATGGGACGAAGTCCCGCCGATAAATTGCCTGTCCCGCCGGCGTGGATTAAACCACCTTTTGAACGGCAGGAAAAGGCGGCGTGTGCGGGCTCCGGGGTCCTGGTGGGGTGGGCAATCTGGCCCCAGGGGATGCCCCCACGGTGGCCTGGCCCGCGATCGGGGCCCACCAATCCGCGGGCGGGCCTGTGCCATGGGGGCACTCTTTCCCTTCTGCCTCCGCCACGGTCTCCACTATGGCGGTGGCGGAAGAGACTCCCTCCACTGCGCATGCGTGGGAAACTGTCAGCGGCCGCTGACGCTCCCGCGCATGCGCCGCCCCGAGATGTCATTTCCACGCCAGCTGGCGGGGCAACAAAGGCCGTTTCCGCCAGCTGGCGGGGCGGAAATTCCTCCGGCGTTGGCCTAGCCCCTCAATGTTGGGGCTCGGCCCCCAAAGATGCGGAGCATTCCGCACCTTTGGGGCGGCGCGATGCCCGTCTGATTGGCACCGTTTTGGGCGCCAGTCGGCGGACATCGCGCCGTTTCGGGAGAATTTCGCCCCTGATCTTTCAATGTAATCCCTGGGCGGGATTCTCCACTCCCACGCCGAAGTGGCCGCGCTGTCGTGAACGCCGTCGACGTTGACGACGGCGCGGAAAGGCCCCGGACCCGACCGATTCAGGCCCTGACAATGGGCCAGTATCGGGGCCGCGTCATCTACACGCGCCAGGCCTTGTCGCCCGCGTAAAAGCGGCGCCGCATAGATTACGCGGCAGGCGCCGCATAACGGACGTAATCTGAGCATGCGCGGGTTGGGCGGCGCCAACCCGCGCATGAGTGGTTGCCGTCCTCTCTAAGTCTGCCCTGCAAGAAGATGGGGGACGGATCTTGCGGGGCCGTGGAAGGAAGGAGGTCCTCCTTCAGAGAGGACGGCCCGACGATCGGTGGGCACCGATCGCGGGCCACCCCACATTCCAGGTGAAGCCCGGTGCAGGATCCCCCCTCGACCCCCCCCACACGCTGCCCCCCCAGCGTTCATGCACCGCCCACGACTGCAGCGACCAGGTGTGGACGGCGCCGTGGGAAACCCGCCATTTTGGCCTGGCCGATCGGCCCATCCGGGCCTCAGTATAGCGGGGGAGCTGGAGAATCGGCATTTTGGGTGTCTCTGGCGATTCTCCGGCCTGCGGCCCGCGAAACTCGACCGGGCCGTTCCCGCCGCTTGGGAGAATCGCGGGAGGGCGTCGGACCGGCGTCCCCAGAAATTTTGGCGGCCCAGGCGATTCTCCCAACCGGCGTGGGAGTGGAGAATCACGCCCCCTATCTTTGGGGATCCTTCAGCTTTTCTTTTGTCAATCCTGACATGTTCAGCCTGTGTAGAACTTCATTCCAAATTGTTTTGCATTTTTTTATGGCTTGCTTATCTGAATCAAGAAACCAGAGTTTAAATATGATAGAACATAGAACATAGAACAATACAGCGCAGTACAGGCCCTTCGGCCCACGATGTTGCACCGAAACAAAAGCCATCTAACCTACACTATACCATTATCATCCATATGTTTATCCAATAAACTTTTAAATGCCCTCAATGTTGGCAAATTCACTACTGTAGCAGGTAGGGCATTCCACGGCCTCACTATTCTTTGCGTAAAGAACCTACCTCTGACCTCTGTCCTATATCTATTACCCCTCAGTTTAAAGTTATGTCCCCTCGTGCCAGCCATTTCCATCCGCGGGAGAAGGCTCTCACTGTCCACCCTATCCAACCTCCTAATCTTTTTGTATGCCTCTATTAAGTCTCCTCTTAACCTTCTTCTCTCCAACGAAAACAACCTCAGGTCCATCAGCCTTTCCTCATAAGATTTTCCCTCCATACCAGGCAACATCCTGGTAAATCTCCTCTGCACCCGCTCCAAAGCCTCCACGTCCTTCCTATAATGCGGTGACCAGAACTGTACGCAATACTCCAAATGCGGCCGTACCAGAGTTCTGTACAGCTGCAACATGACCTCCTGACTCCGGAACTCAATCCCTCTACCAATAAAGGCCAACACTCCATAGGCCTTCTTCACCACCCTATCAACCTGGGTGGCAACTTTCAGGGATCTATGTACATGGACACCTAGATCCCTCTGCTCATCCACACTTTCAAGAACTTTTCCACTAGCCAAATATTCCACATTCCTGTTATTCCTTCCAAAGTGAATCACCTCACACTTCTCTACATTAAACTCCATTTGCCACCTCTCAGCCCAGCTCTGCAGCTTATCTATATCCCTCTGTAACCGGCTACTTCCTTCCACACTATCGACAACACCACCGACTTTAGTATCGTCTGCAAATTTACTCACCCACCCTTCTGCGTCTTCCTCTAGGTCATTGATAAAAATGACAAACAGCAACGGCCCCAGAACAGATCCTTGTGGTACTCCACTTGTGACTGAACTCCATTCTGAACATTTCCCATCAACCACCACCCTCTGTCTTCTTTCAGCTAGCCAATTTCTGATCCACATCTCTAAATCACCCTCAAACCCCAGCCTCCATATTTTCTGCAATAGCCTACCGTGGGGAACCTTATCAAACGCTTTGCTGAAATCCATATACACCACATCAACTGCTCTACCCTCGTCTACCTGTTCAGTCACCTTCTCAAAGAACTCAATAAGGTTTGTGAGGCATGACCTACCCTTCACAAAGCCATGCTGACTATCCCTGATCATATTATTCCTATCTAGATGATTATAAATCTTGTCTCTTATAATCCCCTCCAAGACTTTACCCACTACAGACGTGAGGCTCACCGGTCTATAGTTGCCGGGGTTGTCTCTGCTCCCCTTTTTGAACAAAGGGACCACATTTGCTATCCTCCAGTCCTCTGGCACTATTCCTGTAGCCAATGATGACATAAAAATCAAAGCCAATGGTCCAGCAATCTCTTCCCTGGCCTCCCAGAGAATCCTAGGATAAATCCCATCTGGTCCCGGGGACTTATCTATTTTCAGCCTGTCCAGAATTGCCAACACCTCTTCCCTACGTACCTCAATGCCATCTAATCTATTTACCTGGAGCTCAGCATTCTCCTCCACAACATTATCTTTTTCCTGAGTGAATACTGACGAAAAATATTCATTTAGTATCTCGCCTATCTCTTCAGACTCTACACACAACTTCCCATCCCTGTCCTTGACTGGTCCTACTCTTTCCCCAGTCATTCGCTTATTCCTGACATACCCATAGAAAGCTTTTGGGTTTTCCTTGATCCTTCCTGCCAAATACTTCTCATGTCCCCTCCTTGCTCGTCTTAGCTCTCTCTTTAGATCCTTCCTCGCTACCTTGTAACTATCCATCGCCCCAACTGAAACTTTACACCTCATCTTCACATAGGCCTCCTTCTTCCTCTTAACAAGAGATTCCACTTCTTTGGTAAACCACGGTTCCCTCGCTCGGCACCTTCCTCCCTGCCTGACCGGTACATACTTATCAAGAACACGCAGTAGCTGATCCTTGAACAAGCTCCACTTATCCAGTGTGTCCAACACTTGCAGCCTACTTCTCCACCTTATCCCCCCCCCCTGTCACATCTAATGGCATCATAATTTCCCTTCCCCCAGCTATAACTCTTGCCCTGCGGTGTATACTTATCCCTTTCCATCATTAACATAAACGTCACCGAATTGTGGTCACTGTCCCCAAAGTGCTCACCTACCTCCAAATCCAACACCTGGCCTGGTTCATTACCCAAAACCAAATCCAATGTGGCCTCGCCTCTTGTTGGCCTGTCAACAAACTGTGTCAGGAAACCCTCCTGCACACACTTTACAAAAAACGACCCATCTAATGTACTCGAACTATATCTTTTCCAGTCAATATTTGGAAAGTTAAAGTCTCCCATAATAACTACCCTGTTACTTTCGCTCTTATCCAGGATCATCCTCGCCATCCTTTCCTCTACATCCCTAGAACTATTTGGAGGCCTATAGAAGACTCCCAACAGTGTGACCTCTCCTTTCATGTTTCTAACCTCAGCCCATACTACCTCGGAAGAAGAGTCCCCATCTAGCATCCTCTCCGCCACCGTAATACTGCTCTTGACTAGCAGCGCCACACCTCCCCCTCTTTTGCCTCCTTCTCTGAGCTTACTAAAACACCTAAACCCCGGAACCTGCAACATCCATTCCTGTCCCTGCTCTATCCATGTCTCCGAAATGGCCACAACATCGAAGTCCCAGGTACCAACCCATGCTGCCAGTTCCCCTACCTTATTTTGTATACTGGCATTGAAGTAGACACACTTCAAACCACCTACCTGAACACTGGCCCCCTCCTGCGATGTCAAATCTGAGCTCCTGACCTCTATACTCTCATTCTCCCTTACCCTAAAACTACAATCCAGGTTCCCATGCCCCTGCTGCATTAGTTTAAACCCCCCCAAAGAGCACTAACAAATCTCCCCCCCAGGATATTTGTGCCCCGCAGGTTCAGATGTAGACCATCCTGTCTGTAGAGGTCCCACCTTCCCCAGAAAGAGCCCCAGTTATCCAGAAATCTGAATCCCTCCCGCCTGCACCATCCCTGTAGCCACGTGTTTAATTGCTCTCTCTCCCTATTCCTCATCTCACTATCACGTGGCACGGGCAACAACCCAGAGATAACAACTCTGTTTGTTCTAGTTCTGAGCTTCCATCCTAGCTCCCTGAAAGCCTGCCTGACATCCTTATCCCCTTTCCTACCTATGTCGTTAGTGCCAATGTGGACCACGACTTGGGGCTGCTCCCCCTCCCCCTTAAGGACCCGGAAAACACGATCCGAGACATCACGTACCCTTGCACCTGGGAGGCAACATACCAAACGTGAGTCTCTCACGCTCCCACAAAATCTCCTATCTGTGCCACTGACTATAGAGTCCCCAATTACTAATGCTCTGCTCCTCTCCCCCCTTCCCTTCTGAGCAACAGGGACAGACTCCGTGCCAGAGGCCCGTACCCCATGGCTTACCCCTGGTAAGTCGTCCCCCCCACAAGTATCCAAAGCGGTATACTTGTTTCTCAGGGGAACGACCGCAGGGGATCCCTGCACTGACTTTTTTTTTTACAGTCCCTCTTACAGTTACCCATCTATCTCCAATCTTTGGTGTAACTAATTCCCTGAAGCTGCTATCTATGACCCCCTCTGCCTCCCGAATGATCCGAAGTTCTTCCAACTCCAGCTCCAGTTCCCTAACTCGGTCTTGGAGGAGCTGGAGATGGCAGCATTTCCTGCAGGTAAAATCAGCAGGGACACTAACGGCATCCCTCACCTCAAACATCCTGCAGGAGGAACATTGCACTCCCTTCCCTGCCACCCCTCTAACTTTCTACCAAGATCTGGCTAACAACTAAATTAAATTTTTTATATAAAAAAAAATATTAATGACAATAATAAAATATGGTACTTACCTCACACCAATGGGTTTCCTCTCCACCAGAATTTATTGGTGAGGGTCTTCCCAGAAGTCCGCGGGTCGACTTCCTGTTCCCACCTTAAACACTAAAAATTTTTTTTTTTTAATTTAAAAGAGAGACTTACCTCCCAGAAATCACTTCCGCACTGCCCCCGCTGAAATGGACTAGCCTGCTCCGCTCCTGCTGAAATCGACTTGGCCTGCAAGGTAAGTAAGTTGTTAATCAGTACTTACCTCACCCAGGCTGCGACCTTTTAAACGGTCCCCTCTGCCTTGCAGCTCCCGCGCTTTTTCAAATTCCGGCGCTGTTTCTAAGGTCCCAGCTCTCACTCCCGAACTAAACAGCTGACCTGCAAGGTAAGTAAGTTAATCAGTACCTACCTCACCCAGGCAGCGACCTTTGTCTCACTTATTTCTATCCACCCATTCACTAACTTTCACTCTGGACTTTTCAACATACTTATGGCAGCTATGCTGTAAAAGGTGGTGTAACTAATGTGCAGATTCTCTTCACTACTCTTTACGAGGATCCTGTGCCGAGGGAGTTCTGCTACATCCTGGATCAGAAGTCAAAATCATTTCAATGCATCTGACAAATCCCAAGTTTCTTTACCCGTCAGTCTGGCCTCAATAAAAGTCGAGATGGATTTGCAGGTACAGCATTAGTTATTTTATTTAGCTTGCAAGCTTTCCTCAATTCTCAGTAGCACAAAGCACATCTTGCTTCGTACACTTCTGGAATCAAGTGAGTCAGTAGAACAAAGGAGTCTCTACTGATACATTCAAATGGCATCAAGTTTCACATACACGATTCCCATAGGTCATCCTATACCCCTCCTGACCTGTTGATATATTCTGATTGGCTCACTTCCAATCCCTTCCTCTGGCCCCTATTACCCAGCATCCTTTTCTCCTCCTTTGGTGGACACACCTCCTCCTTGCTTTGCCATGCGGTCTGAAATCCTTTGTCTGTGAACTCACCAGAATGAGACTGGCCTATCTCTACATTACAGTAACTAATATCTCTAAAGTAACTATTTTATATCACATTCGTCATTCCCTCCTTTTATCATTCCATGATATCCAAACTATCCAATCCATAGCTATGGTCCCTCATCTAAAAAGATCTGTCACTGCATTTCCAATTCCTGGCGTAGCCCCCCTTCATCTGCTGCACCCTCATGGATTTTGACAGCTAAGATTTTAGGGGCGTTGATCTGTTCCAGTGTACCCCGCATTCTACCCATCACACATTTAAGGATGGCTGGACCCACAAAGATGCAGCCGATCGCCACCACTAAATACATGACCATATTTATCAACCAGTCCTTCCAACCTCCAAATCCCCAGTTACCCCAAACGCCAGGATCCTGCATTCCGTCCAGGTGATCCCGTATGTGATCCATAAATTTAGTGTTGTTAGCGGTCAAGTCCTGAACTCCCATGATACACTTGCCCTGCACTATGGCTCATACCCCACCCTCACTGGCCAGAAGATAGTCAAGAGCATACCGGTTCTGCATTGCAAACAACCTTAGCTGAGACAATTCCTTGGTTATTGCCCCGGGGGCTCCCAAGGTTTCATTTCCCAAGATGGTAAGGCCACAAATAAAATAATTCCTATTGCTGACAGCCAAGGAACCCCCCACACCTCCCAGTGTCAAGCGCTCAGAATCCCCCAACCGGCTGAGTGGCCCCGGTTGGGTGCGAGAACCTGAGGTTTTTTCCAGTTCTCGCAAAATTCAGCCGAGACTGCCCGGCGTGCTAACTGATTATGCAGCTTCCACGCCGAAGGGCAGGGGACTGTGGTAGGGACTAGAGTCCCAATAGCAATTTGGCGGGGAAATGGGGGTGACAAAATATTGGTCGCTGTGCCATTAAATAGAAAGTAGTATCCTTGCTCCGTGTGCAGGCTAGCATCACAATCAGTATATCGGTTGCGTAAGGATCCCCCAGTTTATCCAGCTTCGAAACGCCCATTCGGGCCGCCTAGCAATGCGGAAAGCCCTAGTCCCAACAGTGATATGAGAGACATTCGCCCAGCCACAAAGGAGCTGGAGGCCGGCGTTCAATGGAACGCAAGTGGTGTTGTAACAAACGCATTGGCCAGACACCTGGGTGATATGGCACCTCCTGTCCGTACAGGTGGGGAACAGACATGTTATATTCGTTTCCACCTCTACCAGCAAACAGCCGTATCCTTCACTGCTGAAACAATTCTCGTACGACCGGGAATCCCTATTGGGAGTGAAGTGGCTAGGTATATACGCCCTCCACCGTTGCAGCCTATCATACTGTGAATGGGAATTATCCCGAGGAAGGGGAAGGCAAATAGCCGGTGGTGCTGAACCCGGATCGTAAGGAAGAGTGACTTGCTCGGGCAGTGGCTCGGAATGCTGACAATTAACCACCGTTTGGGGAGTGCCCCAAAGCGGTGAAACAGAAAATAACCTAGACACCACTGCGGGGTTCGGGTAGCAGACAACCTGTCCCTGGCCATACAAGCGGTGGTAAATCTGGTAGAAGAGATTCATACTACCCAGGTTTTCCTCAGTTTGGCCTTTAACTAACTTAAGTGTATCTCCCGGTAACCTACGGTCTAGCTGTACTTCCCTTCTCACACGCCCCGTCCTCTCTCTAGTCCCTCTCTCTTTCTCATAGCCTCTTCCTACGCTCTCCTGACGGCCTGATATTACCTTTATCGCACCAATCTTAACACATCCAAAATCAAATTTACATGTACTCCAAAAACAAGGCAATGTCCATATAATGTTCCCTTCCCATCGCCGGGACCGGTGCAACTGCTTCATGACTCCTGCATTCTCCTTAACTTTGACGACCTTCCATGAGTCGATACCATGTCTTCGTATATGGGGGCAGCGAAGAACATCACCTTTGCATAGGTGATGTATCCTTGTAGATTGGTTGGGGTTACAAATATAAATAATATTCCCCTTTTCCATGTCCATCGCCAATAACACTCCAAGCGAGGTGAGGCCAAATATCACACAGACAGTGCGTAGCCACCCCATCATGCTCCACACCTGTAAAATAGCACTGGAGAAGGGAGGCAGGTTAATCTGTCCAAGAAAATGAGGCCCGTTATCAGAACTCAACTGAGCTGGTCTACTGTACCGGGGAATGATTTCCCGCATCAGAACTTTAACCACAGTAGCAGCTTTATTATCGGTAGTCGGATACGCCTCGACCCATCTGCTGAACACATCCACAATGACCAAAACTTATTTATAACATTGACACCTTTCCAACTCAATGTAATCCATTTGGAGCGTCTCAAAGGGACCACTGGGCAACGGGGTTTGCCCCATCCCACAAGGGATACCTTTTCCGGTGTTATATTGCTGACAAATCAGTCATATATTTCCGGTGTTATATTGCCGACTCTATCAGTTTCAGCGGGAGCATTGCGGAAGTGGTTGCTGGGAGGTAAGTCTGTCCTTTAAAAGCACTTGTCTTTGCAGGGGCAGGCCAGTCGATTTCGGCGGGAGAATCAGCTGGTGAGTCAGTTTCAGCGGGAGCATTGCGGAAGTGGCTGCTGGGAGGTAAGTCAACCTTTAAAAGCACTTGTCTTTGCAGGGGCAGGCCAGTCGATTTCGGCGTGAGAACAGCTGGTGAGTCAGTTTCAGCGGGAGCGTTGCGGAAGTGGCTGCTGGGAGGTAAGTCAACCTTTAAAAGCACTTGTCTTTGCAGGGGCAAGCCAGTCGATTTCGGCGTGAGAACAGCTAGTGAGTCAGTTTCAGCGGGAGCATTGCGGAAGTGGTTGCTGGGAGGTAAGTCTGTCCTTTAAAAGCACTTGTCTTTGCAGGGGCAGGCCAGTCGATTTTGGCGGGAGTGGAGCTGGCTGGTTAGTCAATTTCAGCAGGAGCTGAGAATTTTTCTTTTCTTTTTTTTCTAAATTAGTTTTTTAGGCGGGAACAGGAAGTCGACCCGCGGACGTCTGGGAAGACCCTCACCAATAAATTCTGGTGGAGAGGAAACCCGAGACACTACACGTGTAGTGTCTCCCACCCGCCCTCCTCCTCTAACCTAATAATAAAACCCATTGGTCTGAGGTAAGTACCATATTTTATTATATTATTATTATTTTTTATAAAAATTTAATTTAGTTGTTAGCCAGATCTTGGTAGAAAGTAAGAGGAATGGCAGGGAAGGGAGTGCAATGTTCCTCCTGCAGGATGTTTGAGGTGAGGGATGCAGTTAGTGTCCCTGCTGATTTTACCTGCAGGAAGTGCTGCCATCTCCAGCTCCTCCAAGACCGAGTTAGGGAACTGGAGCTGGAGTTGGAAGAACTTCGGATCATTCGGGAGGCAGAAGGGGTCATAGATAGCAGCTTCAGGGAATTAGTTACACCAAAGATTGGAGATAGGTGGGTAACTGTAAGAGGGACTGGGAAAAAGCAGTCAATGCAGGGATACCCTGCGGTCGTTCCCCTGAGAAACAGGTATACCGCTTTGGATACTTGTGGGGGGGACGACTTACCAGGGGTAAGCCATGGGGTACGGGCCTCTGGCACGGAGTCTGTCCCTGTTGCTCAGAAGGGAAGGGGGGAGAGGAGCAGAGCATTAGTAATTGGGGACTCTATAGTCAGGGGCACAGATAGGAGATTTTGTGGGAGCGTGAGAGACTCACGTTTGGTATGTTGCCTCCCAGGTGCAAGGGTACGTGATGTCTCGGATCGTGTTTTCCGGGTCCTTAGGGGGGAGGGGGAGCAGCCCCAAGTCGTGGTCCACATTGGCACTAACGACATAGGTAGGAAATGGGACAAGGATGTCAGGCAGGCTTTCAGGGAGCTAGGATGGAAGCTCAGAACTAGAACAAACAGAGTTGTTATCTCTGGGTTGTTGCCCGTGCCACGTGATCGTGAGATGAGGAATAGGGAGAGAGAGCATTTAAACACGTGGCTACAGGGATGGTGCAGGCGGGAGGGATTCAGATTTCTGAATAACTGGGGCTCTTTCTGGGGAAGGTGGGACCTCTACAGACAGGATGGTCTACATCTGAACCTGAGGGGCACAAATATCCTGGGGGGGAGATTTGTTAGTGCTCTTTGGGGGGGTTTAAACTAATGCAGCAGGGGCATGAGAACCTGGATTGTAGTTTTATGGTAAGGGAGAATGAGAGTATAGAGGTCAGGAGCACAGATTTGACGTCGCAGGAGGGGGCCAGTGTTCAGGTAGGTGGTTTGAAGTGTGTCTACTTCAATGCCAGGAGTATACGAAACAAGGTAGGGGAACTGGCAGCATGGGTTGGTACCTGGGACTTCGATGTTGTGGCCATTTCGGAGACATGGATAGAGCAGGGACAGGAATGGATGTTGCAGGTTCCGGGGTTTAGGTGTTTTAGTAAGCTCAGAGAAGGAGGCAAAAGAGGGGGAGGTGTGGCGCTGCTAGTCAAGAGCAGTATTACGGTGGCTGAGAGGATGCTAGATGGGGACTCTTCTTCCGAGGTAGTATGGGCTGAAGTTAGAAACAGGAAAGGAGAGGTCACCCTGTTGGGAGTTTTTTATAGGCCTCCTAATAGTTCTAGGGATGTAGAGGAAAGGATGGCGAAGATGATTCTGGATATGAGCGAAAGTAACAGGGTAGTTATTATGGGAGACTTTAACTTTCCAAATATTGACTGGAAAGGATATAGTTTGAGTACAATAGATGGGTCGTTTTTTGTACAGTGTGTGCAGGAGGGTTTCCTGAAACAATATGTTGACAGGCCAACAAGAGGCGAGGCCACGTTGGATTTGGTTTTGGGTAATGAACCAGGCCAGGTGTTGGATTTGGAGGTAGGAGAGCACTTTGGGGACAGTGACCACAATTCGGTGACGTTTATGTTAATGATGGAAAGGGATAAGTATACACCGCAGGGCAAGAGTTATAGCTGGGGGAAGGGCAATTAAGATGCCATTAGACGTGACTTGGGGGGGATAAGGTGGAGAAGTAGGCTGCAAGTGTTGGGCACACTGGATAAGTGGGGCTTGTTCAAGGATCAGCTACTGCGTGTTCTTGATAAGTATGTACCGGTCAGACAGGGAGGAAGGCGTCGAGCGAGGGAACCGTGGTTTACCAAGGAAGTGGAATCTCTTGTTAAGAGGAAGAAGGAGGCCTAGGTGAAGATGAAGTGTGAAGTTTCGGTTGGGGCGATGGATAGTTACAAGGTAGCGAGGAAGGATCTAAAGAGAGAGCTAAGACGAGCAAGGAGGGGACATGAGAAGTATTTGGCAGGAAGGATCAAGGAAAACCCAAAAGCTTTCTATAGGTATGTCAGGAATAAGCGAATGACTAGGGAATGAGTAGGACCAGTCAAGGACAGGGATGGGAAATTGTGTGTGGAGTCTGAAGAGATAGGCGAGATACTAAATGAATATTTTTCGTCAGTATTCACTCAGGAAAAAGATAATGTTGTGGAGGAGAATGCTGAGCCCCAGGCTAATAGAATAGATGGCATTGAGGTACGTAGGGAAGAGGTGTTGGCAATTCTGGACAGGCTGAAAATAGATAAGTCCCCGGGACCTGATGGGATTTATCCTAGGATTCTCTGGGAGGCCAGGGAAGAGATTGCTGGACCTTTGGCTTTGATTTTTATGTCATCATTGGCTACAGGAATAGTGCCAGAGGACTGGAGGACAGCAAATGTGGTCCCTTTGTTCAAAAAGGGGAGCAGAGACAACCCTGGCAACTATAGACCGGTGAGCCTCACGTCTGTAGTGGGTAAAGTCTTGGAGGGGATTATAAGAGACAAGATTTATAATCATCTAGATAGGAATAATATGATCAGGGATAGTCAGCATGGCTTTGTGAAGGGTAGGTCATGCCTCACAAACCTTATTGAGTTCTTTGAGAAGGTGACTGAACAGGTAGACGAGGGTAGAGCAGTTGATGTGGTGTATATGGATTTCAGCAAAGCGTTTGATAAGGTTCCCCACGGTAGGCTATTGCAAAAAATACGGAGGCTAGGGATTGAGGGTGATTTAGAGATGTGGATCAGAAATTGGCTAGCTGAAAGAAGACAGAGGGTGGTGGTTGATGGGAAATGTTCAGAATGGAGTACAGTCACAAGTGGAGCACCACAAGGATCTGTTCTGGGGCCGTTGCTGTTTGTCATTTTTATCAATGACCTAGAGGAAGGCGCAGAAGGGTGGGTGAGTAAATTTGCAGATGATACTAAAGTCGGTGGTGTTGTCGATCGTGTGGAAGGATGTAGCAGGTTACAGAGGGATATAGATAAGCTGCAAAGCTGGGCTGAGAGGTGGCAAATGGAGTTTAATGTAGAGAAGTGTGAGGTGATTCACTTTGGAAGGAATAACAGGAATGCGGAATATTTGGCTAATGGTAAAGTTCTTGAAAGTGTGGATGAGCAGAGGGATCTAGGTGTCCATGTACATAGATCCCTGAAAGTTGCCACCCAGGTTGATAGGGTTGTGAAGAAGGCCTATGGAGTGTTGGCCTTTATTGGTAGTGGGATTGAGTTCCGGAGTCGGGAGGTCATGTTGCAGCTGTACAGAACTCTGGTACGGCCGCATTTGGAGTATTGCGTACAGTTCTGGTCACCGCATTATATGAAGGACGTGGAGGCTTTGGAGCGGGTGCAGAGGAGAATAACTAGGATGTATCCTGGTATGGAGGGAAAATCTTATGAGGAAAGGCTGATGGACTTGAGGTTGTTTTCGTTGGAGAGAAGAAGGTTAAGAGGAGACTTAATAGAGGCATACAAAATGATCAGGGGGTTGGATAGGGTGGACAGTGAGAGCCTTCTCCCGCAGATGGATATGGCTGGCACGAGGGGACATAACTTTAAACTGAGGGGTAATAGATATAGGACAGAGGTCAGAGGTAGGTTCTTTACGCAAAGAGTAGTGAGGCCGTGGAATGCCCTACCTGCTACAGTAGTGAACTTGCCAACATTGAGGGCATTTAAAAGTTTATTGGATAAACATATGGATGATAATGGCATAGTGTAGGTTAGATGGCTTTTATTTCGGTGCAACATCGTGGGCCAAAGGGCCTGTACTGCGCTGTATTGTTCTACGTTCTATATGTTCTATGTTCTAAATCAAACACCGATTACTGACACTCTGGGCCAACCCCTGCATTTTAGGGTGCCGCCAAGTGTCCAGCAACA
This sequence comes from Scyliorhinus torazame, assembly GCF_047496885.1. Classification (NCBI taxonomy): domain Eukaryota; kingdom Metazoa; phylum Chordata; class Chondrichthyes; order Carcharhiniformes; family Scyliorhinidae; genus Scyliorhinus; species Scyliorhinus torazame. Next base: position 66,587,963 of record NC_092712.1, on the reverse strand, counting down.
AATCACTAGTCCCCCGAGCCCCACAATGAGTTGCAAAGTGTACACATTCGATGACCCATAAAGCCAGTACATCAGACATTCAAGTCTGATGTGCTGGCGTGGTCCATAAAGAGGAAACAGAATCATATGTACAACCTAACCGTTTCCACATTTGTTTATCACTCTCAGGAGCGTCCTCCTGTAACCTTATGACGTCTTGGATGGTTGGCATTGACTTGTCAGAAGCAGACATATTTATAGTAGATCGTTTAGTCTGACTTAACATTTTAGGCACCATCTCTTGCTGAATTTGCGCGGCTGTCCGCGCTGCACAATCTGCTTGTTCATTACCAACGTCAACTGGGGTCTTACCATTTGTGTGGGCAGCGCATTTAATAACGGAAATCTGCGCGGGCATAAGGAGGGCATGCAGTAAGTCATTAACTAAACCCCGGTGTGATATTTGACCACACATAATCATGTCAGGTTGTTCTGACGAAATGTCACTCAAATCGTCCCTTATTGTGGTAGTTTCCTGAATCAAGGCTAAACAGTCGTGGCCAGGTGCGTCTTCATGGACAGGGGGACCACGAAGAAAACAGGCTGGATTGATAGTGGTACAGTGTTTAAATGTCAGACGTGGATTGTTCAAAAGGTATACCTCATACCTATTATACTGATTAATCTAGGACAAAGGTTCGGCACAACATCGTGGGCCGAAGGGCCTGTTCTGTGCTGTATTTTTCTATGTTCTATGTTCTATTCTGACGAGCTGCGGTAAGATGCTGAGTCTGCAGTTGCCTCAGTTGTGCGATGCCCGAGTGGGAGCTATACACCGTAATATCCTGTTGGAGGGTGAGAGCATGTAACGGCTATGCGATGGCATTGATTGAACGTAAATCCTGTACTAATCGGTACTGGTCTGGTTTGGCTGGTTTAGGCACAGCAAGTATGGGGGTGTTACATTCTGATTGGCAAGGGACCAAAATACCCTGTTGCAACAGCTCTTGAATTAATTTGTCTATAGATGGAGCAGCTTGGGATTTCAGGAGGTATTGCCGAATGGAAGGTAGCTTTACATGATCCTTAATCATTACCTTTATAGGTGTAACATTTGTCTTTCCCACTTGTGATGGGTATTTCGCCCAGACCTGTGGATTGACATATTCCAAAACATCATGTCCCCAGTGATGCTGCAGTCGAGTGTTAATTGTTTCAGGGACCTCAAAATATTTTATGGCAGTGCCGTCCGGCATGACTTGAAGTGCGTACTCTGTTGGATCCGAATGATCCACTGCCCTCCTTACCATTTGCCCCAGATCCCTGGCATGGTACTGGTCGTGGACCTGACGTGTAATATGAGGGCTTACCGAAGCTGACTGTGGCCATAAATGTGGTGGTATTGTAACAAAATCGGCTGTACCTTCTTTTCCCGTGACTGTGGCTGTACCTTTGACTGGCCATTCGGTCCCAATTAATGGCCGGTATTTGTCCTCCAACTCCCTGTTTTGTCCGGTTCTGTCATAGGCCAGGGTTACGTGATGCAGTGAATGTTCAATGTCTAACGTCCACCACTGGGGGTGATAGAAATATAGCACTGTTGTCTCATCCTCCATGATTGGACCGTTACCCCTTCGTCTCCGTACTCTAGCTGTAGCTGGAAGATACACAGTAAATCTCGGGCCAACAAATTACAGTCCAATCCAGTAGTCACTACAAACTGATGATCTGCAGACTTATTCTCGTAGGTGACTGTCACAGGTTCAGAAATAGGATACTCACACACCTGTCCTTGGAACCCGACAATTGCTGCGTGTGGTCGGATAATGGTAGTCGAAGTTCTGATTGCACAGAGGACATGGCTGCTCCAGTGTCGATTACAAATAAGTGATGTTAATCTCCTATCTGCAGAGAGATAATAGGTTCCCTGTCCGATTGGAGAGTCCTTATGACTAAATTAGCTAGTCAATCCTGTGTTGGGAAAGGGTTTGCCTGGGAGAAGTCAGTGTATCTCGTCTGTCCTCCCCTTGGTGGGTACCCCTCCTTTGGGTCGGATAATCTCCTTCTGCTGCCTGTCTTTTAATGGGGCATTCCTGTTGCCAGTGATCTGCACGGCCGCAATTAAAACATGCATTGCTCCCTCTATATCTGCCCCGTCCTCTTCTCCCAGTAGACCAATGGCCCCTCAGAGGGGTCGGCGGTTGTACAGCTGTTGGTGCACACGGTGGGCCATAAAAAGGAGCTGAGGGTCCCTTTGGGTGGGTTTGATATCCTCCCCCTCACTGATCCACCCACCCAAAGTCACAATATTGGGGCTCCTGCTGGTAAACTACCATTTCTGCCGCTTGTTGGGGTCGCAGATCATCCTTTTTCATTACATACTCAGTCTTAACCTTTGTAACTGAGCCTCCTTCCTGGCCTACACCCTCCTTCCAATAAAATCTGACTGCCCTTGCCATCTGGGAAGGGTTCTCCTCTGTCCAATTCATGTTACTACATTTCACAGCAGTAGCCACAGAAGGTGGTAGGCAATGCATTAACATAGCACAATATTGAGGGGAATTCTGACCATTTTGATATAGCAAGTCGCCTGACTGCCCACGGTAGATTTCATTAAAACGCTCCAGAAATTCCTCTGGCTCTTCAATCTTCTTAGGTTTTAGGTCTAAGATAACAGAAAGATTTATGGGCTTTTGAAATGTGCTATTCAACGCATTCAGGATCTGTGTCCTTCTACCGTCGTCTAATGCATGGGCTTGCTGAAGTGCGGCGTGGCTAGCATAATTCAAGTGATTAAGATAATTGCGGTACTCTGCTGGGGTTAAAACCTGCTGGACTAGGGCCCAGAGGTCCCTAGAATCAGCTTGATAAATTGAGATGGTAGTTCTCAAGGAATCCACAAAAGCAGCAGGAGATTTTTTTCTATCTGGGATTGTAGCCATAATAGCCATCATCTCACTGGGTGTCCATGGGAAGTAAACGTCTATCGTGGGTTGGGCCCCTGCAGTCACCGCGTCCGTGTTTGGTATCTTCCTAATCGGCAACTGTCTCCGAATCTCACCAGGGGGCACTCTAGCTATTTCCTCTGGTTCTTCCAAGACTTCGACGTCTCTCCCTGTCACTAGAGGGAGTTCTTTCTCTTCAAAATCATCTGTTGCAGCTCCCTTTGACTCTTGAAATTTGCGGTTTCCCCTTGGTTTGGAGGGATTTAGGTGGTATGCTTAATTTTTTCTGGTTAGGACCAAGCCCTTCTCTCGCTGTCCGAGATCTGGTCCTAGAGCTAACTGGGCTTGCGGAACAGAGCTCCTCTTTCTCTACTGATCGTGAAGATGGTAAATCAGGACCCACACTATCAACCAAAAAGGGCTGGAGTTACTGGCATGATTGGAATCTGGGGAGCAGTGACTGGATATAAATTATTATACTCTGGTGGTTCTGGAATTAGTGCAGACAATGCTACAGGTGCAGTCAAAACTTTTACTGACATTTTTAAATTATTGAATTAATCATTTTCTGTCAATTCAAGGCCAGCCATTGAACTACGTAGCTCACCTTTTGTTTGACCCGAGCCTTTCCTGTCTCTACTTGCGCGTTTTGTTTTTTTTTCTTGGCAAAACGATTGAAAAGGTTCTAACAGTGTTCTTTTACAACTTAAAAATGTTTGAAAATTCAAATTGAATTACTGCAACTTGCAAGCTTAGCTCTGATCTCAACTCAGAACTAAATTTACGATTTGCTTAACACAAACTTGTATAACATTTACAACTTAATTAATTCTTTATCTTAACAATTTTTCTTTTAACAAGTTTTTCTTACATTCTCAAAAATGTTGGCAAAGTCAACTATCATCTCCAGATTTACACTTTTTAAAATGGTGTCAGTGATCTTCTTTAAGTTTCTATTAAATCACAAATAAAATGAGATAACATTATTTCAAGTAAGTAAAACTTAAGATTCTGGCAATTTCAATCAATTGCTTTCGAAAATAATAACTTTTATCATAGAGGTGGAGAAACCCACTGGTTTCCTTTAATTAATTCAAAATGTAACTTTGCTGGAGTTCACTGACACAAAGGAAAGGTATCCGATTACACTACAGGCTGCTGCTGTTATCTCAAGGCCTGAGTGAGAAGCACTGTCTGTCGTCTTTAACTTTGGCTGCTGCTGTTAACCCTTTGAGGGACTTCTGCTTCAACCAATATGCAGCATCCAGCTGTATGGATGTTCTTGTCTTGAAATTTATCCAAGCAATTCCCCACAATCTCAACTAGTCCTCAGAACTGAGTTTTTCGCCACTACAGTCCAAGGGTACAATTTTAGCTTAATCAACTGTAGATTTAAAACACTCGTGGAACTGAACCATCTTCCGATGTCCCATCAGTTAATCAACAACACTCGTAGAACTGAACCATCTCCCGATGTCCCATCAGTTAATCAACAACACTCGTAGAACTGAACCATCTTTCGATGTCCCATCAGTTAATCAACAACACAATTAACCCAAAACTGAACTACCAATTATGACATCCCATCAGTTTAATTTGCTAATCCCAGACTGACCTTTGATTTCGTCGAGACGATCTTTCCGTACCAACCGCGAGTGACCAGACTAATCAGACGATAAGAAGAGGGGAAAAATCAATGCGCGGTCATTTTCCAGCTGTACATTGTGGGCCCTTTTCCCCCATCCTCCTGTTCATAATCAGTCTAATTCTGATTTCGCAGTTGGTCAGAACCGTCTTGAGAAATCCCGGGTTTTCGGCACCAAATGACAAATCCCAAGTTTCTTTACCCGTCAGTCTGGCCTCAATAAAAGTCGAGATGGATTTGCAGGTACAGCATTAGTTATTTTATTTAGCTTGCAAGCTTTCCTCAATTCTCAGTAGCACAAAGCACATCCTGCTTCGTACACTTCTGGAATTAAGTGAGTCTGTAGAACAAAGGAGTCTCTACTGATACATTCAAATGGCATCAAGTTTCACATACACGATTCCCATAGGTCATCCTATACCCCTCCTGACCTGTTGATATATTCTGATTGGCTCACTTCCAATCCCTTCCTCTGGCCCCTATTACCCAGCATCCTTTTCTCCTCCTTTGGTGGACACACCTCCTCCTTGCTTTGCCATGCGGTCTGAAATCCTTTGTCTGTGAACTCACCAGAATGAGACTGGCCTATCTCTACATTACAGTAACTAATATCTCTAAAGTAACTATTTTATATCACATTCGTCACATCCAGGTAAGTGAGTAATTCATTGTCTGACCAGCATTGGACACATACGCCGGGATTCTCCGAGACTCCGTGCCGCAATCGTGCCCGGCGCAGAGGCGGAGAATGGGGGGCGGGATTCTGCGGGAATCGGCGGTGTTGGACCCGCGACACCTTCCCGTGATTCTCTGGCGACTTGAGAATCGCTGGCAGTTGCACATGCGCGGTCGATGCGGCGACGGTCGGGGGCCGTTGAAAGCGGCCCCCGTGGCGATTCTCCATGGACAACTGGCCGAGTTCGCGCCGGCATGGTTCACGTATGGTTCCACCCGGTGGGAACTCAGAGTCGCGGCTGCGGTGGCCGTCCTGGTGGGGGATCCAACACCGGGGGGGCCCTCCACAACGGCCAGACCTGCGATCGGGAGCCAATGGTTAGCGGGCGCATGCGATCTGGTGGGAAGAGCCTACCTCTTTGGCGCCGGCACGCTGTGTGGGTCCGCCATGTCGCGCGAAGCCGATGCCGCAGGCAGGGCCCCCTATCGGCAGCCGGAGCTGCGTGGACTACTCCGGGGCCCTGCTGGCTCCCTTCAAAATGGAGAATCACTCCAGACTTTCTACAGTCCGTTTTCTCGCGGGAGTGGGGACGTAGCCCCGTTATTGGATTCTGGTCATGATCGAAAGTTTGGGGCCTACCGTAATATTTTAAAAATGTGTTTCTTTGTTGTGAGTGTTGCTGGTAAGGCCAGCATTTGTTGTCCATCCTAGATTGCCTTCGAGAGGTTGGTGGTGAGCCACCTTCTTGAACTGCTGTGTTGCCGGTACACCCAACGCGCTGTTAGGGAGGGAGTTCCAGAATTTTGACCCAGCAACAGTGAAGGAATTGCAATTATAGGTGCAAATCAGGATGTTATGCTGCTCAGACCGGAACTTGCAGTCAGTGGTGTTGTTCCCATACACCTCTGTCTTGTTTGCTGTAGGTTTGGAAGGTGCTGTCAAAAGAGCTTTGGCAAGTTGCTGGAGTTCATCTAGTAGATGACGCACATTGATTTTTTAAATATATGTAGATGTCTATCGATCGACCAGCTTATGAGGAAACGGAGGATGCAATTCCCACAATTGTCCACCCATTAAGCTAAATGAACAGAAAATGAAAACACACCAGCTAACTCAGAGGGCACAGTGCAGGTTCTTGGTCAGGTTGACCATCCTGCTTTTAGTTTTGGTCTCCGAAATGCAAGTAAGATGTATTTGTTTTGAAAGAAGAGTAGATCCGTCAGACCATGTGATACCACAGGGCAGCACGGTAGCATTGTGGATAGCACAATTGCTTCTCAGCTGCAAGGTCCCAGGTTCGATTCCCGGCTTGGGTCACTGTCTGTGCGGAGTCTGCACGTTCTCCCCGTGTGTGCGTGGGTTTCCTCCGGGTGCTCCGGTTTCCTCCCACAGTCCAAAGATGTGCAGGTTAGGTGGATTGGCCAAGCTAAATTGCCCTTAGTGTCCAAAAATTGCCCTTAGTGTTGGGTGGGGTTACTGGGTTATGGGGATAGGATGGAAGTGTGGACCTTGGGTAGGGTCCTCTTTCCAGGAGCCGGTGCAAACTCGATGTGCCGAATGGCCTCCTTCTGCACTGTAAATTCTATGATATAATAACAGCATGCACAAACTTGTCTACATTCCCTTGATTGTAGAAGGTTGAGTGTAGAATTAATTGAACTGCTTAAAATGATAATGGGATTCAACAGGATAGATACAGAGAAACCACTTCATTTTGTGGGGGCACACAAGATCTTCGGAGTGGGTAGCCTACCTCTGAGTCAGAAGTTCTGGGTTCAAATCTCACCCCAGGACTCAATGGCCAAGGAAGGTCTGTTCATAACACTGCCAAACAGGTTGAGTGTGTCAACTTGAAAATCCTTCCAAACATGCCAATGGCTGGTGGTAAGAGTAGGAGGGACACCTAGTCAGTCACCCTTGTTGTGAAGTGACGCCCCTCAAGCTATAAGGCCCTAGGACAGACTGGTGATCTATCCAGGAATTACTAGCTGTGTTACAGACTAATGTCTGCTTTAGTGCAGCACTAGATGTGGGAAGAGAATGGCAAAACAAAACCTTAGAAGGAGAGCTTGTGGAAGTGAAATCAGGAAACACCTTTTCATGCAAAGGATTCTCTGCCAGAAAAGGCTGTGGACACTGGGTCACCTTTAATTTTCAAGGGTGGGATTGACAGACTTTTTTCTTTCTTTACTGTGGGGCATACTGACAAGGCCAACATTTGCTGCCCATCCCTAATTGTCCTTGGACTGAGTGGCTCATTACACCATTTCAGAGTATTATGATCCCAAACCACAGCCCAACAGTGGTGAGGATACTGGACAGAAACCCCAATATTTTATTTTAATTTTGAAAGACTGTGAGGAAAGTGTACCTCGTTCCAGGAGTGGTTACACAATGATAAGGGATATTACTAACGCTATGTTAAAATATCTTTAATATCACACCAGAAAATAACTAACAATTATCCCTTAACAATACTTCTCAATGTAGCGAATACAATCCCGTTAACTGCTATCTTCATTCCCACTTAAACAATAAGAAAAGAAAACCACCTTAGCTCTCAATCCACTGCTAAATACCTCTGGCACTCGGGAATAATTGCTTTGCAGAAGATTTATTTGAAGAGACTTTTTGACAATGCTTTAAATAAAAGATCTGACTCCTGTCAGACCCATCCAGAAACTCTGGCTTTAGTTCTTCCGAAGCTTTCTCAGGATGGTTTGTTCACCCGTCCGACCACTCTTCTTCTCCTGTCTGCAGACATATTTTTTAGCTAAACTGTGGAGAGTAAACTGCTTGACTTGTGGTCACAGCTTCAGCTAGATCTTCACTGACCCACTTTCGCCACAAAAGGCCTGATAACTTCATTCCACCCAGTAATGACATCGTCTTACCAAGCTGCAATCTAATTAACTCCACAGGGAATCCCCTTCATCTAAACAAAATGGCATTAGCCCAATATTTTATGATGGTTTAATTGCACCCCTGGCTCCCAAAAGCTTTGTTCTCTTTCAAACTAGGGTTTGTTTTAAAACTTGATTGCAGCACTTACACGTACACACTAACCCAGACTTTTAACCCTGACTGCGCCAAATACCTATAGCACAATACACCTTAAATTCCTACATTCATCACAAGAGTCAATCACATTGCTGTGGGTTTGGAGCCACACGTCAACCACACAGAGTTTCCTTCCCGAAGAGACATTGGTGAACCAGGTGAGTTTTAACAACAATCTATTTTAGCTACCGTGGTAATTATTAGTGAGGCTAGTTTTATATTCCAGATTACTAACTAAATTTTAGTTCCACCAGCTGTTAGGATTCAAACCCATGTTCCCAGAGCATTAGCCTAGAACACTAACCCAGACACATTCCACAGCACTACCCATTGGTCAGGGTAACAAGGCATGTAGACCAATGGTGAGTAAACTGAGTTGAGGTACAGATCAGCCATGCTTGAAAGAATGACAAACTTGGCCTTGAGGGCTGAATGGCCCATGTCTGTTCCTACACTCCTGCGATCTATGAATATTCAATGACTAAGATTTTGCACAATGAGCATACATTCCAAAAATCTGTCCCAAATATTTTAATATGATCCTACAAACTTGATTATGTAGGCGCAACAGTAGACAACAACATGTTGAACAGTGATTGCATGCTTGATCTGTCATAGTTATTGCCAGAGTCTTTTGAATCATGATCCACAACTGACCACACTGTGTCAGCGCAAAGAACAGCACAATGGACATCACTGCCTACATTGTGTGTCTTACGTGGCACATAATTTCTTCAAGGTCACAATATTTGAAAGCCATCAAGTCAGCTGATTGACAAATCAATGATCATTGTGAGATCAAGTGAAAAACAGAGCACTTCTAGAGTGGATTATGAGAGATTAGAGTGGGGAATCTTAAACTGATGAGCCATTAAGAATGGCATGATTTACTCTACTCGTGTTTAGCCTCCCAAAAAATATTTTGTAAAGAACAAATTAGCTTATGATAATTATTATTGCTGCAAGCATAGCCAGCTCCCGTTCAGTCACTACATGAAACATATTTTCCTCATAAAAATTCTATTGATAAAAGAACACAGATCTTCAGTTGTTTGAATCCTGGAGTATTAAAGCACTTCTGCATATATTGCTCGATAATAATTTCATGATAACACTATACAGTCTATTCAAAGTTAGTAAAGAAACGGCCTGTGCCTTCATTTTATCACCTTCCTTTTTTCCATTATCAACAATGATGACTGCATGGTTTTCAAAGCTATAAAATAGAAATGAGAAGATGCTATTTTACTAGCTTCAAAAGACTTGCAGGAGACAATTTTCTACAATAAAAGGAAGCATTAAATGAGATTCTATGGTTTCCACTGAGGACTATAGTTCAACAAATAATGAAAAAAAAAATTGAGATACATATCTAGCTATCTGTATGCTGAGGCCTACAGAATCTACAACACATTTCTTTCTTTAACATAAAATGAGAGGTCATAATCTTAGAATAATAGACAGCAAATTTCAAACCGATTTGAGGAAAAGCTACTAAAAGACCACCTAACCTGCACACAAAGGGGCAATTTAGGATGGCCAATCCACCTAGCCTGCACATCTTTGGACTGTGGGAGGAAACCAAAGCACCCGGAGGAAACCCACGCAGACATGAGGAGAAGGTGCAAACTTTTGAACTTATGAACTTATGAATGTCTTTGTAAGGGTCTAAAATCATGTTTTGTTGAAATATGCAATGGTCTGGCACGCTGAAGTTTGCCTTGTGCTCGTTGTACTGACTATTTAAGCCTGTTTTATAAACTGTGTCCTAACATAGTTGCATCCTCTGCTCTTAGATACTGAACAGGAACATGCTGCTGTCATCAAACTTCAGAAATTGGAAAACAGTATGGTGTAAACTCTGCCTTCGGTTGTTTAAATGATATAGCCCACTGGCCACAGTGTTGCTTTTGAAGCAGAAAGAGTTGTGGGTTCAATTCTCACTCCGGAAGATTGAGTATAATAATCAAAGCAAATTACTGCAGATGCTGGAAATCTGAAATAAAAACAGAAAATGCTGGATTAACTCAACAGGTCTGGCAGAATCTGTGGAGAGAAAAATAGAGTTAACATTTCGAGTCTGGGTGGTGCAGTGGTTAGCACTGCTGCCTATGGTGCTGAGGACTGGGGTTCGATCCTGGCCCTGGGTCGCTGTCCGTGTGGAATTTGCACATTCTTCCTGTGCCTGCGTGGGTTTCACCCCCACAACACAAAGATGTTGAGGTTAGGTGGATTGGCCACGCTAAATTGCCCCTTAATTGGAAAAAAATAATTGGGTACTCTAAATTTATATTAAAAAAACATTTTTAGTCCATATGACCCTTCAACAGAACTGAAAAGGGATAGAAATGTGATGAATAATATACTGGGGCTGCAGTGGGTGCGGAGGGGGCAGAATGGAAAGTCAGTGATGTGTTGGACGTAATGATATATTGGCAAAGGCGTCATGGGCATGAGACAAAGGGGCTGTTAATGGTGCCACGAGGGACTGAAGGGTGTTAATAGTGGCCAAGGTGGGATAGCAGAATGTGTTAATACGAAAATAGAGGTCATTGTTAAGTGGGGGCAAAACTGAACAACAAGGTGCAGTGGCCATGTGGAGGAGGGGAGGGTTGGGTAGTGTTGGGACAAGCTAGTGAAACTGAATTTTTGAAATAAAAAAGGAAGAGTCAATTTGAAGGGGTAAGTTGACAGAGTATAATGTGCAGGCTGTGACGTCAGTCCATTACTGAGGCAGTCTGGTGTTGTTGGAACTGTGCTTTCTTTCACATGTGACATTACACCAAGGCTGTGTTAGCCCTCTCAGAATGTAAATCACCCAGGACACTAATTTGAAGAAGTGCAGGCAAGCTATGCTTGCTGTCATGCTCAATATTCATCCCTCAACCAACATGATGAAAAGACAGATTATCTTGTCATTATTGTCTTGCTCATGTAGGAGTTTGTTGTGCAGAGATTTGCTGCCACATTTCCTACATTACAACAGTTACTACACTCCCAAAATACTTAATTGGCGATAAAAAGCTTTGGGACATCCTAACTTTTTGAAAGGTGCTATTTAAATGCAAGTTTTTCTTTCAGTCTTCTCCGTCCACTATTCCAAATATGAAAATGTTCTTGTGCTAAATCATCGAAGGAAGATGAGCGTCAATTAGATTCTGAGAAAGATGTAAGAGCGCTGAACCTTTTGTGAAAAATGCTAATAGTTTAATTTAAAATGCATCCCTTGTTGGACAATTTCCCACTTTGGTTTTAAATGTTATGCAGGCATTTAGTTTTCTCAGCTAGTACAGTGGTTAATGCATTTGTGTGCATATTTTAACAGTTATTGACCCATCTATTTTCAGTGACTGTACAGAAGAATTTTATGCAAAGTTGTACCGCCCACTGCATTTTTTGAAAGATTTGAACTCTTCGTGTACCTAGATTACAAAGCAATCTTTTTGCTGCACATGTTCATGGGTAGGATTTACTGGGAGTCATGTGGATCATGCCCGTAGGCTGGAAAGCTGGTGCGTGCCCTGCATTGTATCTTTTGGGGTGGACAGATTTAAATACCAGTCAGACACTTAACTATTCAGTGGCAAGTCTTTCTGAGGACCTGGGGGGGGGGGGATGTACTGTCCATTGAGAGGGTGTGTGGGCAGAGTGGGGTTTGCAGTAATAGCAAGAGGGTGGCTCTCATCAGGCTCTCCAATCTGATGCCAAACCCCTCAATCAGGCACTGAGTACCTTTGAATTAGGGATCGCTCCTGGGAGCCCACAAGCAAATGCGACAGAACTAGCTTGTTGTACCCCCACATGGCATGTGCCCCATCCACTGCTGGGTTAATACGAGCATCTGAGGCCCTTCAAGGCCAGTGATTGACTATTTAAGGGCCTGAACTCTCAGTGGAGTGGGAAAGCCAACCACAGGCCTTTCTTCTGCATTTTAATCGGGATGGAGGTTGGAAGCAGTGGAGTACCCATCCAACATCTCGCCTGAATAAATTACACTCCCGTCACCAAACTTGCATTGAGGGAGTGCATTAAAACCCACCCTTACCTTTGGCAAGATTGCTTAGTGATAAATCTAAATACCTCTTATTTGCCGTATTTGCAATCGCTCGTTATAACCGCCAGTTAACACACCTTGACTTTCCAGTAATACAGTGCACTAAGCAGTATGCACTTACATTTAGCTCACTCAAACTGCCATTCAGTACTTTCAGACTGAGTATGAAATGATCGCTGAAAAAAAATGCTCAGTGTCCTCTAGTGGGGATTTCAACAATTAAAGTTTTATGGCAAAGCACTCACTCCTGCCAACGTAGAATGCCGCATTCTCTGCTCCTTACAGACAGTAATTCTGAAACGAGTTCTGGTCTTCGGAATATCATCAATACCCTGCCTTAAATCCTAGAGTTATTCCTTATTGTGAGCAGGTAATGTCTTGCCTGCTATTGATACATTATACCATGCTTTTGGAGAGGTGGGATGGGATACTGTGTGAATCAATGCATGGGTTGGGTGGCGAACCTGTTTTACTGGAGGCAAAAATCAGCTGACCCACTAAAAAAAGCATGAGGGATTGATTGTACTGTAATTTTTAAAAAATGATTTTTTTTTCGATCGCTTGCATCATTGAAAGTCAGCATTGCCATGGTAACATACCTACACTTAGCTGACATGTTCCCCTGTGACATCAGTAGATGTAGTTTCTCATTTGTCTTTTGTGGTTAATTTCCTTCAACAAAATATTTGGAAGACTGAAGCCATTGTCTTCAGGCCTTGTTCCCAGGTCACTGAATCCACCCCTTTACCCAGTCACTGTTTGAAACTGAACCAGAAGATTTGCAAACTCAGTGTCCCATACAAGAATTGAGCTAAGCTTTCGATCCTATATCCTCTTCATCACCTGGGCTGCCTATTTATAACTCTGCAACATCAGCTGACATCACCTCTGCCTCAACTTACCTGCCGCTGTAACACTCATCCATACCTTTCTCAACTTTCCCTCTTATCTCCCTTCATGCCCTCACGAGCTCATCCTGTCTGTGAGATCTACTTCCTGCTCTCTCAACCCTTTTCCTACTAAGTGGCCGAACTAACCAACTTCCATTCCTGGCTCACAACATGTTCGCTCTTAGGGTTAGCGAATCTTTCTCTGGTCCTGTCCATCGCTCCTTCAAATCTGGTGCCAACACCCCCCTCCTCAAAAAAGAGCCCTCCTCCATCCTTGCAGGCTACTAGCCCCAACCCCAGCCTTCCTTTGCTCACCAAAACCCTGGATCATATTGTCACCTCCCAAATTGATAATCACTTTTACCAGAGCTCCATGTTTGAATCTCTCCAATCAGCTCTTTTCAAAGTCACAAATGACATCTTATTTAACTGCAACAAAGATTTACTATCCCTTCTTGTCCTGTTTACAGTTGTTGACTCAGTTGGTTATATTATCCTTGTCCAACATGTCTCCCCATTGTTATCCAGCTGGGTGGGATTGATCTCAACTTATTTCATTCTTATCCATCAAATTATAGCTAGAGAATCGCCATCGAGGACTCTTTCCACATGCTTACCTCCGTTGCGTCTTAAGGATCTATTCCTGTACCTTTCCTATTTCTCACCTACATGCTTCCGCTCAGCAACATCATCTGAAAACACTTTGATTTCTGCATGTAAAAGCAAAAGACTGTGGATGCTGGAAATCTGAAATAAAAACAGGAAATGCTGGATGAACTCAGCAGGTTCCGGCAGCATCTAATAATAATAATCACTTATTGTCACAAGTAGGCTTCAGTGAAGTTACTGTGAAAAGCCCCTAGTCGTCACATTCCGGTGCCTGTTCGGGGGGGCCGGTACGGGAATTGAACCCGCACTGCTGGCATTATTCTACATTACAAGCCAGCTATTTAGCTCACTGTGCTAAACCAGCCCCAGGTTTAGCACAGGAGAGAAAGAGAGTTAATGTTTTGGATCTAAATGATCCTTCTACAGAAGCGAAGAAAGGTAGAAATGTACAGAATTATATAGTTGAAAGGGGGTGGAGGAGGTGGGCCAGAATATAAGACCAGGAATATGTTGCGGCAAAGGAGATACGGGCAGATTTGTGCTGGAGAAAAGACAATGGGGAATGTGTAATGGTGCCAATAAGGAATGGAGAGTTATAACCGTGTCAAAAGATGAGATAGCAGAATGGGAGCAACTGGACATCCAGGGCCAAGTGGCCAAGTGGAGGAGAGGGTTGGTGCAGGCCAGGGAGCCGACAAACAACGGACAACAAAATACAAAAGGTTGGGTTGGGGGTGGGGGGGGGGGGGGGGGGGGGGGTGGGGCACGGTGGTGGTGGTTAGGATGGTGGAGGAAGTTTACAGTCTAAAGATGTTGAACTTACTGTTGAATCCAGAAGGCTGTAACATGCCTAATCAGAAGATGAGGTGTTGTTCTTCCAGTTTGCACTCAAGCACTGCAACAGGCCAAGGATGGAAATGCGGACATAAGAGCAAGGTGCTGAGTTCAAATGGCAAGCGACCAGATGATTGGGGTCATGCTTGTGGATGGAGTGAAGAGTTTTCACAAAGCGGTCACCCGATCTGCGTTTAGTCACCAGAGGAGACCCCATTGGGAGCAGCAGACGCAGTAGACAGAGTTGAAGGAGGTGCTGGTGAAATGCTGCTTCACCTGAAAGGAATATTTGGGTCCTTGAATAATGAGGGGGGGAAGAGATAAAGGGAGAGGTGCTGCACCTTCTGCGATTGCAGGGGAAGGTGCCATGGGAGGAGATGAAGGACTCAGGGCAATGCAGGAGTGGACCAGGTTGGCACGAAGGGAGTGGCACCTGTGGAATGCTGATGGGGTGCTGGAGGGAAGGGGGGGGGGCGGCAGAGAGGTAAGGGAAAGATGTGTTTAGTGGTGGCATCATACTGGAGTTGGCGGAGGATGATCCTACAGCACCTCGTACAACATCAATTTCCTCCCACTAAATGTTGGGAAGACTGAAGCCATTGTTATTGGCCCATGCTCCAAACACCAGTCCCTTCTGGTTTCATCCCTCTTCCTTGTGACAGTCTGCGATTAGGCCAGTGTGGTCACACCCTAGGTGTAAGATTTGACCCTGAGAAGAGCTTCCAATCTCATTCTCTAAACATCGCCTGACTTTGCCCCTGACACAGCTCATATATTTCTGCAATTCTCATCTGTGCCTTCGATACTTCTAGACTCGACAATTCCAATCCACCCCTGGCTACCATATTCTACCCTCGGTAAACTTGAGGTCGTCCAAAGCTCAGCTGCCTATGTCTTACTCATCGTATCAGCCTGTTCCTGCCCCACTGAACTAATTTCTTCCTATCTTGATTCCATTCTCACTCCTCTTGTCCGGTTTCTTCCTATCTATGTTCGCAATTCCTCTGATGCCCTATGTCACATCAACAATTTTCAATTTTGTGTCCCTAACCACCTCCTCTTCACTATGGATGTCCAATCTCTCTACATTGTCTAGCACTTTTGTACTCATTGACCTACATAGGCTCCCAGTCAAGCAAAAGGCTGACGTTGAAATTTTCATCACTGTTTTCAAATCCCTCCATGGTCTTACCCCTCCTTACTCCTCTGTGTCATCTCCTCCAGTCCCACAGCTTTCCAAGATATCTGTGCTCCTCTAACATTGGCCTCTTGTGCTTTTCCAATTATAGTTGCTCCACCATTTGGTGGCCGTGCCTTTAGCCGTTGAGGCCCCAAGCTCTGGAATTCCAACCCTGTAGTTCTTCACCTCTCAATCTCCCTTTCCGTCTACAAAATTATGAGGGGCATGGACAGTCAGAGGCTTTTCCACAGGGTAGAGGGGTCAATTACTAGGGGGCATAGGTTTAAGGTGGGAGGGGCAATGTTTAGAGTAGATGTACGAGGCAAGTTTTTTACACAGAGGGTAGTGGGTGCCTGAAACTCGCTACCGGAGGAGGTGGTGGAAGCAGGGACGACAGTGACATTTAAGGGGCATCTTGACAAATATATGAATAGGATGGGAATAGAGGGATACGGACCCAGGAAGTGTAGAAGATTGTAGTTTAGTCGGGCAGCATTGTCGGCACGGGCTTGGAGGGCCGAAGGGCCTGTTCCTGTGCTGTACATTTCTTTGTTCTCTGTTCTTTAAGATGGTCCTCTTGAACCAAGATTGTGGTCATCTGTGATCAACGTTAAGCAGCCTCAAGAGTCAAGCATGCCAGCTTCCAACAATATCTTCACCAAAATCTCCAAAGCATTTATTTGAATGGAATGGAGGTAATCTGGAAAGAGCTGAAGAAACCATTGGCTACAAGACAGGAAACATCAAGACTGCTTTGAGGAGAACGACCACACCATCCAACACCTCATCGACAAGAAGAGGAAAGATCTTCGCGCCTGGGAATACAACATCAGCAGCAAGGCAAAGAGGGGAACTCATTAATCAGCAAAAGTGGAGGTACAAAGACAAACTAGGGAAACCAAGATCCAATGGTGGACTGAGAAAGCTAAGGAGCTGCAACTCCTTGCTGACAAGCACAACACCCAGGGCTTCTTCAGTGCCACCAAGGCAAGTTCTGGATCCAACACCCGAGGCCTCAAACCAGGGCAGAGTAAGGACGGAATCCTTTAGTGAGACAGAAAAATATCAGCCTTCGATGGAGCGGACACTTCAAAGAACTCCAAAACTGTGAGACAATCATAGGTGAGGATGCGTTCGAGGTGATCCCCCAACTCCCCATCAAATATGCTCTTGGACTCATTAAATACTTGAAGAATGGAAAAGCTGCAGGAGTGGATGGGATTTTCAAACTCGGAGGAGAAGAGCTCCTGTCATCTCCATCAGTTGCTCCTGAAAATCTTGTACAGAAAATAAATCGCTACCAATCTCAGGCAGGGGTGCCATCATTGCCACCATGTTCAAGAAAGGAGACAAAGCAGACGGTGGCAACTACTGAGGATTGTCCCTACTCTCCACCGCCGGGAGGATCATCGCCCGAATCCTCGCTCGCTGCCCTCTACCAGACTCTGAAGAAATCCTTCAAGAAAGCCAGTGTGGCTACTGACCAAACCATGAAACAATTGGCACGATTTTCACTGCCTGACAATTTCAAGTGAAATGTCAGGAGCAACACCAACCATTCTACATGGCCTTCATCGATCTGACCAATGCTTGTGACTCAGTCAATCGGGAAGTGCTATGAAAGACCCTTTCAAAGGTTGGCTGTGCAGAGAAATTTATCAACATCTTCCGAATCCTCCATGACAAGATGTCAGTGACAGCCCTCACCAATGGAAATAGGACAGAGACCTTCGAGGACAAGACTGGAGTCCAGCAGGGATATGTCATCGCCTCCACACTCTTCTCCACCTTCATCGCCACCATCCTTCACCTTGTCAAGAACAAGCTTCCCAGTGGCATGGACATCATCTACAGGATGGACGGAAAACTTTTCAACTTCAACCAATTGAAATCCAAGAAGAAAACAACACTGACATTGTTCGTGAAACTTCAGAATGCCAATGACAAGGCCATCTCCGCCACCTGCGTATTTTCAGAAGCATACTGAAGAATCGGTCTCAGCCTCAACCTCAAGAAGACTCAAATTCTTTACGAATCCGCCCCAGGGCAAGATCCAATCTCTCCCTCTGTCAACGTCAACGGAGAAACCCAACTAAACATTGAACATTTCTCCTACCTGGGGAGACACCTCTCATCTCAGGCTGACATTGATGTGGAGATCCAACATCGTATCCAACTCCCAACTCCCTTGAAGGATGAGAGTCTCTGACAACCGAAACATCCGTGCTGACACCAGAATCCTCATGTAAAAGGCGGTGCTCCTCCCAACTCTTCTGTACGGCACAGAAACTTGAACTATGTACAGATGCCACCTCAAAGTCCTGGTCAGGTACCATCCATGCTGTCTGACATGGATCAGCCTCCGTGAAGAAGCCAAGGGAATCAGTATTGAGGCCATGATCATCAGAAACACATGCTGGCCACATGCTTAGTATTTCAGAGTCTTGACTGCCAAATCTTCTTCGTCCAGCTCACTTGAGTAAGCACTTGAAAGTCACCATTGAAGGCTTACCTCAAGAAATGCAAAATAAACGTCAAGCCTGGGAGTCGCTTGCTTAGAAGTGACCTATTTGGAAGAACCACCTGATGGAAGGTACACACTTCTTCTAGAAAACGCGATGCCCAGAGCAGGGCCAGAAAAGGAGTCTGAGAAAGGAATACCAGCGATCTCGAGTCCAAGGTCCAATCCAACCTCCCGGAAACACCTGCCAAGTGTGCAGTCGGAAATGTGGTTCTGGGATCGGACTCATCAGCCATGCAAGGCCTCACAGAACCATGAACAGAAACACAGAGTTTCTTAGGTGGACAATCATACTCGTTAACAGTGATCACCGAAGAGATAGGAGGGCCCCCGAGGTTCAGTGTGATACTTTATTTATCGTGCTCCTGTGAGATGCCTGAGAATTATTTTTTACATTAAAGGTGTTATATGAATGCAAGTTGTTATTGTTAAGATTCTCATCCTGGTTTGCAAATTCCATGATGCCCTGGCCCTCCCTATCCCCTCCAGCATCACAATCCTCTAAGATACCTGCCCTCCTCTAACTCAGATCTCCCTGATTTTACTCACTCATAGAAACACACATAGAAAATAGGAGCAGAAGGAGGCCATTCGGCTCTTCGAGCCTGCTCTGCCATTAATTATGATCATGGCTGATTAGCACATTCAGTACCCTGAACCCATAATTCCATACCCTGATCCCACTTCACCAAGAGCGGCCGGACTTTCAGTTGCCTTGGCCCTAATCTCTGGAATTCCACCCCTAAATCTTTCTACATCTCTTCTCTCTTTACAAGACAATCCTCAAAACCTACTTCTTTGACGAAGATTTTGACCCTTTGTGTTGCTCAGTGTCCCACTTTGTTTTATAACACTCCTGTAAAGCACATTGCAAAATGATGTGACATTAACGGCATTATACAAATACAAGTTATTATTGTTGTAGTTCTGCCGACAGTAAAACACTGTCTCAATGCCCAGCCACAGCACACAGATTTCATAGTCTCGTCCTAGTGTACATTGGGGCCCTGTATTCACTCCATTTCTGCAAACCCCCAGCCACACCCCTCCCCACCCACCCTCGCCCCACAGAATGCAAAGGCAGAAGCCACAAAAACTGTTCAATACTTTGAGCTTTTAAAAATAAATTGACAAACTGTCTTTTTTGCTCAGCTTCGTCTTTTTGCTTTGCCTTCACCTTTCTGCATTTTTGTTTGCTCGATTGATAGTGTCGCTTCATGTTGTTCAAGAAACTGACCGTGATTTTAGGCAGCTAATAAAGTGTCTGAAAGAGCAGGCATTTGCACAGTCAATCCCATATTTTTTTTGCAGGTTCTTGCTCTGTAAAAATGGGATTCATCTTCTAACTATAAAGCTGTGATTCTGATCATGGATTTCAAACTACACTCATTATACTCTACCACGCCCATTCCCCCCCCGCTCACAATCTCCCTCCTCGCAGCCCTTCACAAACCCTCCCTTCCTGTAACCCCCTCACAAACTCTCTTTCCTTGCAACACCCTCGCAAACTCTCTCTCCTCGCAATCCCCTCACAAAAATCTCCCTCCCTGCAACCCCGACACACTCACCCTACCTGCAACCTAAACCCCTCACAAGCTCACCTTACCCCACACCCTCTTACTCTCTCCCCACCCTCATCACTCACAGTCTTCCCCCACTCCTCATCCTCTCGCAGTCTTCCATTCTCACCTTGCTCATCTGGGGTTTTCGAGGCAGCCTGCCTCCTTTACGCTATGTCCTCGTTGTGGCCACTGAACCTCTCCCTCACCTTGGGTTGTTGCATTCCTGCTGTTGGCCTGGGGGCGGAGGTTTGCTCTGCTGGCGATGCAGAATTTGACTTCCCCATGGTCTCCCTTGCCTCATGCTCTTGCGCACACATGTCTGTTGCCAACCATTATGGGCAGGACGGTAGTACAGTGGTTAGCACAGTTGCTTCACAGCTCCAGGGTCCCAGGTTTGATTCCTAGCTTGGGTCACTGTCTGTGAGGAGTCTGCACATTCTCCCCGTGTCTGTGTGGGTTTCCTCCACACAGTCCAAAGATGTGCAGGTTAGGTGGATTTGCCATGATAAATTGTCCTTGGTGGCCAAAAGGTTTTGGTGGGGTTACAGGGATGGGGTGGACGTAAGTGGCGTGCTCTTTCCAAGAACCGGTGCAGACCTGATGGGCCTAATGGTCTCCTTCTGCACTGTAAATTCTATGATTACTTACCTTTCTGCTCTTTGGTTCTCATCCAATCAGAGTCCGATTGCGCTCTGCATTTGTTGCTGAGAGGCAACCTCCAAAATGGGACCAGTATCCTTGCAGGGAGACTTGCTAGTGCTGTTAAGGAGGGTATAAACTAACTTAGAATGGGGGTGAAATCCTGAGAGAAGTTTCAGAAGGGGGAGGTTCACAGCCAAAATTAGAAGAGGTGTCAAATTCGTTAGGAAGGCATAGAAGTTATCGACCAGTTAAGTCACAAGGGAGTTTGTCAAGATTGGATGGTATTTATTTTAATGCAAGGAGTCTGATGAGCAAGGCTGATGAATTGAGATCGCAAATTAAAACATGGGGATGTGGTATAATTGCTGTCACTGAGACATGATTCAGAGAGGGGCAGGATTGGCAGCTCACCATTCCAGGATATAAAATCTTCAGACAAGACAGGGAAGGAGGTAAAAGAGGAAGGGGTGTCACAGTTTTGATCAGGGAATCAATTGCAGCATTAAGGAGGGAGGACATCTTAGAAGGTTCTTCAAATGAAGCCGTAGTATGACTTAAAAAACAAAATGGAACACTCACATTGCTCGGAGTGTTCGATAGGCCCCTTAACAGTCCGAGAGAAGTAGAGGAGCAGATATGAAGTCAAATTTCAGGGAAGTGTAAAAGAATAGGAGAGTGATAGTGGGGGATTTAACTTCCCCAACAATAACTGGGTAGTCATAATGTGAAAGGCTCAGAGGGAGAGATTTCTTAAAATGTGTCCAGGGGAAGTTTCTAAGCCAGCATATGGAAGATCCGACAAGAGGGGGGGCAGTCCAGGACTTCATTTTAAGTAACAGAGCTGGGCAGGTGGTGGAGGTATAAATTGGGGGAGCATCTTGCTGATGGTGTTCATAACTCTGCTGGATTCAAGATTGTTATAGAAAAGGACAAGGGTGGGCCTGAAATCAATGTTCGAACCTGGAGGAAGGCCAATCTCAATAAGATCAGATGTGATTTGGTCAGAGTGGACTGCAAGCAGACACGTTTAGGTAAATTTCCAGCAGAAAAGCGGGACGCAACAAGAAGGAAATAGGGAGAGTACAGGGCCAACATGTTCCACTAAAGAAAAAGGGTGGGATCAACAAATCCAGTGAACCCTAGATATCGAGGGTGATACAGCATTGGATCAGGTGAAAAAGGGAGGCTTATGGCAGATATTGAGGGCTCAAAACAGCAGAAGCCCTGGAGGCGCATAGAATGTGCAAGAGGGAACTTAAGAAGAAGTTAGGATTACAAGAAAGGGACATGAAAGGATACTACCAGGTAAAATGAAGGAAATTCCTAAGTTGTTTTACAAATATATTAAGGGTGAAAGGATAACGAGGGAAAGAATAGATCCCATTGAGGAGCACATTGGTAATTTGTGTGTGGAGCTGGAGGACCTGGGTATGGTTCTAAATGAATACTTTGTGTCAGTGTTCACTGGTCAAAGGGACAATGTGGGTATAGAAATCAGGGAGAAGGACTGTGATGAAATGCAATAAATTAACATAGACAGGGAAGAGGTTCTGAGTTGTCAGGCAGGCTTAAAAGTAGATAAATCCCCAGAGCCAGATGAATTAGATCCCGTGGTGTGTTTCATTGTAAATCTGCCCCTACGCTTATGGCTACATCCACTCCCTATCTGTAACCTCCTCCAGCTCCACAACCCTCTGAGAACACTATCAGTAGAATTCTCCGTTCCTGAGACTAAGTGTTGACGCCGGGCCAGGATTTACGGAGTTCTACGACAGCAAAACTGGTGCCACACCTGGACCAATACAACCAATATTGCCTGACCTGCGGCAGAGCAGAGGGCCCTGGACGTGGTTGGCCCTGCCCGAGGTGTGGGCAGTCACCGGGGTGGAGATCGCCGTCAGGAGAGGAGGTGAGGCCCCGCTGAGTTGCGGTTCCCTGTGTCACATGTCAACCCCCCTCCCCCCACATACCACACTCACCCCCACACCACCCACATAAAGCCTTCACCCCCAAACCACCCTCACACCACCCTCACCCCCACACCACCCTCACACTATCCCCACACCACCCCCATAGCGCCCTCACCCCCAAACCACTACCTCACCCCCACACCCCTACCACTCAAACTCCACCTTCCTCCCGGCCCATGGACTAATCATGCATTTTGTCTTGTGTCTTTCAGGAGCTGCTGGAGCCCAGGTGCTGAGCAGCGGCGAGGACGACAGGGATGCGAGCCATAGACCCGAGACACAGGACAGCCCAGAGCTCGAGTCCGACGATGGCACAGATTTCCCATCACAGCTCTCTCCAACACCCTCCACCATCCCAGAGACACTCACCTTTAGTAAAGAGCTCCTGGGACACTGCACAGCTGCTTTGGTACAGCAGGTGGATGTAGTAACCCCTGAGGGGGCAGACAGTCGGAGGGGGGGGGGGCCAATCCCAGGTACTAGCTGCCATCCATATGGGATTCGGGCTTCTGGAACGGACATTCCCATCATTTGTAGAGATGCAGTCGCAGAGCCAGGGACTACATGCTCTTGGGGGCGAGGATTTCAGCCAAGGTCAGCATGTGCAAGGCCTGGGGCAATCTGTGCAGGCGGTGGCTGAAACCTCTCACAGGCAGCTGTGTACCAGAGTCACCTGGACATTGCAGCGATGGTCTTGAGCATGGCCCAGTCACGGCGGGCCATGGCTGAGAGCGTCGGCAGCATTGCCCAGGCATTGGCCAATGTGGTGCAGACATCGAGGAAAGTGGCCCAGGCGCAGAGGGAGATGGCGCAGTCACTGGCTGATGTGACACAAACCCAGAAGGTTATGGCACAGTCGCACCGTCATGTGGCACAGTCACAGGCAGAGGTGGTCCACTTCATGTGCTCCACGGCCGTGAGCATGCAGACCCTGGCTGAGACCAGAGCAGGCCTCCAGGACTGCCAATGCCAGGTGGTGGGGCAGCCTCAGGGAGTAGCTCTGCTCGCACCCCCATCCCATGGAGTAGCCCAGATACCATCAGGTTCCCCGAGGAAGGAGGAGGTGGTGGGGCCCATGCCGATGACTCCCTCAGGGGAGGTGCCGGAACAACATAGCACTTTGGACCCCCCCCCCCCCCCCCCCCCCCCCCCGACCCTGGTGCATCTGGTTGGCAATGGGCAGAACAGGTGAGCACCACGCCACCTGGGACACCCAAGCAGCAACAGGGCGCGTCCAGGCCCAGTTGCCCCAGAAGATGTCAGGGGAGCCAGGTCACAGGGCAGGAATCATAGCAGGCCGCCTGCACAGCTGATGTACCATCTGGGGAACCACCAAGACATAGCATTAGGGCTCATAAGGCTAGAAACATAGACACCAGTTAAGCTGGTAAGGGTGCAGGGCACAGTTTAGTTACAGAGGCTTGCGCATGTGTCTGTCCATATGTTTTCACATTAAACACCTGTGCACAATGATACATCCTGCCTCGGTGTTCTGTCAGATGGGTATGATGGGTGGACTGGCCACAGAGGGGACGCAATTGGGGGAGGTAAATGGGTGGACATTGGGGGTGGGCTTTTCTCAGGGACCGCAGTTCAGCCAGTGCTCATCATTCACGTCATCCCACCACTCCCAGCCCCGCACTCCGCCGGGAGGGTGGGTGGGGGGGGGGATGCTCTGATTGCCTCCATGCCCCTAGTCAGTGAACCTGGAGGCAATCGGAGCATCTGGTGCACGTTGGTCCTGGCGCACACATTGTGTGACCTCCCATGCCAGCCCGGGTCCCAAGTCCGGCCCATCCTGGCCCTCCCCCGCATCCTCCTCGTCTGCCGAGGACTGGCGTTCATCCTCCTCCTCCAGTAGGTTGCTCAGTTGCTGTACGGTGTTGTGGAACAGGCTGCCACGATGCGGGTGACCTTCCCAGCCCATAGTGGAGCACGCCTCCAGTGTAGTCAAGGCATCTGAACCTCATCTTCAGAATGCCGAAGCACCGCTAGATCACGCCCCTGGTCGCTGCATGGGCGTCGTTGTAGCGGGTCTTTTCATCGGTCTGTGGCCTCCGGATAGCTGTCATCAGCCACAGCTACAGTGGATATTCCTTGCCGCCCAGGAGCCAACCCCCCAACCGGGGGGTCATCTCAAACATGTCAGGAACCATCAAGTGTGCCTGGATGAAGGCGTCATGCACACTGCCCTGGTATCGGGCACAGACGTGCATAATGCGCATCTTATGGTCATGCACCAGCTGCACGTTCATTGAGTGGAAATCCTTTTGGTTTGGGTTTGACAACAGCCTGTCATCTGCAGGTGCTCGTAGGGTGACATGCATCCCATCGACCACCTCTTGGACTCGGGCATCCTGGTGGGCTCGGTCCACCTTGAAATGGATGTACTGTGCCAACTGGCCATATAGGGTATCTGTGACGGTGTGGATTGTTAAGGGCCAGGGTTTAGAGAACACCAAAGTGTTCAGTTGATTGTGGTATGGGGAGCACACGGCCCACTCAACAGGTGTGGTACAGCAGAAATGGAAAAGTATATTTTAAAGCAAAACAATGTTTATTCTATTAACTCAAGTTAACCTTTTTAAAACAAACAGTGGACATCTTAGCAACCGTTAATTCAAATACAACCCCCAAAGAATACAACACTAAGTAATCCGTAAGCTGTCCTTTTAACATCCAGAAGACTTAAAACAAAACTTTTAACAGAAGCACATCAGGTTAAAGTCACTACTGAGAGCAGCTATTAGTTTTAAATCCGATTTACAGTCTTTAGATTACAGAGAGAGAGACTAATACCCCTTCTGGCTGTGACTGCAGCTATCCAGCTCTGAAAACGAAACTAAAACACACCCTGCAGCAAACAGCCTAAAACAAAAGTAAAAAGCTGACAGACAGCCCAGCTCCACCCACTCTCTGACAGCACTGCAGTGGTAAACACCCATTTCTTAAAGGTGCTCTCACTACAGATATTTATATACATACCCATTTATAAATACCCATTTCTTAAAGGTACTCCCACATGACAGGATGCACCTGTGCACCGAGCTCTGTGAGATGCTGGACAGGTCCC
Source organism: Scyliorhinus torazame (assembly GCF_047496885.1). Classification (NCBI taxonomy): domain Eukaryota; kingdom Metazoa; phylum Chordata; class Chondrichthyes; order Carcharhiniformes; family Scyliorhinidae; genus Scyliorhinus; species Scyliorhinus torazame. The sequence goes on along the minus strand of NC_092712.1, from coordinate 66,562,323 downwards.
CACTCGGCGCCTGGAAGGAGCCCCTGGCGTAAACGTTCCAAGCGACCATCAGCTTGACGACCACTGGCATTGTCCCCCTGCTCAACTGTAGTCGTTGATGGCATGCCGGGTTTGGCAAGTCATCAAATGGAGACCTCATGCGGCATCTCCTTTACACCTCATCCTCCTCGGCCTGTTGGGCGGCCGGCTCTCCATCCTCAGCGGCTGCCTCTAGGGCAGATTCCGTTGTTGCAGCTTCTTCCTCCTCGAGCATCTCCAGCTTGTACAGTCTCAGTGAATCCCCCAGGGCTGCGGTGACCAGCAGGAAGGCCACAATTGCTAGTTGAATTCCAATATCCATTGTCTTCAGGGGGTGAAAAGCCGACATGTTAGGATAATGTGCACCCCTGTGCCCAACCAGGTCCACCAGGCTACATGATGGCCCCAGTTGGCACTGCGGAGTCTCCCCCTGCATGTCACCCCACCCACAATCCCCGCACCCCTGGCCCCTCGGTATTTGGCACCTTGGGGGCCTCAGACTCCTGCTGCCAGGAGTACCGTTGGCTGGTCATGTCCCTGCCAGCGGTACGCCCCACAGCCCCCGTCCAGCACCCCCCTGTAGGGCCTACTGTGACCATTCCCCAGCCAGTGTCCGGCCCGGCAGCCCACGGTTGCGCCTTCCCGTGTCCTCCCTCCCCTTCATCAGACACGGCACCTGTTTCCCGATTTTTGAAAGCACAAGTGAACTTTGCCGTCCGCAATTCCCACCAGTGGAGGTGGAGAATCGCGGAGGCTCTGGAGAATGCCAGTTCAGGTCCGTTAATGATATGCCAACGACGTTTACTGTACATGTGGAGTGGAACGCATTGATGCCGCTGTCGAGGCATTGGAAAATTGTGATTTGTCGTTAAACCGGCACCTGCCACAGTTTTGGCGTCAAAACCGATTATCCCCCTAATCATGTTTCCCGATTCCGGCATCAGCTGACGGAGAATCCCGCTCTATGTTCCTCAAATTGAGACCTTGATAATAATACTTCTAATTTTTAATTTTCTGTAGACAGGAGAAGCAGCACTATTTCTTCATTCACCACAGAATTACCCAGCTCAATGCTAGCACGTCTGCAACATATTGGCCTGTTGCCTGGATCACCCTTACCCATACATCTTCAGCTCCGACCGCCACCATGTTCAACTCAATTTTGAGAACAGACTTTAACCCATTGTTAGGGCATCTCTTCAAGGCTTTACAAATAGAGGCACAGAGTACAGGAATAGAAAGGTGCATGAATCTGAACACAGCAATGGGAAGGCCACAGTTCAGAGCAATGTAAACAGTTCTGGTATTAAAGCCACACAGAGTGTACAACATAGATTCAGCAGGATGATGTCAAAGAGTGGAAACGTCAAGCAAGAAGAGAGATTTGAGATAACAGGACTATTGGAAATGGAGACGCAAAGACTAAGCGAAGATTTATTCAAGATTTTTTAAATTATGAAGAGTTTTTTTAGTACGACGAGGGAAAGACTCTTTTTCTCAGGTTGGAGGGTCATTTGTCATGAAGAGAATGAGGAGAGCCATTGATTTGGAAGGTGGTTGGAGCGTGCAAAGCTGTCACAGGGACCATTTCAGGCAGGTATCAGTGCAACATTTAAGAAAAAAAATTAGATAATGATTGAAGTAGAATGTAGGATAGAGAGCAAAGCAGTTGGATTAGTTCTGATTTGCTCTCATAAATAATCAACACAGATCGAATGGGCTGAATAGATGTCTCTTGTGTGATGAACACTCATTGTTCAATGCTTCCAATGGATTTTACCCTAGACATGTTCCATCCTGCACATTGCACTTGCAACTTTCAATGGTTCTCTAATATCTCGGCAAGGCGGAATTGTCACAACGAAGCATTCGAAAAATTGTTTCGAATCTGAGAAATAAATGAAAAGATTGAGGAAGCAAAGTGATGATGGAAAGAAAAGCAGAAAGAATAAACTTCAAAAATTAGCTTAAATGAGTGAGACAGAGGGAGCACTGAGAAATTAATGTAAAAAGGTATCCCAGGGCACAGAAACATCTTTGTGCATGTAACCTCCGCACTTGCGTGGGCAGTGCTGTTACGTTTTAACACAGTAGTTAATATATTCATTGGATTATATTTGTAATGAAAGGACAGTTTTTGTACAGAGCTCAATGCATGACATTTATCCTGGCTAGACTCCAGCATATAGTATGCAATGAGGTGTTAAAATGGTCCATTTAGAGAAACCATTTACAGATATTGCTAAATTGGGAAAAGGGCCATTAATTTGTTGCTCAAATATGCATTGAGTATATAGAATGTAAAATGGTGAAGTTAAATGAAAATGACTTATTTGAAGAACACATTAAGCAATATTGTTCTTACTTGTGCTGTAATAATTCTATTATGAAATTAAATGAAAATCACTTATTGTCACAAGTAGGCTTCAATGAAGTTACTGTGAAAAGTAACCACATTCCGGCACCTGTTCGGGGAGGCTGGTACGGGAATTGAACCGTGCTGCTGGCCTGTCTTGGTCTGCTTTAAAAGCCAGCGATTTAGCCCAGTGTGCTAAGAAACAAAGAAACAAATTCATTGGCATAAGGAAGTTCAAATGGGCCTGGCACAAAAATATGATTAACCTGCTGAACAATTTCCATGGGAACTTTTTATAAATGTTTCATAAATAGAAATATTCTTTGATTAATTGAAAGAGAATTGCTGTTAAACGGGGGAGGTTATCTCCAGATTGGCAAGTGCTTTCAAATCTCCAACTCTTCAACATAGCACTCATGATAAACAGGCATAATTAATGACAAACAACAGGAGGTGTGAAAGCTGGTGTGACTGGTAATATTGTTGTAAACTAATCACAAATGTATAATCAGCTTGAAATGATTTCCTCTTTTTTTGATTAATTTTTACGAGATGTCGGCATCACCCAGCATTTGTTGCCCATGACTAATTGCCTTTGAAAAGGTGGTGATGAGCTGCTGTCCATGTGGCGTAGGTACACCCACTGTGCTATTAGGGAGGGAGCTCCTGGATTTTGACCCAGCAACAGTGAAGGAACGGCTATATATTTCCAAGTCAGGATGGTGAGTGACTTGGAGGGGAACTTCCAGGTGGTTGTTTTCCTATACATCTGCTGCCATTGTCCTTCTAGATGGCAGCGGCCGTGTGTCTGGAAGGTGCTGTTGAAGATCCTTGGTGAGTTCCTGAAGAACATCTTATAGATGATACAAACTGCTGAGACTGTGCGTCGCTGGTGAAGGGAGTGAATGTTTGTGGACGAGGTACCAATCAAGTGGGCTGCTTTGTCCTGCGGGGTGTCAAGCTTCTTGAGTGTTTCATAGAATTTACAGTGCAGAAGGAGGCCATTCAGCCCATCGAGTCTGCACCGGCTCTTGGAAAGAGCACCCTACCCAAGGTCCACGCCTCCACCCTATCCCCATAACCCAGTAACCCCACCCAACACTAAGGGCAATTTTGGACACGAAGGGCAATTTTGGACACTAAGGGCAATTTTGGACATTAAGGGCAATTTTATCATGGCCAATCCACCTAACCTGCACATCTTTGGACTGTGGGAGGAAACCGGAACACCCGGAGGAAACCCACGCACACACGGGGAGGATGTGTAGACTCCGCACAGACAGTGACCCAAGCCGGAATCGAACCTGGGACCCTGGAGCTGTGAAGCAATTGTGCTAACCACAATGCTACCGTGCTGCCCTCAACAACCGTGTTGTTGGAGCTGCATTCATCCAGGCAGTGGGGAATATTCCATTGCACCCCTGACTTGTGTCTTGTATCATAGAATTTACAGTGCAGGAGGAGGCCATTCAGCCCATCGAGTCTGCACCGGCTCTTGGAAAGAGCACCCTACCCAAGGTCAACACCTCCACCCTATCCCCATAACCCAGCAACCCCACCCAACACTAAGGGCAATTTTGGACACTAAGGGCAATTTATCATGGCCAATCCACCGAACCTGCACATCTTTGGACTGTGGGAGGAAACCGGAGCACCCGGAGGAAACCCACGCAGACACGGGGAGGATGTGCAGACTCCGCACAGACAGTGCCCCAAGCCGGAATCGAACCTGGGACCCTGGAGCTGTGAAGCAATTGTGCTATCCACAATGCTACCGTGTATGTGGTGGACAGGCTTTGGCGGGTCAGGAGGTGAGTTACTCACCGCAGGATTCCTAACCTCTGACTTGCTCTTGTAGCCCCAGTATTTATATGGCTAGTCCAGTTCAGTTTCTGGTCAATGGTAACCCCCAGGATGTTGATAGTCGGGGATTCAGTGATGGGAATACTATTGAATGCCAAGGGGCGATGGTTTTATTCTCTCTCATTGGAGATGGTTTACTTTTAAAGCAAAAAGAACTTACAATTATATACTACCTTTCATGACCTCAGGACATTCTAAAGTTCGTCACAACCAACAAAATACATGCAAAGTGTGATGAATGGTTACTGTGTTACTGTACCCTTATCATCATGTAAGGTGATGTCCCCTTTAAGTCCGGGCTTGGAACCCTGGGGGACTCCGCCTCCGGCTCCGCCCACCAGGGAGTCGTATATAAGGGTCCGCTCTGTAGGCGGCACCCAGTAAGCACCCATCTCGGCATCAGGCTAGTTCTCAGCTTATTAAAGCCTTCTTTACCATTCTACTCTCTTGCGTCATTATTGAGGGTGCTACAATTTAATAAGCTGAACTACATCAGGATGGACGCAGGTCTCAAGCCAGAGAAGTTCAACCTGGAAGCACGGACACCGGAGGCAAAATAAATTTTTAAGTACTCCGCTGCTTCGAGGCCTAACTGGACTCCTCGGAGACTCCCGTCCTAGGGCCACGCAAACTGCGCCTACTCCATGCCCGGGTGAGTCACAGAATCTCCGCCACGATCGAGAAGGCGACTACTTACAACGAGGCAGTCGAGATCCTACGCATGCGGTTCGTCAAACCCATAAACGAGGTACATGCTCAGCATCTGCTCTCTACCTGCCGGCAACACTCAGGGGAAACACTGGACGAATTAGTGGAAAAGCTCACCGCGCTCGCCAGGAACTGCAACCATCAGGATGTGACGGGGGAAGTCCATATGAACCTGCACACCCGAGACACTTTTGTGCCCGGCATCCGTTCGACCTATATCCGGCAGTGACTCCTCGAAAATGGAGCAAAAGTCCTCCAGGACACGGTAACACTCGCCACCTCACTGGAAGTGGCCCGCCACAATCTAGGCAGTACCCCGCGGACCCTGCGAACCACCCTCGGACTTCCCCAGACTTGGCCACGCTATGGGCCTGCGCCGCGCGGCGATCCGCCTAGACCGGGGGCACACCATGCTATTTCTGTAGGCAGAGCCAGCACCCACGTCCACACTGCCCAGCCCGCTCCGCCATCTGCAGCGACTGCGGGAAGAAGGGGCATTTTGCGAGGGTCTGCCTGGCCAGGCCCAAGGCTCAGAAACAAAAATATCATCAGGCCCGAAAATCAGGCTCACAGGCCCGCAGGCCTCGCAACGCGGCTGTACACCGCCCCCTTCTGATGCATCATCTGCCTCGTGCGAATCATGGGGCGGCCATCTTGGCGGTGGCCATCTTCTCGACCCGACACATGCGACCGACGGCAGCGGCCATTTTGTGAATCCGACTCGGCTGAGGACTCGGACTATCCGCAACTGGGAGCGATCACCCTCGACCAAATGCGACTAAAGCACCTGCAGAATTCAATGATGCAGGTCCAGGTCAACGGGCACGACACTCTTCGACTCCGGGAGCACGGAGAGCTTTATCCACCCAGAAACAGCAAGGCGCTGCTCCTTGTGCACCCATCCCGTGTCCCAAACCATAGCCCTCGCCTCCAGGTCCCATTCGGTTCAAATCAAGGGGTATTGTATTGCGGACCTCTCGATCCAGGGCGCCGAATACGCTCATTTCAAACTTTATATCCTCCCTCATCTCTGTGCCCCCCAGCTGCTCGGGCTGGATTTCCTATGAAGCGACCGAAGCCTGACATTGAAGTTCGGCAGACCCTTGCCCCCCCCTCACGGTATGCAGCATTGCGACACTGAAAGTTGCAACCCCGTCTCTATTCGCGAACCTCACTCCTGACTGTAAGCCCGTCGCCACCAGGAACCGGCGGTACAGTGCCCAAGGCATGACTTTTATCAAGTCAGAGGTCCAGTGTTTACTGGGAGAGGGGGTCATCGAGGTGAGCAACAGCCCCTGGAGAGCACAAGTGGTTGTAGTATGGTTTGGGAAAAAGAAACGGATGGTCGTGGACTATAGCCAGACCATAAACCGTTTCGCGCAGCTCGATGCGTACCCCCTTCCTTGCATAGCAGAAATGGTCAATCGGATTGCTCAATACCGGCTATTTTCCACTGTCGATCTCAAATCCGCCTACCACCAGCTCCCTATCTGACCGAAAGACCGCCCCTGTACTGCTTTTGAAGCAGCCGGCCGGCTCTTCCACTTCCTCAGGGTTCCCCTCGTCGTCACAAATGGGGTCTCTGTCTTCCAGAGGGCGATTGATCAAATGGTGGACCAGTACGGCTTGCGGGCTACATACCTGTACTTGGACAATGTCACTATCTACGGCCATGATCAGCAGGACAATGACGCGAACCTTGAAATGTTCCTCCAGACCGCCCAAGCACTCAAACTGACCTATAACAAGGAAAAATGCGTTTTCCACACAAACCGACTAGCCATCCTCAGCTACGTCGTGGAAAACGGGGTCCTGGGTCCCGACCCCGATCCCATGCGCCCCCTTAAGGAACTTCCCTGTGGTGATAGACATCACTGTAAGTGCACAAAGGGTTAATGTACATACACTACACCTAGCTAGGCACTTGAGGGAACACCAGAGACATGACACACAGACAGTCAACCAATAGGTCAGTAAGATAGGACATGACCAATGGGCAGTCACGATACACACAGAGGTGACACTACCACAGGAGGTCATTGCACCAACCCATATATAAGGACACTGCACACATGGGGCAAGATTCTCCGACCCCCCGCCGGGTCGGAGAATTGCCGGGGGCTGGAGATTCGGCGGGGGCAGGAATCGCGCCACGCCGGTTGGTGGTCCCCCCACCCCGCGCGATTCTCCGGTCCGGATGGGCCAAAGTCCCGCTGCTAGAATGCCTGTCCCGCCGGCGTGGATTAAACCACGGGACAAGGCGGCACGGACGGGCTCCGGGGTCCTGGGGGGGGCGTGGGGCAATCTGGCCCTGGGGGGGTGCCCCCACGGTGGCCTGGCCCGCGATCGAGGCCCACCGATCCGCAGGCAGGCCTGTGCCGTGAGGGCACTCTTTTCCTTCCGCCTTCGCCACGGTTTCCACCATGGCGGAGGCAGAAGAGACTCCCTCCACAGCGCATGCGCGGGGATGCCGTGAGCGGCCGCTAATGCTCCCGCGCATGCGCCGCCCGGCAATGTCATTTCCGTGCCAGCTGGCGGGGCACCAAAGGCCTTTTCCGCCAGCTGGCGGGGCAGAACTCAGTCCGGCGAAGGCCTAGCCCCGCAAGGTTAGGGCTGGGCCCCCCAAGATGCGGAGGAGTCCACACCTTTGGGGCGGCGCGTTGCCGGACTGATTTGCGCCGTTTTTGGCGCCGGTCGGCGGACATCGCGCAGATACCGGAGAATTTCGCCCATAATCTTCCACTTTCCGTGGAGACTCTCAGTGAGTACAGACACAGGGCTGATTGAACATCACTCCCACCACTGGTTCGTCAGTCTGAGTAGCTATAGCAGGATTAACAGTAGCGTCGAATCCAAGTAGGAGAATTGTCAATAGTTTAATAAACGTGTTAAAGCTATCTCCAAGTCTGAACCATCCTTTGTCAGAGTGCACATCAAGGAAGCAGCTTATGCTACGACAAGAGCATAACAAAACATAGTTCCAGGAGTGAACTGTTTCAATCCATATAGTTAAAACTCGGCAAACAGTGACTACCAGCAACAGCAGCCAGGCAAGATGATGTTCGAGATTCCGGTCCCACAGCAGCTCAGGTACCAAGGCAATCTCAGTGAAAACTGGCGTTGGTTCAGGCAGAGATTCGAGATCTACCTGGTAGCATCCGACCCAGATGGCATGGCTGATGCGGAGAAAATAAAGCTTCTACTTACCATCGCGGGTCCAGAAGCAGCTGAAATCTTCCAGATCTTCAAATACTCTAAGGGGCTAAACAAGAGCGATTTCCAGGCAGTCCTGGACAAATTCCAAGAATTCTGCGAGGAACATACAAGAAGAAAAGGTAAAAGAGGCGTCAAAACTCACCGCGAGGTAGGCTTGCAGCAATGAACAGCAGTTTTGAATTGCAGCCATCTTGGAAAAGGTGCTGCACATGCGCAGTTGCGCGAAGAGCGCACAGAACGGGAACGAGAAGCTGCGCATGTGCAATTGCGAAAAAGGCCCAGAGTAAAGGACCAGTGATCTGCTCATGCGCAATCGCTTCCTACGCTCGATGTCACAAGCGTCGTGACGTCAGAGGCCCCGGACCACGCCCACTTAAAGGGGAAATGTCCCAAAACACGAAAAAAAACTTTAAAGCCTCAAAACCAGATTCTTTCACATGGAACGACAGCACAATGCCTGAAATTCGACCAGTAGCTGAAAGTAATCTCCGCAGAACACTGCAACAAGCAGTTAGCACCGCCCAAAGAGATGATACAGTCCTTGAAGACTATGACTCAGACCTTGTATTCTTCTTTGCCAATGCCAGCTCCTACACAAAATATGATGATATGGTCTTGGAAGACAACGGCTCAGGCAAAGCTTTCACCTTGAGAGGCTACCCCAGTACCAAATCCGAACCGCAACTAGAGGTGTTGCACATTGGCGACCCCAACGACGAGTTCTTCGGATTCGGGAATCTTCAGCCCAGCGTATATGACATGACATCCCGACTCGTGAGTGCAGGATTATGCTGCGGCCTGACACCCAGAGACAGAGAGCGGTACAAGCCCACAGAGAGCGGCCTGCTGCCACACAGAGAGTGGTCCATGCACCGCGAAGGGTCCCCGACTCCCCACAGATTGTCGTCCACGCACCACAAAAGGTCCCAGCCTCCACACAGAAAGTGATGAAAGACTCCACAGCGAGCTCGTGGACAGACTCCACGATAGAAGCAAAGCAAGACTCCACAGTACAGTCCTTGCATGAACAAGAAGTGACTCCAGTGACGCAAGCCTCCACGGAGAATTCGTGGACAGACTTCACGATAGAAGCAACGCAAGACTCCACAGCGCAGTCCTTGCATGAACAAGAAGTGATGACAGTTTCCACAGAAAGACTAATGCATGATTTCACACACGGAACGCTGCAAGACTCCACAGAGGGAGTGACACAATCCTCCACAGCGAGCTAATGGACAGCCTCCACGATAGAAGCATTGCAAGACTCTAAAACGCAGTCCATGCATGAACAAGACCATGAGGGTCTAGCAACCTCCTCTGAGCAACCAGCAGCAGACAATGCCACGCTCAAGTGAACAACAGGAAGACTCTGACAGTCTGCCATGCTCAAGTGAATAACAAGAAGACACTGAGGCTCTACCCATTGTATGTGCGACAAGTGACGACGGCATCCCACTTCCCATACCAGATGTGCAACATGACAGACCTCAGCTAGAATGTACAGAGGCACTTGACAATCACAGTGAGACTACTGGTGACTCCGGTGACACCACGTTACTTCAAACCTCATTCACTCGAGCCTCTCCGCAAGCAAATTCATTCCCGACTGTTTTGACCCCGGATGGGGAGCATCACAAAACCTCAGAAGATTCAAGTGAACCTGAAATGACTCCGGACGGGGAGCATCAAGAAATCTCGGCTGACTCAAGTGAACCTGCAGTAACTCCGGACGGGGAGCATCAAGAAACCACAGCTGATTCAGGTGAACCAGAAAGGGCTCCAGACGGGGAGCATCGACAAACCAAAACTGACTCAGGTGAAACAGACCAGACTCCAGACGGGGAGCATCGACAAGGCAAAGTTGATTCAAGTAAGCCGGACATGACTCCGGACAGGGAGCGCCGCAAACTCAGTGACGGCACGCTCAAGGAGACAGCAGATGCCACAAAGGACGCTGACACGAGTAACTGTGTGAAGGACTCGTATTATCCACAGAGTATGGTCCTTGAGTGCAGCAAACATGACAACAAAACCAACCACCACAACAACATCAAAGGCAATAGCAAGAAGCGTACCAAAGGCAACAACGTCGACAACAAGCACGACAAAAACAACACGAATGGAACTACGACTGGTACGACATGGTAAAACTCTGCAAATGCAGGACACTGTTACTGCTCAGCTCAGCACAATGACGTGCCATGGCAGGACGATGCATCTTACCGATTCACGTTTGCTGCACTACCAACGGGCAACATGGCTTTCAGGACAGATGCCATCAAGAATTACCACCACAAGCATCGAAAAAACCCCAAAATGAGTCCAAATCCGACAACGAAGTGATTTGACCACTTCTTGGTTCCTTCAGCACAGGGACACTGATGGCGTTTAGAATGCAATGCCACCATCAACATCACCAACTCACCAACCAAACAAGAAAGCCACTCGACCATAATAATTAATGAACTTTGGACTCATGCATATGATTTGGACTTATTGTTTAATGATCACTGTTATCATAACTTGTACAGAGTACCACTCATCTACCTAGTTTGTTCAATGTTCTTTAACACTGTACAGAAAATATGTAACATGAAAAAAGGGGGATGTGGTGATATACATCACTGTAAGTACACAAAGGGTGAATGTACATACACTACACCTAGCTAGACACTAGAGGGAATACCAGAGACATGACACACAGACAGTCAACCAATAGGTCAGTAAGATAGGACACGACCAATGGGCAGTAATGTACACACAGAGGTGACACTACCACAGGAGGGCATATATAAGGACACTGCACACATGATCTTCCTCTTTCCGTGGAGACACTCAGTGAGTACAGACACAGGGTCGATTGAGCATCACTCCCACCACGTGGATTGTAGCAGACTGGTTAGTCAGTCTGAGTAGCTATAGCAGGATTAACAGTAGCGTTGAATCCAAGTAGGAGAATTGTTAATAGTTTAATAAACGTGTTAAAGCTATCTCCAAGTCTGAGCCTTCCTTTGTCAGAGTGCACATCAAGGAAGCAGCTTATGCTACGTCAAGAGCATAACAAAACATTCCCCTCCCCCGTAGCCTCAAGGCCCTCAAATGGTGCTTGGGGCTTTTCTCCCATTACGCCCAGTGGGTCCCCAAATATGCAGACAAAGCCCGCCCACTCATAAAGACCATGGCATTTCCCCTGACGGCTGAGGCCCAGTCCGCCTTCAGCCGTATCAAGGCCGACATCATCAAGGCCGCTATGCACGCGGTGGATGAAACCATCCGTTTCCAGTTAGAGAGCGATGCATCAGACATCGCCCTGGCTGCTACCCTCAACCAGGCAGGCAGGCCAGAAGCTTTCTTCTCCCGGACCCTCACCGCCTCCAAGATTCGGCACTCTGCAGTTGAAAAGGAGGCACAAGCCCTTGTGGAGGCCGTGCGGCACTGGAGGCACTACCTAGCTGGTAGGAGGTTCACCCTCATTACCAACCAACGGTCGGTAGCCTTCATGTTTGATAACGCACAAAGGGGCAAGATTAAAAATGATAAAATCTTGAGGTGGAGGATCGAACTCTCCACCTACATGTACAATATCAAGTATCATCCAGGGGAGCTCAACGAGCCCCCAGGTGCCCTGTCCCTTGGCACGTGCGCCAACATGCAGGAGGATCGCCGGCGGGCCATCCACAATGACCTCTGTCACCCGGGGGTTACCCGGCTCGCCCACTTTATCAAGTCCCGCAACCTACCTTACTCCACCAAGGATGTCAAGGCCATGACCAGGGCTTGCCAGATCTGCGCGGAGTGCAAACCGCACTTCAACCGGCCAGACAGACCTCTTAAAGGCCTCGGAGCCCTTTGAGTGACTAAACGTGGACTTTAAAGGTCCCCTCCCATCCACCAAGCGCAATACCTACTTCCTAACCGTCATCGACGAGTTCTCCCGCTTCCCTGTCTCGACATGACCTCAGCCACCGTGATTAAGGCACTGCACAGCATCTACACTCTGTTTGGTTTCCCCGCTTGTATCCACTGCGACCGGGGTACATCGTTCATGAGCGATAAGCTGCGTCAGTAGCTGCTCAGCCAGGGCGTTGCCTCGAGCAGAACGACCAGTTATAACCCGCGGGGAAACGGGCAGGTGGAGAGGGAGAACGCGACAGTTTGGAAGGCTACGCCCTACGGTCAAGAAGTCTTCCAACCACCCACTGGCAGGAGGTCCTACCCGATGCCCTACATTCCATTAGGTCACTCCTCTGCACGACCACGAATGAGACACCTCACAACCGCTTGTTTGTCTTCCCCAGGAAGTCCACCTCCGGGGTCTCGCTTCCACCTTGGCTGACGACTCCGGGACCTGTTCTTCTCCGGAGGCAATCGAGGAGACATAAACGGACCCCCTGGTCGAGAGGGTCTGACTACTACATGCGAACCCCCGATGGCAGGCAAGACACGGTTTCCCTCCGGGATTTGGCACCCGCTGGTTCCCCCTCTCATGGTTTCCCTGCAGGACCTGGCACCCACTGATGCACCCCACCCCGGTTCCCCTCTCTGTCGGTGGACACCGACCGTGCGCGCCCCCTAGCGCCCCCCCCCCCCCCCCATCCTCACACCCCGCCGGCGCCGGCACTGCTACCCCCAGCCCCAGCTATCCCCCCTGCGGCCCAAACCCCTACCCCGACCCGGGCCAAAGCTCCGACCACCGTGCTCCCGGATGTACCCTCACCTAAGATGTCCGCGCCACCACACGAGCTGAGGAGGTCAATGAGGACGATCAGGCCGCCGAAATGAATAGACTTGTGATTCCACTTCACCCCCGCCGGACTTTGCGTTTTTTTTAAATGGGGTGAATGTGATGAATGGTTACTTTGTTATTTACCCTTATCATCATGTAAGGTGATTTCATAGATTTAATAGATTTCATAGAATTTACAGTGCAGAAGAAGGCCATTCAGCCCATCGAGTCTGCACCAGCTCTTTGAAAGAGCACCCTACCAAGCCCACATCTCCACCCTATCCCCATAACTCAGTAACCCCACCCAACACTAAGGGCAATTTTGGACACTAAGGGCAATTTGTCATGGCCAATCCACCTAACCTGCACATCTTTGGACTGTGGGAGGAAACCGGAGCGCCCGGAGGAAACCCACGCACACACGGGGAGAACGTGCAGACTCCGCATAGACAGTGAACCAAGCTGGGAATCGAACCTGGGACCCTGGAGCTGTGAAGCAATTGTGCTAACCACCATGCTACCATGTTGCCCTGTTCCCTTTAAGATGTCCCCTTTAAGACCGGGCCTGGAACCCTGGGGGACTCCGCCTCTGGCTCCGCCCACCAGGGAGTCGTATATAAGGGGCCGCTCTGTAGGCGGCACCCAGTAAGCACCCGTCTCAGCATCAGGCTAGTTCTCAGCTTATTAAAGCCTTCTTTACCGTTCTACTCTCTTGCGTCGTTATTGAGGGTGCTACACAAAGTGTCGTCACTGCCTTTAGCAGCATTCCATTCACTGGAAAGGAAGTGTGTCATGTAACCCAGTCTTAGTTCCTCTTTTGCTTTTAAACAAAGCAAATCACAGACAGTTCTGCTGATGTTTCTACAAGCTTTATATGTACAACTGTTCTCACATGCTCAGTCTCCATAATTGAACCCACAACATGTTCACCCAACCAACTTTGTGTGATTGGTGCCTTTGTATCATTATAAAAACATGACATGGTGTCCATGAGAAAGGGCATCTTTTTCATTGAAGGGCTACACTGATTTGAACAGCGGCCCTTCAATATTCACTCAGCAGCTGCAAAAATAACCAGTTTGTTGCCTTACATATGGCCTCTCAATGAAGCATGAATCTGATTTATAGAAGACATAAAAATGCATGTGCAGAGATGGGTAAGATTACTATATCCATTTCATTTAATAGAGACCTCTATTGTTCTCGCCTCAGGTCAAGTAATCGTATGATTTCAGGTTCTACAGATCGGGACGGCACGGTGGTACAATGGTTAGCAACGCTGCCTCACAGTGCCAGGGACTCGGGTTCAACTCTGGCCTTGGGTGATTGTCTATGTGGAGTTTGCACATTCTCCTCGTTCCTGCGAGGATTTCCTCCGGGTGCTCCAGTTTCCTCCCATTGTCCAAAGATGTGCAGGTTAGGCGGATTGGCCATGTTAAATTGCCACTTAGTGTCCAAAAAGGCTAGGTGGGGTTACAGGGTTAGAATGGGGGGGCGTGGGCCTACATAGGGTGCTCTTTCAGAGGGTCGGTGCAGACTCGATGGACCAAATGGCTGCCTTCTGCACTGTAGGGATGCTATGGTTTTGGAATGTGAGATGTTTTTTTATCCATTTGTGGGATACAGGCGTCATTGGCAAGGGTAGAATTTATTTCCTATTCTTAATTGCCCTTGAAAATGGGGGTGAGATGCCTCATTGGACCACTGCAGTCCATGTGGTGCAGATACACCCATCATGCTGTTAGGGAGGGTGTTCCAGGATTTTGACCCAGTGACAGTGAAAGAACAGCGATATGTGAAAGAATGGCGATATTTTTCCAAGTGAGGAGGATGTGTGATCTGGAGGGGAACTTGCAGAATGCAATGTTCCCATGTACCTACTGCACTCTGTGTAGAACCTCTCCTAATTTTATTGCGTATCTCCAGATGTTAGTTAGGAGGACTTTGCTGGGTCGATTGGTCTTACCTGATGCCTAGGTCAATGACATATGATCCATCTGTTTTTTATTCTTATTTGACGTTTTTGTCACCGTTTGCCACAACTGAGTGGCTTGCTGGGCCAGTTCAGAGGGCAGTTAATTGTCAAAAACATTGCTATGGATTTATAGTTGCAAATTGACCATGCAGGATAAGCACATCAGATTTCCTTCCTTTAATAAATGCAAGGGGAGTCAGACGAGTAAACAAAAGAAGACGTTTATTTATAAGAATGTATGATTCATAAGGGGCCCGGTTGAACCTCACCAGGCCCTCTCTCTGTGTCGGTCAGTTCCTATTTGGCCGACCTTTTGTGCAACATGGTTATCAGCCCCGTAGTTAGTGGGATAGCCCAATCTGCTCAAGCCACATGGGGAAAACAATCAAAGGTTATCATACTTCCCGAAAGAGCATTAGTGAATGTTTGTGATAATGCAGTGGTTTCAGGGTCCCCATTATTGAGACCACTTTTTATTCCAGGTTAATTGGATTTAGTTGAATTTAAGTTCCCAATTATTGAGTTCAGGAACTTGCCTCTGATGAGAAACTAAATTCATGCTTTCCACAAGGTGAGTCCTTAATTGATATGGAGCCAAGATCCCTGTCTAATTAGAACAAGTAGGAATGGGGATGGGGCTGGCTCGGATGAAATGCGGAACTGATTCAGACACTCCATGACAGCCACCACAGAGGCTGCTGGCTGTCCTCCGGTGGAGGCCATGATTGTGCCACACCTTCCACCACGCAAGAGGGACATGAGATGAGTCAGAGGAGCCAGCAGCCTGCCAGCCAGGGCAGGACTGTCCCTTGCATCGTTGGTGCTGACATTGTACCAATGTTGGAAGCTGTGACAAACAGAAGGGGATGTCCTCTTCCTGGAGGGTAACAGGAGGAAGCCACCAAAAGGAGGAAACCAAAACCATCGAGGCCTGAGTGTAACTTTCCATAAGCATGTGGATGTTGCTTAGAAACTGGGACCTTGTAAGTTAGAGTTGATGTGTGAGGCAGGTTGGTTCGATGTGGACTGCACTCGATGCAGGGAAGTTAGAAACAGGCGTCTAACACTGGAGAAGATCCAACACTGTTTTATTCAACTAGATGAACTGCTGCACATATTCAGCTGTGGGTCAACACTATACTGATCTGACTAGTGACCTTGTAGTAGCCTGACCAGACTTACTAGCTACCGCATGGTGTTTGTGCTTGCTAGCTCGTGGACTCTGGCTGTCTCAGTAGCTGGCTCCCGAGAGAACAGGAAACCTAGTGCCCTCTGGCTTTATAGTGGCAGTGTCCTGTCTGGTGATTGGCTGCACTGTGTTGTGTGCTTACTGGTCATCCTGTGTGTCAATCACTGCCTGTCTGCATCTCATTATATACATGAGTGGATATTATGACAGCAAGGAGCTTTCTTAAGCCACTGAGATTGTTATTCAACTTTTTCTGTTATGGTTTGATACAACTGAGTGACTTGCCAGGCCGTTTTAGTAGACAGTTAAGAGTCAACAACACTGCTGTAGGACTGGAGTCACATATAGGCCAGATCGGGTAAGGGCAGATGCTCCCGCCCTCTAAAGTGAACCAGATGGGTTTTTACAACAATCTCATAGTTTATGGTCACCATTAATAAGGCAGGCTTTGATTTCCAGATTTAATAATAATAATCTTTATTGTCACAAGGAGGCTTACATTAACACTGCATTGAAGTTACTGTGAAAAGCCCCTAGTCGCCACATTCCAGCGCCTGTTCGGGTGCACAGAGGTAGAATTTAGAATATCCAATTCACCTAACTGCACGTCTTTCGGGACTTGTGGGAGGAAACCAGAGCACCCAGAGGAAACCCACGCAGACATGCACAGACAGTCGAATTTAAATTCCAGATGCTGGCATTTGAACTCATATCTCTAAGAGTATTATTCCAGGTCTCTGCTTAACTGGTCCACGAACATTACCACTGTGCTACCATTCCTGATAATAGCCAGATAGCTTGTTCCTTTCACTAAGTTCGTTGTGGGATAGGTGTGAGCCAGACGATTTTTTTATGGCCAGGTAAAAAGACAACACTTCCGCCAGGGCAGCGATCTTTCAGTCCCGCACTGGAGTGTCAATCTGCATTTTGTGCTGTGGCTCTCAAATTTCTCATGGGATTAGCTGGGATTGGAGAGCGGGGTCCCAGTTTACCTGAGAGGATCACAGCACACGTGATTTCGGAACCATTGTTTACAGCAAGAAACAATGAAAAAAGTCAACTAGCTCCGTAGGCAGTTGCCAGAAGATAAAAGATTAGACAGGTCTCTTTACAGATCAGTGAGGTAGAAATGACATCAAAAACAGGAAATTACAGCTGTGGGAACTTTATACTTCATATCAATCTTCACAGAGGCAGACTGCAGGCTAATTTCAGTTTCATCACATTAGCTCAGGAATCTTAATTGGTAAAAATGTCAATAAAGCATGTGTTTTGATGAACCCCTGGGAGCTGATGGAGAGATCTATCCGGAATTAATTTTAATTTTGACTCCCTATAAAGTCAGAATTTTGGGCGGCACGGTGGTGCAGTGATTAGCACTGCTGCCTCATGGTGCCAGGGATCTGGGTTCGATCCCGGCCCTTGGTCACTGCCCATGTGGAGTTTGCACATTCTCATGTCTGCGTGGGTCTCACCCCCACATCCAAAGATGTGCAGGGTAGGTGGATTGGCCACGCTAAAATTGTCGCTTAATTTTTAAAAAAAAGAATTGGGTACTTTAAATTTTAAAAAAAATAAAGTCAGCATGTTAAGGTTAGCATTATTGATATCAGCACCAGTGAAAGTTTTAACAAAACGTGACTTGGGTTCCATGGTGGCAATTTTTAATACTGGGAAACAAACTTGCTTTTTCTGCCTTATCTTCTCTCTGCAAAGAATCTCAGAGCAGTCAGCGCTCATTGTTTTCAAATAAAGTCACAGTTGGTATGCAGGCAGATAGTCTGCACATAACAACCCGACCAACTCCAAGAAGAAGAAGAACTGATTCATGTGATTTTCGTTGGCAGTGTTGGCTGAGGGATGAATATTGTTCAGATAATTGAGAGGAATCCTTGCTGTTTTCAAAATTGTGCAATGGGATTTTCAATTGTTGAACTGGATGAAGGATTGGCTAACGAACAGGAAACAAAGAGTCACGATAAACGGGTCATTTTGAGGTTGGCAAACGGTCACCAGGGGAGTGCCACAGGGATCAATGCCAGGGCCTCAATTATTTACAATCATTTTAGTGAGTTGGATGAAGGGACCAAATGTATTGCAGCCAAATGTACTGAAGATATGGACATGAATTCAGCAGCCATTAACTCACAAGATCAGCACAGCTGTAATTTCTAAACTACTGCTGGTCACATGCTGATTGACATCCTGGCTACTTGCTCATTTACATATTCCCTTTAAGTGATATCACAACGGCCCCTTTTTTTTCCAAGGAAACATTTTTAATAACGGCACAGGGAGTCCACAACGAGTAAAGTAAGAAACAAAGTTTTATTCACACAAACAATATGTACACTACCCGTTAGATCCCTACCAGGATCCAGCTCTGATGTGCCTTACTGGCCAACCTTATATAAATGGATTAATTGAGATACCCCGTCCCCTAGAGGGGGAGATCATATTCCACCAGGAGCACGGGAAAGACACGCCTTCCCACCCCGTAGGTCCCATGCGGGATATTATATTACACATATTAAAATAATTTGCACAATAGACTGGTTGTGAAAACTATCTACATGAAAGATATATCTCTGTTTAAGAGTTTAAAAATTCAAGAGTCTGTATAACCTACGGATGGCTTGCTGTTTCTCCTGGATCTCATGATGGTATGACCTTCCTGAGGTCTAGATTTGTCACTTAGGTGTTCTTTACTTGTAGGTGTGTTGCTATCTGTGTATGCTGGATTGTTGATTATTTTCAAGGCAGTCTTCCTCAATTTCATTTTCTGAGTTCATCTTTGGATGTGACACAGATGCAGTTGAAGAGCTGGGTGTTATATTGTGTAATTCCCTTAGTTGGCTTCTGTTTCTCCTTCATGTCTCTTCGATGTTGTGATCTCATAGGATCTAGGCTCACTGACTGCACACTTTGGATACTCCTGTGGGTGACCAAATTCCCTGGGTAGGATGTATGCCCCGACCCTCTGTCCTACAGATGGACTTGACGGTTCTGTACCTGCATGTTAGGGTGTGTGCTGCCATCATTCTCCCTTCTTTTTCGGGATATTTCTCCTGTATATCTGAGAATTGGGATAGATTTTGGCTTGGCAAGGTTGCCCCATCTAAAGGGGACAAGTGTTCTCAAGTGTAGCATGGCAATACTGAGATCTTGATTCCTTTCCCTGCATTTCATGATTAATGCCTTAATGTTGTGAACCATTTAGAACATAGAACATTACAGCGCAGTACAGGCCCTTCGGCCCTCGATGTTGCGCTGACCTGTGAAACCACTCTAAAGCCCATCTACACTATTCCCTCATCGTCCATATGTCAACTTTACTTAGCAAAACCGTCGGATAGAGGACAGTGTAGTAAGTCTGTCACTTAATAAATAAATAACCTTTATTGTCACAAGTAGGCTTTCATTAACACTGCAATGAAGTTATTGTGAAAAGCCCCTGATCGCCACATTCCAGTACACAAAGGGAGAATTCAGAATTCTCAGCTGGTATGGGTATTGAACCCGCGCTGCTGGCCTTGTTCTGCATCACAAACCAGCTGCCTAGCCCACTGAGCTAAACCAGCCCTGTCTGTACAGAGTGTGCCCTGTTCAGTGCACATGCTCCTTAAAGATTTGACAATATATCATGGCCCACTGTTCGGTATGATCTCTTCAGGTGTACCGACCAAACTGAATATTGCACCCATTGTGTTCGCCATAGACACACTTGAGGCGTCCTTCAGTTGTCTGCTGATTGGGAACTTGGAAAAGTAATAAGTAACTCGGAGAAAGTTGTCACCACACAGAGTGAATTAATTTGTTGTGATTTTAGACCAAGAATATGATGGAATCTCTTGAATGTGTAAAGGCTTTTTGTGTTGATGTGATTGGTGACCCTAACATTTTCCGCACATCCTGAAATGAAATGAAATGAAATGAACATCCTCACTACCTTTTTAATATTGTTGCTCGTCCCTGGCCAATACACAGTTTCCCTTGCCAGGTAACTTCTTCACTCTTTGCTATCCAACTCGTTCTTAAACTTTTTCTGAATGTGCACCCTGTACTTTCTTGGAGGTTTGTTCAACAGAATTGCATCCTCTCTAAGATGTAGCAGAGCATCACTTCTGAAGTTTCCTTTGTGTTGAATCTGACTGTGTCTAACTGCTATAAATCGTGCACTGATTCAAAGGAATTATTTTTGATCTCTTCTGCTGAACTTGGTGTATTGGTGATCTTGACTATGGTCATAATGTTGACTTCCATGCTTACTGATAACAGCTATTTCTGGTTCACTCATGTCCACCAGCTGAAATAACTGTGGTTGTCATGCAGACTTGCTGTAGCTGCCGTGCAATGAATGGGTGACCCAGGGTACACAATTAGATTGTATATTGTAGGTCGTATCATTGACTTCCAGTGATCCAGACTCATATCCTTCAGAATCCTGACTAGCAATGTTATGTATTCACTCCCATGTTGACGTCGGCCGTGAATGCATATTTGGTGTTTTTTTTGAGCATATAATATTGATATAGTGAAAGCATCTGTTTGACTTCAACCAGATATTGGGGTAAATTTCCCGGTTTCACCCATCGTGGGAATCATCGCAAGCTGGACGGAAAATTTGACGGACCATTTAAAGGTCCACTGAGCAGGAATTTCCGATCTTGGGGTGGGCACGACCGGAAAATCCAAAACATTGTGTTACATTGTGCGGCACGGCAGCAAAATGGTTAGCACTATTGCTTCACAGCTCCAGGGTCTCAGGTTCGATTCCCGGCTTGGGTCACTGTCTGTGCGGAGTCTGCACATTCTCCCTGTGCCTGCGTGGGTTTCCTCCGGGTGCTCCGGTTTCCTCCCACAGTCCAAAGATGTGCAGGTTAGGTGGATTGGCCAAGCTAAATTGCCCTTAGTGTCCAAAAAGGTTAGGTTGGGTTACGGGGATAGGGTGGAGGTATGGGCTTAAGTCGGGTGCTCTTTCCAAGGGCCGGTGCAGACTCGGTGGGCTGAATGGCCTCCTTCTGCACTGTAAATTCAATGAAATTCTATGAAATTCACAGTGTTGGAAGGCTTGCTCACTTTCCAGTTGCTATTTCCACTCTTAATCTTCACTCTGGTCACTAACCTTGTATATGTGCTTGTACGTAAGCAGGTCCCTGGCACATTCCCTATTGTTGCTGTCAATATGGTGCACATACTTTTTGTTTGGTTGTTTCTTATTGCAACCTCTGACTGTAATTTCAGAACCAGATCGCCGACATTAGCGAGCCCAGTGTCCTTTTACACCACATATCCTGCACATATATTGGAACGTAGGAAAACTTTTCTGGTGGGTGAGAAAAACTGCACATCCCATATGGCTTACTTGCTTTCTGCATCTTGGTTACTGTACTAATACTGGTTGCTGCACCTACCCTTGCAGGTGTTGTTGTCCAGCCACAATTAGATTGGATTTGTTTATTGTCACGTGTACCATGGTACAGTGAAAAGTATTTTTCTGTGAGCAGCTCCACAGACCATTAAGGACATGGAAAGAAAAGGGAATAAAAGAAAATACATAATAGGGCAACACAAGGTACACAATGTAACTACATAAGCACCGACATTGGATGAAGTATACAAGGTGTAGTGTTAATGAGGTCAGTCCATAAGAGGGTCATTTAGGAGTCTGGTAACAGTGGGGAAAAAGCTATTTTTGAGTCTGTTCGTGCGTGTTCTCAGACTTCTGTATCACCTGCCCGATGGAAGAAGTTGGAAGAGTGAGTAAGCCGGGTGGGAGGGGTCTTTGATTATGCTGCCCGCTTTCCCCAGGCAGCGGGAGGTGTAAATGGAGTCAATGGATGGGAGGCAGTTTTGTGTGATAGACTGGGAGGTGTTCACGACTCTCTGAAGTTTCTTGCGGTCCTGGGCCGAGCAGTTGCCATACCAGGCTGTGATGCAGCCAGATAGGATGCTTTCTGTGGTGCATCTGTAAAAGTTGGTAAGGGTTAATGTGGACATGCCGAATTTCCTTAGTTTCCTGAGGAAGTGTAGGCACTGTTATGCTTTCTTGGTGGTAGCGTCGACGTGGGTGGACCAGGACAGATTTTTGGAGATGTGTACCCCTAGGAATTTGAAACTGCTAACCATCTCCACCTCGGCCCCATTGATGCTGACAGGGGTGTGTACAGTACTTTGCTTCCTGAAGTCAACGACCAGCTCTTTAGTTTTGCTGGCATTGAGGGAGAGATTGTTGTCGCTACACCACTCCACTAGGTTCTCTATCTCCCTCCTGTATTTTGACTCGTCGTTATTCAAGATCCAGCCCACTATGGTCGTATTGTCAGCAAACTTGTAGATGGAGTTGGAACCAAATTTTGCCACGCAGTCGTGTGTGTACAGGGAGTAGAGTAGGGGGCTAAGTACGCAGCCTTGTGGAGCCCCGGTATTAAGGACTATTGTGGAGGAGGTGTTGTTGTTCATTCTTACTGATTGTGTGAAAATTGCTTTGCATTTTCTGCCATCTTTAGTCGTGTGTCAATATTGTGACCATTCTGTTTCTCCAAAAGGTCTTGCCCAGTTCAAAATTGACTGCACAGCTCTGAACCAACTTACTGCTCCCATAACCATCCCAATCTAGCTAGTCCACAAATCGGATACTCACTGTCCTGCAAAGTACTGCCTGTAGAGGGATTCTGCTTTTCGAAGTTTCAACAGCCTCTGTTTAGGTACCAAATCTTATCTCATGTGTCTCATCCTGTGATCTTCAAATTCACATCCCTGCCATTATGTTGTGTTTCTATGTTTGCTTTGCACAGACACAGTACAGGGTGGCTCAGCAGACAGATCAACTTTATGGATTCAGCAACCATTACTCACAAGGACAGTGCAGCTGAAATTCCGACACACACTACACACTACTACATGTTGCTTAACATGACATCCCGGCTACTCGTTCATCTGCATATTCCCTTAACGTGATATCACAACAATAGGTAGGAAAACACATTGTGAGGAGGACAAATCAAGTTTGAAAGGGATGTAGATAGGTTAAATGAGGGGACAAAAATGGCAGATGGAGTGTAATACAGGAAAATGTGAGGTCATGCACTTTGGCAGGAGGAATAGGAAAGCAGAATGTTATTTAAATGGAGGGAAATTGTACAATGCTGTGGTACAGATCGCCCTGGGTGCCTTCATACGTGAATCACAATAAGTTAACATGCAGGTACAGAAAGTGATTTTAGAGGCAAATGGAATTTTGATCTATAGTGCAAGGGGGACTCAGTGTAAAAGTAAGGAAGTATTGCTGCAATTGTACAGGGCATTGGTGAGAGCAGATGTAGAGTAATGTGTACAGCTTTGGTTTCCTTACATAAGAAGAAATATACATGCATTGGAAACAGTTCAGAGAAAGTTCATTAGGCAGATTCCTGGAATGAAGGGGTTGTCTTATGAGGAAAGGGTAAGCAGATTGGAGTTGTACTCATTGGATTTATGAAGAATGAGAGGTGATCTGATTGAAACATTTTAGATTATGAGGGGGCTTGACAGGATAGATGTGAAGAGAATATTTCCCATCATGGGAGAATCTAAAGCTCGGGGGCACATTTAATACATCATTGACAAGGAATGTCTTCCCTCAGGGACATGTTAATCTTTGGAATTCTGTTTCCCGGAGAGTAGTGGAGGTTGGATAATTGAATATATTCAACACAGAGTGAGGCAGATTTTCAATTTATGAGGAGGTCAAACATTCTGGGGAGTAAGAAGAAACATGGACTTAAGGCCACGATCAGATCAGCCACGATCTTAACAAAGGCCGAAAGGCCTGCTGCTGTTCCTTTTGCTGATCTGAGAAATGCATCAATTATTTGGCTGGTGGGAGAATTGAAATGACTTTTAATTCTTTTTAAGCCCCTGTTGCAAATACCTCACTGGAGTTATTCATTGAATAGTTAAATCCATGTGGAAGTCATAAAGCTTATTGGCTTTCAGTGCTTTGTGGAGAGGGAGGCTGGCTGTGATTGCAGCGTGGAGTGCTCAGGAAGTAGTGCTTGGGAATGGGGAATTTCTTCAGCCAGAGGGTGATGAATCTGTGGAACTCTTTGCCACAGAAGGCTGTGGAGGCAATTCACTGAGTGTCTGTAAGACAGAGATAGATAGGTTCTTGATTAATAAGGGGATCAGGGGTTATGGGGAGATGGCAGGAGAATGGGGACGAGAAAATATCAGCCATGATTGAATGCCGGAGCAGACTCGATGGGCCGAGTGGCCTAATTCTGCTCCTATGTCTTATGGTCTTATGGGGGCGGAAGGAAAGGTACCATCTTGGGAGGAGGGATCCTAGCTAGGTGGTGGAGTGTACTTCGATGATTGGCTGCATGGAGAGGCAGGCCACTGGGTTTATTGTGGGCGAGCATGATGATCTTGGTGGGTGAAGATGAAGGTGACAATTGGCATGGGGCAGGACGATGACTTCCTTGACCAAAATGTGAGGAAGATTCCTGCTCTTCCTAGCAAATGAGGAGTACGGGAAATGGCACTTGTGGAACTTGCAGCTTCCATTTCCTTTTCACCGCCAGGATTCCCGACCTTAAAAAAAACAGCATGGCATCTTTAGAACTGATATCAGTTGCATGGCAGGAGTATTAAATTTAAAAAAACATTATAAAAATTTCAAATAGTCTATTCAAAATAAATATTTCACTCAGTAAGTTTGGTATCCCAAATGTGGCATAGTATGGATCTCAGTTCAATGTTTTTTTTTTAATAAACATTTTATTGAGGTATTTTTGGTATTATAACAACAACAAAATAAACAATGTACATGAAACTATAAACATAGTGGAAAAGCCACCTCCCTCCCTTACAGGTCCCACCTTTACTAACCCCGTACTCTAAGCTAAACTACCCCCGCCCCCGCCCTCCCCCCCCCCCCCGCCCCCCCCTTTCCACGAAGAAGTCGACGAACGGTTGCCACCTCCGAGCGAACCCTAACAGTGACCCGCTCAAGGCAAACTTGATTTTCTCCAAACAGAGAAAGCTAGCCATATCCAATAGCCAGGTCTCCAACTTCAAGGGCTTTGAGTCCCTCCAAGCTAATCGTATCCATCTTCGGGCTACCAGGGAAGCAAAGGCCAGAACGTCTGCCTCTTTCTCCTCCTGGATTCCCGGGTCTTCCGACACGCTGAAAATCGACATCTCTGGACTCGGTGCCACCCTTGTTTTTAGCACCGTGGACATGACATCTGCAAACCCCTGCCAAAATCCCCTAAGCTTCGGACATGCCCAGAACATGTGGACATGGTTCGCTGGTCCTCCCGCACATTTTACACACCTGTCTTCCACCCCAAAGAATCTGCTCATCCAGGCTGCTGTCATATGAGCCCGGTGAACGACCTTGAATTGTATCAGGCTGAGCCTGGCACATGATGCCCATAGACCATCTTCCATCTCTCCTCCCAGCTCCTCCTCCCACTTGCGCTTCAGCTCCTCGGTCTGCGTCTCCTCTGACCCCATAAGTTCTTTCTAAATGTCAGAGGCGCTCCCCTCTTTGAGGATAGCAAATGTGGTCCCTTTGTTCAAAAAGGGGAGCAGAGACAACCCCGGCAACTATAGACCGGTGAGCCTCACGTCTGTAGTGGGTAAAGTCTTGGAGGGGATTATAAGAGACAAGATTTATAATCATCTAGATAGGAATAATATGATCAGGGATAGTCAGCATGGTTTTGTGAAGGGTAGGTCATGCCTCACAAACCTTATCGAGTTCTTTGAGAAGGTGACTGAACAGGTAGACGAGGGTAGAGCAGTTGATGTGGTGTATATGGATTTCAGCAAAGCGTTTGATAAGGTTCCCCACGGTAGGCTATTGCAGAAAATACGGAGACTGGGGTTTGAGGGTGATTTAGAGATGTGGATCAGAAATTGGCTAGCTGAAAGAAGACAGAGGGTGGTGGTTGATGGGAAATGTTCAGAATGGAGTTCAGTTACAAGTGGAGTACCACAAGGATCTGTTCTGGGGCCGTTGCTGTTTGTCATTTTTATCAATGACCTAGAGGAAGGCGCAGAAGGGTGGGTGAGTAAATTTGCAGACGATACTAAAGTCGGTGGTGTTGTCGATAGTGTGGAAGGATGTAGCAGGTTACAGAGGGATATAGATAAGCTGCAGAGCTGGGCTGAGAGGTGGCAAATGGAGTTTAATGTAGAGAAGTGTGAGGTGATTCACTTTGGAAGGAATAACAGGAATGCGGAATATTTGGCTAATGGAAAAGTTCTTGAAAGTGTGGATGAGCAGAGGGATCTAGGTGTCCATGTACATAGATCCCTGAAAGTTACCACCCAGGTTGATAGGGTTGTGAAGAAGGCCTATGGAGTGTTGGCCTTTATTGGTAGAGGGATTGAGTTCCGGAGTCAGGAGGTCATGTTGCAGCTGTACAGAACTCTGGTACAGCCGCATTTGGAGTATTGCGTACAGTTCTGGTCACCGCATTATAAGAAGGACGTGGACGCTTTGGAGCAGGTGCAGAGGAGATTTACCAGGATGTTGCCTGGTATGGAGGGAAAATCTTATGAGGAAAGGCTGATGGACTTGAGGTTGTTTTCGTTGGAGAGAAGAAGGTTAAGAGGAGACTTAATAGAGGCATACAAAATGATCAGGGGGTTGGATAGGGTGGACAGTGAGAGCCTTCTCCCGCGGATGGAAATGGCTGGCATGAGGGGACATAGCTTTAAACTGAGGGGTAATAGATATAGGACAGAGGTCAGAGGTAGGTTCTTTACGCAAAGAGTAGTGAGGCCGTGGAATGCCCTACCTGCTACAGTAGTGAACTCGCCAACATTGAGGGCATTTGAAAGTTTATTGGATAAATATATGGATGATAATGGCATAGTGTAGGTTAGATGGCTTTTGTTTCGGTGCAATATTGTGGGCTGAAGGGCCTGTACTGCGCTGTATTTTTCTATGTTCTATGTTCGCCTACCCACCCTCTGGAAACTACCCTGTCCTGAATCCCCCTTAGTGGTAGGAGTGGGAAGGTTGACACCCGTTTACGTAGGAAGTCCCGCACCTGCAGGTACTTGAATTTGTTTCCCCTCGCCAACCCAAACTTCTCCTCCAGTGTCCTCATACTCGGAAAACTGCCATCTGTAAACATATCCCTCATCCTCTCAATCCCTGCTTCCCTGGCTCCGGCATATCCGGAACCCCCCATCCATACTTCCTGGGGAAAACCGGTGATTACTACAGATTGGGGACCAGACCGATGCTCCCTCTGCTCCCACATGTCTCCTCCATTGCCCCCAGACTCTCAGGACCGCCACTACCACGGGGCTGGTGGAGTACCATGCCACCGGGAACGGCAGAGGCGCAGTTACCAACGGCCTCAGACTGGTACCCTTGCATGAAGCTGCCTCCATTCGCTCCCAAGCCGACCCCTCCCCCACCACCCACTTCCTGATCATGGCTATATTCGCCGCCCAGTAATAGTTACTAAAATTTGGCAGCGCGAGCCCACCCTCCCCCCGACTCCGCTCAAGCATTACCTTCCTTACTCGCGGGGTCTTGCCCGCCGAAACAAAGCCAGTGATCACTTTATTGTCCCGTTTAAAAAAGGACCGCGGAATAAAGATGGGGAGACATTGAAGTACAAACATGAATCTCGGGAGGACCATCATCTTCACCGTCTGCACCCTCCCAGCTAATAACAACGGGAGCGCGTCCAATCTCCGAATATCGTCCTTCATTTGGTCTACTAGCCGGGCCAGATTGAATTTGTGCAGCCGGTCCCATTCCCGCGCCACTTGAATACCTAGGTACCTAAAGCTTCCCCCTAGTAATCTAAAATGGCAGCTCCCCCAATCCCCTCTCCTGTCCCCTTGCCTGGGCCGCAAACATTTCACTTTTCCCCATATTTAGCTTATACCCCGAAAACCGGCCAAATTCCCCGAGAATCCACATGATTTCTTCCATCTCCTCTATTGGGTCTGATACGTACAGAAGCAAGTCGTCTGCATAGAACGAGACTCTGTGCTCCACCTCCACCCTGGACCAGCCCCCTCCAGTCCCTTGAGGCTCTCAAAGCAATTGCCAACAGCTCTATAGCTAGCGCGAACAACAGTGGGGAGAGGGGGCATTTCTGTCTCGTCCCCCGGTGCAGTCTAAAATAGTCCGATGTTGGCCTATTCATCCGTACGCTTGCTACAGGATCCTGATACAGCAACCTGACCCAGTCAATAAAGCCCCGCCCGAATCTGAACCGTCCCAGTATCTCCCCCAGATAATCCCATTCTACCCGATCAAAAGCCTTTTCTGCATCCATTGCGATCACTACCTCCACCTCCCTACCTTCCGGGGGCATCATGATCATGTTTAACAATCTTCTTACATTGGCCACCAACTGCCTGCCCTTAACAAACCCCGTCTGGTCCTCCCCAATAACGTCCAGAACACAATCCTCAATCCTGGAGGACAACATTTTAGCCAGCAGTTTGGCATCCACATTCAACAGGAATATCGGCCTGTAGGACCCACACAGCTCCGTGTTCTTGTCCCGCTTCAGAATCAGCGAAATCGTGGCCTGTGACATTGACGGGGGCAGCACCCCTCTCTCCCTTGCCTCATTGAACATCCTTATCAACACCGGCCCCAATATCCCAGAGAACCTTTTATAAAACTTCACTGGGTACCTGTCCGGCCCCGGGGCTTTCCCCGACTGCATGGCCTTCAGACCCTCTACTATCTCTTCCAACCCGATTGGGGCCCGCAGCCCTTCTACCAGCTCCCCGTCCACCTTTGGGAAATTCAGCCCCCCCAAGAAGTGCCTCATCCCCTCTGGCCCTGTAGGGGGTTCCGACCTATACAGCCTACTGTAGAAATCCCTAAACGCCTTATTCACCCCTGTTGAATCTCCAACCAGGTTCCCATCTCCGTCATTTACTTTCCCTATCTCCCTGGCTGCATCCCTCTTTCCAAGCTGCTGTGCAAGCATTCTGCTGGCCTTCTCTCCATGCTCATAGATCGCCCCCCTTGCCTTTCTCAGCTGTTTCACAGCCCTCTCTGTGGTTAACAGGCCGGACTCCGCCTGCAGCCTCCGCCGTTCCTTTAAAAGCCCTGCCTCTGGGGTCTCTGTATATCTCCTATTGATCTGTAATATCTCCTTTACCAGTCAGTCCATCTCTGCCCTGTCCACCTTCTCCCTAAGGCCCGGATCGAGATCAGCTCCCCTCTGACCACCGCCTTCAGTGCTTCCCAGACCACCGCTGCTGAAATTTCCCCCGTGTCGTTGACCTGCAGGTAGCTCTGAATACATTTCCTCAGCCGCTCGCACACCCCTTCATCAGCCAAAAATCCCACATCTAACCTCCAGTGCGGGCGCTGGTTACTGTCTTTACTAACCTGCAGGTCATCCCAGTGCAGAACATAGTCTGAGATTGTGATCGCCGAGTACCCCATGTCCACCATCCCTGCCAGCAAGGCCCTGCTCAAAATAAAGAAATCAATCCGGGAATACACTTTATGCACATGTGAGTAGAAGGAGAACTCTTTCACCCTCGGCTGCCCAAATCTCGATGGACACCCCCCCGCCTCCCCCCCCCATCTGCTCCATGAACCCTTTTAGTTCCTTTGCCATTGCTGGCACCCTGCCGATTTTCGAGCTTGACCGGTCAATAACTGTGTTGAAGTCCCCTCCCATGACCAACCTGTGCGCGTCCAGGTCCAGTATCTTCCCCAGCATCCTATTTATAAACTCCACATCATCCCAATTTGGCGCATACACATTTATTGATACCACCTGCAGCCCCTCCAGTTTCCCACGAACATAATGTACCAACCTCCCACATCCGAGACTATTCTACCCGTCTCAAACACCACCTGCTTATTGATCAGGATCGAGACCCCTCTAGTCTTTGAATCCAGTCCTGAGTGAAAGACCTGACTGACCCAGCCTTTCCTCAATCTAATCTGGTCAGTTACTCTAAGGTGTGTCTCCTGCAACATTACCACATCTGCCTTTAGTCCCCTAAAATGCGCGACACACAAGCCCTCTTGACCGGCCCATTTAACCCTCAATCATTCCAGATGATCAGCCTAGTTGGGGGGCTCATTGCCCACCCCCTTCGCCGATCAACCATCCCCTTTCTTGGGCCAGCCTCCAGCCCATGCTCCGCGCCTCCACCGCCCCGCCCCCAGGCAGCCTCCGCCCCCAACCTCCTCTCTGTCCCTTAGCACAAGTCCCTCCCTCATCAGCAGAACATTTCCCCCTCTCCCCCCCCCCTAGTAACAACACTCTATAACCCAACCCCTTTAATAAACCGAACATATGCACATCCCCCACTATGCTTCCATGACTAGCCCACCCAGCTGGCTTGGTGGCCCCCATCCCTGGCGCCGGATAGTCTCCCACCTATTGTTCCCTCACCCTGCTCATACAAACATACTCCAACATCAAACAATCCCCACACAATTGCCCGACAGAAAAACACCAAAATCTAAACAAGCACACCTCCATCCTCCAACAGTGCAAATGAAAACCTTAACTCACTCAGCTCTGCCACTGGTCCCAAATCAATATAGAAGGCATTACAAATAGCTTCCACAAAACGAAAAATTAGAAACTTTTTTTTAAAGAGCAAAAAAGAATGAAAGTTGCAGCAAAGTTTAAAAGTTCTCAGTCCACCACCAGTCCTTTCCTTTTCACAAAGTCCAGCGCTTCCTCAGGCGACTTGAAAGAAAAGTGCTGTTCCTCGTATGTGACCCAGAGACGGGCCGGATACAACAGTCCGAACTTCACCTTTTTGTCAGTTCAATGTTAAGCAGTTTGGTGAGTTTTCATTCTTTGACCTAACCATAAACACCAGAGAGTTTCATAGTGAGGAATTAAGAAGGAAAAAGAAACAAGACGTAGATTTATATGATCCCTGTCACGGCCCTTAAATAGAACATAGAACATACAGTGCAGAAGGAGGCCATTCAGCCCATCGAGTGTGCACCGGCCCACTTAAGCCCACACCTCCACCCTATCCTCGTAACCCAATAACTCCTCCTAACCTTTTTGGTCACTAAGGGCAATTTATCATGGCCAATCCACCTAACCTGCACATCTTTGGACTGCGGGAGGAAACCGGAGCACCTGGAGGAAACCCACGCAGACACGGGGAGAATGTGCAGACACCGCACAGACAGTGACCCAACGGAGAATCAAACCTGGGACCCTGGCACTGTGAAGCCACAATGTTATCCACCGTGCTGCCCAAATAGTCTAAAACCAGTGAAATATTTTTCAGGAGTAGTCACTGTTGTAATGGAGAAAACACTGCAGGCCATTGGCACACAGCAACAAAGTCCTTCAAGCAACAATGTGATAATGACTAGGTTAAGTGAAGGGGTTAAAAGACAGGGTTCAGGATTCTTCCAGTTCCTTTCATAAAGACGTGAGGTTATTATAAAACCCACAGTTCTTAAACTGTTGCTTCTGCAGCTGTCTGCTTCTGGAATCTATATCGATTTTTGGCTTTTTAAATTGCCGCACCCCTAATTTCCAAAACTCTTCAGTGCTCTACTCCGATGTTACATGGGGGTTTCTCTGCTGAATCCCAATAAATTTATGGCGGTGTCAGCATTACAGATGATTCACGAGTTGATGTCCCCTATCTGAGGCACAATATCTGCAAGGCTCAGTGGATTTCCATGGGTTACATTGGTGCGGTTGTTGTATTGCTTGAGAATGATGTGTGCAAGTAAAGTGTAGTTTTTGAGAGACCTTGCTGGATGTATGAAATAGACTTTGGGGATATTGCCAGCATCACCAGAGGTCCAATTTATGCACAGTGCTTTCTAAGTATTTGATTGAACTGGGAAGGTTGCACAGAATGAATTATGTATTCTTAAGTTACCAAACGTCTGGGGATAAGCTTTCTACTCCTCAGGGACTAACCTGTAAACCTTTGCTTTCATTTTCTCTTGGCACATTTTCATTTGGTTTCATTTTCAGTGGGACTGCATCTCCTCAAAGTGCTTGGGGACCTTTGAGGATTGAAGTCAAGTTTCTTCTTAGCACCTCTTTTCAAGTTGCGACTGCATTTTCTGCAATCTTGAAGCATTCAACAATTGTTCAAAACGGTATTGACTCTTTGCCCTGGTAGAATATTCATGGATTGTGCCACCTCAACCCCCGCTGGCATTTTGTTTTTAAGAAGCATCTTTATATTTTATGAACTGTTAACCAAACAGAGCAATTCATGTTCAGGAAAACATGGCTGCCAGTTGTCCACTGCTGGATGCTATTTTTCTCTCTTTGTCACCACAACGTTTGAAACCACATTCATTCAGTAACTTCTGATTGTATCTTCAACTCACATGTGCTGAAAAGTCTTGCCTAAGTGACAGCAGTAAGTTGGTTTGCGTCTTTGGAAATCATAGTATTCCTGACGGGTCTGCGAGCAAAAGCGTATAACAGAAAAAAATCTTGGCCGGCGAAAATATTGGCTGTCTGCCCAATTCCTGAACCTCGGACGGCATTCTCCGCAATCGGTGCGATGTCCGCCGACCGGCGCCAAAAACGGCGCGAATCAGTCCGGCATCGCGCCGCCCCAAAGGTGCGGAATCCTCCGCATCTTGAGGGGCCGAGCCCTCTTGGTGCCCGCCAACTGGCGCGAAACTGACTTTGCCGTGCGGCGCATGCATGGGAGCGTCAGTGGCCGCTCACTGCATCCCCGCGCATGCGCAGTGGAGGGGGTCTCTTCTGCCTCCGCCATAGTGGAGACCATGGCGAAGGCGGAAGGAAAAGAGCGCCCCCACGGCACAGGCCCGCCCGCGGATCGGTGGGCCCCGATCGCGGGCCAGGCCACCGTGGGGGCACCCCCCGGGGCCAGATCGCCCCGCGCCCCCCCCACGACCCCGCCGGTAAGAGAGGTGGTTTGATTCTCGCCGGTGGAACAGGCATTCCAGCAGCGGGACTTCGGCCCATCGCGGGCCGGAGAATCGCCGGGGGGGGGGCTCGCCAACCGGCGCGGCGTGATTCCCACCCCTGCCGAATATCCGGTGCCGGAGCATTCGGCAACTGGCGGGGGTGGGATTCACGCCAGCCCCCGGCGATTCTCCGACCCGACGGGGGGTCGGAGAATTCCGCCCCTCATCTCTCACTGGTATTGTTTGGATAATGTGCAATATATTCAGTAGATAGTTAGATACAAGACAATGATACAATCTTTCTGATTTCCTGATGGGATACCAGGGAACATTATGCCCAGAATTCTCCGGCCTTTGCGATTCACTTTCCCTATCGGCAGCACACTCCCATCTGTGAGTTTCCTGGCGGTGTGGGGTGGCTTCAATGGAAAATCCTCATTGACAAGTAGCGGGAGTATAGAATCACGCCAACGACGAATGGCATGTGGTAGAAAAACAAAAGTGTCTTGGGGACAGGAGAATCCAGCCCCAAAAGTCCTTAAAAATGTGTCGAAGGTTGTGTCTCAGTTGAGGAGATCCTCAAAGTGCTTTCTCCAGCGGGCATTGACTGCCTCTCTGACTTTTATGAGTGCCTTTCTGTTTTTGGCTCTCAGCGGGGTGGGTCCCCAGGCACAAAGATGATTTATGAGGGGAGGGTGGTGGATGTTGTTTCCAAGGACATCAGTAAAGCTTTTGACAAAGTGCCTCATGGCAGACTGGTGCAAAAGGATCACATGGGATCAGAGGTGAGGTGGTAAGATGGATACAGAACTGGCTCAGTCACAGATGGCAGAGAGTAGCAGTAGAAGGGTGTTTTTCTGAATGGAAGGTTGCGACTAGTGGTGTTTCACAGGGATCTGTGCTGGGGCCTCTGTTGTTTGTATTATACATAAACGATTTGGAGGAAAATGGAGCTGGTCTGATTAGTAGGTTCGCGGAGGACACCAAGGTTGGTGGAGTGGCAGATAGTGTTGAGGATTGTCAGAGGATACAGCAGGACATGGACAGGTTGGGGACTTGGGCAGAGAAATGACAATTGGAGTTTAATCAGGACAAATGTGAGGTAATGCATTTTGTTAGGTAATTCTATGATTCTAAGAACATAGAGGGGATACAGTAAATAGCGAAATTCTTAGGAATACAGAAAGTCAGAGAGATCTGGGTGTACAAGTCCACAGATCTTTGAAAGTGGCAACACAAGTGGACAAGGTAGTCAAGAAAGCATATGGAATGCTGGCCTTCATTGGACGGGGCACCGAGTATAAAAACTGACAAGTCATGTTACAGTTCTTTCGGCACAAGGAAGTGCTGAGTGTTTTGGCCAAGGTTGGTATCATGACTGGTACAGGCTTGGAGGGCCCAAGGGCCTATTCCTGTGCTCGTTTGTTCTTCGCTCTTTGTTCTGTTGCTAACTTTTGGTTGGTTGAATTGGCTCTGTTTTATAACCTTTGCTCTCGAGTCGCCAGGTATCTTTATGATACCGCCACGAGGTTCAAGTTCAAGTAATGATCAATAACTCAATACACCGATTAGTAAGATTCAAATCAAAGCACATTTATTATACACAGTAATCGCTACTCATGTGCAAATTCTACTTCTAAGCTACTTCTACAACTAACAGGCCTATACTTAGCTTCGGACTGGTCCACCAGGTCAGGGGAACAAATGGCCTTTCGTTCGGGTTCTGAGTCTGCGGGATTCGAAGTTGGTACGGATTGGTAACTAGGAGCGCCTATCTCGTAGCGAGTGTTGACTTAAGACTTACGGTCTCTCAGCGGCAGTTGAACCGGTCACGGTCAAGGGTTGGTTCGCGTTGCTGGGTGACCCGGTCAAGGAGAACGATTTGAACTTGGGGCTTAACTTTTATAGTCCCCAGGGGCTTCCCGCCTTTCGGGGCGGACCCTGTACCTGGTTCTAGGTGATTGGACTTTGTTCCAATTGCTTGGTTCGATTTCTCCAATACTGGAGCGGTTCCCTGATCGATGGGCGGTCTTGAGGTGTTCGTTAACCTCTTTTGTGTTGGCTTCTGCTGGCGCCGGGGAGTCTGGCTTAGCTTTGTTTGTCCTAACTGTTGCGATTGTTCCCGGGGATTGCTCATTAGTATGTAGATGGCTGCTACATTGTTATGCTGATGGTCGCTGGTATCGATGCTGTCTGGGCTTTTGCAGAGTTTAATACACAGTAAACCTGCACCTGCTGGTTTCTGCCTGTGTTGGCTGAATTTCCCTTCAGCCTTTGCTGTTCTCCATTTTAAATCGGGACTTGACCAACTCAGGTGGCTACACTTCCTCCTTGTGATCCTAACGGGAAGCGTGAAGGATCACATAACTGCGTTGTTTTTCATTCCCTGACCTGGCGAGCACTCTTCTATGGCCTCTCCACTGACCATAACTATGCAAAACATTTTTAGCTGACAATTCTAAGGGGCGCTATGTCAAACAGGGACATGCAATACAAAACAAGAAAATCGGAACCTCTAACTATCCTTAATAAACTAAACTCAATTAAACATTTCATCACTCTAACTTCCTCAACCATACAAACAAAATCATAGCAGTATTATACACATTTTCCTGGCTTGGCAGTCAAGCTCAGGATTGTACAATTGCTCAGGAACATTTCTTTATTTACAACAAAAAACGCAAACGAATGCTCTTTATTATAGATCGCGGGGGTCGGGGGTCTGGACATATCCGAAAATAGGGGATCTGATCCTATATACTGGGGTGCGAGCACGGTAGGTATCCTTCTCCATTTTCTCAGACGAATAGTCTGCACGATGCAGCAGAGTATCGCTAATACTAGTAGGGATTCTATTAAGTAGGACAGGGAGTACCAGGTTATAAACCTGTCATACCAAGATGGTGTGGTGTCGTTTTTGACTGGGCTCTGGGTACTGTGGGGAAGTGAATCATTAATGGCTGGGGAGGTTGAGGTCAGGGGGTTCGCGTTCATGCGCAACCAAATGTCCATTATAACGATGAGCAAAGCGGAGGATGTCCTCATGGTTCTTCGTCTTTCACCTCTCTTCTCTTCTCTGGTCCTGGAGCTTCTGGAGTTCTGTGGAATCAAGCATAGTGTCTGTTACTATCTTGGTTTAATATCTCGTATGATAGCCTGTCTGTCATTTAGTGCCAATTACTCCCTTTATAATTGGTCACTCTGTGTGACTCCCTCATTTTTCTTTTCAAAAACCGAATTTCAGGCCAAGACACACTTACAAATACTGAACCAGTGCGAGCCGTCTCGCAGACTGTGCGGTTTACCATCCAAATGTTTAGAACATAGAACATAGAAAATACAGCACAGAACAGACCCTTCGGCCCACGATGTTGTGCCGAACCTTTGTCCTAGATTAAACATAGATTATCATTGAATTTACAGTGCAGAAGGAGGCCATTCGGCCCCCTGAGTCTGCACCGGCTCTTGGAAAGAGCACCCTACCCAAACTCAACACCTCCACCCAACACCAAGGGCAATTTTGGACACTAAGGGCAATTTATCATGGCCAATCCACCTACCCTGCACATCTTTGGACTGTGGGAGGAAACCGGAACACCCGGAGGAAACCCACGCAGACACGGGGAGGACGTGCAGACTCCGCACAGACAGTGACCCAAGCCTGAATTGAACCTGGGACCCTGGAGTTGTGAAGCAATTGTGCTATCCACAATGCTACCGTGCTGCCCTTAAGAATAAATAAATCTACACTATATCATTTTACCGTAATCCATGTACCTATCCAATAGCTGCTTGAAGGTCCCTAATGTTTCCGACTCAACTACTTCCACAGGCAGTGCATTCCATGCCCCCACTACTCTCTGGGTAAAGAACCTACCTCTGATATCCCTCCTATATCTTCCACCTTTCACCTTAAATTTATGTCCCCTTGTAATGGTTTGTTCCACCCGGGGAAAAAGTCTCTGACTGTCTACTCTATCGATTCCCCTGATCATCTTATAAACCTCGCCCCTCATCCTTCCCCGTTCTAATGAGTAAAGGCCTAGCACCCTCAACCTTTCCTCGTAAGACCTACTCTCCATTCCAGGTAACAACCTGGTAAATCTTCTTTGCACCCTTTCCAAAGCTTCCACATCCTTCCTAAAATGAGGTGACCAGAACTGTACACAGTACTCCAAATGTGGCCTTACCAAAGTTTTGTACAGCTGCATCATCACCTCACGGCTCTTAAATTCAATCCCTCTGTCAATGAACGCGAGCACACCATAGGCCTTCTTCACAGCTCTATCCACTTGAGTGGCAACTTTCAAAGATGTATGAACATAGACCCCAAGATCTCTGCTCCTCCACATTGCCAAGAACTCTACCGTTAACCCTGTATTCCGCATTCATATTTGTCCTTCCAAAATGGACAACCTCACACTTTTCAGGGTTAAACTCCATCTGCCACTTCTCAGCCCAGCTCTGCATCTTATCTATGTCTCTTTGCAGCCGACAACAGCCCTCCTTACTATCCACAACTCCACCAATCTTCGTATCGTCTGCAAATTTACTGACTCACCCTTCAACCCCCTCATCCAAGTCATTAATGAAAATCACAAACAGCAGAGGACCCAGAACTGATCCATGCGGTACGCCACTGGTAACTGGGATCCAGGCTGAATATTTGCCATCCAGCACCACTCTCTGACTTCTATCGGTTAGCCAGTTCGTTATCCAACTGGCCAAATTTCCCACTATCCCATGCCTCCTTACTTTCTGCAGAAGTCTACCATGGGGAACCTTATCAAATGCCTTACTAAAATCCATGTACACTACATCCACTGCTTTACCTTCATCCACATGCTTGGTCACCTCCTCAAAGAATTCAATAAGATTTGTAAGGCAAGACCTACCCCTCACAAATCCGTGCTGACTATCGCTAATCAAGCAGTGTCTTTCCAGATGCTCAGAAATCCTATCCTTCAGTACCCTTTCCATTACTTTGCCTACCACCAAAGTAAGACTAACTGGCCTGTAATTCCCAGGGTTATCCCTAGTCCCTTTTTTGAACAGGGGCACGACATTCGCCACTCTCCAATCCCCTGGTACCACCCCTGTTGACAGTGAGGACGAAAAGATCATTGCCAACGGCTCTGCAATTTCATCTCTTGCTTCCCATAGAATCCTTGGATATATCCCGTCAGGCCCGGGGGACTTGTCTATCCTAAGTTTTTCAAAATGCCCAACACATCTTCCTTCCTAACAAGTATTTCCTCGAGTTTACCAGTCTGTTTCACACTGTCCTCTCCAACAATATCGCCCCTCTCATTTGTAAATACAGAAGAAAAGTACTCGTTCAAGACCTCTCCTATCACTTCAGACTCAATACACAATCTCCCGCTACTGTCCTTGATCGGACCTACCCTCGCTCTAGTCATTCTCATATTTCACACAGATGTGTAAAAGGCCTTGGGGTTTTCCTTGATCCTACCCGCCAAAGATTGTTCATGCCCTCTCTTAGCTCTCCTAATCCCTTTCTTCAGTTCCCTCCTGGCTATCTTATATCCCTCCAATGCCCTGTCTGAACCTAGTTTCCTCAGCCTTACATAAGTCTCCTTTTTCCTCTTAACAAGACATTCAACCTCTCTTGTCAACCATGGTTCCCTCACTCGACCATCTCTTCCCTCCCTGACAGGGACATACATATCAAGGACACTTAGTACCTGTTCCTTGAACAAGTTCCACATTTCACTTGTGTCCTTCCATGACAGCCTATGTTCCCAACTTATGCACTTCAATTCTTGTCTGACAATATCGTATTTACCCTTCCCCCAATTGTCAACCTTGCCCTGTTGCACGCACCTATCCCTCTCCATTACTAAAGTGAAAGTCACAGAATTGTGGTCACTATCTGCAAAATGCTCCCCCACTAACAAATCTATCACTTGCCCTGGTTCATTACCAAGTACTAAATCCAATATTGCCCCTCCTCTGGTCGGACAATCTACATACTGTGTTAGAAAAGCTTCCTGGACACACTGCACAAACACCACCCCATCCAAACTATTTGATCTAAAGAGTTTCCACTCAATATTTGGGAAGTTAAAGTCACCCATGACTACTACCCTGTGACTTCTGCACCTTTCCAAAATCTGTTTCCCAATCTGTTCCTCCACATCTCTGCTACTATTGGGGGGCCTATAGAAAACTCCTAACAAGGTGACTGCTCCTTTCCTATTTCTGACTTCAACACATACTACCTCATTAGGGTGATACTCCTCGAACTGCCTTTCTGCAGCTGTTATACGATCTCTAATTAACAATGCCACCCACCCACCTCTTTTATCACCCTCCCTAATCTTATTGAAACATCTATAACCAGGGACCTCCAACAACCATTTCTGCCCCTCTTCCATCCAAGTTTCCATGATGGCCACCACATCGTAGTCCCAAGTACCGATCCATGCCTTAAGTTCACCCACCTTATTCCTGATGCTTCTTGCGTTGAAGTATACACACTTCAACCCATCTCCATGCCTGCAAGTACTCTCCTTTGTCAGTGTTCCCTTCCCCACTGCCTCATTACACGCTTGGGTGTCCTGAATATTGGCTACCTTAGTTGCTGGACTACAAATCCAGTTCCCATTCCCCTGCCAAATTAGTTTAAACCCTCCCAAAGAGTAATAGAAAACCTCCCTCCCAGGATATTGGTGCCCCTCTGGTTCAGATGCAACCCGTCCTGCTTGTACAGGTCCCACCTTCCCCAGAATGCGCTCCATTTATCCAAATACCTGAAGCCCTCCCTCCTACACCATTCCTGCAGCCACGTGTTCAACTGCACTCTCTCCCTATTCCTAGCCTCGCTATCACGTGGCACCGGCAACAAACCAGAGATGACAGCTCGGTCTGTCCTGGCTTTTAACTTCCAGCCTAACTCCCTAAACTTGTTTATTACCTCCACACCCCTTTTCCTACCTATGTTGTTGGTACCAATGTGCACCACGACTTCTGGCTGCTCCCCCTCCCCCTTAAGGATCCTGAAGACACGATCCGAGACATCCCTGGCCCTGGCACCCGGGAGGCAACATACCTTCCAGGAGTCTCGCTCGCGACCACAGAATCTCCTATCTAGTCCCCTAACCATTGAATCTCCTACAACTATTGCTTTTCTATTCTCCCCCCTTCCCTTCTGAGACCCAGAGCCAGACTCAGTGCCAGAGACCTGGCCGCTCGGGCCTTCCCCCGGTAGGTCACCCCCCCCAACAGCATCCAAAACGGTATACTTGTTTTGAAGGGGAACGGCCACGAGGGATCCCTGCACTGTCTGCCTGTTTGTTTTTTTCCCCCTGACTGTAACCCAGTTATTCTTGTCCTGTACCTTGGGTGTGGTTACCTCCCTGTAACTCTTCTCAATCACCCCCTCTGCCTCCCGGATGATCCGAAGTTCATCCATCTTCAGCTCCAGTTCCCTAACACGGTCTTTGAGGAGCTGAAGTTGGGTGCACTTCCCGCAGGTATAGTCAGCGGGGACACCGGTGGTATCCCTCACCACCCACATCCTACAGGAGGAGCATGCAACTGGCCTAGCCTCCATCCCCTCTTACCTGACAGAATATAGCTGCCCTGTGGACTAACTAGATCTCCGCCCTCTGACTCTGCTCCCAGTCAGCTACACTTCCTGTAAACACCTGGCTCTCTTCTCACTCTTTGCGGAAATGTCGGAAACAAAATGAAAGGAGCACCTTACTCCCTCCTCACCTAACTCCCTCGGTCACCAAACTCTTACTATAGCACTCAAAATGCACCAAATTCAGCACTCAGTGCAAGCAAAGTCTGCACTGTAGGGCTCACTTTTATACTGTGAATCTAGCCTCTGAAAACTGGCCCAATCCAATTAACTAATTAACAAGCTCCAGTTGAAAGTGCCTACAAGTAGAAGCTTGTTTAAAGCTGATTGAAAATTCACCTTCTTCCAAACCAAACAGCAACTTTTAAGTTAATTAACTACATAAAAGAAAGACTAAACTTTAGATAAAAATGAAGCCTTATACTCCCTCGTTCACCAAACTCTTACTATAGCACTCAAAATGCACCAAATTCAGCACTCAGTTTGAGGATGTAAATAGCAGAGGGTTGGCAACCTAAGGATTACCTGAAACGAAACAAAACGTTTTGAACCAAACTTTCCGAAATGAGGTGTGTATGGGCCGCGACGGGTACGATTTGGATGGAGTCCCCGGGTAGGACGGCGACCAATGCCGTGTGTGCCCTACCCGAGCGTAGCTGACCAGAGGGGGGTTCCCAGGCAGGGCGGGACCCAATGCCGTTTCTCCACTGCCTGAGCAACCGACAAGAACTGTCAAGAAATGTAGTCATCGTGGGGGGTTGCCGTATTGGTTCTGCCTTCGAACCAGAAGGGCAATTACGAACGGGCGTCTGGCAAGCTCTCAGAGGTTTCTGCCGATGAGCGTGCGGACAAGTTCTCAGAGGTTTCGACCGAAAGGGCGTGGGGCTGTGGAAAACAAAATTCCGGTCTGCCATACGACATTTAACAGTACAAGTACAAACAACATCAAACATGCTGCATGTTCCATCAGAAAGGACACCGTTTTCTCCCAAGCGGTTCCTTTTAAAACATCATCTGGACACCTCAGTTATCGGTTGCGAACAGGGTCGCAAAGGGGTTCTCGTTTTGGGAGTCAGACTCAAAGTCGTTATCTTCTCCTGGATGCCAAACTCTCGAGTGTATCAGGGCTGATAGGGCTGCATGGTGTGATCTGGGATCGCTCTCGTCATTCCGGACGAGTCTGTACGAATTATCTCTGTGCCAATAGGTGGTGTCTAGTTCTGTGGGGATGGAATCGGGGTCGTCATTGTAGGTCGATGGTCGGTGGTGGGGTTTGTTTAGGAAAGTGATCATGAAGTGATCACTCGAATCGTGGTCAGATTCGCTGGGTGTGGGTCCTGTTGCATGGGGATAGTAGGGAGGCGTGCTGTGGCTATTGTCCGAGTCACAGTCGCTGTCGCTGCTACTGCAGTCTGTGGGCGTTCCAGTGCGGAGTCTATAGTTCGGGGGTGGAGCCGGGGTTGAGTCCGTGGCTGGGATGGGCGTGTTGGGGGAGGGTAGGGTTACATTGGCTGTGGGCGGGGCGTGGTCTGCTGCGACGATCTTGACGTGGTGCGTGTGGTTAGACTGTGTTCCATATGCCTTCAGCTGGTTGATATGGAACCACGCAGTCTTTCCATTGGGGTACTTTATCTTGTAGATGGCTTACTTTGTCCGCAATAGAGTACGGACCCGAGTACTTTGGTGACAGGAATGTGCTGGGGTTGTATACGGAGAGCATGACTTGCTTTCCTACACTGAACTCAGTCGCATGCACTGTCTTGTCAAAACAGGCCTTGCTCTGTTTCTTTCTTGTGCCCAATTTCACTGCAGCTGCTAGCTGAGCCAGTTTTACATTTTCCACTAATTGTTTGACTGAGTTCTCGTGTGTGAGGGCTGTCACTTCGGGGCTGGTCAAATCTAAGCCTAATAAAAATTCTGTGCCTTTCATG
Organism: Scyliorhinus torazame; assembly: GCF_047496885.1. Classification (NCBI taxonomy): domain Eukaryota; kingdom Metazoa; phylum Chordata; class Chondrichthyes; order Carcharhiniformes; family Scyliorhinidae; genus Scyliorhinus; species Scyliorhinus torazame. Next base: position 66,519,844 of record NC_092712.1, on the reverse strand, counting down.
GGACGTCCGGTCATGAGGGTGTGTGGGGTGTAACCTGTAGAAGTTGAAACTGTATTTCGCAAAAACATCAGCGCAAAAGGGAGGATTGAGTACCAAGTGGTGTTGTTTTGCTGGACCATTTTTCTGAGGGTGGATTTTTGGGTCCGATTCATGCGCTCCATGATACCACTTGACTGTGGGTGGTATGCAATGTGGAATTTTTGGGTAATGCCAAATATCGTGAGGACGTTCTTCATGACACGTCCCGTAAAATGGGAACCTTGGTCTGATTCAATGCTGCGGGGGAGCCCCCATCTTGTAAAGATGTGGTGGATCAAAATCTTCGCTGTGGTCTTTGCAGTGTTTGTTCTGGATGGGAATGCTTCCACACATTTTGTAAACGTGTCTATCACCACGAGTACATATTTATAATCATTTCTGCAAGGGGGCAATCGACCAATGTAATCAATCTGGAGGTTAGTCCAGGGGCCATTAACAGGTCGGGTGTAACTGAGTTGAGCCTTCTTGGCATATCTGTCCGGATTATTCTGGGCACAGATAAGACAATACTCAACGTAGTGAGTAACATCTTCTTTTAAACTCGGCCACCAGCAGAGCTGCCTGAGGTGGGCTGTAGTGGGATCGATTCCCTGATGTCCATGACTGGGAACCACATAAAGGGTGTCTTTTAACACCACACCGTCATGTGTAGTCAGAGCATTTTTAAACCTCTCATAGGGTGCTGGAGAGTTTCCTTTTAAAATCTCCCTGAGATTGCTGTCCTGCTTCTGGGCCTGCACTCAACCCTCGATATTAGTCTGCGAGACCTGAACTGCATTCACCGGTGCGCTTTCGGGAGGTGTCCAAAAATATCCATGCCTGGTTCCTGCCTTAGCCAGTGCGTCGGCTTTTACATTTCCAGGGCGGGAGGAACGATGGTGACTACGAACTTTGACTATCCCAAAAGTCCTGTTTTGTGCTCTCTCTAAAATGTGACGGAGGGGTTTTCCGTCTGCGGAAACAAATCCTCTTGCTTTCCACAGGGGTAGGAATTCCGTAAGGCTGTTGCAGACATAGAGGCTGTCCGAGTATATGTCTGCTGGACTGGGGAAGGAATCTGGGTGTTCCACTATGTATGCGATGGCCGCAAGTTCTGCTGCCTGCGCGCCTAAGTGTCCTGGAAGTTATATTGCTATTTCTTCTAGGGCGCATCCCTGTGCGTCTTCGACATAAATACCGCATTTATGGATGGATATTGTGGAAGATCCATCCACATATATTCTAATGGGTTCGCACGTGTCTGTGTGCTTGGGGCTCTGGGTTGAACTACCTATCTTTCTGGGGGGTGTTTTCGCAATAAAGGAGCCTGTGTTGTGGTGTGGAGAGATAATTTCACATTCATGGGGGGTTCCGGGGTACTGTAGGTTGTCGGCTAAAAAGGTGTGGGTCTTTGTCCTTTTAACAGTGATGTCCCGTCCCTGCAAAAGAAGGGTCCATCTAGCTCCACTAATCTGACTGACTGTACCATCCTTGAGTCGTCCGTCCAGGAAATGTTGGGTGGGAGTGTGTTCTGTGAGGATTGTGATGGGGTTCAGTCCGGTTATGTAAGAAAAATACTGCACTGCCCAGAATACTGCGAGCAGGTGCCTCTCACAGGCTGAAAATCCCTGCTCCACAGCATCTAAAACAATGGAGGCGTAAGCCACGGGCCTTAACTGTTCGTGCCGTTCCTGGAGGAGCACGGCCGAAAGGGTGCGGTCTGTGCTTGCTACCTCTATAGCGTAAGGGGAAAGCGGGTCTGGAACTTGTAGTGCGGGGGCTGCTATGAGTGCTTGTTTCAAAGACTCCACAGCATCCGTATGCTGCAGAAGCCATTCCCAGGGGGCTCCTTTCTTTAGGAGGTCTGAGAGGGGTGCTGCCTTGCTGGCGAAACCATCAATGTGGTTTCGGCAGTAGCCAACCAGTCCTAAAAACGACCGGAGGGCTGAAACGTTCTGGGGAAGGGGCAATTTAGCAATCAAGTCAATCCTTTTATGCTCGATCTCATGTTTTAAATCGGGACTTGGCCAACTCAGGTGGCTAAAGTTCTTAGTTGTACAGAACTTTGTAAGGCCGCACTTGGAATATTGCACAAAAGTCTGGTCGCTACACCACCAGAAGGATGTGGAGGCTTTGGAGAGGGTGCAGAGGAGGTTTACCAGGATGTTGCCTGGTCTGGAAGGTGATAGCAATGCAAAGAGGTTGAATGGACTCTGTCATGATATATATATTGACTGGAATGTAAAGAGTTAACATGTTAATGATAATGTGTCTTACCACTAGAGGGAACCACAGAACAGTCATATATATATATCATGTGACTTCTGGGTAGAAGGGATAGAAGGGGTAGAAGATGGTTAGGCATAAGAGAGATCAGTTGTTTATTTGAGAGTTCTGCAGTTAGAGGTAGCATAGTTTAATTCAGTAATCTTATACTTTAATAATAATAATAATCTTTATTGTCACAAGTAGGCTTACATGAACACTGGAAAGAAGTTACTGTGAAAAGCTCCTAGTTGCCACATTCCGGCGCCTGTTCAGGTACACAGAGGGAGAATTCAGAATGTCCAATTCACCTAACAGCACATTTTCCGGGACGTGTGGGAGGAAACCGGAGCACCCGAAGGAAACCCACTCGGACTCGGGGAGGACGTGTAGACTCCACACAGACAATGACCCAAGCCGGGAATCGCGCCTGGGATCCTGGTGCTGTGAAGCAACAGTGCTACCCACTGTGCTACCAACTTTAGGAATACGTACAAATCTTATTTAGTAGTGTTCATAAATTAGTTTTGTTCGATAACAAAGCTAGTTGTTCTTTGTTCAACACTACGCATCCAAGCCATCCAGGTAAAGCAAAGCAGAGAGCATCACGGACTCAGGCTGTTTTCATTGGAACAACGGAGGTTGAGGGGTGACTTGATAGAGGTCTACAAGGTTATGAGGGGCATGGATAAAGTGGATGGGCAGGCACTCCTTCCCATGGTGCAGGAGTCAGTCATTAGGGGGCATATGTTTAAGGTCCATGGCATAGGTTTAAAGTCCATGGGGCAAAATTTAGAGGAGATGTGCGAGGCAGGTTTTTACACAGGGTGTTGAGTGCCTGGGACACACTGCCAGGGGAGGTTGTGGAAGCAGGTACATAAACGGCGTTCAAAAGGCATCTCGAAAAAATACATGGATATGATGGGTATAGGGGGATACGGCACTGAGAGTTTTGGCCAAGGGTGGTATCATGGCCGGTACAGGCTTGGAGGGCTTAAGGGCCTGTCCCTGTGCTGTACTGTTCTTTGTTCTTTGTAGTCGGACCGTATATGGATTAATTGCGCTGAAGAAGTCGTGCACATCCTGATTGTCAGCGAGCTGCTGCCCTCTTTCCACCCACCATCTGTTCGTTCGGTCGCGGGTTATTTTCTGTATCTCAGCCTTCCATTGCTTGTCGGCATGTTTCCTCTCACTCGAGTATTGGTGGAGCTGCCAGTTAAGGAATGGCATACATTTGCGGTCAAGGAGATCCTGGATCTCCTGATCATTCTCATCAAGCCAGTCTTGATGCTTCCTGGCCGAGAGCCCAAGCATCTCCTCGAAGGTGCTGACTATGGTGGTTTTTAATGTGGACCAGTCCCTGTGGGCATTCTGCAGCTAACAGACCAATGCATTGTTCAATGACAGTTTGTAGCACACCATGTGCCCCATTGTACCTGGTCTCCGCAGCGATCTGTGGCCTCTGCACTGGCATCAACAGCCACGACCTGAGGGGATATCTCTTATCCCCAGGAAGCCATCCTTGTAGCATGGGGAGTCCTTCCAAGATTCCACGGATCTGCGACTGACCGAGGATGTAGTTGTCATATGCATGGTCCCTAGAAAATGGGCACACTTTGCACGAAACACATTTGGTCGTCCCACACCAGCTGGACATTGAGGAAGGAAACTCCCTGTTGTCACGTGGCATGGAGAATGACATGAGTGCAGTCTGTTGCCCCATGCACCTGTGCCAGACTATATATGAGCCTAGGTCCTGGTCCAGAGCCGTAGTATACAATGCATCCCTCACCTCACGGATTCACTTATGGGCTCATGCCTGGGCTATTCCACAAAGATGCCCCTTAGAGAACTACAAGGACTCCGAGGCATAGAAGTTGAGGGCTGCCATAACAGGGAATGGGTTTCCTCCGCCGCCACATGGTGGTAAGTCTGCAAGGGCATGGCACAGATGCCGCACAGTCTCCTTCATGAGGCGGAGTCTTCGACAGCACGTGTTGTCTGACAAGTCCCTGAAGGATAAAACAATCTGGTAGACGCTTGGTCTTCATTGCCACCCTTGTGGCCTCTGCATGGCTGGTGCGGCCTCCGGCCCTGACCCTGCTCGGCAAGGCCCCTGATCTTGTTCTGTAGTGTTTTCCTTCAGAGCCGCTGCACATTGCTGCTGGAGTCTGTGCTCCTCCAGCGCAGTCCATCTAAGATAGACGGCGCCACAGTGGAGTTGGTTTTTAGCAGATATGTGTTCATTACTTTTTTAGTCCACTTTGAAGTTATGACCTCTATAGACCACCGGAATCAAACCTGGTTCGCTGGCGTTGTGAGGCAACAGTACTAAGTACTTTGCCACCATGCCGCCCCTGTATGAGTTCCAGGCAAATGCTTGGATACATAACTGAATGCCAAAGATTGGATTGTGCTACCAACGATACCACCGCAACCCCCTCACCACCCCGCACCACAATGTAGCATGGATTCAATCGCTTGTCTCAACTATTTAAGCATGGGTGTGGGGTAAACAAAGACACTGATTTATCTTTTGCTTTAAGGGGAGCCATTTGGAGCTTCCCATGTCCTGTGAGTAGTTTTGAAAATTCCTTCTTGTATTTATCCACTTTGCTTGGCCGTACAGCTCCTCCACCTTGTAAATCCACGTAGGGTCTCCGGTTCAGAAATGTGCACTCCTGGGGCGTCATTCTCCGACCCCCCGCCGGGTCGGAGAATGGCCGTTGGCCGCCGTGAATCCCGCCCCCGCCCCCGCCGAAGTCTCCGCTCCCGGAGATTGGGCGGGGGCGGGAATCCGGCCGCGCCGGTTGGCGGGACCCCCCGCTGGATTCTCCGGCCCGGATCGGCCGAAGTCCCGCCCAGGAATTGCCTGTCCCGCCGGCGTAAATCAAACCTGGTATTTACCGGCGGGACCAGGCGGCGTGGGCGGGCTCCGGGGTCCTGGGGGGGGGCGCGGGGCGATCTGACCCTGGGGGGTGCCCCCACGGTGGCCTGGCCCGCGATCGGGGCCCACCGATCCGCGGGCGGGCCTGTGCCGTGGGGGCACTCTTTCCCTTCCGCCTCCACCACGGCCTCCACCATGGCGGAGGCGGAAGAGACTCTCCCCACTGCGCGTGCGCGGGAAACTGACAGCGGCCGCTGACGCTCCCGCGCATGCGCTGGGAAACTGACAGCGGCCGCTGACGCTCCCGCGCATGCACCGCATTTCCGCGCCAGCTGGCGGGGAAACAAACGCAATTTCCGCCAGCTGGCGGGGCGGAAATCCCTCCGGCGTCGGCCTAGCCCCTCAATGTTGGGGCTAGGCCGCCAAAGATGCGGAGCCTTCCGCACCTTTGGGCCGGCGCGATGCCCGTCTGATTGGCGCCGGCTTTGGCGCCAGTCGGCGGACATCCCGCCGTTTGGGGAGAATTTCGCCCCTGATTTTGGACAACAAAATGAATTTCAGGAATCCCTCTTCCCTTATAGTAAAGGCCGGAATTTTTTAGCTGTTCCCGCTGGCGGGATCTTCCATTCCCGCCAACGGCAAACCTCCGCCGGAGGTTCCCCAGTGGCGGGAGTTGAAGATCCCACCACCAGCTACTTGCGGGCTGCCGCCGCGACTGGAAAATATGCCATCGGGGGTGGGTTCAGGGGTGGGGAGACCTTACTCAGAGAAAGGGAATGTATGTGCGCGAGGGACCATGAAATCTGCTGAAGAATTGTATAGTACGAAGTCGTACAACACCAGGTTAAAGTCCAACAGGTTTGTTTCGATGTCACTCGATGTCACTTCGAAGAATTGTATGTTCAAGCAATGCAGTGAGGAAAATAACAAAGGAGTGTATATGACAAACAATAAAGAAATGTGCACGTCCGTGAGGGAGATGGGGGAGATGTTAGATGTGTGAGAAAGTCTTGTAAAGTCGTTGAGGGTTGTTAACTATGTATGAGAGAGGGAGTGGGGCCAATTGTAACAGATTGTGTGTGAAAATGGAATGTGATCACAAGGAGGTAAACTGTAGATGATATAACAGTTTACTTTTCTAGTTTTAATTTTAATGTCATCTTGTGTAAGTATCACTTCAACAATCAAGATTGATTAGACGAGTTCAGCTCAAGTGGAACAAGTGCCAGGCCTTCCATTTGAACTGTACGTGGAGACTCATGGGTCTCTCTTAATTATGTCTCCAATAACAAAGCACACAAATGTTTAAAGGTTACCCTCTATTCTCTCATCGGATCCTCATGAATAAGATCCGACAGTTTTGTAACTTTTCAGTGGTAATTACCATTGAATTATTAAATAAAATCACTACACTATACATAGATTTGAAAAATGATTATCATGTTCTCATTAATATTGTGTTGGAGCTGTGGTTTTTTGTCCTAATTATACTGTGCTTCTGGATGACAAGCCCCCATGACTATTCTAGATGCTAAAATATGCAAAAGTACAAAACATTCTATTCTATTGATTAATTACATTTTTACTCTGGTTACATATTTCACATTTGCTAGCTAGGGATTGTTAACAAATTCAGGACAAACTTTTATTTGGAATATATCCATGTTAACATTGCACAATAGTATTTCAACTTTCTTTTGTTGTTCTGCTAGTTAGTTAGAGAAAATCATTCTAAATAGGATCACATTTTGTCCAGAAATGAATGTCATTGTGTACATATGTACACTGCAAACTATGTATACAAGAAAGTGTGCTGCTAGTCAGAATGTTGTACCTTTTCCAAATATGTTTCTGGAATTATTTATTAGAATTCAACATAAGATGCTCTTGTCTCCCCTCTATTGCCTTGAAACACGGAAAACTGTCACCCTGGGAGTTATCATTGATCAGGAACTTTTCTTGACCAGACAATTAAATATTGTGGCAACAAATTTGATTGAGCTTTTTGAGCTTGTGACCAGGTGTAGATGAGGGGATTGCAGTTGATGTAGTTTACAAAGATTTCAGCAAAGCCTTTGACAAGGTCCCAAATGGGAGACTTGTAAAGAAGGGAAATGCACATGGAATACAGGGGAGCTTGATAAGGTGGATTCAATATTGGCCTAGCTGTAGGAGACGGAGGGTGATGACAGATGGCTGCTTTAGTGACCGGAAGCCAGCGTCCAGTGGTGTACCACAGGGATCTGTGCTGGGTCCTCTATTGTTTGTCATTTATATAAACAACATAGATGACTATGTGGGGGGTAGGATCAGTAGGTTTGCGGATGACACAAAGGTTGGCCGGGCGGTTAACAGTGAGGTTTAGTGTTTTGGGTTACAGGAAGATATAGATGGGATGGTCAAATGGGCAGAAAAGTAGAAGATGGAATTTAACCCCAAAAAGTATGAGGTCATACGCTTTGGAAGGAGTAATGTGACAAGGAAGTCTTCAATAAATGGCTTCACACTGGGAAATTCTGAGGAACAAAGGGACCTTGGTGTGTTTGTCCATAGATCTCTGAAGGCAGAAGGGCAGGCTAGTAAGGTGGTGAAAAAGGCATATGGGACACTTGCCTTTATCAATTGAGGCACAGATTACAAAAGCAGGGAGGTCATTTTGGAGATGTTTAGAACTTTGGTGAGGTTACAGCTGGAGTACTGTGTGAAATTCTGGTCGCCCCATTATAGGAAAGATGTGATTGCACCAGAGGGGGTACAGAGGCATTTCACCAGGAAGTTGCCTGGGATGGAACATTTAAGTTATGAAGTGAGGTTGGATAGGCTTGGGTTTTCGCTGGAGCAGAGAAGACTTAGGGGGTGACCTGATCAAGGTGTAGAAGGTTATGAGGAGCATGGACAGGGTGGATAGGGAGAAGATGTTCCCCTTAGTTGAAGGGTCAGTTACAAGAGGACACAAATTCAAGGTGAGGGGTAGGAGGTTGAGGGGGGATTTGCGGAAAACCCTTTTTTACTCAGAGGGCGGTGACACTCTGGAATGCACTGCCTGGGAGGGTAGTAGAGGAGGGTGGTAGAGTAGGGTAATAGAGGTTGGTGGCCTCACATCCTTTAAAAAGTGCCTGGATAAACACTTGGCATATCATAACATTCAAGACTATGGGCTAAGTGCTGGCAAATGGGATTAGGTAGCCAGGTCAGATATTTTTAATGAGTCGGTGCAGACTCGATGGGTCGAAGGGCCTCTTCTGCACTATATTGTTCTGTGTTTCTATGAAGGGGAAATCATAATTCAGGAATTCTGCGGGAAGTAACAAGCTTCCTGCCTCTCCAAAGCCTGTCCAGTATCTACAAGGCACAGATCAGGACTATAATAGAACGCTCTTCACTTACTGGGATGGGTACAGCTCCAAAACCACTCAAGACCACTTATCCAGTTAGGATAAAGCAGTCCTCTTAAATAGCACTCAATCTGTCACGGTAAACATTGATTCCCTCCACCACCGTTGCACAGTGACATCAGTGTGCATCATCTACAAGATGCGCTGCAGTGCACTGCAGGAACACATCAAGGCTTCAATGACAGCACCTTGCAAACCTTCAACCTCTATTACCTGTGCTCTTTGACCACATTGGTTAAAGGAGCGCATTGGTTGCTGTGGTCCAATAAATCTTTACTCCAATGTAAATAGCAAAGTCTCTGACTTGAGAACAATAAAACTGTGACTGTAGTTTCCATTTGAACAAAAAGAAATGCTGCCCCCACTCTGCCCTGCCTCTGCACAGTTTGAAAGCGAAAATAAATTGAAGGCAACAAATGATAAAAGACTAGATTATATAGTGGCTCAGAAAATGGTTCAGAAAAGAATTAGCTTGCGTATGATCCTTAGCTTCAAGAACCTCAGTTATTCAGATAGACTGACAGAGCTGTGTTCATTTTTTAATAACACATTCTTGCCAACCAAATGTAAATAGAGAAAATTACAGCTGTTCCATCCCACGTCTTTAATATTGACCTGGGAATTTCAATGGTTAAGAATACTGCTACAGGTTCAATACCATAATGTCACAATAGTGTGCATCTTCAAACAACAGCATTAATAACTTGCATTTCTATAGAATCATTAATGCAGTATGAAATAAGAACCAAGGCACTTCACAGCAGTAAAAGGCAAATATGTAGTAAGTCGCTGTGAATCTACCGAAAGCAAGGCATTAGTTTTCACATGAATGCTGACAGCACTTAGCTTTCCCTCAACAAGACTCTCCTGTCTCCTCCTCTACTGCTGTTAAATTATCAAACTGCTTATCCAACAAATAGTGCTGGGTGAGCGTTTCAGTTGACTGTTGGCAAGATTGTTTTTGGTCCCCAATTGAAACTCCGTTTCTTACTTACCCATACTATCTATCTCCCTGCCACATGCCTGAGACTAAACCACACTGTTAGCAACCTTGGTGCCATCAGCACCATCACTAAGCCCACCTATTGCTACTATGTAACATGGCAGGACTTTGCTCCTGTCTCAGCTCATCTACTGCAGAAACATCCTTTTATGCTTTTGTTACGTCTAAATTTGACTATTTCAATACATCCCTGGCAAATTTTGCACATTACACCCTCTATAGACCTGGGGAGGGATTCTCCCCTACCCGGCGGGGCGGGGGGTCCTGGCGGGATGGGGTGGCATGAACCACTCTGGCGTCGGGCCGCCCCAAAGGTGCGGACTTCTCCGCACTTTTAGGGGCCAAGCCCTCACCTTTAGGGCCTAGGCCCGCGCCGGAGTGCTTGCCGTCCCTCCGGTTGGCGTGGAAGGCCTTTGGCGCCACGCCAGCGGGGCCGAAGGGACTCCGCTGGCCGGCGGAAGTCCGCGCATGCGCGGGAGCGTCAGCGGCTGCTGACGTCATCCCTGCGCATGTGCAGGGGAGGGGTCACCTCCGCGTCGGCCATCGCGGAGGCTACGGCCGATGCGGAGGGGAAAGAGTGCCCCCCACGGCACAGGCCCGCCCGCGGATCGGTGGGCCCCGATCGCGGGCCAGGCCACTGTGAGGGCACCCCCCAGTGCCAGATCGCCCCGTGGCCCCCCCCCCCCAGGACCCCGAAGCCTGCTTACGCCACCTGGTCCCACTGGTAAGGGAGGCGGTTGAATTCACGCTGGCGGGACCGGCATTACAGCAGCGGGACTTTGGCCCATCGCGGGCCAGAGAATCGCCGGGGGAGGCCCGCCGAACGGCGCGATTCCCGCCCCTGCCAAATCTCCGGTGCGGAGAATTCAGCATCCGGCGGGGGCGGGATTCACGCCCACCACCCCGGCGATTCTCCGACCCGCCGGGGGGTCAGATAATCCCGCCCCTGATGTCATTTAAAACACTGCATCCTTACTTGTAACAAGTCCTATTGATCTATCACTCCTGTGCTCTCTGACCTATGTTTGCTCCCAGTAAAGCAACAGCTTGATGTTAAAATTCTCATCCTTGCTTTCAATTCCCGATATGGCCTCGCTCCTCTCTATCTCTGTAATCTCCTCCATTCGCACAACACTCCCAGATAACTGTACTCATTTAATTTGTCCATCCCTGTTTGCCCTTGAGAAGGTGGTGGTGAGCTGCCTTCTTGAACCGCTGCAGTCATATGGTGTAGGTGCACCCGCAGTGCTGTTTGGGAGGGAGTTCCAGCGACACTAAAGGGACAGTGATACATTTCCAAGTAAGGATGGTGTTGGGTTTGGAGGGGAACTTCCAAGTGGTGATGTTCCCACATGTCTTCTGCCCCTGTCCTTTGAGGTGGTTGAGGTCACGACTTTGAAAGATTCTGTCAAAAGAGCCTCGGTGAATAGCCGCAGTTTGCACTGGAATGCTGACTTTGGGTGCATTAGAGTGCTAAAGTGGGAGTTTGGTGACTGAGGGAGTTCGGTGAGGAGGGAGCAAGGTGCTCCTTTCATTTTCTACATTTCCCCAATGAGTGTGAGGGGATCCGGAAATTTACAAAGCGTCCAGCTGACTGAGAGTAGAGTCGGAGGGCGGAGTTCCAGCCGGTGAGTAAACAGAGGAACTGACCTCAGGTGAAAAAAGTTGAAAAAGTGACACCACAGGAAAGCTGTGACCTGATAGGAAATCTGCACTCAATTTGAAAATAAAACAAAATAATTGTTAAACTAATTAAACCGAATTAATTAATTAGTAAATCATAAGTAGAAGGGTATCTAAACCAGAGGCAGGAGATTACTGTACTTAGCATTTTGCATTTAGAGTAGAAATCTAGTGCTAAGAGGCATATAGTTAACTGTAACTTATTTTAATTTATTAAGTATTTTTAAAAAATTAATGTATTAATTAGTTCTAGAAATGGCAGTTAGGGGCGTAAAATGCTTCACTTGTTAGATGTGGGAGGTCAGTGAAGCTTCTAGCATTCCAGACAACTACATCTACAGGAGATGCATCCAACTGCAACGCCTCAGAGACCACATGGATCGGTTGAAGCAGCAGTTGGATGCTCTTATGAGCATGCAGGTGATGGAAAGCATCATAAACAGGAGTTTTAGAGGCATGGGTACACCCAAGGTGCAGGAAGATAGATGGGTGACCGCTAGAAGGAGCAGGCAGTCAGTGCAGGAATTCCCTGTGACTGTCCCCCTCTCTAACAAGTGTAGCGTATTCCATACTGTTGGGGGGGGGGGTGGCCTATTGGGAAAACAGAAGCCAGAGCTGTGGCACCATGGCTGGCTCTGTTGTTCAGCAGGGAGGGACAAAGTGCTGAACAGCAATTGTTATAGGGGACTGTATAGCCAGGGGCATAGATCGGCACTTCTGTGGATGTGAAAGAGACTCCAGGGCAGTATGTTGCATCCAGGGTCAAGGATGTCTCTGAACGGGGAGGGTGAATAGCCAGAGGTCCTACAGCAGGTGTTCAGGGAGTTAGGTAGACAGTTTAAAAAACAGGGCCTCTAGGGTTGTAATCTCGGGATTACTCCCCGTGCCATATGCCAGTGAGGCATGGAATTGGAAGATAGTACAGCTAAACACATGGTGTAGAAGGGAGGGTTTCGGACATTTGGAGAATTGGGGTCTCTTCTGGGGCAGGTGAGACCTGTACAAGAAGGACAGATTGCATCTAAACTGGAGGGGCACCAATATCCTGGCCATGAGGTTTGCCAGTGTTACACGGGAGGGTTTAAACTAGTGTGGCGGGAGGGTGGGAACCGGAGCAATAGGTCAACAAATGAAATAACAGGGGGATCTAGAGAATAGGGCCAGTTAGACTCAGAGGACGAGCAGGCAGGGTGATGTTGTTAAACACAGCGGAACTGGTGGTCTGAGGTGTATTTGTTTCAATGCGCAAAATATAACATGGTCTAAATATAAAGATGATCTTAGAGCTTTGATTAGTATTTGGAACGATGATGTTGTTGCCATTACAGAGGCTTGATTGAGGGAGGGACAGGATGGCAGTTAAAGGTTCCAGGATTTAGATGTTTCAAAATTGATAGAGGGGGATGTAAAAGGGGTGGGGTCTTACACTACTAGTTAAGGAGAATATCACAGCTGTTCTGTAGGAGGACATCTCAGAGGGTTCATGCAGCGAGGCAATATTGGCAGAGCTCAGGAATAGGAAGGGCACTATCACAATGCTGGGGGTTTATTGCAGGGCTCCCAATAGTCAGTGGGAGATAAATGTTAATATACAACTACCACCTCCTCTTTACCATGGATGTCCAATCTCGCTGTACCTCCATTCCCATCAGGATGGTCAGAGGGCTCTTGCTTCTTCCTTGAACAGCGGCTTGAACAATCCCCATCCCCCAACACGCTCCTCCGTCTGGCTGAATTGTCCTCTCACTGAATAATTTCTTCTTTAACATGTCTCATTTCCTCCAAACCAAAAGTGTTTATACTTTTGGTTTGGACAGCTTTGCCTGTCTCTTCATGGGATATGTGGAACATTCCTTGTCCCAGTCCTATTCCGGCCCCATGCCACAACTCTTTTATCGGTACATCGAGGACTATTTCAGTGCTGCTTCATGTTCTGTCTGGACCTGGAAAAATGTATTAATTTTGCTTTCAATTTCCATCCCATAAATTAAAGGTCCTGAGGAAGGAGCTGCGCTCCGAAAGCTAGTGATTCGAAATAAACCTGTTGGACTTTAACCTGATGTTGTATGACTTCTTACTGTATTCACCCCAGTCCAACGCCGGCACCTCCACACCATTATTAAATTAACTCAGCAGATTCTTTGAACTGTACTTGCTTTACATCTGTTACCAGGCCCTAGGCTCTTCCATTATTTTGAATCAAACAATTTCAATCCCCACTAAAAGCTATGCTCCTAAGCCAGCAGCGATTGTTTCTCTGGGCCTTCGAGCATTACCAGCAGCAGCCATTTCTCAGGTGGCATTTCCGGCAATGGAGAGCTGCCAACCTGTGATTCAGCAGCTGCCCCTGGGGGCAGATTCTTGCCCTCTGGGGTCATTGATTCTGTGGGAGGCTTGACATTGGCCAGGAAAATTACTAAATGCAGTTAAATCACATTGGACCAGAAGCAATGTGGGGCTCACATTTGTTCTTCAGCTGGAGCTGGGGATGCCCAGTCACAAAATGTAAATCCCAGCCACGGTCTAGAATAGACACTGAGGCTCAAGTGTCATAAGATCGGAGTAATTCTTGGGGATGTCATACTCATGTTAAAGGGAGGAGATGTTCAGGGGGAACGCTGATTGTTCAAAGTAACCCTCAGCTTTGTACAGAATTTTAGTTGATGTTTTTTGAAAGTTCTCAATCTTCTTAGCTGCTTGGAGACCTTCAAGCCTCACCTCCTCCCTCTACCAGTTTAGCTCAGTTGGTTAGGCAGCTGGTTTGTGATGTAGAGCAAGGCCAGCAGCGCAGGTTCAATTCCCAAACCGGCTGGGGTTATTCATGAAGGCTCTGCCTTCTCAACCTTGCCTGTTGTCTGAGGTGTGATGACCTTCAGGTTAAATCACCACCAGTCAGCTTTCCCCCTCAAAGGGAAAAGCAGCCTAATGCCATCTGGGACTATGGTGACTTTGTCCCCCCCCTCCAGCCCATGACCAGTGAGTATCAGTGAGGGGTCATTATGTGCTTCCTGGGTAGTTCCATAAAGAACCAGCATGGCCTACAACTTTTAGAATTATGTAAGAACCACCCTAGAGACAGAACCACCAGAAACTACTCCACTCACTGGGGATGTGGATTGCCGCCCAGTGTGTGGATAACTCAACGTATTATTTTGAAAAAGAACAACCCCAGTAATTATAGTTACAAGAAAGGAGCAATTTCTTGGGTACTAAATTAAAACCAGAAGAGAAATGATTAATATACTATGATGATCAGTGAGTTGCTAGACAGTAGCTCAGTTGTGCTGATGGTATTGATACAGATCATTCCTTCCCCAGGAAGCTATGATCGTCAAGGCATAGAGGATGCATTTATTTCCCCATGCTTTTATTTTACAGCTCGGCAGGGAGTCCCATCTGTTTGCCCTGTGGGTCAAATGACAACTCCTTGATAGGGCTCTCAATTCCAGTCTTCGGTCTGTGCACTTGCTGAGACAGATCATTTTTACTTATCCAGATGCCCATGCCTTGCATTTTTCTAGCACGGGTGAAACTATCTTTTGGAATGCTGTGTAATTTCAGCCATATGTCTCTGCAGTACGATCAGCATTGGAAATATACTGAGGCAAGAACATCAACCTCTGGCTGCTAAAGTTACAACAAAATAGAAGTGCTGCTTCATATATTTGTCTTGCCAAACTCAAATCACCAAATTACGTAACTATCCGCTGCTGGAGAAAAATTCACCCCGAATCATTACTCAGTCGTGGCCTTTTGAGCCTTGTGCCGCATTTTCCAATGTCTCCCGACTTAAAATGATTAACTGGATAATAATGGCCTAGTTACTCCACTGGCCTGTCATGTTATTGCCCATGTTTGTAATGGGTTCTCCTGGCCTTCATCATTTCAGCTTCATTATTCATTGTCAGCTCAAACTCATTATAAAGACTTACCAACCATGTTCCCACAAAATTCTAATTGAAGGCAGGTGGGTAGGTGGATTACTGCCTACTCCTGCTTTCAGCCATTAAAACCTATGCAGACGGAAAGCATAGCAGCACTTATAACCGTATTATTTAATTGTTTTCAAATAGTGGAAGCATAAGTCATTGCTTTAGAAGAATCGGTGCCAGCTCTAGCTTTTGGTGATAATTGCACAAGAGTTGTAACAATATTTTGGGATAGAAATTGAATATGGTACATTTTCAGCCACAAGGGGAATGGTGTGTGATTGGCCTGCATCCATTGTTAAGCCATGATGTGGAGATGCCGATGTTGGACTGGGGTGGGCACAGTAAGAAGTTTTACAACACCAGGTTAAAGCCCTACAGATTTATTTGGAATCATAAGCTGATTCACCTGATGAAGGAGCTACGCTCCGAAAGCTCGTGATACCAAATAAACGTGTTGGACTTTAACCTGGTGTTGTAAGACTTCTTGTTGAGGCAGACAGAGCTTAAACTTGATGCTGCGTGCTCATTTAAATGAGTGTAGCATTGGTATGAATGGGACCAGTACTGCCGGGATCAGAATGAATAAGAGCAGCATTTATAAGAGAGCATGTTGCATAGGCAGTCCACTCCTCTTAAAGGCAGTCTGTCGCTCTTAAAGGGAAGTTGCATTCAGTGGAAGGGAGCTGCTGTCGGCTGCCTATGTTGACCCTGGTTCATGCAGAAGCTGCACACATTAAGTGTCTTGGAAAGTAGAAGACACCTTGGTTCATGGAAGCAGCTCTTGGAGGCATCATTGATGGAGATGGACAGATGAAGAATGACAATAAGTGGAATTTAATGCTGCTATTAGGCTTAAGGAAAGGTATAATAATAATCTTTATTGTCACAAGTAGGCATGCAATGAAGTTACTGTGAAACGCTCCTAGTCCACACATTCCGACGCCTGTTCGGGTACACTGGGAGAATTCAGAATGTCCAAATTACCTAACAGCATGTCTTTCGAGACTTGTGGGGGGAAACTGGAGCACCCGGAGGAAACCCACGCAGACACAGGGAGAATGTTCAGACTCCACACAGACAGTGACCCAGGCTGGGAAGTAAACCTGGGACCTTGGAGTGTGAAGCAACAGTGCTAGCCACTGTGCTACTGTGCGCCGTTTGATGTGGCAGGAGGGCGACTTCATGCTTCTCCATACTTAAGGGTCTCATGCTGCTGCTGCTGCTGGTATTCAACCACTTGTGTGTGGGAATGGCCCAGCAAACTCTGGCGGGAACAGCGTTGATGTCTGCATTTGACGGAATACTTTTAGTCCTGGAGGGAGTAATGAAGGCTAGGTAACAGCTCGAGGAGCCGAGCAGCTGGACGAATGACTTACAGCTTGGGAAGATTCTGTGAGGAATTCCATCTCCACTACATGGCAAATCAGAATTTGACTGACGCGCTTAAAAGGATTAAATTATTTTGGCCGATAGCACAAATTGAGTTTATATAGTTTTGATAGTCTATTTTACATCACCTTCCATTTAATGCTGGAAGAGCAGGACAAATGGGGTGATGTTTGAGGAATTTCCCAGCCAACGGCTCTAAGTGCAATGCTGCCTCTTGTTTTGTAATTGAGAATATTCGGATTTGCAACTACAGCGATATTGAAAGAGAATTTCCTGGTGCAGATCACTGCATGTAATTCCCAGGTGGGTTTGTCGAAATTGTACAGATATTGTACTAAACATGTGTGAATCCATGCAGAGCTCCATAGATATAACTGGTAATTTAAAGAGCTGATATTACAACGGCATGGGGCTAAAGATGTTGAATAAAGAGTTAATGCGAATAAGATCATACTGAACGTGTGTGAAAGAAGCTTTCTCACAGCACTATCACTCACTGAGAGGATTTCTGAGGGGTAGCTCTAGCTATATGTTCGTCTTATTTAACCTTTGTAAATAGTTGGCTTGTAAATAACTGTTTTTTGAACAAACACCATTGCCTCCCATGTCATAACCGCTTTAATCACACAGAAAAATGGTTCATGTTCAAGGACTGAGAAGATTCTGGAAGAATTTTTTATTTATTTTAAAAATACTGTCCTTTAAAGGATTAATGTAATGATTCTGGTTGTTAAGAAGTTAATGAAATCGGAGACAAACCCATGATTTCAGAAAATTGACAATGGATGAGGAGATCCTAAATCTAAGGTGAACGGCTGGTTATGCAGCTGGTTAAGACTGTGGTGTTTTTAATGGGCATGACTTTATGTCTTTAGTCCCTGCACTGGCTGAGGTCGTTTTTGTGATATTCCTCTTCTACTTGTGATAACATGCCATCATGGGAAGACAGCTAGAGATGTGTAGCAAGCCATGATTAGACATCTTTGAGAAATCAAGGATATTGCAGGAAGAGAGAGAGAAATCTAAGACCTGTTTATATACGATTCATTGCATTAATAATGTGAAACTTAATTTGATAAGAAACGCTCTGAAAACACTGACAGTGTTGATTTGTTCAATACTATTTACCACTAAGTGGCATTTACGTTTACAAAACTCAAGTTTCAATTACAATGTTGGAATGAACATATATTAATATATTTCACAGAGAGGATCTTTCACTAAGTGCTGACCTCATGGCCTATTGATCATCATACATCTAAGCTGCAATACACATGGAGAATTGGTTATTATAAATCGACTATTATTGCACTGATCCATTGAACTACTGGTCAAGTTGATCACTGAATAAGAATGAAAATGAAATTACACTTAAGTAGACTAACCTATCAACAGTATTTGAAAGATAGGGTGCAATCTACCGGCCGCGTCCTACCAGATTTGGGGCGGAGCGCAGCCGGTTGATCCTGGGAGAGGCCTCCCCCAGTGTTCCTGATGTCCATGACATCTGGTTAGATGAGCGGGGCATAATCTCACATGGTTAAGTGAGTTGAAAAACCCATTTAGCCTTGCTGACGACGGATTGAACGGCCACCTGGCATCTATCGGCCTGGCCAGGAGGACCCCTGTTGAGTGCCGATTCGTACTTGTCCCCACAAATGGGGACCAGGCGTATAATAATAATAATAATCGCTTATTGTCACAAGTAGGCTTCAATGAAGTTACTGTGAAAAGCCCCTAGTCGCCGCATTCTGGCGTCTGTTTGGGGAGGCCGGTAGGGGAATTGAACCCGCGCTGCTGCCTTTGTCTGCATTACAAGCCAGCTCTTTAGCCCAGTGTGCTGAACAAGGCATATCTGCACTTGAGGGGTCTCCCAGGTGATCGGAAGCCTTTGGACAGCGTGGCACCCTGGCACTGCTGGTGCCACCTGGGCACATTGACACTGCCAGGGTGCCCAAGTTGTGCTGCTAGGTTCACTGCCAGGGTGCCAAGCTGGCATTTTGCCCGTGCCAGGTATCAGGCCCGAGATGCCCTGCCAGAATGTTGTGGGATGCGGGGTGGGGGGGGGGGAGGGGGGAGAGAGGGGGTTCGGGAGGAGGCAGGAGAGGGGGCTCGAGAACCCCCCCCCAACAGGTGAGTTGGGGCATTAGCGGGGTCTGGAGGTCACATTAGGGGGTCTAGAGATGGGGGTGCCATTTAAAAATGACATCTCGATCCTTTCCTGCACTGAGGAGCTCTGTTCGTCGGACCATAGGCACTTGTCGTACCTATGCAAACAAAGCAACTTGCTTGCACAGAACACAATATGATGCCACAAAGAACAATGAGATGAATGATTACTTAATCGGGTTAACGTTTTTTATTCGCCAAAGGTAGAACTTCGTAGCCTTCTTGAAAAATATGGGATTGGATTGGATTCGGATTTTGTTTATTGTCACGTGTACCGAGGTACAGTGAAAAGTATTTTTCTGCGAGCAGCTCAACAGATCATTAAGTACATGAAAAGAAAAAAAAGGAAAAGAAAATACATGGGGATCAGGATGGAATCTTTTAGATGATTTTGAACAAGCAAATGTCTCAACAAAAGGAGATAAATGCAATGCTTCATGACTTTTGCAATGGAACGTAGCTGTCAGCTACAGGACTCATAACCATTTGCCACTATGGGAAGGCTCGTGGAAACAACAAAGAAACAATATAAGTGCCGTTACGGCCGCAGCTTCATGGTTTTGATGGACCTGCCGCCAAGCTTATGGGAGACAATCAGTAGAATCTCCACAGTCAAAGCCTTTGCGTTCAGATCTGAGGGTTAGATTGGAACCCACAACCTCTGACTCAGGTGACAGTGTGAGCCCAGCTGACACTATAATTGACTCTTCTGTACTTTCAAACTATTGCCTCCTCGATCATCAATCATCACCAGATCGCAACTGTCTTGAATGCTGGCCAGTTTTAACAGTCAGCAATCAGTTAGATATAACTGGCTAATCAAGGATAGATTTTTAACTTTGGGCTGCTGAGATTGATGCATTTTGCATTTTATCTTGTGTTGTATTTTGCACGTGCCTTCAGCAACTAATTCATTTTCTACAGTTCTCAGCTTTTATGATCTAAATTTCCGTAATAGCTTAAACCTCCTTATATGCTTCATAGAAATTTTAGTACAGAGGAGGTTATTCAGGTTGCTACACCTCTGCTGATACTTATTATTCCATCAAATTTATCTGCTTTAATCACATTTTGCTGCTCTATCCTTGTGCAATTTAAGATATTTTGTCTTTGGGTACTTAACAAATTTTCCTTTTGAATATTGACTTCCAATAGTTAAATAATTTAAAACATCTGATCCTGAATTGTCTTTTCTTGTTACCAATTATTAAGTTGTAGGATGGCATTTTCTGTCATAAAGAACTGATATTCCCAGTGTAAAAATAATATGGCTACCAGTGTCTATTTAGTCATGTATGGTCCTGTTCTTTGCCCTGTATTGATTTTTGGATTTGTTATTTGTACTTAAGTAGTGTGAGAATTGTATCCTTCTATAGGTGGAGCGAGCAAGAGGAGGACCCTGAGCCAGGCAGTCAGCAGCATCTGGAGACAAGTGTGAGAGGAGGACACTGAGCCAGGCAATCAGTATGACCTCTAGGTGACTGCGAAAGGAGGACCTTAGGACTGTCAGTCAGCAGCACCAAGAGGAGTGGGCAAGAGGAGGACTGTGGAAAACCATGGTATTGCATTGTATAGTGTTGTTACATGCCTGGGCTTGTCCCTGCTGGCTCCGCCTGTGGCTCCTCCCCTCAGGCCCATGTATAAAGGTGGCTAGTCTCCGTCTCTGATCTAGTTTGAGATCAGAGGCCAGGAGGCTAGCTGTTTAGTATATTAAAGCCTCAGTTACGTTCATCACTCGTCGTGTGTGTATTGATGGCATATCAATTTAATACACAAAACATCTAAGATGAACCCATCACTCAAGCCTGATCGCCTGGAACTGAACCCACAGGCAGCTGACGCCACGGCAACATTCGAGCATTGGCTAAGCTGCTTCGAAGCGTACCTCGCCCTTCGCCGAAGACTTCACAGACCTCCAGAAGAAGCAGATCCTCCACACACGGGTGAGCCCATGAGTCTTTCTTCTCATCAGGGACTCCCCCTCGTATACGGAGGCGATAATGCTGCTGCAGGAACAATATGTGAAGTCTGTAAACGAGGTGTATGCTAGGCACCTCCTTGCCATGAGGCGACAACGCCCTGGGGAAGCACTAGCAGAATTCCTGTGTGCTTTACAAGTACTCTGCCGGACTGTGATTGCCAGGCGGTATCGGCTACCCAACACGCGGAGCTGTTGGTCAGGGACACTTATGTCGCAGGCATGAAATCAAACTATATCCACCAGCGATTGCTAGAAGGGGGTACACTTGGCCTCCCAGAGACAGTGCAACTCTCAAACCCGCTGGAGATGGCCTCCCAGAACATGGAGGCCTACACCTCTGACCGCGCAGCACCCTCGTGAACCTCGTGGGCGCCGCCACCATCCGACCCGGGTGCGACGCAAGCCTGTGCCGAGCAGCGGCCCGCCAACGCCGGAAGTCCGAGTTGCTACTTTTGCGGCCAGGGTAATCATCCCACACAACGCTGCCCTGTACGGAACGCGACTTGCAAATGGTGTGGGAGGAAGGGCCACTTTGCAAAAGCCTGCCAGGCCCGATCTCTCCCTAAAACCTCTAGGCCCAGCAGCGCTGCCTGCTGCCCGTCGGGGCCACCCCCAGCTGCCACACCACCCGACATGTGCGACACATGGGCGCCGCCATCTTCAATTTCGGCCGCCATGTGCGACCCATGTGGGCCACCATATTTAATGCAATTTTGTTCTCCACCCACCACGCGCGACCCATGGGGCCGCCATCTTTGACGCCATCGCCGATGCCACCCGCCACGCATGACTCATGGGGGCCGCCATCTTGGGACCACTCCGCAGCCTCCCGGGAGCACGGCTCACCCGACCGTACGCTGGCCACTACTACCTCCGACCGGCCTACCAACCGCCTTCCGAAGCTCGCCTCCATCATGCTCGACCAGTCCCGGCCTCATCACCTCACGAAGTCTACGATGACCGTCCGGATCAACGGGCACGAGACGGCCTGTCTTTTCGACTCTGGGAGACAGACAGCTTCATACACCCAGATACGGTAAGGCGCTGCTCCCTCCCAATTTTACTCGCGACCCAGAAAATCTTCTTGGCTTCCGGATCCCATGCAGTAGAAATCCGGGGGTACTGTGTCGCGACCCTTACTGTACAAGGCGTAGAGTACGTTAACTTTAAGCTCTATGTCCTTCCCCATCTCTGCGCTGCCCTATTACTGGGGCTCGACTTCCAGTGCCACCTCCAAAGCCTTACTTTAAAATTCGGTGGACCCCAGCCCTCCCTCACCGTCTGTAGACTCGTGACACTTAAGGTCGCCCCACCCTTGCTCTTCGCAAATCTCACCCCGGACTGTAAGCCCGTCACTACTAGGAGCAGACGATACAGCGCCCGAGACAGGGCCTTTATCAGGTCGGAGGTCCAGTGACTCCTGTGAGGGGGGATCATTGAGGCTAGTACCAGCCCCTGGAGAACCCAAGTGATGGTCGTCAAGACTGGGGAGAAGCACCGGATGATCATCGATTACAGTCAGACGATCAACTGGTACACGCAGCTCGATGCGTACCCCCTGCCCCGCATATCTGACATGGTCAACCAGATTGCTCAGTATCGAGTCTTCTCCACAGTTGGCGGGAAGTCCGCGTACCACCAGCTCCCTATCCACCCGGAGGACCGCCAATACACTGCCTTCGAGGCAGATGGTTGCCTCTATCACTTCCTCAGGGTCCCCTTCGGCATCACCAATGGGGTCTCGGTCTTCCAAAGAGAAATGGACCGAATGGTTGACCAGTACGGGCTGCAGGCCACGTTCCCGTACTTAGATAATGTCACCATCTGCGGCCATGACCAGCAGGACCATGACGAAAACCTTCGGCACTTCCTCCACACAGCTAAACTCCTGAACCTCACCTATAATAAGGAAAAATGCATGTTCCGCACAACCCGCCTAGCCATCCTCGGCTACGTCGTGGAACACGGAGTCCTAGGGCCCAACCCCGACTGCATGTTCCTCCTCCTGGATTTCCCCCTCCCCCACTGCCCCAAGGCCCTGAAGAGATGCCTGGGGTTCATCTCATACTGTGCCCAGTGGGTCCCCAATTATGCGGACAAGGCCCGTTCACTTATTAAATCCAAAATTGTTCCCCTGACGGCTGAGGCCCGACTGGCCTTCAATCGCATCAAGGCAGAGCCAAAGCCGCAATGCACACTGTGGACGAGTCCATTCCATTCCAGGTGGAGAGCGATGCGTCGGACTTTGCTCTGGCTGCTACCCTCAACCAGGCGTGCAGGCCCGTGGCTTTCTTCTCCTGTACCCTTCATGCCTCTGAAATTTGACACTCCTCCGTCGTAAAGAAAGCCCAAGCCATCGTAGAAGCTGTGCGACATTGGAGGCATTACCTGGCCGGCAGGCGATTCACTCTCCTCATTGACCAACAGTCGGTTGCCCTCATGTTCAATAACACACAGCGGGGTAAGATCAAGAATGACAAGATTCTGAGGTGGAGGATCGAGCTCTCCACCAACAACTATGATATCTTGTATCGACCTGGGAAGCTCAATGAGTCCCCAGATGCCCTATCCCATGGTACATGTGCCAGTGCACAAGCAGACCGACTCCGGGCCCTCCACGATGACCTCTGTCACCCGGGGGTCACCCGTTTTATTCATTTTGTCAAGGCTCGCAACCTGCCTCACTCCATCGAGGAGTTCAGGAGCATGACCAGGGACTGCCAGGTCTGCGCGGAGTGCAAACCGCACTTCTATCGGCCAGACAGAGCGCACCTGGTAAAGGCCTCTCGCCACTTTGAGCGCCTCAGCATCGATTTCAAAGGGCCCCTCCCCTCCACTGACCATAACGTGTACTTCCTCAACATTGTTGACGAGTACTCAAGATTCCCCTTTGCCATCCCATGCCCTGACATGACCTCTGCCACCGTCATCAAGGCCCTGCACAGTCTTTTCACCTTGTTCGGTTTCCCCACCTACATTCATAGCGATCGAGATTCCTCCTTCATGAGCGACGAGTTGCGCCAGTTCCTGCTCAGCAAGGGCATCGCCTCCAGCAGGACGACCAGCTACAACCCCCGGGGCAGCGGACAGGTGGAGAGGGAGAACGCGACGATCTGGAAGGCCGTCCTCCTGGCCTTACGGTCTAGAAGTCTCCCAGTCTCCTGCTGGCAGGAAGTCCTCTCCGATGCGCTCCACTCCATCCGGTCGCTCCTGTGTACAGCCACCAATGAGACTCCCCATGAGCGTATGTTTGCCTTCCCCAGGAAGCACCTCTGGGGTCTCGCTCCCGCCCTGGCTGACAGTCCCAGGCCCCGTCCTCCTCCGGAAGCATGCGAGGAGTCATAAATCAGACCCCCTTGTCGAGATGGTCCTGCTCCTCCATGCCAATCCACAATATGCCTACGTGGCACATCAGGACGGGCGACAGGACACAGTCTCCCTTCGGGATTTGGCACCTGCAGGTTCCCCAGCGACCATCACCACCACCCCCGACCCTACACCGGCTTCCCCCACTTCTGCCCACCTACCTCAAGAACTGGCACCTGCAGGCCCACGGGCAACCATCACCACCACCCCCGCCCATACACTGCTCCCCCCTCCACCAACTCAGCAACTGGGTGACGAAGAGGACAACACGCTCCCGGACGTGCAGGTCTCGACACCGGTGCCCACACCACAGCCGGGACTGAGGCGATCACGGCGGAAGGCCATGCCCCCGGCAGAGTCGATGTTTAAGCCTACTTCACCCCCGCTGGACTCTTTTTTAAAAAAGGGGGTGAATGTGGTAAACCACGGTATTGCATTGCATTGTGTTGTACATGCCTGGGCTTGTCCCTGCTGGCTCCACCTGTGGCTCCTCCCCTCGGGCTCATGCATAAAGGTAGCTAGTCTCCGCCTCTGATCCAGTTCGGGATAAGAGTCCAGAAGGCTTGCTGTTTAGTGTATTAAAGCCTCAGTTACCAGTTCATCGCTCGTCGTGTGTTTGTTGATGGCATATCAAGGACCCTGGGATAGGGTGTCAGCAGCAGCATCTAAAGGTTGAGAAGAGGACCTCAAAACAGGCAGTCAGCAGAAATTAGCGAGTAGATTAAAAAAATTGAAAGCTTTATGAAAGGAGTGATTTTTTAAAGCATCCAAGAGTCATATCATAGGGAAAACCAAATCCTTCAAGTGGGATTGCGAACCAGGGTGAGAGGAGCTGCGGCCTTGGTAAGTAACACCAGAGGAGTGTTTCTACTGCACAGCTTTTAAAGTAACGTTTAGATTAAGTAATGTTTAAAGTATAAGAGGTAAGGTAAGTTCCAGACCATATTTATTATTTTGTAATGGGAGATATTAAACACAAAGGGAGTAATTCAAAGGGAAGTTGTGACAGGGCAGTTCGGCCACATAGAATGCAATGCTCCTCCTGTACGATGTGAGAAGTGAGGGACACTTTTAGTGTCCAGGGCAACCATGTGTGCTGGAAGTGTCTTCAGCTGTAGCCACTCTAATTCAACATTTTGGATCTGGAGCACCGGCTGGGCTCTCTACAGTGTATCTGAGAGGCTGAGATCTTTATGAATGGCATGATAGTGAGGTGGTCACACTGCAGGTAAAGATTGTGCTGGCCGAAAGGGAATGGCTGACCGCCAGGCTGAGGAAAAGTACTGTGCAGGTAGCATCGGCATCCCCTGGGTCTATCTTCCTCGATAACAGGTTTTCCATTTTGGATACTGCGGGGGAGATGGTTTCTCAGGGGAATGCAGCAAAAGCCAAATCCTTGACATCCCAAGTCACGCAACTGCACAGGGAGAAGGAAAAAGGTGTAGGAGAGCAATTCTGATAGGAGATTCTATCGTCGTACAGCAAATAGACATTTTTGAGCTGCATACATGACACGAGCATGGTACGTTGCCTCCCATGTGTCAGGTTTAAGTATGTCACTGAGCAGCTGCAGGATTTCTGAAGGGGGAAGGGTGAACACCCTGAGGTCATGGCCCATGTCCAGAGGTCAGTACCAACAACATGGGTTAAAAAGCTTGATGAGGTCTTGTAAGCAGAATATTGGGAGCTAGGAAATAAATTTCAAAAAAACAGGACCTCAAAGGATTACTCCCAGTGCAATGTGCTAGCAAGATCAGGAATAGGAAAATATATCAGAGGAATTCAAGGAATTCATAGGAAGGAGGGATTTCGATTCCTGAGGCATGGGGACTGATTCTGGGGAAGATGGGGCCTGTGCATCCCATCAGGACATGGGCTAATATCCTTTTGGGGCATTCGCTATTACTGCAGAGAGGGGCACCCGGACCAACCATTTCCCCTGCTTGGTGCTCTCCTCCCACTATCGCTACTTGCTGCCAGTGTCCCAGCTGTACTTCCAACAGTACCTGCGTTTCAAAGTAGCTACTTTGGTAGTGAAGAAAGTGTGTGATGTCCAAACATTGTGACAAGGTGGTTATATCTTTTTCAGTTCTCTGTCTGAAAGTAGGTCCATTTCACTGCAAACTCCACCATGGGCAGCATGTCCCAAATCCTGGTGGTCACCCATCCCTTTCCTTCCTCAACTCCCTTCAGCTGCCGTGTAACCACTCTCTAAATGTGCTAGGCATGATGCTTCTTGACTTGTGGATGCTCCAGTGTCCCCGTGCACCATTCCAGCTTTGAAACCCGGGCTTCCAGGAGTTGCAGCGAGACACAGGTCTTGCACGCATGCTGGTCCCAGGCACTAGAGATGTGCCAGCTTCCCACATGGAGCAGGATGCGCATATCACAGCTTTGAACTCTCCTGCCATGACTAATCACTTTAAATTTAAAACTTTAGAAGACACTTTTTAAACATAAAATAATCAATTATGTCTCCACACTTGCTTAAACAATGACTTACAATTTAATATAGTTTGAAAGTAGGCATCAGGACCTACTTACCAATCAGCTGGTTCTGTTGGTCCTACATCACTTTCTGAACTGTGCTGTCACCTTGGAATGCCTACCCCTTGCCTTTATGGTCCTCCCAAAATGCATCACCTTGCACTTTCCAGGGCTAAATTCCATTTGCCACTGTTCTGCCCATCTGACCAGCCCGTCTATATTGTCCTGTAATCTATGGTTTTCCTCCCGCCACTTGAGGCCTATCCTCTAAGGAATCAGTCATCCTAAGTGTGTAACTGTTGATCAGCAACAGCCCCAGGGAAGATTGTGGGTGATTTCTGTTTAAAGTGACCACAATTTGACAAGCCTTTGACAAGGTGCCACACAAAAGGTTGTTGCATAAGATAAATATGCATGGCATTAAGGGGAAAGTAGTAACATGGATAGAGGATTGGTTAATTAATAGAAAGCAAAGAGTGGGGATTAATGGGTGTTTCTCTGGTTGGCAATCAGTAGCTAGTGGTGTCCCCCAGGGATCAGTGTTGGGCCCACAACTGTTCACAATTTACATAGATGATTTGGAGTTGGGGACCAAGGGCAATGTGTCCAAGTTTGCAGACGACACTAAGATAAGTGGTAAAGCAAAAAGTGCAGAGGATACTGGAAGTCTGCAGAGGGATTTGGATCGGCTAAGTGAATGGGCTAGGGTCTGGCAGATGGAATACAATGTTGACAAATGTGAGGTTATCCATTTTGGTAGGAATAACAGCAAAAGGGATTATTATTTAAACGATAAAATATTAAAACATGCTGCTGTGCAGAGAGACCTGGGTGTGCTAGTGCATGAGTCGCAAAAAGTTGGTTTTCAGGTGCAACAGGTGATTAAGAAGGCAAATGGAATTTTGTCCTTCATTGCTAGAGGGATGGAGTTTAAGACTAGGGAGGTTCTGCTGCAATTGTATAAGGTGTTAGTGAGGCCACACCTGGAGTATTGTGTTCAGTTTTGGTCTCCTTACTTGAGAAAGGACGTACTGGCACTGGAGGGTGTGCAGAGGAGATTCACTAGGTTAATCCCAGAGCTGAAGGGGTTGGATTACGAGGAGAGGTTGAGTAGACTGGGACTGTACTCGTTGGAATTTAGAAGGATGAGGGGAGATCTTATAGAAACATATAAGATTATGAAGGGAATAGATAGGATAGATGCGGGCAGGTTGTTTCCACTGGCGGGTGAAAGCAGAACTAGGGGGCATAGCCTCAAAATAAGGGGAAGTAGATTTAGGACTGAGTTTAGGAGGAACTTCTTTACCCAAAGGGTTGTGAATCT
The DNA here is from genome assembly GCF_047496885.1 of Scyliorhinus torazame. Taxonomy (NCBI): domain Eukaryota; kingdom Metazoa; phylum Chordata; class Chondrichthyes; order Carcharhiniformes; family Scyliorhinidae; genus Scyliorhinus; species Scyliorhinus torazame. Next base: position 66,491,945 of record NC_092712.1, on the reverse strand, counting down.
ATGGAATTCCTTGCCCAGTGAAGCAGTAGAGGCTCCTTCATTAAATGTTTTTAAGATAAAGATAGATAGTTTTTTTAAGAATAAAGGGATTAAGGGTTATGGTGTTCGGGCCGGAAAGTGGAGCTGAGTCCACAAAAGATCAGCCATGATCTCATTGAATGGCGGAGCAGGCTCGAGGGGCCAGATGGCCTACTCCTGCTCCTAGTTCTTATGTTCTTAATCACTTCAAACGGGAAGTGGGGGTGAGGGAGGGGATAGCACAAAAAGAATCAAAGCCGCCAACATCAGAATACGTTAGATTTTCGAAAAGTCAGCTAGCTAAGGTGGGGTGGAAAAATAATTGGACACACACCATTATAGATGAGAAGTGGAAGAGGGCAAGTAAAAGTGGGGAATAAAACAAAATCATTAGTTAAAATAAACAAGACAACTGCAAGTTTCAGGGTAAATAAAGACTTTACCGACAGGAGATAAGAGGACAAGGACAGCAAGGAGAGTGTTTGAAGAAAACGTTTTTAAAAAATAATTATCCAAAGCCACTAACAAGACAGAAACGTGCCACACGCCCCAACTAATCTCTGTCAGATTTCACCTTCTCTATTCCAGTGCGTATTTCGCATTCCGGTGTTCGGGCCGGAAAGTGGAGCTGAGTCCACAAAAGATCAGCCATGATCTCATTGAATGGCGGAGCAGGCTCGAGGGGCCAGATGGCCTACTCCTGCTCCTAGTTCTTATGTTCTTATGTTCTTAATCACTTCAAACGGGAAGTGGGGGTGAGGGAGGGGATAGCACAAAAAGAATCAAAGCCGCCAACATCAGAATACGTTAGATTTTCGAAAAGTCAGCTAGCTAAGGTGGGGTGGAAAAATAATTGGACACACACCATTATAGATGAGAAGTGGAAGAGGGCAAGTAAAAGTGGGGAATAAAACAAAATCATTAGTTAAAATAAACAAGACAACTGCAAGTTTCAGGGTAAATAAAGACTTTACCGACAGGAGATAAGAGGACAAGGACAGCAAGGAGAGTGTTTGAAGAAAACGTTTTTAAAAAATAATTATCCAAAGCCACTAACAAGACAGAAACGTGCCACACGCCCCAACTAATCTCTGTCAGATTTCACCTTCTCTATTCCAGTGCGTATTTCGCATTGTTTAATTCAACCACCGATCCAGTGTAATCTTGAATTTTGGCATAGTTTCTTCCTCAACCAGAATCCTGGCGGTAAATTCCACATTCCAACAATTGTGTGTGCAATAAGGTTTTTCCAAGTGTCTATTCAAGATGGCTTTTGAATCTATGGCGATTTGCGATTCCTCAACAGTCTGTTTCTATCTGACCTGTCCAATCTTTTTATAATTTACATTGCATCCATCATACCATCCTGTCACCCTCCCTAAAGTCTCAACTTCCTTCCTGGATTTCCATGCCGAATAATGAACTGAGGTCACTGAAGGTTTCATATAGGCTCATCATTACTTTCTCGCTTTTAAATTCTCGAAGTCCAGTGATAAAACTTTGAACTCCATTAGCTCTTTTTATGGCCTTATCAGTCTGACGTGCTGCCTTTAATGTCTGAAGAAACAGTCCTCCCAAATCTCTCTGCTTTTCCACTTATTTCAGCCTCTTAAAATAAGAACTAGGAACATAAGAACTAGGAGCAGGAGTAGGCTATCTGGCCCCTCGAGCCTGCTCCGCCATTCAATGAGATCATGGCTGATCTTTTGTGGACTCAGCTCCACTTTCCGGCCCGAACACCATAACCCTTAATCCCTTTATTCTTCAAAAAACTATCTATCTTTATCTTAAAAACATTTAATGAAGGAGCCTCTACTGCTTCACTGGGCAAGGAATTCCATAGATTCACAACCCTTTGGGTGAAGAAGTTCCTCCTAAACTCAGTCCTAAATCTACTTCCCCTTATTTTGAGGCTATGCCCCCTAGTTCTGCTTTCACCCGCCAGTGGAAACAACCTGCCCGCATCTATCCTATCTATTCCCTTCATAATCTTATATGTTTCTATAAGATCTCCCCTCATTCTTCTAAATTCCAACGAGTACAGTCCCAGTCTACTCAACCTCTCCTCGTAATCCACCCCCTTCAGCTCTGGGATTAACCTAGTGAATCTCCTCTGCACACCCTCCAGTGCCAGTACCTCCTTTCTCAGGTAAGGAGACCAAAACTGAACACAATACTCCAGGTGTGGCCTCACTAACACCTTATACAATTGCGGCATAACCTCCCTAGTCTTAAACTCCATCCCTCTAGCAATGAAGGACAAAATTCCATTTGCCTTCTTAATCACCTGTTGCACCTGAAAACCAACTTTCTGCGACTCATGCACTAGCACACCCAGGTCTCTCTGCACAGCAGCATGTTTTAATATTTTATCATTTAAATAATAATCCCTTTTGCTGTTATTCTTACCAAAATGGATAACCTCACATTTGTCAACATTGTATTCCATCTGCCAGACCCCAGCCCATTCATTTAGCCGATCCAAATCCCTCTGCAGACTTCCAGTATCCTCTGCACTTTTTGCTTTACCACTTATCTTAGTGTCGTCTGCAAACTTGGACACATTGCCCTTGGTCCCCAACTCCAAATCATCTATGTATCCAAATATAGAGTATAATTAAATATCGGAAGAAAACTTCAGTAAAAGAGAATTCTTAAATGTGAGATGAGAAGCCCCGAGAGGTGAAAATAATGGAGGGAATTTTCGAGGGTCTGTGTCAACAGGCCAGGAGCCGCAGGGAAGGGCAGAAAGTGGTTCTTGGGTACCAACTGGAGACCTGGCAAAACCTCCAGGTGGCCCCTTTCCAAGAAGACCATGGCCTGTTCCTGCCTCTGTCAGGCAGCGAATTAAGCCTTTTGAGGATGGCCTACCTGCTTTGCCACCAACTGAGGCTCTTCAGTCGGAAATAAATGCCCATTTACAGGCCTCATCCAATTGCTGCTGGTATTAACAATAAGACGTCTTATAACACCGCGTCATGAAGGAGCTGTGCTCTGAAAGCTAGTGATTGCAAACAAACGTGTTGGACTTTAACCTGGTGTTGTAAGACTTCTTACTGTATCCACCCCAGTCCAACGCCGGCATCTCCACAGGCGGGTGTTAACACAATGGTGTTTGGGGCCTCAGCATGCAGGAAGCACAACAGGCAAACCCTGACCTGCTTGTTTGTGGGATCCCAGGGTGGGTTCCCTCATTCAAAGGCACCTGATCGAGGGACATAGTGTCAGGAAGTGGAGGACGGCTGAGAGTCACCCTTGCCCGTTCTGCAGCCCCCTCCCCCACAATCCCCAAGATGCCCTACTCTCCATTACTCACTTGTGTCTCGGTTCCTTCCTGATCCGAATACGCAGCTGTGGGCACTACCAGAAACCATCATGTCATAATCCAGTAGACACAAAGATAAAAGTTAAATCAAATCTATTTCAACTCAAAAGTAAAGACGCAACCACGGCATACAATACTAGTGTTCCAGCCCGGAACTAATAGGAACTCCCAGTCTGCGTTTGGGATGGTATTTAAAAGGTTCGTTAACAAGCCCCAGCTGGACGGCCCTCCGCCCGTTACCATGGGAGTTCGTAGCCCCATGGGAGCCCCATCGGGAGATCAATGAGTGGATCCTCATGATCCTTGCGAGGGTTATCATACACTACCTACACATTGGCACTGCTGAATGCATCAGAGTTCCTGGCCTCTGATTGGCCGGCAACACATGCTGGGCAGGATGTTTGTTCCCCGGCTCCTTCCCCAAAGGGAAGATCCACCCCTGGCCTATTAAGTGCTTGGGTGGCACAAGATGTGGTGGGTCTTCTTGCCAGCTCTCCAGGTGGTGCCCTTCACCTCCAAAAGATTCTGCCCTCTGGCGCAAACCTTCCATTCAGGGTCAGAACCCTTATTTCCAGCCTCGATAATAAAAACAAATACATACTTGCCTTCCTCTGAATTTTCAGGACGGTATTCCAATGGCAGATCCTGCAGACCTCAGTCCATAAGACCATAAGACATAGAAGCGGAAGTAAGGCCATTCGGCCCATCGAATCCACTCCACCATTCAATCATGGCTGATTTCAACTCCATTTACCCGCTCTCTCTCCATACCCCTTAATTCCTCGAGAAATCAAGAATTTATCAACTTCTGTTTTAAAGACACTCAACGTACTGGCCTCCACCGCCCTCTGTGGCAATGAATTCCACAGACCCACCACTCTCTGGCTGAAGAAATTTCTCCTCATCTCTGTTCTAAAGTGACTCCCTTTTATTCTAAGGCTGTGCCTCCGGGTCCTAGTCTCCCCTGCTAATGGAAACAACTTCCCTACATCCACCCTATCTAAGCCATTCATTATCTTGTAAGTTTCTATTAGATCTCCCCTCAACCTCCTAAACTCCAATGAATATAATCCCAGGATCCTCAGACGTTCATCGTATGTTAGGCCTACCATTCCTGGGATCATCCGTGTGAATCTCCGCTGGACCCGCTCCAGTGCCAGTATGTCCTTCCTGAGGTGTGGGGCCCAAAATTGCTCACAGTATTCTAAATGGGGCCTAACTAATGCTTTATAAAGCTTCAGAAGTACATCCCTGCTTTTATATTCCAAGCCTCTTGAGATGAATGACAACATTGCATTTGCTTTCTTAATTACGGACTCAACCTGCAAGTTTACCTTTAGAGAATCCTGGACTAGGACTCCCAAGTCCCTTTGCACTTCAGCATTATGAATTTTGTCACCGTTTAGAAAATAGTCCATGCCTCTATTCTTTTTTCCAAAGTGGAAGACCTCGCACTTGCCCACGTTGAATTTCATCAGCCATTTTTTGGACCACTCTCCTAAACTGTCTAAATCTTTCTGCAGCCTCCCCACCTCCTCCATACTACCTGCCCCTCCACCTATCTTTGTATCATCGGCAAACTTAGCCAGAATGCCCCCAGTCCCGTCATCTAGATCGTTAATATATAAAGAGAACAGCTGTGGCCCCAACACTGAGCCCTGCGGGACACCACTCGTCACCGGTTGCCATTCCGAAAAAGAAAAAGTCAATGCTGGAAACCTTCAAGAGAACAATGGAGAGAACCCTTGCAGAAACCACACCTACCGACGGGTAGGTGAGTAGGCTGGGCACGTGGGGAACAGTATGAGTGATTGGTGAGGTAAGCTGTTTAGTTACTGAAGTGTTAGGCTAGATTTTAATCTGTCTAACGTTTCCTGGGTAAATACTCAAATAAGTAAGTTGGATCTGTCGTAAATCTCCGACTCTAATTTAATGTTGGACATACGTTGGAGGGTCCCGGGGGAACAGGGGAATTGTCCATCAGAAATTTAAACTTCCTGGGAAATTTCACTGAGTCACTGAATTTGGACTTCCGAGGGGCCCAGTAGGACTCGTGGTTCTACGTCCAGTCTACGGATAGCCGTCTCCAACCATAAGATCTGCGCCAAAACTCTCTAAACAATTCAGTGATATATTATGCGAGATTAGTGAAGTAACAAATCCCTTCCAATCAGTAACCTATACAACATGCTGATTGTGTTAGTCATCAGTTTACATTCCATTCTGTACTGTTAGTACAGTTACCACAGCAATCAGAAAATTAAAAAAATAATTATAATATTGACAAAAGGTAATAAAAATTGTATAGTTACTAAACAATGGACCAAATAGCTCAGAAAAGCGATTTAGGCACACAATTTACCCACCACAACTGTGGCCAACAGCAATCCCGTTGCACCAGGTGCATTGGAGGAGAGTCCGTGATGGACATGCGGGGTGGCTCGGAGGCCATTGGAACCCCCCAGAGGTCGGGAACAGTGCAGGCCAGGGCCCTGGCACTGTACCTGGCACCCGGGTGCCAGAGTAGTGCCTGGATGCCAGGTTGGCACTGCTAAGGAGCAGGGCCTGAGGGGGGATATGCCTATGGAAGGTGGTGTGAAGGGGGTATATGAAGAGTGGGGGTGAATGGGGTATGAAGGGGCATCATGAAGATTGGGGGCGGTGAAGTGGAGGTACTGTAGCGGGGGGCCTAAAGATGGAGTGCCCTCAGCTATCCCATAGCGTGGTATGCTCACTTGGGGATGTGGGGTGTGCAATGCTCCGCTGCCCACAATGATGGATGTGTGTGGGACACTGATACCCTCATGCCAGGGTGGTGGCGGTGGCACATTGTGGTAGTATGACTGGGGGTATTACGGTACCTTCAGAGGTGAGCTGCCATTGGTGCAGAGGACTCACTGCCCATTGGCCCAGGTAAGTCATGTGCCTCTCAGGATATAAGAACCCGTGTTCCCCGGCAGTCGGCCATTAGAACATAGAACATAGAACGATACAGCGCAGTACAGGCCCTTCGGCCCACGATGTTGCACCAAAACAAAAGCCATCTAACCTACACTATGCCATTATCATCCAAATGTTTATCCAATAAACTTTTAAATGCCCTCAATGTTGGTGAGTTCACTACTGTAGCAGATAGGGCATTCCACGGCCTCACTACTCTTTGCGTAAAGAACCTACCTCTGACCTCTGTCCTATATTTATTACCCCTCAGTTTAAAGCTATGTCCCCTCGTGCCAGCCATTTCCATCCGCGGGAGAAGGCTCTCACTGTCCACCCTATCCAACCCCCTGATCATTTTGTATGCCTCGATTAAGTCCCCTCTTAACCTTCTTTTCTCCAACGAAAACAACCTCAAGTCCATCAGCCTTTCCTCATAAGATTTTCCCTCCATACCAGGCAACATCCTGGTAAATCTCCTCTGCACCAGCTCCAAAGCCTCCACGTCCTTCCTATAATGCGGTGACCAGAACTGTACGCAATACTCCAAATGCGGCCGTACCAGAGTTCTGTACAGCTGCAACATGACCTCCTGACTCCGGAACTCAATCCCTCTACCAATAAAGGCCAACACTCCATAGGCCTTGTTCACAACCCTATCAAACTGGGTGGCAACTTTCAGGGATCTATGTATATGGACACCTAGATCCCTCTGCTCATCCACACTTCCAAGAACTTTACCATTAGCCAAATATTCCGCATTCCTGTTATTCCTTCCAAAGTGAATCACCTCACACTTCTCTGCATTAAACTCCATTTGCCACCTCTCACCCCAGCTCTGCAGCTTATCTATATCCCTCTCTAACCTGCTACATCCCTCCACACTATCGACAACACCACCGACTTTAGTATCGTCTGCAAATTTACTCACCCACCCTTCCTCTAGGTCATTGATAAAAATGACAAACAGCAACGGCCCCAGAACAGATCCTTGTGGTACTCTACTTGTAACTGAACTCCATTCTGAACATTTCCCATCAACCACCACCCTCTGTCTTCTTTCAGCTAGCCAATTTCTGATCCACATCTCTAAATCACCCTCAATCCCCAGCCTCCGTATTTTCTGCAATAGCCTACCGTGGGGAACCTTATCAAACGCTTTGCTGAAATCCATATACACCACATCAACTGCTCTACCCTCGTCTACCTGTTCAGTCACCTTCTCAAAGAACTCGATAAGGTTTGTGAGGCATGACCTACCCTTCACAAAGCCATGCTGACTATCCCTGATCATATTATTCCTATCTAGATGATTATAAATCTTGTCTCTTATAATCCCCTCCAAGACTTTACCCACTACAGACGTGAGGCTCACCGGTCTATAGTTGCCGGGGTTGTCTCTGCTCCCCTTTTTGAACAAAGGGACCACATTTGCTATCCTCCAGTCCTCTGGCACTATTCCTGTAATGTGGAGATGCCGGCGTTGGACTGGGGTGAGCACAGTACGAAGTCTTACAACACCAGGTTAAAGTCCAACAGGTTTGTTTCGATGTCACTAGTGACATCGAAACAAACCTGTTGGACTTTAACCTGGTGTTGTAAGGCTTCGTACTATTCCTGTAGCCAATGATGACATAAAAATCAAAGCCAAAGGTCCAGCAATCTCTTCCCTGGCCTCCCAGAGAATCCTAGGATAAATCCCATCAGGATCCGGGGACTTATCTATTTTCAGCCTGTCCAGAATTGCCAACACCTCTTCCCTACGTACCTCAATGCCATCTATTCTATTAGCCTGGGTCTCAGCATTCTCCTCCGCAACATTATCTTTTTCCTGAGTGAATACTGACGACAAATATTCATTTAGTATCTCGCCTATCTCTTCAGACTCCACACACAACTTCCCATCCCTGTCCTTGACTGGTCCTACTCTTTCCCTAGTCATTCGCTTATTCCTGATATACCTATAGAAAGCTTTTGGGTTTTCCATGATCCTACCTGCCAAATACTTCTCATGTCCCCTCCATGCTCGTCTTAGCTCTCTCTTTAGATCCTTCCTTGCTACCTTGTAACTATCCATCGCCCCAACTGAAACTTCACACCTCATCTTCACATAGGCCTCCTTCTTCCTCTTAACAAGAGATTCCACTTCTTTGGTAAACCACGGTTCCCTCGCTCGACGCCTTCCTCCCTGCCTGACCGGTACATACTTATCAAGAACACGCAGTAGCTGATCAAAACAAACAAAGAACAAAGAAATGTACAGCACAGGAACAGGCCCTTCGGCCCTCCAAGCCCGTGCCGACAATGCTGCCCGACTAAACTACAATCTTCTACACTTCCTGGGTCCGTATCCTTCTATTCCCATCCTATTCGTATATTTGTCAAGATGCCCCTTAAATGTCCCTATCGTCCCTGCTTCCACCACCTCCTCCGGTAGCGAGTTCCAGGCACCCACTACCCTCTGCGTAAAAAACTTGCCTCGTACATCTACTCTAAACCTTGCCCCTCTCACCTTAAACCTATGCCCCCTAGTAATTGACCCCTCTACGCTGGGGAAAAGCCTCTGACTATCCACTCTGTCTATGCCCCTCATAATTTTGTAGACCTCTATCAGGTCTCCCCTCAACCTCCTTCGTTCCAGTGAGAACAAACCAAGTTTATTCAACCGCTCCTCGTAGTTAATGCCCTCCATACCAGGCAACATTCTGGTAAATCTCTTCTGCACCCTCTCTAAAGCCTCCACATCCTTCTGGTAGTGTGGCGACCAGAATTGAACACTATACTCCAAGTGTGGCCTAACTAAGGTTCTATACAGCTGCAACATGACTTGCCAATTCTTATACTCAATGCCCCGGCCAATGAAGGCAAGCATGCCGTATGTCTTCTTGACTACCTTCTCTACCTGTGTTGCCCCTTTCAATGACCTGTGGACCTGTACTCCTAGATCTCTTTGACTTTCAATACTCTTGAGGGTTCTACCATTCACTGTATATTCCCTACCTGCATTAGACCATCCAAAATGCATTACCTCACATTTGTCCGGATTAAACTCCATCTGCCAGCTCTCCGCCCAAGTCTCCAGACAATCTAAATCCTGCTGTATCCTCCGACAGTCCTCATCGCTATCCGCAATTCCACCAACCTTTGTGTCGTCTGCAAACTTACTAATCAGACCAGTTACATTTTCCTCCAAATCATTTATATATACTACAAAGAGCAAAGGTCCCACTGATCCCTGTGGAACACCACTGGTCACAGCCCTCCAATTAGAAAAGCATCCCTCCATTGCTACTCTCTGCCTTCTATGGCCTAGCCAGTTCTGTATCCACCTTGCCAGTTCACCCCTGATCCCGTGTGACTTCACCTTTTGTACTAGTCTACCATTAGGGACCTTGTCAAAGGCCTTACTGAAGTCCATATAGACAACATCTACTGCCCTACCTGCATCAATCATCTTAGTGACCTCCTCGAAAAACTCTATCAAGTTAGTGAGACACGACCACCCCTTCACAAAACCGTGCTGCCTCTCACTAATACGTCCATTTGCATCCAAATGGGAGTAGATCCTGTCTCGAAGAATTCTCTCCAGTAATTTCCCTACCACTGAAGTAAGGCTCACCGGCCTGTAGTTCCCGGGATTATCCTTGCTACCCTTCTTAAACAGAGGAACAACATTGGCTATTCTCCAGTCCTCCAGGACATTCCCTGAAGACAGCGAGGATCCAAAGATTTCTGTCAAGGCCTCAGCAATTTCCTCTCCAGCCTCCTTCAGTATTCTGGGGCAGATCCCATCAGGCCCTGGGGACTTATCTACCTTAATATTTTTTAAGACACCCAACACCTCGTCTTTTTGGATCACAATGTGACCCAGGCTATCTACACCCCCTTCTCCAGACTCAACATCTACCAATTCCTTCTCTTTGGTGAATACTGATGCAAAGTATTCATTTAGTACCTCGCCCATTTCCTCTGGCTCCACACATAGATTCCCTTGCCTATCCTTCAGTCGGCCAACCCTTTCCCTGGCTACCCTCTTGCTTTTTATGTACGTGTAAAAAGCCTTGGGATTTTCCTTAACCCTATTTGCCAATGACTTTTCGTGACCCCTTCTCGCCCTCCTGACTCCTTGCTTAAGTTCCTTCCTACTTTCCTTATATTCCACGCAGGCTTCGTCTGTTCCCAGCCATTTAGCCCTGACAAATGCCTCCTTTTTCTTTTTGACGAGGCCTACAATATCACTCGTCATCCAAGGTTCCCGAAAATTGCCGTATTTATCTTTCTTCCTCACAGGAACATGCCGGTCCTGTATTCCTTTCAACTGCCACTTGAAAGCCTCCCACATGTCAGATGTTGATTTGCCCTCAAACATCCGCCCCCAATCTATGTTCTTCAGTTCCCGCCTAATATTGTTATAATTATTTGATCCTTGAACAAGCTCCACTTATCCAGTGTGCCCAACACTTGCAGCCTACTTCTCCACCTTATCCCCCCCAAGTCACGTCTAATGGCATCATAATTGCCCTTCCCCCAGCTATAACTCTTGCCCTGCGGTGTATACTTATCCCTTTCCATCATTAACGTAAACGTCACCGAATTGTGGTCACTGTCCCCAAAGTGCTCTCCAACCTCCAAATCCAACACCTGGCCTGGTTCATTACCCAAAACCAAATCCAACGTGTTTCGCCTCTTGTTGGCCTGTCAACATATTGTGTCAGGAAACCCTCCTGCACACACTGTACAAAAAACAACCCATCTAATGTACTCGAACTATATCTTTTCCAGTCAATATTTGGAAAGTTAAAGTCTCCCATAATAACTACCCTGTTACTTTCGCTCTTATCCAGGATCATCCTCGCCATCCTTTCCTCTACATCCCTAGAACTATTTGGAGGCCTATAGAAGACTCCCAACAGTGTGACCTCTCCTTTCATGTTTCTAACCTCAGCCCATACTATCTCGGAAGATGAGTCCCCATCTAGCATCCTCTCCGCCACCGTAATACTGCTCTTGACTAGCAGCGCCACACCTCCCCCTCTTTTGCCTCCTTCTCCGAGCTTACTAAAACACCTAAACCCCGGAACCTGCAACATCCATTCCTGTCCCTGCTCTATCCATGTCTCCGAAATGGCCACAACATCGAAGTCCCAGGTACCAACCCATGCTGCCAGTTCCCCTACCTTATTTCGTATACTCCTGGCATTGAAGTAGAGACACTTCAAACCACTTACCTGAACACTGGCCCCCTCCTGCGACGTCAAATCTGTGCTCCTGACCTCTATACTCTCATTCTCCCTTACCCTAAAACTACAATCCAGGTTCCCATGCCCCTGCTGCATTAGTTTAAACCCCCCCAAAGAGCACTAACAAATCTCCCCCCCAGGATATTTGTGCCCCTCAGGTTCAGATGTAGACCATCCTGTCTGTAGAGGTCCCACCTTCCCCAGAAAGAGCCCCAGTTATCCAGAAATCTGAATCCCTCCCACCTGCACCATCCCTGTAGCCACGTGTTTAATTGCTCTCTCTCCCTATTCCTCATCTCACTATCACTCTCACTATCATTCTTCTGTACATCTGCTGTCGGGCACACATCTTGTGTATTAAAGCCTTTTGTTTGGATCGCATCTTCGCCTCGTGTCCAATTGATGGTGCGTCGATTTAATACACAAGTTTTAAAAAGATGGAGCTTCGTATCAAGCCGGAGTGCCTTCGACTCAGCCCGCGCGCAGCAAACGCAACAGCTGCATTTAAACACTGGCTGGCATGTTTTAACAGTTATTTAAGCATAGCTGAAAGCTGCCCGTCGAGGGAACAAAAACTTCATATCCTCCACTCGTGCGTGGGCACTGCCATGTACACGCCCATAGAGGACGAACCAGACTTTGATGCAGCTATGGACTTACTAAAAGGACATTTCATCCGGCCGGTGAACCAGGTCTACGCACGGCACTTGCTGGCCACGAGACAGCAATTCCCCGGTGAGTCCTTAGATGAATTCTACCAGACCCTCCTTGTTCTGGGGAGGAACTGCACCTGTCCACAAGTTTCTGCGGCAGAGCACACCGACTTTTAATTCGAGATGCTTTCGTGGCGGGTATTCAATCTACCCAGATCCGCCAGAGACTCTTGGAGAAGGAAACTTTAAGCCTCGCTGAGGCGCGGGCTCTTGCCTCCTCTCTCGATATCGCAAACCACAACACCCGCCCGTACGCTCCCAACCGTGCGGCGGCTCCCTGGGTGGCATGGAACACAACCCCCCTCACCTCCGCAGACTCTAACCCGTCTGACCCCCCAGCCACCCCCCCCCCCAGGCCTGCGCCGCAGGGCGCCCCGATAAACCCACGTGGCACCGCTGCTATTTTTGCGGCCAGGCCAAGCACCCCCGCCAGCGCTGCCCGGCCCGCGCCGCAACCTGTAAAGGCTGCGGCAAAAAGGACCATTACGCGACTGTTTGCCAGTCCAAGGCGATCGCTGCGGTCCCGAGCAGCGACCGCAGGTTCCCCCCCCCCGTGCCCCTCACGCGCCCCAAGCGGCCTGCGGACCTCGCTGCCCCCACCGCCATGAGTGACGACCGGGCGCTGCCATTTTGGGCCCCTGACGCCACGTGCGATCCCAGGGCGCCGCCATTTTGTTCACCCCCCACCCTGTGCGGCCGACGGGCGGCGCCATCTTGGATCGGCACCGAGGACCCCGCAAGTGACCACTCGCTGCCGGATGATGACTCGGAGTTCCTGCCTCAACTCGCCTCAGTAACGTTGGATCAGTCACGGCCCCGCAAGCTTTCCACAGCGACCACGAAGATTTTCCTCAACGGTCACGAAACGAGCTGCCTGTTGGACTCCGGGAGCACGGAAAGTTTCGTCCACCCCGCCATGGTAAGACGCTGCGCACTTCCCGTTCATCCGGTTAGACAAAGAATCGCTCTGGCCTCCGGTTCGCACTTGGTCCAGATCACAGGGTGCTGCATAGCGGTCCTCACGGTCCAGGGGGGGGTGTTTAAAAATTATAAGCTCTTCGTCCTTCCCCACCTCTGCGCGGCAGCACTCCTGGGGTTAGATTGCCAGTGCAACCTCCAGAGCTTAACTTTCAAATTCGGCGGCCCTATGCCCCCCCCCTTACTGTCTGCAGCCTCGCCTCCCTCAAGGTCGATCCCCCATCCTTGTTTGCAAACCTCACCCTGGATTGCAAACGCATCGCCACCAGGAGCAGACGGTACAGTGCCCAGGACAGGATCTTCATCAGGTCCGAAGTCCAAAGGCTCCTGAAGGAGGGGGTTATCAAGGCTAGCAACAGCCCCTGGCGAGCACAAGTGCTGGTGGTTAAGACTGGGGAGAAAAATCGGATGGTCATAGACTACAGTCAGACCATCAACCGATTTACGCAGCTGGACGCGTATCTTCTCCCACGTATCTCCGACCTGGTTAACAGGATCGCGCAGTACAAGGTTTTTTCCACGGTGGACCTTAAGTCCACCTACCACCAGCTCCCCATCCGCATGAGTGACCGAACGTACACTGCGTTCGAAGCAGATGGGCGGCTCTACCACTTTTTAAGGATTCCTTTCGGTGTCACGAATGGGGTCTCGGTCTTCCAAAGGGAGATGGACCGAATGGTCGACCAACACGGTTTACTGGTAACCTTCCTGTATCTCGATAATGTCACCATCTGCGGCCACGACCAGCAGGACTGTCATGATATCCACATCAGCATATCATGGTGCAATCACACACACACTGATGGACAGGCAGTTGGACCAACCAGCACACAAATAACATCGCAGCCAATCACCAGTGAGAGCACACGCATTATAAAACAGGGAACACCACAGTTCCCGCTCATTCTACCAGGAGATAGCTCAGAGCACAGAGCTCACAGCGCGCCACTCAGACATAGACCATGTGCTGAGTGCCTCACTAAGATAGTGATAGGGCTGGGTCCACAGGTTAGCTGGTGAAGCACGTACCCAAGCCAGCAGTTAGTTGTTACAGTTGTTTAGACAATAAAACTGAGTTGTACCATCTACAGCCGTGTTGGATCATTTGTGCAGCAGAACACCCAACACGACAAGGACCACAACACCAACCTCCGCAAATTCCTCCGTACCGCAAAACTCCTTAACCTGACCTACAATAAGGATAAGTGCGTGTTTAGCACCGACCGTCTAGTCATCCTCGGCTACGTAGTGCACAACGGAGTGATAGGCCCCAACCCCGAACGCATGCGCCCCCTGATGGAGCTCCCCCTCCCCCACTCCCCCAAAGCCCTCAAGCGCTGTTTGGGCTTCTTTTAGCAATTACGCAGACAAAGCCCGTCCCCTCATCCAATCAGCCACGTTCCCCCTATCGATGAAGGCACGCCAGGCCTTTAGCCGCATAAAAGCAGACATTGCAAAGGCCACGATGAGCGCTATCGATGAGTCCCTCCCTTTTCAGGTCGAGAGCGACGTATCTGATGTTGCTCTGGCGGCCACCCTCAACCAAGCGGGCAGACCCGTGGCCTTCTTCTCCTGGACCCTCCATGCTTCCGAAATTCCTCGGTCGAGAAGGAAGCACAGGCCATAGTTGAAGCTGTGCGACATTGAAGGCACTATCTAGCCGGCAGGGGGATTACCCTCCTCACAGACCAACGGTCAGTAGTTTTCATGTTTGATAATGCACAGAGGGGCAAGATAAAGAACGATAAAATCCTGCGGTGGAGGATTGAGTTGTCCACGTACAACTACGACATCTTGTATCGTCCTGGGAAGCTGAACGAGCCTCCCTATGCCCTGTCCCGCAGGACCTGTGCCAACGCACAAGTGGACCGCCTCCGAACCCTCCACGCAGATCTCTGCCACCCGGGGGTCACCCGCTTTTTCCATTTCATAAAGACCCGCAACCTGCCCTACTCCATCAAGGAGGTCAGGACAGTCACTAGGGACTGCCACATCTGCGCGGAGAGCAAGCCGCACTTCTACCGCCCTGAACGAGCGCACCTGATAAAGGCTTCTCGCCCCTTTGAATGCCTCAGCGTGGACTTCAAAGGTCCCCTCCCCTCCAACAACCGCAACACGTACTTCCTCAACGTGATTGACGAGTACTCCTGCTTCCCGTTCATCATCCCCTGCCCCGACATGACCACAACTACTATCATCAAAGCCCTGCATACCATCTTCTCCCTGTTCGGTTACCCCGCATACATTCATAGCGATCGGGGGTCCTCCTTTAGAGCGACGAGCTGCTTCAATTCCTGCTCAGCAGGGGCATCGTCTCCAGCAGGACGACCAGTTACAACCCCCGGGGTAACGGGCAGGTCGAGAGGGAGAACGGTACGTTCTGAAAGACTGTCCTGCTGGCCCTATGGTCCAGAAATCTCCCAGTCTCCCACTGGCAAGAGGTCCTCCCAGAGGCCCTCCACTCCATCAGGTCATTTCTCTGTACCGCCACTAACCAAACGCCTCACGAACGTCTTCTTGTTTTTCCCAGGATGTCTTCCTCAGGGACCCCACTCCTGACCTGGCTGGCTACCCCCGGGCCCATTCTGCTCCGGAAACACATGCGGGTGCACAAGTCAGACCCGTTGGTCGAAAGAATCAAGCTACTGCACGCGAACCCGCAGGACGCGCATGTGGAGTATCCCGATGGCCGACAGGACACGGTCTCCCTCCGGGACCTGGCACCCGCCAGATCAAGGCCACACCCCCCAGCACCAGCCACCACCCCCCCTCGACACCCATTGCCCCCAGCAACGACGCACTCACAGCTCAGCGGACAGGGACCCCCTCACCTGGCCTGGCCCCCGCTAGCTCTAACTAGGGGTACGGACACAGAAACAAGATCATTGCTCCCAGAGTCACGGACGACCACCGCTCCGACAAGATCATCGCTCCCGGAGTCACGGATGACCACCGCTCCGATGTCACCTACCGCTGCGACGTCACCGGCACCACTACGCAGGTCAAGCAGGACATTGCGGGCGCCCACTCGACTGATTGAATCGATGTGACCTACGGGTGGACTTGGGGTGGACTTCTGGCTGCGGGTGGACTCTTGTGATTTTTTTGTTCTTTAATTGTCCACCCATTTTTTTCCCCCTGATTATTGCACACTGTACATAGTTATTGTTCTGTTC
Source organism: Scyliorhinus torazame (assembly GCF_047496885.1). Classification (NCBI taxonomy): domain Eukaryota; kingdom Metazoa; phylum Chordata; class Chondrichthyes; order Carcharhiniformes; family Scyliorhinidae; genus Scyliorhinus; species Scyliorhinus torazame. The sequence goes on along the minus strand of NC_092712.1, from coordinate 66,475,558 downwards.
TCCTCTTGAATAGTGGTTACGGGTCAGTGGGCAGCCATCGATGCAACGGCATGGTGTAAACATCTCTAGTCATACTGCCAGCCTCATGCACTCATGGGACCCCCGCCGCCCCTCCCCCCCCCCCCCCCCCCCCGGCTTCCTTTTCAACAAGGGGTGAATGTGGCAGTATGACTGGGGGTATTACGGTACCTTCAGAGGTGAGCTGCCATTGGTACAGAGGACTCGCTGTCCATTGGCCCAGGTAAGTCATGTGCATCTCAGGATATAAGAACCCGCGTTCCCCGGCAGTCGGTCATTCTTCTGTACAGCTGCTGTCAGGCACACATCTTGTGTATTAAAGCCTTTTGATTGGATCGCATCTTCGCCTCGTGTCCAATTGATGGTGCATCATACATCATAACATTTAGTGATGGGGGGGCGATTGCCCCTTGGGGTTTGAGGGTGGGGTGTTGCCCATGTCTGCAGGAGGTCACATTGTCCGTGGGTGGGGGCCCTCAACCTCACTTTGAGATCGGGCACCTTTTCAAAATGGCGGCCTGACCTCTGAGGAGACAGTCTGGCCGGCGAGTTTACTTCCCCACTGCAGAAAATATTCTAAGTGTGGGATTTACCAGTGTGATACTCCCCAGGTTTGAACAAAAACAGTTCTGATCTCACCCAAAAAACTGGGCGGGAAACACCCACCCAGCCATGCCCAAAATGACACTTAGGACGTGACTCAATGACCGCATCGTGCCCGGTGCAGATCCAGGCACACCGGATGAAAGGCGGGGGAGGGCAAAATCGAGATTTGCAACAGGCGCAAACCATTTTGCGATTCACCTGGCCCACTCCTGCTGGCTGCTTCTGGACCTCGCCTAAAAATGGCAAGAATATCAGCAACCCTCATTTGCATTCATTTCAATCTCATTAACGGTTGGGGCTGTTTGGGGCGATGCAACGTTCCAGGTCGGGAGTCACCCCTGGGCCGGGTATTGAAGGTCTTTGAGTCTGTGAGGACGTCGAGCCAGCTTTAAATATTGTGGAGACCTATAGTGGGGCAACCACAGCTGCAGCCTGTCTGTCTTACCAAACTGACCCAGGACAGAGCCCTGCTGAAGCTTCTCTCTGAAAAGTCAATTTCACTCCTTTGACTGTGAGCAGCCTCCAGCTTCACAGCTGAAGGCTATTTCAAATGAGGAATTAGCTTGGTGTGTTGTGAAAGTGCTTCTCACTCCTTAACTTTAAAAAAAATGAATTAAGGGGTGTGGTTAGGCCAGCATTTATTGCCCATCCCTTGTTGTCCTTCAGAAGGTGATGGTGAGTTGCCTTCTTGAACCGCTGCAGTCCCCGAGGTGCAGCTGCACCAACAATGTTATTGGGGAGAGAGTTCCAGGACTTTTGACCCAAAACTCTCAAGTGTCTCCTCGCAGGCACAGGTGCCTTAACGGATGATCAGTCCGCAAAGTGTGCCTGTACTCTCGGAGCATCAAAACTGAAGGTTCACAAAGGAGAGGGGCCATGTTGTTGAGGAGGATAGTGCGATGCAGGCTGGTAGGATGGAGGAGGTAGATATTCGGAAGGAAGATGTGTTAGAAATTTTGAGAAGCCTGAGGATAGATAAGTCCCCTGGGCCTGATGGGATATATCCTAGGATTCTTTGGGAGGCGAGGGTTGAGATTGCAGAGCCTTTGGCTTTGATCTTTATGTCCTCACTGTCTACAGGAATAGTGCCAGAAGACTGGAGAGAGGCGAATGTTGTCCCTTTGTTCAAGAAAGGGAATAGGTATAACCCTGCGAATTATAGGCCGGTTAGTCTCACTTCGGTCAGAGGTAAATTATTGGACAGGGTCCTGAGGGATAGGATTTATGATCATTTGGAAAGATACAGCTTAATCCAGGATAGTCAGCATGGATTTTTGAGGGGTAAGTCTTGTATTCTTTGAGGAGGTAACTAAGTACATAGATGAAGCTAGAGCAGTTGATGTCGTATGCATGGATTTTAGTAAGGCGTTTGATAAGGTGCCCCATGATCGGCTCATGCAGAAAGTAAGGAGGCATGGCATAGAGGGAAATTTGGCCGATTGGATCAGTAACTGGCTATCACATAGAAGACAGAGGGTGGTGGTAGATGGTAAATTTTCATCCTGGAGCCCAGTCACCAGCGGTGTACCACAGGGATCAGTGCTGGGTCCTCTGCTATTTGTGATTTTTATCAATGACTTGGATGATGGAGTTGAAGGTTGGGTTAGTAAATTTGCTGATGACACCAAGATTGGTGGAGTAGTGGATAATGTGGAGGACTGTTGTAGGCTGCAAAGAGACATTGATAGGAGGCAGAGCTGGGCTGAAAAGTGGCAGATGGAGTTTAACCCTGATAAGTGTGAGGTGATTCATTTTGGTAGGACAAATTTGAATGCGGATTTCATGGTTAACGGCAGGGTTCTGAAGAATGTGGAGGAGCAGAGAGATCTCGGAGTTCATGTCCATAGATCACTGAAAGTTGCCACCCAAGTGGATAGAGCCGTGAAGAAAGTCTATAGTGTGTTTGCATTTATTAAAAGGGGGATTGAGTTTAAGAGCCGTGAGGTTATGCTGCAACTGTACAAGACCTTGGTTAGACCACATTTGGAGTATTGTGTGCAGTTCTGGTCACCTCATTATAGGAAGGATGTGGAAGCATTGGAAAGGGTGCAAAGGAGATTTACCAGGATGCTGCCTGGATTGGAGGGTAGGTCTTATGAGGAAAGGTTGAGGGAGCTAGGGCTTTTCTCATTGGAGCGAAGAAGGATAAGAGGTGACTTAATTGAGGTGTATAAGATGATGAGAGGGATAGATAGAGTGGACGTTCAGCGACTTTTTCCTCGGGTGGATGTAGCTGTTACAAGGGGGCATAACTGTAAGGTTCACGGTGGAAGATATAGGAGGGATGTCAGAGGTAGGTTCTTTACTCAGAGAGTGGTTGGGGCGTGGAACGCACTCCCAGCTACGGTAGTGGAGTCGGACACTTTAGGAACTTTCAAGCAGTTATTGGATAGGCATATGGGGCGAAATTCTCCGTTATCGGCGGAAAATCCGCCGATCGGCGCAAAAAACGGCGCAAATCCGACTTGCGTCACGTCGGAAAAATGGGTCGAAAGTCTCTGGCCCGAAATGGGCTAGCAGCGACGTAACGGGGTCCGCGCTTGCGCAGTGGTTCACGCCGTGCAGTGTCATACGCGCCGCACGGCGTGACGGCTCATAAGGCCGCGCTGCTCCCCCCCACCCGACCGGAACACCCGACCGCAACACCCGACTGGATGGCTGGCCGCCGCTCAGCCCCGAGGTTCGAGTAACGGGATGTGGAGGCGCTCCTGGACGCGGTGGAGCAGAGGAGGGACGCCCTGTATCCCGGGCACGGCCGCAGAGTTGCCCCACGCCACAGCCGGCGTCTGTGGAGGGAAGTGGCAGAGGCCGTCACCGCTGCAGCCCTGACACCACGGACAGGCACCCAGTGCCACAAGAAGGTGAACGACCTCGTCAGAGCAGGCAGGGTGAGCCTCCCCCATATCCCCCTCCCCCAAACCCCCCATAATCCCCCCTCCCCCATATCCCCCATATCCCCCCTCCCCCATATCCCCCCTCCCCCATATCCCCCCTCCCCATATCCCCCCTCCCCATATCCCCCCTCTCCCATATCCCCCCTCTCCCATATCCCCCTCCACAATATCCCCCATATCCCCCTCCCCATATCCCCCCTCCCCATATACCCCCTCCCCCATATCCCCCCTCCCCCATATCCCCCCTCCCATATCCCCCCTCCCCATATCCCCCCCATATCCCCCTCCCCCATATCCCCCCTCCCCCATATCCCCCCTCCACAATATCCCCCATATCCCACCCTCCCCCATATCCCCCTCCCCCATATCCCCCCTCCCCCATATCCCCTCTCCCCCATATCCCCCCTCCCCCATATCCCCCTCCCCCATATCCCCCCTCCCCCATATCCCCCATATCCCCTCTCCCCCATATCCCCCATATCCCCCCTCCCCCATATCCCCCTCCCCCATATCCCCCCCTCCCCCATATACCCCACATCCCCAAGTGAATCCAGCCCTAATCTTAACCTCTGCAATGCACGCGCAAACGATGGCGTGCATTCATATACCTGCCTAACAGTGTTGCCTTTTACCCCTGCAACCCACCCCCCCCCCCCACAGGATAAGCGCGCACACAACAATAGGGAGCATGTGAGGACTGGAGGAGGCCCCGCTGATGAGAGGCCACTGACCGAACACCAGGAAAGGGCCCTGGAACTGGCTGGCGGACCTGACGACCAGGAGGTTGCTGATGCAGAGATCGGGGCGTAGTAGCAAGTGAGCCACCGACAGCCCGTCCCCATATCCCCCCTCCCCTATATACCCCTCCCCCATATCACCTGATCACTGCCTGATGTCTAACCATGCATGCTTCACTGTGTATCGCAGGACCAAACGGGCAGGCACCCATCCCCGCAGATGCAGACCGCCCGCAGGATGCCCCTCGGAGGCCACGGTAGACGGAGAGACATGAACCCTCCACCATGCGACGCCCGCAGGATGCCCCTCGGAGGCCACGGGAGACGGAGAGACCGGGACCCTCCAGCATGCGACGCCCGCAGGATGCCCCTCGCACACCACGGGAGACGGAGAGACGCGCACCCTCCAGCATGCGACGCCCGCAGGATGCCCCTCGGAGGCCACGGGAGACGGAGAGACCTGGAGCAACAGGGAGACGACACCCCCGTCACGTGCGGGAGCGACCACCCAGCGACGAGGGGGGCAGCCACAGGCCCCCGTCACATCCGAGCCAGGACACCACTACCCAGGACACCACTACCCAGGACGCCACTACCCAGGACACCACTACCCAGGACACCACTACCCGGGACACCACTACCCGGGACAGCACTGTCCAGGACACCCCTACCGGTACAGCACTACCCAGGAAGACGAAATACCGGACAGTGACTCAGAGTGGATGGGTGGAGACGAACCCCCACCCCAAAGTGCCATGGACTCAGAGTGGGACGAAGAGCACGACACAACGCCACTGCTGTCACCAACACCCTCCACCATCGCAGAAACACTCACCTCGGTTGGGCACTTTAGTGATGAGGCGTCTGGTACACTCACTGGTGCGCACAACACAGCCGTCCCGGTACAGCAGGTGGAGGTAGGAGCAGCAGAGGGGCCGGGCGGTCAGAGGGCAGCCCAGCCCAAGCGAACATCTGCCGCCCAGATGGATCCCGGGTTCCTGGAGTTACCACACCCACACATAGATCAGATGCAACCACCGACCCGGAGACGAGCGAAGAGGGTGACGGGCGGCTTGCGGCGGCTGCAGTCGCAGGTGGAGGAGTCCACCCGCGTCCAGGAGCTGGGAGTGGTGCAGGTCATGCATGCCACCCAAGCTGACTCCGCACGGGTGGCGTCCGCGGTGGAGGCAATGGGTGCGACGGTGTCAGACATGGGGAACGGTTTGCGAGGCCTGGTGCTTTCCGTGCAGGCGGCGTCTGTGGCCCAGGAAATGGCTGCCCTCTCACAGGAGGCCATGAGCCAGTGCCAGCGCCAGATGGCAGAGGCGCTCAACGCCATAGCCCAGTCTCTGCAGGCCATGGCCCAGTCTCAGCAGGCCATGGCCCAGTCTCTACAGGCCATCGCTGAGGGCATCGGCGACAGTGGCCATGTGCGAGCCGGCGTCGCACTGTCACAGACAGGGTTTGCCAACCCCCTGGGCTCCATGGCTGCAAACCTGCAGACCCCTGTCGATACCAGCACGGGCCTCCAGGACTGGCAGCGCCAGATGTCGGGGGGGCGTCGGATGGCCAGTCCGTTTGCATCCCCCACACATGTAGAGGCCTGGCGGCCAGCGGGCACCCCGAGGGAGGAGGAGGTGGTGTGGTCCGTCCCGGCTCCCCCTGTAGGGGAGGTCCCGGTACACCGCGACACCTCGGACTCCCCCCCTTCCGTCCCAGGTGCATCGGGTGGGCAACGGGCAGGACAGGCTGGCAGCTCGCCATCCCAGTCGCCCGGGCCGCAGTCTGGCCCATCTAGGCCAGGACGCCCCAGGAAACGGCCGCCAAAGGGATCCAGTGTCAGAGGGCAGGAATCACAGGAGTCCACCTCCAGTTCTGCTGTACCGTCTGGGGAACCACGTAGACGTAGTCAAAGGGCCCGTAAGGCCAAACAATTAGACACTGAGTAAGTTGGCACGGGTGCAGGGCACAGATGAGTTTTAGGGGCTAGGGCACGTGCATGAACTCCTTTGGTTATTAAAGTCAATGTTACACCTACAGAAGCTGCCTTTGTGCTCTGTCCAAAGCGTGCGGGGGTGTCATGTACGTTGAGCGCAAGTGTGTGTGTGAGGGGTGGTCTTACCTCAGCCCCAGGTGAGTCTGCCCCCTTCCCCCTGGGCCGCCATCAACATCCCCCGGGCAGAGGACGGGACCGTGCGCTGCAGTGTCACAGCCGCATGCAGGGATGGTCCGGGTGGATGGTGGTACTGTGGCCATGGGTCAGACATAGTCCAACGATGTAGAGCCAGGAGCTCACCGCAGGGCGGGTTGTCATCATCCTCCATGGCCTGCAATAGACACGCGTCCACCCGCAACTGTGAGCCCGGCCCGTTGTGCCGCAGGTGGATCGGCAATGGGGTGGGGTGGTGTCCATGCGGGTGGGGTGGGTGGGGTTGGGGAGGGGGGTGACGGTGCTGGGTGGGTGGATGGGTGGGGGGTGTGGGTGGTCGGCTGTTGCCATGGTGTGCGGTCTGTGGCCATACTATCCAATTCCCACGCCCATCTAGTCAGTGAAGCGGGCGTCTATCAGTCTGTCCCGTGCCCGCTGGGCCAGCCGGTAACGGTGGACAGCCACCCGCCTGTGTCTACCCCGTCTGCCCTGACCATTGCCCCCATCCCCCTCATCTGGGGAGGACTGCGCCTCTTCCTGCTGCTCCTCCACTCCGCCCTCCTCTGCCTGCGGCACATCGCCCCTCTGCTGGGCTATGTTGTGCAGGACGCAGCACACCACAATGATGCGGCCGACCCTATCTGACCGATACTGGAGGGCGCCCCCAGAGAGGTCCAGGCACCTGAAACGCATCTTCAGCACGCCAAAGCACCTCTCGATCACTCCCCTTGTCGCTACATGGGCATCATTGTAGCGGTTCTCCGCCTCATTGCGTGGCCTCCGTATAGGCGTCATCATCCACGATCGCAATGGGTAGCCCCTGTCGCCCAGCAACCAGCCCCTCAGCCGGGGATGGCGTCCCTCGTACATGCCGGGGATGGATGACCGCGACAACACGTATGAGTCGTGTACACTGCCTGGGTAACGGGCGCAGACGTGCAGGATCATCTTGCGGTGGTCACAGACCACCTGTATGTTCATCGAATAGGTCCCCTTCCTATTGGTGAACACGGCCCTGTTATCTGCAGGTGGCCGCACGGCGACGTGCATCCCATCGATCGCGCCCTGGACCATGGGGAACCCGGCCACGGCAGAGAAGCCCACGGCCCGGGCATCTTGGCTGGCCCGGTCAACGGGGAAGCGGATGTAGCGGTGCGCCATGGCATATAGAGCATCTGTCACTGCCCGGATGCACCGATGCACCGATGTCTGCGATATGCCGGACAGGTCCCCACTCGGTGCCTGGAATGACCCCGTTGCATAAAAGTTCAGGGCCACCGTAACCTTGACGGACACGGGGAGAGGGTGTACCCCGCCAGTGCCACGCGGTGACAGGTGTGCCAGCAGGTGGCAGATGTGTGCCACGGTTTCCCACCTCATCCGGTGTCTCCTCCTGCATTCCCAGTCCGTGAGGTCCTGGTATGACTGCCGGGGCCGGTACACATGGGGCGCCCTCGGGTGCCTCCATTGCCGTGGGGCCGCGACGTCCTCCTCCCCCTCCTCGTCCTGTCGGTCAGGTGTCCCTCCAGCCTGGGCGGCTGCCGCCTGTCCCTCTGCGGCAGCCTACGCCGCCTCTCTGGCACGCTCCTCCTCCTCCTCCTCCTCATCCAGGGCAACATAGACATTAGCGGCTGCCGCCACGGCGGCCAACATCGCTGGATGATCGGAAAACATGACGGCCTGGTGAGGGGGGGGGGGGAGGGGAACGACGACATGTCATCATTGCCCATATCCCCTCCTCCCCCCAGCCAGGTGGCATGGACCGCATGGGTCCAACTTTTGGAGGCTGGCACCTGGCCAGGTGGACCAACTCACTTGCCCTCGCATCCCCCTCCCCGACACGGACCCCCCATCCCCCTCCCCGGCACGGACCCCCTCCCAACCTCCACCCCGGCACGGACCCCCCCCCCAACCTCCACCCCGGCACGGACCCCCCATCCCCCTCCCCCGGCACGGACCCCCCCCAACCTCCACCCCGGCACGGCCCCCCCCCCCCAACCTCCACTCCGGCACGGACCCCCCCCAACCTCCACCCCGGCACGGACCCCCCATCCCCCTCCCCGGCATGGACCCCCCACCAACCTCCACCCCGGCACGGACCCCCCCCAACCTCCACCCCGGCACGGACCCCCCATCCCCCTCCCCGGCACGGACCCCCCCCAACCTCCACCCCGGCACGGACCCCCCATCCCCCTCCCCGGCACGGACCCCCCCAACCTCCACCCCGGCATGGACTCCCCATCCCCCTCCCCGGCACGGACCCCCCATCCTCCTCCTTGGCACGGACCCCCCCCAACCTCCACCCCGGCACGGACCCCCTCCCGGCACTCCCCCAGAGCCCAGCCTACTCTAACCCCCCCCCCGCCGCACACACACACACACAACCCGAGACACACCTCTCCTCACGCATTCAGACTGCGGCCACGCCATCGCCTGCCCAGAGCCAACCCCCCAGGCCGTCACTCACCTCCACGCTGGTCGGCGTGACCCTGCAGCACAGGGTCACGCCGATGAAAAGGAGGTTTAATTTACGTCGATGTGAACGGTCATCATGTCGACGGGACTTCGGCCCATCCGGAAGGGAGAATATCGGCAGGCCGAAAATCGGCTGCCTTGCGCAGACCCGTGACATTCTCCGACGGCAGCGGCGACATTAACGCCCCGCCGACTTTTCTCCCTTCGGAGACTTCGGCAACCGGCGGAGGCGGGATTCACGGCGGCCAATGGCCATTCTCCGACCCTCTGGGGGGTCGGAGAATGACGCCCATGGAGTGCACTAGAATGATTGGGAGTAGGTTGATTTGATCTTAATTTCAGACTAGTTTGGCACAACATCGTGGGCCGAAGGGCCTGTACTGTGCTGTACAGTTCTATGTTCTAACTATAGAGGCAGCTGCCAGCAATCAGACACTAAAGATCAGGGCTTCACCTTTGTGGACACTCTGGCTGCTAAAGGTTAAGTGACTGGATCAGTGGAGGGCAGCTGAGCATGATCTCCCTAATGTTCCCAGCAGAGGTCTGGTGTCTAGGAGCTCCTGATGTGGTCAGAGTGAATATGCAGAGCAAGGTTTGCCAGCGTACCTGGCTCACTGAATGGTACTCTGAGAGAAGGAGGGACAGTCATGGTAAGGGTGGGGGAGGCTTGGGGCATTTGAGGCTCCTGGGGTGGAAGCCCTAACTGATTGTCGGTCCCTCTCCTTCTATTCCTTCCAGATAAAACAATGTTTGTGGGTGTAGATCCTTCAGAGGCTGCCCTGGTTGTGCTTGTGGCAGCTGAGGGGGGCAGACACCAAAGATGGCAGCAATTACGTCATGGGGCACATTGAGAACCCTAGTGGCTTCGAAGACCACCCTAGGATGAATGGTTGGTGCGGACAAGGGTTACCCGCTGAGGGCATGGCTGGTGATGCCAGACTGAGGCGGAGACTGAATACAATGACGCCCATGTTATCAGCCGTGCTGTCATTGAGTGGTGCATCGGGCTGCTTAAGTTGCGGCATAGATACCAGGACTGCTCTGACGGTGCCTTGCAGTACACCCCCCAGAGGGTCTCCGGCTTTGTGGTGATCTGCACAGCAGCGGAACGACATGCTGGAGGAGGAGGAGGAAGATGGACATGCAGCTTCAGCTGAGGGTCTGACATGGGAGGAGACCAGGGAGGCCATCATTGCCTCCAAATTCTCCTAGGACAAGGCTGTGTCTGTCAGCTCAACGCCCCCCCCCCCCCCCCCCCGCCTCACATCCTTCCTCCTCCCCACTTTCCCTCCCCCCCCCCATTTCCCCCTCCTCTCCATTTCCTTCTCCCCCATTCTCCCCCCACCCTCACTTCATCGCACTGCCTCCTCCCTGGCCACCCTGCTTCCCACTTCGAGGGTCTGTGTAACATCACGCCAAGGTGATGGGTCTGTGTCGACACTGTCAGCGTGGTTACTGTACAAGGCAGGAGAGTGACGATCACTCACTGTGAGGAAAGCTCTGGTGCTACTCAGGATCTGATAAAGTCTAACTCCTGTCTTTCTGCTGATAGCACACTCACACCCATCCTCTGAACAGGGTCTGCATTGGGGGCTTTTGATCTTGGACCACTGCGGCAGGGGTGGAGCTGCGGGGGATGGAGGGGGGGGTGACGGTGGGGGTTGGAGCGAGGGGGTGCAGAAATTGGGGTTGCAGGCAGGACCTCTGTGAAGATTAATGTGACAGAGGCTTCGCTATGACAGATTTCCATTCCCTGCAGCTACAGATAGTGACCTCACCTGTGCCCACTGAGTGCTCCTCACTCTCCTTGATCGTTTGTAGTCTGGTGCTATGTCTAGGTGTGTCCCTAGGGTGCTCATCAAAGGTGGAGGCAGCCTACTTGAGGGCCCCAGCTGACTTACCGGTGCCACAGGTGTCGCCGTGCCAACCTGTACTGCCCGCTGCCCTTGAGATGCGCCGGTGTCAGGATGGGGAATCAGAAAACTGAGACCGCTGTAATCTCCTTGGTAGCAGTCTCTAAGTTGGCCTCCTGGGCTTTCTCCTCCCTGAGTGAGCCCGTAGGACCCTGGAGGACTCCATGGGACAGAGGGGCAGCTGGAGCATGCTTCTGAAGCCTCTGAGTCATCTGGTTCTGCCAGCCCTAGTGGCCCCCCCATTGCCTGCACCATGGTGTTGACGTCTTCAGCAATGCTCCTCTGTGCCTGGGCCATGGTCTGGAGTGCCTCGACAATGCCCACCTGTGTCTGGGACACATCCTTCAGCGACAGGGATATGATGTCGAGGCTCTCAGCCATGGTCATCACAGACTGAGCCATGCCTTGGACACCACCACTCAGGGCACAAACATCGTGCTCCAGGCTGTCCACTGTGGTCGCCACCCTAGCAGTGTTGGCCTCGGTGCCACACATTGTTGGTACCATCTCCTGCACCTGAAGCTTTTGGGACTCCTCCAATTGGCCTTTCAGTCACTGGAATGTAACTGACACACCCTCCTGAATCGCACATCTTTGTCCTATCATCTGCATCAGCTCACGGAGAACCTTGTCCAGAGGCTGGGGGGTGTATAGCAGGTACCATGTGAGGGAACCGCACCTAGACATGGAGGGGTTCTGCCAGGGCGTTATGAGGAACATGCTTGAAGATTGGATGTGGGACGTGCGAGGTGTCAGCCAGTAGATTGTGAGGGAGGATGGGAGGCTTGGGAATTTGAGGGGTGGCTAGCGAAACTGAGGCCAGGAGAGAGGTGGTAACTCAGCCTTGCAGCTCGGCGGAAGTTGTTTGTCTTAGAAACATTGAAATAGGAGCAGGAGGAAGCCATTTAGCCCTTCGAGCCTGCTCCACCATTCATTATGGTCATGGCTGATCATCCAACTCAAAAACCTAATCCTGCTTTCCCCCATATCCTTTGATCCCCTTTGTCCTAAGTGCTCTATCTAACTTCTTGAAAACATGCAATGTTTTGGCCTTAACTGCTTCCTGCGGTGATGAATTCCACAGGCCAACCACTCTCTGGGTGAAGAAATTGCTCCTTATCTCTGTCCTAAATGGTCTATCACGTATCCTCACTCTGTGACCCCTGGACACACCCGACATCTGAAACATCCTTCCTGCATCCACCCTATCAAGTCCTGTTGGAATTTTATAGGTTTCTATGAGATCCCTCATTCTTCTGAACCCATGCGAATACAATCCTAACCAATTCAATCTCTCCTCATATGTCAATCCCGGCATCCCAGAAATCAGTCTGGTAAACCTTCGCTGCATTCCCTCAGATAAGAAGACCAAAACGGCACACAATATTCCTGTGTAACTGCTCCGGTACTCGAACACTATGAAGGCCAACATACCATTTGCCTTCTTTACTGCCTGTTGTGACTATGTGGTTACCTTCGGTGACTGGTGTACGAGGAGACCCAGGTCTCGATGCACATTCGCCTCTCCAAATCTATGGCCATTTAGATAAAAGTTTGCTTTCTAGTTTTTGCTACTAAAGTGGGTAACCTCGCATTTCTCCAAATTATATTGGATCTGCCATTCATTTGCCCACTCACTCAACTCATCCAAATCACACTGAAGGATCTCTGCATCCTCCTCACAGCTCACCCTCCCACTCAATTTGATGTCATCTGCAAATTTGGAGAAATTACATTTTGTTCTCTCATCTAAATCATTGATATATATTGTGAATAACTGGGGTCCTAGCACTGATCCCTGCCGTACCCCACTAGTCACTACGTGCCAGTTTAAAAAGACACATTAACTCCTGCTCTCTGTTTCCTGTCTGTCAACCAGGTTTCTATCCGTCTCAATACACTACCCCTAATCCCATGTGTTTTAATTTTACACACTAATCTTTAACGCGAGGCTTTGTCAAAAGCTTTCTTCCCACTTTTGACGGCAGCCCTGCTGGCCATGCTGCCCACACTGGCAGCCACTGACACTGCCTCCCAGGAGGCATTGCTGACCCTGCTGTTCCCCCTCGGGGGAACAGGATGCCCCGATTCTCAGCGTCGAGAAACATTGTCAGGTCGGCATTCCCAAAGCGAGGAATGCTTGTGTGTTGACTGTGGGTAAGTGAATGTTGAGGGAGCGTTTAAAAGAAGCCTTTTGTTAGCGGCAAACAGCTGAAGCGCAAGTCTGGCAAATCAGACGGTGAGGGAGCCAGGAGCGTGGAGATTCACATGGGGTCTCATTTTAGGTGCTACGTGCTGTTGAATACGGGCTGCGATCTCATCGACACGGCCGACGGGAATCTCCCCGCCAAATATGCCCAAAAACGAACTTTAAATTTTGTCCGCTGAATTGCGTCCTCTGCCATTAGAATCATGGAATTAAACAGTGCAGAAGGAGGGCATTCGTCCCATCGAATCTGACTCGCTGCGCGATAACCCCACCCATGCCCACTCCCCCGCCCTATCCCCATAACCCCACCTAACCTACAAATCTTTGGACACAAAGGGGCAATTTAGCATGGTCAATCCATTAAAATAAATTTTTAATTTAGAGTACCAATTAATTTTTTCTCATTAAGGGGCAATTTACCTAACCTGCACATCTTTGGGTTGTGGGGGTGAAACCCACGCAAACATGGGGAGAACGTGCAGACTCCACACGGACAGTGACCCAGGGCCTGGATCGAATCTGTGACCTCAGCGGCGTGAGGCAGCAGTGTTAACCACTGCGCCGCTGTGCAGCCTCCTCAATCCATCTCACCTTCACATTTTTGGACTGTGGGAGGAAGCCGGAGCACCCGGAGGAAACCCACATCATTGTTTGGGATAAATTTCTTCCTTTGTTCCTGTTGCATTTTTCTTTATTCCTAATCAATGAAACGTCCCTTTACTGATTCTGTTTTGATGTTCATTAATCAATTTCTACAGCCGCAGCCATTCATTTACACTGCGTCAGAAGTATGAAAACTTTCATGAATTATTAATTCTTCAGCATATGTTGAACAAACGCTACATATTCCTCAGGGTAAACATCATTCAAAATGAGCTGGGGAGAACTTCTGCTGGAATTTTACACACCCATACTCCATGAGACCATAAGACATAGGAGCAGAATTAGACCATTTGACCCATCGAGTCTGCTCGCCATTCAACCATGGCTCATCTATTTCCCATCCCCATTCTCCTGCCTCCTCCAGCCATAATCCCTGATCCCTTATTAATCAAGAACCTATCTATCTCTGTCTTAAAGACACGCAGTGACTTGGCCTCCATGGCCTTCTGCGGCAATGTGTTCCACAGAATCCATCACATGCACATACAAACGCACATGATTGCACACATACATACACACACACACATGTGCATGCACACACATACATGACACTCACACACATGTGCTCTCACATGCATGCACACTAGCATACACACACACGTGCGTACACACACATGCGTGCACATGTACATGTCGAGCAGACTGGTAGGTGGGTGAAGATATGGTACAATCAGGTAGGATGGCAGAAATTGGCATCCCCATCACCCGTCCACGTTTATTGGTATCTGACCAATGGTGTAGATGTCAGATTAACAGTCCCTTCCACCCCCCTCTTTTGCCAGTGGAAGATAGTGCCCATGGCATGCGATGAGCTGGCGGCTTGGTTGCAGACTGAGTGGGGGCAATCCTCCTTCTTGGCAACCCTGTGCCCTACAGAGGGCACCCCAGGTGAAAGGGCTACCTCTGTTTGAACCACCCCACGTCCTAGCCTCCCAACCACCCCATTTAGCCTGGCTGGGGTCTGTCTGATTGGTCCCAGTGCAGCCTCCTCCACTTACCTTACACTCTGGCCTGCATGTTGCTCCTGCTCGGGGACTGATTACAGTCCCATCATTGGCCACTGCTCCTAGTGGCGTTACTGAGCTTAAGAGCTCATGGAGGCAGAAGCCACCAGCTCAGGCAACTAACTGCCCGATGATCGTAAAACCCAGTGGTAATTTCTAGATCTGTCAGAGGCAAGATACTCCCCAACTTTCCAGCTGGTGGGCAGGGCCACTATCTCCCTGTAAAATTCAGCCATATGTTTCTTTCAAGTTAGCCTCCTTGTTTGGTACATTTATTAATTCAGTGACTTTGCCATTACTGGCAAGGTTGGTATTTAATGCACATCTCATGAAGGCCATTGGAGTGTGGAAGTGGGAATAGGGGCATTGGTTGTACCTACTGTAGACCTCCCATATAAAGGGGAGTCATTGGCATAGCTGTTTTCCTCATCCAGAAATATTTCTTCAAATGAATTTTAGAGTACCCAATTCATTTTTTCCAATTAAGGGGCAATTTAGTTAGCCAATCCACCTCCCTTGCCCATCTTTGGGTTGTGGGCGCGAAACCCACGCAAACACAGGGAGAATGTGCAAACTCCATACGGACAGTGACCCAGAGCCGGGATCGAACCTGGGACCTCGGGTCCAGCAATATGTTTAAGTCAATAATGAATGATTGTGTCCAAAGAATACAAAACCAAACATATTTGTTTTTAAACACCTCTTTGATTTTTCCCCTCATTTGTTCACAGTAGTGTCCAGGAGACTCCAGGAGAAACTGTGGGGGCTGGCACCCTTTGGACCGATTTAGGTTCACTTCCACCAAATCTGTACAGGTGGTCTGGTCCCACCTGAATTTCACCAACTTTATATTCATCCACTGGCCATGGCAACCTCATGGATTGGATGAAGGAATCTTAGAAACACTCGTCAAAAAACAAAGAGGAACTTGGCTAGCACCATCTGTGCTGTTGCCAGCTGAAGATCAAAGCTGATCCTACCAATATACAAAATAGGAGAAATAGGCCATTCCACTCCTCCAGCCTGCTCCGCCATTCAACAAGATAATTACATTAGATTTAGATTTATTGTCACGTGTACTGAGGTACAGTGAAAAGTATTGTTCTGCGTACAATCCAGGCAGATAGCTCCACACTTGAAAATGTAGAACATATCATAGATTATCATAGAATTTACAGTGCAGAATCGAATTCGGTACATCAAGTCTGCACCGGCTCTTGGAAAGAGCACCTACCCAAGGTCAACACCTCCACCCTATCCCCATAACCCAGTAACCCCACCCAACACTAAGGACAATTTTGGACACTAAGGGCAATTTATCATGGTCAATTCACCTAACCTGCACATCTTTGGACTGTGGGAGGAAACCGGAGCACCCGGAGGAAACCCACGCACACACGTGGAGGATGTGCAGACTCCGCACATACAGTGACCCAAGCCGGAATCGAACCTGGGACCCTGGAGCTGTGAAGCAATTGTGCTATCCACAATGCTACCGAGCTGCCCGTGATAAATGCATGAGGATAAAAGGTTTAGGAAGAGGTACTGTGGGGGATAGTTCACAGAGAGTCGCCACGCTGCAGCGCCACCTTGAGATCATGGCTCATCTATTCGTGTTTCTAATTCCACGTTCCCATTTATCCTCGATAGCCTTTGATTTCCTTGCCTATCAATAATTTATCTGCCTCCGTCTTAAACACATTGGATGACCCCACCAGCACCTTCTGAGGTAGAGAGTTCCAAAGTCGGATAACCTTCTGAGTGTAAAAAATTCACCTCACCTCTTTCCTCAGAGGGTGACCCCTAATTTGAAAACAGTGCCTCCTAGTTCTGGACATACCCACAAGAGGGAACGCTGGTTGTCCAAATCCATGTCAAATGCTGTGGGTTGACTCCATTCCAGAGCCACATGCGGCAGCTAACACCTGCCAATAAAGTGATGTGTGAAAAAGATTTTTCCTCAAGCCTCCAACTATATGTTTCTCGTACCAATTCCAAAATGAAGCCTCTCTGTTCTCCATTTTCTAAACCTTCTGCAAACTTCCTTTGAAGTTCTTAATGTTTCCTGTGAATTAACCTAGTCCTCAGGAAAATTAATAAAAGCCAGCAGTGACACAAGATCTTTCACGTAATTTATCACAATATGTTGGCGTTATTCATGCCTTATTGCAGCATTGCAACATCGTCATTTGACTAATGAATGTTTCAGTGGTAATAAACTAATTTCACTGATGTTGGAAGCAATGAGCACGCTCAATGTGATTTATGGAGAGGAAGTAATCATTTGTACTTTGGGATTTGTTACGGAACACCTGCTTTGTGACCCAGAAGATGATTTTTACTGGTCTCTACACCAGAGGGAGTCAATAAATGTAGTGAAATTATCATAAATGCATATTCATTACATGGTAGATGCTGGACCAATGGTTAATGGCAATAATTCATGCTACCTAATAGGTTTCTTCGAAGTAATTTTATCCACCTGCGTAATGTTGTTAATGATTTTCTTTAAAATCTGGTCTGATCTACTTTCTGAGGAGCTTTGTACTCTTTTCACTCTACTTTTGGTTCATTAGCAAACTGTGCATCATTCCCGACCAGAATGAGCAGGCAGGAAACTGTTCCTAAGCAACTACTTCGGAGCAGTAAATGTATGAAAGCAAATCATGACTTGAAACGCATTTCACTGCTTTTTTCCATTTGCCCCTATTCAAAGTGTTTTGTCTCTGAATTGGACTGGCCGTATTAATATTGTGGCTCAAGAGAAAGTCAAAGGCTAGGAATCCTGCAGCAAGTAATTCACTTGACTCCTCAAAGCCTGTCCACCATCGACAAGGCATTAATCAGGAGTGTGATGGAACACTCTCCACTTGCCTGGGTGAGTGCAACTCCAACAACACTCAAGAATCTTGACACCATCCAGAGAAAGTGGAGAGTGCACTTTCTTGACACTCCTTCCACAAACATTCATTCCCTTTGCCACTGACACACAGTAGCAGCCGTCTTTACCATCTAAGATGCAGGAACTCATCAAGGCTCATTAGGCAGCACCTTCTAAACCCACAACCACTGCCATCTAGAAGTACAAGGACAGCATATACATGGGAGCACCACCACCTGGAAGCATCTCTCCAAGCAAAATGCCACCCTGGCTTGGAAATATTTAAAAAAAAAATTTAGAGTACCCAATTCATTTTTTTTCCAATTAAGGGGCAATTTACTGTGGTCAATCTGCCTAACCTGCATGTCTTTGGGTTGTAGGGGCGAAACCCACGCAAACACGGGGAGAATGTGCAAACTCCACACGGACAGTGACCCAGAGCCGGGATCGAACCTGGGACCTCGGCACCTTGAGGCAGCAATGCTAACCACTGCGCCACCGTGCTGCCCTCTTGGCTTGGAAATATATAACCGCTCTTTCACTGTCATTGAATCAAAATCCTGGAGCTCCCTTCGTAACAGCCTTGGGGTGGACCTACACCACATGGGTTGCTGTGGCTCAAGAAAGCAGCTAACCACTACTTTCCCAAGCGCAATTGTTGATCGGCAATAAATGGTGCCAAGCCAGTGACACACACATCCCAAGATTGAATAATTAAAAAATATATGGGAACTATTTTCATGGCCCAGCTGATAGTGAGCTCAATGTGGGAAATGACATAAATCTGTGCCCTTCTGCCAGGAAAACAAAGGTAGTTTTAAGGGATTTACATATATATTGGTAAACAATAGAAATAAGATATAGTTTTAGGTGTGTTTAATTTAATGTTTCTGTGCCTGGAGTTAGAAAAATCCTCTAGTTAGATTCATGCTGGACTGTGTTTGTCTGTGTGGGGGTTGGTAAATTTCCAACTGTGTTTCTAATGTGTTTAGAGAGGGCTATGTTATGAAAAATAAATAAATGGGATAGACATGTATGTGTTGCTTAGCAACTGGAGCTCCTTGTACGGTAAAAAGCTTTAAAGTTTTAGTTTAGGTAATTTGTGAGCTGTTGGAGCCAAGTTACTGAGGAGTGACCAGCTCTCAACTCTGCCAGGAGAAGCTGGACAGGACAGGGGAGTACAAAGAGCTTCCTAAAGTACAAATTATTGTCCAGATAACCAGGGAATTGGATCAGAAAGTGTCTAATAAGTCTGGAGCTAGGTGAACAGAGACCAAGGTATTGTTCAGAAGAATTCAAGGAAGAGTAGAGAATTGTTTGGAGTTAAAGAGACAGTAACTATATTTAAAGTGGGGCAGCAGACTTCAGAGGCACATAAAACATTTGATGTCATTTTAATACAGTCTGGGAATTGACAGTTAAAGCAATTGTGAAGATTTTTTACAGCAGTTCAGACTAAAAAATCATTAATGGGTTGGTGTCAAATCCTGGGCTGAATTCTCTCTTAAAAGTATGGTTAGAAGTTTGGGTTAAGAGAGTTGTTTGTAAAACCTGGACTGGATTTTGGAATGAAACCGCTAAAGGAAAGCATTATTATGAGAGACGATCATAAAGCATGTTTTGGGAATGTAGTTTAGAAACTCTCATGTAACCATCTCTCATGGGATTCTGAGGAGAAATCCACAGTCACTAACTGGATGTATTTGACCGCAGTCATCTTGTGTGCTTAGAAGGGACTTTGTTGTGTTAATGAAACCATTGTAGATTAGGATGTACTTTGTCATCCATGTTAATCTTTCAATCTGTGTGTATTTGTTAAAACGAGGGGGAGAATAAAGCAGTATTGCATAATAAGGTAACTTTCATGGAATCTTAAAATCATAGAAACTCTACAGTGCAGAAGCAGGCCATTCAGCTCATCAAGACTGCATCGATCTTCCAAAAGAGCATTCCACCAAGATCCACCTCCCTGCCCACCCCATTCTATCCCCATAACCCTGTAATCTTACCTGCACATCCCTGGACACTAAGGGGCAATTTAGCATGGCCAATCCACCTAACCTGCACATCTTTGGACTGTGGGAGGAAACCCGAGGAAACCCACGCAGACCCGAGGAGAACGTGCAGACTCTAAACAGTCACTGAAGGCCAGACCCGAGCCCGGAGTGCTGGAGGTGTGAAGCAGCAGTACTAACCACTATTCCACGATACCGCCCATTGTTGATAAAATCAAATGGCAGTTCTGTGACTCCGTTCCTCCACGTTTTATTAAACAGAAGTACAAGTTATGGTCTTTTAAGACAGGGTTCCATTCTGTGATCTTCCAGTCCAGTTATACCATCAACTAGGATCGCAACACTCCCCTCAGTAGCAATGTTAATTTCATCATGAACTCTAATGCTTGGCACTCCCTCTACCTATGGCCATAAGGACCAGGGTTCAATTCCCGGCTTGGTTCACTGTCTGTGCAGAGTCTGCACGTTCTCCCTGTGTCTGCGTGGGTTTCCTCCGGGGGCTCCGGAGTCTCCACCCACAAGTCCTGAAAGACGTGCTATTAGGTAATTTGGATATTCTGCATTCTCCCTCAGTGTATCCGAAAAGGCGGTGAATGTGGTGACTAGGGCCTTTTCACAGTAACGTCATTGCAGTGTTAATGTAAGCCGACTTGTGGCACTAATAAAGATTATTATTAAATTACTTCAGTAGCTGCACTTCCGAAGTACTGTGAATCGGTGGAAATTAGGATGTCCTGTGGCCATGAAAGTCACTACATTATTGAAAATATTTTATTTCTCCCCTCCAATGATCATTACTGCTTCTGTTTAATGCATCCTTGTGCTCAGATTCACCGAGGCATTTTCAATCTTCACTTGCTCAGCACCGATTTCCCTTCACGTTGCCTAATACATTGAATTTGACTGCAGTACAGCTTCACACACTGTTACAACCTTCACGAAACCTACGGGCTCAGACCAATTAGTCTTCCCATGAGTCTCGTTGAGTGCAAGCTTCCCCGTTGAGAGGTGCGGGCCCTATTAGCGGGACCATGGACAATATGTATAAAAGCTTGGCCCAGGTGGGAGCCGAGTAGACAAGTCCCCGCTGGGGCCTGTGTACAACGTGTAAATAGTTTCTTGTTCAATGAACAAACAGTTTCTCTTAGCCTCTCATGTGGTCTCTGTGGACCCAATGACACACAAAGCCACTTCTGTCACTTCAGATGCTCCTTGACTGTCACTTGCTGCTGTCCTGCACTCCCCTCCCACTGTTTCTGCCTCCCACTCAATGAAACTGCTGATTGTGTCCAATACAGTTGCATGCCTCATCTCCAGTGTGTCACTGTAAGATGCCAGTTGAACTGGTAGACTGTGGTAATGAAACCTTTTTGGGGAGCGTTTATGAATTGCCTGAACCAAACTCTTATACCACTCACGCAGTAAAGCTGTCAAGGTGCAACGAGGATCAAAGCAGCCACTAAGGAAAATGCAGGAAACTCCGACAGGTGGAGAAACTAAGACAGACCATATCACCTTTCAGAAGCACAGTTGGCTGAACAGATGATAGCAGTGAAAATAGCAAAGCCCCATACCAAAGGTACCTGCAAATGTCCGCTGTTAGACTTCCTTTGCCTATTGATCACACACAGAATCCCTACAGTGCAGAAGGAGGCCATTCGGCCCATCAAGTCTGCACCAGCCTTTGGAAAGAACACAGTACTCAAGCCCATGCCTCCACCCCACCCCCACAACCTCATCTAATCTTTGGACATGGAGGGGCAATTTAGCATGGCCAATCCATCTAACCTGCATATCTTTGGACTGTGGGAGGAAACCGGAGCACCCGGAGTAAACCCATGCAGTCACGGAGAGAAAGTACAAACTCCACACAGACAGTGACCCAAGGCTGGAATTGAACCCAGGACTTTGGAGCTGTGAGGCAGCAATGCAAATATTTCCGTTCTTTCTCCCCTCCAATGATCACACTGCCACCGTGCTGCTCTCATTGAACTCCTCATTAGAAACGCCTGCATCACCGATTACCTTTCATTCAACAACATCCCTGGCCAGGACTGCCATCTTTGAACAGCAGTTCCTGGTCCCTCAAACACCTGCCCACCCAAATTTTCAACTCCTTATTTCTCAAGTTTGATTAATGGCTCCCATAGCACTTACAATCTATCCCTTCCCTTTGAAAGTGCCATCATCACTTCCTAACCAGAAAGCCAATGAATGACTTTTCCATCATCTCCAACTGCAAGATCCATTCTTGATCTGTTCCATGGAGCCCAGTGGTAGTGCTCCGACCATTCCATCAGAGGCGGCTGCATCCTCACCAGCCTTAAATCCAACCTGGGAGCCACCTAGCCCTGCCGGCAGGGGGACCAGTGGCCTACCCAACCATGCTGGCGGTACGCTCAATGCCCTTGTCTGGCACCCTCCCATAGGGGATACTGTGGGCAGCCCCCATGGATGGACTGATGGACCACATGATGTCCTGTTGGCGGGTGGCATCCAGTTGTGTGTGTGGGGGGGGGTTTGGGTGGAGGGGGTGGTGGAGTGCGTGGACGGTGGGGTAGGGGCACCCATACAATCGTTGTCACTCCCGGGCCATGGTGAGCGATAAGTTAGGTGCGCAGCAAGATGCCTACCTTGCAGGCGTCCAGGCCTGGACATCCCAGTCCTGGGGGTCACCCCGGCCCCACAGCCCATTCCCTGGTCACCCCTCCGCTACTCCCCCAGCCCTGGCAGACTGCCCCCCAATTCCCAGCTAACCCTGCTAGCGGCAGGTTGGGCAGCCAATGATCGCACCTCTGGGAACATGTCCTACCTCCTCTCTCTTCTTCAGCAGCCATGGCGCCTGCTTCCCGATTTTTAAAACCACAAGTGAACCTTGCCATTGGTAATTCCTCCTGATGGAAGTGGAGCATCGGGGGGGGGGGGGTCTGCAGAACCGTCCAGTCCCGTTAATGATATGCCAATGGCGTTTACTATATGCATGGAGTAGAATGCATTGACACCGCTGTCGATGCACGGAGCATGGCACTTCGTCAGGCGTCTGGCGGTTATGATTTTTGGCTCACGTGCAATTCTCCGCCCATTTGCTTTTTGCTATTCCGGCGTCTCTCCCTCCATCAAGATCAACAGAGAAACCCGACAAAACTTGGAACATTTCCCTCACCTGGATATCCATCTCTCATCTAAGGCTGTCATCGTAGCGGAGATTCAATATCATATCCAATCCTCAAGCACCTCCTTCAGACGCCTAAGGACGAGAGTCTTTGATGACCGTGAAATCACTGTACTTCGGTACATGTGACAACAAATCAAATCAAATCAAATCCTTATGTACAAGACAGTCATCTGATGTACAGACACCACAACAAGGCCATGGAGACATATCATCTGTGCTGTCTGAGATGGATTCTCTGCATCACCTGGAGGACAGGTGTACTAACATCAGCATCCTCGAAGGAGCCAAGAACACCAGTATCTGGGCCGTGATAATTTTAAACCAACTCTGCTGGTCTGGCCTCCTGCTAAGGATGCCAGAGTCCCAACTGCCGAAGCAAATCTTCTTTGCCCAGCTCAAGCAAGGCTCCCGAACATGAGGAGGACAAAGGAAGTGCTTCAAAAATACCCTGAAGACTTACCTCAAGAAATGCAACATAGAGGTCAGGGGAGATGCTTGCTCAGAAGAGGCCTAATTGGAGGAACCTCCTGATTGGAGGGACACAATTCTTTGAGGACACCCGATAGCAAGAGAAGGCCCGGAAATGGAGCCTGAGAAAGGGATACCTGCGATCTGGAGTCCAAGGACCAATCCCACCTACCGGTAACACCTGTTAAGTGTTCAGTCGAAGATGTGGCTCTAGGATCAGGCTCATCAGCCATGCAAGGACCCATAGAACCCAAGACCAGCAACACAGCGTTTCCTAGGTGGACAATAATACTCATTAGTGAGTGGTCGCTGAAGATGATTGACCTCATTGAGACAAATAGGATTCTCAAGGGCTTGGCAGGGTAGACACTGAGTTGTTGTCTCCCCTTGTGTGGAAGTTAGGACCAGAGGGTATAATCTCAGAGTAAGGGGTCACCCATTTAAGACAGAATTGAGAAGGAATTACTTCTCTGAGAGGCTAGTGAATCTGTGGAATTTGTTACCACACATGGGTGTACAGGTTGTGTCATTAAGTATGCTCAAGGCTGGGATGGACATATTTTTAATCAGCAAGGGAATCAAGTGTTGTGGGGATAAGGCGGGAAAGTGGAGCTGACGATTATCACATCAGATCAGCCATGATCTCATTGAATGTCAGAGCATTCGATGGGCCAAATGGCCTACTTCTGCTCCTATGTTTTACGGATACAATTCTTTGCTGATGTTAGGCTGTTGCTTGATTACATTGTGTGACAATTTCCCCAATTTTGGCACAGATGTTTAGATGTGAGTGAGGACGGTTTTTTCAGTGTCAGATGACCTGTGTGTACCTTTATAGTGTCCTGATTTAACACCTGGATTGCAACCGAGTAGAGTGTCTGATACGGTCATTGTTTATATTTCCAGTGGTTTTAGCTACAGCATCAGAAGGCAGATAAATGTCAATAGCCTTGCTTTCGGATTGAATTCATGTTTCGGTGAATTTGGTCAGGGCGGCAAATCTCTTTCCCTAAAAGACGTACGTGAACCGTTTAGGGTTTTGAAACAATTTTACAGCTTCACGGTCACTTTTACTGATACTAGCTTTGTATTTCCTGAGATTTTAACCTAAGTTCAAATTCTCAAATTACCATGGCGACACTTGAACTCAGGTTCTCTGGATTATTAACTCCAGCATATATGTTTAAAGAAATTCTTAAGACTCTCACTGTACTTAATGCTCTGGAAATTTAGACTGTCTCATTCTTTCTTCATTATCATTATTCCAAATATAGCTCCTGTTATATCCCAATCAATACAAATTACTTCTAACCTTAATAACTCAGTCTTTCGCCAAAAGATGAAATCATTTATATTAATCACGTTCATAGGTAGTCCAATGAGTTGAATCTGTATTCTTTTGTGGGCGGAAAGCTCATTAAAGTCTTTACCAGCCTGTTACACGTCCTTCAACGCACGCTCAGAGACTGCTGTGTCATACATTATTTACTGATGCTTTGTAAATGTTTGATACATTGTTTAATGCTTGAAGCCAATTTGAGGACAGAAATACTTCACAAACGGCAATATAGCCTGGTAAAGACCAGGTAACCTGATTTAATGATGTTGGTCGAGGGTCAAATGCCAGAGAGAACTTTGTGACACTTTGTGGAAATAACGCCTTGGACCCTTTTGCATTGATCAGAGAGGGAAGGCGTGACCTTGATTTATGGACCCATCTGAAAGCATATATCACATCCAAAGGAAGCGTCATTCTCTGAGACTCGGACTATACATCTTAAAATAATGTGGTGCCTTTGCATGGAAAATTTGAATGTACTATTACTATTCAATGGACAGAGCCATCCCCTCCTGCCAGCCATAGGGTTTGTCGCAGGTGGGAGAGGACAATACAACGGGAAGAGAAAGGGAAAAATTGGGTTCTCGATAGCAGGAAATGATGGTGGGAACTTGCCATCCTGATCCTCTTGGCGGGATAACTATGGATCGCCATTCCCAGCAAAGGATGTTGGGAGGCCGTTTAGCGTATCATTGGTGGGATTGAATTGTCACCTGCCTGAAATTGCTCTCTCCCACCAACCACCCCCCCACCCGACCCTCTCCATCCATCCGATAATCTGACCCACCTGTGGGAGTTCACACCTGTCCGAAACACAACTGGACCAACATGGCGCGCGCATGTCAAGACTTAGCGAGATGGGTGGCTGGAGAATGGAAGGCGCAGTGATGGGGGTGGGGTTGGGGTATTGGGGGTGCTCATGGATCACGGAGACGGGAGGAGAGGACAGACATAGGTGGGGTTGATGTGGATGCTAGGTGGTTTGGCGGGGGAGGTGTAAGCATGAAGGCTGGTGGGAAAGACTAGTTAAAGGGTGAAGGCCGAAGGGACCAGGGAGTGGTGCAAGAACAATCGGAGCAGCAAGGGGCCATGTGAGGGTGGGGTGTGGGCAACAGGGCTGAGTGTGTGGGGGCGGGGTAGCAGGGGACTGTGTTGGAAGAGGGGTATGACTCAGAAGGAGGGTTTATTGGTATCCATCATTGTGTCTTGGGGGCAAACTGAGGATACTTTGGAGTTACAGTTAAAGGGAGCAGTGGGATTTTGTAGGGTGAGAGGGTGTGGGTCCATCGGTGGTGGGTGAAGGACCAATTTGGGTTGTTGGAGAGGACTCAGATCCTAGGGGAGTGCAGGATATGGGTGGGCATGGGTTCTGTGACTGGGGTGGACTCGTCAGGGAGTGAGGGCATGTGGATAGTCTATGGACTGCAGGGTTATGAGGGGTTCAAGGGTGATGGTAAGGAGGATAAATGTTGCAACGAGGAGGGTCAATAGTTAAGGGGAGGTGGCAAAGTGGGTTGCAGTTGGAAGGTAGAAGATGTTAAAGCATGTTTGAAAGGCAGCACAGTAGCGCAGAGGTTAGCACTGTTGCTTCATAGCTCCAGGGTCCTGGATCGATTCCCGGCTAGATCACTCGCTATGCGGAGTCTGTACGTTCTCCCCGTATCTGCGTGAGTTTCCTCCGGGTGCTCCGATTTCCCAAAAGGTGTGCTGTTAGATAATTTGGACATTCTGAATTCTCCCTCTGTGTACCCGAACAGGCGCCGGAATGTGGTGACTAGGGGCTTTTCATAGTAACTTCATTGCAGTGTTAATGTAAGTCTACTTGTGACAATAAAGATTACTTTTTTGAAAAAAGCAAGGAAATGCGTATCATTACTGCTGAGTCCAGTCCCTCGATGTCCAGAACAAGAGATTCTGTTTGGGGAAAGGGTGATCGGGTGGGCAGAGCTACAGGTCAGCTCAACTGCACAACCCTAATATCTTGTCCTGACAAGGCAAAGGTATTTGTATAGACCAGGCAGTGAAGGGCAAGGGAAGGTCATGCATGGGAGGCTTCTCACACTTGACTTGCAATGGCCATGGCAAAGATCAATGATGCCTCCATGTGCTGGGGGATATATATAGCCTGGGTCAGCCCTTGAATTGGGAGGTGGAGTTGCACACAGGTACTAACTTGGACAGAAGCAATAAAAACCCAGCAAACCTCCGTTAAGTGCAACTATACATTTTTAACAAATGTTAAACAACAATGAACAATATAGTGCACACATGGCACCAGAGTGAACTCAGAATTTGCTAATTTTTCTTATCCTACCATTATATTTAGGTGCTTCCTCAATGTCTGCAGCAGAGGTTGACCACTATGCCCTCTTATCTCTGATGGGTTTGGCTGCCATCTTCTGGAGACCCGAGGTGTACAGGGCCCTGGCTTTCTGTGGGTTTTCTGCTCCGGGCCAGATGCATACTCATCAATCTCAGAGGCTGGAGCTGATGGGGTCACAGAGAAAGGAGATGCACATGAGGGAAGGTCAAGGTGCTCCACCCCCCTCTAGTGTGGCCACTACAAAAGCTTCTCCATAGCTTTGACGATGGCGTTCAGGTCTGTGTTCATCGATGGCAGTAACTGCTGGTCCAACTTTGCCGCAGAAGGCTGTGGAGTCCAAATCACTGAGTGTTTTTAAGACCGAGGTAGATAGATTCTTGATTAACAAGGGGACCAGGGGCTATGGGGAGAAGGCAGGAGAATGGGGATGAGAAAATATCAGCCATGATTGATTGGCGGAACAGACTCGATGGGCCGAGTGGCCTAATTCTGCTCCTACGTCTTATGGTCTTCAGGTCTTATGGTGTCCCCCATCCTTCGCACGGGCACCTCGATGCATGCACATGATGGTGCCACTATATCAGAGAGCAGATGGATGGACTCCTCCACCTCACATACCACTCTGTTGAGGGCCTCTGACACCTGATGTTCCTCAGCCTCTCGTTGCATCTCCAGCATCTTGTCCAGGACCCACTCAGACTGAGCACAAGTCTCTTCCCCAGCAGTCCTCCAAGTGCCGGTGATCCTGGCTGCCCCTGCCTCCTCCTGTTGTGAACACATCCCCGTGCAGTGACCACCGGAGTCTGAGCCTGGGCCTAAGCCAGATAAGTGACTCAGAGATGTTTGTGTCTCTGGGCTGGTGGAGGGTGCAGGTGAATGCTGCGACGGCGTTCAGGTGAACAGTCATTGTCATTCTTCTTGGTATTCAATAGGTGTGGGCTAGGGCTGAGTTTAGGATTGACATCGAGTCTCACCCTTTTCCTCCTGGTCCCTGTAACGGACAAAGGAGAGAACGAGTAACTGTATGGGCTCCCCCCTCCCCCCTCCCCACTTTGCACAGCGCTTTACCCTCATGTTTCCATATGCAGAGATTAAGCATATTTCCTCACTGGATGGCGGGGGAAGGCCGGCCTCGCCATGGCCAGAGAAATGGTCATGTCCCTCCCCTGTCAGCCCAGCTGCCGGCTCTTCATATTGTGTGAGGGGATAGAGATTGGGCGTGTCCCCTCCCATCTTTTCCCTCTCACACTTATTGTGCACTAACGTATGCTGAGTAAGGAAAAAAGATGGTTAGTGAACATTTGTGATGCCGCTGCCAATCCTCACCACCAGCCCACTGGCAATGGTGTGCCCCGTGTGTAAGACTCACTGCTGATCATCCCCATAGTTACTTCAGAAGCACCCTCCAGAGCCAAGCTCTCCAGCTGCGAGAAGGATAAGAACAACAGAGGCATGGCAACAGCAGCATTAGCAGTTTTCCTGTGTGCCAACCCTCGGTGTGGCTGGGTCAGACTTCTCCCTGCCTGCAGGCTACATGATCTGCACTGGGGCAATGAGGCAACATCCTGGCACCTTGCAATGTGCTTTTTATGCATGGGCAGCACAATTGGTGGCCTTGCCTTTGAGGTCCATGTACAAGTTTCTATTCATGAGGAGTAGAGGGTGCACTTACCCTGGCGGCATGGATGAAGTAATTCATCCCTCTGGCCAATGCCTCCCATGCAGGAGTGGTGAAACAGGTTGGCACCCCCCTCCAACCCCAAGTAAAGGGCATCCCTGCTGTCCTCCACTGCATTTCAAATTGTGTCCAGCAAAGGCAGCGTTGAACCTTTGGGGCCAGTGCTGATTGACTCTCGCCCGTCATGTCAAACTCCAAACTCTGACACATGATGAATGAATAGCTGTTTGAGCGGCTATTAAATACCACTCTGGATATGTCAGCGGGGCGCGCAACTTCCTGCCTGCCCCGCGAATCATCAGGAAACCTCCGGCTGTATAATTAATGATCCCTGCCTTGCCCAATTGGGTGGGATTTTCTGTTAGGTTCTGCAGCGAGACCGCTAACCTCCCAACCCTGCCAAATCCCTCCCAGGGGACTTTCCACCCCGTCCAACTGTTAACCTGAGATTACCTGTGGGTAATGTTTTACCAAGTATAATTAGTCAAAGTTTTAAAAAATGACTACAGAAAAATACTCTGCCAGATGTAGTTAACAAGTCAGTTTGGTGCAAACCTGCCTGATCCAATTCTGTTATTAACGCCCCATTTTGCTGCATAGATTTCTTTCCCAACAGACCATCTTTTTTGTCAAAACATTCAGTCATTCACAGACAGTGGGCAGAAAATTGCTCTTCAGCCACCTGCAAAATGGTGTTATAAACGATCTGCTAAAATAACTGTGGCTTGATATATGATGTGGAGATGCCGGTGTTGGACTGGGGTGAACACAGTAAGAAGTCTTACAACACCAGGTTATATTCCAACAGGTTTATTTCAAACACTAGCTTTCGGAGCACTGCTCCTTCCTCAGGTGAATGAAGAGGTATGTTCCAGAAACATATATATAGACAAATTCAAAGATGCAAGACAATGCTTAGAATGTGAGCATTAGCAAGTGATTAAATCTTTACAGATCCAGAGATGGGGTAACCCCAGGTAAAAGAGGTGTGAATTGTGTCAAGCCAGGACAGTTGGACAGCTTGATATATGAACACACGTGATCAACAGCTGATCAGCAGCTTCATTGCTTAAGCTACGTTTTACAATCTCGACTGAGATCTTAAACCATCATGTTGCAAAAGTAAATTCAAATTACCAGTTATTAACTAAAAGAATTACACTACAAGGTTCATGTTTTCTATGAAAACTGTACTGGACAAAACGGGACAAAGCAAGTACTAATAAGCTAACACTATATTTCGTAAACACTCATAGTTAAAATGCAAAAATCTCAGCAGAACACTCCTCCCTGCTCTATGTTTCTTGCGTAGAATCATGGAATCCCTACAGTGCAGAAGGAGGTCATTTGACCCATCGAGTCTTCACCAACTTCTCGAAAGAGCACCCCACCCATGTTCACTCACATGTCCACCCTGCCTTATTCCCGTAACCCCATAACCTAACCTATACATCCCTGGACACTAAGGGGAAATTTAGCATTGCCAACCTAACCCGCACATCTTTGGACACCGGAGGAAACCGGAGCACCCAGAGGAAATCCACACAGGCACAGGGAGAACGTGCAAACTCCACACAGACAGTGACCTAAGGCCGTGGTTGAACCCTGGTCCCTGGCGCTGTGAGGCAGCAGTCTTAACCACTGTGTCACCTGAGTTTACACCCAACAGTTTACCTTATATGTTACAGGATCTTGCGAGTTCCTTCCCTTCTCCTGGGAATAAACCAAAGTGTACCACAGCCCTCAGGAATTCATTTAGATTCTCCTAAGTTTTCCCACAATTCGCCAAGGCATGAGATAGCTCGAGGTCCTTCCACTGGCAACCTACTGAAATCTACCACTTTCCTTTCACAGCTCACAATTGAGGACTCCCAAGCTCAATCATGGGCCTCTCTGCACTCTTGCTGAGTGACTCCAAATCAGAAGCACCTGATAGCTCACTGTCATTGGTTCTAGTTGCATTATAGCTCCTGACATACTCTGTCTCTGCCTTCTTCAAACTGCTCCAGACCTAGATATCAACTGATTCTGTGATGAATTATGCAGATAAAACATAAAACCAAAAATTAATACCTCCCTGCAACCTATTCCCACAGCAATGTGCCATACCTAGGATGTCCTAGAGACAGATTTGGACTAATTATCTCCAATTCCCAAATTAACCCTTTGTTCGGGAAACCATATGAATAATTTAAACACCTATTGAGACAGCTGCAGCCATGATGTTGATAATTCTACTAACTTTTAGAATCTGTAATATATTTGGATTTTATTCTGTAACCACAGTTTAAAATTAAATGGTTCAGTTTGGCTTTCTGTTGGGAAATTAGCAGTTAAGTTCGCTGGGGAACAGGAAATCAGTTGCTTGTGAAGAAACAATTTTGCTTTATTGTTTTATTAAGTTCCTTTGAGTCTTGAGCTCAATCAGCTGTATGTGTCTCAGCAGCCACAATATACATATTTTAAATCAGTTTGAAGGAATGGTTAAGTTATTGTGGACACTTTGACTTGGATTCTCTGTCCCCCAGCCATGTGTTCCTCTGCGCCATGTCATGTGCTGTCAGTGAGATTCGATCTTCCCGCTGCTTATCAATGGAACTTTCTATTGAAGCCATTCCATGTTGCAGGGAAGCACACTGACAGGGAAAAAAGAATCACAACAACCGGAGAATTTCAGGCATTAACTGTAAAAAAAAGGTATTAGTTTAATTGATCTGTGCCGGAGGGGAAGCTTTCTTTTCTGATATCTGTGGGGTTTGGGTTAAAATATGTTGACTACAGAATGTGGGCTGGATTCTCCAATTATGCGGCTAAGTGAAGACACCGGCGTGGAAACTGTGGCGTTTTACGATGCCAAAATCATCGGCGAACCCTCACTGATCCTGGGACCGGTAAGGGGCTAGCAGCAGCCCTGGATAAAACCCCGTCTCCCGCGCCAAAAACGGCCAGCGATTGGCTGGGTCTGTGGCCGCGCATGCGCACGGCGACGACATGCAGTGGTTGCGCCTTACAACATGGCGCTGGCCGTGTGCGGACCCGACCTGCCAAATACTGCCCCACAGGACAACCCTTGGCCACCCCGGGCCATCCCCCCCCACCAGTACCCCAGCCCTTGCGGAAGCCCTACCACTGGCCAACAGCACGGCGCCCGGCCGATTGTGGCCATACGTCAGCTGCGCAGTCGGGAACGCGGCCCATCGGGGGCAGAGCATTGTGGGAGGGCCTTCCAACGGCGCGTCAACGCCGTTTTAACGGTGTGCGGCATGCGACGCAATGTCGCTATTTTGGCGGGATACGATATCGATTACAATATCAGCGTCAGGCAACGGAAAATCCCCCCCTGTGTCTTTTTGTGGCTTCTCTGTATCTGGAAGAAACTGTGCAATTATTTGTAACAGAACATAAACTTTAATGGAAGTAAGAAATAGAGCAGTGTCTCAGTTTATGACCCATAAATGTGGGGGTGACATGAGATGATTTACAATTTATAGCTAATAGGAGGGGTGAATTTCCAAAAAAGGCAGTTCTCAATAATGAGAGACTGAGAGATAAAAGTTGGAAATAAGTGGTCTTTTTTTGGCACTGTGTTACCATAGCCTCCGGGATGTGATTCTTCTGGACATAATTCAGCATCACTTGAAAGACAAAGGACAAAGGACAAAGTTCCCAACATGTTCCCTCTAGGGCAATAAGAAGGAGTAACAAGCCCAGAGAACCATGGATGACCAGAGATATTCAGGATACAATGAGAAGCAAAATAGAAGCTTTTAGCAAGTACCAGGGGAGAAAATTAGTGGAGGCATTAGTGGAGTACAAAACGTGCAGGGGGAAGATTAGGAAACCAATTAGGAGAAGAAAGAGGGGATATGAGAAAGCTCTGGCTGTTAAAAGCAGGGGAAAATCCCAAGATATTCTTTAAGTATATTAATGGGAAGAGCATAATCAGGGAAAGAGTAGGGACCAATGGGGCAATCTGTGGGTGGAGCCGGAGGACATTGGTAGGGTTTTGAATGAATATGTCAGATCAGTCCTCACCCAAAAGAATGAGGAGGTAGAGATGGAACTCAGGGAGAGATACTGCAAGGTTCTTGAGCAAATTGACATAGGAAGTGACATGGTATTGGAGGTGTTGGCAGGCTTAAAATCTCCAGGGCCGGATGAATTGTGAATGAATGAGACACATCCAGAGTGGGGATTTGAAACTTGGTAATTTGGTGCAGTGAGGTAATTCGGTGCAGAGTGGGAGAAGGTGCTTTTTCCCTACTGTTTTGTTCTCTCTGTTTCTTCTGGCCTGTAACTTTTAATCAGCAGGGAGAGAGCCTGAGAGCATCTGAGACCCTCAGAAGGTAAGTAAGCAATTTTTACTCATTTTTACTTTTATTACCTTTTCAAATGAAATGAAAATGAAATGAAAATCGCTTATGTCACAAGTTGGCTTCAAATGAAGTTACTGTGAAAAGCCGCTAGTCGCCACATTCCGGCGCCTATTCGGGGAGGCTGCTGGCCTGCCTTGGTCTGCTTTCAAAGCCAGCGATTTAGCCCTGTGCAAAAACAGCCATAAACAGCTAAACAAATTGTGTGTGTGTGTGGGGGGGGGGGGGGGGGGGGGGGCGGGGGGGGGGGGGGGGAACTGAAGTGACATCACAGAAAAGCTGTGACCTGATTGGCTGGTTGGGAATCTACACTAAATTAAAAAAATTAAGCATTGGTAAACTAATTAAATAATTACTTAATTATAATTTAGGGGGGTAGCCAAGCCAGAGATCGGAGAGTACTGTATTTAGCTTTCACATTTATAGTAGAAATCTAGTGCTAGGAAACATATAGTTAACAGTAAGTTTATAAAAAAACTTTTAACTTTAATTTACTAATCAATTGACGCAATGTCAGTTAGAGGGGTGCAGTGCTCTGACTGTGAGATGTGGCAGGTCCGGGAGGCTTCCAGCGTCCCGGATGGCTTCATCTGCAGAAAGTGCACCCAACTAGAGCTCCTCACAGACCGCTTGGTTCAGTTGGAGCAGCAGTTGGATGCACTTAGGAGCATGCAGGTGGCGGAAAGCGTCATAGATAGCAGTTATATAAATGTGGTCACACCCAAGGTGCAAGCAGAGAAATGGGTGACCACTAGAAAGGGCAGGCAGTCAGGGCAGGAATCCCCTGTGGTTGTCCCCCTCTCGAACAGGTATACCCCTTTGGATGCTGTTGGGGGGATAGCCTATCAGGGGAAAACAGCAGCAGCCATAGCAGTGGCACGGCTGGCTCTGATGTTCAGAAGGGAGCGTCAAAGCGCAGAAGAGCAATAGCCATAGGGGACACTATAGTCAGGGGCACAGATAGGCGCTTCTGTGGACGTGAAAGAGACTCCAGGATGGTATGTTGCCTCCCTGGTGCCAGGGTCCAGGATGTCTCCGAACGGGTAGAAGGCATCCTGAAGGGGGAGGGCAAACAGGCAGAGGTAGTTGTACATATTGGTACTAACGACATAGTCAGGAAGGTGCATGAGGTCCTGCAGCAGGGGTTCAGGGAGCTAGGCAGAAAGTTACAAGACAGGACCTCCAGGATTGTAATCTCGGGATTACTCCCTGTGCCATGTGCCAGTGAGGCTAGAAATAGGAAGATAGAGCAGCTAAACACGTGGCTAAACAGCTGGTGAAGGAGGGAAGGTTTCCGTTATCTGGACCACTGGGAGCTCTTCCGGGGCAAGTGTGACCTATATAAGAAGGATGGGTTGCATCTAAACAGGAGAGGCATAAATATCCTGGCTGCGAGGTTTGCGAGTGTCACACGGGAGGGTTTAAACTAGTATGGCAAGAGGGTGGGCACAGGAGCAATAGGTCAGAAGGTGAGAGCATTGAGGGAGAACCATGGAATAGGGACAGTATGGCTCTGAGGCAGAGCAGACAGGGTGAAGTTGCTGAACACAGCGGGTCTGGTGGCCTGAAGTGCTTATGTTTTAATGCAAGAAGTATTACGGGTAAGGCAGATGAACTTAGAGCTTGGATTAGTACTTGGAACTATGATGTTGTTGCCATTACAGTGACCTGGTTGAGGGAAGGGCAAGATTGGCAGCTAAACGTTCCAGGATTTAGATGTTTCAGGCGGGATAGAGAGGGATGTAAAAGGGGTGGCGGAGTTGCGCTACTGGTTAGGGAGAATATCACAGCTGTACTATGGGAGGACACCTCAGAGGGCAGTGAGACTATATGGGCAGAGATCAGGAATAAGAAGGGTGCAGTCACAATGTTGGGGGTTTATTGCAGGCCTCCCAACAGCCAGCGGGAGATAGAGGAGCAGATAGGTGGACAGATTTTGGAAAAGAGTAAAAACAACAGGGTTGTGGTGATGGGAGACTTCAACTTCCCCAATATTGACTGGGACTCACTTAGTGCCAGGGACTTAGACGGGGCAGAGTTTGTAAGGAGCATCCAGGAGGGCTTCTTAAAACAAAATGTAGACAGTCCAACTAGGGAAAGGGCAGTACTGGACCTCGTATTGGGGAATGAGCCTGGCCAGGTGGTAGAAGTTTCAGTAGGGGAGCATTTCGGGAACAGTGACCACAATTCAGTAAGTTTTAAAGTGCTGGTGGACAAGGATAAGAATGGTCCTCGGGTGAATGTGCTAAATTGGGGGAAGGTTAATTATAACAATATTAGGCAGGAACTGAAGAACCTAGATTGGGGGCGGATGTTTGAGGGTAAATCAACATCTGACATGTGGGAGGCTTTCAAGTGTCAGTTGAAAGGAATTCAGGACCGGCATGTTCCTGTGAGGAAGAAGGATAAATACGGCAATTTTCGGGAACCTTGGATAACGAGAGATAGTGTCGGCCTCGTCAAAAAGAAAAAGGAGGCATTTGTCAGGGCTAAAAGGCTGGGAACAGACAAAGCCTATGTGGAATATAAGGAAAGTACGAAGGAACTTAAGCAAGGAGACAGGAGGGCTAGAAGGGGTCACGAAACGTCATTGGCAAATAGGGTTAAGGAAAATCCCAAGGCATTTTACACGTACATAAAAAGCAAGAGGGTAGCAGGGAAAGGGTTGGCCCACTGAAAGATAATCAAGGGAATCTATGTGTGGAGCCAGAGGAAATGGGCGAGGTACTAAATGAATACTTTGCATCAGTATTCACCAAAGAGAAGGAATTGGTAGATGTTGAGTCTGGAGAAGGGTGTGTAGATAGCCTGGGTCACATTGAGATCCAAAAAGACGAGGTGTTGGGTGTCTTGAAAAATATTAAGGTAGATAAGTCCCCAGGGCCTGATGGGATCTACCCCAGAATACTGAAGGAGGCTAGAGAGGAAATTGCTGAGGCCTTGACAGAAATCTTTGGATCCTCACTAGCTTCAGGTTGTGTCCCGGAGGACTGGAGAATAGCCAATGTTGTTCCTCTGTTTAAGAAGGGTAGCAAGGCTAATCCAGGGAACTACAGGCCGGTGAGCCTTACGTCAGTGGTAGGGAAATTACTGGAGAGAATTCTCGAGGCAGGATCTACTCCCATTTGGAAGCAAATGGACGTAATAGTGCGAGGCAGCATGGTTTTGTGAAGGGGAGGTCGTGTCTCACTGACTTGATAGAGTTTTTTTAGGAGGTCACAAAGATGATTGATGCAGGTAGGGCAGTGGATGTTGTCTATATGGACTTCGGTAAGGCCTTTGACAAGGTCCCTCATGGTAGATTAGTACAAAAGGTGAAGTCACACGGGATCAGGGGTGAGCTGGCAAGGTGGATACAGAACTGGCTAGGTCATAGAAGGCAGAGAGTAGCAATGGAAGCATGCTTTTCTAATTGGAGGGCTGTGACTAGTGGTGTTCCGCAGGGATCAGTGCTGGGACCGTTGCTGTTTGTAGTATAAAAAATGATTTGGAGGAAAATGTAACTGGTCTGATTAGTAAGTTTGTAGACGACACAAAGGTTGGTGGAATTGCGGATAGCGATGAGGACTGTCAGAGGATACAGCAGGATTTAGATTGTTTGGAGACTTGGGCGGAGAGATGGCAGATGGAGTTTAATCCGGACAAATGTGAGGTAATGCATTTTGGATGGTCTAATGCAGGTAGGGAATATACAGTGAATGGTAAAACCCTCAAGGGTATTGCCAGTCAGAGAGATCTAGGTGTACAGTCCACAGGTCACTGAAAGGGGCAACACAGGTGGAGAAGGTAGTAAAGAAGGCATACGGCATGCTTGCCTTCATTGGCCGGGGCATTGAGTATAAGAATTGGCAATTGATGTTGCAGCTGTATAGAACCTTAGTTAGGCCACACTTGGAGTATAGTGTTCAATTCTGGATGCCACACTACCAGAAAGATGTGAAGGATTTAGAGGGGGTGCAGAAGAAATTTACCAAAATGTTGCCTGGTATGGAGGGCATTAGCTATGAGGAGCAGTTGAATAAACTTGTTTCTTTCTCACTGGAACGACGGAGGTTGAGGGGCGACCTGATCGAGGTCTACAAAATTATGAGGGGCATAGACAGAGTGGATAGTCAGAGGCTTTTCCCCAGGGTAGAGGGGTCAATTACTAGGGGGCATAGGTTTAAGATGCGAGGGGCAAGGTTTAGAGCAGATGTACGAGGCAAGTTTTTCTACACAGAAGGTAGTGGGTGCCTGGAACTCGCTACCGGATGAGGTGGTGGATGCAGGGACGACAGTGACATTTAAGGGGCATCTTTACAAATACATGAATAGGATGGGAATAGACGGATACGGACCCAGGAAGTGTAGAAGATTGTAGTTTAGTCGGGCAACATGGTCGGCCGGGTTTGGAGGGCCGAAGGGCCTGTTCCTGTGCTATACTTTTCTTTGTTCTTTGTTCTAATTGTGTCCAAGTCTGCTGTGTGAGGGAAGGGAGGAGATTGCTCCTATCAGCAAGCTCTCTTGCAGATCCTCTTCTTGCATCTCCTATAACCGTACAAATCTCTTCAAACCTAATTCTGACACTAACACCATCATTAACCTCTCTCTTTTATGTTCTCTTGCAGGTTTGAAAATCCTCAGCACACTTCTTCTCTGTCAAGTAGTACTGCACTCCTGTATGCTTCACCCGATGCCTGTGTCTATGTATTTACATTGTGTATTTATGTTTGCCCTATGTATTTTCTTTTCAGTATGGAATGATCTGTTTGAGCTGCACGCAGAACAATACTTTTTACTGTACATCGGTGCACGTGTCAATAAACAAATCCAATCCAATTCAGTGTCTCTGAACCAAATTCCTCCCTGGCCACGGGGGTTGTGCCAGAAGACTAGAGAACAGTTAATGTGGTCCCACTATTTAAGAAGGATTGTAGAGATAAGCCAATGAACTACAGACCAGTGAGTCTCATATCAGTGGTAGGAAAACTATTGGACAAAATTATGAACGAGAGAATCTATCTCCACTAGGAGAGGAGAGGTTTGATCAGAGATAGTCAGCATGGCTTTGTCAGAGGGAGGCCATGTGCAGGAAGAGGCAATTCAGTGCTTTGAGCCTGCTCCCCATTCATTATGATCATGGCTGATTATCCAGCTCAATAGCCTAATCCCGCATTCCACTCATATCCTTTGATCTGCTTTGCCTCAAGGGCTATAGCTAACTGTTTCTTGAAAACATACAATACTTTAGGCACAATCTCTTTCCTAAATAGTCTTCCACGTATCATTAGACTGGGATCCCTGGTTCCAGACACCCCCACCATCAGGAACATCTTTCTTGCACCTACCCTGTCTAGTCCTGGTAGAATTTTATAGTTTTCCATAAGAACACCCTTCATTCTTCTGAACTCCAGTCAATACCATCTTAACCGATTTAATCTCTTCTCATATGTCATCATAGATCATCATCATAGAATTTACAGGGCAGAAGGTGGCCATTCGGCCCATCGAGTCAGCACCGGCCTTTGGAAAGAGCACCCCACTTAAACCCACATCTCCACCCTATCCCCGTAAACCAGCAACCCCACCTAACCGAAGGGCAATTTAACATGGCCAATCCACCTAACCTGCACATCTTTGGACTGTGGGAGGAAACCGGAGCACCTGGAGGAAACGCACGCAGACATGGGGAGAACGTGCAGACTCCGTACAGGCAGTCACCCAAGCCGAGAGTCGAACTTGGGACCCTGGAGCTGTGAAGCAACTGTGCTAACCACTGTGCTACCATGCCGCCAGGACATCAGTCCTGCCATCTCAGGAATCAGTCTGGTAAACCTTCTCTGCATTCCAACTATAGCAAAAACATCTTTCCTCAGAGAAGGAGACCAAAACTGCACACAATATTGCAGGTGTGGCATCACCAAGGCCCTGTATAATAGCAGCAAGACATCCCTGCTCCTGTACTCGAATCGTCTCGCCAAGAAGGTCAACATACCATTTGCCTTCTTTACCCCCTTCTGGACCTGCATGCTACCTTCAGAGACTAGTGGACGAGGACACCCAGGTCTCGTTGCAAATTCCCCGTTCCTAACGTATCAGCAAAGACCTCCAGGTAGGGATGGAGATGGATGATTTTTTAAGCAATTACTTTCTCCATTTTTATTGTATTAAACAGCTCATTTAAACAAAACACCCAAGCACAAATGGAAACATGAATCGATAGTTAGCAGTTTAGAGCATCAGTTCAAAACTACAGGTTATGGCCGGAATTCTCTGGCTGTTGCGATCCTCTGTTCCCGTCAGCAGCGCATTCCCATCCATGGGTTTCCTGGCAGCGAGAGACGGCTTCAATGGGAAATCGCATTGACAAGCGGCGGGAGTAGTGGTTCCTGCCACCAGGGAATGATGCGCTGCTGAGTAATACGGGGTACAGGAGAATCCAGCCCTATATCTTAAATGCTGCAAAATACTTTAAATTTATAACTACTGACTCGCAGTGAAAATGGCAACATCACAAATCTTTAAGGAGCTGTCCACCAAACTACAGTTAAAGGTCGATGATTGCAAATCAGTTTAGTTCCCAAAAAACTCATCATGATATTCATGAAGGTTATTTTGGAGAATCACATTGCTATTCGTTACCAGTGATCTAACCTGAAGTAAAAAACTCACCACTATTCTTAGAATTCCCACTGTACCAAAAAGGGTCAAAGAACAAAGAACAAAGAACAAAGAAATGTACAGCACAGGAACAGGCCCTTCGGCCCTCCAAGCCCGGGCCGACCATACTGCCCGACTAAACTACAATCTTCTACACTTCCTGGGTCCGTATCCTTCTATTCCCATCCTATTCATATATTTGTCAAGATGCCCCTTAAATGTCCCTATCGTCCCTGCTTCCACTACCTCCTCCGGTAGTGAGTTCCAGGCACCCACTACCCTCTGCGTAAAAAACTTGCCTCGTACATCTACTCTAAACCTTGCCCCTCTCACCTTAAACCTATGCCCCCTAGTAATTGACCCCTCTACCCTGGGGAAAAGCCTCTGACTATCCACTCTGTCTATGCCCCTCATAATTTTGTATACCTCTATCAGGTCGCCCCTCAACCTCCTTCGTTCCAGTGAGAACAAACCGAGTTTATTCAATCGCTCCTCATAGCTTATGCCCTCCATACCAGGCAACATTCTGGTAAATCTCTTCTGCACCCTCTCTAAAGCCTCCACATCCTTCTGGTAGTGTGGCGACCAGAATTGAACACTATACTCCAAGTGTGGCCTAACTAAGGTTCTATACAGCTGCAACATGACTTGCCAATTCTTATACTCAATGTCCCGGCCAATGAAGGCAAGCATGCCGTATGC
Source organism: Scyliorhinus torazame (assembly GCF_047496885.1). Classification (NCBI taxonomy): domain Eukaryota; kingdom Metazoa; phylum Chordata; class Chondrichthyes; order Carcharhiniformes; family Scyliorhinidae; genus Scyliorhinus; species Scyliorhinus torazame. Next base: position 66,435,297 of record NC_092712.1, on the reverse strand, counting down.
CTTCTTGACTACCTTCTCCACCTGTGTTGCCCCTTTCAATGACCTGTGGACCTGTACTCCTAGATCTCTTTGACTTTCAATACTCTTGAGGGTTCTACCATTCACTGTATATTCCCTACCTGCATTAGACCTTCCAAAATGCATTACCTCACATTTGTCCGGATTAAACTCCATCTGCCATCTCTCCACCCAAGTCTCCAGACAATCTAAATCCTGCTGTATCCTCAGACAGTCCTCATCGCTATCCGCAATTCCACCAACCTTTGTGTCGTCTGCAAACTTACTAATCAGACCAGTTACATTTTCCTCCAAATCATTTATATATACTACAAAGAGCAAAGGTCCCAGCACTGATCCCTGTGGAACACCACTGGTCACAGCCCTCCAATTAGAAAAGCATCCCTCCATTGCTACCCTCTGCCTTCTATGGCCTAGCCAGTTCTGTATCCACCTTGCCAGTTCACCCCTGATCCCGTGTGACTTCACCTTTTGTACTAGTCTACCATGAGGGACCTTGTCAAAGGCCTTACTGAAGTCCATATAGACAACATCTACTGCCCTACCTGCATCAATCATCTTAGTGACCTCCTCAAAAAACTCTATCAAGTTAGTGAGACACGACCTCCCCTTCACAAAACCGTGCTGCCTCTCACTAATACGTCCATTTGCTTCCAAATGGGAGTAGATCCTGTCTCGAAGAATTCTCTCCAGTAATTTCCCTACCACTGAAGTAAGGCTCACCGGCCTGTAGTTCTGGGGATTATCCTTGCTACCCTTCTTAAACAGAGGAACAACATTGGCTATTCTCCAGTCCTCCGGGACATCCCCTGAAGACCACGAGGATCCAAAGATTTCTGTCAAGGCCTCAGCAATTTCCTCTCCAGCCTCCTTCAGTATTCTGGGGTAGATCCCATCAGGACCTGGGGACTTATCTACCTTAATATTTTTTAAGACACCCAACACCTCGTCTTTTTGGATCACAATGTGACCCAGGCTATCTACACCCCCTTCTCCAGACTCAACATCTACCAATTCCTTCTCTTTGGTGAATACTGATGCAAAGTATTCATTTAGTACCTCGCCCATTTCCTCTGGCTCCACACATAGATTCCCTTGCCTATCCTTCAGTGGGCCAACCCTTTCCCTGGCTACCCTCTTGCTTTTTATGTACGTGTAAAAAGCCTTGGGATTTTCCTTAACCCTATTTGCCAATGACTTTTCATGACCCCTTCTAGCCCTCCTGACTCCTTGCTTAAGTTCCTTCCTACTTTCCTTATATGCCACACAGGCTTCGTCTGTTCCCAGCCTTTTAGCCCTGACAAATGCCTCCTTTTTCTTTTTGACGAGGCCTACAATATCACTCGTCATCCAAGGTTCCCGAAAATTGCCGTATTTATCTTCTTCCTCACAGGAACATGCCTGTCCTGTATTCCTTTCAACTGACACTTGAAAGCCTCCCACATGTCAGATGTTGATTTGCCCTCAAACATCCGCCCCCAGTCTATGTTCTTCAGTTCCCGCCTAATATTGTTATAATTAGCCTTCCCCCAATTTAGCACATTCATCCTCAGACCACTCTTATCCTTGTCCACCAGTACTTTAAAACTTACTGAATTGTGGTCACTGTTACCGAAATGCTCCCCTACTGAAACATCTACCACCTGGCCGGGCTCATTCCCCAATACCGGGTCCAGTACCGCCCCTTCCCTAGTTGGACTGTTTACATATTGTTTTAAGAAGCCCTCCTGGATGCTCCTTACAAACTCCGCCCCGTCTAAGCCCCTGGCACTAAGTGAGTCCCAGTCAATATTGGGGAAGTTGAAGTCTCCCATCACCACAACCCTGTTGTTTTTACTCTTTTCCAAAATCTGTCTACCTACCTGCTCCTCTATCTCCCGCTGGCTGTTGGGAGGCCTGTAGTATACCCCCAACATTGTGACTGCACCCTTCTTATTCCTGATCTCTACCCATATAGCCTCACTGCCCTCTGAGGTGTCCTCTCGCAGTATAGCTGTGATATTCTCCCGAACAAGTAGCGCAACTCCGCCTCCCCTTTTACATCCCCCTCTATCCCGCCTGAAACATCTAAATCCTGGAACGTTTAGCTGCCAATCCTGCCCTTCCCTCAACCAGGTCTCTGTAATGGCAACAACATCATAGTTCCAAGTAGTAATCCAAGCTCTAAGTTCATCTGCCTTACCCGTAATGCTCCTTGCATTAAAACATATGCACTTCAGGCCACCAGACCCGCTGTGTTCAGCAACTTCTCCCCGTCTGCTCTGCCTCAGAGCCACACTGTCCCTATTCCCTAGTTCTCCCTCAATGCTCTCACCTTCTGACCTATTGCTCCCGTGCCCACCCCCCTGCCATACTAGTTTAAACCCTCCCGTGTGACACTAGCAAACCTCGTGGCCAGGATATTTATGCCTCTCCGGTTTAGATGCAACCCGTCCATCTTATACAGTTCACACCTGCCCCGGAAGAGCTCCCAGTGGTCCAGATAACGGAAACCCTCCCTCCTACACCAGCTGTTTAGCCACGTGTTTATCTGCTCTATCTTCCTATTTCTAGCCTCACTGGCACGTGGCACAGGGAGTAATCCCGAGATTACAACCCTCGAGGTCCTGTCTTTTAACTTTCTGCCTAGCTCCCTGAACTCCTGCTGCAGGACCTCATGCCCCTTCCTGCCTATGTCGTTAGTACCAATATGTACAACGACCTCTGCCTGTTTGCCCTCCCCCTTCAGGATTCCCTCTACCCGTTCGGAGGCATCCTGGACCCTGGCACCAGGGTGGCAACATACCATCCTGGAGTCTCTTTCACGTCCACAGAAGCACCTATCTGTGCCCCTGACTATAGAGTCCCCTATTACTATTACTCTTCTGCGCTTTGACCCTCCCTTCTGAACATCAGAGCCAGCCGTGGTGCCACTGCTCTGGCTGCTGCTGTTTTCCCCTGATAGGCTATCCCCCCCGACAGTATCCAAAGGGGTATATCTGTTCGAGAGGGGGACACCCACAGGGGATTCCTGCACTGACTGCCTGCCCTTTCTGGTGGTCACCCATTTCTCTGCCTGCACCTTGGGTGTGACCACATTTACATAACTGCGATCTATGACGCTTTCCGCCACCTGCATGCTCCTAAGTGCATCCAATTGCTGCTCCAACCGAACCATGCGGTCTGTGAGGAGCTGCAGTTGGGTGCACTTTCTGCAGATGAAGCCATCCGGGATGCTGGAAGCCTCCCGGACCTGCCACATCTCACAGTCAGAGCACAGCACTCCTCTAACTGACATTGCGTCAATTAATTAAAATTAAAATTTGTCTTTTTTTTAAAAAATACTTTTTTTTTAAATTGCAAAGTTACTGTCAACTATCTGTTTCCTAGCACTAGATTTCGAATAGAAATGCGATAGCTAACTATAATACTCTCCGATCTCTGGCTTAGATATCCTCTAAATTATAATTAAGTTATTATGTTTAATTAGTTCCCAAATACTCAAAGTTTTTTAAAAATTTAGGTTAGAATCCCAACCAGCCACTCTGGCCACAGCTTTTCTGTGATGTCACTTCAGTTTCCCCCCGACACACACAATTTGAAAAAAGGTATAAAAGTAAAAATCACTTACTTACCTTCTTACCTTCTGAGTGTCTGAGATGTTCTCAGGTTCTCTCACTGACAGAGACTGCTCCTCCACCTCCGATCCTTGACCTGCACAATGCTAATAATATAGTAATATAATATGGCACTTACCTTACACCAACGGGTCTTATTATTAGGTTAGAGGAGGAGGGCGGGTGGGAGACACTACTCGTGTAGTGTCTCGGGTTTCCTCTCCACCAGAATTTATTGGTTGGGGGGGGGGGGACTTGCCAGAGGTCGAACTTCCGTTTCCCGCCTTATATAAAAACAAATAAAACAGAAAAGAAGAACAGACACGGGACCAGGCAAGGCTTTTTAAATTACTACCTACCTCCCAGAAGGTCCCTGCTCACCGCTGCCGCCGAAATCCAAAGGGCTGCTCCTGTAAAGGTAAGAGCTTTTAAACTCACTACTCACCTCCCAGAAGGCCCCTGCGCACCGCTGCCGCCGAAATCCAAAGGGCTGCTCCTGTAAAGGTAAGAGCTTTTAAACTCACTACTCACCTCCCAGAAGGCCCCTGCGCACCGCTGCCGCCGAAATCCAAAGGGCTGCTCCTGTAAAGGTAAGAGCTTTTAAATAAGACATTCTAAATGGAGAACTGGGATTCTCACTCCCTGACTCCTATGCAGACTTGGTGGGTGCTATTCAGGTCAAACTATATTTTCAAGTTATCCCCCGGTATATCCCATATCTTCATTGAAAACTTTTATCTACTTACCACTTTGTAGCATCGATCCTGGGTCCCGCATTGCTAAGTAAGTAAAGTAGACTTTGGAATAACCACTGTTTCAGGTTAAAACTTTCAAATTATTTTATTATTATATTTTTCTTTTAAAAGATGCAATCACTGTCTTTACAGAAAAGTAAAAAGATCTTGCTTCTGGATTCTCCTGGTTGGTTGAAAAGACCTTCAGGTCCACCTTGACAATCTCTCTTCTTTAGCTTTTGGTCTTTCTCAGATGGATTCGCTGTTCCGCTCGGTTGCTATGCTCTATCTTTCCCATGACCAAGCTATGAGAGCTGACTCTTTTCTTTATCTTTTTGTCTTCCTCAAATGGATTTGCTGTTCTGCTCGGTTGCTATGTTCTATTCTTCCCATGACCGAGCTATGAGAGCTATGAGGCTGTCCTCTTTTTTAGGATTTATATACCCCTTCTAGCAGTTATTAAGTTTATATGACATTATCGCAAAGTAACTTTATTTACGCTTGATTGTACAAGATACCTTTAATCTGAATTGTTTCATATTGAACATGACTTCAGCTCATCGATTACAGTGTTTCCTTTGTGATGTTCAAAAGTGCTTTGATCCCAGAGGGGTGTTACATCTGGGGCGAAATTCTCCGTTATCGGCAGAAAGTCCACCGATAGGCGCAAAAAACGGCGCAAATCCGACTTGCGTCACGTCGGAAAAATGGGTCGAACGTCTCCGGCCCGTAATGGGCTAGCAGCGACGTAACGGGATCCGCGCTTGCACAGTGGTTCACGCCGTGCAGCGTCATACGCGCCGCAAGGCGTGACGGCTCATAAGGCCGCGCTGCTCCCCCACACCCGACCGGAACACCCGACCGGAACACCCGACTGGATGGCTGGCCGCCGCTCAGCCCCGAGGTTCGAGTCACGGGATGTGGAGGCGCTCCTGGACGCGGTGGAGCAGAGGAGGGACGCCCTGTATCCCGGGCACGGCCGCAGAGTTGCCCCACGCCACAGCCAGCGTCTGTGGAGGGAAGTGGCAGAGGCCGTCACCGCTGCGGCCCTGACACCACGGACAGGCACCCAGTGCCACAAGAAGGTGAACAACCTCGTCAGAGCAGGCAGGGTGAGCCTCCCCATATCCCCCCTCCCCCATATCCCCCTCCCCCATATCCCCCCTCGCCCATATCCCCCTCCCCCATATCCCCCATATCCCTCCCTCCCCCATATCCCCCATATCCCCCCTCCCCCATATCCCCCTTCATCCCCCCTCCCCCATATCCCCCCTCCCCCATATCCCCCCTCCCCATATCCCCCATATCCCCCCTCCCCATATCCCCCCTCCCCCATATCCCCCCTCCCCATATCCCCCCTCCCCCATATCCCCCCTCCCCATATCCCCCCTCCCCCATATCCCCCCTCCCCATAACCCCCTCCCCATATCCCCCCTCCCCATATCCCCCCTCCCCCATATCCCCCCTTCCCCCATATCCCCCCTCCCCATATCCCCCCTACCCCATATCCCCCCCTCACCCATATCCCCAAGTGAATCCAGCCATAACCTTAACCTCTGCAATGCACGCGCAACCGATGGCGTGCATTCATATACCTGCCTAACAGTGTTGCCTTTTACCCCTGCCACCCCCCCCCCCACAGGAGAAGCGCGCACACAACAATAGGGAGCATGTGAGGACTGGAGGAGGCCCCGCTGATGAGAGGCCACTGACCAAACACCAGGAAAGGGCCCTGGAACTGGCTGGCGGACCTGACGACCGGGAGGTTGCTGATGCAGAGGTCGGGGGCTTACTAGCAAGAGAGCCACCGACAGCCCGTCCCCATATCTCCCCTCCCCTATATCCCCCTCCCCCATATCACCTGATCACTACCTGATGTCTAACCATGCATGCTTCATTGTGTATCGCAGGACCAAACGTCCAGGCACCCATCCCCGCAGATGCAGACCGCCCGCAGGATGCCCCTCGGAGGCCTACGGAGACGGAGAGACACAGACCCTCCAGCATGCGACGCCCGCAGGATGCCCCTCGCACACCACGGGACACGGAGAGACATGGACCCTCCAGCATGCGACGCCCGCAGGATGCCCCTCGCACACCACGGGACACGGAGAGACACGGACCCTCCAGCATGCGACGCCCGCAGGATGCCCCTCGCACACCACGGGACACGGAGAGACACGGACCCTCCAGCATGCGACGCCCGCAGGATGCCCCTCGCACGCCACGGGACACGGAGAGACACGGACCCTCCAGCATGCGACGCCCGCAGGATGCCCCTTGCACACCATTGACACGGAGAGACCTGGAGCAACAGGGAGACGACACACCCGTCACGTGCGGGAGCGACCACCCAGCGACGAGGGGGGCAGCCACAGGCCCCCGTCACATCCGAGCCAGGACACCACTACCCAGGACACCACTACCCGGGACACCACTACCCGGGACACCACTAGCCAGGGCACCACTAGCCAGGACACCACTACCCGGGACACCACTACCCGGGACAGCACTGTCCAGGACACCCCTACCCAGGACAGCACTACCCAGGAAGACAAAATACCGGACAGTGACTCAGAGTGGATGGGTGGAGACGAACCCCCACCCCAAAGTGCCATGGACTCAGAGTGGGACGAAGAGCACGACACAACGCCACTGTTGTCACCAACACCCTCCATCATCGCAGAAACACTCACCTCGGTTGGGCACTTTAGTGATGAGACGTCTGCTACACTCACTGGTGCGCACAACACAGCCGTCCCGGTACAGCAGGTGGAGGTAGGAGCAGCAGAGGGGCCGGGCGGTCGGAGGGCAGCCCAGCCCAAGCGAACATCTGCCGCCCAGATGGATCCCGGGTTCCTGGAGTTACCACACCCACACATAGATCCGATGCAACCACCGGCCCGGAGACGAGCGAAGAGGGTGACGGCCGGCTTGCAGCGGCTGCAGTCGCAGGTGGAGGAGTCCACCCGCGTCCAGGAGCTGGGAGTGGTGCCGGTCATGCGTGCCACCCAGGCCGACACCGCACGGGTGGCGTCCGCGGTGGAGGCAATGGGTGCGACGGTGTCAGATATGGGGAACGGTTTGCAGGTACTGGGGCTTTCCGTGCAGGCGGCGTCTGTGGCCCAGGACATGGCTGCCCTCTCACAGGAGGCCATGAGCCAGTGCCAGCGCCAGATGGCAGAGGCGCTCAACGCCATAGCCCAGTCTTTGCAGGCCATGGCCCAGTCTCAGCAGGCCATGGCCCAGTCTCTGCAGGCCATCGCTGAGGGCATCGGTGCCAGTGGCCATGTGCGAGCCGGCGTCGCACTGTCACAGACAGGGTTTGCCAACCCCCTGGGCTCCATGGCTGCAAACCTGCAGACCCCTGTCGATACCAGCACGGGCCTCCAGGACTGGCAGCGCTAGTTGTCGGGGGGGCATCGGATGGCCAGTCCGTTCGCATCCCCCACCCATGTAGAGGCCTGGGGGCCATCGGGCACCCCGAGGGAGGAGGAGGTGGTGTGGTCCGTCCCGGCTCCCCCTGTAGGGGAGGTCCCGGTACACCGCGACACCTCGGACTCCCCCCCTTCCGTCCCAGGTGCATCGGGTGGACAACGGGCAGGACAGGCTGGCAGCTCGCCATCCCACTCGCCCGGGCCGCAGCCTGGCCCATCTAGGCCAGGACGCCCCAGGAAACGGCCGCCAAAGGGATCAAGTGTCTGAGGGCAGGAATCACAGGAGTCCACCTCCAGTTCTGCTGTACCGTCTGGGGAACCACGTAGACGTAGTCAAAGGGCCCGTAAGGCCAAACAATTAGACACTGAGTAAGTTGGCACGGGTGCAGGGCACAGATGAGTTTTAGGGGCTAGGGCACGTGCATGAACTCCTTTGGTTATTAAAGTCAATGTTACACCTACAGAAGCTGCCTTTGTGCTCTGTCCAAAGCGTGCGGGGGTGTCATGTACGTTGAGCGCAAGTGTGTGTGTGAGGGGTGGTCTTACCTCAGCCCCAGGTGAGTCTGCCCCTTCCCCCTGGGCCGCGATCAACATCCCCCGGGCAGAGGACGGGACCGTGAGCTGCGGTGTCACAGCCGCATGCAGGGATGGTCCGGGTGGATGGTGGTACTGTGGCCATGGGTCAGACATAGTCCAACGATGTGGAGCCAGGAGCTCACCGCAGGGCGGGTTGTCATCATCCTCCATGGCCTGCAATAGACACGCGTCCACCCGCAACTGTGTGAGCCCGGCCCGTTGTGCCGCAGGTGGATCGGCAATGGGGGGGGTGGTGTGCATGCGGGTGGGGTGGGTGGGGTTGGGGAGGGGGGTGAGGGTGCTGGGTGGGTGGATGGGTGGGGGGTGTGGGTGGTCGGCTGTTGCCATGGTGTGCGGTCTGTGGCCATACTACCCGATTCCCAGGCCCATCTAGTCAATGAAGCGGGCGGCTATCAGTCTGTCCCGGGCCCGCTGGGCCAGCCGGTAACGGTGGACAGCCACCCGCCTGTGTCTACCCCGTCTGCCCTGATCATTACCCCCATCCCCCTCATCTGGGGAGGACTGCGCCTCTTCCTGCTGCTCCTCCACTCCGCCCTCCTATGCCTGCGGCACATCGCCCCTCTGCTGGGCTATGTTGTGCAGGACGCAGCACACCACAATGATGCGGCTGACCCGATCTGACCGATACTGGAGGGCGCTCCCAAAGAGGTCCAGGCACCTGAAACGCATCTTCAGCACGCCAAAGCACCTCTCGATCACTCCCCTTGTCGCTACATGGGCATCATTGTAGCGGTTCTCCGCCTCATTGCGTGGCCTCCGTATAGGCGTCATCAGCCACGATCGCAATGGGTAGCCCATGTCGCCCAGCAACCAGCCCCTCAGCCGGGGATGGCGTCCCTCGTACATGCCGAGGATGGATGACCGCGACAACACGTATGAATCGTGTACACTGCCTGGGTAACTGGCGCAGACGTGCAGGATCATCTTGCGGTGGTCGCTGACCACCTGTATGTTCATCGAATAGGTCCCCTTCCTATTGGTGAACACGGCCCTGTTATCTGCAGGTGGCCGCACGGCGACGTGCATCCCATCGATCGTGCCCTGGACCATGGGGACCCCGGCCACGGCAGAGAAGCCCACGGCCCAGGCATCTTGGCTGGCCTGGTCCACGGGGAAGCGGATGTAGCGGTGCGCCATGGCATATAGGGAATCTGTCACTGCCCGGATGCACCGATGCACCGATGTCTGCGATATGCCGGACAGGTCCCCACTCGGTGCCTGGAATGACCCCGTTGCATAAAAGTTCAGGGCCACCGTAACCTTGACGGACATGGGGAGAGGGTGTCCCCCGCCAGTGCCACGCGGTGACAGGTGTGCCAGCAGGTGGCAGATGTGTGCCACGATTTCCCGCCTCATCCGGAGTCTCCTCCTGCATTCCCGGACCGTGGGGTCCTTGTATGACTGCTGGGGCTGGTACACAAGTGGCGCCCTCGGGTGCCTCTGTTGCCGTGGGGCCGCGACATCCTCCTCCCCCTCCTCGTCCTGTCGGTCAGGTGTCCCTCCAGCCTGGGCGGCTGCTGCCTGTCCCTCTGCGGAAGCCTGCGCCGCCTCTCTGGCACGCTCCTCCTCATCCAGGGCAACACAGACATTTGCGGCTGCCGCCACGGCGGCCAACATCGCTGGATGATCGGAAAACATGACGGCCTGGTTGGGGGGGGGAGGGGAACGACGACATGTCATCATTGCCCATATCCCCTCCTCCCCCCAGCCAGGTGGCATGGACCGCATGGGTCCAACTGTTGGAGGCTGGCACCTGGCCAGGTGGACCAACTCACTTGACCTCGCATCCCCCTCCCCGGCGCAGACCTCCCATCCCCCTCCCCGGCACGGACCCCCCATCCCCCTCCCCGGCACGGACCCCCCCAACCTCCTCCCCGGCACGGACCCCAACCTCCTCCCCGGCACGGACCCCCCATCCCCCTGCCCGGCACGGACCACACCCAACCTCCTCCCCGGCATGGACCCACCCCAACCTCCACCCCGGCACGGACCCCCCCCTAACCTCCACCCCGGCACGGACCCCCCCCTCCCCACCCCCTCCCCGGCACGGACCCCAACCTCCTCCCCGGCACGGACCCCCCCATCCCCCTCCCCGGCACGGACCCCCCCCAACCTCCACCCGGCACGGACCCCTCCCCAACCTCCTCCCCGGCATGGACCCCAAACTCCTCTCCGGCACGGACCCCCCAACCCCCTGTCCGGCACGGACACCCCCCCAACCTCCTCCCCGGCACGGACCCCCCCCCCCCAAACTCCACCCCGGCACGGACCCCCCCAACCTCCACCCCGGCACGGACACCCCCATCCCCCTCCCCGGCACGGAACCCCCCCAACCTCCTCCCCGGCACGGACCCCCCATCCCCCTCCCCGGCACGGACCCCCCCCCAACCTCCACCCCAGCACGGACCCCCCCCAACCTCCTCCCTGGCATGGACCCCCCCCAACCTCCTCCCCGGCACGGACCCACCCCAACCTCCACCCCGGCACGGACCCCCCCCCAACCTCCACCCCGGCACGGACCCCCCCCATCCCCCTCCCTGGCACGGACCCCCCCCAACCTCCTCACCGGCACGGACCCCAACCTCCTCCCCGGCACGGACCCCCCATCCCCCTCCCCGGCACGGACCCCCCCCCAACCTCCACCCCGGCACGGACCCCCCCCCAACCTCCTCCCCAGCACGGACCCCAACCTCCTCCCTGGCAGGGACCCCCCACCCCCTCCCCGGCACGGACCCCCCCCAACCTCCTCCCCGGCACGGACCCTCCATTCCCCTCCCCGGCACGGACCCCCCCCCCCCACAACCTCCTCCCCGGCACGGACCCCAACCTCCTCCCCGGCACGGACCCCCCATCCCCCTCCCCGGCACGGACCCCCCCCCATCCCCCTCCCCGGCATGGACCCCCCCACAACCTCCTCCCCGGCACGGACCCCCCCCCCCAACCTCCTCCCCGGCACGGACCCCAACCTCCTCCCCGACACGGACCCCCCAACCCCCTCCCCGGCACGGAACCCCCCCCATCCCCCTCCCCGGCATGGACCCCCCCCCCAACCTCCTCCCCGGCACGGACCCCAACCTCCTCCCCGGCATGGACCCCCCATCCCCCTCCCCGGCACGGACCCCCCCCCCAACCTCCACCCCGGCACGGACCCCAACCTCCACCCCGGCATGGACCCCCCATCCCTCTCCCCGGCACGGACCCCCCCCCCCCCAACCTCCACCCCGGCACGGACCCCAACCTCCACCCCGACACGGACCCCCCATCCCCCTCCCCAGCACGGACCCCCCCCCCCAACCTCCTCCCCGCCACGGACCCCCCCAACCTCCTCCCCGGCACGGACCCCAACCTCCTCCCCGGCACGGACCCCCCCATCCCCCTCCCCGGCACAGACCACCCTCCCGGCACTCCCCCGGAGTCCAGCCCACTCTAACCAACCCCCCCCCCCGCCGCACACACACACACACAACCCGAGACACACCTCTCCTCACACATTCAGACTGCGGCCACGCCATCGCCTGCCCAGAGCCAACCCCCCAGGCCGTCACTCACCTCCACGCTGGTCAGCGTGAACCTGGAGCACAGGGTCACGCCGATGAAAAGGAGGTTTAATTTACGTCGACGTGAACGGTCATCACGTCGACGGGACTTTGGCCCATCCGGAAGGGAGAATATCGGCAGGCCGAAAATCGGCTGCCTTGCGCAGACCCGTGCCATTCTCCGACGGCAGCGGCGACATTAACGCCCCGCCGACTTTTCTCCCTTCGGAGACTTCGGCAACCGGCGTGGGCGGGATTCACGGCGGCCAACGGCCATTCTCCGACCCTCTGGGGGGTCGGAGAATGACGCCCCTGGTTTCTGTCATTTCTAAAGTTACTTTATTATCAAATAGTGCCCCAGCTCAGAACTCTGACTCCGATCTGGGTCTAACGTGTGTTCCCGTGGATTTCACACACACACATTTGTCACCCAATTCAACTGAAAATCCTAGCCATTCTTTTCTAACTGCTTACTAAAATAATTAACTTCAAAGAGGTGCAAAATATTGCTTTTTTCCATATAACTAAAAGTTCAATCTGCTGTGTATTAAAAGACATGCATCAGTTTTACAGCTTGAATAGTCACAAGCTGTTTTCTTAACACCTGTTTGATAAATGCTATCTCCATTTCAAAACCTTCTTTTGCAGCTGCTGTTAACCCTTCGTGGGATTTTCCCCTACATTCTCTCATGTCGCCTTAGGTCAGGTATTGCCAGACTTCCATGTTTCAAATGACATATTTTCCCATTTTTTCTTTTACACCCCGTCTTGGCATTTGAAACATAACTATATCTTTCAGTCAATTATCCCCCCATCCAATTGTACTGACTAACATATATCCCCGATCTTTGTCATTTGTATGTACATGTTGTGATTTTAAATTGTGCACCCAAATCAATTGTAAATTTATCCATATCTCAGACCAGTGTCGATAGACTCTTTTTTCATTCTTTCCTCAAGTACAATCACCATGAACCATTGCTGTAGCTGCTCAGGAAGGTAATGCAATGGCTATATCCGTGTGTTCTACTACCTCCAAAGCATTTTACTTCCTTGGGGTAGCAGCACTGTAGGACGTTCCTCATGTCCCTTAGAAACAGTACACAACTCAGTCCAGCAGTAACCAAAAAGGTTACTGTCATTTCTAAAGTTGCTTTATTATCAAATAGTGTCCCAGCTCAGAACTCTGACTCCGATTTGGGTCTAACGTGTGTTCCCGTGGACACGTTGTCTCCAGCTTCCCATATTCACCTGGTGTCAGCAGAATTCCTAAACATTTGTCACTCAATTCAACAGAAAAGTGTCTCATTTTTCCATCATCCAAATTCCTTTCTGTTTCTCATTGGAATGGTAAATTGTGATATCATGTGTTATCCACTGATTCCCTTGCTTCATCAATTTAAAAAGGTTCAATCGATCCTGCTTCTATTCCTGACTTCCTCACATTAATGTCTAACATTGTCCTGAACTATGTACATCTGCCAACCCTGGTTTAGATGAAATAATAACTTTCTGCCAAATTTCCTTCAAATCCCTTTCATCCGTTATCATTTCCCTTACCACATGTAGTGTATATTTGCTATTCGAACATTTGCAACATAATAAGCCAACTGTAGTCGCAAAACCACCCCTAGGACATCATGAGCCATATTTAATACATTCAACTTTTGGGGGTACAACCCAACTGAATCCTGTTTTGTCACATCGAACCATCACTTTTTCTTCTTCCAAATAAATTCTCCTTATTGTTAAATACACAGTCAAAAAAAATAAGGCTTCTCTTAACACATTGCTCATTACCAAACCACACAAATTGTTTGTGTGTTACAACTTTACATATTTTCAGCAGTTATCTCAATTTCAACACTAAAAGATAAAGTACAATATCTTTATGAGTGCTTTATGAGCCAACACTTGGGACCAATAGTTACTACATACAAAATATGGCATGTTAACAACATCAATATTATTCGTGATGTTGCATGCACTTAAATCAAGAAAACACACTAAACTACCACTATTATACTTTTTTTATTTATCCCATGTTTACCCCCTCTATTAAAACATTCACAGTTTAGGAATATCCTCACCCTTGGTGATTGCTGATCAAGTTCTTGAATGGCACACATAACCCCATTATCATACATACATAAATCCTCGTGCTGGTTCATCTTATGCTATGGCTTGCCTTCTTTCTCAATCTCTATTTAACTCTGTCAGATTTTGTTCTGCTGCTTTTGGCTAGAAGCTTATCAATTGTATCTGTAGACCTCACTCTTCTCTTTATCATGAGTTATGGTCCAACATCACCCAATCCTATCCTAATTGTTCTATTACTCAGCAATCTGCCACCTATTTTAATTTAGTGCGCTTTAAACCTCCCTCTTACTAAAATAAACTACAAAATTCCTTTCCTTATCAATTGGACATGGCCAAGCCATGTTAAGCCCCTTTCTCATATATATATAACAGTCTCTAACAATACACATGACATTTCTTCCTTCATAACTACTCCAATGCAATATTGTTTGCTGCATTGGTTACAATTTTCCCGCAGTGGCATCAAGCTGCAAAAATTTTTAAACTATGGTCATTTAGCATGGTAGGGGTTCCTCGTCAGTCGCTGCTGTCTGCCGAGACCCTTAACAACTCCACCGTGTAGTACGTGCCCCGTGGGGACCGCAGATCATCCATCAGCTGATGTCCAGGACACATGTCCAGTCAGCGATGTGTGACCGAAGGTGTCACTGCTCAGTAATAATTTGATATTTTGATTTGTTTCTAACCCGTAAAGTTTTCTTCCGGGCTCTGTCATTTAATTCTCTCAAATATGTAGCCAATTGTATCATTTTTCATTCCTTCCGTTGAGTAATTTTATTGCAACATTTGCAACATAAGTTTTGACTTAATTTAAAAGTTCCCAATTTCCAGAGCAATACGGTGACTAGTACTCCTACTTGTGGTTTGTTTTGGAACGCATTTCGTATCTTAACTTGCCCTTTCTCGGGGTCCCATTAAGTTTCATTAGTTTTCCCCCAATACTGTCTAAAAATATTTAATTTATCTGATAAGTTTACTACGTATCCCAGGCTGCTTGTAAATGCTCCCCACATTTTAACCCATCTCGCCGACTCCTAGTCCTAGCTTTATCCCTTCCTTCTTCAAACTTGATCCTTATTTTTCCCTGAAGTGTAGTCTTCTTTCTTTGTCCGAACAAGTAAGTCTATTATTTTTTCCATCTGAAAAATCAAATGAACAGGTCAAGGGTAGAGAGGGCTCTATTCTTTAATTTGTACTTTCTATGTTTGTTTGGATACTCCAGAAGTGCCCTCACCAGGACTTCCGGATTTTCTTTGCCTCCATTTCTTTTTTAACTGGTTTGTTTTCCTTATCATTTATGTACATCATACAATTAAGGCCTGTTAAGCCTCCTCCTTCTGCCATTGCACCCCTGAGTGAAATTCGAAGAATCTCAAACTCCTCCTCTTTTGCTCGCTCAATAATCCAATCTGCTCGAAACCTTACCCTGATACATTCCGGGTATTGCTACTGCTTCTACTTCAATTTCTTTTTTTGTTACCGTATCTTTATGGAACGTAAGTTCCGAACATGACATTTTAACTTTATCATCAGTCCTATCAATGCTGCCAACGGGTTTCAATTCATTGTCTTCCCACCAATTGGGTCATGTGTTTTAATTGTGATACAATTTATTTTGCTCCAGACACCATGCTTCACTAATTCAACTGTATGTTTACCCAGATTCTGAACGATCTTGTCTTTACATTTTACAGCATCACTGATTACTTTGCCTGTGGTTTTAGTTGGTAGCTTCACCCAAAATTCCTCTGTGTTATCAATTGGTTTTAATATCCTAATTTTTCTTGCATCTATTTTCATTAAATCTTTTCCTGCCATCATAAGACCATAAGACATAGGAGCGGAAGTAAGGCCATTCGGCCCATCGAGTCCACTCCACCATTCAATCATGGCTGATTTCAACTCCATTTACCCGCTCTCTCTCCATAGCCCTTAATTCCTCGAGAAATCAAGAATTTATCAACTTCTGTCTTTAAGACACTCAACATCCAGGCCTCCACCGCCCTCTGTGGCAATGAATTCCACAGACCCACCACTCTGTGGCTGAAGAAAGTTCTCCTCATCTCTGTTCTAAAGTGACTCCCTTTTATTCTAAGGCTGTGCCCCCAGGTCCTAGTCTCCCCTGCTAATGGAAACAACTTCCCTACGTCCACCCTATCTAAGCCATTCATTATCTTGTAAGTTTCTATTAGATCTCCCCTCAACCTCCTAAACTCCAATGAATATAATCCCAGGATCCTCAGACGTTCATCGTATGTTAGGCCTACCATTCCTGGGATCATCCGTTTGAATCTCCGCTGGACCCGCTCCAGTGCCAGTATGTCCTTCCTGACGTGTGGGGCCCAAAATTGCTCACAGTATTCTAAATGGGGCCTAACTAATGCTTTATAAAGCTTCAGAAGTATAGCCCTGCTTTTATATTCCAAGCCTCTTGAGATAAATGACAACATTGCATTTGCTTTCTTAATTACGGACTCAACCTGCAAGTTTACCTTTAGAGAATCCTGGACTAGGACTCCCAAGTCCCTTTGCATTTCAGCATTATGAATTTTGTCACCGTTTAGAAAATAGTCCATGCCTCTATTCTTTTTTCCAAAGTGCAAGACCTCGCACTTGCCCACGTTGAATTTCATCAGCCATTTCTTGGACCACTCTCCTAAACTGTCTAAATCTTTCTGCAGCCTCCCCACCTCCTCCATACTACCTGCCCCTCCACCTATCTTTGTATCATCGGCAAACTTAGCCAGAATGCCCCCAGTCCCGTCATCTAGATCGTTAATATATAAAGAGAACAGCTGTGGCCCCAACACTGAACCCTGCGGGACACCACTCGTCACCGGTTGCCATTCCGAAAAAGAACCTTTTATCCCAACTCTCTGCCTTCTGCCTGACAGCCAATCGTCAATCCATGTGAGTACCTTGCCTCGAATACCATGGGCCCTTATTTTACTCAGCAGTCTCCCGTGAGGCACCTTATCAAAGGCCTTTTGGAAGTCAAGATAGATAACATCCATTGGCTCTCCTTGGTCTAACCTATTTGTTATCTCTTCAAAGAACTCTAACAGGTTTGTCAGGCATGACCTCCCCTTACTAAATCCATGCTGACTTGTCCTAATCCGACCCTGCACTTCCAAGAATTTAGAAATCTCATCTTTAACAATGGATTCTAGAATCTTGCCAACATCCGAGGTTAGGCTAATTGGCCTATAATTTTCCATCTTTTTCCTTGTTCCCTTCTTGAACAGGAGGGTTACAACAGCGATTTTCCAATCCTCTGGGACTTTCCCTGACTCCAGTGACTTTTGAAAGATCATAACTAACGCCTCCACTATTTCTTCAGCTATCTCCTTTAGAACTCTAGGAAGTAGCCCATCTGGGCCCGGAGATTTATCAATTTTTAGACCTCGTAGTTTCTCTAGCACTTTCTCCTTTGTGATGGCTACCATATTCAACTCTGCCCCCCCCCCCCCCCCCCCCCCCCCGACTCTCCTGAATTGTTGGGATATTACTCATGTCTTCTACTGTGAAGACTGATGCACAGTACTTATTTAGTTCCTCAGCTATTTCCTTGTCTTCCATCACTAGATTACCAGCATCATTTTGGAGCGGCCCAATGTCTACTTTTGCCTCCCGTTTGTTTTTAATGTATTTAAAGAAACTTTTACTATCATTCCTCATGTTACTGGCTAGCCTACCTTCATAATTGATCCTCTCTTTCCTTATTTCTCTCTTTGTTATCCTCTGTTTGTTTTTGTAGCCTTCCCAATCTTCTGACTTCCCACTACTCTTTGCCACATTATCGGCTTTCTCTTTTGCTTTGATGCATTCCCTAACTTCCTTTGTCAGCCATGGCTGCCTCATCCCCCCTCTGATAACCTTTCTTTTCATTGGGATGAACCTCTGTGCTGTGTCCTCAATTACTCCCAGAAACTCCTGCCATTGCTGTTCTACTGTCTTTCCCACTAGGCTCTGCTCCCAGTCAATTTTCGTCAGTTCCTCCCTCATGCCCCTGTAGTTACCTTTATTTAACTGTAACACCCTTACATCTGATTCTACCTTCTTTCTTTCAAATTGGAGATTGAATTCTACCATATTATGATCACTGCCTCCTAAGTGTTCCCTTACTTTAAGATCTTTAATCAAGTCTGGCCAGAATGGCCTGTTCCCTCGTGGGCTCCATCACAAGCTGTTCCAAAAGGCCCTCCTGTAAACATTCAATGAATTCCCTTTCCTTGGGTCCACTAGCAGCATTATTTACCCAGTCCACCTGCATATTGAAGTCCCCCATGATCACTGTGACCTTGCCTTTCTGACATGCACTTTCTATTTCGTGGTGCATTTTGTGCCCCTGGTCCTGATCACTGTTAGGAGGCCTGTACATAACTGCCATTATGTTTTTTTTGCCTTTGTGGTTCCTCAACTCTACCCACACAGACTCCACATCATCTGACCCTATGTCGTTTAGTGCTATTGATTTAATTTCATTCCTAATTAACAAGGCAACCCCGCCCCCTCTGCCCACCTCTCTGTCTTTTCGATAGGTTGTGAATCCCTGGATGTTTAAATGCCAGTCCTGAACCCCCTGCAACCGCGTCTCTGTGATGCCTACCACATCATACCTGCCAGTCACAATCTGGGCCACAAGCTCATCTACCTTGTTCCGTACACTGCGCGCATTTAAATATAGCACCTTTTATTCTCTATTGACCGTCCCTTTTTGTTTTCTTAGTGTGGTGGACCTTCGTTTCCTGAGCCTTTCCATACACTGTGTCATATTTTTTGGGATGGGGACTATCGTAACCTCTCCTGAGTTCTGTCTTTTCGTGCTTTTTTGTATTCCTAAGCAGCTACGCTTCCCACTGATTACTTCACCTCTTGGTTCCCTGACTTTCCCTTCCCCCCCAATCTCTAGTTTAAAGTCCTATTGACCACCCTATTTACTCATTTCGCCAGAACACTGGTCCCAGCTCGGTTCAGGTGGAGACCATCCCAATGGTATAGGTCCCCCCCTGTCCCAGAACTGATGCCAGTGTCCCATGAAAAGGAACCCCTCTTTCCCACGCCACTCTTTCAGCCACATGTTAATTTCCCTTATTCTTGCCTCCCTATGCCAATTTGCACATGGCTCGGGCAGTAATCCGGAGATTATGACCCTTGAGGACCTGTTTTTTAATTTGAATCCTAGCTCTTTATAATCTCTAAACAGGTCCTCTTTTCTAGATTCTCATTTCCTGATACTGCAAGTAATTCTCTTAATCTAACTTCTGGTCCAATATCTTTTGTCCCTTAAGTTCCTTCTACCATGTATTTAACATTCCAAACATAATTTTTCCTACTACTGACTTTCTTGTGATCATCGGGCACTAAAACCCTGGTGGAGCTATGCCATGTCAATTTCAATGCATTAGTTTCAAAGTAATTTCCTGATACAGCTCTGACTGCTCCCGAGTTAACTTCTTTATGTGTTCATTCTAAGACCAATTTAGTTCTGAACATACTAATTTACTACCTCATAGTACTGATCACATTTCTGCCTGCCATTTATAACTTCTAATTGATGTGAAATTAGGTTTTGCAAAATACAACATTTTTAAAAATACAAACACCAAAGGAAATTCACAAATCCTTATTAAACATACACACACTTATTCATCCACTCAGATCTTGGATCTCTACTCTGTAGGGTTTCACAAATCCTTGTTAAACATTCACTCATTTATCCACTGAGATCTTGGACCTCTATTCTGTAGGGTTTTAGGTACTCTAACAAAAATTGAGACCCCTCCGTTCTGATAAGTCTCACTTATCCAGGAGTTTTTTTGCCTCTATTAATTTCTTCCACTCTTGTTTCATTGCTTCAACTCTCTTGACCATGTTTCAGAGCAAGAGGATTATTCTAATTGCCATTTTTTGGATTTCTAACTTCTGTTCCTGGTTTTTCCTTTCAGGTTGACTCTGAAATTAAGGATAAGTACCCTTTCTGGGCCCTATCCAAGGGCCTAAGGCATTATCTTCCTGTTTTAGTTAGGGGGTGATTGGTTCTTGGTCTCTAAAGGTTTCTAGGTGTCCCTATTTCTCTAGGCTTTCCCTCACAATCTGCCTCGCTCTAAGAATGATTTACTTTTTGGCCTCCTTTTAGCAGTAATGGATGCAAGATTTTTAGTGCTGTCACCAAGATGTCCTGCCGACTTTTTCTCAGTGTCAGTATCTTCTAGTCTACTGATTTTCACACCCAACCTGAGTTTTATGTCCCCCCCCGATCCACAGAATATCCTTATAAAGGTCAATCACACATGACTTTCCAAAGTAAACCCGGCAGGTAAAGTTTGACTCACACATAGACTAGAAACTCTAATATTCTAGCCTTTGTGCCCATTAGAAACTTCTAATATTCTAACCATTGTTTGGGAACTAGAAACTTCTAATATTTTAGTCCCTGTGTCGGTTAGAAACCCTAATATTCTGGCCTCCACTCTGCTAAACTAGAAACTTCTAATATTCTAGCCTCGCTTTACCTAGAAACCTCTAATATTTTAGGCCTCCACACTGGGCGCCATGAAGTAAAAAACTCACCACTATTCTTAGAATTCTCCCTGTACCAAAAAGGGTCAATAGGACATTCTAAATGGTGAACAGGGATTCTCACTCCCTGACTCCTATGCAGACTTAGGTGGGTGCTATTCAGGTCAAACTATATTTTCAAGTTCTCCCCAGTATAACCCATATCTTCTGTCATGTGAGAGTACTTTTAGACATGGATGTTTAAGCAATGTACCTTTAAGAAAACAGTAATGTCAGAGAGTGGTGGGGCTGAGGTCAGGTCAGCCATTTTGCAGTTTAGTTTTGCAGTTTTTTAGTTTCAGTTTTGAAAAGAGCTGGGTGTGTGTCACTGTTTTGCAGTGAACTGGATATCTGCCATGAAACACTATCTCCGGATCATTTGAGTGATCTCTTAGCTTAGAATAATGAAGCCTTTAACCTGATGTGATTTTGTTTAAAGGTGTTAAGTCTCTTGGAATTTTGAAGGACCAATGTAAGGAATGATTTACTGTTGCAATATTTTCTGAGTTATCTTTGAAGTAAGGGGTGTTAAGAGATCCAATGTTTATTTAAGATGTTTAGTTGAGTTCATGGAATAAGCAGTGTCTTGTGTTTAAAAACCCATGTGTCCATAATTGTCATCCCACATCTAGGGAAAAAGCCGTGTGCTAGGAAAAGCAACAAATACATTAAAGGGAGAGGTTAGTTGAACTCCATGATACATTTTGGGGTTCTGAAAACGCCTCGTCCATAACACTTCATAGAAGAATTTTATCTACTTACCACTTAGTAGCATCGATCCTGGATCCCGCGTTGCTAAGTAAGTGAAGTAGATTTTGTAATAACCACTGTTTCAGGTGAAAACTTTTAAGTTGTTTTATTATGATAGTTTTTCTTTTAAAAGATGCAATCACTGTCTTTACAGAAAAGTAAAAAGATCTTGCTTCTTGATTCCCCTGGTTGGTTGAAAAGACCTTCAGGTCCACCTTGACAATCTCTCTTTTTTAGCTTTTGGTCTTTCTCAGATGGATTCGCTGTTCCGCTTGGTTGCTATGCTCTATCTTTCCCATGACCGAGCTATGAGAGCTGACTCTCTCTTCTTCAGCATTTAGTCTTCCTCAGATGGATTCGCTGTTCTGCTCAGTTGCTATGTTTTATTCTTCAAATGACCGAGCTATGAGAGCTGACTCTGCTGGCTGTCCCCTTTTTTAGGGTTTATAAACCCCTTCTAGCAGCTATTAAGTTTATATGACATTATCGTAAGTAACTTTATTTACTCTTGATTGTACAAGATACCTTTAATCTGAACTGTTTCTAACACGACTATGTATTCATATTGAGCATGACTTCAGCTCAGAGATCTCTGATTACATTGTTTCCTTTGTGATGTTCAAAAGTGCTTTGATCCCAGAGGGGGGTTACATCTGGTTTCTGTCATTTCTAAAGTTGCTTTATTATCAAATAGTGCCCCTCAGCTTCCCATAGTCACCTGGTTTCAGCAGAATTTCACACCTAAACATTTGTCACCCAATTCAACTGAAATTCCTAGCCATTCTTTTCTAGCTGCTTACTAAAATAATTAACTTCAAAGAAGGTGCAAAATATTGCTTTTTTCCATATAACTAAAAGTTCAATCTGCTGTGACTTAAAAGACATACATCGGTTTTACAGCTTGAATAGTCACACGATGTTTTCTTAACGCCTGTTTGATAAAGGCTGTCTGCATTTCAAAACCTTCTTTTGCAGCTGCTGTTAACCCTTCGTGGGATTTTTCCCTACATTCTCTCATGTAGCCTTAGGTCAGGTATTGCCAGACTTCCATGTTTCAAATTGCATATTTTCCCATTTTTTCTTTTACAAACCATATAATTATATGAAGGGATTTTAATGCAACTGAAGAGAAAAGGCGCAGCTTTGAGGATAATGAGTCTGCACAAATGACCATTGTTAATGACTGGAATCATGAATTATGACTACAAAATGATTGCAGGTGCTAAGGCCTGCTCTGGGACTTTTCTTTCCAGATGATCTTTCAATTTATGTGGTGGAAGTGAGAGATTTCAGTCAAGACTGGGGTCTGTTGAAATGTTTAAATGTGATGGCTGAGGTGTATGTACGTATGTATGTTCCCCCGCCACCTACTCCTCCCCCGCCAACCATTGCCCCCCCCCCCCACTAGTGCCACCCCCAAATTGCTGGCTCATTCGAAAGAGTTATCTTTTCTGAGAGGCAAGTATCAGAGCCTCTTTTATACACTGGAAATTTCCACATTTCATTGTAATGCAGGAATGAGCTTTTGAGAACAGAAAAGTTCCAACTCTCATTACTAATTCCAGTCACTCAATCAGCTGGATTGTGGAGAAGAAAACAACTGGGCCCAGTGGCCTTGGCTAGAGATGCTATACCTGATGACGACTCAGTGACCAGTGCTCGAAAGTAACCATCATCACTGGATTATCACCGGTGTTAAAGCAGTTTTAGGGTGCCAAACTAAGCAACAAAAAAAAACTGTAAGACCTGTGGTATTATCATAAATGCAAGAACTGTAAGGGTTAATGAGATGTCTAAGAACAGCCATTAGAGGGAGCTAGAGTTACAAGTTTATAAGACATTGATGCTAAGTCTTGTGGGGGAGAGAAGTGAAGGAGTTAGCTAGAGTACAGACTGAAGGAAAGATAGTGTGAGTAAGAGCAGATCATAGTTTATAATAGAAATTAGTTGTATATGAGTGTAGATTATATGTTAATAATCAACTGTGTATTATTTAGGAGTACGTGTGAATTCAAATTGGTAGTGTTAATAAATTTATAGCTTTGTTGAAGTTAAAGTTATTTTGTAGTCTTTGTGAACACTACGCCAACCATCCTGAATTGAGCAACACAAGGAACACCACATTTCCCCGAAATGATCCTCAGAGAAGATCATTATTCTCCCTTAATGATTACCTCGGCAGCCTGTCCCACCTCACCTCATGTCTAAATTTCCTTTAACTTATTTTCCAAAGCCAATTCTACTATATAAGTGTTAGCACGAGCATTGAGAAGATTACACACCGATCAGTTTGCAAGCCACAAAAAAATGTTTTCATTTTGTCTGTGCATTTATTTTATCTTTTGCTGTTCTTGAGGTCCTGTCACGGTTTTTACTGAGTTATTTTACCAGCTAAGTCCAATTGTGAACCAAGTCCAATATGGATTTCCCAATGGAAATCCCTTTATTTTAATGTTCTGGTGAGGTATTACATGAGGCGCGATTTGTAACAATGAAGAGTGAGGCATAACTGAAGATGTTTGTCCCTTTTGTGCAGTTTTCCATTCACCAGGCTCATACTCAGATTTCTCTGAAGATCGCAACCTGTGAAAGCTGCATTACAAGGGGCTACTGGGGAAACACACCAGCTCTTAGTTGTGATCCTGCAGCCCACTTTCACAGGTGGAACATCAAAATTGGCACCGTATAACGTCACCACGTGTTCAATTTCTATTTTCACTGTAAATTATTTATAATGTGGAGATGCCGGCGTTGGACTGGGGTGAGCACTAGTTTTCAGAGCACTGCTCCTTCCTCAGGTGAATGAAGAGGTATGTTCCAGAAACATATATATAGACAAATTCAAAGATGCAAGACAATACTTATAGCCAAGTTCCGCACACATGAGTGCGGCCTCAACCGGGACCTGGGATTCATGTCGCATTACATTCATCCCCCACCATCTGGCCTGCGAAATCCTACCAACTGTCCTGGCTTGAGACAATTCACACCTCTTTAACCTGGGGTTAACCCATCTCTGGATCTGTAAACATTTAATTTACTGCAAATGCTCGCATTCTAAGCATTGTCTTGCATCTTTGAATTTGTCTATATATATATATGTTTCTGGAACATACCTCTTCATTCACCTGAGGAAGGAGCAGTGCTCCGAAAGATAGTGTTTGAAACAAACCTGTTGGACTTTAACCTGGTGTTGTAAGACTTCTTACTGGAATTATTTATAAGAACTTGGTATTGTCAAGGTAAAAAATAAAGTTTGTTCCCAGAAAAGTGATTCTAAAACTGATAAATCGTGAATTCACACATGGGTTCTTTTGATTCTCTGCTGTAACTTTAGCAGAAATGATAATCCCTTTGGAATATGTTCACCCTTTTCATTGATTGTTATAATCTCTCAGTTCTGGGTACATACTAGTAAAACTGCTTCATACCATCTGTAATGCCACTATATTCTTCTTGCAATATGGAGACTGGACCAGTATCAAACTGCGGTCTGAACAAAATACTGTGGGCTGGATTCTCCGATTTGGAGACTATGTCCCCACTCCGGCGTGGGAATGGTGGCTTTTTAAAAAGTCCCCCCTTTCGGCCGACTCGCACGCCCCCGGATGGCCCACCACAGTGCCCCCAGCCGCGAATATGTCCAGCACTGCCCGCGGATCGGCTGTTCCCCGACTTTGGCGGTGCTGGACTGAGTCCGCAGGTGAGACCACACGTGTCCCACGCCGTCGGGAACTGGGCCGGTCGGGGGCGGAGCATCGGGGGCGGGCCACAGGCAATGGCCTGAGGCTGTGGATGCATGGAGCGTGTACTCTGCGAGTATGCCGCTTTGGAGGAGGCGGAGCATCGCGGAAGCGCCACAGCCCCCGATTCTGTCGGTAATTTTGATTCTCCGGCCCATCGCCAAACGTGATATCGGCGTCGGCGACCGAAGAATCCAGCCCTATAACATTTAACGTGACCTTCCTTCAACTCTATTCCTGTAGAAATGAACCCGAGTGCTTTATTTGCATTTCTTTATGCCTTGTCAACCTGTGGTACAATTTTTAAAGATTTGTGAAGATTTAACTGTTTGTTTCTTAGAAGATCTAATGATGTCTGCTTTCCTTCTGTATGACAATGTTCTAACAACTTCCTGTACAAAAAAAAATCCTAGGGCTGGATGTTCCGATTTTGTGGGTACGTCCAGAGCATGCGTGTAGTCCTATGACCAGAAATTCGGCGGCGCCCCCGCACTGATGCTCCGCCCAGTGGGGGGTTAGCAGCCGCGTCACACAAAGTCTCCGGCTTTACCTGCAGATACGGACGGAGAATTGCTGCGTCTGTGGCAGCGCATGCGCACGGTGGCGACCTGCAGCTGAAGCGCCGTATACATGCCCCCTGTAACCCCCCTCTCCATCCCCGGACCACCCCCCACCAGGCCCCCCCAACCCCCGCCAAAGCCCCCCCCCCAGCCAGTGGAACAGCTCCTCCCCCCGACTGTGGTGGCGCTGGACACAGTTCGCACCGCCATGCGAGGTCCCTGAAAACTGTGAGCAGACATGCCGTCGGGAAGTTGGCACATCTGGGGCAGAGCATCAGGTGGCGTCCTGAGGCCGTCCCCACAGCGTGCAGCGTACTCAGCGATGATGCCTTTTTTGAGGGGCTGAGCATCCGAAAAACGTCACCGCCGATTTCGGCATTAAAAACGGATTCTCCGGCCAATCGCCGAACGCGATTTCGGCATCGGCACTCGGAGACTCCAACCCCTAATGTCTCACTTCACATTTTTAAAAATATATTTTAATGAGATTTTTCAATGTTTTACAATTAATGCAACAAAGTAAAAGAAAAGAACTATAAATACAAAACAGGTACAATACAGGACAAGAATTGTTACAAATATAGGAACGAGCAGGCCAGGATAAATTTAGAACACTTAAGGAACTGATGCCTCCAGTTTCAATACTGGATCAATCCAATAACAGATTAAGGGGGAAAGGTGGATAAAGGAATATAATAAAAAATGATACTTGTTATAATCCTAGAATCATAGAGGTCTACAGCACAGAAAAGGCCCTTTGGTCTATCATCGCATCTGAGCTGGTCAGAAACAACCACAAAGTATTCAAATTCCATTTTCCAGCACTTGGCCCATAGCTTTGTATGCCTTGGCATCGCAAGTGCACATCTAAATACTTCTTAAATGTTATGAAGGTCTCTACCGAGGGCAGCACGGTAACACAGTGGTTAGCACAGTTGCTTCACAGCGCCAGAGTCCCAGGTCCGATTCCCGGCTTGGGTCACTGTCTGTGCGGAGTCTGCACATTCTCCCTGTGTTTGCGGGGGTTTCCTCCAGGTGCTCCAGTTTCATCCCACAAGTCCTGAAAGATGAGCTGTTGGAAATTGCGGATGACACAAAATCCTCACTTATGCATGTAACCAGCTAAACCTGATGCAGAGAATCCACACCGCCAACTCGTTCCCTGGTTCGAAAGATTTAGTACTTGCGGATACGTAATCCAGAGCCACAAAGCACGAGAATAACAACGTTGTTGACGTTGTACTCAGCATTTAAGCACAGGCCAACTTCATCACAGCAATGCTCCCAGTCACAGATGCTAAACTACAAATAATCAAGGCAGAAACTCAACGAGATACGACACTTCAGCAAGTGATACAATATCTACGTACTGACTGGCCTAAAGGGAAATGTGCAAACTTTCGCAACATCAGAGAAGACCTGACAACAATAGACGACTTTCTATTGAAAGGGGACAACATTGTAATTCCATCATGCCTTAGTCAAGACATTCTCACACAAATCCACAAAGGACATCAAGGCATTGAGAAATGTAGAAGAAGAGCACAGCAATCGGTGTATTGGGCAGGACATAACAAGAATATAGACTACATTCAACAGTGTTGGATATGCCAAATGCACCAACCAGCACAATGTAAACAAACCTTGGTGGAAAGCGAACGAGTTACTCAACCATGGACAAAAGTCTCCATGGACATATTTTACTTTCAAGGCTGTGATTATTTGATAATCATTGACTATTACTCAAATTTTCTGGAGGTTATCAAATCCTCCGACTCAACAACTCATTCTGTTGTCAGGGCAATGAAAAATGTATTTGCCAGACATGGCATACCAGTTTCTGTTGTCACAGATAATGGACCATGTTTCAGCAGCCTGGAGTGGTTACAATTTGCCAATGACTATAACTTTGAACATGTAACTTCTAGCCTACTATACCCGCAGGCAAACGGGAAAGCTGAGAAAGGGGTGGGAATTGTGAAGCAGCTTCTCAAAAAGACTATGGAGGACAGAAAGGACTTTGACTTAGCACCGTTAACATACAGGGCTACACCATTGTCATTGGGGCTTTCTCCAGCACAGCTATTGATGGGACAAAGAATACGTACCACATTACCAACTCTAATAGTTCCAAACAAAGATGAACAAGACGTGCATAGAAAATGTAGCAACTGAAGACTAAGCAAAAGAAGCATTACGATAAAAACTCCAAACCACTATCTACACTCAAAGAAGGTGATATTGTACACATTTGTAATCCTGAAGGTGGATGGATGGACATTGCAAAAGTACTCAATGAACTCACACCAAGATCATACGTGGTCAGAACAGAATCTGGAAAGATTTTTTATAGAAACAGAAGAGACTTTTTGAAACTCAAACAACCTGTTACATTTACTGCTGAACAACAGAGCCAGCTGTGGTGCTACTGCTCTGGCTGCTGCTGTTGTTTACCCCGATAGGCCATCCCCCACCCCAACAGTATCCAAAACAGTATACGTGTTAGAGAGGGGGACAGCCACAGAGGATTCCTGCACTGACTGCCTGCCCTTTCTAGTGGTCGCCCATCTGTCTGCCTGCACCTTGGGTGTGACCACATCTCTATAGCTCCTGTCCATGACGCTTTCCGCCATCTGCATGCTCCTAAGTGCATCCAACTTCTGCTCCAACCAATGCAGAGGGTCTGAGAGGAACTGCATGTTGGGTACACTTCCTGCAGATGATGTCGTTGTCCGAAATGCTGGAAGCTTCACGGACCTCCTACATCTCATCGGTGAAGCACTTTCCCCCTCTAACTGACATTTCTAGCACTAATTAATAAATTAATTTAAAATAAATACTTATTAAATCCTTACTAATTTAAGTTTCAATTAACAATATTGTCCCTAGCGCTAGTTTCTACTATAAATATTAAATGCTAAATGCAGTAATCTCCTCCCTCCAGTTTAGTTACTCCTCTATTTAGTTAAATATTTAGGTTTAATTAGTTTATCAATGTTTTATTTTCAAACTCAGTGCAGATACCCTACCAGCCACTCAGGTCACAGCTTTCCTGTAACATCACTTCTTCAGGTTTTGTTTACCCGTGGATTCCTGAGGTAAGGTTTTTATACTCACCGCTCTGGTACTCCGCTCACCGAGACTGTTCCCTGGAACTAGGCCACAGATCCGTGAGGTAAGGTTTTTATACTCACCGCTCTGGTACTCCGCTCTCCGAGACTGTTCCCTGGAACTAGGCCACAGAACCCTGAGGTAAAGTTTTTATACTCACCGCTCTGATAGTCGCCGTCCGAGACTGTTCCCTGGAACTAGGCCACAGATCCCTGAGGTAAGGTTTTTATACTCACTGCTCTGGTACTCCGCTCTCTAGGACTGTTCCCTGGAACTAGGCCACAGACCCCTGAGGTAATGATTTTATACTCACCCCTCAGGCACTCCACTCTCCAAGACTACTCCCTGGAACTAGGCCACAGACCCCTGAGGTAAGGTTTTTATACTCACCGCTCTGATACTCCGCTCACTGAGGCTGCTCCCTGGAACTAGGCCATAGATCCCTGAGGTAAGGTTTTTATACTCACCGCTCTGGTACTCCGCTCTGCAAGACTACTCCCTGGAACTAGGCCACAAATCCCTGAGGTAAAGTTTTTATACTCACCGCTCTGATACTCCGCTCTCCGAGACTGTTCCCTGGAACTGGGCCACAGATCCCTGAAGTAAGATGATGCACGATCAATTGCACAAAGACTAAAGTTGGGTACAACTGTGGTTTTATTACAGTCAGATGC
The DNA here is from genome assembly GCF_047496885.1 of Scyliorhinus torazame. Lineage (NCBI taxonomy): Eukaryota > Metazoa > Chordata > Chondrichthyes > Carcharhiniformes > Scyliorhinidae > Scyliorhinus > Scyliorhinus torazame. Next base: position 66,405,880 of record NC_092712.1, on the reverse strand, counting down.
GTGGCCTCCTGCTGCAGCTGGCGAAATGGCAGGGCACTGGAGGTCATGCACATTTATACAGTTCTCCGTGGGCGGAGCCAGCCGGCAGGAGCTACCGGCGAACCTGTAGTGCAGGTCCTACCTTATAACTCCTATTACAGTCGTTCACCATATTCACCCCTGCTAAAAATGAGTCTGGGGGGGTGATGTGAAACTGTATACAATTAGTGCAATTATGTACAGTGGTAGGGAAAGAAAAGTCCATGCTGACGGTCCGGAGTCCGTCAAAGGTTCAGCCAGTCCGGTGCTTTGGTGCTTCGTTGGGAACGGCGTAACGATGGTGGCGAAGTCGCGGTGGTGGAGGTAGCACCGATGGTGGTGGTGGCGGTGCTGATGCTGGCCAGTCATCGGGGAACTCCGGGCATGTGCAGAATTCCTCTTCGTCCTCTTGTGTGGAAAAGGGAAGGGGGGGTGCTCTGGTGGGGACAATATTGGCGGCGCGGTGGGAGGGTGGGGGGGGGGGGCATTGGTGGGGGTGTGTGTTGGGGTGGAACCTGACGGTGCCAGGTCCCTGAGTGAGACAGTATCTTGGCGGCCGTCGGGGAACTCAACGTAGGCATATTGAGGGTTGGCGTGGAGCAGGTGAACCCTGTCCACCAAGGGGTCCTCCTTGTGGAGTCGGACGTGCCTACGGAGAAGGACCGGGCCTGGAGCAGCGAGCCAAGTCGGGAGCAACACCCCGGATGTGGACTTCCTGGGGAAGGTAAAAACAGGTTCATGGGGTGTGTTATTAGTGGCGGTGCACAATAGTGACCGGATGGAGTGTAGAGCGTCAGGGAGGACCTCCTGCCAGCGAGAGGCTGTGAGGTTCCTGGACCGTAGGGCCAGCTGGACGGCCCTCCAAACCGTCCCATTCTCCCGTTCTACTTGCCCATTTCCCCGGGGGTTGTAGCTGGTCGTCCTGCTGGAGGCTATACCCCTGCTGAGCAGGAACTGACATAGCTCATCGCTCATGAATGAGGATCCCCTGTCACTGTGGATGTAGGCGGGGAAACCAAACAGAGCGAAGATGGTGCTGAGGGCCTTGATGACGGTGGCAGACGTCATATCAGGGCATGGGATGGCGAAGGGGAATCTGGAGTGCTCATCGACCACACTGGGAATGTACGTGTTACGGTCGGTGGAGGGGAGGGGCCCTTTGAAGTCCACGCTGAGACGTTTAAAGGGGCGGGAAGCCTTCACCAGGTGCGCAAGGTCTGGCCTGTAGATGTGCGGCTTGCACTCCGCACATACCTGGCAGTCCCTGGTGACTGTCCTTACTTCCTCAACGGAGTAGGGCAGATTGCGAGCTTTGACCAGATGGTACAATCAAGTGACCCCCGGGTGACAAACACTGTCGTGTAGGGCCCGGAGTTGGTCCACTTGTGCGCTGGCACATGTACCTCAGGAGACGGCGTCGGGGGGCTCGTTGAGTTTACCGGGGTGATACAAGATCTTGTAATTATAGGTGGAGAGCTCGATTCTCCACTGCAAGATTTTATCATTTTTGATCTTGCCCCGCTGTGTGTTATTGAACATGAAGGCTACAGACTTCCGGGTGCGGCTATGCAGAGCTAGGTCGCATATTCAGCAGCTCCTGCTTGGAACGGACTTTTGGGCTCTTTTACAGGGCCCCCACGGCATTTGTTTGACATTTCCCGGTGTGGGAAGAAGGCTGCAATATTCCCCCGACAGTGTCCCCCAGGAAGGGTATGTCTCTGGGTTGCCAGACACGGCAGAAACAGTAAAAGATTTGGCTGCAACTGCAGGATAAACAGGGCCTCTTCCAGCATGCAGGCGGGGGAAGGGCAAGCTTAAAGCTGCAAGCTGACCTGAGGGCCTGTATCAAAGGTGAATTCTAGCAGCAGAGGGAACAACTGTGAAAAGACCTCATCAAGGCCACTGAAGGGACTTCCGGTTGCGGTGATACCTAGCTAGCCGCACGCTTCGGTGGCTCCAGCTCCGACGGACCTTCGGGCTCTTTTAAGAGCCCCAACGGGGAATTTTTCGACGACGCAACCCGGTGTGGGGTGTGTGAGAAGGGAGTCCCCCCCAAACGAAGGAGGAAAAAACTGGCGGCGGCGGCTGTAGCGCGAGGAATCGTCGACCAAAGGGTCAGAAAGAGAGAAGTACAAGATGGCGGCGGAGAAAGCGCAGGCGACATGGGGGCCTGAGCAGGATGAAATTGTGAGACGGTGCGTGGAGCTGCTCAAGAGGGAGGTGCTGACCCCGTTGCTACAGGCAATTGAGGGGCTCAAGGAGACATTAAAGACCCAGGAGACAGAGCTCCGCGTGGTGGAGCAGAAGGTGACAGATATTGAGGACGGGATCCTGGGCCTGGCGGTTAAGACACAGACGCACGAGGCACTTCATAAAAAGTGTACTGAAAGGATCGAAGCCCTAGAAAATGGAGCGCGAAGGAAGAACCTTCGGATACTGGGTCTCCCTGAGGGTGTGGAAGGAGTGGACTGTGGAGCGTACGCAAGTACGATGCTGAGCTCACTGATGGGTGCTGAGGCCCCTACGGGCCCCTTGGAGGTGGAGTGGGCAAATCGGATTCCGGCGAGAAGACCAAAAGCGGGAGAACCACCCAGGGCGATAATCGTGCGATTTTACCGCCTTAAGGATAGAGAAGAGGTCCTGAGATGGGCTAAAAAGGTGCGGAGTAGCAGATGGGAGAATGCAGTGGTACGGGTATACCAGGATTGGAGTGCGGAGGTGGCGAGAAGGAGGGCGAGCTTCAACCGAGCCAAAGAGGTGTTGCATAAAAGGAAGGTGAAGTTCGGGATGCTGCAGCCGGCAAGACTATGGGTCACGTATCAGGAGAGACACCATTATTTCGAGACGGCGGAGGAAGCATGGACCTTCATCAAAGAAGAGAAATTGGATCGGAACTGAGGGACTGATGCTGCAGGAAATGTTATTGTTAATGTTATGGTTGAAGTTAATTGAGAAGTAAATTGGGACGGGGGGAGACATTGGGGAAATGTGGGCGCCGGTGAGGGGGGAAAGACGGGACATAGTTGGAGAATGGGGAAGGGGAGGGGGAGGGGAAAGGGAGCTGCGCCATAAGAGGCGGGTCAGGTAAAGGGATGTTCCCGCACCAGAAAGAATAAGGCGGGAAGACAGGCGCAAGGCGGATGGGAGTTCCCCACACGGGGGGGTCGAGGAGTGAGCAGGAGTAGCCGGGGTCAGTTGAAGTCAGCTGACTTACGGAAGTAATATGGGGGGAGCAATCATATCGGGGAGGGGGGGAGGGAGGGGGAGGGTGGGGGGACAACTGGGTTGCTGCTGCGGAAATCCAAAAGGAAATGGCTAAAGAGTGGGTGGGCGGGGATGGTGTGCGACGCTGGGGGAGCGAGCGGGAGCGCGGAGGCGGGATATGGGACTGGCCTAGAGAAGGTAGTGGCTAGTCGACACGGGAGGGGGGCAGGTAGCCCCCTAGTGAGGCTGAGCACGTGGAACGTGAGAGGCCTGAACGGACCGATAAAAAGGGCCCGAGTGCTCGTGCATTTGAAAGGACTAAGGGCAGACGTGGTTATGCTCCAAGAGACGCACCTAAAGGTGGCGGACCAAGTTAGGCTAAGGAAAGGATGGGTGGGACAGGTGTTCCACTCAGGACTGGACGCAAAGAATAGAGGGGTGGCCATTTTGGTGGGGAAACGGGTAGCATTTGAAGCAAAGAACATCGTAGCAGATAGCGGAGGTAGATATGTAATGGTGAGTGGCAGGCTGGAGGGAATGGAGGTCGTGTTGGTTAATGTGTATGCCCCAAACTGGGACGATGCGGGATTTATGAGACGGATGCTGGGGCGTATACCGGACCTGGAGGTAGGAAACTTGATTTTAGGAGGGGACTTTAATACGGTGCTGGACCCGGGGCTAGATAGATCCAGCTCAAGGACCGGAAGAAGGCCGGCAGCGGCCAAGGTACTTAAGGGGTTTATGGACCAAATGGGGGGAGTGGATCCATGGCGATTTCTTAGACCTAGGGCTAGGGAGTTTTCCTTCTTCTCCCATGTCCATAAAGTGTACTCCCGGATAGATTTTTTTGTTTTGGGAAGGTCGTTGATCTCTAGGGTGGAAAAAGCTGAGTACTCAGCCATAGCGGTTTCGGATCATGCCCCACATTGGGTGGACCTGGAATTAGGAGAGGAAAGGGAGCAGAGAACACTCTGGTGATTAGATGTGGGACTGATGGCGGATGAGGGAGTGTGTGCAAGAGTGCGGGGGTGTATTGAGAGATACCTGGAGGTCAATGACGACGGCGAGGTCCCTGTGGGAGTGGTATGGGAAGCACTAAAAGCGGTGGTCAGAGGAGAGCTGATCTCCATTGGGGCCCACAAAAGGAAAACAGAGGCCAAGGAAAGGGAAAGATTACTGGGGGAGATTTTAAGGGCGGATAGGGAATTTGCGGAGACCCCGGAGGAGGAATTGTACAGGGAGAGGAGACGACTCCAGACGGAATTTGACCTTCTGACCACCAGAAAGGCGGAGGTACTGTGGAGGAAGGCACAGGGGAGGAGGTATGAATATGGGGAAAAGGCTAGTCGCCTGTTGGCTCATCAATTGCGAAAGAGGGCAGCAGCGAGGGAGATAGGAGGAATTAGAGACGAAAGGGGAGACACGGTGCGAAGGGCAGGAAAGATAAATGAGGTGTTCAAGACCTTCTATGAGGAACTGTATAGGTCTCAACCCCCAGAGGGAGAGGAGGGGATGCAGCAGTTCCTGGACCAATTGAGGTTCCCGAAAGTGGAGGAGCGGGGGGTAGTAGGCCTGGGGGCACCGATTGGGGTGGACGAGGTTATTAAGGGACTGGGAAGCATGCAAGCAGGGAAGGCCCCAGGACCAGACGGGTTCCCGGTGGAGTATTACAGAAAATATGTGGACTTGTTGGCCCCGTTGATGGTGAGGACGTTCAATGAGGCCAGGAAAGGGGGGACTCTACCCCCGACGATGTCGGAGGCGACGATATTGTTAATTTTGAAGAGGGATAAAGATCCGTTGCAGTGCGGGTCCTATCGACCCATTTCATTATTGAACGTGGACGCCAAATTGTTGGCAAAGGTACTGGCATCGAGGATAGAGGACTGTGTCCCGGGGGTGGTGCACGAAGACTAGACAGGGTTCGTAAAAGGGAGACAACTGAATGTTAACGTGCGACGACTATTAGGGGTGATAATGATGCCCCCAGTGGAGGGGGAGGCAGAGATAGTGGCGGCAATGGACGCAGAGAAGGCATTTGATAGGGTGGAGTGGGAGTATTTATGGGAAGTGTTAAGGAGGTTTGGGTTTGGGAACAGGTTTATTAGCTGGGTTAGACTTCTTTATGGGGCTCCAACGGCAAGCGTAGTTACAGGTCGACATAGATCAGAGTATTTCCGACTATATAGGGGAACAAGACAGGGATGCCCGCTGTCTCCATTGTTGTTCGCGTTGGCAATTGAACCTCTGGCCATGGCGTTGAGAGACTCCAGGAAATGGAGAGGGGTGATTAGAGGGGGAGAAGAACACCAAGTCTCGTTATACGCGGCTGACCTATTTTTATACGTGTCGGACCCAGCGGGGGGGATGATAGAGGTTATGCGAATTTTGAGGAGGGGGTTCGGGGATTTCTCGGGGTATAGGCTAAACATGGGGAAGAGTGAATTATTTGTGATACATCCAGGGGACCAGAGTAGAGAGATAGAAGGCTTGCCTCTAAGGAAAGTGGAAAGAAACTTCCGATACCTGGGGATTCAGATCGCTAGGAGCTGGGGAACCTTGCACAGACTTAATCTGACACGGTTGGTAGAACAAATGGAGGAGGACTTCAAGAGGTGGGACATGCAGCCTCTATCGCTGGCGGGCAGGGTGCAAGCAATTAAGATGATGGTCCTCCCGAGGTTCTTATTTGTATTTCAATGTCTCCCTATACTAATCACCAAGACCTTTTTTAATAAAATAGACAGGAGCATCACGAGCTTCGTGTGGGCAGGGAAAGTTCCGAGAGTAAGAAGGGGGTTCCTTCAGCGTAGTAGGGACAGAGGAGGATTGGCACTACCGAACTTGGGCGATTACTATTGGGCCGCCAATGTGGCAATGATACGTAAATGGATGATGGAGGGAGCGGCGTGGAAAAGACTGGAGAGAAAGTCCTGTAAAGGGACGAGTTTAGAGGCGCTGGTGACGGCGCCGCTACCGATCTCACCTAAAAAGTTTACCACGAACCCGGTGGTGGCGGCAACATTGAATATCTGGGGACAGTGGAGGCGACAGAGAGGGGTGCGGGGAGCCCTGGTGGGGTCCCCAATCAGGAACAACCATAGGTTCGCCCCAGAAAGAATGGATGGAGGATTTCAGACCTGGTACCAGTTGGGAATTAGGAGGGTGGGAGATTTATTTATAGATGGGACTTTTGCGAGCTTGGGAGCATTGGAGGAAAAGTATAAGTTTCCCCGGGGAAATTTCTTGAGATATATGCAGGTGAGGGCGTTTACTAGACAACATGTGAGGGAATTTCCGTTGCTCCCGACACAGGGGATACAGGACAGGGTGCTTTCAGGGGTGTGGGTCGGAGAGGGCAAGGTGTCAGAGATTTACCGAGAGATGAGGGAAGAGGGGGAGGAGTCGGTGGGCGAACTAAAAGGAAAGTGGGAAGAAGAACTAGGGGAGGAGATAGAGGAGGGTATGTGGGCTGATGCCCTAAGCAGGGTAAATTCCTCTTCCTCATGCGCCAGGCTTAGCCTGATTCAATTTAAGGTGCTACATAGAGCACACATAACGGGAGCAAGATTGAGCAGGTTCTTTGGAGTGGAGGACAAATGTGGGAGGTGTGGCGGGAGCCCGGCAAACCACGCACATATGTTTTGGGCGTGTCCGGCACTGGAAGGGTATTGGAAGGGAGTGACGGGAGTGATTTCGCGGGTGGTGAAGGCCCGGGTCAAACCAGGCTGGGGGTTAGCTCTATTTGGAGTTGCGGAAGAGCCGGGAGTGCAGGAAGCGAAAGAGGCCGACGTTGTGGCCTTTGCGTCCCTAGTAGCCCGGCGCAGGATCGTACTCATGTGGAAGGAGGCGAAACCCCCCGGACTGGAGGCCTGGGTAAATGATATGGCGGGGTTCATTAAACTGGAGCAGATAAAGTTTGCCCTGAGAGGATCGGCTCAAGGGTTCACCAGGCGGTGGCAGCCATTTCTCGACTACCTAGGGGAACGTTAGAGGGAAGACAGATGACCAGCAGCAGCAACCCAGGGGGAAGGGGGGGGAGGGGGGAGGCGGGGGGGGGGGGGGGGTTAGTTTAGTTTAGGTCAAAGATAAAGGGGTTTTGTTACTTGTGTATTGTTAAAAATGTCTGCACTGTTATTGTTGCGTTTGCTTTGTAAGAGGGGAAAAATTGTTGTTTGGGAAAAAAATTTCAATAAAACATATTTTTTAAAAAAAAGAACATGAAGGCTACCGACCGTTGGTCCGTAAGGAGAGTGAATCTCTTACCGGCCAGGTAATGCCTCCAATGCCGCACAGCTTCAACGATAGCTTGGGCCTCCTTTTCGACGGATGAGTGTCGTATTTCAGAGGCATGAAGGATGCGGGAAAAGAATGCCACGGGTCTGCCTGCCTGGTTTAGAGTGGCGGCAAGGGCGACGTCTGAAGCGTCTTTTTCTACTTGGAAAGGCAGTGATTCGTCCACTGCGCGCACCCCGGCATTGGCGATGTCTGCTCTGATGGGGGCGAAAGCGTGTTGTGCCTCGGCCGCGAGGGGGAATTGGGTGGACTGAATGAGTTATTGGGCCTTGTCCGCATAGGTTGGGACCCACTGGTGAAATGGCAGGGCACTGGAGGTCATGCATATTTATACAGTTCTCTGTGGGCGGAGCCAGCCGGCAGGAGCTACCGGCGAACCTGTAGTGCAGGTCCTACCTTACATCTCCTATTACAGTGGTTCACCACATAAAGTTTTTATACTCACCGCTCAGGCACTCCAAGACTGCTCCATGGAACTAGGCCACTTCTCTGGTACCCCGCTCTCCAAGATTATTCCGTGGAACTAGGCCACAGATCCCTGAGGTAAGGTTTTTATACTCACCGCTCTGATCCTCGCCGTCCGAGATTGCTCCATGGAACTAGGCCACAAACCCTTAGTAAGATTTTTATACTCACCACTTTGGTACTCCGTACTCCAATGATGCTACCTGGAAATTGGCCGCAGATCCTTCAGCTAAGGTTTTTAGACTCACCACTCTGGTAATCTGTCCTCCAAGCCTGCCCCCTGAAACAAGGCTGCGGATGACCGAGGAAAGGTGTTTATACTCACATCTCTGGTACTCTGCCTTCCGGGACTGCTCCCTGGAACTATGCCAAGGATCCTGAGGTAAGTTTTTTTTACGTAGCGCTCTGTTTCACCCTCCAAGACTGCTCCTGGAACTAGGCCGTGGATCACTGAGGTAGGTTTTTGTATTCACCGCTCTGGGACTCCACCCTCCGACTGTTTCCTGGAACTAGGCCGCTGACCCTGAGGTAAAATTTCTATACTCACTGCTTTGATACTGCACCCTCCGATACTGCTCTCTGGAACTGGTCTTATTAACTATCTTAATCGAAAGGGTCAACTTAATGTTATTCTATGCAAGTTTTATGAGTCAGGCAAAGGTAGTAGCTAGGTTCCGTATACATGTATCAAATTTGGCTTCGAGGGACAGGTCGTCTGTCACCATGGATCCAAAGTAGCAGAATTTGCTCATTATTTCTCGAGGTGTGTTATTTAGTGTGGTCAGGGTCGAGGTTCAACACCTTTCCCCATGACCACTGTCTTCTTGACATTTGTAGTCAGGTAAAGTAGTGATATGAGATATGAGTGATATGAGAGACAGTCCTTGAGCCTTTGCATCTGAGTTTCAAGTGGGAAACTCAACAAGGGCAGAATCTACAGCATAGAGGAGTTCTCTGATCAAGACATGTGTGTTTTTGTCTTTGCTTTCAGTCTTGGTTGCAAAGCTTGCCATCTGACCTTGTGTGCAAGTTAACTCTATATTTGCAGGAAGCATGCAGAAGAAGATGAAAATAAGCATAGGGGTTAGGATACAGTCTGGTTTCACTTAATTCTTCACTCTGAAAACTGTCAGAAATGCGCCATCAAACTATACAGTACAGTTCATGTTGTCATAGAAGGATGGCTGCTCCTTCCATGACATTAGTTCCCCTAGAATTCACAAATCTTGATTAGCCACAAGCCTTCATGTCTCTTGTTTCCTTAGTTGCTGATTCCCTAATTCTGGGATTCACTTGGTAAACTTCTCGACCTATCTCCCCTCACTTGAGATGCTCCTTAAACTTTACAACTTGGCAGTCATACCAAGTAGCTAATCTTCCAATTCTAATGAGTAACTGACTTGAGATTTTTGGGGGCTGCGAGTCAAATAGGTGTGAGTGGAGATTTGAGTTACGGGGCGGAATTCTCCCCTACCCGGCGGGGCGGGGGATCCAGTCGGGGCGGAGTGGCGTGAACCACTCCAGCGTTGGGCCGCCCCAAAGGTGCGGAATCCTCCGCACCTTCAGGGGCTAGGCCCGCCCCGGAGTGGTTTGCGCCCCGCTGGCCGGCGGGAAAGGGGCTTGGCGCCACCCCAACCGACACCGAAGGGCCTCTGCCGGCCGGCGTGAGTTGGCGCATGCGCGGGAGCGCCAGTGCATGCTGGCGTCATCCCCGCGTATGCGCTGAGGGCTCAGTTTCTGCATCGGGAATGGCGGAATTGTACAGCCTCTGGTGCGGAAGGATAGAGTGCCCCCATGGCATAGGCCCCCCCCACAGATCGGTGGGCCCCGATCGCGGGCCTTGCCACCGTGGGGGCGCCTCCCGGGGCCAGATCCCACGCACCCCCCCAAGAACCCCTGAGCCTGCCCGCGATACCAGGTTCCGTCGGTAAGGGACATACTCCAATTTACGACGGTGTGACTGGCAAAAGACGGGCGGGACTTCGGCCCATCGTGGGCCGGAGAATTCGGGCAGCCCCGGCGCCCATTGAGTCGCGCTGCACCCCGTCATTCTTCGAGGCAGGCCGCGCGACTCACACCAGGTGGATTTTTGGGGGGCCTGAGAATTAGGAGGATGGCGGGGGCGGGATTCAAGACAACGCCCGGCGACTATCCGACTGGCGAAGTTTAGTTTAGAATATAAGTAACTGAGTTCATTGTACTTTTAACTGTAGTTAGCACTGCTGCCTCACAGCACCAGGGACCCGGGTTCAATTCTGCCTTGGGCGACTGTCTATGTGGAGCTTGCACTTGCTTCCCGTGTCTGTGTGGGTTTCCTCCGAGTGCCCTAGTTTCCTTCCACAATTCAAAGAAGTGCAGGTTAGGTGGATTGGCCATGTTAAATTGCCACTTAGTGTCCAAAAATGCATAGGTTAAGTGGGGTTATGGGGTTACGGGGATAGGGCCGGGGAGTTGGCCTAGGTCGGGTGCTCTTTTGGAGGGCCGGTGCAGAGTCGATGGGCCAAATGGCCTCCTTCTGCACTGAAGGAATTCTATTCCATAGTTCTATAACTGACTGTAATATCAAGAGTGGTTGTTAGTATTCATGTCCTTTGATTTTTTTGCAGTGAAATTCTTTTGTTTAAACAGTGAATCTTGTGGCTGAATTCTTTTCACAAATACATTACTGGTCTCTACTAAAAACTAACAGGCGTTATATAAATGAAAGTCTGTCGTTCTGGAACCATTGAGAACCATAATGATTGTAAATATCCCCCAGAATCAGACAAGCATCAGGGAAGCTGAGCTGTTACAGCAAACTCATTCCAACTAGATGCGTTATCACCTATCTTGTTATACTTTCATATTTTATGATCAAACCATTACAAATACATGGATAAGTAGATGTGCAGTTACAAAACAGTAGATCAAATTTATTCATTAATCATATGTATTTTACACATTACTCATAACATTTAAATTACCAGAGGACCCATCTGTGGGACAATAACTCAATAATTGTGGCTTTATTGTGGTGACTCACTGATAATATTGCACTCCTTACATCGCGGAGAATGAAGATTGGCATTAATTGGACTTTCAAGAGAGGGAAATGAATATCATTAAGGACTTCTGAGATTTAAGAATGTCATGCATGTGACTATCATGACGCATAGCTGGCTTGGACCCCTTAAAGGAGACATGGCTTGCCCTTAAAGGAAAGCTGGATTCAGGAGAAAGCAACTGTTGTAACTGTCTCTGAAATGCTTGGACGGAAAGAAAAGCAAAGCAAATGAAGCAACAGGCAAGTTAGATGGCTCTCAGGTTTTCTGATAGGGTGCTGGAAGCAGATAGGAGGAAAGATGTCATGTTCCAGAAGGGGGTCAAAAGACCACCAGGAAAGGCACTAAGAAGGGAGTGGGATCAGGTGACCGGGGAGATCAATTCCTGGAGATTGAACTTGAGGATTTGACTGCAGTGCAGGGGAAAAGTTAATTGATCTTACAAGGGTGGTCAAGGTCGGGAATGCATTTCCAAAGGACGTCTCCTACCCACCACTCACCAACATTTCGCTTTGCTCAATGTACTATACTCACCCACCACTCACTCTCTGTAATTAGAACTTATGCCTATCATTCAGACTCTACCTCATGCTCACACTGTTGCCAATGCTGGCAGCCTCATGTGGCTCTATCTCTGGCTGTCCCACAGGCTTCCAACCATGAAGCAAGGGCAGGCACAATACCCAATCAAACTGCAACACATGCACTGGCATTCTTCCCTCGCTTGCAGGATAAGGTGGCTAATAACTACGGGCAATTGGTTAGGGCCAGGAAGACCTTGCGATAAATGTCGGATTTTAGATCCGTTGGATTATACGTATTTGGTGAGGTATGGGTTAAAAGCCTGGATTAGAGTCTGTTTGACTGCTGCAGTCATGTTTTTTGAAATAATCTTGGATCGAAAGACAACAAAGCTTTTTGAAGCCTAAGGTACAATTAACTGTCGTAAAAGCTGGACCTAATGCAATTTTGTTTTGATTAAGGGTATTCACTAGGGAGTTAATTTGTTTACACCACAGTGAGATTATGTCATTGTTGGATGAAACTAAAGCATCAGGCATTTTGAGAAAGTATTTTCAGTTGAGTTCTGATCTAGCTGAAGGTGTGCACCATGAAACAGTTCTCAGTGTAAAAAGCTGAAAGGGATTAACTGAATTTAAAGCAGTGCAGACTTGTCGGAGGACAAGGGAGAGATGAAATAGCTTTTGAAGACATTCAACCAGAGTTTCTGCAGGGGGTCAGACTCGAGTCAGATCTGTTCTGTAACGCAGAGTCAAAACATCTCTTTCTCAAAGAATAACTCTGCAAAGCAAGTATTCTTTTGTGCAATTGGTATTCAGGGTGGATTGAGACTTAAAACTGACTAATTTCTTGTTGTGTAAGTGGGAGTAAAGATAGCATTTAAGGGTATTGTATTCTTTGTATTGAGTACTATTGTTTAAGGAGTAATTGTAAGCTATTTTTGGGTGTTATGTTAAAGATGTAATACTGTGTTAGCAATAAAGTTTGTTTTAAAATGCCATATCCCTATTTGTTTGTGAAATCACCCCTGGAGCGAGGTATCCTTTCCTCACAGACTCAGAAAATTTAAATAAAATATTGGAGTCTCCGTCCAGTATCCTGGCCAATGTTGGGGTCTGTTCTGGGATTGTCATATCCTGCATCGACTGAGCCCTCAGGAGGAGACTGTGCTCTGCATCATTGGAACTAGGACTGTTAATTAGATCAGTGCAATGGCGGTATGCAAGAGGATGCTGACGAATATTCTCTTGAGGACGGCTTGTCATAAAACATCTTATCAACGTCGAGGTGGACGGAAGAATCTTCTCCAACTTAGCCCAAGGTGTGCACAGAGCTGGGGCCCATCTAACCCAGCGTGAAAGTGGTGGCCAACTCCAAGGAAGTAGTCGCAGACCGAGTCACGATTCATGATTTCTCAGATCCCACAGCAGTATGGATGGAGGTCGCCCAATGCCTCAGAGTTGCAGTGCAACATCAAGCGGAAGCCATTTGGTCAAATGGCACCGCAATATATATGCCACTCCTTTTCAAACTTGGTCCAGTTGTCCATAATATTTTCATCAAACACGAGCCTGTGGATGCGGCGAAATCCTTGTGCCATGCTGCCAGCTCCTGACGTCTGATGTAGAAGTGCTGGGTTCCCAAAGACTGTTGCCCAAGGACTTATAGCAAACAATTTAATAACTAGTCTGAGCAGCTATTGCATGCTTGTATTCTGCCCATGCTCCGGGGAGAACTCCAGCACTTCTGTCACATGACCTCCTAAATAATCCCATCATTACATCATCATGTGACCAAGCGGCCTATAGTGGTAACTATAATAATTCGCCCAGGAGGAAAGAATACGCCAAGGGTCAGAAATCTTGACACAGTTCCTGAGCCACCTGCGAGTAACACCAGGGGAATCTTCTTAATATCAGCCTGATGGAAAGAAGCCTATACCTTGTCCACAAAACTGACAACGATTTGCCAAAACGGCATTGACACCCAAGATCTATACGCTGTAGCATTCTAGAAATGGCTGTTTGCTCCATTGAGGGCACTAAAGCAATCGGACTGTAAAGTTAGCAACAAAATGGTTCACTAATTTTCTAAATTCTGCAAGGCAAAACACAGCCAGGGAACACGTGTTTAATGATAACCACTTTGCAACTGGCTTAGCACCAACCAAGGGACTGATTTATTTCCTGGAAACTAGAGATGTTGTGCCCCAAAAGACTGGTTTGATGTGGTTTTACAAACTTGCAATTTGACAGATATAAAAATGTACAGAAGTTATTTGACCAATGTCGATCGGAGCAATGAATGTAATTTTAGGGGGATAATGGCATTCTTTCCACTTTGGACAGGGTGTTTGCTTGTTGATTATCAACATTAAAATTAGAGCTGAGCTTTGTGCTTGCATATAAATGGAAAGCCTATTCCTAGCAATATATAAACACATGTCGCTATTCCAACTTGCTTATCCATCTCGCGTTAATGTGTGGTAAATAAATAAGAAAATGTTGGAAACACTGCAGGCGGAGCAGCATCTGTGGAGAGAGAAACAGAGTTAATTGGTTACATTTGACCAGTAGTTTAGAATTCCTGCTGCTGAGACCAAAACGGGGACCCGACCCAGCTCTGGCGGACGGTTGCCCAAGGACGTATAGTAAACAATGCTATAAATGCCCGCCTGACATGGCATTTTATCAGTCATGGCCAATTAAGAGGCTCCCGCAGTGACCACTGTCTAATTGCAGGTTGGCCCAATTCTTAATCAGAGGGGCAGATGTTTTGCTGCCACACTCGGACCATGTGTCAGAGGTGGCCGCTTCTGAGACTGCAACATGAAGGAGAGGATGCCTCAATGAGGAGGTGCCTTCGAAATCAAGGAATGTTTTCTCCCTAACATCGCCAGGCCTATGCAAGCAGGCCCCTAGCGATCAGGGTGATATTGTTCAATTCAGCATCTAAATGGCTGTCCATTATCATCAAGAGGGTTCTTGATGAGCAATAAGGGAGGGCCCAGCATTCCCCACACCCCCTCCCCCACCTTGCTAGCCCTCAGAGCCTGCCGGGAGGCCCCCAGTGTTTACTTGCTCAAACAACGGCTGCACAAAATTGAAATTACGTTTTGCCCAAATACCTCAGAAACCAGCATTTTCACCATCTCTGAAATGAATTGGCAGGATTGAAATACTCAGGCAACAAATTGCACCACAGGTCTCAGAATTTCGTACAGTCTTCTGTTTCATATCACACTGCATGTGTTTCCCTCAAAGCTGCATAAATAAATCACCTGGGCTCTTTTGTTCCTTTCGTAGTATGCCAATTGTTAACTAGTTAAAGACTTAACATGGGATCTAATCTGAGTCCAATTGAATTTTTGCAAATATATATTCTTGCGTTCTGTAGGAAATGCACTCGGATCTGGTTGATGAATGAATATGGAATCATTATAATGTAGGATAATCAGGAATAGTATGTTGGACTTTGAGTTTCAATGCCATGAAGGTGAATGGGAGAAAAATATCGCAGTTCTATATTTGGATCAGGTATGTATGGTCTATCCGAGCTTCAGTGTGCAATGCTCACTCCACCCTTTGTCGTGTGAGGTGAAATTAGGTCTGCCCCTGTTGATTTCCTATGCTACTTCCTTTTTTGGCAGTAATTTGGCTGTCAGTTATCACCCGCAGATTGCAGACTTCTTTCTGAATCTACTGTTGTTAATGAGATGCTGATTGGCAATTCTGAAATTCACTTGCGGATGATTATGTGTTATTTTAACAAGAGAATGACAATAATTTCCTGTAATGCCACTTGTTAAAGTAACTATGCTGTAATTGCCTTATCAAGGTGTCAGAAAGGAGAGGAGGAAAGAATCTCGGAGACTTTTTTTTACTATCGTTATCATGCTCTTGTAATGCTAAGTGATATCTTGAAAATGCATTATCGTCCATCAAGATTTACACTCTGGAACCAATTTGAAATAATTAAAATTATATTTGAGATATTTTTCATCCTGTTTTTCATGACGTACAATGTGCACTATCTTTGCAACTTTAAATCTGAATTTAAATAGATAACAGTTCAGTTATCCCTAAACTGTGCATGCATGCCATTTACAGCATACATTTCAAAGAGGACTATTGCTCCAGTCACTTTCTTGGATTAAATGAATGCATTTTGCGCATTGAGCTATTTTTACATGCAAAGCAGAGCAAGTGTGGTTGGGAGTCAGATTTGAAATGTTTGTGTTAATAACAAGTGTTATGAACAGGCCTAATTCACAACAATTTAATTTGCAGATTAATGGCTGGCAAACGCATTGGCCCAAAGCTTGCTGGCGAAATAACAGTGAGTTCACAATGTAAGCAATTATCAATGTGCAAATCGACCAGCCAGTTCATTCGAAGAAACAATATGGGGCGAGCTGCAAAACGCCATCATTTTCAGGTTGATTTACACTACTCTACTGTTTGTCTCGCAATAAATGGAAGACCTCATTTAACCACCCCTCTTTTAAAATAATTCGCTGAATTCACTCAAACCCAAATTAAATTTGTCACGTGAAGTTAGAACTGGTACTGAAAAGCAGAAGTACTTTTTTAACAAGGTAATAAATGTTAATGCAATACTAATCAGGCTCTCTGGAACAGAAAAGAAACAGTTTAAACTTTTAAGTCTCATTCCCGCATATAATACATTCTTCTTAAAGATTTTTTAAAAATGTTTTAAAAATGTAACTTTTCCTTATTTCAAAAACAAAACATTTACTTTTCCTTCCTAGCTTTTTAAAAAATCTCTATTCGTCCAATGATTCTTTCCCTCTCTGTTTCTCTTCCTATATCTGATTTAGCCATAATTCAGTCGCTCTGATTCACCCATATCTCAATTGTTCTTGTTTGATCACAAATCCTTAGATCTCAGCAATTAAAAAGAAATACCCCGAGGCCCTGTTATCTCACACAGTTCCAGCAATTTACAGAATAAAAAATTCCGAGCAGAATGGCATGGGAAAAAGTCCAACAGTGCATAGTGTTGTGATATTGACTGCACGCCAATGCAGACAATGACATGTACCTTTAAGAAGAAACATCGTCACATCACCATGATATCACGTTGTGTAAGGCTGAAGGATAAAATACAGCCTCCAAGTTAGATGTTCCCTACATCCTGTAATCCCAACTGCAGACATTTATCACTGTCAGTAAGATTTCATATATACCTTACAAGTCAGGCATCTAGTACAACTTTTAGGACACAGGCTAGGCCGAATCCTGCGCAAAGTGGTATATAGTTGTTGCTCGTAATAAACTTTATGCAATTGTATTCAACTGGCATCCTTGTTATTCTCAATATCTTGTTTTGCATAGATAACATAGAGACAGATTCCTTGAATGGGGATAAAGGTGTAGCAGCCAGTGACTAGTCGTGTGCCTCACAACTGTTCACAATATATATTAATGATCTGGAAGAAGGAACTTCAGGCACTGTTGCTAAGTTTGTAGATGATACAAAGATCTGTAGAGGGACAGGTTGTATTGAGGAAGCGGCCAGGGGGCTGGGAGGAGGGGGGAACGTGAACCTGCAGAAGGACTTGGACAGGCTAGGAGAGTGGGCAAAGAAGTGGCAGATGGAATACAATGCGGAAAAGTGTGAGGTTGTGCACTTTGGAAGTAGGAATACAGACATAGACTGTTTTCTAAATGGGGAAACGCTTCGGAAATCAGAAGCACAAGGGGACTTGGGAGCCCTTGTTCAAGATTCTCTTAAAGTTAACCTGCAGGTTCAGTCAACAATTGGAAGGCAAATGCAATGTTAGCATCCACGTCGAGAGGGCTAGAATACAAGACCAAGGATTTACTACTGAGGCTGTATAAGGCTCTGGTCAGACCCCATTTGGAGTATTGTGAGCAGGTTTGGGCCCATATCTAAGGAAGGATGTGCTGGCCTTGGAAAGGGTCCAGAGGAGGTTCACAAGATTGATACCTGGAATGAAGAACTTGTTGTATGAAAAACGGTTGAGGACTCTGGGTCTGTACTCGTTGGAGTTTAGAAGGATCAGGGGAATCTTATTGAAACTTACAGGATATTGCGAGGCCTGTATAGAGTGGACATGGGGAGGATGTTTCCACTTGTGGGAAAAACTACAACCAGAGGACACCATCTCAGACTAAGGAACGATCCTTTAAAACAGAGATGAGGAGGAATTTCTTCAGCCAGAGGGTGGTGAATCTGTGGAACCCTTTGCCGCAGAAGGCTGTGGAGGCCAAATTACTGAGTGTCTTTAAGACAGAGGTGGATAGGTCCTTGGTTAATAAGGGGATCAAGGGTTATGGGAAGAGGACAGGAGAATGGGGATGAGAAAAATATCAGCCATGATTGAATAGTGGAGCAGACTTGATGGACAGCGTGGCCTAATTCTGCTCTTATGTCTTATAGCCTTATGTCAAGACCCTCAACAGCAGACCGTAAGAGTCCACATCACACAACACAATATTTTGCAAGGTTTGGGGAATTATTGTTGTGGGTTGTTGGTTACATCTCAGTGGATTTCTGAAACCTCTGTAGTCTTTATCAGGCTAACTAGGTCTTTATTAACTACAAGAACCATTTAAAATATGCAGTAAAAATGCTAGGTAGGAGTTGTCTCCATGCTTAAGTCTTCATGCTGCTCTGTCCAACTCCACACTGACCCAGGATGCAGGTCTTACATCACTGTGTGGGGGTACTGTACCCAGTCCCACATGAACAACTTCAGGGGATTGTGAAGAAACAGACATTTACTTAATCCTGCCACCTATTGAAACTCGTAACTGACTAATGATGGGGCATTAAAAATGTAAAATACTGGAAATTGAAATGGTTGCCACAGACCCACACAGCCAAAACCTCTTGGAAATGCATAATGGGTGAAGTATTTCAAGGCAAGGCTGGCAACCATTGGAAAGATATTACAGGTGACACATGTGGTGTCAAGAAGGTCTTCAGCAAAGGAAACAAGCTGAGGGCTTGCTCTTTTTTTGCTCCCTCTTTTTTAATAAGAGTGTTCTCTGGTTTGAGAAATCAACCAAACATGTTGAATAGAGGGGAGCCAGTTCACCTCTTCTCACCATTAAAACACATGATATTAGCGGCTTTCTAAGTAAGCGATTTCTGTTACCTACAATTATGTGGGGATTTTTTTAAGGATAGTGGCCTTGAAGTTACTTAGAGTAAGGTGCAGTCGCCTTTATCTCAAGTGAAGTTATATTTGACAGTCCGTGGGTTTTCAACCCCGTGAGAAGTAGAACTTGTGCTGAGCAGTTTCTAATCGTATCAGCCCTGGCTCCTTTTCCCCCCTATTTTCTGCCAGTTTTTCTTCCTGTTCCCTCCTCACCTCTTCTGCAACTGTTGACACCTTGATGGAGTGTTTTGGTTTGACAACTGAGGGCCAAATCTAATGCTCCCTTCAGTTAAATACGTCAGGTCAGTGAGAAGCAGTTAAATTCAATGGAAGGTCCTTAACATTTTGGAAATCGAGGGGCAATATTGGACGACAGCGAAAGCAATGTAACTGTTTTAAAAATCTCAACGTGCTATATTACGGGGCAGAACTTCCCATGCCCTTCATTTGACTGTGAACAAAAATATTGTAACGATTCTCCAATGAAAACAATAACAAAACACACATTTCTATGATCAATATTTAGGGTAATACTTAGACATTGTTGAAATGCTGGACTGAATGCAATAACCCAATGTCTCCCCTAGAAACTCCCTCTCAAAATATTGTTACCAGCGGAGCTGTGACTAATCATCTTGTAAAGGAACAGAAATTAATTAAATTACCATGAGTCGCTTGAGGAGATGGCGTGCTCCATCCCTTCCCATATGAAAACGTGTTCATTATGTTTTCTGAGTCAGCAACGCACTTTACACATCTCAGTACAGTATTTCAGACTCCGGCAATAATATGGTATCGCTTGAAGGCATTTTGTCTTGGCGTTGTTCACTTGAAATTAAAGTGCAAGGAAGATGCCAATCATTCTTCTAAGTCCTGGTCAGTGTTTTAGCACTGTTTACAAAAAAAAAGAATGAATGTCTGATGCAGTTCAGCTTACTACAACCCAATGCTTCATAAAAATACATTTCAAAATCATGGCCACAATTATTCTCACCCGTCAGCCCCATTCTCCCGCATAAAAGGAGATAGAGCGATTGAGATGCCAACTTTTGACCCAAGGCCCACTCGATGCAGGTAGTGAATTAGCTTCAATCAAGGTAGCCAGTGTTCAAAGAACAAAGAAAAGTACAGCACAGGGACAGGCCCTATGGCCCTCCAAGCCTGTGCCAATCTTGATGCCCTAAATAAACATAAATCCTTCTGCCCTTACTCGGCCCGTATCCCTCTATTTCCTCCCTATTCATGTATCCATCTAGATGCCTCTTAAATGTTCCAATGTGCCTGGTTCCACCACATCCCCTGGCAGCGTATTCCAGGCACCCACCATTCTCTGCGTGAAAAACTTAGCCCGCACATCTCCCTTAAACTTTCTCCCTCTCACCTTGAACCTGTGCCCCCTTGTAATTGGCACTTCAACCCTTGGAAAAAGCCTCTGACTATCCACCCTATCTACGCCTCGCATAATTTTTTATTCCTCTTTCAGTTCTCCCCTCTGTCTGTCTTTGCAGTGAAACCAATTCTCGTTTACCCAACTTCTCCTCGTAGCAAACACCCTCGAGACCAGGCAAGATCCTGGTGAACCTTCTTTGCACTCTCTCCAAAGCTTTGATGTCCTACTGATAATGTGGTGACCGGAACGGCATGCAATACTCCAAATCAGGCCTAACCAAAGTTTTATACAGCTCAACATGATTTCCCAACTCCTGTACTCATGCCCCGGCTGATGAAGATAAGCATGCCATATGCCTTCTTAATCACCTTGGCCACCTGTGTTGCCATTTTTAGGGAACTTTTTACCTGCACGCCCAGATCCCTCTATATGTTAATGTTCCCAAAGGTTCTGCCATTTACAGAATATTTATACCTAGATTTGATCCTCCAAAATGCATCACCTCGCATTTGTCCAGATTAAACTCCATCTGTCATATCTGTGCCCAAGTCTCCAATCTATCTATATCCTGTTGTATCCTCTGACAATCCTCGGCACTATCAGCAACTCTACCAATCTTCATGTCATCCGCAAACTTATTAATCATACTTTCCTCCAGATCAATTATTATTATTATATACTACAAACAACAGAGGTCCCAGCACTGATCCCTGCGGAACACCACTAGCTACAGATCTCCATTCAGAGAAATGCACTTTCACTGCTACTCTCTGTCTTCTATAACTAAGCCAGTTCTGTATCCATCTAGCCAGCCCACCATGAATCCCATGTGATTTTAGTTTTTGTACTAGTCTGCCATGTGAGACCTAGTCAAACGCTTTACTAAAGTCCATATAAACTACATCCATAGCACTTCCCTTATTAATTTTCTTTGTCACCTCTTCAAAAATCTCAATCAAGTTGGTGAGACATGACCTTCCCCATACAAAACCATGCTGCCCATCACAAACTAGTCCACCTTCCTCCAAATGTGCAGAAATCCTGTCCCTCAGTATCTTCTCCAAAAGCTTCCCCACCAGTGATGCCAGGCTCACCGGCCTACAATTTGCTTGATTATCCATTTCTTAAACAAGGGAACAACATTGCCTATTCCTCAGTCCTCTGGAACCTCACCTGTGGTCAAAGAAGATGTGAAGATATCTGTTAAGGGCCCAGCTATTTCTCCCCTTGCCTCCTGCAGTAACCTGGGATAATCCCATCTGGCCCCGTGGACCTGTCTACCTTAATGCAATTTAGGATTCTCAACACTTCCTCCTTTGACATATTGACATTCAGAAACAGGCAGCAACCCTGCGCATGTGTTTAAATATCCAGTTTTACACTATGGGCGTCATTCTCCGCCGGCGGGAGTCTCCGTATTGCTGGCGCCGGGGGGGTTCCCGACGACGTGGGGCTGCCCCACAATGGGAAACCCCATTGACCGGCCGGTGTTACGGAGACTCCCGCCGGCCGGTCGGGGCAGAAATGTGGCCGGGGCGGGCAGGAAAATTTCGCCCTATATTTGGATTCTAGTTACCATTTGGAAATGATTATTAATTTTCAATATTTAACTTTATATAATATTTATACATTTTATATAATTTATACCATTTATATACATTATTTGGATGAAAGGGCTTATGGTATGATTGCCAAATTTGCTGATGACACAAAGATAGGTTGGAATGACATTGTAAAGAGGACGTAGGGAGGCTACAAAGAGACATTGAATGGACAAAGTTCTGGCAAACGAAGCATATTGTGGGCCAATGTGAAATTGTCCTTTGACAGGAAGATTTAAAAAAGCAATATTTTTATCAAAATGGTGAGAGATTACAGATCTCTGAGATTCAAAGGCATCTGGGTTCCTTGTAGTATGAACCAGCAAATAATTAGGAAAGCTAATAGAATGTTATTGTATTTTGTGAGGGGAATCGATTACAAAAGTAGGGAGTTTGTGCTTCAGTTGCACGGGACATTGGTGAGACCACATCTGGAGTATTATGTACAATATTGTTTTCCTTATTTCAGAAAATATAGAAATGCATCAGAAGCAGTTCAGTGAAGGTTTACTGGACTAATACCAGGAATTGGTGGGTTGTCTTATGTGGAAAGGTTGGAGAGGTTAGGTTTGTATCCACTAGATTTAGAAAAGTAAGAGACGGCTTGATCAAAATCTTTAAGGTCGTGAGGTGTATTGCCAGGGTAGATGTGGTGAGGATGTTTCCTCTTGTGGGAGAATCTAGAACTAGGTGTCACTGTTTCAAAATAAGGTGAGCTCAGTAAGAAGCCTTACAACACCAGGTTAAAGTCCAATAGGTTTGTTTTGAATCACTAGCTTTCGGAGCACTGCTCCTTCCTCAGCATACACATTGCCAAGAAGTGCCCTGCCAGATGCGATAATGCCTCCATCCCTCCATTCTTTGATCCATGCACACGCCAGTCAAAATCACAGAGTGTTTGGGAACTATACTTCTGGCTTATGGCCCATTTCAGAAACCCAAGCTCTCCAAATAAACTGTGTGACAACTCAATCCATGAATCGACCAGGATCCTCAATAACAGCAACGTCTTAAATCTAAATGGTGCCTGTGATGTTCTCTATTGTGTCTATCAGGGTGTCTTGAGATAAGCTTAGACTTGGCTTTGCTATTCGATGCGACTGGCTTCCACGATGTCGTTGCGATTGGAGTCTGGATGAGATTTTCTTTTTCTTTTTCGAACTTCGCAATTTTTCAAATGATTTTTTTTCTCTCTAAATCTAACTAAACTATCTTGGTGACTACTCCTGGCACCATGTGATATTCTCTGTTGTGTCTATCAGGATGTCTTGAGAATGTAGTGTTAACAAAGAACATCAAGCTCAGTTATTGAACAAAGCTGATTTATTTACACTACTAAATTAAGATTCCAACCAGTCAACACGGAATAAGTAATTAAATAAAACTATACAATATCTCTATCTACAGAACTCTACACTATGCAACAAATCTATCTCATGCCTAAACACCTTCTCCCAGAATTCCAGGAGTCACATGATATTTATGTGACTGCTCCTTATCTCCATCTGGTGGTGAGAAGTATTAAGGTCATATTGTTAACCCTTTGTATTCCTTACAATATACATATTGTTACAGTGCCTTTAAGGTAGATACTTCACAGGAGTGTCGTCAAACGATGAATACGACACTGAGACAGATAAGGAGCTAATAGGAGAGATAGCTTAAAACTTGGCTCAGGAGACAGGTTTTAAGGAATGTCTTAAAGGAGCCAAGAGATAGACAGATTTAAGGGAGAAAATTCCGGAGTGTACTGCCTGGGCAGCTGAAAGCCTGCCGACCAGTGATGGAGCAATTAAAGTAAGGGCATGCAAGAATTTAGAATGAGAGGGGTGTTGAACACTTCGGAGGGTGGGG
Source organism: Scyliorhinus torazame (assembly GCF_047496885.1). NCBI lineage: Eukaryota > Metazoa > Chordata > Chondrichthyes > Carcharhiniformes > Scyliorhinidae > Scyliorhinus > Scyliorhinus torazame. The sequence goes on along the minus strand of NC_092712.1, from coordinate 66,382,339 downwards.
CAATGGAGGGACCTGAAAGCAAGAATGAGGATTATCAAAAGAAATAAAAAAAGAAAGACCTGCATTTGAATAGCACCTTTCATGACCACCAGACATCCCAAAGCACTTTACAGTCAACAAAGTGTTTTTGAAAGGTGAAATAAAAGCAGAAAATGCCAGGAAAACTGAGAGCATAAGTGATCTGCACCATCATGAACATGGCCCATCGGGGGCGGAGCATCGGGGGAGGGCCTTTAGGTAACGCCCTGACGCCGTTCCGACGGCGTGCGGCGTACTCCCCGATGACGCCGTTTTGGAAGGGGCAGAACATGCAAAAACAGGCTCTGCCCCTGATTCGGTCGTAGACAGGGATTCTCCGCCCGAGAGAGAAACAGAGTTAATGTTTCGAGTCCGCATGACTCTTCTCCAGAGCTAAAGAAAGGTTAACTTGTGATGCTTTTATTTCTGAAATGTAGTCACTGCCTTAAAGTAGGAATGTGGCGGCCAGTCTCAACATAGCAAATTCCCTCAACCAATGATGTGATTATGTGTACATAATCAGTTTTTATGATGTTTATTAAGGGTTAAGCATTGGCCTAGACTCCAGGGATAATTCCCCCGCTCTTCTTTCAAATAATGCCGTAGAATCTTTTACGGCAGATAGATTCTTGGTTTAATGTCTCATTTGAAAGATGGTAGGTGGGATTCTCCGCCCGATCGCTGATTATGATATTGGCATTGGGTGGAGAATCCCTTTTTGCAACCAAATCGGGGGCGGAGCCTGTTTTTGGATGCTTCGCCCCCTCCAAAACGGCGTCATCGGGGAGTGCGCCGCACGCTGTTGCGACGGCCTCAGGACGTTACCTGAAGGCCCTCCCCCGATGCTCCGCCCCCGATGGGACCTGTTCACGACGGCACTGATCACTTGTGCTTTCAGTTTTCATCAACCTTGTGTGGCGGCTGCAGACTGTGTCTAGCGCCACCACAGTCAGGGGGGGGGAGCCGTGTGCTGGCTGTGGGGGAGGCTTTGCCGAGGGTTGGGGGGACTGGTGTGGGGTGGTCCAGGGGTGGGCAGGGAGGGTCCAGGGGGGCACTATCTGGCAAGTCGGGTCCACGCATGGCCGGCCCCATTCTCCGGTTGTTTATGGCGTGGGAGTCGGGGGTTTTACCCGGCGCCGCTGCTAGCTCTTCACCAGTCCCAGAATCGGTGAGGGTTCAGCGTCGATTTTGATGACATAGAACACCATTTCGCCGCAAGATAGGAGAAACCAGCCCCGTACCTCTGACAATGAAGCATTCTGTCAGAATTGCATTCGAGTGCTGGACTGGATTGTCATTAGCAAGGAAAGAAACTGGGGAGCTCAAGAAATGCTTCCAATGTGTGGGTTGGACTGGGGTTACTTGAAATACACAACAGTGTTCCAAATCAATTGGTTTGTTCTATGCTGCAAAACCTTGCTGTACAATGCGGACAAAACATAGCACCCCAATTGAATGAGAATCTTCAGGCAGATGACAAAGATTACACCAGGAGTCTAAAGTGCCTTTCTTTTGTGAACTCTTACTTTCTCTCGTTCTTGAACAAGTTTCCTGTGACTTCAGCATGGAGATTTGGGGAACTGCTGGGGTTAAAAGAGGACTGATGAGACGCTTTTGGTCTACAACCATTCGGTGCTCAGGTCTGAGAATACCTGCTTGCCAACTGCCTCGAAAGTCTGGTCTAACTAGATTCCAGACATTGGAGTGGGCATTGGTTGAGGGGGTAGAGAGGAAGCAGACATACTGCCATCCTGAGAGGGATTGGGGGCAACATGTCCAAGCCCATTGGATGTCCCGGCTACAGGGCTTCTGCACAGCAGCTCATTGATTTGCCAGACTTAAGGGTGTAGGATATATGTAATATGATTGAAGCTCCTATCTATTGGTCCTCTAATATGCCCAATGTAGAGGAGACAATGGAGCCTAAAGCCTGCACAATGCCAATGTAAGTATCTCAAAGAGATTACTTTTGAGATTACCATAAGGTGACAGGCCTATGGAACCAGCCATTGCATCCTCAAAGATGGCACCCTTCACGATCTGTGACAGAGTGAGTGATGATAGACATCGCCATGAATCATTGTTTTCGGGATCACAACAGTATATCTTGTGTGATATAAGCTCTTGTATGAGAATTGGGATTCTGTTGCGAATGCGCAGGGAAATGTGGAGAAGGCAGCAGAATGACATTATTTTCATAGAATTTACAGTGCAGAAGGAGGCCACTCGGCCCATCGAGTCTGCACCGGCTCTTGGAAAGAGCACCCCACCCAAGCTCACACGTCCACCCTATCCCCATAACCCCACCCAACACTAAGGACAATTTTGGACACTAAGGGCAATTTATCACGGCCAATCCACCTAACCTGCACATCTTTGGACTGTGGGAGGAAACCGGAGCACCCGGAGGAAACCCACGCACACACGGGGAGAACGTGCAGACTCCGCACAGACAGTGACCCAAGCCGGAATCGAACCTGGGACCCTGGAGCTGTGAAGCAATTGTGCTAACCACTATGCTACCGTGCTGCCTAAAGTTATGATAGTTGCTTATTCAGGGAGACAGTATGGCAATAGGCTGCATTGGAACAATTCTGTGATTCCATGTCTGACAGCTGACTGAGAATCATCTATCACCCGATGGAAAGGGGGTCTCCTTCCGTCCTTTGTTGCCCTCAGTTGCTTCTCCACATCCAGCATCTCCACAGCAGCACCATAATATGGGTTAGCCTGCCCAATTACATTCTTCCATCTACTGTTTCTCCTTTAAGAGGTATTGATCTAGCATTAAGACGTATCAGTCCCACTGAGTTTACCATCCTCCGCAAGAGCAAGATTCACTCTGGGACCTTATATAGAGAGTTCAAATGAAATCTAGTGACAGAAATTGTTCAGTCATTCCAACAAAGCTGGGGTAAACCTTGAGCCTGGAGGCAGAAATCCAGTGGAGCAGATTATTTGTCTTTTATAGAACCCAGTCAACTTTGGTTCTATTTTAAAATCAGTGGAATGAAAATCAGACGGGTTTGTAAATGGCTGAGCCATTCAACCAGATCACTGCCCAGGAAGTGAATAGGTAATTCGACCCATCATCAGATGGATGGTGCAATATAGTCATTGTGCCAATGGCCACCGGGTGCATACGCCGAACTGAAAGCTTTGTGGTATGAAGCTTTCATCCACCAAAAATATTTGGTAATTTGAAAAAAGGAGATATGTTGTCCAAGCTTTCAGTCTAGCACTCATTAGGACAGTTTGCTAGAATACCAATGGTAAAGAGAACAATAACTTAAACTGCATGAGAAAAGAGTGCTGATTGGTTGGAAAGTGGAATCTAATTGCCAGAGGCGTTGCCATGGGGAATGCACGAAATGCATGAAAGGAACAGTTAACTGCCAAGCTTTTGTTCAAATTCAATCCAGGCATGTAAACTCTGCTTAGTCAAGGCGGTGCCGTGGGCAATGAACCAGGGAATGGCTGTTCCCCAAACATTTGTTGAGTTAAAAAGGCACAATGTGTGGACATGTTCCTTCTGGCTGTTTTTACATTCGTTTTTACGGGATGTGGGCTTTGCTGGCTCGGCCAGCATTTGTTACCCATCATTAATTGCACTTGAGAAGGTGGTGGTTAGCTGCCTTCTTGAACCTCTGCAGTCCATGTGGTGTAGGTGCACCCACAGTGCTTCCAGGTGACAGTGTTCATGGGTTGAGATGGAGTCTTGGTGAGTTCCTGCAGTGCATCTTGTAGATGGTACACATGGCTGCTACAGTGTGTTGGTGGTGGAGGGAGGGAATGTTTGTGGAAGGAGTGCCAATCAAGCATGCTGCTTTGTCAAAGAACAATGAAAAGTACAGCACAGGAACAGGCCCTTTGGCCCTCCAAGCTACCCATCTAACCTAAAACCTTCTTGGTCCCTATCCCTCTATTCGCATCCTATTCATGTATTTGTCAAGATGCCCTTAAAAATCACTATCATACCTGCTCCCACCACCTCCTCCGGCAGCGATTTCCAGGCACCCACTATCCTCTGTGTAAAAAACTTCCCTCACACACCTCCTCTAAACATTGCCCCTCGCAGTTTTAGCCTATGCCCCCTAGTAATTGACACTTTCACCCTGGGAAAAAGCTCTTCACTATCCACTCTGGCAATAACTCTCATAATTTTGTAAACGTCTATCAGGTCGCCCCTCAACCTCCATCGTTCCAGTGAGAACAAACCGAGTTTATCCAAACTCTCCTCATAGATAATGTCCTCCATACCAGGCAACATCCTGGTAAAACTCTTCCTCTCCAATGCCTCCACATCCTTCTGGTAGCGTTGCTGGAGCTGTGCCAGATTATGGTGTGCGAATATCCATGTGTATGAAGAAGCAAATTTTTACATTTTTCTTTTATTCCCAAGAGCACCATAGAAATAAAAATGTCACCTCAGACTCATTACAGAGATAGAGAGACAAGCAGGAAGCTATTGAACCAACTGCAGTCAACTGAGCGGTCAAGATAATCTACAGCAACGCCTTGAAACTGAAAGAAGGGGGTCTCTCGAAACTTCAAATTCCAACTTCAAGTTCATCTAGGAACTAGTTTCCTGGAAATTCAACTGCAAGAAACCTCACAGCTTACAGAATCACAGAATACTCCAGTGCAGAAGTCTCTTTGGCCCATCGAGTCTGCACCAATGCATGAAAGGCCTTGACCTTCCCACCTAATCCCACTTGCCAGCCCTTAAACCGTTGCCCTGAATGTTATGGAATGCCAAGGACTCATACTACTCATACTAATACTTTTTAAAGGATGTGAGGCATCCCGCTTTACCACCCTCCCAGTACATTCCAGAGGAATCTCTTACGTAGGAATCTCTGCTGGTAAGACTTTCACTTCAACTAAAAACACCAACTATAGGTCTGACACAAAAGAGACACAATGATACATTGTATTTGTATTTTTTTGTCTGTATCTAACTATTCATTGTCGGACTGATATTTTGTGTGAGCTGAGTAAGTGGAAGGTCGTATTTTTAAACCTCCGGGATGACTGACAGAGCCCCAAAAGAGAGACTGAGACAATGGTAATTGTAGTTTTGGTTCTCTTTATCGTGTGTAATCATTGTGTGAGTGACATTGTGTGTGCGAGTCGAGTGTGTGAGATGATGCATTTTTAAACCTCCAATGCAACTGTGGTATAATAAATTACTTTATTTATTCTAAAACTCTCGGAAAGCTTGCTGCTGGAATTATTTAAATTGAAACAATCGCTCTGAGGATAGGAACATACATACACTTCACGTGAAAAGAACTGCATTGATCGCGGATGGTAAGAAAACTCATAAAAAATTGTTCCTGACAATAGTTAAATAAACACAGACTAGGGGCAATCAAAGTTTAATTGCTGGGGAGCTTTGTGGCCTGGAAGGTGCTTTTCATTTTTAGGCTGCGTCTCACTATTAACAATTATTTTATATCGAGATACACTTCAGCCAAAATTAAAACACAAGACAGATGTAAAGTGGGTGGCTCAATTAATATAATTATTGTTCAGGTTTTTTTTAAATTTTTCGAATTGAGGGGCAATTTAGCATGGCCAATCCACCTACCCTGCACATCTTTGAATTGTGGGGGTGAGACCCATGAAGACACGTGGAGAATGTGCAAACTCCACACAGACAGTACCCGGGTCCTCAGCGCCACGAGGCAGCAGTGCTGCCAATTATTGTTCAGTTAATAAGAAAGTGAAGGTAGTGGGTGAAAGAATGCAGAATGCAAACAATATTCAGATTGATTTGACTGGAGTAATATCTCCTTTTAATTGGGAACTGTTGCTTTCTATCCATGTCTTACCGTAGTTTATTTAACTTGATGATTGGTTGTTTTTATGCTTGCTTCAGTATTGGGCCCATCTGTTGTGTTACTGAATCATTGCTAACGAATTAAGGTGAAATGTGCACCAACCAATGGAAAGGTTGAGATGGACATTTTGAAATCTGTACATGGGTGAGATGTGGTGGAAGGGGGAAAGAATGACGGACAACACATATAGAATCTCTACAGTGCCGAAGGAGCCAATTTGGCCCATCAAGTCTACACCAGCCCTTGGAACGGGCACCCCACATAAGCCCATGCCTCCATCTTGTCCCCATATCCCAGTAAACCTACTTAACCTTTTGGACACTAAGGGGAAATTTAGCATGGCCAATCCACCTAACCTGCACATCTTTGGACTGTGGAAGGAAACCAGAGCACCCGGAGGAAATCCACAGTCACCAGAGACCTGAATTGAACCCGGGTCCCTGGAGCTGTGAGGCAGCAGTTCTAACCACTGTGGCACCAAGCAACCAATTATTATTCAATTAATGAGAAAGTGAAGTTGGTGGGTGAAAGAATGCAGAATGCAAACAATATTCAGATCAATTTGACTGGAGTCAACACAATATGGAGTCAACAATATGTGCATGATATCGTTTTTATTGCATGAAAATAAGTATGGGTCGAATTTACAGGATATATCAGCATCACTGTCCTTGGGAGGACATCCAGCCATGATAATTGTTGGTCAATCAAATTGGCCAACAGTTTTCCAACCATTTCAGGCACAGCGCTGCAATGGCCAGAAGTGGTAGTGCAGCGCTATGCCTAGAATTAAGTCCTGGGACCGTCCTGAAGTTAAGCCGCAGAGGTCCAGAGGAGCAGGAGGGTTGGAGGTGCACTGGGGGTGGGGAGAGGGGTGATTGTAGCATCATGGGGAGGCGTGGGGGATAGGAGGCCCAGAGCTCCAAGGTCCTGGTGGGGAGGGTGCCCCAAGCTGAAGGGGCATTCAGAGTCAATTGCCCCCCGCCCCCTTCCCACCCAAGATGGAGAAAAGCTTTTTCTCAGTTTCCTACCCTACCAACACCTGCCAATCTAAGTGGTTACGTAAGGACCTGAGTATTTATGTCTGGGTTGGGGTAGGCAGGATCCCAGAGAGAGTTCCATCCATGCAATTTTATACTGCACATTATAGGTATGAGTACACAATGCATTACAAGCAGATAGAGTATCATTGTAAAATTTCCAATGCGCCCAAAGCTCTGTACATGCTGGTACAGTGTAAAACTTCCTCTTGCTTAAATGTACAGCACCTGTCTAACGCATCACTTATTCGTGAAACCCTTTTTTCGAGTGGAGCCCATGGGAGGTGTGGCAGCAAATGTTACGACATACAAAGGCTGGGGATATCATAGATTATCATAGAATTTACAGTGCAGAAGGAGGCCATTCAGCCCATCGAGTCTGCACCGGCTCCCAGAAAGAGCACCCTACCCAAGGTCAACACCTCCACCCTATCCCCATAACCCAGTAACCCCACCCAACACTAAGGGCTATTTTGGACACTAAGGGCAATTTAGCATGGCTAATCCACCTAACCTGCACATCTTTGCACTGTGGGAGGAAACCGGAGCACCCGGAGGAAACCCACGCACACACGGGGAGGATGTACAGACGCTGCACAGACAGTGACCCAAGCCAGAATCAAACCTGGGGACCCTGGAGCTGTGAAGCAATTGTGATATCCACAATGCCACTGTGCTGCCCCTGCAATGCTACCGTGCTGCCCATCTCTAAGTCAGAAGATCACTGTTTGAGTCATGCTTCAAACCATTCTGGTGAGCAGAGCTAAGAATTCCGATCTGCAGCTACTGGATAGACATCCACTGGGATAAAAAGGGGAAAACACCAGTGTATTATCTGAGTGATTGGTGACAACCAGATTTGAACAACAACCATCTAATTATTAGAATAAACATAACACTATTTAGAGTGCTGGGGTGTGCTACTTGTGGTAGTCACCACTGTTGCATTATATTGTATATATGGGTATTACGGTAAGGCCCCTGTACTGCAGGTACGGGGGTAGATCCCTGCCTGCTGGCTCCGCCCAGGAGGCGGAGTATAAATGTATGTGCTCTCCGAACAGCAACCATTTCGTAAGCTGCTGTCGGAGGCCACACATCTCTGTGTAATAAAGCCTTGATTACATTGTACTCTCGTCTTGTCGTAATTGACAGTGCATCACTACTGATGGAGTGTACACCACCAGAGCTCCAGGACCAATTCTCCTCAGGAACATCAACACTCATCCCTTGGGCCGCGCGCTACAGCCTGACTGGCTGCTCGGGTCTCATGATCCGTTGAAACCTCGCCCCTTCAAGGGATCTGCTACTACATCCCTCCCCACTGAAGTCCCTGAATAAAACATACCATAAAAGGTTAAACCATTTACAAGGCAACATCAATAATAAATATTTTTAACACAGTTCATTATATACTCAGTCTATCTGAGGACTTTCTCTTCCTCTTGGAACGAAGTAGCTCAACAGGTTGTGTCCCAATAGTTGATGTAGTCTTGGTTGAATTCTCAGAAACCTGACTTTCTTCTTGTAAGGCTGCAGTGCTCCTTACTCCTTCAGTTCCCACTGGAGCCGTACTTGGCCCTTCTTCAAGCTAACTCCCTCTTCAGTTCCTTTTTTAAAAATTTCAAGTACACAATTCTTTTTTCCAATTGATGCGCAATTTTAGCATGGCCAATCCACCCACGGTGCATATCTTTGGGTTGTGGGGGTGAGACCCACACAGACACGGGGGGAATGTGCAAACTCCACACGGATGGTGATCCGGGGCTGAGATTCGAACCTGGGTTCTCGGTGCCATGAGGCCTTTTCGATTCCTTGACGAACAGCCAAATTACTGGCCTGTACAATCAGAGCGGACTGTCCCATTGGTTCTCGAAGTGACTCTCATCTGTACAAAAGATCCACTTTTTAAAAAATTTTGTCTTGTTCCTCCACCACATGATGCCAGGTCCGTTCTGGCCACCACACCACTGGCACCCAACTCAGTCCACTCCCGGGATTTTTGACAAAGATTGGATCGTCTACTTTGGATGGCCTCTCACCCCTTGATGCATCGTGGTTCTTCTTCTGAACCCTTTGCCTTGACTCCAACCTCCTTGCCAAATTTGGAAACAAAAGGTCCAACCTGGTTCTTAACCGACGACCCATCAATATCTCAGCAGAAGTTACTCCAGTGGTCATGTGTAGCATGGTGCTGTAAATAATGAGGAAACAACACCAATTTTGTCCCCGGCGATGCTGGAGGTTGAATTTTCCCGGCTGCTTTAAAGATTTCTACCGGATGTTCAGCGAGTCCTTTCAAGGAAAGGTGATAGGTTCTGCTATGTATGTGTTTAATCCCATTTGATGACATGAATCGTTGCAACTCAGCACTGGTAAATGCTGTCCCATTGTCTGAAACCAGTACCTCTGGCAGACCTGGGGAGTAAAGCAGTGATGTAGCTTCTCCACTGTAGCATCAGTAGTTGTGGATGTCATCTCATAAACCATCTAACCACGTTGAATGTGCATCCACTAATAGCAGGAACATTGTATCCATTAATGGGTCTATGTAATTATGGAATCGCTACAGTGCAGAAGTAGGCCATTCAGCCCACCGAGTCTGCACCGACTCTTCGAAACAGTACTCTACCTAGCCCGACAATATTCCCGTAATCCAGTAACCCCACCTAACCTTTTGGACGCTCAGGGGCAATTTAGAATGGCCAATCCACCTAATCTGCACATTTTTGGAATGTGGGAGGAAACTGGAGCACCCGGAGGAAACCCACGCAGACATGAGAAGAAAGTGAAAACTCCACACAGACAGTCAACATGAACTCTCAGCCAAGGCTGACCTGGCCATTCCAAAGGGTGCATTGGGGCTGCAGTTGGTCATTTCTTTGCAAATGGAACTGGGCGCACCATTTTACCATTCCTTCGATATCTGTGTCTATCCCGGGCCACCAAATGTAACTGCAAGTCACCATCTTCATCTTTGCCATTCTATGATGGCCACTGTGCAATTTGTCAAGTAAGAGCTTTCTTCCAGGTACAGAGATGACCACTCCCTCTCCCATTAGAAGGATACCGTCCATACAGCTAAGTTCTTTCCTTCCTTGTTTGATAATACTTCAACCGTTCTGACGCCCTGTAATGACACCAGCCATGCAGTCATGTGCTTGACCTTTGACAGTATCAGATCTCTCTGGGTCCAGTACTTTTTCTGTTGTGCAGATACAGGTAATGTGTCAAGGCGATTAGCTGAGACACTGATGGGTCACGTACTGTCTGGTAGTGGAAGACGACTTAAGTTGTTTGCTTTGGCATCATGTGCCTCTGGTCAGTATTGGAAAGTGTATTTGTACGCAGCCAATAACAAATCCCAACCCTGCATCCTTGTAGGCGTAATTGGGGGGGGATTGCTTTTTCTTCCTTGAGAAGCCCAAGCATAATCGGTGGTGGGACTGTGAAGTGCCTCCCATAAACTAACTGGTGAAATTTTTCTGAGACCACAGATGATTCGAGGCACTCCTTCTCAATTTGTGAATAACCCCTCTCTAAATCAGTCAGGGTTCTTGAAACATAGCCAATGGGTATTTCTGTCCCTTCGTTCATTGCATGTGACAAAGCAGCATCATCTCCATATGGCAATGCATCACAAGTGAGTATTATTTCTTTAGAAGGATCAAAATGGAGGAGTAAACATGCTGATTGAAGGGATAGTCTCACTTGCCTGACTGCTTACGTCTGTGTTTCCTGGATCGTGTATGCAGAGGTGCTAGCATTGTTGATAAGGTGGGAATGAACAGCGCATAGGCGACATGGATAGGGCAGGGACAGGAATGGATGTTGCAGGTTCCGGGGTTTAGGTGTTTTAGTAAGCTCAGAGAAGGAGGCAAAAGAGGGGGAGGTGTGGCGCTGCTAGTCAAGAGCAGTATTACGGTGGCGGAGAGGATGCTAGATGGGGACTCATCTTCCGAGGTAGTATGGGCTGAGGTTAGAAACATGAAAGGAGAGGTCACACTGTTGGGAGTCTTCTATAGGCCTCCAAATAGTTCTAGGGATGTAGAGGAAAGGATGGCGAGGATGATCCTGGATAAGAGCGAAAGTAACAGGGTAGTTATTATGGGAGACTTTAACTTTCCAAATATTGACTGGAAAAGATATAGTTCGAGTACATTAGATGGGTTGTTTTTTGTACAGTGTGTGCAGGAGGGTTTCCTGACACAATATGTTGACAGGCCAACAAGAGGCGAGGCCACGTTGGATTTGGTTTTGGGTAATGAACCAGGCCAGGTGTTGGATTTGGAGGTAGGAGAGCACTTTGGGGACAGTGACCACAATTCGGTGACGTTTACGTTAATGATGGAAAGGGATAAGTATACACCGCAGGGCAAGAGTTATAGCTGGGGGAAGGGCAATTATGATGCCATTAGATGTGACTTGGGGGGGATAAGGTGGAGAAGTAGGCTGCAAGTGTTGGGCACACTGGATAAGTGGAGCTTGTTCAAGGATCAGCTACTGCGTGTTCTTGATAAGTATGTACCGGTCAGGCAGGGAGGAAGGCGTCGAGCGAGGGAACCGTGGTTTACCAAAGAAGTGGAATCTCTTGTTAAGAGGAAGAAGGAGGCCTATGTGAAGATGAGGTGTGAAGTTTCAGTTGGGGCGATGGATAGTTACAAGGTAGCGAGGAAGGATCTAAAGAGAGAGCTAAGACGAGCAAGGAGGGGACATGAGAAGTATTTGGCAGGTAGGATCAAGGAAAACCCAAAAGCTTTCTATAGGTATGTCAGGAATAAGCGAATGACTAGGGAAAGAGTAGGACCAGTCAAGGACAGGGATGGGAAGTTGTGTGTGTAGTCTGAAGAGATAGGCGAGATACTAAATGAATATTTTTCGTCAGTATTCACTCAGGAAAAAGATAATGTTGTGGAGGAGAATGCTGAGACCCAGGCTAATAGAATAGATGGCATTGAGGTACGTAGGGAAGAGGTGTTGGCAATTCTGGACAGGCTGAAAATAGATAAGTCCCCGGGTCCTGATGGGATTTATCCTAGGATTCTCTGGGAGGCCAGGGAAGAGATTGCTGGACCTTTGGCTTTGATTTTTATGCCATCATTGGCTACAGGAATAGTGCCAGAGGACTGGAGGATAGCAAATGTGGTCCCTTTGTTCAAAAAGGGGAGCAGAGACAACCCCGGCAACTATAGACCGGTGAGCCTCACGTCTGTAGTGGGTAAAGTCTTGGAGGGGATTATAAGAGACAAGATTTATAATCATCTAGATAGGAATAATATGATCAGGGATAGTCAGCATGGCTTTGTGAAGGGTAGGTCATGCCTCACAAACCTTATCGAGTTCTTTGAGAAGGTGACTGAACAGGTAGACGAGGGTAGAGCAGTTGATGTGGTGTATATGGATTTCAGCAAAGCGTTTGATAAGGTTCCCCACGGTAGGCTATTGCAGAAAATACGGAGGCTGGGGATTGAGGGTGATTTAGAGATGTGGATCAGAAATTGGCTAGCTGAAAGAAGACAGAGGGTGGTGGTTGATGGGAAATGTTCAGAATGGAGTTCAGTTACAAGTGGAGTACCACAAGGATCTGTTCTGGGGCCGTTGCTGTTTGTCATTTTTATCAATGACCTAGAGGAAGGCGCAGAAGGGTGGGTGAGTAAATTTGCAGACGATACTAAAGTCGGTGGTATTGTCGATAGTGTGGAAGGATGTAGCAGGTTACAGAGGGATATAGATAAGCTGCAGAGCTGGGCTGAGAGGTGGCAAATGGAGTTTAATGTAGAGAAGTGTGAGGTGATTCACTTTGGAAGGAATAACAGGAATGTGGAATATTTGGCTAATGGTAAAGTTCTTGGAAGTGTGGATGGGCAGAGGGATCTAGGTGTCCATGTACATAGATCCCTGAAAGTTGCCACCCAGGTTGATAGGGTTGTGAAGAAGGCCTATGGAGTGTTGGCCTTTATTGGTAGAGGGATTGAGTTCCGGAGTCAGGAGGTCATGTTGCAGCTGTACAGAGCTCTGGTACGGCCGCATTTGGAGTATTGCGTACAGTTCTGGTCACCGCATTATAGGAAGGACGTGGAGGCTTTGGAGCGGGTGCAGAGGAGATTTACCAGGATGTTGCCTGGTATGGAGGGAAAATCTTCTGAGGAAAGGCTGATGGACTTGAGGTTGTTTTCGTTGGAGAGAAGAAGGTTAAGAGGAGACTTAATAGAGGCATACAAAATGATCAGGGGGTTGGATAGGGTGGACTGTGAGAGCCTTCTCCCGCGGATGGAAATGGCTGGCACGAGGGGACATAGCTTTAAACTGAGGGGTAATAGATATAGGACAGAGGTCAGAGGTAGGTTCTTTACGCAAAGAGTAGTGAGGCCGTGGAATGCCCTACCTGCTACAGTAGTGAACTCGCCAACATTGAGGGCATTTAAAAGTTTATTGGATAAACATATGGATGATAATGGCATAGTGTAGGTTAGATGGCTTTTGTTTCAGTGCAACATCGTGGGCCGAAGGGCCTGTACTGCGCTGTATCGTTCTATGGTCTATGTTCTATGTTCTATAGTAATTCAGCATTTCAAGAAAAGACTAGCTCTGATGTATTCCTTGGGGCTGGTGCTTCCTTAATAGCCCTTACTTTATCTTCCATTGGATATTACTCTTGTGTATCCACTCTATAACTTAGATAAGCAAGCTCATTTGCTTGGAAGGTGCTTTTCTCTCTCTTTAACTGCACTCCAGCATTCTGGAATCTTTTTAAAACTTCCTTCAGGTTGGATCAATGCTCCCCCTCTGTGGCTCTTGTTATCAACACATTGTCAAAGCAAACGACTACTTTTGGTAAATCTTGCAGCAGACTGTCCATGGTATGTTGAAAAATGGCACAAGTCAAAGAGATCTCAAAGGTAATCGCTCAAATGGGCAGCACAAGTGGATAGAACTGTGGCTTCACAGCACCAGGGTCCCAGGTTCAATTCCCTGCTGGGTCACTGTCCGTGCGGAGTCTGCACGTTCTCCCCGTGTCAGCGTGGGTTTCCTCCAGGTGCTCTGGTTTCCTCCCACAGTCCAAAGACGTGCAGGTTAGGTGAATTGGCCATGATAAATTACCCTCAGTGACCAAAAAAGTTAGGAGGGGTTTTGGGTTACGGGGATAGGGTGGAAGTGAGGGCTTAAGTGGGTCGGTGCAGACTCGATGTCTGAATGGCCTCCTTCTGCACTGTATGTTCTATGTACTCTATGTACTATGTATATTGATATTGCCTCTTGTGCATATTAATGGTGACAAATTCTCTGGAAGCATCAGCCAGTTCCAGTTTCTGGTACGCATGACTCATGTCTGATTTGGTGTATGTTAGACCCCAGCCAATTTCACATACAGGTCTTTCATTCTGGGGATCTCTTGGAGCCAATCGTACCCCATCAAACTAGCCCTGCCGAGGTGGAGATGGTTGACAGCTTCAAATTCCTAGGGGTGCACATCACCAAAAATCTGTCCTGGTCCACCCATGTCGACGCTACCACCAATAAAGCAAAACAGCACCTTTACTTCCTCAGGAAATAAATTAACACTTACCAACTTTTACAGATGCACCATAGAAAGCATCCTATCTGGCTGCATCACAGCTGGGTCTGGCAACTGCTCAACCCAAGACCACAAGAACCTTCAGGGAGTCGTGAATACAGCCAAGTCCGTCACACGAACCTGCCTCCCATCCATTGACTCCATCTACACCTCCCAATGCCTGGGGAAAGCGGGCAGCATAATCAAAGACCCCTCCCACCCGGCTTACTCACTCTTCCAACTCTTCCATCGGGCTGGAGACACAAAAGTCTGAGAGCACGCACAAACAGACTCAAAAACAGCTTCTCCCCCGCTGTTACCAGACTCGTAAACGACCCTCTTATGGACTGACCTGATTAACACTACACCCCTGTATTCTTCACCCAATGCCAGTATTATGTAGTTACATTGTGTACCTTGTATTGCCCTATTATGTATTTTCTTTTCTTTTCAGGTACTAAATGACCTGTTTGAGCTGCTCGCAGAAAAATACTTTTCACTGTACCTCGGAACACATGGCAATATACAAACTCCAATCCAAAAATCCAACCTGTGATATTTGAGTGATTGGTGACCAATAATTTTAAACAACAACAAACTATTTATTAGAATAACTATATACAGAGTACAAGGTAACCACCTTCTGCAGTTCTGGAAGCAATTATTCCCCGGGAAGCCCAGTCAGCCTTGGGATCTGCGCGTTACAACCAGACCAGCGGATTGGGTCATATGACCTTTCGAATCCTTGCCCCTATTCAAGGGGCCCACAACTACAGCTAGGCCTTGATCTACTAAATATAAAAAGCAGTGGATTAAATAGATTGATCCATGTGCTATTCAGCACAGGAGGGGTAATTCAAAGACTATGTTTCAAATATATTTTAAAAGGTGAATCTAGACATTCTACATTTACTTTCCCCTCCCAGTAGCTATGTCTTACACTTGGATAGCAAACATGAAATAGTTACTATTTCACTTCTATCAGGTTACAGGGTAATATCGCGCATGGACCTGAAGTGGGAAGTGGGAGTGGAGGTCACCAGAGGAGGTATTCTGGTCTTCTAAAGTTATAATTTTTTTGTCCAATTACATTCACAATAACAGACAGTTTCTACCATAATTAATGAGAAAACTAAACAAAAGAGCTTGATTGCTGTGTTATTATTCATTCAAGATAGTGGCATAGGCCATGTGGATTGGCTTAAATTAGCAGCCAGTGGGACAAAAAAATCATTTAAAATCTTTATGTAATCACCACATGAGACCATTTTAAGTCTTCAGTTTATGATTGTTATGTCTTATTTTCTTTTTAAAAAATGATTACATAGCACTGGTAAAATCTTGCAAGAGGCATACCAGATGTTCAAATCTTTCAAATAATTAAATACCGCATAGTCTGCCTCTTCAGTTTTCTGTTAATTTACAGACGTGAATGTAATGCTGATGGCAAGTTGGGAAGCTGGTGTTCTATGTAGCTGAAATGACATTTATTATCATCACCTGAAATCAGCGGCCCACTGAAAAACAATTCAATTTGGAGAAAACAATCTAAAGGATGAATATCATCACTATGTTTTAAATCCTATCGTAATCGCCACTGGGTGGGGCGTTCCGGCCTTTCCCACCTGCTGGATTTTCTGGACCTGCGAAAGGTGCCCCTCTCCCCTGCAGAGGGTTCCCCAGTGGTGGAGTGGGCAAACCATACGAACGCCGCAGGTTTCGGCAGGGCTGGAAGATCCAATTGCGAGCCACTTCCACCCCCAAATTGTAGTCCACAGGAAGAGTCGAAAAAATGCCTGGGCTGTTGGTGATAGATTGACTATCTGTGACTGTAGTTATAGCAAGAGAATTTGTTCATTACAAGAGGCACGGAATTAAAATACCGTTGGTCTGATTGGGAGAGGGGTGAGATTCTATTTTTTGCTTGGAAAGGGTTGTGTAAACTGTTTAACAGTTTAACAGAGGCATGTGTAAAAAAAAAATCATTTGTAATTCCGTGCAGTCTGATCTTCACAAACATTTGAAACCAAGCTGAAACTTTAAAACTCACATTGGCCGCTGACTGCCTCAGCACGACTTGGTGGAGGATAATCGAGCATCATAATCCCCTGGCATTATCAAATATTTTCCCCTTAATATTAGGTCAGTTGTGAGGCGTTGAAGTTCAACTCTGCATCACAAAGCCAAGGTTACACATCGTTGGGTTCAGACTGAATAAACGACAAGAAAGGGAATTGAGTTGGGGCCGAGAGTTAGTGAGGGCAGGAAAGGGTTATGTTTGTCTGGCTGAAGCTGAGCTTGTTAAAATTTCAGATGATCCACAATCTAGTGGTAAGCAAGTAATAGGAGAATTCAAAAAGAGAAGCCAAAAGAGAAACAACCAGAACTAGGTGCACCCATGTTGGGGAAACTGAACCATTTAGAGGTTGGCTATCATTTAAGTGCTCATGGTGGGACTATATGCCTCACGTAGCTTTACAGGGTTTTACACCATTACTCTCTATGGGAAATATTCCATATGTTGATCACTCTTCATACAAAGAACTTCATTATTCTTAAATTTGATTTTTCACTCATTGGAGACGTTGTTGCCTGATCACATTTCCATAATTTACTTGGAAGTAATTTTCCACAATAACTTTTTCCATACCATTCACTATTTTATTTAGCTCTCTTAGATCATCTCTCAGATTCCTAAATTGACAGCTGAAGAGCCCAGATTCTGCTCATTCGTGCCAAACATGGAGCTCAAACATTTGGGATCGAACTTGTTGCTCTTTTTGTCACTGCCTCCAGTATAGAAAGCACATTCCTTCTGCTTTAATGAGCAGCACTGAACATATGGGTTTAACTACTTAGAGCATGATTCCCTCTGACTAGTGCCCTCCAAATCTGAAGCTGTGGGTGGAATTCTCCCATTTTTCCCGTGGCGGGCAGGAGCGGATGTTCCTGCTGGAGCCGAAACGACGGAAACCCGATGACATAAAAAGTGTTTGCAGTTCTTTCAATGGAGGGTTAATGGCTGGTCGCTTCTCCCGCTGCCTGCCGATGTGAATGCCATTCGCATTCATTTGCAGCCCATGAATGCTTGTTAAAACAGCTGCGTGCAGAAATCTCGTCATGCCTTCTAATTTCAAGTCATGCCAACGGGAAATTAAGTCAGCATCAAACCAATTTGCAAAAGGGTGACATGCACAAAGTCGATCTCAATTTGCTTGAGACTTCGAGGTGAGGACAGCACATATAGCCTACCTGCCATAGCGCTGCACTGCTCCTGTTGTGCTGGACCCCACTCTGCTGGTGCAGACCAGTTCATGCCTTCCAGCGCCATGCAGTCTTGGTCTTTATGGACAGCACTGTGCTGCAGGACCCATGGACCCACCAATCCAATGTACCGATGTTTAACTGGGGGTGGGGTGCGAGATGAAGGGGTGGCTGGTGTAGACAAGGGATGCAGCAAATGTGCAAGAGCGTGGTAAGGGATAAGTGTGAGAGGGCAGGGTGGGCATGTCCACTGCAACAACTTCTGGATCCGGAACATCTGCAGAGATGGTTGCTGGGGGATAAGGGATACCCATTTAAAGAGTGGCTGATGACTCCAGCGCGTCGCCCTCAGTCTTGTGCCGACGAGGGGTACAACACAGCTCACAGCTCTGCACGATCCCTCATTGAGCAGACCATGGGAATTTTGAAAATGAGATTCAGATGCTTGGGATGCCCAGGAGGCTGTCTGCAATATGCACCAGAGAAGTTTTCCCGCATAATCACAATTTGCTGTTTCCTTCAAATTCTAGCACTGCAAAGAGGTGAGCCCTCTCCAGGAGGACTCGAGGATGTAGTGTGAACAACATGACCGATGGGATGGTGGTGATGTGGAAGAGACTGTGAAAGAATATGTGTCCCCCATAATAGATGCGTGAGATCCATGAAGAGAGTACTTTTGAGTTAATGATGGCATTATGAGAATTTGATAGTGGAGGGAGCTGAGGGAAGACTTACCCTGGCAGAGCAGATCAGATCATTCATCCATTTTCTGCACTTTGCGGTGCTTCTGGCCCAGTTGCCATTCACATTGACCTCCTGGGCAATAGGAGCCAAGGCCAGAGGGTTGAGGCTGTTGTGCTTCCTGAGCTTTCCCTTGGGCAGAGGACATGCGTCTGCACCAAGTTTGCATGAATCAAGGCCTCAAGGTCGTGGTGGTTGAATCAGGGTACAGGCCTCTATATTCAGGCTTCTAGCCTTTTGGTTCTGGGTTCCAGACAACCTGCACGATCTTGGCTGTAGAGAATGGTATGAGGGTCATTATGAGGATGTGGACTTGCATTTACATATGACACCGGGACTTTCCAACCTGCTAGCCATCGGCAGGCGGACAAATCAACTCCTGACCCACCAAGTGATTCGGAGAGATGCTCGTGCATAATTAATGAGGCTCCCTGTGCTGCATCGGGCAGGAGTTGATTTCCTTCCGGAACCACCCACCACTACATTTATTTAAAAAGTGTAGATTCTGCCCTATACTCCTATTGACTTGATGGATGCCACCTTGGTCAGAAATCTCTAAATGCTCTGAAGTAAAACTGATAAAAAATGAAATTGTCCCAGTGGTTCTTATAATGAGTGCATTATCTTGGTCACATCAAATTTAAATATGTTTACTTTCATACTTAAATTATTCCTAAGTATATTCCACTTGTTATTAATCTCTTACCCCAAAAATTTCCTCTTTTTAGCGTACGCTGGTATTCAACTAACAAATTTTAAAATTAATTTATGGGATGTGAGCATTGCTGGCCAGGCCAGCATTTGTTGCCCATCCCTGATTTTGCTTCA
Source organism: Scyliorhinus torazame (assembly GCF_047496885.1). Lineage (NCBI taxonomy): Eukaryota > Metazoa > Chordata > Chondrichthyes > Carcharhiniformes > Scyliorhinidae > Scyliorhinus > Scyliorhinus torazame. The sequence continues at coordinate 66,363,047 of NC_092712.1, read as the reverse complement.
GACGGTGGTGTTAAGCTGCCTTCTTGAACCGCTGCAGTCCATGTGGTGTAAGTACACCCACAGTGCTGTTAGGGAGAGAGATCCAGGATTTTGACCAAGTGACAGTGAAGGAATGGTGATATATTTCCAAGTCAGGATGGTGAGTGGCTTGGAGGGGATATTCTAGATGGTGCTGGTCCCATGTGCCAGCTATCCTTGTCCTTCTAGATGGTGGTGGTCAAGGATTTGGAAGGTGCTCACCAAGGAGCTTTGGTGAGTTACTGCAGTACATCTTGTAGATGGTTCACACTGCTGCTGCTGTGTGTTGGTGGTGGAGGGAGCGAATGTTTGTGAATGGGGCGCCAATTAAGTGGGCTGCTTTGTCCTGGATGGTGTCAAGGTTCTTGAGTGTTGTTGGAGCTGCACTCATCCAAGTTGGGAGTATTCCATTACACTCCTGACTTGTACCTTGTAGATGGTGGACAGGTTTTGGGGAGTCAGGAGGTGGGTTACCTGCTGCAGGATTTCTGGTTTCTGACTTGCACTTTTAGCCACAGTATTTAAATGGCTAGTCCACTTCAGTTTCTGGACAATGGTAATCCCCAGGATGTTGATAGTGGGGGACATAGAGATGGTAATGCCTTGCATATCAAGGAGCGAGGGTTAGATTCTCTCTTATTGGAGACGGTCATTGCCTGGCACTTGTGAGGCACAACTGTTATTTTCCACTTGTCAGCCCAAACCTAGATGTTATCCAGGTCTTGTTGCATATGGACATGGACTGCTTCACTAGCTGAGGAGTCACGAATATGAACATTGTACAATCATCAGCAAACATATGACTTCTGACCTGATGATGGAAGCAAGGTCATTGATGAAGCAGCTCAAGATAGTTGGGCTTTGAACACTGCCCTAAAGCACAGGGCTAAATCGCTGGCTTTTAAAACAGACCAAGGCAGGCCAGACGCACGGTTCAATTCCCATACCTGCCTCCCCGAACAGGCTAACTTCCCCAGAGCCGAATATGCAATACTGTCTGCAGCTGCCTGCTTGTGTCTTGTTAGCTGCTTTTCCCAGCAGTCTTTCGGGTTAGCCATTTCAAACTGGGTTTTGGCCAGATTAATCGGAACGCAGCCATTTTACGTGGCTACATTCCGTACTAGCCTCCCTGAACAGGCGCTGGAATGTGGCGACTAGGGGCTTTTCACAGTAACTTCATTTGAAGCCTACTTGTGACAATAAGCAATTTTCATTTAATTTCATTTCAATGTGAAGTTATTATTTTCCAGACAATCATAGAGTATTAACATTCCACTGTTCTTCTAGTTTCCAGGTAATGTGTTGCGGAGAGTTTTTTAAATCAATCATCGTCTTTACAACAATGTCCACCACCACTCACTCCAGTGGACCCTTCCCAGGACTGTTAAAATGTTTTGGGTGAGTATAATGAATCTTCGGATCCATGGGACTTAATGCCTATTAATGATGCAGCTATCTTACCATTTCCCATAGTCATGTGAAGTAGCCCAGCATTCACTGAAAATGTCAGCTCCTTTCAAGAGGTTGGCTTCCTTCTGTAAATTGCAGTCTGCTTTTTCTTTAAGATTGTAGACTACTGGAGGAAAAATTCAATTGCTATTAATACTAAGGAAAACTTGTTATGGTCGGCCTGCATTTGGTGTGATAGCTGAGAATAGCCACAGGCACTCAGCTGTCATTGACTCAAGCAATGGAGAAGGGGAATGTTGGAGGTGGGCTATGTGAAGGTCCTTTGACAAGCGGTGGGAAACTAATCTCCAACAATCTCCCTCCACCTGGACCCTTCCCTTTGACCTCTTACCCGCTCTTGATTTTTTTCATTGAGAACTGTAGGCGTGAAACTGCCATCTTAATTTCCCTGCTCCCTTCACTCACTTTCACTTGTCTCCATCTGAACTTGTTGAGCTCTGTCCTCTCAAGGCAACGCTGACTTTGTTATCAAATCTGTTGGCAAGACAGGTGCTGTTGTTGTTTGACGTACAATATTGCAGATGTTGAGCGGCAGCTCTCAGACACTTCTTCCTACCTCCTCCTGAACCATAACCCCACCAAAAACATCAAACCATTGTTTCCAGAACTGTCACTGTTTTCATCTCCTCTTGAGAACATCACTCCACCAGCTCCAACCTCTTAGCCCCTGTACCCCATACAGTCCACTTCTACCTCCTTCCCAAAACCCACAAACAGGACTACCCGGTAGAGCCATCACTTCAGCCTGTTGCTGCCCCACTGAACCTATTTCTTCCTATCCTGGCTTTCTATTTTCTCCCCTTGTTCAGTCTTTCCCACCTACATTCGCGATTCCTCTTTCGTCCTATGTCATTTCAACAATTTCCAGTTTCCTGGCCCTAACAATTTCCTCTTCACAATGAATATCCAATCCATCTGCACTTCCAACCCCCACAAGGATGGTCTGAGGAGTCTCCAATTCCTCTTTGAATGGAGGCCCGAACACTCCCAATTCACCACACTCTCCTCCGCCTGCATGAATTTCTTTCTCTCATTGAACACTTTGTCTTTTAGTTTTTCTCACTTCCTCCAAACTAAAGCTTTGCCTATGGAGATCTGCATGGGCCTTAGTTATGTCCATCTTTTTGTGGGTTATGCAGAAAATTCCTTGTTCCAATCCTATGCAGGCCCCTTCCCCTCATACTTTTTCCAGAACATTGATGGCTGTATCAGTGCAGCTTCAGGCTCTCATTCAGAACTGAAAAGAAAATCAATTTTGCTTCCAATTTCCACCCTTCTCTTACCTTCACATGGCCAATCTCCAACATTTCCCTTCCCTTCCTTGACCACTCTGTCTCTATTTCTAGGGATAAACTCTCTTCTAATATTCATTACAAGGCTAGCTCCTGCCACAGCCACCTGGGCTACACCCCCTCACACCCTGCTTCCAGTAAGGACTGATGGATCTTATCATTTGTTTCATGATTTATTCTGTTGTCACTACGCTTGAAGGGTACTGTTGGTGCACCGCAAAGCAGTCTTTGCATTAGTTACATGGAAGCCTTTATTAACAACACTGAATGATGTACACAGTTAAAGTCAGTATGGTGAGGATTCCACCTAGGTCTTTATACATTGGAACTCACCTCTAGATATCCCCCAGCTCTAGGTCATGTGCCTTCTTACATCACCATGTTTCTCTGTCTCAGTCACATCTGTTCAAATGTTGCGACCTTTCACAACAGCGCCTCCGCCATTTTTTCCTTTTTCCTCAACCGAAGAATCACACCCTTATGGTTGACAGGTCCCTCAACTGTGTCTGACCCATTTCCCACACTTCTGCCCTCACCCCTTCCCACCCATCAAGAACCATGAAATGGTTTTCCTTGTCCTCACTTTTCACCACGACATCCTCCTGATTCAAAGGATTCTGCCATTTCCATCAGCTCCAGCATGATGCCACCACCGGGCATACCCTCCCTTCTGCTCCCCTTTCAGAATTCCAATGGGGCCATTTCCTGCGTGACATCCTGATCCATTTTACTCTCACCCCCAACACCTTATCCCCTTCTCACAATGCCCTCCCATGTAATCACAGGAGGTGTAACACCTGTCCCCTTACCTCTTCCCTCCTCACCGTCCAAAACCCCGAATACACCTTCCAGGTGAAGCAGCACTTCATTTGTTCTGCTTTCACTTTAGTCTATTGTATTCACTGCTCACAGTGTGGTCTCCTCTACATTGGGGAGACCAAACTCAGGCCTGGTGACTGTTCCACAGAACCCAACTGCTCGGTTCGCAAGCATGACACCTGTGGCCCTCCAATCACTTGCCATTTTGATTCACCAACTTTCTTTTACATTCCTGGCCTGCTGCAAGTTTCTGGGATGAATTGCTTTCAGAGAAAAATCCCGATCTTTCACTTTGTTTACCACACATGCCCCTGTGCCCTCGGAACTCTTCAGTTTTATCTTCTTGACTGGACTATGAAAGCTGACATCTTGCTGTTGTAGTTGCGTCTGACAGTAAAAGGTCATGAATTCTGCTGTTCTCTTTTCCTGGGTCTCCATAAGGTCATCGACTGCAGGTGCTCGTGCAACTTGGCCTGATGTAATATTATACTGATCTGTCTCCAAGAAAGGATCCAAAGGGTTCAACATATTTTGAATGGTTTCCATGACATTCTTCACATCCTTTTCACCGCGCTCCCTTCTTGTCCTATCTAAGTCAATGGAAGATCTCGTTGACCTTCTGCGACCAGATACCCCTTGACAGTTTCTTCTTACAGCAGCCCTTTCATGTCGTGACAAGATTCGTCTTTTCATAGTTGCTTTACTGAGAGCAAATCCTGTCAAACCTCCCTTTATCTTGGAGTCAAGGCTGGCTGTTTGTTCAAATCCTTGATCACTTGCATTCTGAGATTTTCCATACACTTGTTACATCTGGGCCTACAAATTGCCCTTTTTGTAACTGATTGATATCTGGATGACTATCTTTCATGCTGCTCATCTCAAGCCAATATGCTGAAATATGCCTGATATAGTTGACTTGATCACAAATGAAGAACCATGGCAGCAAGGAACGACCACTTGAATGATGAAGATCCCAGGTGGCAACCCTGGTAACTTTGATAATTAGCAGCAAGTCTTCAACATCTTGGTATAACTGCTCAAGAACTGAAAAGTCAAGCTGTTTTTGCTATTATTAGCAAAGTTGGTGTAGCTAATGATTGTCTGGAATCTCTTGGAGTTGAGGATGTCATCAAATCAACATTGGGGAAGGCAGACTGAAGTTCAACTGTTAGATTGTAAGTCAGGTCTTGCTCTTCATCTGATAGTGTCGATGTAAACCTGTCATCACAAATTCTAGAGCTTTACATGCAACCTTGTGAGTTCTTACACTCCTTTTGTAACACTGGCCGCTACCAGTTCGGAATCAATGAGCAGTATCTGAAACTTTTTCCCAATGCAAACTATAAATGCCCTTGTAGAGTGATACTCCCCCATGCAAAGAGGAAGTCTGCATGAAGAGGGCTGTCGTTCAATTCATCCCCTGAGCCTTTGAATAAATTGCTTGATCCATGACTATGAGAATCTTATTCAGTCTGATTTTTATGTGCAAATATCAACACTTTGTTGCAAGATTGTGTTCACTGTTTAGTTCTGACGGGCTACCAACAATCGCTGGGAAGTAACCTGTTATGATCTTCGACCAGACCCTTAAGTTGTTGGTAACAATTGATTAGGGACAAGTAACCTTTATTCAAAGTAGACAAAGTTTGAGATTCAAGACGCCTTCTAAGTAAATAAAACCACAAAATTCCACAGGGTTGAAACAAACAAAATAAACTTTACTATACAAGGTCAGAAAGATTAAACAATTTACAATTTCGATCTTATACTGTAACATTCAGGGTTAATATGAAATACATGTGAATGAACAGGAAAAGTGTGGTCAAACACACCACGCTGTACAATAAATGGTAGATGCAACCAAGTCAGATTCCATGAATTTCTCAAGAACCCACCCACATGTCTGTAAACACTGAAACAAAAAGCAGTAAGGGGGAAAGTTTAAGGCAGAAAATCAAAAAGGGCCACAGTACAGGGTAGAATGACTGAGTTGAGTGTGAAAGGGGAGGTGGTCAATGCAGGATTGAGGGTGTTGCACCTAAATGCGCGCAGTATACGGAACAAGGTAAATGAGCTTGTTGCGCACATTGAAATTGGCCGTTACGATGTTGTGGGCATCACAGAGACGTGGCTACAAGGGGATCAGGGCTGGGATCTAAATATCCAAGGATACATGCCCTATCGAAAGGAAAGGCATATGGGCAAAGGGGGCGGGGTTGCATTGTTCATAAGGAATGAAGTTAAATTGATAGCAAGAAGCGATATAGGATCAGAAGGCATAGAATCTCTGTGGGTAGAGTTGAGGAATCACAAATGTAAAAAGACCCTGATGGGAGTTATGTACAAGGTCAGAGTAGTCAGTATGAGATAGCAGTAGTCAGGATATGGGGCAGAAAATAAATCAGGAGATAGAAAAGGCATGTAAAAAAGGCAATAATACAATAATCATGGTTGACTTCAATATGCAGGTGGACTGGGAAAATCAGGTAGGTAGTGGAGCCCAAGAAAAGCAGTTTGTGGAATGTCTAAGAGATGTTTTTTTGGAGCAGCTTGTGACAGAGCCTACTAGGGAACAGGCAATTCTGGATTTGGTGATGTGTAATGAGGCAGACTTGATTAGGGAACTTAAGGTGAAGGAACCCTTATGGAACAGTGACCACAATATGATAGAATTTACACTGCAGTTTGAGGGGGAGAAGCAGCAGTCAGCTGTAACGGTATTACAATTAAATAAGGGTAACTACAAAGACATGAGGGAGGAGCTGGACAGAGTTGATTGGAAAAGGAGCCTAGCAGGGAAGACAGTGGAAAAGCAAAGGTAGGAGTTTTTGGGGGTTATTAGGGAGGTACAATAAAAATTCATCCCAAGGAGGAAGAAACATGCTAAGGGGAGGACAAGGCATCCGTGACTGACGAGGGAAGTCAAGGACAGCATAAAAGCTAAAGAAAAAGCATGAAAAATGGTGAGGATTAGTGGGAAGCCTTTAAAAGCGAGAAGAGGACAACTAAAAAAGCAATAGGGGGGAGAAGATGAAGTATGGGTGCAAGCTAGCTAGTAATATAAAGGAAGATGGAAAGAGTTTTTTTCAATATATAAAAGATAAGAGAGAGGCAAAAATGAGCATTGGACCACTGGAAAATGTGGCTAGAGAAGTAATAATAGGAAGCAAAGAAATGGCAGCCAAACTGAATAGTTACTTTGCATCAGTCTTCACGGTGGAAGACACCAGTGGGATGCCAGAGCTCCAGGAGAACCAGGGGGCAGAGGTGAGTGCAGTGACCATTATTAAGGAGAAAGTTCTGGTGAAACTGAAAGGTTTGAAGGTGGATAAGTCACCTGGACCGGATGGACTACACCCCAGGATCCTAAAAGAGATAGCTGAGGAAATTGTGGAGGCATTGGTGAAGATCTTTCAGGAATCACTGGAAACAGGAAGGGTCCCAGAGGACAGGAAAGTGGCTAATGTAACACCCCTGGTTAAGAAAGGAGGGAGGCACAAGACGGGAAATTATAGGTCGGTTAGCCTGACTCTGGTCGTTCGTAAGATTTTAGAGTCTGTTATTAAAGATGAGATCGCAAAGTACTTGGAAGTGCATGGTAAAATAGGACTGAGTCAGCACAGCTTTGTCAAAGGGAGGTCGTATCTGACAAATCTGTTAGAGTTCTTTGAGGAGGTAACAAGGATGTTAGACAAAGGAGAACCAGTGGACGTGATTTATTTAGGTTTCCAAGGCTTTTGACCAGGTGCCGCATAGGAGACTGTTAAATAAGTTAAAAGCCCATGGTGTTTAAGGGTAAGAGCCTGGCATGGATAGACAATTGGCTGACTGGCAGAAGGCAGGGAGTGGTGGATAAAGGGGTCTTTTTCAGAATGGCAGCCGGTGATTAGTGGTGTGCCTCAGGGGTCTGTGCTGGGACCACAACTTTTAACAATATACATTAATGGTCTGGAAGAAGTAACTGAAGGCACTGTTACTAAGTTTGCAGATGATAAAAGATCTGTAGAGGGACAGGTAGTATTGAGAAAGCAACGGGGCTGCAGATGGATTTGGACAAGCTAGGAGAGTGGGCAATGAAGTGCAAATGAAATACAATGTGGAAAAGTGCGAGGTTATGCACTTTGGAAGGAGGAATTTAGGTATAGACTATTTTCTAAATGGGGAAATGCTTAGGAAATCAGAAGCACAAAGGGGCTTGTTCACGATTCTCTTAAGGTTAACATGCAGGTTCAGTCGGCAGTTAACAAGGCAAATGCAATGTTAGCATTCATGTCAAGAGGGTTGAATACAAGACCAGGGAGCGATTTCTGAGGCTGTCTCAGGTTCTGGTGAGACCCCATTTGGAGTATTGTGAGCAGTTTTGGGCCCCGTATCTAAGGAAGGATGTGCTGGCCTTGGAAAGGGTCCAAGAATGATGCCTGGAATGAAGAACTTGTCGTATGAGGAACGGTTGAGGACTCTGGTTCTGTGCTCGTTGGGGTTTAGAAGGATGAGGGGAGATCTTATTGAAACTTACAGGATACTGCGAGGCCTGGATAGAATGGATGTGGAGAGGATGTTTCCACTTGTAGGAAAAGCTAGAACCCCGAGACAACATCAGCTCAGACTAAAGGGACGATCCTTTAAAACAGAGAAGAGGAGGAATTTCTTCAGTCAGTGGGTGGTGAATCTGTGGAACACTTTTCCGCAGAAGGCTGTGGAGGCCAAATCACTGAGTGGCTTTAAGACAGAGATAGATAGGTTCCTGATTAATAAGGGGATCAGTGGTTATGGGGAGAAGGCTGGAGAATGGGGATGGGACAATATCAGCCATGATTGAATGGTGGAGGAGACTCGATGGGCCGAGTAGCCTAATTCTGCTCCTATGTCTTATGGTCTTGTGGGTCTTCCTTTCGTTACCTTTGAAAATCTCACATTGGAATTCTCTCCAAATGTCGCTCCAATCCGGGCAGCACCAACAACAGCCCTCCATTGCAGGATTGCAATCTCTTGTCCTCAGATTCAATTCCCCTGGATTCCTGAGTCTGCATTTAAGCATAACTTCCGCTCTTCAGCCACATCAGGCAGAGTACTCCTCCAAAGGAGTACCTTGACCCAATGACCTGAAATATAGCGTGAGGCAGTGGCACAATGGCATTGTCACTGAGCGAGTAATCCAGAGACCCATCACAAGAACTGGGGACCTGGATTCAAATCCTGCAATGGCAGATGCAAAATTATAAATTCAATAAATGTCTGGAATTGATTGTTCTGGTATTTCCCTGATAACAGCTGAGGTAATTTATATCTTGTTTTAAGAGGAAAAAGATGTGTAGCAGGATTGCTTCATCTTTGCGGGTGCCTGCTGCAAGGACCAGCTCACCTGCTGCTGTGGCCTTGCATCGTACCAGCCTCTCTTCTCCTCCCCTTTGGGTGTATCTCCATGATATTATTGTCTTTCTTACAGAGAAGGCCCATCTGCACTGGGAGAAGATCAGAAGGCCAATTGGTGTCTATTATCTCTGAGCGAAGTCATTGGGCCTGGGTTCTGGCTTCACTCACCCCTCCTCTTCTCCCTGTATGTGGGCAGGTGGGTGAGGTGGAAGGAGGGTAATCAGGTCTGGAGGTGGTCAGGTGGTTACTTGGATTGTTGGGAGGGAGTCAGGCGGGGTGGAATTTGGATGGTCATGAGGCAATTTGGTCAGGCCGCAGGATAGCTGGGTGGACCTGAGTGTAGTCAAATTGCGTTAATTTATGGTCAGGTTGGGTTGGGGTGTAGTCAGGGTGGGATGATGCCCGGTTGGGTTGGGGTCAGATTGGGCTGGGATCAGGTTGGGTTGGGGTCAGGCTGGGTTGGGTTGAGGTTGGGTTGGGATCAGGTTGGGTTGGGATCAGGTTGGGTTGGGGTCAGGCTGGGGTGTGGTCAGGTTGGGTTATAGTCAGGTTGCGTTGAGATTAGGTTGGGTCAGGTGGGGCTGTGGTCTGGTTGGTATGTGGTCGCGTTGGGATGTGGTCAGATTGGGCAGTGGTCAGGTTGGTATGTGGTTAAGTTGGGTTGGGGTCAGGTTGGGTTGGGGCCAGGCTGGGTTGGGGCCAGGTTGGGTTGGGTTGAGGTTGGGTTGGGTTGAGGTTGGGTTGGGATCAGATTTGGTTGAGATCAGGTTGGGTTGGGATCCGGTTGGGATGTGGTCAGGTTGGGTTATAGTCAGGTTGCGTTGAGATTAGGTTGGGTCAGGTGCGGCTGTGGTCAGGTTGGTATGTGGTCGCATTGGGATGTGGTCAGGTTGGGCAGTGGTCAGGTTGGTATGTGGTTAAGTTGGGTTGGGGTCAATTTGGGTTAGGGTCAAGTTGGGTTGGGGGCAAGTTGGGTTGGGGGTCACGTCGAGTTCGGGTCATGTAGGGTTGGTGTCTGGTTGGGATGTGGTCATGTTGGGATGTGGTCATGTTCGGCTGAGGCCAGGTTGGATTAGGGGTCAGACTGGGATGTGGTCAGGTTGGGATGTGGTCAGGTTGGGATGTGGCCAGGTTGAAATGTGGTCAGGTTGGGATGCAGTCAGTTTGGGTTCTGGTCAGACTGGGATGTGGTCATGTTGGGCTGAGGCCAGGTTAGATTAGGGGTCAGACTGGGATGTGGTCAGGTTGGGATGTGGTCAGGTTGGGATGTGGCCAGGTTGAAATGTGGTCAGGTTGGGATGCAGTCAGTTTGGGTTCTGGTCAGCCTGGGGTGTGGTCAATTTGGGTTGTGGTCAGATCAGTATGGTGGTGCAGTGGTTAGCATTGCTGCCTCACATCACCGAGGTCCCAGGTTCGACTGTCCATGTGGAGTTTACACATTCTCCCCGTGTTTGCATGGGATTTGCCCCCAAAACCCCAAAAAGATGTGCAGAGTAGGTGGATTGGCCTTGCTAAATTGCCCCTTAATTGCAAAAAATTAATTGGGCACTCTAAATTTTTGAAAAAGGCAGAAAGGAAAGTTGGGATGTGGCCAGGTTGGGATGGGGTCATGTTGGGATGTGGTAAGGTTGTTGTGTGATCAGGTTGGGGTGCGGTCATGGTGGGTTTGGGTCAGTTTGGGTGGAGGTCAAGTTGGGATGCGGTCATGTTGGGATGTGGTCAGGTGGAGAAGTGGTCAGGTAGGGTTGGAGGCAGATTGGGTTCGGGTCAGCTTGGGTTATGGTGAGGTTGGGTTGAGGTGGGTCGGGTTGGGGTGTGGCCAGGTTGGATTAGAGTCAGCTTGGGTAGGAGGCACATTAGGTTGGAGTCAAGTTGGGGTGTGCTCAGGTTGGATTGGAGTCAGGTTGGGTTTGAGTCAGGTAGGGTTGGAGTCAGGTTGGGTTGGAGTCAGGTTGGGTTGGAGTCAGGTAGGGTTGGAGTCAGGTTGGGTTGGAGTCAGGTTGGGTTGGAGTCAGGTTGGATTGGAGTCAGGTTGGGTTGGAGTCAGGTTGGGTTGGAGTCAGGTTGAATTGGAGTCAGGTTAGGTTGGAGTCAGGTTGAATTGGAGTCAGGTTGGGTTGGAGTCAGGTTAGGTTGGAGTCAGGTTGGGTGGGAGTCAGGTTGGGTGGGAGTCAGGTTGGGTTGGAGTCAGGTTGGGTTGGAGTCAGGTTGGGTGGGAGTCAGGTTGGGTTGGAGTCAGGTTGGGTTGGAGTCATGTTGGGTTGAGGTTAGGTTGGGTTGGATTCAGGTTGTGTTGGAGTCAAGTTGGGTTGGGTCAGGTTGGTGTGTGGTCAGTTTGGGATGTGGTCAGGTTGGATTGGAGTCAGGTTAGGTTGGAGTCAGTTTGGGTTGGGGTCAGTATGGATTGAGTCAGGTTGGATTGGGGCCAGGTTGGTTTGGGGTCAGGTTGGGTTGTAGTCAGGTGGGATGGGTTGGGATCATGTTGGGTTGTGGTCAGGTTGGATTGGAGTCAGGTTGGTTTGGAGTCAGGTTGGATTGGAGTTAGGCTGGGTTGGAGTCATGTTGGGTTGAGGTTAGGTTGGGTTGGATTCAGGTTGTGTTGGAGTCAAGTTGGGTTGGGTCAGGTTGGTGTGTGGTCAGTTTGGGATGTGGTCAGGTTGGATTGGAGTCAGGTTAGGTTGGAGTCAGTTTGGGTTGGGGTCAGTATGGATTGAGTCAGGTTGGATTGGGGCCAGGTTGGTTTGGGGTCAGGTTGGGTTGTAGTCAGGTGGGATGGGTTGGGATCATGTTGGGTTGTGGTCAGGTTGGATTGGAGTCAGGTTGGTTTGGAGTCAGGTTGGATTGGAGTTAGGCTGGGTTGGAGTCAGGTTGGGTTGGGTTGAGGTTGGGTTGAGGTGGGTGAGGTTGGGATGGGATGAGGTTGGGTTGAGGTCAGGTTGGGTTGAGGTCAGGTTGGGTTGGAGTCAGGTTGGGTTGGAGTCAGGTTAGGTTGGAGTCAGGTTGGGTTGGAGTCAGGTTAGGTTGGAGTCAGGTTGGGATGTGGTCAGGTTGTATTGGAGTCAGGATGGGTTTGGGTCAGGTTGGGATGTGGTCAGGTTGGATTGGAGACAGGCTGGGTTGGAGTCAGGCAGGGTTGGAGTCAAGTTGGATTGGAGTCAGGTTGGGTTGGAGTCAGGTTGGGTTGGAGTCAGGTTGGGTTGGAGTCAGGCTGGGTTGGAGTCAAGTTGGATTGGAGTCAGGTTGGGTTGGAGTCAGGTTGGGTTGTAGTCAGGTTGGATTGGAGTCAGGTTGGGTTGGAGTCAGGTTGGGTTGGAGTCAGGCTGGGTTGGAGTCAAGTTGGATTGGAGTCAGGTTGGGTTGGAGTCAGGTTGGGTTGAAGTCAGATTGGGTTGGAGTCAGGTTGGGTTGGAGTCAGGTTGGGTTGGAGTCAGGTTGGGTTGGAGTCAGGTTGGGTTGGAGTCAGGTTGGGTTGAAGTCAGATTGGGTTGGAGTCAGGTTGGGTTGGAGTCAGGTTGGGTTGGAGTCAGGTTGGATTGGAGTCAGGTTGGGTTGGAGTCAGGTTGGATTGGAGTCAGGTTAGGTTGGAGTCAGTTTGGGTTGGGGTCAGTATGGATTGAGTCAGGTTGGGTTGGGGCCAGATTGGGTTGGGGTCAGATTGGGTTGGATTGAGGTTGGGTTGAGGTTGGGTGGGAGTCAGGATGGGTTTGAGTCAGGTTAGATTGGGTCAGGTTGGGTTGGAGTCAGGTTGGGTTGGAGTCAGGTTGGGTTGGAGTCAGGTTGGGTTTGAGTCAGGTTGGGTTGGAGTCAGGTTGGATTGAGTCAGGTCGGGTTGGAGTCAGGTTGGGTTGGAGTCAGGTTGGGTTGGAGTCAGGCTGGGTTGGAGTCAGGTTGAATTAGAGTCAGGTTGGTTTTGAGTCAGGTTGGGTTGGAGTCAGGTTGAATTAGAGTCAGGTTGGTTTTGAGTCAGGTTGGGTTGGAGTCAGGTTGGGTTGGAGTGAGGTTGGGTTGTAGTCAGGTTGGGTTGGAGTCAGGTTGGGTTGGAGTCAGGTTGGGTTGAAGTCAGGTTGGGTTGTAGTCAGGTTGGGTTGGAGTCAGGTTGGGTTGGAGTCAGGATGGGTTGGAGTCAGGTTGGGTTGGAGTCAGGTTGGGTTGGAGTCAGGTTGGGTTGGAGTCAGGATGGGTTGGAGTCAGGTTGGATTGGAGTCAGGTTGGGTTGGAGTCAGGTTGGGTTGGAGTCAGGTTGCGTTGGAGTCAGGTTGGATTGGAGTCAGGTTGGATTGGGTCAGGTTGGATTGGGTCATGTTGGGTTGGAGTCAGGTTGGGTTGTAGTCAGGTTGGGTTGGAGTCAGGATGGGTTGGAGTCAGGTTGGATTGGAGTCAGGTTGGGTTGGAGTCAGGTTGGGTTGGAGTCAGGTTGCGTTGGAGTCAGGTTGGATTGGAGTCAGGTTGGATTGGGTCAGGTTGGATTGGGTCATGTTGGGTTGGAGTCAGGTTGGGTTGGAGTCAGGTTGGGTTGGAGTCAGGTTGGATTGGAGTCAGGTTGGGTGGGAGTCAGGTTGGGTTGGAGTCAGGTTGGGTTGGAGTCAGGTTGTGTTGGAGTCAGGTTGGATTGGGTCAGGTTGGATTGGGTCAGGGTGGGTTGGAGTCAGGTTGGGTGGGAGTCAGGTTGGGTTGGAGTCAGGTTGGGTTGGAGTCAGGTTGGGTTGGAGTCAGGTTGGATTGGGTCAGGTTGGATTGGGTCAGGTTGGGTTGGAGTCAGGTTGGGTGGGAGTCAGGTTGGGTTGGAGTCAGGTTGGGTTGGAGTCAGGTTGGATTGGGTCAGGTTGGATTGGGTCAGGTTGGGTTGGAGTCAGGTTGGGTTGGAGTCAGGTTGGGTTGGAGTCAGGTTGGGTTGGAGTCAGGTTGGGTTGGAGTCAGGTTGGGTTGGAGTCAGGTTGGTTTGGAGTCAGGTTGGGTTGGAGTCAGGTTGGGTTGGAGTCAGGTTGCGTTGGAGTCAGGTTTGGTTGGAGTCAGGTTGGGTTGGATTCAGGTTGAATTGGAGTCAGGTTGGGTTTGAGTCAGTTTGGGCTGGAGTCAGGTTGGATTGGAGTCAGGTTGGGTTGGAGTCAGGTTGGGTTGGAGCCAGGTTGGGTTGGATTCAGGTTGAATTGGAGTCAGGTTGGTTTTGAGTCAAGTTGGGGTGGAGTCAGGTTGCGTTGGAGTCAGGTTGGGTTTGAGTCAGTTTGGGTTGGAGTCAGGTTGGATTGGAGTCAGGTTGGGTTTGAGTCAGTTTGGGTTGGAGTCAGGTTGGATTGGAGTCAGGTTGGGTTTGAGTCAGTTTGGGTTGGAGTCAGGTTGGGTTGGAGTCAGGTTGGGTTGGAGTCAGGTTGGGTTGGGGTCAGGTTGGGTTGGAGTCAGGTTGGGTTGGAGTCAGGTTGGGTTGGAGTCAGGTTGGGTTGTAGTCAGGTTGGGTTGGAGTCAGGTTGCGTTGGAGTCAGGTTGGGTTGGAGTCAGGTTGGGTTGGAGTCAGGTTGGGTTGGAGTCAGGTTGGGTTGGAGTCAGGTTGGATTGGGTCAGGTTGGGTTGGGGTCAGGTTGGGTTGGAGTCAGGTTGGGTTTGATTCAGGCTGGTTGGAGTCAGGTTGGGTTGGATTCAGGTTGGGTTGGAGTCAGGTTGGGTTGGAGTCAGGTTTGGTTGGGGTCAGGTTGGGTTGGAGTCAGGTTGGGTTGGAGTCAGGTTGGGTTGGAGTCAGGTTGGGTTGGATTCAGGTTGGGTTGGAGTCAGGTTGGGTTGGAGTCAGGTTTGGTTGGAGTCAGGTTGTGTTGGACTCAGGTTGGGTTAGAGTCAGGTTGGGTTGGTGTCAGGTTGGATTGGGTCAGGTTAGTGTGTGGTCAGTTTGGGATGTGGTCAGGTTGGATTGGAGTCAGGTTAGGTTGGAGTCAGTTTGTGTTGGGGTCAGTATGGATTGAGTCAGGTTGGGTTGGGGTCAGGTTGGTTTGGGGTCAGGTTGGATTGTAGTCAGGTGGGATGGGTTGGGATCATGTTGGGTTGTGGTCAGCTGTGGTGTGGTCAGGATGGATTGGATTCAGGTTGGATTAGAGTCAGGTTGGGTTTGAGTCAGGTTGGGTTGGAGTCAGGTTAGGTTGGAGTCAGGTTGGGTTGGAGTCAGGTTGGGTTGGAGTCAGGTTGGATTGAGTCAGGTCGGGTAGGAGTCAAGTTGGGTTGGACTCAGGTTGAATTGGAGTCAGGTTGGGTTGGAGTCAGGTTGGGTTGGAGTCAGGTTGGGTTGGAGTCAGTTTGGGTTGGAGTCAGGTTGGGTTGGAGTCAGGTTGGGTTTGATTCAGGCTGGTTGGAGTCAGGTTGGATTGAGTCAGGTTGGGTTGGAGTCAGGGTGGGTTGGAGTCTGGTTGGGTTGGAGTCAGGTTGGGGTGAGGTCAGGTTGTGATGTGGTCAGTTTGGATTGGAGTCAGGTTGTGTTGGAGTCAGGTTGGGTAGGAGTCAGGTTGGATTGGAGTCAGGTTGGATTGGAGTCAGGTTGGGTTGGAGTCAGGTTGTGTTGGAGTCAGGTTGGGTTGGAGTCAGGTTGGATTGGAGTCAGGTTGGATTGGAGTCAGGTTGGATTGGAGTCAGGTTGGGTTGGAGTCAGGTTGGATTGGAGTCAGGTTGGATTGGAGTCAGGTTGGGTTGGAGTCAGGTTGTGTTGGAGTCAGGTTGGGTTGGAGTCAGGTTGGATTGGAGTCAGGTTGGATTGGAGTCAGGTTGGGTTGGAGTCAGGTTGGGTTGGAGTCATTTGGATTGGAGTCAGGTTGGGTTGGAGTCAGGTTGGATTGGAGTCAGGTTGGGTTGGAGTCAGGTTGGGTTGGAGTCAGGTTGGATTGGAGTCAGGTTGGGTTGGAGTCAGGTTGGGTTGGAGTCAGGTTGGATTGGAGTCAGGTTGGGTTGGAGTCAGGTTGGGTTGGAGTCAGGTTGGATTGGGTCAGGTTGAATTGGAGTCAGGCTGGGATGGAGTCAGGTTGGGTTGGAGTCAGGTTGGGTTGGAGTCAGGTTGGGTTGGAGTCAGGTTGGGTTGGAGTCAGGTTGGATTGGAGTCAGGTTGGGTTGGAGTCAGGTTGGGTTGGAGTCAGGTTGGATTGGAGTCAGGTTGGGTTGGAGTCAGGTTGGATTGGGTCAGGTTGGGTTGGAGTCAGGTTGGATTGGAATCAGGTTGAATTGGAGTCAGGTTGGGTTGGAGTCAGGTTGGGATGGAGTCAGGTTGGGTTGGAGTCAGGTTGGATATGAGTCAGGTTGGGTTGGAGTCAGGTTGGGTTGGAGTCAGGTTAGATTGGGTCAGGTTGGGTTGGAATCAGGTTTGGTTGGAGTCAGGTTGGGCTGGAGTCAATATGGGTTGGATTCAGGCTGGGTTGGAGTCAGGTTGAATTGGAGTCAGGCTGGGATGGAGTCAGGTTGGGTTGGAGTCAGGTTGGGTTGGAGTCAGGTTGGGTTTGAGTCAGGTTGGGTTGGTGTCAGGTTGGGTTTGAGTCAGGTTGGGTTGGAGTCAGGTTGGGTTGGAGTCAAGTTGGGTTGGATTCAGGCTGGGTTGGAGTCAGGTTGGGCTGGAGTCAATATGGGTTGGATTCAGGCTGGGTTGGAGTCAGGTTGGGTTGGAGTCAGGTTGGGTTGGAGTCAGGTTGGGTTGGAGTCAGGTTGGGTTGGAGTCAGGTTGGGTTGGAGTCAGGTTGGGTTGGAGTCAGTTTGGGTTGGAGTCAGGTTGGATTGAGTCAGGTTGGGTTGGAGTCAGGTTGGGTTCGAGTCAGGTTGGGTTGGAGTCAGGTTGGGTTGGAGTCAGGTTGGGTTGGAGTCAGGTTGGGTTGGAGTCAGTTTGGGTTGGAGTCAGGTTGGATTGAGTCAGGTTGGGTTGGAGTCAGGTTGGGTTGGAGTCAGTTTGGGTTTGTGTCAGGTTGGGTTCGAGTCAGGTTGGGTTGGAGTCAGGTTGGGTTGGAGTCAGGTTGAATTGGAGTCAGGTTGGGTTGGAGTCAGGTTGGGTTCGAGTCAGGTTGGGTTGGAGTCAGGTTGGGTTGGAGTCAGGTTGGGTTGGAGTCAGGTTGGGTTTGTGTCAGGTTGGGTAGGAGTCAGGTTGAATTGGAGTCAGCTTGGGTTGGAGTCAGGTTGGGTTGGAGTCAGGTTGGGTTGGAGTCAGGTTGGGTTGGAGTCAGGTTGTGTTGGAGTCAGGTTGCGTTGGAGTCAGGTTGGGTTGGAGTCAGGTTGTGTTGGAGTCAGGTTGAATTGGAGTCAGGTTGGGCTGGAGTCAGGTCGGGTTCGAGTCAGGTTGGGTTGGAGTCAGCTTGGGTTGGAGTCAGGTTGGGTTGGAGTCAGGTTGGGTTTGTGTCAGGTTGGGTAGGAGTCAGGTTGAATTGGAGTCAGCTTGGGTTGGAGTCAGGTTGGGTTGGAGTCAGGTTGGGTTGGAGTCAGGTTGGGTTTGAGTCAGGTTGGGTTGGAGTCAGGTTGGGTTGGAGTCCGGTTGGGTTGGAGTCAGGTTGGATTGAGTCAGGTCGGGTTCGAGTCAGGTTGGGTTGGAGTCAGGTTGGATTGGAGTCAGGTTGGGTTGGAGTCAGGTTGAGTTGGAGTCAGGTTGAATTGGAGTCAGGTTGGTTTTGAGTCAGGTTGGGTTGGAGTCAGGTTGGTTTGGGGTCAGCTTGGGTTGGAGTCAGGTTTGGTTGGAGTCAGGTTGGGTTGGAGTCAGGTTGGGTTGGAGTCAGGTTGGGTTGGAGTCAGGTTGGGTTGGAGTCAGGTTGCGTTGGAGTCAGGTTGGATTGGAGTCAGGTTGGGTTGGAGTCAGGTTGAGTTGGAGTCAGGTTGAATTGGAGTCAGGTTGGTTTTGAGTCAGGTTGGGTTGGAGTCAGGTTGGTTTGGGGTCAGCTTGGGTTGGAGTCAGGTTTGGTTGGAGTCAGGTTGGGTTGGAGTCAGGTTGGATTGGAGTCAGGTTGGGTTGGAGTCAGGTTGGGTTGGATTCAGGTTGAATTGGAGTCAGGTTGGGTTGGAGTCAGGTTGGATTGGAGTCAGGTTGGGTTGGAGTCAGGTTGGGTTGGATTCAGGTTGAATTGGAGTCAGGTTGGATTGGAGTCAGGTTGGGTTGGATTCAGGTTGAATTGGAGTCAGGTTGGATTGGAGTCAGGTTGGGTTGGAGTCAGGTTGAATTGGAGTCAGGTTGGGTTGGATTCAGGTTGAATTGGAGTCAGGTTGAATTGGAGTCAGGTTGAATTGGAGTCAGGTTGGGTTGGAGTCAGGTTGGGTTGGAGTCAGGTTGAATTGGAGTCAGGTTGGGTTGGATTCAGGTTGAATTGGAGTCAGGTTGAATTGGAGTCAGGTTGCGTTGGAGTCAGGTTGGGTTGGAGTCAGTTTGGGTTGGAGTCAGGTTGTGTTGGAGTCAGGTTGGGTTGGAGTCAGGTTGGGTTGGAGTCAGGTTGGGTTGGAGTCAGGTTGGATTGAGTCAGGTCGGGTTGGAGTCAGGTTGGGTTGGATTCAGGTTGAATTGGAGTCAGGTTGGGTTTTAGTCAGTTTGGGTTGGTGTCAGGTTGGGTTGGAGTCAGGTTGGGTTGGAGTCAGGTTGGGTTGGAGTCAGGTTGAATTGGAGTCAGGTTGGTTTTGAGTCAGGTTGGGTTGGAGTCAGTTTGGGTTGGAGTCAGGTTGGATTGGGTCAGGTTGGGTTGGGGTCAGGTTGGGTTGGAGTCAGGTTGTGTTGGAGTCAGGTTGGGTTTGATTCAGGCTGGTTGGAGTCAGGTTGGGTTGGAGTCAGGTTGGGTTGGAGTCAGGTTGTGTTGGACTCAGGTTGGATTGGTATCAGGTTGAGTTGGATTCAGGTTGGATTGGAGTCAGGTTGGGTTGGAGTCAGGTTGGGTTGGAGTCAGGTTGGGTTGGAGTCAGGTTGGGTTGGAGTCAGGTTGGGTTGGATTCAGGTTGAATTGGAGTCAGGTTAGGTTGGAGTCAGTTTGGGTTGGGGTCAGTATGGATTGAGTCAGGTTGGGTTGGGGTCAGGTTGGTTTGGGGTCAGGTTGGATTGTAGTCAGGTGGGATGGGTTGGGATCATGTTGGGTTGTGGTCAGCTGTGGTGTGGTCAGGATGGATTGGATTCAGGTTGGATTAGAGTCAGGTTGGGTTGGAGTCAGGTTGGATTGGAGTCAGGTTGGGCTGGAGTCAGGTTGGGTTGGAGTCAGGTTGGATTGGAGTCAGGTTGGGCTGGAGTCAGGTTGGGTTGGAGTCAGGTTGGGTTGGAGTCAGGTTGGGTTGGAGTCAGGTTGGGTTGGAGTCAGGCTGGGTTGGAGTCAAGTTGGATTGGAGTCAGGTTGGGTTGGAGTCAGGTTGGGTTGTAGTCAGGTTGGGTTGGAGTCAGGTTGGGTTGGAGTCAGGTTGGATTGGAGTCAGGCTGGGTTGGAGTCAGGTTGGATTGGAGTCAGGTTGGGTTGGAGTCAGGTTGGGTTGGAGTCAGGCTGGGTTGGAGTCAAGTTGGATTGGAGTCAGGTTGGGTTGGAGTCAGGTTGGGTTGGAGTCAGGTTGGGTTGTAGTCAGGTTGGATTGGAGTCAGGTTGGGTTGGAGTCAGGTTGGGTTGTAGTCAGGTTGGATTGGAGTCAGGTTGGGTTGGAGTCAGGTTGGGTTGGAGTCAGGCTGGGTTGGAGTCAAGTTGGATTGGAGTCAGGTTGGGTTGGAGTCAGGTTGGGTTGAAGTCAGATTGGGTTGGAGTCAGGTTGGGTTGGAGTCAGGTTGGATTGGAGTCAGGTTAGGTTGGAGTCAGTTTGGGTTGGGGTCAGTATGGATTGAGTCAGGTTGGGTTGGGGCCAGATTGGGTTGGGGTCAGATTGGGTTGGATTGAGGTTGGGTTGAGGTTGGGTGGGAGTCAGGTTGGGTTGGAGTCAGGTTGGGATGTGGTCAGGTTTGGTTGGAGTCAGGTTGGGTTGGATTGAGGTTGGGTTGAGGTTGGGTTGGAGTCAGGTTAGATTGGGTCAGGTTGGGTTGGAGTCAGGTTGGGTTGGAGTCAGGTTGGGTTGGAGTCAGGTTGGGTTGGAGTCAGGTTGGGTTGGAGTCAGGTTGGGTTGGAGTCAGGTTGGGTTGGAGTCAGGTTGGGTTGGAGTCAGGTTGGATTGGAGTTAGGTTGGGTTGGAGTCAGGTTGGGTTGGAGTCAGGTTGGGTTGGAGTCAGGTTGGATTGAGTCAGGTCGGGTTGGAGTCAGGTTGGTTTTGAGTCAGGTTGGGTTGGAGTCAGGTTGGGTTGGAGTGAGGTTGGGTTGTAGTCAGGTTGGATTGGAGTCAGGTTGCGTTGGAGTCAGGTTGGATTGGAGTCAGGTTGGATTGGGTCAGGTTGGATTGGGTCAGGTTGGGTTGGAGTCAGGTTGGGTTGGAGTCAGGTTGTGTTGGAGTCAGGTTGGGTTGGAGTCAGGTTGGGTTGGAGTCAGGTTGTGTTGGAGTCAGGTTGGATTGGGTCAGGTTGGATTGGGTCAGGGTGGGTTGGAGTCAGGTTGGGTTGGAGTCAGGTTGGGTTGGAGTCAGGTTGGGTTGGAGTCAGGTTGGGTTGGAGTCAGGTTGGGTTGGAGTCAGGTTGCGTTGGAGTCAGGTTTGGTTGGAGTCAGGTTGGGTTGGATTCAGGTTGAATTGGAGTCAGGTTGGGTTTGAGTCAGGTTGGGTTGGATTCAGGTTGAATTGGAGTCAGGTTGGGTTTGAGTCAGTTTGGGTTGGAGTCAGGTTGGGTTTGAGTCAGTTTGGGTTGGTGTCAGGTCGGGTTGGAGTCAGGTTGGGTTGGAGTCAGGTTGGTTTTGAGTCAGGTTGAATTGGAGTCAGGTTGGTTTTGAGTCAAGTTGGGTTGGAGTCAGGTTGCGTTGGAGTCAGGTTGGGTTGGAGTCAGGTTGGATTGGGTCAGGTTGGGTTGGGGTCAGGTTGGATTGGGTCAGGTTGGGTTGGGGTCAGGTTGGGTTGGAGTCAGGTTGGGTTTGATTCAGGCTGGTTGGAGTCAGGTTGGGTTGGAGTCAGGTTGGGTTGGAGTCAGGTTGGGTTGGATTCAGGTTGGGTTGGAGTCAGGTTGGGTTGGAGTCAGGTTGGGTTGGAGTCAGGTTTGGTTGGAGTCAGGTTGTGTTGGAGTCAGGTTGGGTTGGAGTCAGGTTTGGTTGGAGTCAGGTTGAATTGGAGTCAGGTTGGGTTGGAGTCAGGTTGGGTTGGAGTCAGGTTTGGTTGGAGTCAGGTTGTGTTGGAGTCAGGTTGGGTTGGAGTCAGGTTTGGTTGGAGTCAGGTTGGGTTGGATTCAGGTTGGATTGGAGTCAGGTTGGGTTGGAGTCAGATTGGGTTGGAGTCAGGTTTGGTTGGAGTCAGGTTGTGTTGGACTCAGGTTGGGTTGGAGTCAGGTTTGGTTGGAGTCAGGTTGGGTTGGATTCAGGTTGGATTGGAGTCAGGTTGGGTTGGAGTCAGATTGGGTTGGAGTCAGGTTTGGTTGGAGTCAGGTTGTGTTGGACTCAGGTTGGGTTAGAGTCAGGTTGGGTTGGTGTCAGGTTGGATTGGGTCAGGTTAGTGTGTGGTCAGTTTGGGATGTGGTCAGGTTTGATTGGAGTCAGGTTAGGTTGGAGTCAGTTTGTGTTGGGGTCAGTATGGATTGAGTCAGGTTGGGTTGGGGTCAGGTTGGTTTGGGGTCAGGTTGGATTGTAGTCAGGTGGGATGGGTTGGGATCATGTTGGGTTGTGGTCAGCTGTGGTGTGGTCAGGATGGATTGGATTCAGGTTGGATTAGAGTCAGGTTGGGTTTGAGTCAGGTTGGGTTGGAGTCAGGTTGGGTTGGAGTCAGGTTAGGTTGGAGTCAGGTTGGGTTGGAGTCAGGTTGGGTTGGAGTCAGGTTGGATTGAGTCAGGTCGGGTAGGAGTCAAGTTGGGTTGGACTCAGGTTGAATTGGAGTCAGGTTGGGTTGGAGTCAGGTTGGGTTGGAGTCAGGTTGGGTTGGAGTCAGTTTGGGTTGGAGTCAGGTTGGGTTGGAGTCAGGTTGGGTTTGATTCAGGCTGGTTGGAGTCAGGTTGGATTGAGTCAGGTTGGGTTGGAGTCAGGGTGGGTTGGAGTCTGGTTGGGTTGGAGTCAGGTTGGGGTGAGGTCAGGTTGTGATGTGGTCAGTTTGGATTGGAGTCAGGTTGTGTTGGAGTCAGGTTGGGTTGGAGTCAGGTTGGATTGGAGTCATTTGGATTGGAGTCAGGTTGAATTGGAGTCAGGTTGGGTTGGAGTCAGGTTGGGTTGGAGTCAGGTTGGGTTGGAGTCATTTGGATTGGAGTCAGGTTGAATTGGAGTCAGGCTGGGATGGAGTCAGGTTGGGTTGGAGTCAGGTTGGGTTGGAGTCAGGTTGGGTTGGAGTCAGGTTGGGTTGGAGTCAGGTTGGGTTGGAGTCATTTGGATTGGAGTCAGGTTGAATTGGAGTCAGGTTGGGTTGGAGTCAGGCTGGGATGGAGTCAGGTTGGGTTGGAGTCAGGTTGGGTTGGAGTCAGGTTGGGTTGGAATCAGGTTTGGTTGGAGTCAGGTTGTGTTGGATTCAGGCTGGGTTGGAGTCAGGTTGGGCTGGAGTCAATATGGGTTGGATTCAGGCTGGGTTAGAGTCAGGTTGAATTGGAGTCAGGTTGGGTTGGAGTCAGGTTGGGTTGGAGTCAGGTTGGGTTGGAGTCAGGTTGGGTTTGAGTCAGGTTGGGTTGGAGTCAGGTTGGGTTGGAGTCAAGTTGGGTTGGATTCAGGCTGGGTTGGAGTCAGGTTGGGTTGGAGTCAGGGTGGGTTGGAGTCAGGTTGGGTTGGAGTCAGGTTGGGTTGGAGTCAGGTTGGATTGAGTCAGGTTGGGCTGGTGTCAGGTTGGATTGAGTCAGGTCGGGTTGGAGTCAGGTTGGGTTGGAGTCAAGTTGGGTTGGAGTCAGGTTGGGTTGGAGTCAGGTTGGATTGAGTCAGGTCGGGTTGGAGTCAGGTTGGGTTGGAGTCAAGTTGGGTTGGAGTCAGGTTGAATTGGAGTCAGCTTGGGTTGGAGTCAGGTTGGGTTGGAGTCAGGTTGGGTTGGAGTCAGGTTGGGTTGGATTCAGGTTGAATTGGAGTCAGGTTGGGTTGGAGTCAGGTTGGGTTGGAGTCAGGTTGGGTTGGAGTCAGGTTGGGTTGGAGTCAGGTTGGGTTGGAGTCAGGTTGGGTTGGAGTCAGGTTGGGTTGGAGTCAGGTTGAATTGGAGTCAGCTTGGGTTGGAGTCAGGTTGGGTTGGAGTCAGGTTGGATTGAGTCAGGTCGGGTTGGAGTCAGGTTGGGTTGGAGTCAAGTTGGGTTGGAGCCAGGTTGGGTTGGAGTCAGGTTGAATTGGAGTCAGCTTGGGTTGGAGTCAGGTTGGGTTGGAGTCAGGTTGGGTTGGAGTCAGGTTGCGTTGGAGTCAGGTTGGGTTGGAGTCAGGTTGTGTTGGAGTCAGGTTGAATTGGAGTCAGGTTGGGCTGGAGTCAGGTCGGGTTCGAGTCAGGTTGGGTTGGAGTCAGGTTGGGTTGGAGTCAGGTTGGGTTGGAGTCAGGTTGGGTTTGTGTCAGGTTGGGTAGGAGTCAGGTTGAATTGGAGTCAGCTTGGGTTGGAGTCAGGTTGGGTTGGAGTCAGGTTGGGTTGGAGTCAGGTTGGGTTTGAGTCAGGTTGGGTTGGAGTCAGGTTGGATTGAGTCAGGTTGGGCTGGAGTCAGGTTGGGTTGGAGTCCGGTTGGGTTGGAGTCAGGTTGGATTGAGTCAGGTCGGGTTCGAGTCAGGTTGGGTTGGAGTCAGGTTGAATTGGAGTCAGGTTGTGTTTGAGTCAGGTTGTGCTGGAGTCAGGTTGGGTTGCATTCAGGTTGAATTGGAGTCAGGATGGTTTGGAGTCAGGTTGCGTTGGAGTCAGGTTGGATTGGAGTCAGGTTGGGTTGGAGTCAGGTTGAGTTGGAGTCAGGTTGAATTGGAGTCAGGTTGGTTTTGAGTCAGCTTGGGTTGGAGTCAGGTTGGTTTGGGGTCAGCTTGGGTTGGAGTCAGGTTTGGTTGGAGTCAGGTTGGGTTGGAGTCAGGTTGGGTTGGAGTCAGGTTGGATTGGAGTCAGGTTGGGTTGGAGTCAGGTTGGGTTGGATTCAGGTTGAATTGGAGTCAGGTTGGGTTGGAGTCAGGTTGGATTGGAGTCAGGTTGGGTTGGAGTCAGGTTGGGTTGGAGTCAGGTTGAATTGGAGTCAGGTTGGGTTGGATTCAGGTTGAATTGGAGTCAGGTTGAATTGGAGTCAGGTTGAATTGGAGTCAGGTTGAATTGGAGTCAGGTTGGGTTGGATTCAGGTTGAATTGGAGTCAGGTTGAATTGGAGTCAGGTTGGGTTGGAGTCAGGTTGGGTTGGAGTCAGGTTGGGTTGGAGTCAGGTTGTGTTGGAGTCAGGTTGGGTTGGAGTCAGGTTGGATTGGAGTCAGGTTGGATTGAGTCAGGTCGGGTTGGAGTCAGGTTGGGTTGGATTCAGGTTGAATTGGAGTCAGGTTGGGTTTTAGTCAGTTTGGGTTGGTGTCAGGTTGGGTTGGAGTCAGGTTGAATTGGAGTCAGGTTGGTTTTGAGTCAGGTTGGGTTGGAGTCAGGTTGGGTTGGAGTCAGGTTGAATTGGAGTCAGGTTGGTTTTGAGTCAGGTTGGGTTGGAGTCAGTTTGGGTTGGAGTCAGGTTGGATTGGGTCAGGTTGGGTTGGGGTCAGGTTGGGTTGGAGTCAGGTTGTGTTGGAGTCAGGTTGGATTGAGTCAGGTTGGGTTGGAGTCAGGTTGTGTTGGAGTCAGGTTGGGTTTGATTCAGGCTGGTTGGAGTCAGGTTGGGTTGGAGTCAGGTTGGGTTGGAGTCAGGTTGTGTTGGACTCAGGTTGGATTGGTATCAGGTTGAGTTGGATTCAGGTTGGATTGGAGTCAGGTTGGGTTGGAGTCAGGTTGGGTTGGAGTCAGGTTGGGTTGGAGTCAGGTTGGGTTGGATTCAGGTTGAATTGGAGTCAGATTGGGTTGGAGTCAGGTTGGGTTGGAGTCAGGTTGGGTTGGTGTCAGGTTGGATTGGGTCAGGTTGGTGTGTGGTCAGTTTGGGATGTGGTCAGGTTGGGTTGGAGTCAGGTTAGGTTGGAGTCAGTTTGGGTTGGGGTCAGTATGGATTGAGTCAGGTTGGGTTGGGGTCAGGTTGGTTTGGGGTCAGGTTGGATTGTAGTCAGGTGGGATGGGTTGGGATCATGTTGGGTTGTGGTCAGCTGTGGTGTGGTCAGGATGGATTGGATTCAGGTTGGATTAGAGTCAGGTTGGGTTGGAGTCAGGTTGGATTGGAGTCAGGTTGGGCTGGAGTCAGGTTGGGTTGGAGTCAGGTTGGGTTGGAGTCAGGTTGGGTTGGAGTCAGGTTGGGTTGGAGTCAGGTTGGGTTGGAGTCAGGTTAGGCTGGAGTTAGGCTGGGTTGGAGTCAGGTTGGTTTGGGTTGAGGTTGGGTTGAGGTGGGTGAGGTTGGGATGTTGTGAGGTTGGGTTGTGGTCAGGTTGGGTTGGAGTCAGGTTGGGTTGGAGTCAGGTTGGGTTGGAGTCAGGTTGGGTTGGAGTCAGGTTGGGTTGGAGTCAGGTTGGGTTGGAGTCAGGTTGGGTTGGAGTCAGGTTGGGTTGGAGTCAGGTCTGGTTGTAGTCAGGTTGGGTTGGAGTCAGGTTGGGTTGGAGTCAGGTTGGGTTGGAGTCAGGTTGGGTTGGAGTCAGGTTGGGTTGGATTCAGGTTGGGTTGGAGTCAGGTTGGGTTGAGTCAGGTTGGGTAGGAGTCAAGTTGGGTTGGATTCAGGTTGGGTTGGAGTCAGGTTGGATTGGAGTCAGGTCGGGTTGGAGTCAGGTTGTGTTGGAGTCAGGTTGGGTAGGAGTCAAGTTGGGTTGGACTCAGGTTGAATTGGAGTCAGGTTGGGTTTGAGTCAGGTTGGGCTGGTGTCAGGTTGGATTGAGTCAGGTTGGGTAGGAGTCAAGTTGGGTTGGATTCAGGTTGGGTTGGAGTCAGGTTGGATTGGAGTCAGGTCGGGTTTGAGTCAGGTTGTGTTGGAGTCAGGTTGGGTTTGAGTCAGGTTGGGCTGGTGTCAGGTTGGATTGAGTCAGGTTGGGTTGGAGTCAGGGTGGGTTGGAGTCAGGTTGGATTGAGTCAGGTTGGGTTGGAGTCAGGGTGGGTTGGAGTCTGGTTGGGTTGGAGTCAGGTTGGATTGGAGTCAGGTTGGGTTGGAGTCAGGTTGGATTGGAGTCTGGTTGGGTTGGAGTCAGGTTGGGTTGGAGTCAGGTTGGATTGGAGTCAGGTTGTGTTTGAGTCAGGTTGGGTTGGAGTCAGGTTGGGTTGGATTCAGGTTGGGTTGGAGTCAGGTTGGATTGAGTCAGGTTGGATTGAGTCAGGTTGGGTTGGAGTCAGGGTGGGTTGGAGTCTGGTTGGGTTGGAGTCAGGTTGCGTTGGAGTCAGGTTGGATTGAGTCAGGTTGGGTTGGAGTCAGGTTGGGTTGGAGTCTGGTTGGGTTGGAGTCAGGTTGGGGTGAGGTCAGGTTGTGATGTGGTCAGGTTGGGTTGGAGTCAGGTTGGGTTGGAGTCTGGTTGGGTTGGAGTCAGGTTGCGTTGGAGTCAGGTTGGATTGAGTCAGGTTGGGTTGGAGTCAGGTTGGGTTGGAGTCTGGTTGGGTTGGAGTCAGGTTGGGGTGAGGTCAGGTTGTGATGTGGTCAGGTTGGATTGGAGTCAGGTTTGTTTGGAGTCAGGATGGGTTGGAGTCAGGTTGGGATGTGGTCATGATGGGTTGGGGTCAGGTTGCATTGGAGTCAGGTTGGGTTGGATTCAGGTTGTTTGGAGTCAGGTTGGGTTGGAGTCAGGTTGGGTTGGAGTCAGGTTGGGTTGGAGTCAGGTTGGGTTGGAGTCAGGTTGGGTTGGAGTCAGGTTGGGTTGGAGTCAGGTTGGTTTGGGGTCAGGTTGGTTTGATGTCATGTCGATTTTGGGTCTGTTTGGGTTCGGATCAGGTGTGTTGGGTTGGGGTCAGGTTGAGGTATGGTCTGGTTCGATGTGGTCTGGATGGGTTGGGGACAGGTTGCATTGGGTTGGGGTCAGGCTGGGCTGTGGTCAGGTTGTGTTAGTATCAGGTTGGGATGTGGACAGTTTGAGTTGCGGCCTGTTCAAGTTGGGTCATGTCACGTTTGGAGGGTAGTTGGGTAGGAGGGTAGTCAGGTATTTAAACAATGGCAAAGTGGACAAGTGGTATTTTTGATTCGGCGAGCACAGCCAAAGGGGTTTGGAGGGTTATTGGATGTTGTCAGTTGTTGAGCCACTCACGTGTTGAACTAAGTTTTGTTCTGTCCAATACTTCCTGGGAAACTGCCCAGGTAGGCACCATGGAACTGTGTCAAGTTTTCTGTTCAAATTCAGAGTGGAGGGCATTCACAAAGGCTCTCGGGGAGCAGGAAAACTCAGCCCACAGTTTAAAAATGAGAACAGGCAATAAAATGCCAGTACTCCAAAATATTCCATGTGCAGGACCTCTGGGAATAAAATATTGGTGCCAACTTGCGCAAAGGATTGTCGGCAGAAAACAGGTTGGAGGTGTTACAACACCAATACAACAAATATTGTAACTGGACAGCCAACAATACCTGCTTTTCAGAGTTGTGAACAAGTACTGTACACACCCCTGTCAGCAACAACGGGGCCGAAGTGGAGATGGTTGACAGCTTCAAATTCCGAGATGTGCACATCACCAAAAATCTGTCCTGATCCACCTGTCGTGTTGCGTGTTCCGATACACAAATGAACCAACGCGGTTGTAGATGGTACAACTCTGTTTTATTGTTCTGTACAATAATAACTATTAACTTCTGACTCTGGTTCGTACTTCACCAGCTAACCTGTGGACCCAGCCTTTGCACATTCTTGGTGAGGCACTCAGCACATGGTGTATGTCTGAGTGGCACGCTGTGAGCTCTGTGTTCTGAGCTATCTCCTGGTAGAATGAGCGGGAACTGTGGTGTTCCCTGTTTTATAGTGCGAGTGCTCTCACTGGTGATTGGCCGCAATGTTGTGTGTGTGTTGGTTGGTCAAACTACCTGTCCATCAGTGTGTGTGTGTGATTGCACCATGATATGTTAATGTGGATATCATGACACCACCCACGCGACACTACCACCAAGAAAGTTCAACACTGCCGTTACTTGCTCAGGAAACTAAGGAAACTGTCCACACAGACTCTTACCAACTTTTACAGATGCACCATAGAAAGCATCCTATCGGGCTGCATCACAGTCTGGTATGGCAACTGCCCAGTACCGCAAGAAACTTCAGAGAGTTGTGAACACAGCCTATTCCATCACACGAGCCCGCCTCCCATCCATTGGCTCTGTCTACACCTCCCGCTGCCTGGGGAAAGTGGCAGCATAATCAAAGACCCCTCCCACCCGGCTGACTCCCTCTTCCAACTTCTTCCATCGGGCAGGAGATACAAAAATCTGAGAACACGCACGAACAGATTCAAAAACAGCTTCTTCCAAGTTGTTACCGGACACTGAAACGACCCTTTTATGGACTGACCTGATTAATACTACACTCCTGTATGCTTCACCCGCTGCCGGTGTCTATTGAAAATGAAAATATTTGTTTACATTGTGTACCTGGTGTTGCCTTTTTATGTGTTTTCTTTTCATGCACTAAATGATCTGTTTGAGCTGCTCGCAGAACAATACTTTTCACGGTGGCTCGGTATACGTGACTATAAACAAATCCAATCCAACCAGTGAGCTTTGGTATCAGTTTGGAGTTGCTGCATTCTCTTCATTATCAACATTTTGTGGAAAGTGTTTGTGGAAAGTGTTTGTGGCTGATGACCAGATAATGG
Organism: Scyliorhinus torazame; assembly: GCF_047496885.1. Lineage (NCBI taxonomy): Eukaryota > Metazoa > Chordata > Chondrichthyes > Carcharhiniformes > Scyliorhinidae > Scyliorhinus > Scyliorhinus torazame. The sequence goes on along the minus strand of NC_092712.1, from coordinate 66,334,275 downwards.
CAGTGAGAGAAAATGAACAATTCACTCTGGAGGAAACTAATGTGTGAACGGCCCCTCTTTGAAATGATCTCTCATTACAAAACAACCACTGGTCTGCTCTTGCTGGTAAAACCAGCAGAATCTTATTTTTAATCTTCTAGATAGCCAAATGCTTCACCTTCAGTTTGGTTTATTTAGTTGGAATGGTGAGCTGCCAGATGTTAAGTTTGACAAGGAGCCGGCCTCAATTGCTGTTGCCTCAGGTTAGGTAGGATTAGTTGACAGAATTTGCTGCTCTCAAAATGCTGCACAACATTTACTATTAAGCTGCTACATGCTGCTGCATCAAAAAAAAAGAAATCCAGGTTGGATTAGCTTCAGTAAGAGGCATGACCAGCAACTTAAGCCACACCTGGAAGCCAAAAACATCAGCTTGAAGCTGAATAAACACATCTAGTACGGCCACTAGAGTGGAGCGTTGCACTCTATGGATGTGAGAGTTGAACTGCAGTGCAAACACATGCAAGCCACCATCAATGAGCTCTTCAAGAGATAGTCCACTGTAGATCGAGTGGTCACGTGATGATGCAGCTACGAAAAGGGTCATGTATCAGGAGCGCAAGAATTCTTCCCGGAGCCACAGGCAGAGTACAAGCTTGGAGTAGCTGCTCATCTAGTGGATAAACTATTGTTTCTACAAGTCCCTTGGTTGTCAGTGTTTGGGGATCCAACATTTCTACATCCACCTCAACCAAGGAAAAGGCAGAACTTTCCGTTGGGCGGCACACTGGTTAGCGCTGCTGCTTCACAGCACCAGGGACCCGAGTTCAATTCCGGCCTTGGGTGACTGCCTGTGTGGAGGTTGCATTTTCTCCCCGTGTCTGCGTGGGCTTCCACCGGATGCTCCAGTTTCCTCTCTGTTGTGTTATGTACTCTGGGATAACACAGGCTACAACTGGATGCAGTTTTTACCAAAAGATACTCCAGACCTTGAAGTTAGTTCAATCTGATTTATTGAACCAGTAGCACAGTTAGCACAGTTCTCTAGGAGTTCGACTCTCTGCTAACCTAAGTGTGGTTACTCTGTCTGACTGAACCAGACTAGCTCTTAGCCACGTGCTTGAGGTGTGATACTGTAAATACACCCTGACTCACTCTGTAGATGCTCATCTGTGGAAAGAGGCGGAGTGTGAGCGCCTCATGCTTTTTATAGTGAGGTACCACCCCTGAGTGTCCTGCCTGCTCATTGGTCATGTCCTGTTCTCTGTGTTCATTAGCTGCCTGTCTGTGCCTGTCTGTATATCATTATCTGCATGTCTGCATATCATGACATCTCCCTTTTTATTTTATGTTTTGTTGGCATATGGGAACGTACTTACATGTGGTGGCATATATTAACATATTTACAAGCGGTGGAATATGTGAACGTATTTACATGTGAAGACAGCTGTCCAATGTGAGAAAACAGAACATAGCAAACAAAACAAATGTTCATAAGTCCAGTCTCTGGGGCTTGCGTCTGATCCTTGTCGACCGCTGGAGAGTTGGTGGTGGGGACGACGGCGCCTTGACAGGTGGGATGGAAGCCTGACTGGTGGCCTCGTAGTTCGAGGTATCAGGAGGTGGCAAAACAATGGACGGAAACGGCGAAGAAAGCGGTTGCGGGCAAGCTACTTTGCGCAGTGCCCATCTGTTTCATCGCACAACAGAACCATCAGCCATACGTACAACATACGAGCGGGGCGCAGCTTGTCGAACAACGACAGCTGGAGCAGACCAGCCACCATCCGGTATCTTGATCCTGACAGTGTCTGCCAGGGATAACATGGGCAAATCAGTGGCATAAGCATCATAGCCCTGCTTTTGCTGGTTTTGGAGCTGCTGCACCTTCTGCAGCACCGGGAGGTGATCCAGGTTGGGCAAGTGGATGGCTGGAAATGTCGTCCGCAGGTTCCTGCTCATCAGGAGTTGAGCCGGCGACATGCCAGTGGACAGTGGGGTTGCCCTGTACGCAAGCAGCGTGAGGTAGATGTCAGAAGCAGAATCCGCGGCCTTGCAGATTAGCTGTTTCACAATGTGCACCCCTTTTTCAACCTTCCCATTGGACTGCGGATAGTGTGGGCTGGAAGTGACATGTTTGAAATGGTATGACTTGGCAAACATAGACCACTTGTGCCTGTTGAAGCACGGGCCATTGTCACTCATGACAGTGAGTGGGATACCATGCCTGGAGAACGTCTCCTTACAGGCCTTGATGACAGTCCGAGATGTGAGGTCTGAGAGCTTCATGACTTCAGGGTAATTGGAGAAATAGTCAATAATCAACACGTAGTCATGGCTATTCACATGAAAGAGGTCGATGCCAACCTTGGACCATGGGGTGGTCTTGATTTCATGCTGCTGGAGCATCTCCTTGCTCTGCGCTGGCTGGAAGCATTGACAGGTCGCACAGTTGAGGACCATGTTCGGGATGTCCTGGCTAATACCGGGCCAGTAGACAGCCTGCCTGGCTCAGCGTCTGCACTTCTCGATACCCACGTGTCCCTCATGGATTTGGTGGGGCACCAAGCTCTGGAGACTGAGTGGAATGACAATCCGGTCCAGCTTGAGGAGGATACCATCAATCACCATCAGGTCGTCCTTTACATTGTAAAATTGTGGGCACTACCCTTTCTGCCAGCCATTGGCGAGGTGGTGCATGACACGCTGCAAGAGGGGGTCTTTGGCTGTCTCCTCGCGGATACGAACCACCTTCTCATCAGACGCCGGGAGGGTGCTAGCACACAGCTGCACCTCTGATTCAATCTGCCGGATGATTTCCAGTGGTTCAGTAAACAATGTGATGGAGCGGGACAATGCATCAGCGATGATGAGCTCCTTGCCAGGCGTGTAAACTAAGTCAAAGTCACACCTTCTGGGTTTGAGGAGGATGCGCTGCAACCGAGGTGTCATGTCTTTCAGGTCCTTGTGGATAATGCGGACCAGAGGCCTATGATCCGTCTCGTCAATGAATGTCGGCAGGCCGCAGACATAGTCGTGAAACTTGAGAATGCCAGTGAGAAGACCCAGGCATTCCTTCTCTATTTGCGCATGCCTTGTTTCAGTGGGCGTCATGGCCCTCGATGCGAAGGCTACCGGTGCCCAGGATGAAGTGCCACCACGTTGAAGCAGCACCGCACCGATGTCATCCTGACTCACATCTGTCGAGATCTTCATCTCGCTGTCTGGGTTGAAAAATGCCAAGACGGGTGCAGTGGTGAGCCTGGCTTTCAGCTCCAAACACTCTGCCTGATGTGCTGCCTTCCACTCAAAGGCAGTGGACTTTTTCACCAGGTTTTGTAGGGCCGTGGTGTGTCCGGCCAGTTTGGGGATGACCAGAAAATTGACCATGACCAGGAAGCGCAACACCGCCTTCTTGTCTTCAGGGACCTTCATGGCTTTGATGGCCTTGACCTTGTCTGTGTCCGGGTGCACGCCCTGCTGAGAGATCTAGTCACCTGGGAAATTGAGTGTCGACAGGCCAAAGCAACATTTGGACCTGTTCAGCTTCAGGCCATTGGCATGGACACGGCGGAATAACTGCTGGAGATGGGAAACATGCTCTTCAAGGGTCGTGGACCATATGATGATGTCGTCCACGTACACACAAACCCATTCAATGCCCTCCATGATCTGCTCCATGATGCGATGGAAGATCTCCGATGCCGAGACAATGCTAAACGGCATGCGATTATAGCAGTATCTGCCAAACGGTGTGTTGAAGGTGCAGAGCCTTCTGCTGGACTCATCCAGCTGGATTTGCCAAAATCCATGTGACGCATCTAACTTGGTGAAAAAACGTGCGTGTGCCATCTCACTGGTGAGTTCCTCCCGCTTCAGGATGGGGTAGTGTTCACGCATTATATTCTTATTGAGATCCTTGGGATTAACGCAGATGCGCAGGTCTCCCGAAGGCTTCCTAACACATACCATCGAGCTGACCCAGTCAGTCGGTTCGGTTACCTTGGAAATGATGCCCTGTTGCTGAAGGTCCTTGAGCTGTGCCTTCAGGCGCTCCCTCAGCGGAGCCAGGACCCGGCATGGTGCGTGGACCACTGGCTTGGCATCAGGTCGTAGCAGAATCTTGTATCGATATGGCAGCGTGCCCATCCCGTCGAACACATCCGGATACTGAGCGAGGATGTCGTCAATGCCGGCCTGAAGATCCACATTGGAGGATGTCGTTGTGTAAATCTGCTGCACGAGGTTCAGCTGCTTGTAGGCATGCGAGCGAAGTAGGGATGCCCTGTCTGGCTTGACAATTTCAAAGCGTAACCGTGCATGGGTGCTCCGGTTGGAGACGAGTAGATGGCAGGATCCCAGTGCTGTGATGGCATTTCCGTTGTAGTCCAGGAGCCTGCATGCTGCGGGAATGACCTTGGGGGGCTTCTTGGTGGATTTGAAATCTGCCTGTGAGAGGGGGTTGGCAGAAGCACCTGTGTCCAGCTTAAACTGGATGGAGCAGTGGTTGACGTGCATCACCGCACGCCATTCGGCCGCAGAATCCACAGCGAGGATGGATTGACTTTTTGATGAGTTGGATGTGGCATATTCACATTTGGTAATGTGGGCATGAGGGAGGAACTGACGAAAATCGACTGGGAGCAGAGCCTAGTGGGAAAGACAGTAGAACAGCAATGGCAGGAGTTTCTGGGAGTAATTGAGGACACAGTACAGAGGTTCATCCCAAAGAAAAGAAAGGTTATCAGAGGGGGGATTAGGCAGCCATGGCTGACAAAGGAAGTTAGGGAATGCATCAAAGCAAAAGAGAAAGCCTATAATGTGGCAAAGAGTAGTGGGAAGTCAGACGATTGGGAAGGCTACAAAAACAAACAGAGGATAACAAAGAGAGAAATAAGGAAAGAGAGGATCAATTATGAAGGTAGGCTAGCCAGTAACATTAGGAATGATAGTAAAAGTTTCTTTAAATACATTAAAAACAAACGGGAGGCAAAAGTAGACATTGGGCCTCTCCAAAATAACGCTGGTAATCTAGTGATGGGAGACAAGGAAATAGCTGAGGAACTAAATAAGTACTTTGCGTCAGTCTTCACAGTGGAAGACATGAGTAATATCCCAACAATTTAGGAGAGTCAGGGGGTAGAGTTGAATATGGTAGCCATCACAAAGGAGAAAGTGCTAGAGAAACTAAGAGGTCTAAAAATTGATAAATCTCCGGGCCCAGGTGGGCTACATCCTAGAGTTCTAAAGGAGATAGCTGACGAAATAGTGGAGGCGTTAGTTATGATCTTTCAAAAGTCACTGGAGTCAGGGAAAGTCCCAGAGGATTGGAAAATCACTGTTGTAACCCCCTTGTTCAAGAAGGGAACAAGGAAAAAGATGAAAAATTATAGGCCAATTTGCCTAACCTCGGTTGTTGGCAAGATTCTAGAATCCATTGTTAAGGATGAGATTTCTAAATTCTTGGAAGTGCAGGGTCGGATTAGGACAAGTCAGCATGGATTTAGTAAGAGGAGGTCATGCCTGACAAACGTGTTAGAGTTCTTTGAAGAGATAACAAATAGGTTAGACCAAGGAGAGCCAATGGATGTTATCTATCTTGACTTCCAAAAGGCTTTTGATAAGGTGCCTCACGGGAGACTGCTGAGTAAAATAAGGGCCCATGGTATTCGAGGCAAGGTACTAACATGGATTGACGATTGGCTGTCAGGCAGAAGGTGGGATAAAAGTTTTTTTTTCGGAATGGCAACCGGTGACGAGTGGTGTCCCGCAGGGTTCATTGTTGGGGCCACAGCTGTTCTCTTTATATATTAACGATCTAGATGACGGGACTGGGGGCATTCTGGCTAAGTTTGCCGATGATACAAAGATAGGTGGAGGGGCAGGTAGTATGGAGGAGGTGGGGAGGCTGCAGAAAGATTTAGACAGTTTAGCAGAGTGGTCCAAGAAATGGCTGATGAAATTCAACGTGGGCAAGTGCGAGGTCTTGCACTTTGGAAAAGAGAATAGAGGCGTGAACTATTTTCTAAACGGTGACAAAATTCATAATGCTGAAGTGCAAAGGGACTTGGGAGTCCTAGTCCAGGATTTTCTAAAGGTAAACTTGCAGGTTGAGTCCGTAATTAAGAAAGCAAATGCAATGTTGTCATTCATCTCAAGAGGCTTGGAATATAAAAGCAGGGATGTACTTCTGAAGCTTTATAAAGCATTAGTTAGGCCCCATTTAGAATACTGTGAGCAATTTTGGGCCCCACACCTCAGGAAGGACATACTGGCACTGGAGCGGGTCCAGCGGAGATTCACACGGATGATCCCAGGAATGGTAGGCCTAACATACGATGAACATCTGAGGATCCTGGGATTATATTCATTGGAGTTTAGGAGGTTGAGGGGAGATCTAATAGAAACTTACAAGATAATGAATGGCTTAGATAGGGTGGACGTAGGGAAGTTGTTTCCATTAGCAGGGGAGACTAGGACCCAGGGGCACAGCCTTAGAATAAAAGGGAGTCACTTTAGAACAGAGATGAGGAGAACTTTCTTCAGCCAGAGAGTGGTGGGTCTGTGGAATTCATTGCTACAGAGGGCGGTGGAGGCCGGGACGTTGAGTGTCTTTAAGACAGAAGTTGATAAATTCTTGATTTCTCAAGGAATTAAGGGCTATGGAGAGAGAGCGGGTAAATGGAGTTGAAATCAGCCATGATTGAATGGTGGAGTGGACTTGATGGGTCGAATGGCCCTACTTCCGCTCCTATGTCTTATGGTCTTATGGTAATGATTCAGACCTCGTGGATGCGTCTGATGCAAGGAAGATTGCGCTTCTCCTCTCAATAGCGGGTGATCAAGCCATGTAGGTGGAGTCCAGGCATTCTTCCTCTGGATCAGTTGTGCTGCCAGGATCAGAATCCTGTAATCGCTGTTGCACACTCTGAACACGCCGTCGTCGGAATTGGGAGCGCTGGCCCCTGACTGGTGGTGCAGACCTGCACAAGGCTGCATAGTGTCCAGGCTTTCCGCAGTTTCAACATCGCCTCCCTCTTGCAGGGCAGTATTTCTGTCAGTGGGCGTTGCCGCAGTTCGAGCATGTCATGACGTCGGTATCTTGAAGCTCCATGCGTTGTCGCACATGCACAGTGCGGGTGTCGGTCGCTTCATTATCCCCTTCGCATCGCGCATGCGTGGGGCCCCGGGAAAAACATGCAAAATGGCCGGTTTCATCAATGCTTAGGCGCTGCATCCGGGAGATGGCCTGCAAACTCTCTGCCTCGTGGGAGGCAAGTTTCTCATTTTCAGCCGATTTGTACTGGGCATAGCGATTTTTGGCATGCTGATGTACTGTGCATGTTTCAATCGCGACTGGCAGGGTCATATGCTTGATTTTCAGTAGCTGCTCTCTCAGAGGACCAGAGTGAACTCCAAAAACGATTTGGTCTCTGATCATGGAGTCAGCAATATCACCAAAGTTGCAGGACAGCGCTAGCAGTCGGAGGTTAGTTAAGAAGGAGTTGAAAGATTCATCTTTACCTTGTAGACGCTGTTTGAATATGTAGCGCTCGAAGATTTCATTGGTGTCCACTTCACAGTGACTGTCAAACTTGTCCAGGATGGTCTGAAACTTTGTCTTGTCCTGGCCTTCTGTGAAGTGAAAAGAGTTGAAGAGTTCGATGGCTTGATCACCCGCTGTTGAGAGGAGAAGCGCAATCTTCCTTGCATCAGACGCATCCACGAGGTCTGAATCTTCGATGTACAGCAGAAGCTTTTGCTTGAATGTCCGCCAGTTGGCACTGAGATTGCCGGAGGTCCTGAGCTGGTGAGGAGCTTGAATCTTTTCCATGGTGCCGGGATACATTCGCTGGTCGTCACGGAATTGACTGAGGTAAACCTAGATTAAGCAGTCACCTGGTAACATGTTGTGTTATGTACTCTGGGATAACACAGGCTGCAACTGGATGCAGCATTAACCAAAAGATACTCCAGACCTTGAAGTTAGTTCAATCTGATTTATTGAACCAGTAGCAGTTAGCACAGTTCTCTATGAGTTTGACTCTCTGCTAACCTAAGTGTGGTTACTCTGTCTGACTGAACCAGACTAGCTCTTAGCCACGTGCTGGACGTGTGTTACTGTACATACACCCTGACTCACCCTGTAGATGTTCATCAGTGGAAAGAGGCGGAGTGGGAGCGCCTCGTGACATTTATAGTGAGATACCACCCCTGAGTGTCCTGCCTGGTCATTGGTCATGTCCTGTTCTCTGTGTTCATTAGCTGCCTGTCTGTGCCTATCTGTTTATCATTATCTGCATGTCTGCATATCATGACACTCTCACAGTCCAAAGGTGTGCGGGTTAGGTGGATTGGCCACTTCAAATTGCCCTTTAGTGTCCAAAGGGTAGGTGGGGTTGTAGGGGAGCGGGCGTTAGATTGGATGCTCTTTCAGAGGGTTGGTGCAGACTCAACGGGCCGAATGGCCTCCTTCTGCATCGTAGGGTTTCTATGATACCAATCCGATTCGTAAAATCAGTGGCTCCCAGTAAGTGAGCAACTATTACTGAGGGAGAAGGAAAACAAGACTATCAAAATGAATGAAAATGAAAATCGCTTATTGTCACAAGTAGGCTTCAAATGAAGTTACTGTGAAAAACCCGCAGTTGCTACATTCCCGCCGCCTGTTCGGGAATTGAACCGTGCTGCTGGCCTGCTTTCAAAGCCAGCGATTTAGCCCTGTGCTAAACCAGCCCCCAAAAGTGAGCAAATTGGGAACCCTATCCACTGGCAGACAAACCTCCTGTAGAGACATCATTAAAGTACAAAGATTTCTTTGAGTGATTTAGACCTGACTGCTTCCAACTCAGACACGGACAGAGACGTTTAGTTCGGATAGATTTTCAGAATGTAGAAAGTTGAAACAAAAAGATCAAAGCAATGGTGGTTGAACTCTCCAATTGACAAGGATGAAAAGCTGCTCCACGCACACTGAGAGATGAGTAGCTTCCATGCAGATTTTAGTCAGAATCTGACTATAAATATCTCTGCCCGTGTATTCACACTCAGCAGGTTCTGAGAGATGGAAGATTTTTACTCACCAGCAGGCTTTCCACCTTGTTACTCTACCCAGCAGTCACTCAAACGTTTCCTGCAGATTCACATTCAATTACAGGCTGGCAGATTTGACTTGATTAAGCCAGCAGATTTTTCGATGGGAAAATAAAGAAAGCCAAACAGGATGTATTAGTTTCGTAAATTTCCATTGCAAAAAATTATGCCTCAACTACAGGGAGAACCACAGATACATTACCAGACAGACAGGCTAAGATGTTTTTCAATGAGAATTTAGCACAAAGCTTTCGCCGATTCTTATGAGTGCTCTTGACAAATACTTATCAACGGCATTGATGAGGGCTGTTGAATAAAAGTGCAAGCCATGATTGGAAGTGAAATGTAGGTGTGGTTCTTCAATGTGCTCCATATCTCCATTAGTGGGTCAGATTCAGTTGAATTAATCACTGTTTCATTGGCTCAGATGTTATCATAGAATCCCTTGAATCCCGACGGTGCAGAAGGAGTCTGCATCGAGTTTGTACCGAGCCTCTGAAAGCGCTCCCTACCTAGACCCACTCTCCCTGTGCCCCCACCTAATCTGCACATCTTTGTTTGGGTTCAATTCCAGCCTCAGGTGACTGTCTGTGTGGAGTTTCTTTCCTCCAGGTGCCGTTTCCTCCCACAATCCAAAGGTGTGCAGGTTTGGTGGATTGGCCATGCTAAATTTCTCCTTGGTATCCAGGGATGTACAGGTTAGGTGGGGTTACAGGGATAGAGGCGGGGGAGTGGGCCTAGGTAGGAGGCTCCTTCAGAGGGTTGGTGCAGACTCGCTGGGCCGAAATGCCTCCACCTGCATCGCAGGAATTCTATGGAAATGTAAACAGCATGCACCCACCACACCCCTCCCCAAATCGAGAGCAGGCTGTGGGGAAGGGCTTTCAAATCGGGTGGAATGGCAGGGAAGCTGCTGTACCTTTTGCCTGCCCCTACCAGTAGGATGTTTTCAGTGATTAAAGGCTTGCCTGTCTTTTCCCACTGGTGCTGGCATTTTACCAGAGGGAGGTACATATCTGGCCATGTAGAAAGATCGCCCAGTAAAACCTGGGGGCCTCCATATGTGTTCAGGATGGAAGCCCTCCTGATTGAGCACCTGGTGGTTCTTGGAGTACCTCCTACCCACCCCAGTGGAAAGGACTCCAGCACTTACAATTGACCCCTCCTCCCCTGCAACCCACAATTAGCCCCACAACACTTACCTACACTCTAGGCTTCATTGATGGCCACTGGGACCTGTGCAGTCAGAACAGTTCCCACTGCTGAGACTGAAGAAATACCTGGTCTCTGATTGGTCAGCAGCTCTTAGAGGCACGATATCCTGCCTCAGAGGGACAGAAGCCGCCATTGCTGGCAATTAACTTCCCGCTCATGTAAAACACAGCTTTGACTTCCAGGGCCAGCAGAGGCAGTGTTGTACCCAAATATCTGGCCAGTAAGGGGACCATCACCACCTCATATATTCCTGCCCACTTGCTTTCGAACTGACAATTCAATGATGCATTCAATGTTGGAGACTAAGGACTGAATGATCACTTTGGAGGCGGGAAGAAATGTCGGATCTGGAATCCACCGCAGGGGTGAAATAACGAGTCTTTAGGAGGCATCCCCTTATTTGGCATGGTGGAAGGTGTCGTGTTATTCACCCTGGGGTAACACGGACTGCAACTGGATGCAGTTATACTGGAAAGCAGGCACCAAACTCGGACGATAGTTCAATACGTTTTATTGAACTTCTATAGCAGTGCACACAGCTTGCTGTGGGTTGACACTCTACTAATCTAAGTGTACTAACTAGAACTAACTAGAACAGACTAGCTCTGAGCCACGTGTAGAAGGTGCTATCTGATACATACACTCTGACTGTCACTACAGTTGTCACCAGTGGAAAGAGGCAGAGTGCTGATGCCCCGTGTGTTTTATAGTGGGAAACCCCCTTTCTAGTATTCTGTCTGGTGATTGGTTGTGTTCTGTCCTGTGTGTTGATTGGCTGTACTGGGTGTCTGTCACTGCCTGTCTTGTTCTCATTATGTGCATGAGTGCATATCATGACAGAAGGTCCCGTACAAAATTAAGGACAGAGGTCTTCCTGAGTGAGAGGAACAGCAAGCTGCAGGAATGGGTAAGTAACTGAGAAGGCACTCCAACATGGAGGCTTGTTTGACCAACTTTTTTAAAACTCCAAATTAAACACTGCCAGGCCACAACTGTGGGGTTGAGCAAAGTCCTTTGACAATGTGGCCTTTGATTGCAGCCACATTGAGGAAGGTGAAGGATGGCCTGTATGACAGCCTGAGAACTGGCCCACCAGCTTATCACTGCGTAACTGTCTGCAGGGTGTTGTTTGTCTGCCATGTCAAGAGATTGGAAAACTGCGCTCAGTCTCCTTTTACTGCGATAAACAGAATTGGCTGACCACTTTCCGTGCCCTGAATCCGCTTCGCCCAAAATGGCCAGTAACTTTCAGCCCTGTCTGCCTTAGTTTCTAACGATAGCAGTGCCCAAAAATGGTGCCGTAAGTATTGTTCATTTGCTCTGTTAGACAATACTCAAGAATGTTGACACCATCCAGGACGAAGCAGCCCACCTGATTGGCACCCCATCCATCAACTTCAACATCTACTCCTTCACCACCATTGCATCGTTACCGCAGTGTGTACCGTCTCCAAGATGCACTGCCACAACTCACCAAGGTTCCTTCAACAGCACCTTTCAAACCAGTGACCTTTACCACAAGGTCAGCAAATGAATGGAAATGCCACCATCTCCAAGTTTCCCTCAAAGTCACATCCATCCTGACTTGGAAATACTTTGGATGCGATTCTCTGGCTCAAGCGAGAGAACATCGTGGCTGGAGAATATACCAGGAGAGGCCTGCAGTGTGCCTCCTGACAGACTCCGTGCCTCGCGAGATTCTCTGAAGTCCCGCGAGACATCGTCGACCCAAATGACACTTGAATAACACTTGCAGAATTAGGTCGTAAACCTACTTACGACCTACCTGCCCGGGACCCACTGGCTTCCGTCGATTCTCCAGCCTCCCCAGGAAGGCTGCAGCCGGGCGCCGATCAGTGCTGGTCCACGTAAACATTTCCCAGGCCACCGGAGACCCCAGGGTGGTCGGGGTAAGAAAAATGAACAAAGAATAATACAGCACAGGAACAGGCCCTTCGGCCCTCGAAGGCTGCGCTGACCATGGTACCTGCCTAAACTAAAACCGTATGCACTTATGGAGTCCGTATCCTTCCATTCCCACCCTATTTATATATTTATCTGGGTGTTCCTTAAATGCCGCTATCATACCTTCTCCCAGGCGCGTTACATATATTTACCACCCTCTGCGTAAAAAACTTGCCTCGCACAGCTCTTCTAAATTTTTCCCCGTGCACTTTAAAACTGTATCCCCTAGTACTTGGCTCTCCTACTCTAGGAAAGAGTATCTGACTATCCACTCTGTCCATGCCACTCAATCTTGTAGGCCTCTATCAGGTCGCCTCTCAACCTCCGTCATTCCAGCGAGAACAGACCGAGTTTCTCTAACTTCTACTCATAGCTAATGCCCTCCATACCAGGCAGCATCCTAGTAAACCACTTCTGTACCCTCTCCAAAGCATCCACATCCTTCTGGTAGTGTGGCGACCAGAATTGTACAAAATATTCCAAATGAGACCTCACTAAGGTCCTGTACAGCTGCAATATGACTTGCCAATTTTTATATTCATTGCCCCGATCGATGAAGGCCAGCATGCTGTATGCCTTCTTGACCACCTTATCCACATGCGTTGCCACTTTCAGTGATCAGTGGACATGCCCGCCCAGATCTCTCTGCTGGTCAATACTCGCAAGGATTCTACCATTTATTGTGTAATTCCTACATGCATTGGACCTTCCAAAGTGCATTACCTCACACTTGTCCGGATTAAACTCCATCTGCCATTTCTCCGCCCAAGACTCCAAACAGTTTATATCCTGCTGTATCCTCTGACAATCCTCTTCACGATCTGCAATTTTTGTGTCATCTGTAGGGTGGTTCCCTGGCCCTCCCCCTGCCCAATTTTTCGAAGAGGTGACCAGGTGTGTAGATGAGGGTAATGCATTTGATGTACTCTACTTGGACTTAAGCAAGACTTTTGACAAGGTCTCACATGGGAAACTGATAGCGAAGAAAAGAGCCCATCGGATCCAAGGAAATTTAGCAAATTGGTTCCAGAATTGGTTGAGTGGCAGGAAGCAGAGGATTATCGTCGAGGGGTGTTTTCCTGACTGGAAGCCTGTGTTCAGTGGTGTCCCAACGGGATCAGCGTTGGGCCCCTTGCTGTTTGTGGTTTATATAAATGATTTGGACATGAATGTAGGAAGGATGATCGGTAAGTTTACGGATGCCACAAAAATTGGTGGGGTGGTAAATAGTGAGGAGGTTACAGGAGGATATAGACAGGTTGGTCAGATGGGCTGATCAGTAGCAAATGGAATTCAATCCTGATAAGTGTGACGTGATTCACTTGGGCAGTACAAACAATGCAAGAAAACAGATGATGAATGGCAGGACCCTGGGAAGCACCGGGTATCAGAGGGACATTGGTGTGCATGTGCACTGATCCCTTAAAGTAGCAGGGCAGGTAGTGATTAAGAAGGCACATGGTTTACTTACCTTTATTAGACGAGGCACGGAGTTTAAGAGCAGGAATGTTATGCTGGAACTGTATAAAACATTGGTTAGGCCACAGCTAGAGTAGCGCAAACTGAAGGTACTGCACCTCATCTTCCGATTAGGCACGTTACGGCCTTCCAGACTTAACATTGAGTTCAACAACTTCAGACTGTGAACACTCTCCTCCAACTTCACCCCATTTTCATTTCTGGAAATGTATTTTCATTTCCTCCGTTGATCTGTTTGTCCCTGGCCATTGTTCCTCTCCGCCATCCCACTTGGGCCAACTGTTCCTAGTTGCCCTCTAACACACTGCTCACCTTTGTTCTGCCGTTCACACATTCTAATCTCTTTATGTGCCACTGTCAGCACCCTTCTTAGCCTTAATCACCCCCATTTACATTCCTTTTGTCTTTCTGTCCTCGACATCTTTGTCAATTTCCTCCTATCGCTGGCCCCCCTATCCAGCCCCAACGCTACACGCACCCCGCCACGACAGTATAAATCTGACCCCATTTTCAGTTCCCTCTCGCTTGGCAAAAGGTCATCCAGACTCGAGACGTTAGAACCCTTCTGTCTCCACAGATGCTGTCAGACCTGCTGAGATTGTCCAGTACATTCTGTTTTTGTTCCAGATTCCAGCATCCGCAGTAACTTGCTTTTATTTACGCTAGAGTATTGTGTGCTGTTCTGGAATCCACATTATGAGAGGAATGTGATAGCACTTTAAAGAGTGCAGAGGATATTTACCAGAATGTTGCCTGGGCTGGAGAGTTTTAGCTATGAAGAGAGATTGGATAAACTCGGGTTGATTTCCTTGGAGACTGAGGAAAGGACATGATTGAGATGTAGAAAATTATAAGGGGCATAGATAGCATAGACAGGAAGAAACCTTTCCCCTTGGTGGAGGGATCAATGACCAGGGGACATAGATTTAAGGTAAGGGGCAGGAGGTTTAGAGGGGATGTAAGGAAAAGCATTTTCATCCAGAGGGTGATGGGAGTTTGGAACTCGCTGGCTGGAAGAAGCGTGAGTGGGGAACAGTGTCAGCTGGATTGGAAGTCGGTTGTTTTTCCCCCCGAACTAGTGCTGAGGCTGACGTGTGCAGAGATGGACACAGCGGGAGGCTTGCCTCTCTGTTCCGGCACTATGTTGAAATAAAAAGAGAACAAAAGTGCATTCATAACGTGACAAAACAGATTGAGTGTGAACTTTCAAATCCTCCAGACATGCCGATGGCTTGCAGTAGGAGCGGGAGAGACTGCTAGTCGACCACACTTTATGTGGAGTGGTACCCCATAAGCTATAAGCCCCTGATGGCAGACTATAAGACCATAAGACATAGGAGCGGAAGTAAGGCCATTCGGCCCATCGAGTCCACTCCACCATTCAATCATGGCTGGTTTCAACTCCATTTACCCGCTCTCTCTCCATAGCCCTTAATTCCTCGAGAAATCAAGAATTTATCAACTTCTGTCTTAAAGACACTCAACGTCCCGGCCTCCACCACCCTCTGTGGCAATGAATTCCACAGACCCACCACTCTGGCTGAAGAAATTTCTCCTCATCTCTGTTCTAAAGTGACTCCCTTTTATTCTAAGGCTGTGCCCCCGGGTCCTAGTCTCCCCTGCTAATGGAAACAACTTCCCTACATCCACCCTATCTAAGCCATTCATTATCTTGTAAGTTTCTATTAGATCTCCCCTCAACCTCCTAAACTCCAATGAATATAATCCCAGGATCCTCAGACGTTCATCGTATGTTAAGCCTACCATTCCTGGGATCATCCGTGTGAATCTCCGCTGGACCCGCACCAGTGCCAGTATGTCCTTCCTGAGGTGTGGGGCCCAAAATTGCTCACAGTATTCTAAATGGGGCCTAACTAATGCTTTATAAAGCTTCAGAAGTACATCCCTGCTTTTATATTCCAAGCCTCTTGAGATGAATGACAACATTGCATTTGCTTTCTTAATTACGGACTCAACCTGCAAGTTTACCTTTAGAGAATCCTGGACTAGGACTCCCAAGTCCCTTTGCACTTCAGCATTATGAATTGTGTCACCGTTTAGAAAATAGTCCATGCCTCTATTCTTTTTTCCAAAGTGCAAGACCTCGCACTTGCCCACGTTGAATTTCATCAGCCATTTCTTGGACCACTCTCCTAAACTGTCTAAATCTTTCTGCAGCCTCCCCACCTCCTCCATACTACCTGCCCCTCCACCTATCTTTGTATCATCGGCAAACTTAGCCAGAATGCCCCCAGTCCCGTCATCTAGATCGTTAATATATAAGGAGAACAGCTGTGGCCCCAACACTGAACCCTGCGGGACACCACTCGTCACCGGTTGCCATTCCGAAAAAGAACCTTTTATCCCAACTCTCTGCCTTCTGCCTGACAGCGAATCGTCAATCCATGTGAGTACCTTGCCTCGAATACCATGGGCCCTTATTTTACTCAGCAGTCTCCCGTGAGGCACCTTATCAAAGGCCTTTTGGAAGTCAAGATAGATAACATCCATTGGCTCTCCTTGGTCTATCCTATTTGTTATCTCTTCAAAGAACTCTAACAGGTTTGTCAGGCACGACCTCCCCTTACTAAATCCATGCTGACTTGTCCTAATCCAACCCTGCACTTCCAAGAATTTAGAAATCTCATCCTTAACAATGGATTCTAGAATCTTGCCAACAACCGAGGTTAGGCTAATTGGCCTATAATTTTCCATCTTTTCCTTGTTCCCTTCTTGAACAGGGGGGTTACAACAGCGATTTTCCAATCTCTGGGACATTCCCTGACTCCAGTGACTTTTGAAAGATCATAACTAACGCCTCCACTATTTCTTCAGCTATCTCCTTTAGAACTCTAGGATGTAGCCCATCTGGGCTCGGAGATTTATCATTTTTTAGACCTCTTAGTTTCTCTAGCACTTTCTCCTTTGTGATGGCTACCATATTCAACTCTGCCCCCTGACTCTCCGGAATTGTTGGGATATTACTCATGTCTTCTACTGTGAAGACTGACGCAAAGTACTTATTTAGTTCCTCAGCTATTTCCTTGTCTCCCATCACAAAATTACCAGCATCATTTTGGAGCGGCCCAATGTCAACTTTTGCCTCCCGTTTGTTTTTAATGTATTTAAAGAAACTTTTACTATCATTCCTAATGTTACTGGCTAGCCTACCTTCATATTTGATCCTCTCTTTCCTTATTTATCTCTTTGTTATCCTCTGTTTGTTTTTGTAGCCTTCCCAATCTTCTGACTTCCCACTACTCTTTGCCACATTATAGGCTTTCTCTTTTGCTTTGATGCATTCCCTAACTTCCTTTGTCAGCCATGGCTGCCTAATCCCCCCTCTGATAACCTTTCTTTTCTTTGGGATGAACCTCTCTACTGTGTCCTCAATTACTCCCAGAAAGTCCTGCCATTGCTGTTCTACTGTCTTTCCCACTAGGCTCTGCTCCCAGTCGGTTTTCGTCAGTTCCTCCCTCATGCAACTGTAGTTACCTTTATTTAACTGTAACACATTTACATCTGATTCTACCTTCTTTCTTTCAAATTGGAGATTGAATTCTACCATATTATGATCACTGCCTCCTAAGTGTTCCCTTACTTTAAGATCTTTAATCAAGTCTGGCTCATTACATAACGCTAAGTCCAGAATGGCCTGACCCCTCGTGGGCTCCATCACAAGCTGTTCCAAAAAGCCCTCCTGTAAACATTCAATGAATTCCCTTTCCTTGGGTCCACTGGCAGCATTATGTACCCAGTCCACCTGCATATTGAAGTCCCCCATGATCACTGTGACCTTGCCTTTCTGACATGCACTTTCTATTTCGTGGTGCATTTTGTGCCCCTGGTCCTGACCACTGTTAGGAGGCCTGTACATAACTCCCATTATGTTTTTTTTGCCTTTGTGGTTCCTCAACTCTACCCACACAGACTCCACATCATCTGACCCTATGTCGTTTAGTGCTATTGATTTAATTTCATTCCTAATTAACAAGGCAACCCCGCCCCCTCTGCCCACCTCTCTGTCTTTTCAATAGGATGTGAATCCCTGGATGTTTAAATGCCAGTCCTGAACCCCCTGCAACCATGTCTCTGTGATGCCTACCACATCATACCTGCCAGTCACAATCTGGGCCACAAGCTCATCTACCTTGTTCCGTACACAGCGCGCATTTAAATATAGCACCTTTAATTCTCTATTGACCGTCCCTTTTTGTTTTCTTAGTGTGGTGGACCTTGGTTTACTGAGCCTTTCCATACACTGTGTCATATTTTGTGGGATGGGGACAATCGTAACCACTCTTGAGTTTTGTCTGTTCGTGTTTTTTTGTGTTCCTAAGCAGCTACGCTTCCCACTGATTACTTCACCTCTTGGTTCCCTGACTTTCCCTTCCCCCCCTGTTCCAGGAATAGCGACCTGTTCCAGGAATAACTAGCTATGGAAACAGCCAAAAGTCTCCCTTGGTGAACCATTCGATGTGGGAAGAGAATTGGGAATAATAGCACTTCCCTCATGCTCCCTGTGCCCCATCCATTTCAACCTTTTCCCTCACAAACACAAGGCCTCTCACAACCATTATGGCACGCCATGCCTTTCTACCCACCTCCATGATCCTTAATATTCTCCTACCCACCACAGCCCTCTATATCTTCTATGCCAAATTATGAGAGCCCATGTCACCCATGCACCACCCTTTGCCCATACCACCTCCATGCCAATGCATTTACCCCCTTGACAGTTCCATGACAGATTTGACTGCTTATTGATTGCTGGACAATTCTTTGACAGCTGAACAGTTCTTTGACAGTTCCTTGCCAGCTTGACAATTCCAAGAGCTTGTGCTGAAAAAGTGCACAATCATGTTCACTTATAGCAATCCTAAATGGTGCCTTACATTTTCCCCCGTTGTCCTGGGACCAGATCCAAAGAAGCACCTTATCTCTCCAGAGGGGGTACCCTGGCTATCTAAAGGATCCACCAAGTTCAGACCAGCTCTTAACTGGTCTAATCTGCACACTTTGTTTTTCACAATCCTGGACTACCAATATCCCACTTCAGTGGAGACAGCTGGTGATTAAAATGGGTGGCCTGACTCCACTCAAGCCCCCGCGGAAATGGAACCAATGTCGTGTTCGGGGTGAAGTTTAGAATTTTTGCCCATTTCCAGGATATTCACCATGACAAAGAGCTGGTCTGTATCAGCATGAATCTTGTTTCCCTCTCCACAGGTAAAGCAATCCCACCACATTGAGGGGCTCAGGTGAGTGCCCGATTGCTGGTCTCAGTGCGCCGAGGGGGAGAAGTGGAAGTTTCGGGTTCAAGAGGCAAGAGTTATTCATGGGGTGAATGACCTTTGAGGGGTTTCTCCTAGTTTTGCTACAAATGAGGAACCCCCTTTCCCGACACCAGCCCATGCAAATAAATGTGGCAGTCTTCCCGATTACTGTGGGCCTCCTCCCCACCCACTGTGGGTAAAATTCTGGCAGAGGGTTGAGGCTTTTAAGTGGCTATTCATTGGGTGCTTGAATTTGAACTTATTGTTAGTCTCTTTGATTCTGGAAAGCCACTGTGGTTTCTAACCAAATCATGGAACAGCATGGTTTTCACTGCTCGGCAAGCTCAAGAGAAATGCCAGGAGCAACATTAATCACTCTACATGACTTTATCGATCTGACCAAGGCTTTTGACTCAGCTAATTGGGAAGTGCTCTCATCATGGCTGACATTGATGCGGAGAGCCAACATTGTATCCGATCCGTGAGTTCCTCCTTCGGATGCCTAAGAATGAGATTCTTTTATGACCGCGACTTCCATGCCCTCCCTAAATGGGAGACTCAGATCTTCAGCAGCGACTCAATGTAGTAATTTGTCCCAGAAGAAGTGTACGAGCTTTCTCTGGAGCCTTTGACTAAGTCAGGCAGAGGGGTCAAAGTGACCAGCCGGTACCGCCACATGCAGTCAATTAGCTGGTTTATGACCAGGAATCGGCCTGTGTAAGACAGCACTTGGAGAAGTCTTGTTCAGTGTCACAGGAAATGGTGACCTTGGTCTCCAATTTCTACCAGTTCACTGGCCAGGATTCTTCAGCCAGGCAAATATGGATTTCCGAGTAGAGGAGACTGGTCCTGCTACAGGTGAAAGGCCTGAGCTCATCCAGGAAGAGGTCTATCTGCCACAGGCTGGCCGGGAGTCTGGAACACTTGCCCCAGTTGATCCTGGCAGAGGAAGCAGCAGATTTCACAGCCTGGCACTCACTCATCCTCCACAGGTCAGCTGGGTCTGTGAACATGAGGAGCACGTTAACAGTGTAGGCCGATAGCGGCAGCACAGTGGCGTAGTGGTTAGCATTGCTGCCTCACGGCGCCAAGGTCCCAGGTTTGATCCCGGCACTGGGTCACTGTCCATGTGGAGTTTGCACATTCTCCCCGTGTTTGCATGGGTTTCGCCCCCATAACCCAAAGATGTGCAGGGTAGGTCGATTGGCCACGCTAAATTGCCCCTTAATTGGAAAAAAATGAATTGGGTACTCTATATTCATCAATAAAAAACAGTGTTGCCTGAAAGGACCACCCAATGCCCGGCTCACGTAGAACCAAATACAACAATGTCTTCTGCAAGAAGTGCGGGAAAAGTCCCACGCAAACAGAATATAACTGGCCAGAAAAGGAGCAGCCCTGATGCACTCCTCTCCCAAAGCGAAGGGGCGCCATCAGGGGCCCATTTACCATAACGAGACACTCTGCGTCGGTGTACAGAAGTTGGTCCGGGCAACAAAATGCATCCCGAACGCGAATTCCCGTAGATTCCGGAATAAATATTCATGATTCACTCTGTCGAACAACTTCTCCTGGTGAAGGGACAGGGAAACACTCGACAGACCAGACCACTGGGAATGGTGGTTCGGGTCCAGGACTGGGTGGTTGCTGTCGTGAATGTTGTGATACTTGAATTGCTTGCCCCTTAGAATGCACAAACTGGAGAAAAAGCATCCATGAGGGCATCAATCACCTCGAGCGCATCAGGTGGAGAACGCGGAGGTCGAGCGCAAGCAACGGAAGGAGAGTGCAGAATCCTGAGCATCCCACTCACCCACCTCATCAAACATCACCTGCCAAACCTGTGATAGAGAGTGCGGATGCAGGATTGAACTACTCAACCACCGCAGAACAGTCCTCCCCTGAGTGGAAGCAAGTCATCCTCGAGGCTGAGGCACTGCCCAAGAATGACTGGTCATGGTGAATCATGTGGTAGCACGGTGCCAAAGTGAGGACAAATCACCCTGGGAATAATTTATAATCTGCGCTGAGGAGAGAGACCAGGCGCCAATAGTTTAGAAGGCGGAGACTCCCCCACCCTCCCCCTTAGGCAGGAAAGCAATGATGGCCTTGCATCAAGAGAGGGGTATCTCCCTGGTCACTATATTCTTCCCCGGGACCTTCATGTAGTCGCTTTTTCAGGATATCACTGAATGTCCTGAAGAATTCCACAGTAAGCCCATCCAGCTCTTGTCCCGCTAGAGGCTTTTGAGGGTGCCAGTCAGTTTTCCAGGCCAAAAGGAGCATTGGGATTTCTGGCACCTACTGGGACAACCTGCAGCAGGCCCTTCCACAAATTTGGTCTGGAGTGAAGAGGGCAGTGTAGAGGCTCTGGGCACTGGACCTCATGCCCTCTGTTACGAGGACAAGGGATCCCTCCATTGTTGGCCAGCAGCATAAGGAGGTGCTGATGGACCCCGTGCATTTTTTCCAGTGAGTAGAAGGAGAGGGAGCTGCGGTCCAGGTCCTTGAGGAACTGGATCTGTGACCTCACGTACATTCCGCGAGACCCGACGAATTGCAGGTCCTTCAGCCCACCCTACTTCTCTTCCCGCTTTGAGTGCTTGCCAGCCACCATTAACTGGATAACATGCTCTGCCCATTAATTGGACAATTCAGCAGAAATCAAAGTCAGGTTTCTGTTTCTGACAGTGCGGAGTCATAGAAGCTACAGTGCAGAAATTGGCCATTCGGCCCATCAAATCTGCACCGGCCCTTACAAAGAGCCAACTACTGAAGCCCACGTATCTACCTTATCCCCGTAACCCAGTAACCCCCATTTAACATGTTCTGGACACTAAGGGCAATTTTGCCTGGCCAATCCACCTAACCTGCACATCCTTTGACAGTGGGAGGAAACCGGTGCACCCGGAGGAAACCCATGCAGACACGGGGCAAAAGTGCAGACTCCGCACAGTCAGGACCTGCACTTGACATCAACCGACATTGGGGTTCTGGCCCAAAACATAAAATCCTATCCCATGTTTCATTTCATTTTACAGCAGTATTTACTTATTCATTTTTCAAAATGATTTGAAGGAAAGTCAGAGGACATCTTTCAAAAGCTTTATTCAGGTGAAATTCATTTGATGACACTGTTGAAGCAGTGTGTGTGTGTTCATGTATATGTGTGAGCAAGAGAATATGAAGATGGCAGACAGTACTGATGGCTTAGCTATTACTGCGGCTTACTTTCACAAAGGGAATGATAGCGAGTACTGTCACCTTCACAATGAGCGTGATAGTGAGCGTTGAAATAGGGCCAACATTCCATTAGCCTTCCTGATTACCTGCTGCACCTGTGTGCTAGCTTTCTGTGTTTCATGCACAAGTACCCCCAAAGTCCCTTTGTATTGCAGCTTTCTACAGTTTTTCTCCATTTAAATAATACTATGTTCTTTTTTTCTCCCTACCAAAATGAACAGCTTCACATTTCCCCCACATTATACTCCATTTGCCAACTTTTTGCCTACTTATTTAACCTATCAATATCTCTTTGCAAACTGTTTGTTTCCCTCACGTGACTTGCCTTTCCACCTATTTTTGCATCGTCCGCAAATTTAGCTACAGCACATTCACTTTCTTCCTCCAAGTCATTTATATTGTAAACAGTTGTGGTTTCAGCACTGATCTCTGTGGAAGCCCACTGGTCAGAGGTCACCAACCTGAAAAAGAACCCCCTATCCCCACTCGCTGTTTCCTGCCCATTAACCAATTCTCTATCCATGCCAATATACTAACTCCAACACCATTAACTCTTATCTTATGACTTAACCTTTTGTGAGGTACCTTGTCGAACACCTTCTGGAAGTCCAAGTACAATACATCAACCTGTTCCCCTCTATCCTCTCTGGTTGAGGCTTCGTTGAAAAATTCTACTAAATTCATCAGATACGATTTCCCGTTCATGATGCCCTGCTTGTTACCTCAGGTCTTGACTATTCCATTGATCTCCCGCATGGTGTTCCACATTCTATCCTCCATCGACTTGAGAACAAAATTCCACTTCCTGCTCATACGGTTTCTTTGTTTAACATGCTCCGTTAAATCAATATCGGTTGCAAGGAAACAAGAGAATTCATCCCTGATAAGTAAACACCTGCTTGCAAATACAAGAACAGAATTCCGCTTTTTATATAAATAGGCACCACAGGGTAGATTTTCTGGTCCATGTTATTTTACAACCACCCAGCTTTTTAAAATATATTCATCCTAAGTGTGTTAACACCAGCATTAAATAAATCTGGTCAGAAAATGTAGTCTGCTTTCGCTTCGATTGTTTTTTGCTGCCAGTTTTGATGAAGCTCGCCCACCTCAGCCGTCCAGGTGAGGTAAACAGCAAAAAGTATTGATTTTACTTTCCTCAATTTGCTCAAAAGAATTCCAGCACTGGGAAACATTCTATTAGGGATTTGTTTGAGAAATAGTCACCCAGGAAAGGAACTTGAAATCTGAGATGTCCCCAAGTAGACCTTTGTGCTCCATGCCCTATGAGTGAAAACAAGCCTTACTTCATTTTACAAATACTGCAACTTGAATCTGCTCCCCTTCAGGCTCTTGTGGACATCTGTCAAGTCAATTCATTTGAAGTTTCTTGTCAAAGCTACCTCAGATACATAGTTCAATAGTTCATGGTTTATTCTGTTTTACTGCTTTTCCACACACAAAATAAACCTGACAGGTTGCCTTCAAGTTGTACACCTATATTTATAATGAATCATCTGACTTCCAAGTTCAGTCCACTGTTCTCACCTCATGCAGGCAAAGAGGGGGGAAACAAAGATGATTTATGATTTTCAACCAGACTTGTTCTTCACAGAGGTTTCCAATTTATTATTTTTGATGACACTTCCCGGGTCCATTATGTCAGTCAGCAGACGGATCCAGTTTTAGTGTTAATGTGCCCGGATGAATTGATTGGCTGTGAGGTGCAGCATATACAGACAGGCAGCACGGTGACACAGTAGTTAGCACTGCTGCCTCACAGCGCCAGGGACTCGGGTTCAATGCCGGCCTTGGCTGACTGTCTGTGTGGAGTTTGCACGTTCTCTTACTGTCTGCGTGTTTCCTCTGGGTGCTCCGGGATCCTCCCACAGTCGAAAGATGTGCGGGTTAGGTTGGGTTACGGGGCTAGTGTGGGGGAGTGACACCGAGGTCGGTGTCATAATATACACCAGTATATCATGGTGCAGACACACACACACACACTGATGGACATGCAGTGGGACCAATCAGCATACACAACACCGCAGCCAATCACCAGTGAGAGCGCACGCACTATAAAGACAGGGGCCAGGAGAGTTCCCGCTCATTCTAGTAGCAGCCAGCTCGGAGCACAGAGCTCACAGCCTGCAACACAGACATTCACCATGTGCTGAGTGCATCACCTGGTCAGGACTAGGAAAGAGTCAACAGTTAAAGCTGGTATTGCATTTACCCACAGTTCAAGTATGTTAATATAGTTAACCTTATAATAAAATAGAGTTGCACCACTTCCAGTGTTGGTGACCTGTTTGTGATCCAGAACACCCAACATATCAGTCGGGTGCTCTTTCAGAGTGTCATTGCAGACTCGATGGGCGGATGGCCTCCTTCGGAACTGTAGGGATACCATGGAGGTCAGGTGGGAAGGATCGAAAGCCCACAGTAGAAGTCATCCAGTTGAAATCTGCCACTGACCCGTCTTTCTTGCACAATCTCTGTTTTTCTCTGCCTCTCCATTATTTCCTCTGGACAACCCCCAGCTTACACACTTTCTGAAGGAAAAATAAATTGCTTTCATTTAACCATCTATTTGATTGCCTATGGATATTCACCTGCCAAACTAATTTATTTTGTGCAAATAATTTTTAAAAACACATTATCTGCAATGGACAGCAACACAATTTGGCTATGATACAAACATACAAATTAAGAGTTGGTCCCTCGAGCCTGCACCACCATTCAATAACCTTTTCATCATTCTTCACATTCTTGTCTCTGACCCTTCACCCGCATTGCTAAACAAGAATCTATCCACTTCTGTCTTAAAGATATTCAAGGACTCTGCCTCCACCACCTTTTCAGGAAGAGAATTCCAAAGTCTCACAACCCTCTGAGAGAAAAAAGCTGTCATCTCTGTCCTAGGTGGGAGACCCCTTAGTTTAAAACAGTTGTTGCTAACTTTCCGGTTGGTTCAATTGCTCTGTTTTATTACCTTTGCTCTCAAGTCGCCAGGTATCTTTATGATACCGCCACGAGATTCAAGTCCGAGTAATGATCAATAACTCAATACACCGATTAGTAAGATTCAAATCAAAGCACATTTATTGTACACAGTAATCGATACTCATGCATAAATTCTATGTCTGAGCTACTTCTACAACTAACAGGCTTATACTTAACTTCGGACTGGCCCACCAGGTCAGGGGAACAAATGGTCTTTCGTTCGGGTTCTGAGTCTGCGGGATTCGAAGTTGGTACGGATTGGTAACTAGGAGCGCCTATCTCGTGGCGAGCGTTGACTTAAGACTTACTTCTTTCCGGTGGTCACTGCACCGGTCACGGTCAATGTTGGTTCGTGTTGCTGGGTGACCCGGGAAGGACGAAGAGAGAGAGCGATTTGAACTTGGGGCTTAACTCTTAAAGTCCCCAGGGGCTTCCCACCTTTTGGGGCAGACCCTGTGCCTGGTCCCAAGTGATTGGACTTTGTCCCAATCGCTTGGTTCGATTTCTCCAATACTGGAGCGGTTCCCTGATCGATGGGCGGTCTTGAGGTGTTCGTTCACCTCCTTTGTGTTGGCTCCTGCTGGCGCCGGGGAGTCTGGCGTTGCTTTGTGTGTCGCAAATGTTACTTATTGTTCCCGGGGATTGCTCATCAGTATGTAGATGGCTGCTACATTGTTATGCTGATGGTCGCTGGTATCGATGTTGTCTGGCCTTTTGCAGAGTTAAATACACAGCAAACCGGCACCTGATGGTTTCTGTCTGTGTTGGCTGAATTTCCCATCAGCCTTTGCCGTTCGCCATTTTAAATCGGGAGTTGGCCAATTTAAGTGGCTACAACCCTCCTTGTGATCCTAACGCGAAGCGTGAAGGATCACATAACTACGTTGCTTTCATTCCCTGACCCGGTGAGCACTTCTTTCATGGCCTCTACACTGACCATGACTGTGCAAAAAAATTTTAACTGACAATTCTAAGGGGCGCTATGTCAAACAGGGACATGCATTACAAAACAAGAAAATGGGAACCTCTAACTATCCTTAATACTCTACACTCACTTAAACATTTCATCACTCTAACTTCCTCAACCATACAAACAAAATCATAGCAGTTTATACACATTTTTCCTGGCTTGGCAGTCAAGCTCAGGATCGTACAATTTGCTCATGAACATTTCTTTATTTACAACAAAAACACAAACAAATGCTCTTTATTGTAGATCGCAGGGGTCGGGGGTCTGGTCATATCCGAAAATAGGGGATCTGATCCTATATACCAGGGAGCGAGCGCGGTAGGCTCTCCTTCTCCATTTTCTCAGATGCATAGTCTGCACGATGCAGCACAGTATCACCACTACCAATAGGGATTCTATCAAGTAGGACAGGGAGTACCAGATTATAAACCTGTCACACCAAGATGGTGTGGTGTCGCTGGTGACTGGGCTCTGGGTACTGTGGGGAAGTGAGTCATTAACGGCTGGGGGGCTTGAGGTCATGGGGTTCGCGTTCGCGCACAACAAAATGTCCATTGTAATGGTGAACCATGTGAAGGATGTCCTCATGGTTCTTCTTCTTTCACTTCTCTTCTTTCCTCTTCTCTTCTCTTCTCCGGTCCTGGAGCTTCTGGAGTTCTGTGGAATCAAGCATAGTGTCTGTAACTATCTTGGTTTAACATCTCGTATGATAGCCTGTCTGTCCTTTAGTGCCAATTACTCCCTTTATAATTGGTCACTATGTGTGACTCCGTCATTTTTTTTTCAAAAACCGAATTTTAGGACAAGACACACTTTCAAATAATGAACCAGTGCGAGCCGTTTCGCAGACTGTGCGGTTTACCATCCAAATGTTTCAGGATGTAAATAGCATATGGTAGGCAACCAAAGGGTTACCTGAAACAAAACAAAACTTTTTGAACTAAAACTATCCAAAATGAGGTGCGTATGGGCCGCGACGGGTAAGAGTTGGATGGAGTCCCCGGGTAGGACGGCGACCAATGCTGTGTCTCCCCTACCCGAGCGTAGCTGACCAGTGGGGAGTTCCCAGGCAGGGCGGGTCCCAAGCCGTTTCTCCACTGCCTGAGATACCGACAAGAACGGGCAAGAAATGTAGTCATCGTGGGGGGCTGCCGTATTGGTTCTTCCCTCGAACCAGAATGGCAGTTACGAACGGGCGTGTGGTATCAGTCGACAGACAAGTTCCGCTGAACTGGCGTCTGGGACCTTAACAAGTCTCTGCAGACAAACTGGTTCCTCTGAACTAGCGTCTGGCCAATAGCAAGTCTCTGTGGGCAAGTCCTCAGAGGTTTCTGCTGAAAAGGCGAGGGCCGTGGAAATTTTTTTTTTCCGGTCTGGCATACAACATTTAACAAACACTACAAACAACATAAAACATGCTGCAGGTTCCATCAGAAACGACACCGTTTTCTCCCAAGTGGTTCCTTTTGAAACATCATCTGGACACCTCAGTTATCGGTTGCGAACATGGTCGCAAAGGGGTTCTCGTTTTGGGAATCAGACTTAAGGTCGTCATCTTCTCCCGGATGCCAAACTCTTGAGTGTATCAGGGCTGATAGGGCTGCTTGGTATGATTTCGGATCGCTCTCGTCATTCCGGATGAGTCTGTACGAGTTATCTCTGTTCCAATAGGTGGTGTCTAGTTGTGTGGGGACGGAATCGGGGTCGTCATTGTAGGTCGGGGTCAGTGGTGGGGTTTGTTTGGGAAAGTGATCGTGAAGGGATCACTCGAATCGTGGTCAGATTCGCTGGGTGTGGGTCCTGTTGCATGGGGTTAGTAGGGAGGCGTGCTGTGGCTATCGCCCGGGTCGCTGTCGCTGCTGCAGTCTGTGGGCGTTCCGGGGCGGAGTGTATATTTTGGGGGTGGAGTTGAGGTTGAGTCCGTGGCTGGGCTGGACGTGTTGGGGAATGATAGGGTTACGTTGGCTGTGGGCGGGGTGTGGTGTGCTGCGCGAGCATGACGTGGTGTGCGTGGTTAGACTGTGTTCCATATGCCTTCAGCTGGTTGATATGGAACCACGCAGTCCTGCCATTGGGGTACTTTATCTTGTAGACGGAAGGGCTTACTTTGTCCGCAATGGAGTACGGACCCGAGTACTTTGGTGACAGGAATGTGCTGGGGTTGTATACGGAGAGCATGACTTGCTGTCCTCCACTGTACTCAGTCGCATGTACTGTCTTATCGAAACAAGCCTTGCTCTGTTTCTTCCTCGTGCCCAATTTCACTGCGGCTGCTAGCTGAGCCATTTTAACATTATCCACTAATTGTTTGACTGCGTTCTCGTGTGTGATGGGCGTCACTTCGGGGCTGGTCAAGTCTAAACCTAATAAAAATTCTGTGCCTTTCATGGGGCGTCCGGTCATGAGAGTGTGTGTGGTGTAGCCTGTAGAAGTTGAAACTGTATTACGCAAAAACATCAGCGCAAAACGGAGGACTGAGACCCAAGTGGTGTTGTTTTGCTGGACCATTTTTCTGAGGGTGGATTTTGGGTCCGATTCATGCGCTCCACGATACCACTCGACTGGGGGTGGTAGGCGATGTGGAATTTTTGGGTAATGCCAAATATCGTGAGGACGTTCTTCATGACACGTCCCGCAAAATGGGA
Organism: Scyliorhinus torazame; assembly: GCF_047496885.1. NCBI lineage: Eukaryota > Metazoa > Chordata > Chondrichthyes > Carcharhiniformes > Scyliorhinidae > Scyliorhinus > Scyliorhinus torazame. Next base: position 66,305,407 of record NC_092712.1, on the reverse strand, counting down.
ACCTTGGTCGGATTCAATGCTGCGGGGGAGTCCCCATCTTGTAAAGATGTGGTGGGTTAAAATCTTGGCTGTGGTCTTTGCCGTGTTTGTCCTGGATGGGAATGCTTCCACCCATTTTGTAAACGTGTCTATCACCACGAGTACATATTTATGACCATTCCTGCAAGGGGGCAATGGTCCTATAAAATCAATCTGGAGGTTAGTCCAGGAGCCATTAACGGGTCGGGTGTGACTGAGTTGAGCCTTTTTGGCATATCGGTCCGGATTATTCTGGGCACAGATAAGAAAATTATCGATGTAGTGATTTACATCGTCCTTTAAATCCGTCCAGTAAAAGTTGGGTGGGGGTGTGTTCCGTGAGGATTGTGATGGGGTTCAGTCCGGTAATGTATGAAAAATACTGAATTGCCCAAAATACTGCAAGCAGGTGCCTCTCACAGGCTGAAAATCCCTGCTCCACAGCATCTAAAATTCTGGAGGTGTAAGTTACGGGCCTTAACTGTTCGTGCCGTTCCTGGAGGGTGTGACTGCAAGTCAGGCAGGTAAAGGGAATCAGCAGTCAGGAACTCAGGAGCCTCAGCCCTTGATCCTGTCCAACAGGTATGAGGCACTTGCTCCCTGTGTGGATGGCGAACAGGGCTGCAGGAAGGATGAGTCAGCTGACCAAGGCACCATGGTTCAGCAGGCCATTCAAGGGGAGGGAGTAAATAGGCAAGTTGTAGTTGTAGGGGATTCTATTATCAGGGGGATAGATAGTATCCTTTGTGAGCAGGATAAAGAGTCCCGCATGGTATGTTGCCTGCCCGGTGCTAGGGTGTGGGACATCTCTGACCGGCTTGAAAGGATACTGGAGAGGGAGGGGGAGGATCCAGTTGTTGTGGTCCATGTCGGTACCAACAACATAGGCAAGTCTAGGAAAGAGGACCTGTTTAGAGATTATAAAGAGATAGGATCCAAATTAAAAAACAAGTCCTCAAGGGTCATAATCTCCGGATTTCTGTCCGAGCCACGTGCAAATTGGCATAGGGAGGCAAGAATAAGGGAAGTTAACACGTGGCTGAAAGAGTGGTGTGGGAAAGAGGGGTTCCTTTTCATGGGACACTGGCATCTGTTTTGGGACGGGGGGACCTATACCGTTGGGATGGTCTCCACCTGAACCGAGCTGGGACCAGTGTTCTGGCGAAAAGAGTAAATAGGGTGGTCAATAGGACTTTAAACTAGAGATTGGGGGGGAAGGGAAAGTCAGGGAACCAAGAGGTGAAGTAATCAGTGGGAAGTGTAGCTGCTTAGGAATACAAAAAAGCACGAAAAGACAGAACTCAAGAGAGGTTACGATAGTCCCCATCCCACAAAATATGACACAGTGCATGGAAAGGCTCAGTAAACCAAGGTCCACCACACTAAGAAAACAAAAAGGGACGGTCAATAGAGAATTAAAGGTGCTATATTTAAATGCGCGCAGTGTACGGAACAAGGTAAATGAGCTTGTGGCCCAGATTGTGACTGACAGGTATGATGTGGTAGGCATCACAGAGACGTGGTTGCAGGGGGTTCATGACTGGCATTTAAACATCCAGGGATTCACAACCTATCGAAAAGACAGAGAGGTGGGCAGAGGGGGCGGGGTTGCCTTGTTAATTAGGAATGAAATTATATCAATAGCACTAAACGACATAGAGTCAGACGATGTGGAGTCTGTGTGGGTAGAGTTGAGCAACCACAAAGGCAAAAAAACCATAATGGGAGTTATGTACAGGCCTCCTAACAGTGGTCAGGACCAGGGGCACAAAATGCACCACGAAATAGAAAGTGCATGTCAGAAAGGCAAGGTCACAGTGATCATGGGGGACTTCAATATGCAGGTGGACTGGGTAAATAATGCTGCCAGTGGACCCAAGGAAAGGGAATTCATTGAATGTTTACTGGAGGGCTTTTTGGAACAGCTTGTGATGGAGCCCACGAGGGAACAGGTCATTCTGGACTTAGTGTTATGTAATTATAGAATTTTATAGAATTTACAGTGCAGAAGGAGGCCATTCGACCTATCGAGTCTGCACCGGCTCTTGGAAAGAGCACCCCAACCAAGGTCCACACCTCCACCCTATCCCCATAACCCAGTAACCCCACCCTACACTAAGGGCAATTTTGGACACTATGGGCAATTTAGCATGACCAATCCACCTAACCCGCACATCTTTGGACTGTGGGAGGAAACTGGAGCACCCGGAGGAAACCCACGCACACACAGGGAGGATGTGCAGACTCCGCACAGACAGTGACCCAAGCCGGAATCGAACCTCGGATCCTGGAGCTGTGAAGCATTTGTGCTAACCACTATGCTACCGTGCTGCCCTAATTAGCCAGACTTGATTAAAGATCTTAAAGTAAGGGAACACTTAGGAGGCAGTGATCATAATATGGTAGAATTCAATCTCCAATTTGAAAGAAAGAAGGTAGAATCAGATGTAAAGGTGTTACAGTTAAATAATGGTGACTACAGGGGCATGAGGGAGGAACAGACGAAAATCGACTGGGAGCAGAGCCTAGTGGGAAAGACAGTAGAACAGCAATGGCAGGAGTTTCTGGGAGTAATTGAGGACACAGTACAGAGGTTCATCCCACAGAAAAGAAAGGTTATCAGAGGGGGGATTAAGCAGCCATGGCTGACAAAGGAAGGTAGGGAATGCATCAAAGCAAAAGAGAAAGCCTATAATGTGGCAAAGAGTAGTGGGAAGTCAGAAGATTGGGAAGGCTACAAAAACAAACAGAGGATAACAAAGAGAGAAATAAGGAAAGAGAGGATCAATTATGAAGGTAGGCTAGCCAGTAACATTAGGAATGATAGTAAATGTTTCTTTAAATACGTTAAAAACAAACGGGAGGAAAAGTTGACATTGGGCCGCTCCAAAATGACGCTGGTAATCTAGTGATGGGAGACAAGGAGATAGCTGAGGAACCAAATAAGTACTTTGCGTCAGTCTTCACAGTAGAAGACATGAGTAATATCCCAACAATTCAGGAGAGTCGGGGGGCAGAGTTGAATATGGTAGCCATCACAAAGGAGAAAGTGCTAGAGAAACTAAGAGGTCTAAAAATTGATAAATCTCCAGGCCCAGATGGGCTACATCCTAGAGTTCTAAAGGAGATAGCTGAAGAAATAGTGGAGGCGTTAGTTATGATCTTTCAAAAGTCACTGGAGTCAGGGAAAGTCCCAGAGGATTGGAAAATCGCTGTTGTAACCCCCCTGTTCAAGAAGGGAACAAGGAAAAAGATGGAAAATTATAGGTCAATTAGCCTAACCTCGGTTGTTGGCAAGATTCTAGAATCCATTGTTAAGGATGAGATTTCTAAATTCTTGGAAGTGCAGGGTCGGATTAGGACAAGTCAGCATGGATTTAGTAAGGGGAGGTCGTGCCTGACAAACGTGTTAGAGTTCTTTGAAGAGATAACAAATAGGTTAGACCAAGGAGAGCCAATGGATGTTATCTATCTTGACTTCCAAAAGGCCTTTGATAAGGTGCCTCACGGGAGACTGCTGAGTAAAATAAGGGCCCATGGTATTCGAGGCAAGGTACTCACACGGATTGACGATTCGCTGTCAGGCAGAAGGCAGAGAGTTGGGATAAAAGGTTCTTTTTCGGAATGGCAACCGGTGACGAGTGGTGTCCCGCAGGGTTCAGTGTTGGGGCCACAGCTGTTCTCTTTATATATTAACGATCTAGATGACGGGACTGTGGGCATTCTGGCTAAGTTTGCCGATGATACAAAGATAGGTGGAGGGGCAGGTAGTATGGAGGAGGTGGGGAGGCTGCAGAAAGATTTAGACAGTTTAGGAGAGTGGTCCAAGAAATGGCTGATGAAATTCAACGTGGGCAAATGCGAGGTCTTGCACTTTGGCAAAAAGAATAGAGGCATGGACTATTTTCTAAACGGTGACAAAATTCATAATGCTGAAGTGCAAAGGGACTTGGGAGTCCTAGTCCAGGATTCTCAAAAGGTAAACTTGCAGGTTGAGTCCGTAATTAAGAAAGCAAATGCAATGTTGTCATGCATCTCAAGAGGCTTGGAATATAATAGCAGAGATGTACTTCTGAAGCTTTATAAAGCATTAGTTAGGCCCCATTTAGAATACTGTGAGCAATTTTGGGCCCCACACGTCAGGAAGGACATACTGGCACTGGAGCGGGTCCAGCGGAGATTCACACGGATGATCCCAGGAATAGTAGGCCTAACATACAATGAACGTCTGAGAATCCTGGGATTATATTCATTGGAGTTTAGGAGGTTGAGGGGAGATCTAATAGAAACTTACAAGATAATGAATGGCTTAGATAGGGTGGACGTAGGGAAGTTGTTTCCATTAGCAGGGGAGACTAGGACCCGGGGGCACAGCCTTAGAATAAAAGGGAGTCACTTTAGAACAGAGATGAGGAGAAATTTCTTCAGCCAGTGAGTGGTGGGTCTGTGGAATTCATTGCCGCAGAGGGCTGTGGAGGCCGGGACGTTGAGTGTCTTTAAGACAGAAATTGATAAATTCTTGATTTCTCGAGGAATTAAGGGCTATGGAGAGAGAGCGGGTAAATGGAGTTGAAATCAGCCATGATTGAATGGTGGAGTGGACTCGATGGGCCGAATGGCCTTACGTCCACTCCTATGTCTTATGGTCTTATGGTGGAGCATGGCCGAAAGGGTGCGGTCTGTGGTTGCTACCTCTATAGCGTAAGCGGAAAGTGGGTCTGGAACTTGTAGTGCGGGGGCTGCTCTGAGTGATTGCTTCAACGCATCCACAGCATCCGTATGCTGCGGAAGCCATTCCCAGGGGGCTCCTTTCTTTAGGAGGTCTGAGAGGGGCGCTGCCTTGCTGGCGAAACCGTCAATGTGGTTTCGGCAGTAGCCAACCAGTCCTAAAAACGACCAGAGGGCTGAAACGTTCTGGGGAAGGGGCAATTTAGCAATCGAGTCACTCCTTTTATGCTCGATCTCGTGCTTACCGTGCATGATAATTGTTCCCAAATATATCACCTTGTCTTCCAAAATCTGGGCCTTTTTGGGGTTAACTTTACAACCAATTGAATGTAATAGTTCCAGGAGTTCGGACAGAAGCTCAATGTGCTCTTCCTTGGTGTCTGTCTGCAGTAGTAGGTCGGCTACGTACTGGACCAGACATTCGGGGCGAGAGAATTTGGCTAAACCATTTGCCAGCTGGCGGTGGAAAATGGAGGGGGAGTTGTGGAATCCTTGTGGCAGGCATGTCCACGTATACTGCTGATTTTTAAAAGTGAAGGCAAATTTGTACTGGCACGCCTTTGCCAATGGAATGGACCAGAATCCATTACTGACATCCAAAACTGTAAAGAATCGGGAATTGAGTCCCTGCTTGAGCATGGTCTCGGGACTTGTGGCTACTGTGGGGGCTGCTGCGGGGGTGATTTTGTTGAGTTCCCGGTAATCGATGGTCAGTCGCCATGATCCATCGGGCTTTCTCACTGGCCAAATTGGGGCATTATTAGTGGAGGCTACTGATCTAAGTACGCCCTGCTCTAATAAGCTTCCGATTACTTTTGCAATTTCGCCCTCTGCTTCTTGGGGAAATCCATATTGTTTTGGGGGTCTAGGGTCAGGTCCTGTGATCTGTACTGAACCAGTCATCCGGCCACAGTCGTGTTTGTGGGTCGTGAATGCTGCCCAGTTCTTTTGCAGAACTGCCCAAACCTGCTTGTCCGAGCTAAGCGTGGTCGCGTGTTCTCCTATGTAGAGCGTTGCGGGGGCTCTTGCAGACTTTGCCATTTTCCAGACACACTGGTTGACTGGATCAAATGAAAGATTGTGGGAATTCATGAAGTCTATTCCCAGAATATGTTCTGCTGTGTGGGGTAGGTCAACTAAAACTACGGGGTGTTTGGTGGTGATGTTACCGATTTGAATAGGTACAGGGGCTGTGATGTGTCCCTGCTGTGAGTGGCCTGTAAAGATGCTGAGGGTGATGGTGGCTGTAGTGGGCCACGTGTCTTTTTGAAACATGGTGGAGGAATTTATTGTGGTGCGGGACCCTCCTGTGTCCCAGAGAAACTCGATCGGCTGTCCCCGAATTTTCGCTGCAACTACCGGCCGTCCGGACCTATCCCAAAGGGTGTCGCAGACTCAACTGGGGGAGCCCGAACACCGTCAGTCCGTTCCGGTCAGGTCCGTCTGATCTGAGCGGGCGCTGACACTATGAATGGGCTCTGTCTTCTTCTTACTCAGAGTGCCCGTCTGCTGGGCTCTCTGTGGCTTTCTAGGGGCATTGCATTCCCTTGCAAAGTGTCCCAACTGTCCACAGTTGTAACACTCCTGTGACTTGGGGGAGGTCTGTTCTTTCCTTCATTTACCCATGCGGGGTTCTGCTGTGTTGTAACTGCCTGTGTATCTGCGTCGGCCTGCTTTTCCTCGGGATTTTTAACTGCGGGTTTACTTTGTATAGACGGCTCCCAGGCGCGGGACAATCTTTTCACTACCCACTTCTTGTTATGAGCCTCCTCTGAGGGATCATAATTTGCGCACACTTTCTGCCCTGTTTCTGTGGCATGGGAGTTAAGGGTGCGGGTCCATTTGGCCATGTCGTCTGGGGACAAATGGGCACGGTCTACGTCTCCAAAGACTGCTGCAAAGTGGATCCACAGGCGTCCAGCAAACGCTGTGGGGTGCTCAGCTTTCTTTTGCCTGCATTTGTTGAGGCCATCTACGGGGTCACCCCGGTTATACCCGATCACATCCAGGATCGCGGTATGCATTTCTGCAAGGGTACCTCCTCCTACATTCTGTGGGTCAGGAAGGGCTGCTGCGACTGAAGGATCTAAACTTAAAACTGTGAACTTTGCATGCTCTCGCTTATCCAGGCCGTACATGGTCGCCTGCTGCTTTACTCTGGCAAAGAAATGGTCGGGGTCTGAGGTGGGGAGGAACGGTGTGATCTTATCGCACGGGTCCCGTAATTGGGTCACTGTTAAGGGGATGGAGTATAGAAATTCCGCATCGTCCGATGTGGCTGTGCGGTGGGTGGTTACTGGGTTCATTGGAGCTTGAACTATCTGCTCTGTGGGGGTTGGGGCGCTTTTCTATTCTGGGACTTTCCCTGCGCATATGTTCCCTGAACATATCTCTGCTCTGTCTCGTTTAATTCTTCCCAATCAGGGCTGTCTTCCTCATCTAATTTTGCTCCAAAGGTTTCCTGGAATCCTTTTTGAATTGAAAGCAGAGATTGCAGCTCTGCAATCTGCTTCCGGCACTTTGCGTGAGCTTTGTCTTTGCTCTGTGGTGGCAGCATGGGGTGCTTTTAACACTGCCTTCAGGTCACCACACAGTCTCTGCAATGCTTCTACCTGCTTCTCTGTTTCTTCACGTACCAGGACTGCACGTTGCGTGTCCTGATAGGCCTTTTCATATTGGGACTGGAAGCTGCTTAAGTGCGCCAGACAAGACTGGTGTGCTCTTTTGACATCCTCCACCTCTCTGTCTTTTGCTGCCAACTTCCTTCTCAATTCTAAGTTCTCTCTTTCTACCTCGCTTACATCGACCTTACTCATTCGGTGTATGCCTTCTACTTCTTTCCGGAGCGTCCTAACGACCTCCTCTTTGCCTCGCAACTGTGCCAAGCAGGACACGATTGCCATCGGCTTGCGAGCTTTCCCTAAGCTCTTCTTGTGAATCTCGCTCAGGTTCTCCCACCAAGTATGTCCTATACTCCCGGGGCCTGATTCCTCGTTGTTACAGAATTCGCTCCAAAGGGGCCATCCTTTCCCTTTGAGGTACTTCCTGATTTCTTCCTCTCAAATGGGACATTATCCCACTCTACTGCTGCTGGTCGCTGTGACCACAAATTCCTCGGGGTTCATGAGGCGCTGCATTGCCTACATTGCCATCTTTCCTATCCGAATGCTGCTCTTCAAATTTGGGACAGGTTAAGGCGGTGCTGTAAATATAGGTACGGCTTTCGCTACTTTCCGAAGTACAACTCTCGACAGTTTTGTCGCAACAAAAAAAATATCAGTTTTACCTTATCGCCCTGTTAGTTACGCATGCATACACACACTTCTGAATTATGAGTATTGATTAGAACTGCTTGAATGCTTGTGGTTTTCTGTTCCCAATTGGATTTCTAATTCTAATTCTGGGTTCTGCCGGAGTGGTTATGCCACTTCTAGATCGGGTCCCGTCAGATGTCGCAAAATAATGTTGCTAACTTTCCGGTTGGTTCAATTGCTCTGTTTTATTACCTTTGCTCTCGAGTCACCAGGTATCTTTATGATACCGCCACGAGGTTCAAGTCCAAGTAATGATCAGTAACTCAATACACCGATTTGTAAGATTCAAATCAAAGCACATTTATTATACACAGTAATCGCTACTCATGCATAAATTCTATGTCTAAGCTACTTCTACAACTAACAGGCCTTAACTTCAGACTGGCCCACCAGGTCAGGGGAACAAATGGCCTTTTGTTCGGGTTCTGAGTATGCGGGATTCGAAGTTGGTACGGATTGGTAGCTAGGAGCTCCTATCTCGTAGCGAGCATTGAATTAAGACTTACTTCTTTCCGGTGGTCACTGCACCGGTCACGGTCAATGTTGGTTCGTGTTTCTGGGTGACCCGGGCAGGACGAAGGGAGAGAGCGATTTGAACTTGGGGCTTAACTCTTATAGTCCCCAGGGGCTTCCCGCCTTTCGGGGCGGACCCTGTACCTGCTCCCAAGTGATTGGACTTTGTCCCAATCGCTTGGTTCGATTTCTCCAATACTGGAGCGGTTCCCTGACCGATGGGCGGTCTTGAGGTGCTCGTTCACCTCCTTTGTGTTGGCTCCTGCTGGCGCCGGGGAGTCTGGCTTTGCTTTGTGTGTCCCAAATGTTACTTATTGTTCCCGAGAATTGCTCATTAGTATGTAGATGGCTGCTACATTGTTATGCTGATGGTCGCTGGTATCGATGTTGTCTGGCCTTTTGCAGAGTTAAATACACAGCAAACCTGCACCTGCTGGTTTCTGTCTGTGTTGGCTGACTTTCCCATCAGCCTTTGCCATTCGCCATTTTAAATCGGGAGTTGGCCAATTTAGGTGGCTACACAGTGACACCAAGTTCTAGATTCTCACACAAGGTCAAACAACCTTTCCATATTCAAATAAAGCAAATACCCAGAATGCTTGAATCAGAAGCAAAAACAAAAGATGCTGGAAAACCTCAGCTGGTCTGGCAGCGTCTGTGGAAAGAGAGAGTTACGTTTCACGTCCGGATAGTTCTTCAGAGCTTTCCACAGTCACCTAAGGGTCTTATAGGCATGATTCTCCCATTTGCAGACTCAGTGCTCCTGTCAGAGGGAAAACCAGAATGATTCCCGTTGGCGCAAGGCGAGCTAAAGAGGTCAGATTCAGGTTGTGCAAATGGGCAATCACTATTACCGGATTCCCGATTTCCCAGGCAAGAGATTCACTGGGATAGGGAATCACCTGTTCTCCTTGACAAGTTGGAGGAGCTTTTAAATCCTCCCCTCAGCACAGACTGTCGTTCCAGCCAAGAGATTGGCTGCACAAAGACCTGCACCAAGATTCCTGGATGCGGACATTGATAGGATGCTGGACACTGTGAAGGAAAGGAGGAACATCCGATTCCCCAGGTTGGGAAGAAGACGCCAAGCCCATGTCATGTCCCAAGCCTGGGATGAGGTGGTGGAGTCCGTGAGTACTGGCAGCATGACTAGGAGGACAGCCTGCAATGCCGAACGAAGATGAATGACCTCCTTCCAGCTGCCAAGGAGAGTATCGACCTGTAATACTTGGTATCACTCCCATCCTTAACCTCTCGCATCTGACCATAAACTCCTGCAACCCTCTAACACAACACCTACCAGCATCTCCCTCAGAACTCATCGCCCAGGAGTCCCCAGGGCAATCATTCCTCTCTGTGGGGAGATGCCTTGCCCACACATGCCTCCTACTATAAACCCCCACAAACCTGGCCTGTCGGCCCTCACAGTGCCCTTTTTGTGTTCCCAGGATAAGACACAACATAACATCATGAGATCCACAAGATTTGGCCAGGCCATTCAGGGACAAAGCCCCCGTTCAAACCCTCAGAGCACCTGGGAGTAGACCTTCAGTGAGGACACCAACCTCTCGGCATTACTTTCACCATACCATACACCAGCACAGAGCCAATTAACTCAGTGGGACACGTTAGCAGACACGCTTTTGTGTTACTCTCTGGTGAGCACCACAGACATGCTGTAACACATTCGGTTGAGGCAGGAACTGCAGAGGGAGCGCTCAAATCGGAGGCCTACTTCGTCCCATGGAATAGCTGCCCCAAGCCAGGTGTCGGGTCTTTGGAAAATGTGATCCCATCATTGAAGCAGATGAAAATTCAGAGCCAGATTTCTAGCACTTGCAAGTCCGACTGGAAGAGTTCAATAACCTTTAGGCACAGGAGATTATGCAGGCATTGTGTGGCACCCAAGCCAAAAATTTAAGGGTGGCGTCTGCAGTAGAAAGTCTGGAGCAAGAAGTCAGAGCCATATGTAAGGACGTCCAAGGTTTGGGTAACACTGTGATGTCCATGGCTCAGGTGCAGGACTGGAGGCTCCAGTCAAACACGGACATTTGCCAGGTGTAGGTGAGCATTGCTGTGGCGCTCCACAGCTTGGCCCAGTCACAACAGGTCCTGGCTGAGGGCATCAAGAGCATTGGTCGTATGCAGAAGGAATTGTACCAGTCACAATAGGACATATCGCAGTCACAGAGGGACATGTCCAAGGCACTGGTGTACATGGCCCACTCGCTGAGGGACATGCCCTAGTCACAGAGCACCATGGCTGACGGCATCGACACCATGGCTCGGACAATGGCAGGCTTTCGGGATTGGCAATGCCAGATGGCATTGAGGCTTTTGGAGGTCACTCCAGCTGCCCCTTCGTGCCATGGAGTAGCCCAGGAGCTAGGGAGCACCTCGAGTGAGAAGGAAGCGACAGAACCAACCTGGGGCCTCCCATTTGGGAGGCGCTGCAAATCATCAACGCTCCTGAATCCCTCCCCCCATCCTGACACTGGCGCATTTCCTAGGCAGCTGGCAGATCAGGCTCATAATTCATCATCTGTGACACTCAAGCGTCAGCCAGGCCCCTCCATATCTACACCCTCCAGTGGACCCCTACCAAGGGCATCATAGGCCAGAGGCTGCGAAGAGCTACAGGCCACCTCCACTTCTGCTGTCTGATGTGCAATCTGGAGGGACATCTCAAAGGAGTAGGAGGTCACAGAAGTGTAGAAAAGTGTAGAAAGTTACAAGACCACTACGTTGGCCTGGGTGTAGTTGCACAGAGCTAGTCAGAGTGAAGGGGACGCAATACACATAATTAAACAGATTTGCACGACCACTACGAGCTGACTCATTCTCACTGCTTTCCCACAGGTGCGGGGTTGTGGGGAGGGTTTGGTTGGTGGGGGGGGTTTCATCTACATCAGACATCTGAATTTCCCACACGCTCTCCAACCTTACCCAAAAGTGACAGGCCATGAGTGCAGCAGTACGAAACACCCCGGAAGGATAGCACCCCTAGTCTATGACTGCGCCCCCTCCCCCATAAAGAGGAGCCCCCATCGCACAATGAGGGTCCATCCAGATGGTCAGTGGTTTATTATCAAACGGCATGAATCAGACTCGCTCAGATAGCAGACTTGGGCAGCACGGTAGCCTTGTGGATAGCACAATTGCTTCACAGCTCCAGGGTCCCAGGTTCGATTCCGGCTTGGGTCACTGTCTGTGCGGAGTCTGCACATCCTCCCCGTGTGTGCGTGGGTTTCCTCCGGGTGCTCCGGTTTCCTCCCACAGTCCAAAGATGTGCGGGTTAGGTGGATTGGCCATGATAAATTGCCCTTAGTGTTGGGTGGGGTGACTGGGTTATGGGGATGGGGCGGAGGTATTGACCTTGGGTAGGGTGCTCTTTCCAAGAGCCGGTGCAGACTCAATGGGCCGAATGGCCTCCTTCTGCACTGTAAATTCTATGATAATGAGGAGCACCAGAACCCATCTCACAGTGAGCATCATCATCCTACCCCTGCTGAGGAGACCTGCTGGCACTGCCAACTCAGACCCGTCACCCTGGTGTGATGTTAAGATGACCTTTGGAGGAGGAGGTGGGGTAGGGAAGCACTGATCGTACAAAGGGGAAAAAGGTTAAAGGGAAAGAGGGGTAACAAGGTGTGGTGGTATGTATTAGGGGTAGTACGAAGTCTTACTTCCGTGGTAGGCAAAGTAATGGAAAGGGTACTGAAGGATAGGATTTCTGAGCATCTGGAAAGACACTGCTTGATTAGGGATAGTCAGCACGGATTTGTGAGGGGTAGGTCTTGCCTTACAAATCTTATTGAATTCTTTGAGGAGGTGACCAAGCATGTGGATGAAGGTAAAGCAGTGGATGTAGTGTACATGGATTTTAGTAAGGCATTTGATAAAGTTCCCCATGGTAGGCTTCTGCACAAAGTAAGGAGGCATGGGATAGTGGGAAATTTGGCCAGTTGGATAACGAACTGGCTAACCGATAGAAGTCAGAGAGTGGTGGTGGATGGCAAATATTCAGCCTGGATCCCAGTTACGAGTGGTGTACCGCAGGGATCAGTTCTGGGTCCTCTGCTGTTTGTGATTTTCATTAATGACTTGGATGAGGGAGTTGAAGGGTGGGTCAGTAAATTTGCAGACGATACGAAGATTGGTGGAGTTGTGGATAGTAAGGAGGGCTGTTGTCGGCTGCAAAGAGACATAGATAGGATGCAGAGCTGGGCTGAGAAGTGGCAGATGGAGTTTAACCCTTAAAAGTGTGAGGTTGTCCATTTTGGAAGGACAAATATGAATGCGGAATACAGGGTTAACGGTAGAGTTCTTGGCATTGTGGAGGAGCAGAGAGACCTTGGGGTCTATGTTCATACATCTTTGAAAGTTGCCACTCAAGTGGATAGAGCTGTGAAGAAGGCCTATGGTGTGCTCGCGTTCATTAACAGAGGGATTGAATTTAAGAGCCGTGAGGTGATGATGCAGCTGTACAAAACTTTGGTAAGGCCACATTTGGAGTACTGTGTACAGTTCTGGTCGCCTCATTTTAGGAAGGATGTGGAAGCTCTGGAAAAGGTGCAAAGAAGATTTACCAGGATGTTGCCTGGAATGGAGAGTAGGTCTTACGAGGAAAGGTTGAGGGTGCTAGGCCTTTTCTCATTAGAGCGGAGAAGGATGAGGGGCGACTTGATAGAGGTTTATAAGATGATCAGGGGAATAGATAGAGTAGACAGTCAGAGACTTTTTCCCCAGGTGGAACACACCATTACAAGGGGACATAAATTTAAGGTGAAAGGTGGAAGATATAGGAGGGATATCAGAGGTAGATTCTTTACCCAGAGAGTAGTGGGGGCATGGAATGCACTGCCTGTGGAAGTAGTTGAGTCGGAAACATTAGTGACCTTCAAGCAGCTGTTGGATAGGTACATGGATTACGGGAAAATGATATAGTGTAGATTTATTTGTTGTTAAGGGCAGCACGGTAGCATTGTGGATAGCACAATTGCTTCACAGATCCATGGTCCCAGGTTCGATTTCGGCTTGGGTCATTGTCTGTGCGGAGTCTGCACGTCCTCCCCGTGTCTGCGTGGGTTTCCTCCGGGTGCTCCGGTTTCCTCCCACAGTCCAAAGATGTGCGGGTTAGGTGAATTGGCCAATGATAAATTGCCCTTAATGTCCAAATTGCCCTTGGTGTTGGGTGGAGGTGTTGAGTTTGGGTAGGGTGCTCTTTCCAAGAGCTGGTGCAGACTCAGGGGGCCGAATGGCCTCCTTCTGCACTGTAGATTCAATGATAATCTATGATTAATCTAGGACAAAGGTTCGGCACAACATCGTGGGCCGAAGGGCCTGTTCTGTGCTGTATTTTCTATGTTCTATGTTCTATGTACGGCACCTGTGAAGCCAAGAGGCTATTGGCAGACAGGCACCGTGTCCTGGTTGGATCTGCCGCCTGCTGGCTCTGCCCAGCAAGGCGGAGTATAAGAGCCCGGGTTCTCCCAGCAGCCGCATTCTGTAACTGAGCTGCTGGGGAACAAGTCTTGCTTAATAAAGCCTCGATTGACTGCATCACTTCTCGACTTGAGTGAGTAATTGTTGCGCTACAATTTATTACAGTACGAAGTCTTACAACACCAGGTTAAAGTCCAACATGTTTGTTTCGATGTCACTAGCTTTCGGAGCGCTGCTCCTTCCTCAGGTGAATGAAGAGGTATGTTCCAGAAACACACATGCTAATGGTCGCATTCCAAGCATTGTTTGGCATCTTTGAATTTGTCTATATATGTGTTTCTGGAACATACCTCTTCATTCACCTGAGGAAGGAGCAGCGCTCCGAAAGCTAGTGACATCGAAACAAACCTGTTGGACTTTAACCTGGTGTTGTAAGACTTCGTACTGTGCTCACCCCAGTCCAACGCCGGCATCTCCACATCATACAATTTATGAAGCAGACTTAAAAAGACTATGGAGCTCCGGATCGCCCCGGAGTGTCTGCGAATCAGTCCCCATGCAGCAAACTCGGCGGCCGTGTTTAATCACTGGCTAGCATGCTTCGGAGGTTACCTTCGAACGGCCTCTGGCCGGACCACGGAAGATCAGAAAATGCAGGTCCTGCATTCCAGGGTGAGCCCGGAGATCTACACGCTCATCGAAGACGCGGAGGATTTCCCGACGGCGCTCGCCATGCTGAAAGGAGTCTACATTCGGCCCATAAACCAGGTCTACGCACGCCACCAACTCGCGACGAGAGGGCTAATCCCCGGAGAATCGCTAGATGAGTCCTACAGCGCACTGATGATATTAGGAAGGAACTGCAACTGCCCGTCGGTGAGCGCAAACGAGCACACGGAGCTCCTAATCAGGGATGCTTTTGTGGCAGGTATGACTTCTTCTCAAATTCGCCAGAGACTGTTAGAGAGAGACTCATTAGGACTCACAGAGGCACGGGCCCTTGCGGCCTCCCTCGATGTGGCCTCACAAAATGCACGCACCTACGGCCCCGACCGCGCGGCAGCCCCTTGGGCTCCGTGGACCCCCGTTGCGACCGACTCCCCAGCACCCCCCACCCCCCCGGAAGCCTGCATGGCTAGAGCACCAGATCATCCCAGTGGGCCCCGCTGATATTTTTGCGGGCAGGCAAAACCAAAACACCCCCGGCAGCGCTGCCCGTCCCGCTCAGCTATTTGTAAGAGCTGCGGCAAAAATGGGCATTACTCAGCGGTGTGCCAGTCCCGGGGGTCGCCGCTATCTCTGGGGGAGATCGGGGACAGCAGACTCAACCCCCCCAACGATCCATGTGTGGCCCGCGGGCGCCGCCATTTTGGGTCCCGGACACCATGCGGGGAGGATGGGTGCCGCCATCTTGTGACCCCCGGCCATGTGCGATCCATGGGGGTGGCCATTTTGTTTGCCACCGACCGCGTGCGATCCATGGACGCCGCCATCTTCGCTGATAGCCAAGGACCCCAGCATAGACGGCTCCACGGGGTCTGAAGAAAACGCCGCGATGCAACAACCACGACTGGCTTTGGTGACCCTGGACCAATCGCGGCCCCGGACGCTCCAAACGGCAACAACTACGGTGCTGGTTAATGGGTATGAGACGCCATGCCTGATCGACTCTCGGAGCACGGAAAGTTTTATCCACCCGGATACGGTAAGACGCTGTTTTCTTTCCATTCGTCCGAGCACCCAAAAGATTTTCCTGGCAGCGAGATCCCATTCCGTAGAGATCAAAGGGTTCTGCATCGCAAACCTAACGGTGCAAGGGAGGGAGTTTAAGAATTATAGGCTTTATGTCCTTCCCCAACTCTGCGCTCCCACTCTCTTGGGGTTAGATTTCCAATGTAACCTCCAGAGCCTAACGTTCCAATTCAGCGGCCCAATACCCCCACTCACTATCTGCAGCCTCACGACCCTCAAGGTTGAACCGCCTTCCTTGTTTGCGTACCTCACCCCGGATTGCAAACCCGTCGCCACTAGGAGCAGACGATACAGCGCCCAGAATCGGACGTTTATCCGGTCTGAAGTCCAGCCGCTGCTGAAGGAAGGCATAATCCAGACCAGCAATAGTCCCTGGAGAGCCCAGGTGATAGTTGTGAAGACCGGGGTGAAGCAGAGGATGGTCGTAAACTATAGTCAAACCATCAATAGGTACACGCAGCTCGATGCGTACCCTCTCCCCGCATATCCGACATGGTCAATCGGATTGCTCAGTACAAAGTCTTTTCCACCGTGGACCTCAAGTCCGCATACCACCAGCTCCCCATCCGCCTGAGTGACCGCAAGTACACGGCCTTCGAGGCAGACGGGCGGCTCTACCATTTTTTAAGGGTCCCATTTGGCGTCACGAACGGAGTCTCGGTCTTCCAACGGGAGATGGACCGAATGGTTGACCAGCACGGTTTGCGGGCCACGTTCCCATACCTCGACAATGTAACCATCTGCAGCCACGACCAGCAGGACCATGACTCCAACCTCCGCAAATTCCTCCAGACCGCTAACGCCCTGAACCTCACCTATGACGAGGTAAAATGCGTTTTTAGCACTAACCGTCTGGCCATCCTGGGATACGTAGTGCGTAATGGAGTGATAGGCCCCGACCCCGAACGCATGCGCCCCCTTATGGAATTTCCCCTGCTCCACTGCTCCAAAGCCCTGAAACGCTGCCTGGGCTTCTTTTCGTACTACGCCCAGTGGGTTCCCAAGTACTCAGACAAGGCCCGCCCGTTAATCCAGTCCACTACCTTCCCCCTGTCGACAGAGGCTCGCCAGGCCTTCAGCCGCATCAAAGCGGATATCGCAAAGGCCACGATGCATGCAATCGACGAGTCCCTCCCCTTCCAAGTCGAGAGCGACGCATCCGATGTAGCTCTGGCGGCCACTCTCAACCAAGCGGGCAGACCCGTGGCCTTTTTCTCCCAGACCCTCCACGCCTCAGAAATCCGCCACTCCTCAGTGGAAAAGGAAGCCCAAGCCATAGTGGAAGCTGTGCGACATTGGAGGCATTACCTGGCCGGCAGAAGATTCACTTTCCTCACTGACCAACGGTCGGTTGCCTTTATGTTCAATAATGCACAGCGGGGCAAAATCAAGAATGACATAATCTTGAGGTTGAGGATTGAGCTCTCCACCTATAACTATGAGATCTTGGATCGTCCCGGAAAGCTGAACGAGCCATCCGATGCTCTATCCCGTGGCACATGTGCCAACGCACAAGTAGACCGCCTCCAAGCCCTCCACGAGGACCTCTGCCACCCGGGGGTCACTCGATTCTACCATTTTGTGAAGTCCCGCAACCTCCCCTACTCTGTTGAGGAGGTCCGCAACAGCCACCAGGAACAGCCAAATCTGCGCAGAGTGCAAACCGCACTTTTTCAGGCCAGATAGAGTGCACCTGATAAAGGCTTCCCGTCCCTTTGAATGTCTCAATTTGGATTTCAAAGGCCCCCTCCCCTCCACCGACCGCAACGCATACTTCCTAAACGTGGTGGATGAGTACTCCCGTTTCCCCTTCGCCATCCCCTGCCCCGACATGACAGCGGCCACAGTCATTAAAGCCCTCGGCACCATCTTTACACTGTTCGGTTTCCCGGCGTACATCCATAGCGACAGGTGGTTCTCCTTCATGAATGACGAACTGCGTCAGTTCCTGCTCAGCAAGGGCATTGCCTCGACAAGGACGACCAGTTACAACCCCCGGGGGAACGGTCAGGTAGAGAGGGAGAACGGTACGGTCTGGAAGACCGTCCTACTGGCCCTACGGTCCAGAAATCTCCCAGTTTCCTGGTGGCAGGAAGTCCTCCCGGATGCCCTCCACTCCATTCGGTCGCTGCTGTGTACCACCACTAATCAAACGCCTCACGAGCGCCTCCTGGTCTTCCCTAGGAAGTCCTCTTCCGGAACATTGCTGCCGACCTGGCTGGCAGCCCCAGGACCCATCTTGCTCCGAAAGCATGTGCGGGCACACAAATCGGACCCGTTGGTCGAGAGGGTTCACCTTTTCCATGCAAACCCTCAGTACGCCTATGTGGCGGGACCTTACGCCTGCCGGAAACACACACACATCCCCAACACCAATCACCCCCTCCCTCCCACCGGCGCACCCCACGACCGCTCCCTTCCCGGGTGGATCGGTCGTCCTCCCATGCCCACCCAAAAGTAAAGAAACAGGGACAAACAACGCAATGCTCCCAGAGACGACAGTGTCCGAGCCAGCACCTGCACCACCACCGGGGCTGAGGCGATCGACAAGGACGACCAGGGCACCCGCTCGACTCGTGGAATCCGCGTGACAAAAATCTGTAAATCATTCTGACAAAACATGTACACAGCTAACTGTTGGACTAAATGCATAGCCACTGTATGAAATTAGCTCCAGGACCAGCCTTGTAAACCCCTACCATCATGCGACCCACCACTCCGCCGGGTTCTTTTTTAACAAGGGGTGAATATGGTGGTATGTGTTAGGGGTAGTACGGTACCTGTGAAGCCGAGAGGCTATTGGCAGACAGACACCGGGTCCTGGTTGGATCTGCCGCCTGCTGGCTCCGCCCAGCAAGGCGGAATATAAGAGCCCTGGTTCTCCCAGCAGCCGCATTCTGTAACTGAGCTGCTGGGGAACAAGTCTTGCTTAATAAAGCCTCGATTGACTTCATCACTTCTCGACTTGAGTGAGTAATTGTTGCGCTACAGAAGGCTGATGGGAAGTGGGGTAACAAGGGTAATGGGAAGACAGGTTTTGAGAACAAGGAGGGATGCTGTTGCTAGAGTTGCCAGACAATGGGCCTCCGAGTTGGCAAATCTTGACTTGATAAGGTTCTCCCTTGTCCAGCAGCCTTGTATCAGCCTGGCCGCAACCTGGTGAGCTTGCTCCAGGTCCTTCATCACGTCCTCATGGTCCCCCCTATCCGACGAGTCTTCATGCTCTTCCTCCTCCTCCATCTTGTAGCCCCATGCTGCGCCAAGTTGTGCAGCACGCAGCAAGCCAGCACGATCCACGCGACCCTCTGTGGGCTGCATTGTAAAGCCCCAGGAGAGTGGTCCAGACAGCAGAGCTGCACCTTGAGCGGTTCAATGTACCACTTGATGATACTCCTGTTGCTGAATGGGCTTCATTGTAACGGTTATCCCAATGTCACCCATTAGCCAACCCCTCATCCGATGGAGCGCCTCGAAGGCGCCAGGAACCTCGGAATGCACCAGGCTAAATGCATTGTGCATGCTGCCTGGATAGCGTGCACATACATGGATGATGTGCAGCTGGTGATCACATACCAACTGCACGTTCATGGAGTGGTACCCCTTCCTGTTAATGAAGGGTAACCCCTGTTAAGCAGGTGCTCTGAGGGCGACATGCATGCCATCAATTGCCCCTAGACCTGAAGCATGCCAGCGACGGCAGCAAATCTTGTGACCCAGGTATCCCGGTGGGCCTGGTCTAGGTGAAAAATAATGTAGTTAGATGTCTGGGCACATAGGACACCTGTGACATCGTGGATGTTCGGGAAATCCCACACGGGTCCCTGCTCAAGCCCTGGAACAAAAGTGAGGCATAAAAGATTAGGGCAGTCATTAGTTTGATGGCCACCAGGAGCGGGTGTCCTCCTCCTCTCCTGTGCCATCATGTTCAGCCATCATCTGGCACAATGTGCCACACGGTCTTATTGTGCAGGTGGAGTCCTTGTTGGCACATGGTGCCCGGCAACTCGTTGAAGGACCAGTGCACGATAGACATGAGGCCTATTGTAGCACAGCCTTCACGTTCCTTCCTCGACCTGTTGGGTGACCGGCACTTGCAGGAACCTGAGCTGGCCCTGGCACTCTCACCACCGAGCATCTGCAACGGAGGCATTGGCTACGTAGCTCTCTGTGATCCAAAATCTATCTCTTATCTGTGGGGTTGTAGTGCGAGGAAGAGAGAGTCAGCAAAGTCATGCATCCTGTGACCCTCCATTCTCCCCAATTTCCATGGTCATCCTGCACATGAGGGCTGAACAACCCTCACCATTCCTGCCGCTCTACACATTGTTGATAATTTGCAGGCCACAACAGGTATCTTGTACAGTCACATACACTGCCCCATAGAACATAGAACATACAGTGCAGAAGGAAGCCATTCAGCCCATCGAGTCTACACCGACCCACTTAAGCCCTCACTTCCACCCTATCCCCATAACCCAATAACCCTTCCTAACCTTTTTTGGACACTAAGGGCAACTTAGCATGGCCAATCCACCTAACCTGCACGTCTTTGGACTGTGGGAGGAAACCGGAGCACCCAGAGGAAACCCACGCAAACACGGGGAGAATGTGCAGACTCCGCACAGACAGTGACCCAGCGGGGAATCGAACCTGGGACCCTGGCACTGTGAAGCCACAGCGCTATCCTCGTGTGCTACCGTGCTGCCCAAATGTTCTTCCACGGCCTCTGGGCTGGGTGGCCCCTCCCTTCACTCCCTCAGTAATGGTAAGTCTCCTGTTCTGGTGACAGTGGACACCATGATTTGCACCCGTCCCTTACTCTAAAAATCTTATGCCCTCACAATCCCTGCTGTCCAAATGAGGAGCTGATGGGCGCAACACTGTGTTTATATGATGGGCTATGTGGCCCTTCTCCTGGGTTCCCCAGAGAATCTCATTGGGATCCCTTATGCCTTCCTGCCTGAAGTTTGGCAGATACTTGTGTGATAGAGATGCTGATATTGTGCAGGCATGCGGCTCTATCTTAAGAAGCTGAAGTGAAGGTACTGCCCAAAGATGGTTTTTGAGATTTGTGTGCCTTTGCTCGGTACTTTGCAGCAGAGATATATGGAGGCCTACGTTTAACACAAAGGTTGTGTCATAAAGCAGTTCAAGTCTCCTGTGCGTGTTCGGGATTCAAACACTGGGAACGACCAAACAACCTCATCGCGCCCAACTCGGTGACGTGACAAGGTTGTTAAATCTTGCGAGAGGCCTCTCATGGGGTCTACGATGCTTGGAACGGCAGCACAGTCTGGATCTCGCCCTCACTGGACGAGAACCAGATATTTAAGTGAGCCAGACCCCGTTATACAGGCCCAAAACGGGACTCTGCTTTTTGCGCATTAAATCGCGCCCAATAATACTGTGCAATACAAATGGGGCTAGCTTGACCTGTGGGGCTGGAAAAAGACACTTGAGCCTTGAGAGTGGTTGTCTCAACAGTGAATAGGGGCTATGTTGCCAAAGGGGGTTGCAGCAGCTACTGGTGCATCTGTTACTTGTATGAACTAAGCTTTGCTAAGTCTCTGCTTCATCAGCTGTGGAGTTGTAGATGTCCAATGAGATGTCCCAATACTATGTGGGGTTTCCAGATGGGCGGGTTGCATGGAGAACTACATGAACAGGTGAACTCACGGCGCTTCAATAAAGCTGACAGCTTTCAACAGAAAATAGCACCATTGGGAGGTTCAGCCATGGCAACCCTATCCTGAGGGGGCCCCGTGGGCGCAAGCCCTTTCCATCAATGTTAGCCCCACTACCCCCAGGTCACCAGACAAAACCCCTCTGCAAACCAGAATACAGTTTGAATGGCACCTACCTCCTTTCCCCCCATTACAATCCATGGTGCCAGGAACTTGAATTTAATGCTGGAACCAAATCACGCCTGCGTAAATCCTGGTTGGAAGGAATGGGAACATCATAGGCGGTTGTTGTTTTGGGCTTCCAACCCAATAATAGCATTCAAATGAATGCAGGTGAGCACTTTTCATGATCCCGCCGGCACTGGGCAGGAATCCCGTCACGGCCGGTGGGGCAGGCAATGGGTTTGATGCTCGGCCGAGTCCCGATTTTGGCCTGACACCTGATTCAACAGGCCATCGCTAAATCACACCACTAGCGGGCGGCCCTGGGGAATCCCGACTTACATGTTTCGATTAAATTTCACTGAAAAAGTAAATAAAAAATTGTTGATAATTGAAACAAAGGCTGGGCGTTTCGTTCATGTTCGCACCGGGCGGGCTCGGTGATGGTAGCAGAAAATATCACAAGAACTGCAAACACGTGACGCGATTGTCCCCTCGCTGGTCAATGACGGAGCACGTTTCCTGACGTTTGATGCTGGGAATATCATTATAATAAATTAACATATGATTATCAGACCCCTAGGCCAGAATCATCTCTAATCGCCTTGTCAGAAAATTCATCTATGGTGGAAATATGTCATGAATCATGACGAGTCTCTGAAGATGTGTACCTGGCAAGCAGACCTCCCAGGGAAGCTCAGGTGAATGCAGTCGGGGGAGAGAGGGTCATGTCCTGGCACCCCCTTGCCACTTCCTTCTGACACTGCCCGGGCACTGCCCAGGCACCTGTTGTGTTGTGCCCAGATAGTGTCTGGCAATTCCATGAGTCAGTGCCCAGGTAGTTATTGGCGGAAGAGCTGGAGGGCGCATGTGGGTCCTGGGTGAACTGGTTTGCTTGATCTGTGCTGGGATGGCCTTTAAAAATGACATCTCACTCCTCACGCTTTTAAGTTGCTGGCGGGATAGCCTCTGATTTGCTTAGGCCACCAGAGTACGTGAAGGAACCTGTGACTTGAACGTTTTTTTTTCAAAGTGTTGCATTTTAAGACAGGGAACGCCGCCATTGCCGTTGGTGGCTTCGAGGCCACTTTGCCCGGCCGACATCGGACCTTGCCGACATTGGGGAAGTGTACTGTCCAATCTTTCCCTTATTTTATTCTTGACTGCATCAGTACCTCAGGATCCCTATGAATCTACAATGAAAGCAACCCCTGGGCAATGGAGGACCTCCACTAGATCTTTGGTCATGCCCCTGACCCTGCCTGTTAAGTGCCAACAGGGCTATTTAGATATGTTGGGTGGCCAAGATTTAGTAATACCAGAGTTCCTTCTCTTCTATTACATATCACGGAAGTAAGCAGAAGGTTCTGATGAGGGAAATATATATGGAAATGTCAACGTAAGAGGCCGTAACATTATCTGTCAGAAATCCCATCATGTCCGCCAGTATTGAGCTAGATGAGACTTATCCCTGTATGAAGCTTGGATGATTTTCCAAACTAAGAATTGGTCTAATTGTCCACAAACTTTGCCTAATATTAGACCAAATCTTCCTGCCTCCGGATCATCGAATACTGGGCATGCGACTGGGATATGTGGCAGGAACCTGAGGAAGTCCTAACATGTGGGCATACATTGAGATTGTCCAGGAAGGTGGAACATTTAATGGGTAATTCCCCTGCTCCCTGGAACGCTGCACAAATGTCACAGAATTCAGAGAGTTCTGATGTACTTACCTGGGTAGATAACGAGGAAACATTAGACAGTTTAAAACCAAATATTATTCTTGGGTAACTACAAAACTGGTCCCCAACAAGCATCTTCCCCTCCACCTCAGGTATCCCTCCAACCACCCAACTAACGCCAACCCAATTACCCTCCCTCACCAACCCGATTACTCCCCTCCATGACCTGACTCGACCTGACTACCCCTCTTCGACCACCCGACTACTCCTCCAAACTGGCTACCTTCCTGGCCTGACCCAACTACCCTCCCTAGGCAACCCCATTAGTACCCCAAGCCAGCTGCTGAACTCTGACTACCTCTCTGATTGAGCCAACTACTCTCCAGACACCACCTGATTGAACCTCACTCACATGACCCAACCTTACCGTCCCTCTGATCCTCCAACTACCTACCAACCACTCAATTACTTTCCCCAACTGGACTACCTACCCGACTTCTCCCTCAACCTACACCAAGACCTGACTACCCTCTTAAATATCTGACTACCTCCGGACCTGACCCGACTACCCTCATGACCTGAGCTGGCATCTCCCTGGCATGGATACCCTTCCAACCACTTGCATACGCTCTCAAGCCAACCTGACTACCCCCTGATCTGATTACCCTGTGAATACCTGACTAAACACCCGACCTGACTACCCACCTTCCCCTACTCACCTTACCCCTTATGCACGTATCTATGCACTTACCCACCTCAGCCACCTCCCACCTTACCTAACAACAAGTTTCACCTTCATTCCCACTTACCCACCTAACCATCTCAATATCCTACCCACTTACCTACCTATCCAACTCACCCACATGCCCATGCTCCTCCTACCCATTTACCTCACTCACCTATCCCCTCCCCACTAACCTCCTTCTCAACCTCACCCACCTACCCATCCATTCGCTGAAATGAAAAATGAAATGAAAATCGCTTATTGTCACGAGTAGGCTTCAAATGAAGTTACTGTGAAAAGCCCCTAGTCGCCACATTCCGGCGCCTGTTCGGGGAGGCTGTTTCGGGAATTGAACCGTTCAAACTGGACTTCTAAACCAGTGCAGTAAGGAGGGGGGTCGCGTACTGTCTTCTTCAAACTCTGCTATGGTCCAGTTGAGTTCTCTGTGCATTTCTGTCAAAGCCAGGCTTAGTAGGCCCTGCAAGCAATGTGCTGTCGCGTCCAGTCAGGGATCAGAGATTGATGGATTTGTGGAACTCATGCCCCATAGTGCGGTGGAATCTGAGTCACAAAATGATTTCAAGAAGGAGATAGATATATTACTGCTTTAAAAAACGGGTGAAAGGGATATGGGGAACAAGTAGGGAGGTGGATTTTAGACTAGGAAGAGATCAGCCATGATCTGAGTGAATGGCGGAGCAGTCTCGAAGGGCTGAATTGCCTACTTCTGCTCCTAATTCCTATGTTCCTCTAGAAGCATCATAGAATCATAAAATGTACAGTGCAAATGGAGACCATTCAGCCCATCGAGTCTGTACTGGCCCTTGGAAAGGGCACCCTACTTAAGCCCACACCTCCACCTGATCCCCGTAACCCAGTAACCCAACCTAACCTTTGGACACTAAGGGCAATTTAGCATGGCCAATTCACCTAACCTGCCCATCTTTGGACTGTGGGAGGAAACCGGAGCACCCGGAGGAAACCCACGGAGACACGGGGAGAACGTGCAGACTTTGCACAGACAGTGACCCAAGCCGGGAATCAAACCTGGAACCCTGGCGCTGTGAAGCAACAGTGCTGACCACTGTGCTACTGTGCCGCCCATGTTCCCATCACTGCCGCTGCTCGAAAATCCAGGCTAATGCGCCTTTGATATCAGCTGTCAGCTTACGACGTGGCAGTGAATCTTCTCCTTCCCCCAATGTATTTGCAGCGGCATGACCTCTCTCACATAGTTGCCAGGCTCCAATTTGTACCAGTGCTTGCCTTTTCTTTCCTGCCTGTAAGTGTCTGCTCATCTACTCCCTCAGCTGAAGTCAGGAATTTCTGAATAGCGGAGGTATAAGGCAAAATAGCCATGTTGCTGTGCTTTTAACGGCTCAGGCGCTACACAATTGGATCACCAACGAGGCCTGGTACAAAAGAAATAAATTATTTTGATACATCCGAAATTCCTTTTGAAATGTGGGCCTAATATTGTGTTGTTAAAAAGTGACCTTTTTTAATCTCAAATATATACAGTCCAATTTCCTCCATATGACACAGGAGGTTGGAAAAATATTTGATTGTTGAACTGTAACATTTACAATTTAAATTTACAAAATAATTTTTCAACGGTACATTTACCATTTCCCTTAAGTTGTGCTTAACAGGGTTAAGTCGAATGTCGGCCACGTTAATTATAAACCTTGCACACAGACGGAAAGTGAAAAGGACTCAATTATTGTTTAATCATTATCCCTCCTCTACATTAACTGAAGAAAGGACAAATATGTTTAAAAGCAAGGCTGTTGTAACCTGCACAGACAGCGACATAGTCTAATTCTGGGAGACATTTCAGTGGCTGTTCTGATATTGTTTCTGATAGAAAGATCAACCCCATGAGCACTTCTTACTGACCACCTACCGTTACTGCATATTCACAGCCTGCTGTGGCAAAAGGTTCTTCCAGCCTCCGGCCTCCTGTCATGTCATTCAGGCCTTTGGCTCAGTCACACAGAATAGACATAAATGCTTGAGACAGGCACACTGATGCAACAGCTACTGTTCTATTGTATTGTAGCCACATTAAAAGCCCAGCAGGGTTCTCCGAAATATGTTCTTAACATCGGGCCTAAAGGAAGGCATGACACTTAGCATTGTTTTTCTTTAATATGTCCAGCTTTGTAAACAGGGACGGTAGCTTGATCCTATAAAAATGACCTTAAAAGTCATGGAATGCAATAAATGTTCACTTCCCATAGAAAGAAAGAGGAGGGAAGATGGAATTTAAATAACACCCTCCACAACCCCTTTTGCAGGGAGGGCAGGCTAGACATCAGTGCGATGCCTCATCCAGAGAACAACACCACTCCCTCAACATCAGCTGACGTCACATGTATCGGGTTAGATTTTGACTCAGAGTTGGGGAGGGAGCAGGGGGTAGGATTGAGGTTGGGAAAGCCCCTGTCAAATCTAACAGCACTACATGATTGACTTTATTTCTCTATCTGCTACCTAGTCAGATGGAGAGGCTCCACTGACTGTTGGGCGGGTAGGCCTTTCAACGATAGGTTGCAGCAGAGGGGAGGTGTTGAGGAGTTGGGGAAGGAAGACTGGTTTTGGAGATTGAAGGCCTGCAGGTTTGGAGGCTGGGTGAGGGCAATGGCAGGGTGGGGCCGAGATCGGAGGTCTCAGGGAAGAGTCCAGAAAGGACTATCCAATTGCAGGGGTGCTGGAGACCCAGAAGGAAAAAACAGGAACATTTGGAAATGACTGGTAATGGTTCAAACCTGAGGTTCTTTTAAGGTACACAAGGCCAGTTCAAATCAGACCCAGTCATTGCCCAGGTTTTTAGGGTTTTTTTCCTTCTGGTGGTGCAGGCATACTGGATTTAACAGGAATGTGGAAAGGTGCTTACCTCCAGAATGCAGTAATCCTAACTTTCCTTTAGCTAGCAGGCTTCCTGAGGCCGAAACTGGTTGAGTTAGAGGCAGCTGGAGGTCAGGATTCCGATCTTTAACTCTTTAATCTCTCACATGACCCAAACCTGCCAAAATTGATCAGGTCCCACCCAGGAGGTTAGTGAATTAAATTAGAGGGCTTGGGATTGGGAGAAATATGCTGGTATAGATTGAAAATTGATTAACGTGCAGAAAGAGAGAGCTTGCGCATGACCAGTCAGCCGGAGTCAGATTGCAGCCAGAGTGAGGGTATTGAGAATTTGGAGCTGAGTGGGAATTCGGTGTTGAGGAGAAAGAGGTGTTCATCATTGGGAGGAGTGGAGAGGTGGACCTACGAGGGAGTTTCGAAGGCAAGTGAGAGGTAGAACGTAATCGGACTGTGACGTCACAACCAGCAGGTAAGTGATTGGTAAGTATTTTACTTTTCTTTTTTCTCTTTTTCTTTTGGCATTGTAGTTGTTGTTGTAAGTTAACTTAAGGGTTAAGTCATGGCAGGCGATCCCAGACGCATGTCATGCTCCTCTTGTGCGATGTGGGAATTCAAGGAACCTTCATGTGGAAGAAGTGTGTCAAACTGCAGATCCTGTTAGACCGTTTGATGGCTCTGGAGCTGCGGGATGGATTCACTTTGGAGCATCCATGATGCTGAGGAAGTCACCAAGAGCATGTTCAGTGTGTTGGTCACACTGCAGTTAAAAATTGCTGAGGGAGATAGGAAATGTGTGACCACCAGACAGAGGAAGAATAGGAAGGCAGTGCAAGGATCCCCTGCGATCATCTCCCTCCAAAACAGATACACCGTTTTGGATACTGTTGGGGGAGATGGCTCACCAGTTGAAGGTGGCAGCAACCAGGTTCATGGAAACAGTGGCACAGCTATAGTGATAAGAGACTCAATGGTAAGAGGAATAGACAGGCGTTTCTGTGGACGCAAATGAGAGTCCAGGATGGTATGTTGCCTCCCTGGTGCAAGGGTCAAGGATGCCTTGGAGTGGCTGCAGGACATTCTGGAGGGGAGGGTGAAAAGCCAGCTATCGTGGTGCACATAGGCACCAACAATATAGGTAAAAAATGTGATGAGGTCTTACAAGCTGAGTTTAGGGAGTTAGGAGTTAAACATAAAAGTAAGATCTCTAAGGTAGTAATCTCAGGACTACTACCAGTGCCACGTGCTGGTCAGAGTAGGAATGTCAGGATAGATAAGATGAATACGTGGCTTGAGAGGTGGTGCAAGATGGAGGGATTCAAATTGGGGGAGGTGGGACCAGTACAAACCAAACGGTCTGTACATGGGGAGTGTTTGCAAGTGCTGTTGGGGAGGGTTTAAACTAATGTGGCAGGTGGATGGGAAGTGATGCAGGAAGTCAGAGGGAAGTAAATTGGGGATAGAAACAAAAGGCAGTAAGGGGAAAAATGAAAAGCAGAGAAACCAAAGTCAAAAATCAAAAAGGGCCACACTACAGAGTACAGTGACTGTGGAGAATTCAGTGAGTGGGTCCAGTAAGGCTAAGAGAAATAAAACACAGGGAGAGTATACAAAACATGACCGGACAGATGTCTGAGAGAGCAGGTCAGAGAGCAAGGGAAGCCTAGATTAAACTGCATTTATTTCAATGGAAGAGGCCTGATGGGGAAGGCAGATGAACTCAGGGAATAGATGGGTACATGGCACTGGGATATTATAGCTATTACTGAAACATGGCTAAGGGAGGGGCAGGACTGGCAGCTCAATGTTCCGGGGTACAAATGCTATCAGAAAAATAGAACAGGAGGTGAGAGAGGAGGGGGAGTTGCGGTTTTGATTATGGGGAATATCACGGCAGTAGTGAGAGGGGATATATCCGAGGGTTCGCCCACTGAGTCTAAAAATGAAATGAAAATGAAAATTGCTTATTGTCACAAGTAGGCTTCAATGAAGTTACTGTGAAAAGCCCCTAGTCGCCACATTCCGGCGCCTGTTCGGGGAGGCTGTTACGGGAATTGAACCGTGCTGCTGGCCTGCCTTGGTCTGCTTGCAAAGCCAGTGATTTAGCCCTGTGCTAAACAGCCCCTAAATGGGTAGAACTGAAAAATAAGAAGGGAGAGATCACTTTGATAGGAGTGTACGGGCCTAATAGGGCCTAATAGGCCCCCAAATAGTAAGCGGGAAATCGAGAAGCAAATATGTAAGGAGATTACAGATAGCTGCACGAAAAATAGGGTGGTAACAGTTGGGTACTTTAACTCTCCCAGCATTGACTGGGACAGTCAGAGCATGAGGGGCTTGGATGGACAGAAATTTGTTGAGTGTATTCAGGCGGAATTTCTCATTCAGTAGTGGACGGTCTGACTAGAAAGGGGGTAAAGCTTGACCTCTTCTTGGGAAATAAGGAAGGGCAGGCGACAGAAGTGTTAGTGAGGGATCACTTTGGGATCAGTGACCATAATTCCATTAGTTTTAAGATAGCTGTGGAGGATTATAGGTCTGGCCCAAAAGGTAAAATTTTAAATTGGGGCAAGGCCAATTTTGATGGTATTAGACAGGAACTTTCAAAATTTGATTGGGGGAGTCTGCTGACAGGCAAAGGGATGACTGGTAAGTGGGAGGCTTTCAAAAGTGTGTTCACCAGGGTTCCAGGTAAGCACATTCCTTTTAGAGTGAAGGGCAAGGCTGGTAGAAGTAGGAAACTCTGGATGACTTGGGATATTGAAGCCTTATTCAAAAAGAAGGAGGCACATGACATGCATAGGCAGCTAGGATCAAGTGGATCCCTTGAATAGTATAGAGGTTGTCGGAGTAGAGTTAAGAGAGAAATCAGGAAGGGAAAAAGGGGACATAAGATTGCTCTGGGAGATAAGGCAAAGGGGAATCCAAAGAGCTTCTACAAATACATAAAGGGCAAAAGAGTAACTAGAAGAGAGTAGGACCTCTTAAGGATCTACAAGGTCATCTATGTGTGGATCCACAAGAGATGGGTATGATATTAAATGAATATTTCTCACCAGTATTTACTGTTGAGAAAGGCATGGATGTTGGGGAAATAAATACTGATATCCTAGTACATATTACAGAGAAGGAGGTGCTGGAAGTCTTAAAGCGCATCAAAGTAGATAAATCCCTGGGACCTGATGAAATGTATCCCAGGACATTGTGGGAGGCTCGGGAGGAAATTGCGGGTGCCCTAGCAGAGATATTTGAATCGTTAGCAGCCACAGGTAAGGTGCCTGAAGATTGGATGGTATCAAATGTTGTGCCTTTGTTTAAGAAGGACTGCAGGGAAAAGCCTGGGAACTACAGACCGGTGAGCCTAACGTCTATGGTGAGTAAGTTGTTTGAAGGTATTCTGAGAGCCAGGGTATGCAGGCATTTAGAGAGGCAAGAACTGATTAGGGACAGTCAGCCTGGCTTTGTGAGTGTCAAATCATGTTTCTCGAATTTGATTGAGTTTTTTGAAGGGATAGCCAAGAAGGTAGATGAGGGCAGTGCTGTCAACGTTGTCTACATGGACTTTAGCAAGGATTTTAACAAGGTGTTGCATGGTTGGTTGTTGCATAAGGTTAAATCGCCTAGGGTCCAGGGTGAGGTTGCCAATTGAATAGAAAATTGGCTTGACGACAGAAGACAAAGTGTGGTTGCAGAGGGTTCTTTTTAAAACTGGAGGCCTGTGACCAGCGGTGTGACTCAGGGATCAGTGCTGGGTCCACTGTTATTTGTTATCTATATTAATGATTTGGAAGAGAATTTAGGAGGCATGGGTTAGTAAGTTTGCAGATGACACCAAGACTGGGTGGCATAGTGGACAGTGAAGAAGGTTATCTAGATTTGCAACGGGATCTTGATAAGTGGCTGATGAATGGCAGATGGAGTTTAATTTAGATAAATGTGAAGTGATGCATTTTGGTAGATGTTTCTATGTTTCTATGTTTCACGCAGAGAGTGGTGAATCTCTAGCATTTCCTATCCAGAGGGATGTGGAAGTTCAATCATTCAGCATGTTCAAGACAGAAAACAATAGAATTCTGGAGACCAATGACATCAAGAGATATATGGATAGTGTAAGAATCATAGAATCCCTACAGTGCAGAACGAGACCATTCGACCCATAGAGTCTGCACTGACCCTCGAAAAGAACACCTTACCTAGGCCTAGTCCCCTGCCGTATCCCAATAAGCCTGCCTAACCTTTGGACACTTAGGGGCAATTGATTATGGCCAATCCAACTAACCTGCACATCTTTGGACTGTGGGGGAAAAAGGGAGCACCCGAAGGAAACCCAAGCAGACACGGGGAGAACGTGCAAATTCCACACAGTCACCCAAGGTCGGAATTGAACCCTCATCCTTGGCGCTGTGAAACAGCAGTGCTAACCACTGTGTCACCCTGCTGCCCGGTGGTGTTGAGATAGATGATCAGCCATGATCAAATTGAATGGTGGAGCAGGCTCAAAAAGCCAAATGGCCTACTCCTGTGCCTATGTTCCTCTGGTTTTTTTAAAGGTTCAAATCCCTGCTTCCATCTCTCAAATGAAGCTTAAGTTGATGATTTTGTGATTCACAGGTGAGATTTCTGGCTGACCTCTACTGCATCTTTGGAATGATATTTTGAGAAAGCTCCATTATCAATACCTCTGGCCTATAAAATGTAGCAGATTTATACCTGAGGGTAAATTCACTGCTCCCACACCAGCAGTGGGAAACTACGATCACAGGGTGGATAATATGCACCTAACATTGCGGCGCTGATTCTCCAGTCACCAGCGCCTTTAAGCTCAGCTCCTCAGCTGGAGCACAGGATGGCTGAATTCAGCCTTATAGACCATGAAAAAGAATAGTTAGCTGGATTGAAAATTGGCTTGGCAACGGGAAGCAAAAGATGATGATGAACAGAAAAAGCTCTGTCTGGGCAGCAGTGATTAATGGAGTTACACCGTATTCTGTTCCTTGTCCTCTGCTGTTCATATTATTCTTCAATAACGTCTGAGAGACGACTTCCTACACCATTACAGAATCTGCTGATGATATCAAGCTGTGTGGCCAAGTGACAAATTTAAAGGAGATAAGCAGTAATCAAAATGATCAGGGTCAATTAATCAGATGCACAACGGAATGACAAATATCTTTTACTGTATGGCAATGCTTCTCCGAACGGGAAACAGAAAATATGTACACAGTGAAGGGGCATCCATTATCAGAGTGCAGGAAACGAACAATGCCTGATATCGACATGACCAGTTAAAAGATAGGATACATCTTGAGAGCATCTGAGCATAAAGGAAACAGGGGGCTGGATTCTCCCAAAATGGGGACAATGTCCCCATGCCGGGGTAAAAACGCTTGAGTTTTACTCTGGAGATTCCTGGAAAAACGTACAGCTAATTCAATGCCCTGCAGGGGGCTAGCAGGACCCAGAGTAATTCACGCAGCTTTAGCTGCGGATACGACCTCCCCGCACGTTCGGTTTTGAGTCCGCGCAGGCGCACGGCGGCAGCCTGCAGCGGCCATGCCGAGCTCCATGGCAGACCCGGACTGCGGAGGCAGACATAAAAATTAGACCCCCCCCCCCAATCGGCCGCACGCCTGAACACTTGACTGCGCGGATCTAACCCCTGGCCGCCTATAAGACACTGCCCGGTGTCCAAGCCCCCGCCCCCCCACCAGGGCGGCCGCAAACTGAGCCCGCAGCCGCCACACCAGCATCCTGACGGGCAATACCAGGTTAGTTCCACGCCGTCGGTCGGATGGCTGGGAGCGGAGGATCGCTTGGCTGGCCCGTCAATAGGCCCCCAGTCACGCGGTGTACTCCGTGATCACACTGAATCCTCGGGTCCAGGAGAATAGCCGGACCGGCACCGGGCCAGATTTCGGCGTGAAAGTGGATTCTCCACCCCTGCGCCGAACGCAATTTTGGCACGGGGCTACGGAGAATCCAGCCCAGGATCTTTCAACCTTGTATCAATTATTGTTGCAGCCGCTCTTAAAAGAGTTCGCTCAATTTTGATCAACTTACCTTCAAAGGGACAATAATGTAGTGAAGAGGAAAAAAATACTTAATTGTGTAGTGCTTAGAGACTCTTCCACACAACCTCAAGGATGCCATAAAGTGCTTTGTAGCCAATTAAGTACTTTTTAAGTGTTATCACTGTTATAGG
Organism: Scyliorhinus torazame; assembly: GCF_047496885.1. NCBI lineage: Eukaryota > Metazoa > Chordata > Chondrichthyes > Carcharhiniformes > Scyliorhinidae > Scyliorhinus > Scyliorhinus torazame. The sequence continues at coordinate 66,272,312 of NC_092712.1, read as the reverse complement.
GGGCATGCAGTCCTGGCCGAGTGGTTAAGTCCCTGGATTAGAAATTCACTGGAGTCTCCCCACGTAATCCCGCCAGCTGCTGTTTATTTTTGTGGAGTATGGTTATTATAATCCATATGGCTCTTACAGGGTCGGGATGATCCAGTACCCCATGGAGCTCGCAGAATATGAGCTCGCTCGATAAGGGGCCATGGGACCCTTAATGAGGTTCACTTAACCTTGTATAAATAGAGGCGGCCAGTAAGGCACCGACTAGAGAAGATCCAGTAGGAAACTGCTGGAGCTGTGCATAATATTGTACGTGAAAAAAAAAGTACGTTTTGTTTCCTCTACAGCTCAGTCTCGACTCTTCATTGCCTCTCACAAAAATGGCATTAATCCGGAGATTAGAGAAGCATGTAGCATGAGTAACAGTAATCATAGGTGACTTCAACTGGCATAGTAACTGGGGAAATCGAATGAGTACTAATGCTGTGGAAGGTGAATTTGTGGAGTGTGTTAGGCATGGTTTTCTAGATCAATATCTTGAGGAACCAACCAGAGAGCAGGTTATTGAAGATCTGGTGTTATGTCTTTTTGTAAAGGAACCTTTAAGGATGAATGACCACAATATGATAACAGGGGTGGCAGGTTGGTACAGTGGTTAGCACTGCTGTCTCACACTGCCTTGGACCCAAGTTCGATTCCGACCTCGGGTGCCTCTCTGTGTGGAGTTTGTATATTCTCTCCACGTCTGCGTGGGTTTCCTCCGGGTGCTCCAGTTTCCTCCCTCAGTCCAAAGATGTGTAGTTTAGGTAGAGTGGCCATGCTAAATTGCCTCTTGGTGTCCAAAAGTTAGCTTAGGTTTACAGGGTAACAGGGATGGGGGTGGGCATGGGTAGGATGTTCTTTCAGTGGGTCAGTGCTGACTTGATGGGCTGAATGACCTCCTTCTGCACTGTCGGGATTCAATGATTCTTCTATGATTCTATGACTATTGTTAGCTGTGGTTCATTAATAGCTGTGATTCAGTTAAACCTGTGATTCAGTGGTAGTTGTGATTAAGTGATACTTGTGATTCAGTGATAGTTGTGATTCGATGATAGTTGTGCCGCCACCTCCCCTAGTGATTGCACTCTGAAACTTGTGGCAAAATATGCAGGTATAAAGTTATCAAATGTTAAGTTGCACAAGAGAAATGAAAATGCTTAGTGTTCCCATTACGTTGTAAGCTAAATTTCCAACATTAAAATTTTGTGATTAACCTCTTCGGATGGTTTCGAACATTATCTGCCCAGAACCAGGATTGCCGACAATGGGCGCGATCGAAGGCCACACTGAACCCAAAAAGCAGCTCACCACGGTGCAGCTTGGCCGATAGAAGCCAGGAGACCCAGGTCCTGGGATCTACCTGGCTCGCAACACCTTGCAAGATCTCACGTGATTTTGCAAGACATTGCGATGTAAATCTCGCCCATAGTGGTCGCGATCACTTTTTGGCAAATCTGCATATTAAAGCGAGGAAGCTAATCTCCCTTTAATGTGCACATTCCCAAGGTACCTGAGGGGTTGTGATCTATCCCCTTTGCCTCAGAGACCTCAAGCAAGCATTGTTCTCTACTGGTCTCCACAAAGGCACTTGTGGGGGTCTCCCAGGGGATTGGAGGCCCCCAGGTGTATGCTCTTTGGGCAAGGTGGCACCCTGGCATTGCTGGTTCCACCTGGCACCGCCAAGGTGCCCAGGTGGCACTGCCAGCTGGAAGGGGTACCCCCAGGTGTCAGGTTGGCACTGCCAAAGTGCCAAGCTGGCATTTTATGTGCAGTGGCGATCGGGCCAAAGATGACCTGTTTGGGGGTAAGCGTGGGGGCCTGGGGACCCTCCCATAGTGCATTGGGGCTTGGGGGAAGGGATCGTTACGGAGGCTCCAGAGATCGGGGCACCATTTGAAAATGGGGTCCAAATCTCTTGCTACACTGAGGAATTCCGGCGAACGGAACTCCTCAGTGCTCAAAATAAGGCTATGTGCAGCCTCAGTCTCAAGTTCCCCGCTAAGGCCCCCGACCTAACCCGGGTGCCATTTTATAGTGTTGTGTTTCTCGGTGCTGTGAGCACCGGGAAACACGTGGCTAAACATGCTTGCTATGGGACTTTATTCTCATTTAGTTAAATCCCACCCTATATGTGCTGGGGAATCAAAAAAACACAGAAAAATTAATAATCTATTTGATGATCCATGCTAAAATGCTGGTGGATTACATTTTACTCGCCGATGTGTGTGCCAACATAGTTGAGATCTGGCATTCCTAAAGGTTGCCGCCACATACCAAGGTGCATCATATTTAAATAAACTTCCTGTGTCGCAGGAAAAAAACAGGATTATGCAAGGGAGATCGCGACAGCATTCAGTCCTTCAAGAGCTGCTGCTGTAAATGAAAGAGATGTGACTAAGGGCCATTAAAGGTCTTTAAGATTATGGAAGGGTGAGAATGTGGAATGAGGTGAATAATAAAGGTGCATTTAAGGCGAAGCTTGAAAAATATGTGAGCGGATAAAGAATAGGAGGATGTGCTGTTAGGATTAGGTGAAGAGGGGTTCTTGTGGGCTGAATAGTGGGTTTCTGTGATGCACTTCTACGCAATGATAAAACTGACATGGGAATATTAAGTGCAGACACTGGGGACGCTATTTAATGACCTCATCGCACCCGATTTGGTGATGTGACAGGGCTATTTAATCTAACAAGAGGTCTCTCGTGAGATTCACAACATTCGGAACGCCTTGCTAGATCTAACGAGATCTCATGAGAAGCCACAATCTGAATCTCACCCTTGCTGGGTGAAATCCAGATTAACATATTTAAATGAGCCACGAGGCTCATTTGAATATATCTACGCTGAATTCTCCTGAGGCCCGGGAACTAACGGCCTCACCTACGAGACGTCACCATGGTTTCGTTTGGCACCACACACTGGTCCACACAAACATGGACCAGGCGTTATGACACCTGAGGGGGGTGGGGGTTTAGTCTCCCAAGCCATTGGAGACCCCTGGGTAGTTGGGCTCTGGGCAGGGTGATATCCTGACAAACCCTCTGCCTCTGCTTCTGGGACCCTAGCACCATGGCATTGCCACCCAGGTACCCTGGCAGTGTCACCCTGGCACCCAGGGTGATTGGGTGTTAGTTTATCGGCGCCAGGGATTGGGGCCGGGAAGGCCGTAAGAGGTCATTTGGGGCAGTGGGTGGGTCCAGAGCCCATGGTGGGGTATCTGTTGGCATTTAAAAATGACGCCCGGATCTCTTCCTGCACAGGAAATGAGGTAAGTGCAGGAAATGAGGTAAGTGAAACCTCAGCGTGGCATTCCTTACAGAGGCCAAAGAAAACTGAAGAGTCTCGTTAGATAGCGGGGTTGTTTCGGCGCTGCAGGTGCTGAGAAGTATCCCGCTAAATCGTGCCTTTGGTGTTGAAGAAAAAGTTTTATCCTACTCTAGTCGACATTTCTCATCTTGTAAAATATAAAGTTCATTCAAAAAAAATAAAGCAATTTGGTTCAAAAACAAAGGCTGGGATTTTCTGGGCCTGCTCGAACGGGACCGACCGTGAAGGACGAGATGGGCCAGCCTGAAGTCTGTTAAGTTTCGCGGAGATCAAATGATCCTAGCAGCAAGTGGGGCCAGAAAACCCTGTTCAAAGAAGCTAAACATGAAGAAATTCAGTCAAACAGCTCACCCTCCGGTGCAGCATGCAGATCACATTGATATTCATACCATACAGACAGGCACATGCCCTGACAGCAGTCGGGGACACTGCATGCCTTCAAGCTTTCTGTCAAAAACAAAGATATCAAGATCATTCTACATCTGTACTGATACTGAACAAGACTCCCAAGGGCATCATATTCAGCTTTGACCCGAGACACAGCAAAGTGATGCTATATCTCTTCAACAAACTAAATATCTTGTGTAGATTTGAATGCATTAGAATAAGTGAAAGAAGGAGCAATTCTAAATATGAATGATGCACATAATCTTTTGCAATCGTTTAATTATAATTGGGCAGGAAAGTAACAATGATGAAAAAGCAATTTAAAGAGTAATATGAGCTCATGTGCATTATTTTGGAAAGTTTACTATATAGCCAGTGGCTCCCCTTTCTGATCGCATTACGTTTGCACACATGACTCGGAAAGCAGAAATCATAGAATGTACAGTGCAGAAGGAGGGCATTCGCCTATCGAGTCTGCACCGGCCCTTGGAAAGAGCACCCTATCGAAGCACATACCTCCACCCTATCCCCACACCTCCACCTACCCCCACACCTCCACCCTATCCCCACACTTCCATCCTATCCTTGTAACCGCACCTAACCTTTTTTTTGGACATTAAGGGCAATTTATCATGGCCAGTCCACCTAACCTGCACATCTTTGGGCTGTGGGAGTCAACCAGAGCACCCGGAGGAAACCCATGCAGACACGGGGAGAACGTGCAGTGGCAGTGACCCAAGCCGGGAATTGAACCTGGGACCCTGGAGCTGTGAAGCAACAGTGCTAACCACTGTGCAACTGTGCTGCCCACTAGCTACGGATGCTGCATCCTTCCTGAAGAGTCTTTCTCCCTCACTGGTTAAATCATCACTCAAAGTTCTTAAATATCGGGTGTGATTTTCAGCCCCCGTTCGCTGTGAGAGAGAATCTGGCTTGTAATCCGGAGAAAATCAGGAAACGTGATTCTCAGGGGACCAATCATATTTTCCGATTTTGCATGCCTCACGATGGGGGGAGGGGGAATACCAGCGATACTTCTGCGGCGGTTGGGGAGGAGCCTCCGATGATTGTCTAGGGTGGAGGAGGGGGTTGAAGACCCTGATACCTCCGTGATCGGTGGTGGTGGGGGGGGGGGGGGGTGTAGTTCCACTTCAGTGCTGGTCGGGGCACCCTTTGCGGAAGCTTGCCGGCTCTTTCAGGTCCCACCCCATCAGAGTGACTGTGTAAACCCCGGCCACTCATTTCTTTTGCTCAGAGAGGCTCAAGAACTGGAGAGAATTGTGCAGCTAGAGAGCTACATGCTGGTTTTCAGGCTGAGCCTGACACTTTGAAAATTTATGATAAGGTTCCACCTATCTTGTTAAAAGTCTACCACTGCATCATTACTGTCCTACTTTTTAATCTACTTTTCCAGATCACTTTAGCTAACTCTGCCTTCGTATCCATATTGTTATTTTGATTCAGGTTTAACCCACTCAATATAGATCCACACTTCTCCTTCAAATTGAACTAGAAATTCTATCATGTTATGATCGCTGTTACCTAGATGCTCCTTTATTGTGACGTTATTGATTAATACTGCTGCATTGCTCATTACCAGAGCCAAAATAATTTCCTGGTTGGCTCTAAAATGTACTGGTCGAAGGAAATGTCTCGAATACACTCACTGAACTCATTTCCCGGTTTTGCTGAATAGTCCAATCTGCATGTAGATTAATGTCATCAGTGAGTATTACAGTACATTTCTTACATGCCCTATTTATTTCTTGTTGTACACAATGTTCTACAGTATAACTACTATTAGGGGCCTATAGATTACTCCAAAAAGTGACCTCTCACCTTTCCTATTTTGTAACTCTACCCAAACTGATTCTACACATTGTTCATTTGTGCTGAGGTCATCTCTCACTTCTTTATTCTGAATGGAGAGACAGGCCACTTCCCATTAAACAGCCCCATTGCAGGGGCTGGTTTAGCACAGGGCTAAATCGCTGGCTTTGAAAGCAGACCAAGGCAGGCCAACAGCATGGTTCAATTCCCGTACCAGCCTCCCCGAATAGGCGCCGGAATGTGGCGACAAGGGGATTTTTACAGTAACTTCATTTGAAGCCTACTTGTGACAATAAGCGATTTTCATTTTCATTTCACTATCTTGATCAAGTGGGAGTTGAGAAGGCAGCGAGGTCACCAACATGTAACCTCCCACCTGCTCAAACATTGTGCTATCATCAGCGAACATCCCAATTCTGACCTGATGATGGACATAAGGTCATTCATAAAGGAGCTAAAGGAGGTTAAATCTAGGACACTGCTCTGAGGAACTCCTGCGGCAGTGTACTTGGACCGAGATGATTGGCCTCCAACAATCCCACCATCTTGCTTTGCCCCATCACCAGCAGGTCCTGCAGGACACAAGACAAGATGCATGATTAAACCGTGGGCCTGGGGTTGTGATGGTGGTGTGGGGATGAGAATGGTGTTGGGGTGAGGGTAGTGTGGGGTGCAGGTGGTGTGGAGGTGGTGCGAGAGTCATGTGAGGGCGAGGGTAGTGTTGGGCGGGGGTGTTGACACATGTGTCACAAGGAACCACAAGTCAGCAGGGTCTCACTTTCTTATCCAATGCCGATCTCCATCCCGGCGACTTCCCTTTCCTCGGGTCCCGGGGGCCCAGTGACCTCATCCAGGTCCCGCTTCTCCACCATGGTGAAGGGCCGCAGGTCCAGTGGTCCCCCTCAAGTCTTCTCCTGCTCCATGTGGTTATGTGTGGCTGGGATGGTGTGTCTGGGGATTGAAGTGTGTATATGCGGCTGCAGATTGTCGGCCTCTTGAATGTCAATCGCAAATCCGGTGACTCCGGCACGAGTTCTCATTGGAATCAATTGTGTTCCACGTGGCGCCGGTGCTAGCCCCTTAACAGTCACTGAATCGGTCCAGGTGCGGCGTCAGTTTTGCTGTCATGAAACTCCACGAATGCCGCCCCGGCGTCAACACTTAGGGCTGGATTCTCCATTTACGAGGCTAAGTGCTGGCGCCAATAGAGGATCCGTGGTGTATCGGCACAAAATCCTCCCCGATTCCGGGACCGGTAAGGGGCTAACACCGGTGCCTCGTGAAATACCTGCAGAACGTGTGGAAAATGGCCGGAGAGTTACCGGGTCCTGTGCCGCAGGGCTGACCAGCAGCCGCTCGTACGCCTGCACCCACAACACATGTACTGGTCGCGCCAGAAAACACAGCACCGGCCGTGCTGGACCGCATACCCGCCCACTCCAACCCCACAGCCCACCACCTGGCCCCACCACTCCGACCAGCCCTAGCAGAAGCCCCCCGCCCAGCGGCACGCATCTCGGCTGAGTGGGGCGGCACTGAACACTGTCGCAGCCGACAAGCCAGGCTGTCGGCCACAGGGGCCACACACGGCTTGCGCCGTTGGGAACCCAGCCCATCGAAGGTGGAGCATCGCGGGTGGGCCGGCTGATGGCACTCCGACGAATTTGCAACTGCACGCGGCGCGCCTCCCGATGATGTTGAATTGGAGGGGGCAGAGCATCGCGAACCAGCGTCAAACCGGTGCCTGCCTCGATTTCGCCATCGGGAGTCAGCCTCCGCCCGGTTGACGTTCTTGATTTCGGTGTCGGGCTACGGAGAATCCTGCCCTTAATCTCAGGAATGGAGAATCCAGCCCAACCTCTTCATTTCATGTTGGCACAGTGGTTAGCACAGTTGTTTCACTGCTCCAGGGTCCCAGGTTCAATTCCCGGCTTGGGTGACTGCCACTGCACGTTCTGCCCGTGTCTGTGTGGGTTTCCTCCGGGTGCTCCGGATTCCTCTCACAAGTCCCGAAAGATGTGCTGTTAGGTAGTTTGGACATTCTGAATTCTCCCTCTGTGTACCGAATGTGGAGACTAGGGGCTTTTCACAGTAACTTCATTGTATTGATAATGTAAGCTTACTTGTGACAGTAAAGATCATTATTAAGAATATTATTAAATACGAAAGTGAAGGATAGTATTAAATTGAAAATCCCGAAGCGGAAGAAAGAAGGGAATGACAGAAAGTTAGCTGGTAATATTAAAAACGGATAGCAAGTGTTTCAATAGGTTTCTAAATAGGAAATGGGTAACTGAAATCGCTTATTGTCACAAGTAGGCTTCAATGAAGTTACTGTGAAAAGCCCCTAGTCGCCACATTCCGGCGCCTGTTCAGGAATTGAACCGTGCTGCTGGCCTGCCTTGGTCTGCCTTAAAAGCCAGCGATTTAGCCCAGTGTGCTAAACCAGCCCCTTGTTGGTCCTCTGGAGACTGACTCTGGGAATGGATCGTGGAAAACAAGGAATCAGTCGAGGTTTTGAGCAGGTATTTTGTATCTGTCTTCACTGTAGAAGGCTGCGGCGAGGATTTTGCACAACACTGGTGAGCTTTTAGGTGGTGGTGGGGCAGTGAGGAAATGTGAAATGGTATTGGCGGGATTCCCGCTGGATTTCTGCATGTCCCAACCTCGCAGTGATTTTCTGCAGGGGTGGGAAAAGTTTTAGACTGGAAAACTGCCTGGCCCCAGTTGAGGCCTTATAATGGCCGTTTCCCGCCCAGCCTCAAATTTTAGGCTGGTGGCTGGATTGAAACTCTGTAGGGGAAACCCAAAAATAGAATTAGACCTGAGGTGGGAAGGGGTGGAGAGAGCACCATCATCAGAAACCCCCCTTCTGATAATGGGTGCCCTCTCTTTGAGGCTCCTTTCCCCCAGGATATCCCTACCCTCTCCACGCTGCAATCCTTTACACTTTCCTGGGCCTCCCCCTTTCCGCACCTAGCCCTTGAGATTGTCTTTTCATGCCAGCAACACACTCCCACCAATGGGTTTCCTGGCGGCTTGGGGTGGCTTCAATGTGAAATCCCATGGACAAGAGGCAGGAGTAGAGAATCCCGCCACCAGCTAATGGAGTGCCACCGAGAAACATGTGGCTGGGGGAACGGAGAGTTCAGCTCTTAGTCTCAGGCAACTCTGCGCAGTTCCTCTTCCAGCCACTGCAACGCTGTTGCTACAGAGACAGGAGAGCTGTCAGCCAATCTGATTCCTCCTGGGTGCATGTAGACTGGCTGTGGGGCAGCTGGAGTAGGTTGGGATGTGAAACTTCAGGCCTTAGAAAACTTGCCAAAAATACTTGTAAATCAAGGGACGAAAGAGATGAACTTAAAACAATCACTATGATCATGTAAAGGGTGCTGGGGAATCTCTTAGATCTCAAGGATGACAAGTCCCCAAGATCAGATGGCCTGTAACCAAGGGTATTAAATGAAGTAAGAAGTCTGACAACACCAGGTTAAAGTCCAACAGGTTTGTTTCGAATCACTAGCTTTCGGAGCACTGCTCCTTCCTCACCTGAAGAAAGAGCTGTGCTCTGAAAGCTAGTGATATGAAACAAACCTGTTGCACTTTAACCTGGTGTTGTCAGACTTCTTACTGTGCTCACCCCAGTCCAGCGCCGGCACCTCCACATCATTAAATGAAGTGGCTGCAGAGATAATAGAGGCATTGGTTATAATCTTCCAAAATCCCTTAGGTTCTGGAAAAGTCCCAGTGGATTGGAAAAAAGAAAAATATAACGGGCTGGATTCTCCGTTCCTGAGACTAAGTGCGGATGCCAGGGCAGGATTTGTGGACTTTCGCGACAGCAAAACTGGTGTCGAACTTGGACCGATTCATCGACCAAGGAGGGGTTAGCACCAGCACCCCGAGGAACAGGACCGATTCCAATGAAAAATGGATTCGCCGGGTCCTTGATTGACACTCCTGAATCTGTCAAGCTGCAGCTACATATACACATTACAATTCCCACAAACACTCATCCCAGTCAACAAATTGGCATTGGTTGTGTGAGAGCACACCCATACAGCTGATGGGCCAGCTGCGGCCAGAGGGCACCAGGGTGGTTTCTTGGGGACACCTATATGGCCCATGGCCCTAAGTTCACAGTGGGATGTCAGTGGCGTGCGCAGCTGCATTGCTGTCTTTCCGACTGCAGCAATGGTGTTCCATGCCTATCCACTCCGTCCCACAGCCCACATCCTGGTCACCCTCCACTACTCTCCCGGGCCATGGCAGAAGCCCCCCTCCCCCAGCCAGCAGCACAACTGTCAGCAAACTACAGCAATGTTGGACAGTTCCTGTACCCCCGCCCTCTCCCTGAGCAGCCACGCCGCCGGTTTCATGATTTTGAAAAGCACAGATGAACCATGCCGTCGGGAACCCGGCCCATCGGAGCCGGAGAATCGCGCAGGCCTCGGAGAATACGGGGTCAGGCCCACTAATGACATGCAAACGGTGTTTACTATACGTGCGTTCCGGATCACATTGATCCCGCAGTCGAGGTGACGGAGAATTGCGATTTGGCGTCAAATCGGCGCCCACTGCGATTTTGGCATTGGAACCTATTCTCCGCCCAATCGCGATTCCCGATTTTGGCATCAGCCAATGGAAAATCCAACACTACCTTTTATTCAAGATAAAGAGAGAGAAAGCAGGAAGCTATGAGCCAGTTAGCTGAACATCTGACATGGAGAAATTGTTAGATCCTTCATTAAACAGGATGCTTAGAAAGTCATAGTGGGATCAGGCAGAGTTGCTTTGCTTTTGTGAAAGGAAAATCGTGTTGAAATATTTTCTGTGTGTACTTTGAAGAAGTAACAAATCAGGTGGATAAGGGAGAACCTGTAGATGTGGTGTGCTTGGATTTCCACATCAAAGGTTACTGTACCAGTAAAGACCACACGGTGTATTAGCATGGATAAAAGATTGCTCAGTTAACAGGAAACAAAGTAGGGATACTTGGATTGGCAAGCAGTGGTGTTCCACAGAGATCAATGAAGAGCCTCAATTATTTACAATCTATATCAATGACTTGGATGAAGGGACCAAATGTTTGCATCGCTGTTGGGGTTCTTTTTCCTGCCAGCAGCAATCCCCGCCCGTGGGTTTCACGGCGGCATGGAGTGTCTTCAATGGGAAATCCCATTGACAAGTGGTGGGAATATGGAATCCCACTACCAGAAAATTATGCGACGTCAACTGGGGGAGCAAAGAATCCAGCCCCACATCTGGAGTATTGTGTAAAGTTTTGGTCTCCTAATTTGAAAAGGATATCATTGCGTTAGAAGCAGTTCAGAGAAGGTTCACTCAAATTATTCCTGGAATGAAGGGATTATCTTTTAAAGAAAGGTTGAACCGATTGGGCCGATACCCATTGGAGTTGAGAAGAATGAGAGGTGATCATATTGAAACATGTAAGATCCTGAAGGGGACTAGTCGCCCCTCTAGAACTGGGGGACACAATTTAAGAATAAAATGTCTCCCTCTGACGATGGTGGTGAGGAGAATTTATTTATTAAGGAGGTTATCTAGTCTGTGGAATTCTCTTCCCCAGAAGGCAATGGAGTCTGGCTCATTACGTTTATTCAAGGCTGAGTTACGCAAACCTCAGATAGATAAAGACGTTTGAGCAGCATTCATTTCACCTCTTACCATCCTTCATAAACATAAAGGTGTAATGGTTTGTTTCCCTCATGATAAACAGTGGTGTTTTCCCTAACCCCTCAGTTTCCAATGCAATCCAATTCTCTCTTGGTAAGCCCAAAGCAAACTTGATGAACTCAAAGGTTTTGCACTCACTCAAATGTGAAAGGAGGACTGAAACATTATCTCCACACACAGACAGTAATTAGAGGCATCGAGAAAAGAAAAATATACTGTACAGAGACCATATATATAATACATATTGTTTCATGCGGGTTCCAGAATCCAGAATCATAGTCCAATGAGGTAGTACTTTATGGAAGTCAACAGGTTGAAAACTAATGCTGTATAATTTACTTTTCTGGGGTGTTGACTTCACACGATAAGTTAAGCATGCAGGGATGAATCAGTCTTGTAGGTGGTGGGACACGATTTCCAGAAGAAGCTGTTTAGATGGGTCCAGATATTCAACCTGAACCGAGTTCCTTTTCTGTGAGGCTGCCAATTCTATGATAAACAGCATTGTGGCCGACCTTTTATACAAGTACGGGTAAGCTACCCCACCCATAACAGGAGAGCTCATACTGCTCAAGGAGTACAGGGAAAATAATCACTCCCGCACTGCGGGCAGGATTCTCCGATAATGGGGCTAAATGTTGACGCCGTCGTAAACGCCGGCTTCATCTGACCGCTAGGAGCAGCGATCCTGCGCCGCACAGGGGGCCAGCATGGCACTGGAGCGCTTCACGCAGTCCAGCTGCTGATACGGATGCCAGCATGGGTGGCGCGGGCCCGTGCATGCGCGCGACGGCCGGCGCGGGTCCGTGCATACGCGCCACGGGAGGTGCGGGTCCGCGCATGCGCATGGGTTGCCATCTCCACACTGGCCCCCAGGCAACATGACGGAGCCCCACAGGGGCATGGCGCGGAGTAACATAGGCCCCCACATGAATTAGTCCACCCGCCAATCGGTAGCCCCCAATCGCGGGTCTGGCCACCATGGAGGCCCCCCTCGGAGACGGATCCCCCCTCCCCCCACCAGGACGGCCCCCGTAGCCAGAACGCTGAGGTTCCACCGGGTAGGACCACACGCAAATGACGCCGGCGGGACTCGGTTGAACTCGGCACGGAGAATCGCCGAGGGGTCCGCGTTGAGCGGCCCCCGACTGGCGTCGCGGTGACATGGCGCCGATTCTCCAGTCGCCGGAGAATTAGCATCCCGTCGTCGCACAATTCGCTCCCAACCCCCCGGCAATGCTCCGACCCGACGCGGGATCGGAGAATCCCGCCCCAAATGTCCAGTGCAGTTTATTACAGTGAGCGTTGCAATTCAGCATGGCAACATTAACTTGATCTACAAGCCAGAGGCTCATGTCACATGATTCCCACACTTTCACACTGTGTTTGACAAAGTATGTGTCTCCCTCTCCTGGGTCCCTAAGATTGTTAACTCTCTCAGCCATTAGGAATTGAAAGGAAGGCTGCGGGGCTCTTTGTCTTAAAGAAACAGACTCTTGTTGGCCAGCCTGTATTATGCGATGCAGGTGACCTTTGAATTTGGCCTGTGCCTACAGTATTAGTAGCTTCCCAATGCTAATGACATGTGAGTTTCCCTGATAGTACATTTTTTGGTGACGTCTTTTGTTTGGGGGTCATAGACAGGTATAGATTAAGCCATTTTAAAGATCTTTGTCCAGTTTTGAGTTTTATTTTGAAATAGCATGAGAATATATCTATCTATTTTATGAGGTCTTAGTCCCTCACAGAGGAGTCAAGGGATATGGAGGGAGAAAGTGAAGTTGAGATGACAACCAGATCAGCCATGATCGTATCGAATGCAGGCACAGGTTTGAAGTGCTGAGTGGCCTACCCCTGGTCCTAAGTCCTGTATTCCTATGTTCCAATGCTCCCCCCTTCAGTGTCCCCTCTATATTCCCAACCTGCCCTCATGTACCTTCCTCCAGGGATCCAGCAACAATCTCTGGTGAAGGTCCAAATGCCAATATTGGCAGTGGGACCTAGTTCGACAGGAGGGCTGACCCCGTTCAGGGAAGTGCCTGATCACCTTCATGAAGAGGAAATGTGACGCGGTGTTCCCATTTGTCTGTTGGAAAATCGCCGCAGTTTTCTGACCGGTTTTCCATCGCCAACCTCACTGTCAGCATTAAATTTCACCCATAGAATGGGTAAGGTGCAGAATGTGGCCACGTGGCCCGGCATATCCGTGCCAGCTCTCTGCAGGAGCAACTCAGCTTAAACCATACCCTGCCCTTTCCCCATAACCATGCAAGCATTTTCTCTTCAGTTAATTATGCAATTCCCAATTTGAAAGTTGGGTTTTTGCTCCCAGTCCAAATTTGTTTGTGCCTGTTCTTTCATTGCTTCAGTTTACTTTTCCCTCTCTCTTCCCCGATTTGTCAATCAGACTTGCCCTTAATCCTTTCCCAAATGGGCTAGAATCAGCCGACTTGTGCAGCACCAACATATTTAGATATTTAGTGGTGTTTATTGAAAACTCTCTCAGAAGGTTTCAATCACAGCCGATTAATCTGGATCCATATTCAATTTACGGTTCCTGTTGTGAGAGTCCCCATAGATACATGTGTCCTGTTTTCAACTTCCCTTTGGCTGAAGGAATTGAATGCTCAATGGGCGGCACAATAGCTCAGTGGTTGCTTCACAGCGCCAGGGTCCCAGGTTCGATTCTCAGCTTGGGTCACTGTCTGTGCGGAGTCTGTACGCTCTCCCTATATCTGTGTGGGTTTCCTCCGGGTGCTCCGGTTTCCTCCCACAAGTCCCGAAAAATGTGCTTGTTAGGTGAATTGGACATTCTGAATTCTCCCTCAATGTACCCAAACAGGCGCCTGAGTGTGGCGACTCGGGGATTTTCACTGTAACTTCATTGCAGAGTTAATGTAAGCCTACTTGTGACACTAATAAAAAGTATTAGTTGCTCACAGCTTTAAGCTCCGGGTTTAAACTACTTCACTTCAGTTGGGTGAGCTTCAACGGCTCCTGGCTGAGTTAACATGGTGGCATATTATTAGGATTACTCCTTGTCATTGCTCCTTCCTGCTTAACTGTAACAATATGGGATTCAAGCACACGCTGAGAGGACGGCAGTGCAGAATTAACCCTTTTGGTTATTAAATGTGGTTACATTTTAAAATGTAGCGAAAAAGAATGTCACTTCACACGGCGGCCAGGCATTATTCTGCACCCACACACAACTCGCTCCACCCCCAGGCCTGCCACCACTTTTATTTTTCCTTAGCTCCGACAAATGTAAGCTAAGCAAGTAAAATGGTGCTCACAGTCCGTTGATGGTAGGTTTGGATGATTGGCGGGGGAAAAAGTTCATACACGAGTTTTTATTGAAGGATAATTTCTATGGAACTGCCCATCAATGCCAACAACACCTTTATCTGCAGCTTTCACACAATCAATTATGTGAGTTATGAAAGAGAACACATTCTTATCACTGCTTCGTTCTTCTCAATAACAGCACAGAAAGCACATTTACAAAAAAATATACAGCATTGATGGGTTGTTGTGAGCTTCGGTCGATGAGCACTCCCAGAGTTGAAATTAAAAGGCAGTTAGAGGAAAATTGTTTTCACTGCATCAGTCGCATCCTGAAAGGCTTTTGTCATGGTGATTAATTAGATGCTGAAAAAAGTGAGGTCTAATAAAGTAGCTGAATGGTTTTTCACTGGCAGTATCGCAGGTTAATGGACAGTGGCTTACCTTGACTAAGTGTCATTACTAGAGTCCATAATTTCATCTTGAAAATAGGTTAGGGAGTGAATTTTCCTCTTGGTAATTGAGAATTGATTTGAAAATAAATGGTAGTGAAACTCCCACTGAACTACAGGACAACATATAGGTTGTGACAATAAATAGCCTCTAGTTGATGTGTAAGTCATGGTTCTGGATGATGCAGTTTTATATAAGCATTCTGCAGCAATCTGTTTTGTAGTGATACATTTAATTTAATACGACTGTTTGAAGCATAATACTGCACATAACTGAGAAGCAAGAGTAATTCAAAATGCCAAGGGAGCCGATGGTAAGTTACATCAAAGTTAATTTTTCATTGAATTTTGCCTCAGAAATATGAATGTAAATTGGATTTTTAAATAAAAATGCCTTTGTTCTGTAATTTTCTGTGAATCGGTTATTTCTAGATACAGATCGGAACAGCAACCCAATTATCATATTAATAGTGTTTCAAAAGCTATTTTCCCCTATAAAACAAAGTGCATTCGTTTTTCAAACTTGAATGATATTTTGGTAAATTACAAAACTAAGGAATTTGTTCAACATTATACAACTGCCGAGGTTGGCTACTTGCTGCATTAGCAATGTCCTGGAGTTGAAATATTTCTTACAAGTTCTTAACTTGGTTAACTATCCAGATGATAAATGTTGGAAGCTAGATGCTGAGGTATACCTGAATTATTGTCGAGTGCAGTGCTAGATGCTTACTATATCTTGATAGTGCCTGCTTATCTTGTAAGTGTTTTAGTGCAGAGGGATCTGGGTGTCCTAGTGCGTGAATCGTAGAAAGCTAGTATGCAGATACAGCAGGTAATAGGGAAGGATAAGTTATACATTTCCCAAGCCCAACAATGGGAAGGTTGACCCCATCATCCTCAGTTCTGATCGCAAACACTGCTTCTTTGTCACTATTTGCATTACCTCATGCATTGTCTCAGTCCAAGTAAGGTTTATCATGACTTTTGCATATTATTTGAACTTGAGCTGAACACCAGACTGCAGGAATGTTGTCCCACCCCATTCCAGCTCAGCATGCGACTTTCCCAATGGTACAAGATTCCATCAATGCTACCCGAGAGAGCACCTTAGCAACTTAAGAAGGAAGGAATAAAACCAGGAAATGATGTTTACTTTTGATTTAAATGAAAGAAACACAATGCTTTGAATATCTTCATCTCACCAGCAAAAGTATTTGCTGAACAGAAGCACATTAGAACACTGGGGCACAGTCGGAATTTACTGATTCGCCAATGCAAGGACAAACACGGATTCTAATAAAATAAGATGAAGCATCAATGCAAAATCCTTGAATGATTACAAAATTACACAAGAAATGAATGCTGACACCCACAGAAGGTAAGTGTCAAAACTAGTAAAGGAAAATGTTGATTTAGATATAAGCTATATGTTACAGTGTGGAAAGCTCCAATGGGTCACTGTGCAGCGGACATGATCATGCATTGAAAACTACAGCTAGCCTCATTGGGAATGTTTGATTTATACAAATTAATGTTGATTAGATCAGCTTTTGAGAGTACATCCTGAAATACTTACCAACAGCATAAAATGCTGTCAAGAAATAGTGTAATACTTATCTTTATGAGGTCTGGGTAATGAGAATAAATATTGATTTAATAGACTACTGGCTGATCAACTTTCTTTCAAAGTGCTAGTACTTTTTAATTGGTATCTCGTAATGGCTGTGTGAGTTATGGCAATTGTAATAACCTCCAATTGGCATTATTGGTTGGCCAATTGGAGTATGAGCTCCCTCAATGATAGCTCATTGAGGGGGTCCATATATGCACCTGTGTAGGCTTTGTGAGGCAGTCTTAAGTTGACTGGAATGCTAGCAGCACTGTTTGGAGCTGCTCTTGTATAGAAGTTATTGCAAATAAATACTGGTGTGGTGACAGAACCCCTGCCTCCTGTGGAATATTACAGCAATGAACCACAAAATATGATCCCAGGACAGTGTTCGGGAAACCCATCTTGGATGAGACATTAAGTCACGGTCCAATACTCTCTCTTGAGTGAATAAAAGATGATCTACAAAGTGCTGACCGATAATTATTCCTCAGCCAACATCAATGAAACAAATTGCTGCATGTGAGAGCATGCAGGAGCTTGCTGTGTGCAAATAGTTGTCTCATTTCCTATACTATGACGGTGTTCAAACGTCAAATGTGCTTCACTTCCTGTAGAGCACTTTGAGCCTCTATATAAATACAAATCTATCTTTCATTTCTCGGTCAATAACAAATACTATTATTGGCCTCAGCACCTACAAAGGCTTTGCTCCACTCCATTAGCCAGTGTTAATGGGTGGGATTCTCTCAGCCCGGGGCCAGGCTGGAAAATCGCCGCGACCGGTGCAAATCGCGCCCTGACGCCGGGACGCGATTCTCCGCAGAGCGATCGGCGCGGCGCCAGCTGGGGGCTGCACTACGGGGCCCACCCCAGTGATTTTCCGCCCGGGATGGGCTGAGCGGCTGTACCGAAAAACACGAGTCCTGCCGCCGCCATTCTAACCTGATCCTAGCCGGTGGGACCTTGGCGTGGAAGGGTCCAGGGGTGGCCTGTGGGGGCGGGGGGGCGGGGAGGGGGGTCCGACCCCGTGGGGGGCCTCCACTGCGGCTTGGCTCGCGATCGGGGCCCACCGATCGGCCGGTCGGCCTCTCAGGCTGGGGGCCTCCATTCTTCCACGCCAGCCCCTGTAGCCCCACGCCATGTTGCGATGGGGCCGGTGTGGAGAAGGGAGCCACTGCGCATACGCGCGTTGGCGCCGGTGCCACTGCACATGCATGCATTGGCGCCGGTGCCACTGCGCATGTGCGGACCCCGCGGCGCCCAGTTGATGCCGGGATCAGCAGTTGGAGTGGCATGGGTTGCCCCAGTGCCGTGCTGGTCCCCTGTTGGGGCCAGAATTGCTGATCCTGAGGGCATGTTGACACCGTCGAGCAACACAACGGCGTTTACGACGGCATCAACGCTTAGCCTCAGGATCAGAGAATCCCGCCCAATGTCTATTGTATGCACTTGTAGCATTGGGTCAGGACTGTCATAATGGCCCCCAAAACCCGCCTTGACTGATCAGCTTTCCAACGCTCACTGTCCAACCTATAGATGAATAATTATTTTGAATAATATTTTTCATTTCATTTAATGCTGTTCATATGAGGTTTGCAGAACTAAATCCCTGTGTGCCTCAAGATTGAAGCAGAGCAGAAGGGTAAAAATTTGGAGAGGACGTTAAACTTAAGAAATACAGAACAGAACCATGAAATATTCTACTGTCAACTGCAAAGATAACACAGCTGATTTAAATGTGACATGTTAAGATCAGCAAACGTGTTTTAGGTTAGCTGGCTATATGGCTAGAGAGTGGTGCTGAATACGGCCGTTAGCCTGGGTTCAGTTCACATGCTAAATGAAATAGTTCTAGTCTCGCCCCATATCTTACACCATGAGTATAATTACAACCTTCTCATATGAAATGAGGCCTACTAGAAAAACAGTAGGAGCATCACAAATGGATCGGTGTCACGGGCGCCCGGTTCCTATCCCAATTTACTGATGCCCGATTCTCCACCGCATCGGGAACCCCACTACTGGTGGCGGGCTGTGGCGAATTCAGGCCATTAATAAATATTATGCTTGAAGCAGTAGTAATTTTGGATCTCCCAGTAGTGGAAGATTATTAGTTGATCACATGTCTGAAGTTAACTTTGAGCTGTTGAGCTGTATTTTTTTCAAGTACAGGAGTTGGGTTGAGGGCTCTACAGAGTATGTTTCTTGCAGTGGCCGCTGGCACATGTAAGTCCAAGAAAGCATTCCCCATTGTCAACTGGTATGAGTTATTATTTTGAGTTTGTGTCAAGTCCATGGTCTGAGGCTGATTTTTAATCGAAAGTCAAGATGACTAACTGGATGTCTTTCAGTATAAATTTGTGGTTTCTGAAATGCTGTCTTCTCCTGTAGACAAATTCTCTGCTTCAGCATTTGAGTTGTGTGCTTATCAGCACTGTTTTTGTGGTAATGTGTCAAATTTTGTTTTGGAATGCCTCTGCAACATGTCCTGAGACATTTTATTATGTTAAAGGTGTTATATAAATACCAGTTCCTGTTGCTAGTGAATGAAACAGTCCATGGCAGGGGCATTTATTGAATGGGCCAGATAATTAAATGGTTGTCCTTGTCTGAATTTTTGATGATTTGGGTTCCAAACAAACGTCTTTGCCATCAGCATGCATATGGTTCCTTATATTTACGCCATTAAAAACCCACGATGAATCTTCTGACTTTGGACAAGGTTCGGGGTTCAACATGTGCGTCACCTATACAAACTGGATGCATTGGGATACAGGGATCTGCTCTACTTAAAGTGCAAGCTAAAGTTGATGAACTGTTGTGAAGAATATCAATTACATTAAAGGATGCTGCATTGCACTTTGTGCATTAGTTGGGCCTGCTAGTTGTGCAACATTTTTTAATTTCTGCCAGTGTTTTCCAAGCTTATTTGCTTGTTACATGGCTGCGTAGACCATAAGACCATAAGACATAGGAGCAGAATTAGGCCACTTGGCCCATCGTGTCTGCTCCGCCATTCAATCATGGCTGATATGTTTCTCATCCCCATTCTCCTGCCTTCTCCCATAATCCCTGACCCCCTTATTAATCAAGAACCTATCTATCTTTGTCTGAAAGACACTCAGTATTTTGGCCTCCACAGCCTTCTGCGGCAAAGAGTTCCACAGATTCACCACCCTCTGGCTGAAGAAATTCCTCCTCCTCTCTGTTTTAAGGGATCGCCCTTTAGTCTGAGATTGTGTCCTCTGCTTCTAATTTTTCCTACAAGTGGAAACATCCTCTCCATGTCCACTCTAACCAGGCCTTGCAGTATCCTGTAAGTTTTAATACGATCCCCCCTCATCCTTCTAAACTCCAACAAGTACAGACCCAGAGTCCTCAACCGTTCCTCATACAAGAAGCTCTTCATTCCAGGGATCATTTTTGTGAACCTCCTCTGGACCTTTTCCAAGGCAGCACATCCTTCCTTAGATACAGGGCCCAAAACTGCTCACATTACTCCAAATGGGGACTGACCAGAGCCTTATATAGCCTCAGAAGTACATCCCTCCTCTTATATTCTAGCTCTCTTGACATGAATGCTAACATTACATTTGCATTCCTAACTACCGACTGAATCTGTATGTTAACCTTAAGAGAATCGTGAACAAGGACTCCCAAGGCCCTTTGTGCTTTTGATTTCCTAAGCATTTCCCCATTTAGAAAATAGTCTGTGCCTCCATTCCTCCTTCCAAAGTGCATAACCTCACACATTGTTTCCACATTGTATTTCATCTGCCACTTCTTTGCCCACTCTTCTAAATCCTTCTGCAGCCTACCTGCTTCCTCAATCTACCTGCTTCCTCAATACTACCTGTCCCTCTACAGATCTTTGTATCATCTGCAAACTTAGCAACTGTGCCTTCAGTTCCTTCTTCCAGATGGTTAATGTATATTGTGAAAAGTTGTGGTCCTAGCACCGACCCCTGAGGTACACCACTAGTCACCTGCTGCCATCCTGAAAAATACTCCTTTATCCCCACTCTCTGCCTTCTGCCAGTCAACCAATCCTCTATCCATGCCAGGATCTTACCCTGAACACCATGGGCTCTTAACTTATTTAACCATCTCCTATGCGGCACCTTGTTAAAAGCCTCCTGGAAATCTAAATACATCACATCCACTGGTTCTCTTTTGTCTAACTACCTTGTTACGTCCTCAAAGCACTCTAACAGATTAGTCAGACATGACCTCTCTTTGACAAAGCCGTGCTGACTCAGTCCTATTTTATCATGCACTTCCAAGTACTCCGCAATCTCATCTTTAGTACTGGACTCTAAAATCTTACCGAAGACCGGCTAACCGGCCTATAATTTCCGATCTTCTGCCTCCCTCCCTTCTTAAACAGCAGTGTTACATTTGCCACTGTCCAGTCCTCTGGGACCTTCCCTGCTGCCAGTGAATCCTTAAAGAGCACCACCAATGCCTCCACAATCTCCTCAGCTATCTCTTTTAGAACCCTGGGGTGTAGTCCATCCTACCTTTGATGTTCCGCTGCCTTCCTTGCCAAGCTCCTTTTCCAATCAACTCTGGCCAGCTCCTCACTCATGTCTTTGTAGTTACCCTTATTTAATTTTAATACCGTTACATCTGATTGCAGCTTCTCCCTCTCAAACTTCAGGCTAAATTCTATCATATTGTGGTCACTGCTCACCTTAAGGTCCCTAATCAAGTCTGCCTCAATACACATCACCAAATCCAAAATTGCCTGTTCCCTCATGGGCTCTGTCACAAGCTGCTCCAATAAACCATCTATTAAACATTCCACAAATTCCTTTTCTTGGGATCAACTACCTACCTGATTTTCCCAGACAACCTGCATATTGAAGTCCCCCATGATTATTATGATATTGCCTTTTTTACATGCTTTCTCTGTCACCTGATTTATTTTCTGCCCCACATCCTGACTACTGCTAGGGGGCCTGTACATAACTCCCATCAGGGCCATTTTTACCTTTGCGATTCCTCAACTCTACCCACAGAGATTCTATGCCTTCTGCTCCTATATCGCTCCTTGCTATCGATTTAACTTCATTCCTTATTAACAATGCAACCTGTGGTAGTATCAGGTATTGCAGTACCCGAGAGGCTGTAGACCATTGGGTAAGCCTAGCAGCTTACCATTGGCTGTTTGATATGTGGCTCCGCCCTGACAGGCGGGGTATAAGAACATGTGCCGTCCCGGCAGCCCTCATTCTGTACCGAAGCTGCTGGGGAACAGATCTAGTCTATTAAAGCCTTCAGTTATGATACAGCCTCGTCTTCGAGTTTAATTGATCGTGCATTACAACCCCGCCCCCTTTTCCCATCTGCCTGTCCTTTCGATAGGACATATATCTTTGTATATTTAGATCCCAGCCCTGATCCCTTGCAGCCACGTCTCTATGATGCCCACAACATCATACCGGCCAATTTCAATGTGCGCAACAAGCTCATTTACCTTGTTCCATATACTGCGCGCATTAAGGTACACTCGCCCCGAGCCCTGGAAGAAGCCCCCAGGCCAGTGGCACATCTGTCAGCAAACTATGGGCGATGTTGGACACTTTCCGTATCCTCTCTCTCCCTCAACAGTCATGACGCTTGTTTCACGATTTTTAAAAGCACAAGTGAACCGTGCTGTCAGGAACTCGGCCCATCAGTGGCGGAAAATGGCGGAGAATACCGGGTCAGTCCCGCTAATGATATGGAAATGGTGTTTACTGTATGTGCGTTCAGGACCGCATTGACGACGGTGTTGAGGTGACGGAGAATTGCAATTTGGTGTCAAATTGGCACCCGCTGCGATTTTGGCATTGGAACCTATTCTCTGCCCAATATCGTTTCACGTTCTTCGCCTATACTTAGTCTCTTCGTATCGCTGCATAATTTTATGCTTCTTTCTACACTACATACATAGAACATAGAACATAGAACATAGAACAATACAGCGCAGTACAGGCCCTTCGGCCCACGATGTTGCACCGAAACAAAAGCCATCTAACCTACACTATGCCATTATCATCCATATGTTTATCCAATAAACTTTTAAATGTAACCTACCTTTGTGTAATCAGAAAATTGCATCAACTTTCTATTCCAGAGTCTCAATCAGTCATAAATATGCAGCGGAATTCTCCGTCGGCGAGATTCTCGGGTCCGCTGGCAGTGCACCAACGCCACGGGTTTCCTGACGCCATGGGGTGGCCACAATGGGAAATCCCATTGGCCGACTGTGGGAATGGAGAATCCCGCTGCCAGCGGGGGTGCGCCATCTCGGAAAATGCAGCTGGTGGACTGGAGAATCCAGCCCCTGATTTTTATTATAAGAGGCAATCAGTTAAATATTTAGATAAAATATTGAAGTACTTGGGGGACACCAAGGAGGGCAATGGGATTAAAGAGGATATCACTGGGGATGGGGTGTCACAGTGGTGTTGTCACTGGACGAGTAGTTCAGAGGCCTGGCCTGGACTAGTATTTCTCCGGGGGACTCGGGTTCAAATCCTTCCAGGGCAGATGGTGAAATTTTAGTTCAATAAAAATCAGGAATTAAAGGTCTAATGATGATCATGAAACAATTGTCTGATGGCTGATTAAGATTAAAAGCCCATCTGATATCTGAAATCTTCCACATCTACCTGGTCTGGCCTCCATGTGACTGCAGACCCACAGCAATGTTATTGACTCCTAAATGCCCTCTGAAATAACGTGGCAAGTAACTCAGTTCACAGGCATTTGGGAATCGGCAACTCATGCTGGCCCAGCCAGTGACAACAACCCACATCTCATAAATGTATAAAAGAAATAAGACGAGCACTGGTTCTGGGAGCCAAATGGCCTTCGAATGGGATACATCTTTAATGAAATTGTTCAATTCAGTGTTAAATGCTTTGAATTAATTAAGTGCCAAATGTCTCCGAAATGCCTTCTACATTTACCTTTGTTCAAAAGTCATGTCATGTTTCAATATAATTGTCAAGAGTAAATACGTTTAACATGTTTGTGTTTCACAGAATATGATTGCCAGATGTGCACCGCTAAATGCCCTTGTTCAGTGAGTACAAGCAGCTAAATTATTTAACCAGTATTTATTCAAGGCAAATTATTAACTCTCCTCGAAGCTATTAATTTATGGAACTTTGCCTCAGTGCATCTAACCATATTGAGACTCTGTCTCATTCGATCCCAAGAAGAAAAACCCATTTCTCCTTTTTTTTCATTCTGCTACCCAGGTCTCCCATGAAACAAAATACAGTGAAGTTGCAATGAGTCAAACTCGGATAACATGAAATTCTGATTATACCAAAACCATCATCCATTGGCAGCAGGAAAATAGAAGACTCTATAGAAAGATGCTCATGTTAAGACAAAATTCAACACTGGTAACTCCAGATGAGCTGAATTCACCTAAGCTTGCATTATGACTGCACCGATCAATCACAACTAAGTTAGACTACACAAGAGCACAATATCACGGAGCACTGGGTAAGCCATCATTTGATATCAAGATCTCCCTGTGAAAGGATGCACAAAACCTATGATTGTGGCTGAATCTGTGAGGTTAAAAGTGATGTCAATTGGAGACAGGGTGAAGTTAATACAGCAAGTGGAAACCATGGCGCAAAGCGGAAAGAGGACATCGTGAAAGAGTGGGAGGAGATACAACCATTGTGTTTATCCACCATCATGAAACATTGGGGGTGCGATTTAACCAAATGGGAACCAAGTCTCATAGTGAGCACATTAGCCGCGTGTCTCTCGAGCCCTCAACACGATCTCTACCCCCCCCCCCCCCCGCCCCCGAACCTCCGCCCTAACTCACTGCAAGGGCTCCCTGCCCTCTCACCTGTGCAGGGCACCGGCCGGCCCGGTCACCGCCAAAAAGTGCAAGCTTGGCTCCTTGGCTGTGCCCCTGCCAGCTGGAAGTGCCGCATCCTAATGTGGCAGGGGTAATGGGAGCCAATGCAGAAAGTCGATGGGAAGTAAAATGGGACCAGAAAGGTGGGGGAAGTGTAAGGTAGCGAAGCAAAAGTCAAAAATCAAAAAGTGCCACAGTACAGGGTACAGTGACTGAGGAGAGCTCAGTGAATAGGCCCAGTAATACGAAAAGGAATAAAATGGGAAGTAAAAACATAAATGGAAAGCAAAGCAGCAGGTTATTACATGAAGATATTGGTTCAACGATATGGAACATTAGGAGAAAAATTAAAAAGAAAAATAATTTAGGAGAGGTTGCTGATAGAGGTGCTAGAATTCAAACAGAGGTATAAAAGCCAACATAAGGGTACTTTATCTGAATGCTCGCAGTATTCGGAATAAGGTAAATGGTGCAAATCATCGTGAATGACTATGATTTAGTGGCTATTACTGAAACATGGTTAAAGGATGGTCACGACTGGGAGTTAAATATCCGAGGGTATCAAACTATTCGGAAGGACAGAGTGGGTGGTAAGGGAGGTGGTGTAGCTCTGTTATTTAAGGATGACATCCAGGCAGTAGTGAGGGATGACATCGGTGCTATGGAGGATAAGATTTAATCCATTTGACTGGAAATCAGGAATAGTAAGGTGAAAAAGTCACTGATAAGAGTAGTCTATAGGCCACCAAATAGTAACATTACGGTAGGATGGACAATAAACAAAGAAATAACTGATGCATGTAGAAATGGTACAGCAGTTATCATGAGGAATTTTGATCTACATGTCGATTGGTTTAACCAGGTCGGTCAAGGCAGCCTTGAGGAGCAGTTTATAGAATGTATCCGCGATAGTTTCCTAGAACAGTATGTAATGGAACCTACGAGGGAACAAACGATCCTAGATCTGGTCCTGTGTAATGAGACAGGATTGATTAATAATTTCATAGTTAGGGATCCTCTCGGAAGGAATGATCACAATATGGTGGAATTTAAAATACAGATGGAGGGTCAGAAGGTAAAATCAAACACGAGTGTTTTGTGCGTAAACAAAGGAGATTACAATGGGATGAGAGAAGAGCTGGCTGAGGTAGACTGGGAGCAAAGTCTTTATGGCAAAACAGTTGAGGAACAGTGGAGAACCTTCCAAGCAATCTTTCACAGTGCTCAGCAAAAGTTTACACCAACAAAAAAGAAGGACTGTAGAAAGAGGGAAAATGGAGCATGGATATCGAAGGAAATAAGGGAGAGTATCAAATTGAAGGAAAAAGCACACAAAGTGGCAAAGATTAGTGGGAGTTTAGAAGATTGGGACATCTTTAGGGGGCAACTGAAAGCTACTAAAAAAAACTATAAAGAAGAATAAGCTAGATTATGAGAGTAAACTTGCTCAGAATATAAAAACAGATAGTAAAAGTTTCTACAAATATATAAAACAAAAAAGAGTGGCCAAGGTAAATATTGGGACTTTAGAAGGTGAGAAAGGAGATTTAATAATGGGAGATGAGGAAATGGCTGAGGAACTTAACAGGTTTTTTGGGTCGGTCGTCACAGTGGAAGACACAAATAACATGCCAGTGTCATCGAAATGTCACTTTAAGAAATGTTTGGCTGCTCAAGTGGCTGCAGTGGTGTCAGAGTGTGGGTGGAGCTGAGCTCTGGCTCTGCTGTTTACTTTCGTTTTAGGCTGTTTGCGATAGGGTGTGTTTAGTTTTGTTTTCAGAGAGAAGGGCTGCAGTGAAAGTCAGCAGATGTGCATGGATCTCTCTACAAGCTATAGAGTGCTCATTTGGGTGATTTCAAAGTGATAACTGTTTTTAGTAGAGAATTTAAACCTGATCTCGGTGTTAAAAAGGGTATTTTGTCTTCTGGATGTTGTTTGGGCATGTATTAAGGGTTATCTATAGAGTACTGTACTCTTTGGGAATTTATTGGTGTTGATAGTTGTTAAGATGTATACTGTGGGTTTATAAAGTGTTAACTGGTTTCATAGATAAACATTGTTTTAATTTAAAAGTACTGTAGATTTCTGTTGTATTACACCTGCAGAGTAAGCCCATGTGTTCCCCATAACCACCATCTATTAAAAGTTGTGGGTCAGGTGAACTTCATGATACACTTTGGGGCTCTCTAAACCCTGGCCCATAACAAATTGGGGGCTCGAGGGGGATAAAAGTCTATCTATTGGGTTGGCTTTGTGAGCTTAAAGACAGTGATGGTGAGCATATTGTGGTTGCTTTTCAGGTGTGGTATTTCAGTTTAAGTAGGGAGTGTGTTGTGGAAAATGGCTCTTTCAGAGGCTCTGAAGTTTCTGGGGGTGGAGACGGTCACACACAGTACCTTACGGACAGAGACTGAAAACAGGCTTTTAGAGTTGGCAAAAACATTGCAGTTAACATTACCAGACAAAATGCGAAAAGATGGGGTAATTATGGCGGTGGCTAAGCATTTAAAATTACCCGAGATACAGTCTGACTCATTGGAAATGGCAAAAATTCAGTTACAAATTTTAAAATTTGGAACATGAGAAAGAATTAAAGCAGCTTGAATACGAAAGAGATAGAGAAGAAAAGAAGAGAGAAAAAAAGAGAAAAAGAAAGAATAGCCCTAGCAGAACAAAAAGAAAGAGAAAGGGAGATACAGATCAAGGAAAAAGATAAAGAGAGAGAGCTTGAATTTCAGAAAATGGCCTTCAGAAAATGGCCATGAAACATGACAGTCAGTTAAAATTGGTGGACGTAAAGGGAAAGGTACAGTTGGATGATAGTGAGAAAGAGCGTCATAGTCAAAGGTTTGCTTGGGATCTATTTAAATATGTGCACGCAGTGCCAAGGTTTGATGGGAAGGAGGTAGAAATCATTTTCTTTTCATCTGAGAAGGTGGCTGAACAAATGAAATGGCCACCGGACATGTGGGTATCACTGATTCAAACAAAGCTGGGAGGTAGGGATAGTGAAGTGTTTGCATCACTAACAGAGGAGGTATCTGGGACGTCTGAGGAGGTGAAAAAATCCATCTTGGGTGTTGCCAATTCGCACCGGAGATGGCAATAATGTTGCTCTTTTTAACGAGATACTGATATGACAGTTATTAATGATGATATTGCTTTTCAGAGTTGCCAGGTATCAAATGATACCACCACAAGGTTTTACCAGATATCGATCAAAGACCAAACAACCAGTTAGTTAGTTCAAGTTAAATGATAGATTTCATCTGTGGGAAGTGCACCCATCTCCAGCTCCTCAGAAACCGCGTTAGGGAACTGGAGCTGCAGCTGGATGGGATCATTCGGGAGGCAGAGGTGGTCATAGATAGAAGCTTCAGGGATGTCGTTACTCCGAAGAATAAAGATAGATGGGTGACGGTGAGAGGGGCTGGGAGGAAGCTGTCAGTACAGGGATCCCCTGTGGTCGTTCCCCTTAGTAGCAAGTATACCGCTTTGGATACTGTTGGGGGGGGGATGACTTACCAGGGGTAAGCCATGGGGTACAGGTCTCTGGCACAGAGGCTGTCCCAGTTGTTCAGAAGGGAAGGGGGGAGAGGGGTAGAGCATTAGTCATTGGAGACTCCATAGTTAGGGGGATAGATCGGAGATTCTGTGGGAACGAGAGAGACTCGTGGTTGATGTGTTGCCTCCCAGGTGCCAGGGTGCATGATGTCTCAGATCATGTTTTCGGGATCCTTAAGGGGGAGTGGGAGCAGCCCCAAGTCGTGGTCCACATAGGTGCCAACGACATAGGTAGGAAAAGGGATAGGGATGCAAGGCAGGAATTCAGGGCGCTAGGGTGGAAACTTAGGGGTTTAAACTAGTTCAGCAGGGGCTTGGGAACCTGAATTGTAGCTCCAGTATACAGGAGGTTGAGAGTAGTGAGGTCATGAGTAAGGTTTCAAAGTTGCAGGAGTGTACCGCAGGCAGGAACGTGGTTTAAAGTGTGTCTTCTTCAATGCCAGGAGCATCCGGAATAAGGTGGGTGAACTTGCGGCATGGGTTGGTACCTGGAACTTCGATGTAGTGGCCATTTCGGAGACATGGATAGAGCAGGGACAGGAATGGTTGTTGCAGGTGCCGGGGTTTAGATATTTCAGTAAGCTCAGGGAAGGTGGTAAAAGAGGGGGTAAAGGACAGTATTACGGTGGCAGAAAGGACGTTTGATTAGGACTCGTCTACTGAGGTAGTATGGGCTGAGGTTAGAAACAGGAAAGGAGAGGTCACCCTGTTAGGGGTTTTCTATAAGCCTCCGAAAAGTTCCAGAGATGTAGAGGAAAGGATTGCAAAGATCATTCTGGATAGGAGCGAAAGCAACAGGGTAGTTGATATGGGGTCTTTAACTTTCCAAATATTGACTGGAAATGCTATAGTTCGAGTACTTTAGATGGGTCCGTTTTTGTCCAATGTGTGCAGGAGGGTTTCCTGACACAGTATGTAGATAGGCCAACGAGAGGCGAGGCCATATTTGATTTGGTACTGGGTAATGAACCAGGACAGGTGTTAGATTTGGAGATAGGTGAGCACTTTGGTGATAGTGACCACAATTCAATTACGTTTACTTTAGTGATGGAAAGGGATAGATATATACCGCAGGGCAAGAGTTATATCTGGGGGAAAGGCAATTATGATGCGATGAGGCAAGACATAGGATGCATTGGATGGAGAGGAAAACTGCAGGGGATGGGCACAATGGAAATGTGGAGCTTGTTCAAGGAACATCTACTGCGTGTCCTTGATAAGTATGTACCTGTCAGGCAGGGAGGAAGTGGTCGAGCAAGGGAACTGTGGTTTACTAAAGCAGTCGAAACACTTGTCAAGAGGAAGAAGGAGGCTTATGTAAAGATGAGACATGAAGGTTCAGTTAGGGCGCTCGAGTGTTACAAGTTAGCTAGGAAGGACCTAAAGAGAGTGCTAAGAAGAGCCAGGAGGGGACATGAGAAGTCTTTGGCAGGTAGGATCAAGGATAACCCTAAAGCTTTCTATAGATATGTCAGGAATAAACAAATGACTGGGGTAAGAGTAGGGCCAGTCAAGGACAGTAGTGGGAAGTAGCGCGTGGAGTCCGAGGAAATAAGATAGATGCTAAATGAATACTTTTTTGTCAGTATTCACACAGGAAAAAGTCAATGTTGTCGAGGAGAATACTGAGATACAGGCTACTAGACTAGAAGTGCTTGAGGTTCATAAGAAGGAGGTGTTAGCAATTCTGGAAAGTGTGAAAATAGATAAGTCCCCTGGGCCGGATGGGATTTATCCTAGGATTCTCTGGGAACGTTGGGAGGAGATTGCTGAGCCTTTGGCTTTGATCTTTAAGTCATCTTTGTCTACAGGAATAGTGCCAAAAGACTGGAGGATAGCAAATGTTGTCCCCTTATTCAAGAAGGGGAGTAGAGACAACCCCGGTAACTATAGTCCAGTGAGCCTTACTTCTGTTGTGGGCAAAGTCTTGGAAAGGTTTATAAGAGATAGGATGTTTAATCATCTGGAAAGAAATAATTTGATTAGAGATAGTCAACACGGTTTTGTGAAGGGTAGGTCGTGCCTCACAAACCTTATTGAGTTCTTTGAGAAGGTGACCAAACAGGTGGATGAGGGTAAAGCAATTGATGTGGTGTATATGGATTTCAGTAAAGCGTTTGATAAGGTTCCCCACGGTAGGCTATTGAAGAAAATACGGAGGCATGGGATTCAGGGTGATTTAGCAGTTTAGATCAGAAATTGGCTAGCTGGAAGAAGACAAATGGTGGTGGTTGATGGGAAATGTTCAGACTGGAGTCCAGTTACTAGTGGTGTACCACAAGGATCTGTTTTGGGCCCCTGCTGTTTGTCATTTTTATAAATGACCTGGAGGAGGGCATAGAAGGATGGGTGAGTAAATTTGCAGATGACACTAAAGTCTGTGGAGTTGTGGACAGTGCGGAAGGATATTATAAGTTACAGAGGGACATAGATAAGCTGCAGAGCTGGGCTGAGAGGTGGCAAATGGAGTTTAATGCAGAAAAGTGTGAGGTGATTCATTTTGGAAGGAATAACAGGAAGACAGAGTACTGGGATAATGGTAAGATTCTTGGCAGTGTGGATGAGCAGAGAGATCTCGGTGTCCATGTACATAGATCCCTGAAAGTTGCCACCCAGGTTGAGAAGGTTGTTGAGAAGGCATACGGTGTGTTAGCTTTTATTGGTAGAGGGATTGGGTTTCAGAGCCATGAGGTCATGTTGCAGCTGTACAAAACTCTGGTGCGGTCGCATTTGGAGTATTGCGTGCAATTCTGGTCACCGCATTATAGGAAGGATGTGGAAGCATTGGAAAGGGTGCAGAGGAGATTTACCAGAATGCTGCCTGGTATGGAGGGAAGATCTTATGAGGAAAGGCTGCGGGACTTGAAGCTGTTTCCATTAGAGAGAAGAAGGTGAAGAGGTGACTTAATTGAGGCATACAAGATGATCAGAGGATTGGATAGGGTGGACAGTGAGAGCCTTTTTCCTCAGATGGTGATGTCTAGCACGAGGGGACATAGCTTTAAATTGAGGGGAGATAGATATAAGACAGATGTCAGAGGTAGTTTCTTTACTCAGCGAGTAGTAAGGGCATGGAATGCCCTGCCTGCAACAGTAGTGGACTCGCCAACACTAAGGGCATTCAAATGGTCATTGGATAGACATCTGGATGATAAGGGAAGAGTGTAGATGGGCTTTAGAGTGGTTTCACAGGTCAGCGCAACATTGAGGACCAAAGGGCCTATACTGCGCTGTAATGTTCTATGCTCTATGCAGGTTCCTGGTTAGTTCTGACTGGGTGCATATTTGCTTATAATTGTTCCTGATCTGCCTTCCTGTGTAGGGATTGTTCCCAAGCTCTGGTGAGTCTCTTTAAAACCTAAACTTCATTGTGTGTGATGTCTGTGGGCTCGTAATGTACACTGGCTTTTTGACTTGCTTCTGTGGCGTGGGAGACTAAATTTAGTTGTGTTGTCGTTATTTACGTTTGTGCGGTTCAATTCCCCAAATACCGCTTTAAAATGGATCCAAATGCGACCTGCGTATGCAGTCGGATGCTCTCCTTTCTTTTGTCTACATCGGTTTAGACCTTCTACCGGGTCTCCTCTGTTGTAACCAATCGAGTCTAAAATAGCTACCTACATCTCCTGGAGGCTTCCTCCTCCTACATTCTGTGGATCTGGTAATGCTGAGCTAACGGACGAGCCAAGGCTCATGACTATAAGCTTAACGTCCTCTGGTTCGTCCAAACCGTACATAACCGTTTGCTGTCTCACTCGCTCAAAGACATTTTGCGGGTCTGCTGTGGGTTCGAATGGTTCTATTTTGTCGCACGCATTTCTCAGTTGTGTGATGGTCAGTGGGGTGGTGTAAATGAAATTGGGCTCCTCGCGATCCTGTGACGTGCACTGTGTGGTGACTGGATTCATGGGGGTGTGTGCTGCCTGTGCAGTCGGTGGTGCGGGTGCTTTTCTTTTCGGGGCCTGGGGGGCTCCATTCTGATTCTCAGTGTCTTCATCAGGTTTCCTTGAGTTCTTGACAATTGGGGCCATTCTCCTGATCTAAATTCGGTCCAAAGGTGTCTCTGAATCTGTTTTGCACCGAAAGCAGTGACTGTAACCTTGATATTTGTTGCCTACATTTAGCGTGGTCTACTGAATTCTGTCTTTGTTCTGTAGTGGAGCTATGGAGCGTTCGTAAAGCTGCCTTTAAATTTCATCTCTTCTTGTACCAAAATTGCACACTTGGTAGTCCTTATCCGTAATGGGTCTGAAAGCTGCTAAGGTGAACTAAACTAGATTGGTGAGCCCGTTTGACATCAGCCATCTCTTTATCTGCCAACTGTTCCCGGAGTTGCTCATTAATTTTCTCCCATTCACTAAAGTTTCCCTCATTCTTCTCCTCTTTCTCAACTAGCTGTCTGCGGAGTGTCATCACGACCTTATCTGTGCCTCGCAACTGTGCCAGACAGGACACGATTGCCATCGGCTTACGAACTTTCCCTGCGTTCTTTTTATGTACCTCGGTTAGGTTGTTCCACCAGGTTTGTCCTATGCTTCCTGGACCTGACTCTTCATTTGAACAAAACTCGGGCATAGGGGCCATCCTTTCCCCTTCAAATACTTCCTCAACTCTTCTTCCCATATGGGGCACTGCTCTGCTCTACTGGTCGCTGCGACCTCGAATTCCTGCGAGTTCATTAGGCGTTCCATTGCCTTTGCTGCCATTGCTACTAGTATCTCTTTTCCTACCGTAATCTCTGTTTCTCTACCGTAAATTTGGGACAGGGGGAATAAGGTGGCGATTTGAACAGCGGGTATGGCCTAAGCTATTTTCCGGTTCACAATACTCCCGATAGTTTTACGCAACAAAATCTAACGAGGTTACCTTATATCCCTGTTAGTACGCATGCAAGTTAATACACACTTCTGAATCTTGGTGATTTGATTGATATGGGCCTTACACTTGTGGTTTCTTTCACTTTTCTGAATTGGGTTCTCTCAGAGTGACAAAATCACTTCTAGGTCGAGGTCCCGGCGGAGTCGCCAATAATGTTGCCAATTCGCACCGGAGCTGCCAATAACGTTGCTCTTTTTAATTAGATACTGATATGACAGTTATTAATGATGATATTGCTTTTCAGAATCGCCAGGTATCAAATGATACAACCACAAGGTTTTACCGGATATCGATCAAAGACCAAACAACCAGTTAATTAGTTCAAGTTCAATGATAGTTTATTTACACACAAGAATTACTTTGACAGGCAACATAAAACACTACAAGCTAAATTACACCTAACACTACAACAACCTATACTTAACTTCAGGCACCCGGCTTTATGCAGAGGAACAAGGCCTTTGTTCGGATCTTGCGTGGCTGGGTCTGGAGAAGTGACTTTGTTTCTGCTGGGCTCATCCGTCTGGTAGCGATCGTTGGTCTTGAACTTGCTTCTGGTCGTGATGCTGCAATTGGTTTTAGGCGTAAGCCAGGGCCAAGAGAGACTGAACACATGGCAGTGTCTCTTTTTATCCTTTGGGGTTTCGCGCTCTTTTGGGCGGTCCTTAGCTTTGGACCCAATAATTCGGCAGGCTTCGATTACAGCCTTCGATTTTAGCCAATAAAGGGGCAGACGCCTTGATGGCTGGGCGTGTCCTGAGTGATCATTGACCTTGGCCGTTTGGGCTTCCAGGGTGAAGGGAGTGGTGTCGATGAGTCTGTATCTGTATCTGATACCTGAGTACAAGTCTTTTGTTCTGGGGAAATGGGCCATTAGAATGAAAATTGGCTGGGGGTTTCGATCGTGTCTGGTTATCTCGTGGCAAATATATACTAGACCTCTGAGTTCGTCTGGATCCTGCATTGGTCATATTTCCCGCGATTCTTTGCAAGTGGATATATTTCCCTTTGTAAGTGGCCATCCAGATGGGTACATAGGTGCATATGAACTAGTGCCTGAGACCTGCAGACAAAGGTTTAGAAATTTAATGAAAGAACATACATGGAGTTTGAAAGGATCAAACAGAGTAATTTTTATAGGACTTCACCCTAGCATGCGCAGGGTGAAATCGAGACATCCTGAGTGGGCGACAGCCAGAGTGGGGATTGGAACTTGGTAATTTGGTGCAGTGAGGTAATTTGGGGCAGAGTGGGAGGAGGTGCTTTTTCCCTATCATTTTGTTTTCTTTCTTCTGGCTTGTAACTGTGAATCTGCAGGGAGAGATCCAGAGAGCATCTCGGGAGGTTAAGTGATTTTATTACCTTTTCAAATTGTGTGGGGGGGAAAAGCTGAAGTGACATCACAGTGAAATTGTGACCTGGTTTGGAATCTGTTAAATTTGAAAAAAAACCAAATAATATTGCAAAACAAATCTAATTGATGAACAAGATAGTGGAGTAACTAAACCTGAGGGCAGAGATCGGTATTTAGCATTTAATTTTCCAGTAAAAATCTAGCGTCAGGGCCATATCGTTAATTGTAACTCAATCTAACAATAATTCAAGTGTTTGTTTCAAATTAATTAACTGGTGCTTAAATGTCACTCAGCGGGATGCAGTGCTCCAACTGTGAGATGTGGCATATCTTTGACGCTTCCAGCGTCCCGGTCGACTACACCTGCAGCAAGTGTAACCAATGGCAGCTCCTCACAGACTGCGTGGTTCGGTTGGAGCAGCAATTGGATGCACTTAGGAGCATGCAGGTGGTGGAAAGCATCATAGATGGGAGTTATAGAGATGTGGTCACACCCAAGGTGCAGGCAGAAAGATGGGTGACCACCAGAAGGGGTAGGTAGTCAGTGCAGGAATTCCCTGTGGTTGTCCCCCTCTCGAACATACTGTCGGGGGGAATAGCCTATCAGGGGAAAACAGCAGCAACCAGGGCAGTGGCACCATGGCTGGCTCTGATGTTTAGCAGGGCTGTTTAGCAGGGAGGGCCAAAGCGCAGAAGAGCAATAGTCATAGGGGACTTTATAGTCAGAGGCACAGATAGGCACTTCTGTGGACGTGAAAGAGACTCCAGGATGGTATGTTGCCTCCCTGGTGCCAGGGTCCAGAATGTCTCAGAACGGCTAGTGGGTATCCTGAAAGGGGAGGGCAAACAGGCAGAGGTCGTGGTACATATTGGTACTAACGACATAGGCATGGAGGGGGATGAGGTCCAGCAGCAGGAATTCAGGGAGCTAGACAGAAAGTTAAAAGACAGGACCTCTAAGGTTGTAATTACTCCCTGTGCTAGTGAGGCTAGAAATAGGAAGATAGAGCAGCTAAATACGAGGCTAAAAAGCTGGTGTAGGAGGGAGGGTTTTAGTTATGTGGACCATTGGGAGCTCTTCTGAGGCAGGAGTGACCTGTATAAGAAGGACAGGTTGCATCTAAACTGGAGAGGCATAAATATCCTAGCTGTGAGGTTTGCTGGTGTCATATGGGTGGCTTTAAACTAGTATGGCAGGGGGGTGGGTACCGGAGCAATAGGTCAGAAGGTGAAAAAACTGAGGGAGAACTAGGGAAGAGGGCCAGTATGGCTCTGAGGAAGTGCAGACAGGGAGATGTTGCTGAAAACAGCGGGACTGGTGGCCTGAAGTGCATATGTTTTAATGCAAGAAGAATAATAGGTAAGGCAGATGAACTTAGAGCTTGGATTAGTACTTGGCACTATGATGTTGTTGCCATGACAGAGACCTGGTTGAGGGAAGGACAGGATTGATAGCTAAACATTCCAGGATTTAGATGTTTCAGGTGGGATAGAGGGGGATGTAAAAGGGTTGGAGGAGTTGCGCTACTGGTTAGGGAGAATATCACAGCTGTACTACAGGAGGACACCTCAGAGGGCAGTGAGGCTATATGGGTAGAGATCAGGAATAAGAAGGGTGGAGTCACAATGTTGGGGGTTTACTACAGACCACCCAACGGTCAGCGGGAGATAGAGGAGCAGATAGGTAGACGGATTTTGGAAAGGAGTAAAAGCAACAGGGTTGTTGTAATGGGAGGCTTTAACTTCTCCAATATTGACTGGGACTCACTTAGTGCTAGGGTCTTGGATGGGACAGAGTTGTAAAGAGCATCCAGGAGGGCTTCTTAAAACAATATGTAGACAGTCCAACTAGGGAAGGGGCTGTATTGGACCTGGTATTGGGACATGAGCCCGGCCAGGTGGTAGAAGATTCAGTAGGGGAGCATTTTGGGAACAGTGACCACAATTCAGTAAGTGTAAAGTGCTGGTGGACAAGTGCTGGTGGACAAGGATAAGAGTGTTCCTCTGTGAATGTGCTAAATTGGGGGAAGGCTAATTATAACAATATTAGGCAGGAATTGAAGAACCTAGATTGGGGGTGGATGTTTGAGGGTAAATCAACATCTGACATGTGGGAGGCTTTCAAATGTCAGTTGAAAGGAATTCAGGACTGGCATGTTCCTGTGAGGAAGAAGGATATATACGGCAAATTTCGGGAACCTTGGATAACGCAAAATATTGTACGCCTCATCAAAAAGAAAAAGGAGGCATTTGTCAGGGCTAGATGGCTGGGAACAGACGAAGCCTGTGTGGAATCTAAGGAAAATAGGAAGGAACTTAAGCAAGGAGTCAGGAGGGCTAAAAGGGGTCACGAAAAGTCATTGGCAAATATGGTTAAGGAAAACCCAAGGTTTTTTACAGGTACATAAAAAGCAAGTGGGTAGCCAGGGAAAGGGTTGGCCCACTGAAGGACAGGGGAGGGAATCTATGTGTGGAGCCAGAGGAAATGGGTGAGGTACTAAATGAATACTTTGCATCAGTATTCACCAAAGAGAAGGAATTGGTGGATGTTGAGTCTGGAGAAGGGTGTGTAGATAGCTGGGTCACATTGAAATCCAAAAAGACGAGGTATTGGGCGTCTTGAAAAATATTAAGGTAGATAAGTCCCCAGGGCCTGATGGAATTTACCCCAGAATACTGAAAGAGACAAGAGAGGAAATTGCTGAGGCCTTGACAGAAATCTTTGGATCCTCACTGTCTTCAGGTGATGTCCCGGAGGACTGGAGAATAGCCAATGGTGTTCCTTTGTTTAAGAAGGGCAGCAATCCTAATAATCCAGGGAACTACAGGCCGGTGAGCCTTACGTCACTGGCAGGGAAATTACTGGAGAGAATTCTTCGAGACAGGATTTACTCCCATTTGGAAGTAAGTGGATGTATTAGCGAGAGGCAGCACGGTTTTGTGAAGGAGAGGTCGTGTCTCACTAACTTGACAGAGTTTTTCGAGGAAGTCACAAAAATGATTTATGCAGGTAAGGCAGTGGATGTTGTCTATGTGGACTTCAGTAAGGCCTTTGACAAGGTCCTCCATGGCAGACTGGTACAAAAGGTGAAGTCACACGGGATCAGAGATGAGCTGGAAAGATGGATATAGAACTGGCTAGGTCATAGAAGGCAGAGAGTAGCAATGGAAGGGTGTTTCCTGATTTGAGGGCTGTGACTAGTGGTGTTCCGCTAGGATCAGTACTGGGACCTTTGCTGTTCATTGTATATATAAAGGATTTGGAGGAAAATGTAACTGGTCTTATTAGTAAATTTGCGGATGACACAAAGGTTGGTGGAATTGCGGATAGCAATGAGGATACAGCAGGATTTAGATCATTTGGAGACTTAGGCAGAGAGATGGCAGATGGAGTTTAATCCGGACAAATGTGAGGTAATGCATTTTGGAAGGTCTAATACAGGTAGCACAGTAAGAAGTCTTACAACACCAGGTTAAAGTCCAACAGGTTTGTTTCAAATCACTAACTTTCGGAGCACTGCTCCTTCCTCAGGTAGAACGCTTGCAACACCAGGTTAAAGTTCAACAGGTTTGTTTCAAACGCTAGCTTTCGGAGCACTGCTCCTTCCTCAGGCTTGAAACAAACCTGTTGGACTTTAACCTGGTGTTGTAAGATTTCTTACTGTGCTCACCCCAGTCCAACACCGGCATCTCCACATAATGGCCTTCCTCAGGTGAGGAAGGAGCAGTGCTCCGAAAGCTAGTGATTTGAAACAAACCTGTTGGAATTTAACCTGGTGTTGCAAGACTTCTTACTGTGCTCACCCCAGTCCAACGCCGGCATCTCCACATCATAATACAGGTAGGGAATATACAGTGAATGGTAGAACCCTCAATAGCATTGAAAGTCAGAGAGATCTAGGTGTACAGGTCTACAGGTCACTGAAAGGGGCAACACAGGTGGAGAAGACAGTCAACAAGACATACGGCATGCTTGCCTTCATTGGCCGGGGCATTGAGTATCAAAATTGCTAAGTCATGTTGCAGCTGTATAGAACCTTAGCCAGGCCACACTTGGAGTATAGTGTTCAATTCTGGTCGTTGCACTACCAGAAGGATGTGGAGGCTTTAGAGAGGGTGCAGAAGAAATTTACCAGGATGTTGCCTGATGTGGAGGGCATTAGCTATGAGGAGAGGTTGAATAAACTTGGTTTGTTCTCACTGGAACAACAGAGGTTGAGGGCGACCTGATAGATGTCTACAAAATTATGAGGGGCACAGACAGGGTGGATAGTCTGAGATATTTTCCCAGGGTAGAGGGGTCAATTATTATGGGGCATAGGTTTAAGGAGCTAGGGGAAAGGTTGAGAGAAGATTTACGAGGCAAGTTTTTTACACAGAGGGTAGTGGGTGCCTGGAACTCTCTGCCGGAGGAGGTGGTGGAAGCAGGGACGATAGTGACATTTAAGGGGCATCTTGACAAATACATGAATAGGATGGGAATAGAGGGATACAGACCCCGGAAGTGCAGAACATTTTAGTTTTGACGGGCAGCATGGTTGGCGGAGGCTTGGGGGGCCGAAGGGCCTGTTCCTGTGCTGTACTTTTCTTTCTTCCATATTCTTTTCTTTGTTCTTTGTTCTAGGTGGATAAGGGCTTTGAAAATAGACCAAATGTATGAAGTTTGCAGTGAGTGGTGCATTTGAGTGCTCTTGTGAGTTTTGTGACTGAGGGATATTAGGGGTACATTTTTATCTAAAGTCTAGACTTTCTTTTATTTAGTTAATTAATTTAAAGTTGCTGTTTGGTTTAGAAGAAGGTGAATTTTCAATCAGCTTTAAACAAACGTTCTACTTGCAGCTACTTGCAACTGGAGCTTATTAATTAGTTAACTGGATTAGGCCAGTTTTCAGAGGCTAGAGTCACAGTATAAAGGTGAGCCAGCTACAGTGCAGTCTTTGTTTGCACTGAGTGCTGAGTTTGGGTGCATTTGAGTGCTATAGTGAGAGTTTGCTGACTGAGAGAGTTAGGTGAAGAGGGAGTAAGGTGTTCCTTTCTTTTAATTTCCTCAA
This sequence comes from Scyliorhinus torazame, assembly GCF_047496885.1. NCBI lineage: Eukaryota > Metazoa > Chordata > Chondrichthyes > Carcharhiniformes > Scyliorhinidae > Scyliorhinus > Scyliorhinus torazame. The sequence continues at coordinate 66,232,962 of NC_092712.1, read as the reverse complement.
AGAGCGAGAAGGGAGCCGGGAGTTTACAGCGAGAGCAGCTGACTGGGAGCAGAGTCGGAGGGCGGAGTTCCAGTTGGTCCACAGGGCAGCTGCATTCTGTAAGGTAAGACGGGATGGAGGCTAGGGCAGTTGCATGCTCCTCTTGTAGGATGTGGGTGGTGAGGGATACCACCGGTGTCCCCACTGACTACACCTGCCGAAAGTGCACCCAACTCCAGCTCCTCAGAGACCGTGTTAGGGAACTGGAGCTGAAGCTGGATGAACTTCGGATCATCCGGGAGGCAGAGGGGGTTACAGAGAAGAGTTACAGGGAGGTAACCACACCCAAGGTACAGGACAAGAGTAGCTGGGTTACAGTCAGGGGAAGGAAAACGAACGGGCAGACAGTGCAGGGATCCCTCGTGGCCGCTCCCCTTCAAAACAAGTATAGCATTTTGGATGCTGTTGGGGGGGGATGACCTACAGGGGGAAGTCCCTAGCGGCCAGGTCTTTGGCACTGAGTGTGGCTCTGTGGCTCAGAAGGGAAGGAGGGAGAATCGAAAAGCAATAGTGATAGGAGACTCAATGGTTAGGGGAATGGATAGGAGAAAATGGTTAGGGGAATGGACAGCGAAAACTGCGCGAGAGGAGAGAGAGCCGGGACAGCGAAAACAGCGCGGGAGGAGAGAGCCAGGAGATTTAAAAAGCGCAGGAGGAGAGAGCTGGGACAGTGAAAACAGCGCGGGAGGAGAGAGCCGGGAGATTTAAAAAGCGCGGGAGGAGAGAGCCGGGACAGTGCTGGGAGAGGTGAGTGCACAAAAGGTGTGGCAGGAATGCCTTTAGTCACGGAGTGCTGATTGGAACAGCGTACATCTGAGTTTAGGTGAGTGACTGAGTGCTGATTGGAACAGAGTACATCTGAGTTTAGGTGAGTGACTTGAGTTCAGGTGAGTGGCAAGAGAGGGTTGTGTTTTTGTTGGTGTTCGGGTTTATCCTTGAGGTTCTATTTTTTTTTTTTTAATTATTTAAATTAATTAACTAGTTGAATATGGCTGGACAGGTGATGTGCTGTTGCTGTATGACGATGGAACTGGTGGATCCCATTGAGACCGTCAGTGACCACATCTGCAGCAAGTGTTGGCTGCTCGAGGAACTTCGGCTCAGAATTGATGAGCTGGAGACCGAGCTGCACACACTGCGGCACATCAGGGAGGGGGAAAATTACCTGGACGCTTTGTTTCAGGAGGCAGTCACACCCGGTAGAATAAGTACTGGTAATTCGGTCAGTGGTCAGGGACAGAGTGGTGTGACTGCAAGGGAGGCAGGTAGGGGGATCCTGAGTTGAGGAGTTGAGGAGCCTCAGCCCTTGACCTTGTCCAACAAGTATGAGGTACTTGCTCCCTGTATGGATGAGGAAGAGGGCTGTAGGGAGGATGCGTTGACTGACCACTGCACCGTGGTACAGGAAGCCATTCAAGAGGGGGGAGCAAAAAGACAAGTGGTAGTTGTAGGGGATTCTATAATTAGGGGGATTGATGGCATCCTTTGTAAACCAGATCGAGAGTCCCGCATGGTATGTTGCCTGCCCGGTGCCAGAGTGAGGGACATCTCTGATCGGCTTGAAAGGATTTTGGAGAGGGAGGGGGAGGATCCAGTTGTTGTGGTCCACGTTGGGACTAACAACATAGGTAAGACTAGGAAAGAGGACCTGTTTGGGGATTATCAAACACTAGGGACTAAATTAAAGAACAGGTCCTCCAGGGTTATAATCTCTGGATTACTACCCGAGCCACGTGCCAATTGGCATAGGGTTGAGAAAATTAGGGAAGTTAACACGTGGCTAAAGGAGTGGTGCGGGAAAGAGGGATTCCATTTCATGGGGCATAGGCATCAGTACTGGGGCAGGAGGGACCTGTACCGTTGGGACGGTCTTCACCTGAACCATTCTGGGACCAGTGTTCTAGCGAATAGGATAAATAGGTTGGTCACAAGGACTTTAAACTAGCATGTTGGGTGGAAGGGAAGTGTAAAGCTATGGACAATATAATGGTTAATGGAGATCAAGGCAGCAGGTTACGTGACAGGTTATTATGTAGAGATATGGGTTCAAAGACAAGGAAAATTAGGAGAAAGGGTAAGAGGAAAAATAAATTGCGTAAAGTTAATGATCAAGGTGTTAGGATTCATGACAAAGACATAAAAAACAGCATAATTGTACTTTACCTGAATGCTTGTAGTATACAAAATAAGATAAATGAGTTGATGGCGCAAATCATCGTGAGTGACTATGATTTAGTGGCCATTACTGAAACATGGTTAAAAGATGGTCACGACTGGGAGTTAAATATCCAAGGGTATCAGACTATACGAAGGATAGAATGGACGGTAAGGGCGGTGGTGTAGCTTTGTTGTTTAAGGATGGCATCCGGACAATAATAAGGGATGATATTGGTGCTATGGAGGACAAGGTTGAATGAATTTGGGTGGAAATCAGGAATAGTAAGGCGAAAAGGTCACCGATAGGAGTAGTCTATAGGCCACCAAATAGTAACAGGATGGTAGGGCAGGCAATAAGCAAAGAAATAACGGATGCATGTAGAAATGGTTATCATGGGAGATTTTAATCTGCATATCGATTGGTTTAACCAGGTTGGTAAAGGCAGCCTTGAGGAGGAGTTTATAGAATGTGCTCAGGATAATTTCCTGGAACAGTATGTAATGGAACCTACAAGGGAACAAGCGGTCCTAGATCTGGTCCTGTGTAATGAGGCAGGATTGATTAATGATCTCATAGTTCGGGATCCTCTTGGAAGGAGCGACCACAATATGGTGGAATTTAAAATACAGTTGGAGGATGACAAGGTAAAATCAAACACTAGTGTTTTGTGCTTAAACAAAGGCGATTACAATGGGATGAGAGAAGAACTAGCTAACGTAGACTGGGAGCAAAGACTTCATGGTGAAGCAGTTGAGGAACAGTGGAGAACCTTCCGAGTGATCTTTCACAGTGTTCAGAAAAGGTTCATACCGACAAAAAAGAAAGACGATGGAAAGGGGAAAAACCGACCGTGAATATCGAAGGAGGTGAGGGAGAGTATCAAATTGAAGGAAAAAACATACAGAGTGGCAAAAATTAGTGGGAGACTAGAGGACTGGGAAGTCTTTAGGGGACAACAGAAAGCTACTAAAAAAGCTATAAAGAAGAGTAAGGTGGACTATGTAAGTAAACTGGCTCAGAACATAAAAGCAGATAGTAAAAGCTTCTACAAATATATAAGACAAAAAAGAGTGGCTAAGGTAAATATTGGTCCTTTGGAAGATGAGAAGGGAGATTTAATAATAGGAGACGGGGAAATGGCTGAGGAGCTGAACAGATTTTTTGGGTCAGTCTTCACAGTGGAGGACACAAATAACATGCCCGTGACTGATGGAAATAAAGATATGATAGGTGAGGACCTTAAGATGATTGTAATAACTAAGGAGGCAGTATTAGGCAATCGAATGGGGCTAAAGGTAGACGAGACTCCTGGCCCTGTTGGGATGCATCCCAGAGTGTTAAAAGAGATGGCTAGGGAAATTGTAAACGCACTAGTGATAATTTATCAAAATTCACTAGACTCTGGGGTGGCCCCAGAGGATTGGAAAGTAGCAAACGTGACACCACTGTTTAAAAAAGGAGGTCGGCAGAAAGCGGGTAATTATAGGCCGGTAAGCTTAACTTCGGTTTTCGGGAAAATGCTGGAATCTATCATTAAGGAGGAAATAGCGGGGCACCTGGAGGGAAATTGTCCCATTGGGCAGTAATAACATGGGTTCACAAAGGGTAAGTCGTGTCTGATTAATTTGGTAGAATTTTTTGAGGACGTTACCAGTGCAGTAGATAACGGGGAGCCAATGGATGTGGTATATCTGGATTTCCAGAAAGCTTTTGACAAGGTGCCACACAAAAGGTTGCTGCATAAACTAAAGATGCATGGCATTGAGGGTAAAGTGGTAGCATGGGTAGAGGATTGGTTAACTAACAGAAAGCAGAGAGTGGGGATAAATGGGTGTTTCTCTGGTTGGCAACCTGTAACTAGTGGGGTCCCTCAAGGATCAGTGTTGGGTCCGCAGTTGTTCACAATTTACATCGACGATTTGGAGTTGGGGACCAAGTGTAATGTGGCAAAGTTTGCAGACGACACTAAGATGAGTGGTAAAGCAAAAAGTGCAGAGGATACCGGACGTCTGCAGAAGGATTTGGATAGGTTGGGTGAATGGGCTAGGGTCTGGCAGATGGAATTCAATGTTGCCAAGTGTGAGGCTATCCATTTTGGGAGGAATAACAACAGAATGGATTATTATTTAAATGGTAAGATGTTAAAACATGCTGCTGTGCAGAGGGACCTGGGTGTGCTGGTGCACGAGTCGCAAAAAGTTGGTGTGCAGGTGCAACAGGTGATTAAGAAGGCTAATCGAGTTTTGTCTTTCGTTGCTAGAGGGATGGAGTTCAAGACTAGGGCGGTTATGCCGCAATTGTAAAGGGTGTTGGTGAGGCCGCATCTGGAGTATTGTGTTCAGTTTTGATCTCCTTACCTGAGAAAGGACATATTGGCACTGGAGGGAGTGCAGAGGAGATTCACTAGGTTGATCCCAGCTTGAGGGGATTAGGTTATGACGAGAGGTTGAGTAGACTAGGACTGTACTCATTGGAGTTTAGAAGGATGCGGAGGGATCTGATTGAAACATATAAAATTATGAAGGGAATAGATAGGATAGATGCGGGCAGGTTGTTTCCACTGGTCGGGGAAAGCAGAACTAGGGGGCATAGTCTCAAAATAAGGGGAAGTAGATTTAGGATGGAGTGTAGGAGGAACTCCTTCACCCAAAGGGTTGTGAATCTCTGGAATTCCTTGCCCAGTGAAGCAGTTGAGACTCCTTCTTTAAACGTCTAAGAAAAAGATAGATACCTTTCTAAAGAATAAAGGGATTCGGGGATGTGGTGTACGGGCCGGAGAGTGGAGCTGAGTCCACAAAGATCAGCCATGATCTCATTGAATGGCGGAGCAGGCTCGAGGGGCCAGATGGCCTACTCCTGTTCCTAGTTCTTATGTTCTTATGAGATTCTGTGGTCGCGATCGAGACTCCCGGAAGGTATGTTGCCTCCCGGGTGCCAGGGCCAGGGATGTCTCAGATTGAGTCTACAGGATTCTTAAGGGGGAGGGGGAGCAACCAGAAGTTGTGGTGCACATAGGCACCAACGACATAGCTAAGAAAAGGGATGAGGATCTAAAAAGTGATTTTAGGGAGTTAGGTTGGAAGCTAAAGAGCAGGATAAGCAGAGTAGTGATCTCAGGATTGCAACCGGTGCCACGTGCAAGTGAGGCATGGAACAGAGAGCGAGTGCAGCTGAACACTTGGCTACAGGGCTGGTGCAAGAGGGAATGGCTTCAGATATGTGGATCATTGGGATATCTTCTGGGGAAGGTGGGACCTGTACATGAAGGACGGACGGATTGCACCTAAACTGGAGGGGCACCAATATCCTGGGTGGGAGGTTTGCTAGAGCTCTTTGGGAGGGTTTAAACTAGTTTGGAAGAGGGATGGGAACCAGAGCTATGGATCAGAGGATAAGGTAGCTGTTGAACAGGCAGAAATAGTATGCAGCAAGTCTGTGAGGAAGGATAGACCGTTGACAGGGCAAAGTTGTACTCAGTGGAATGGATTAAAGTGTGTCTGTTTCAATGCAAGGAGTGTCAGGAAGTCAGGAATAAGGGAGATGAACTTAAAGCATGGATCAGTACTTTGAACTACGATGTTGTGGCCATTACGGAGACATGGATTTCACAGGGACAGGAATGGTTGTTCGATGTTCCGGGGTTGAGATGTTTTCAGAAGAAAAGGGAGGGAGGTAAAAGAGGAGGGGGAGTGGCACTTTAATTAGGGAGTGCATCACAGCTGCAGAAAAGGAGGTAGTTGAGAAGGGTTTTTCTACTGAGTCAGTATGGGTGGAAGTCAGAAACAAGAAAGGAGCAGTCACTTTATTGGGAGTTTTCTATAGACCCTCCAATAGCAGCAGAGAGATAGAGGAACAAATTGGGTGGCAGATCTTGGAAGACTGCAGAAGTAACAGAGTTGTTGTCATGGGTGACTTCAACTTTCCTCATATTAACTGGAACTCCTTAGTGCAAATGGTTTGGATGGAGCAGATTTTGTCAGGTGTGTACAGGAAGGATTCCTGACTCAATATGTAGATACGCCGACTAGGGGGGAGGCCATATTGGGCTTGGTGCTCGGCAACGAACAAGGTCAGGTGTCAGATGTCTCGGTGGGAGAGCATTTCGGTGACAGTGACCACAACTCCTTGACCTTTACCATAGTCATGGAGAGGGATAGAACACACAGTATGGGAAGGGATTTCATTGGGGGAGGGGAAATTATACTGCTATTACACAGGAGTTGAGGAGCATAAGGTGGGAACAATTGTTCTTGGGGAAATGCACAACAGTAATGTGGGGATTGTTTAAGGAGCACTTGCTGCGAGTGCTGAATTCTTTTGTCCCACTGAGACGAGGAAGGAATGGTCAGGCGAAGGAGCCTTGGATGACAAGAGAAGTGGAGCTTCTAGTCAAGAGGAAGAAGGAAGCTCACATAAGGTTGAGGAAGCAGGATCTGACTTGACTCTCGAGGGTTACAAGGTAGCCAGGAAGGAACTCAAAAGTGGACTGAGGAGAGCTAAAAGGGGGCATGAAAAAGCCCTGGCGAGAAGGATTAGGGAAAACCCCAAGGCGTTCTACACTTGTGTGAGAAATAAGAGGATGATCAGAGTGAGAGTAGGGCCGATCAGGGATAGTGGAGGGAACTTGTGCCTAGAGTCTGAGGAGGTAGGGGAGGCCCGAAATGAATACTTTGCTTCAGTATTCACTAGAGAGAGGGACCTTGTTGCCCATGAGAACAGTGTGAACCAGGTTAATAGACTCAAACAGGTTGATATTAAGAAGGAGAATGTGCTGGAAATTTTGAAAAGCATCTGGATAGATAAGTCCCCTGGGTCTGACGGGATATACCCAAGGTTACTACGGGAAGCGAGGGAGGAGACTGCTGCGCTGTTGGCGATGATCTTTGCGTCCTCACTCTCCACTGGAGTAGTGAATGAGAAATTGGAACTTACATTATTGGTTTACGTGTAAAATTTTAAGGAACGATTAAATAGAGCAGGTGAATTGGCTAGACAGCATTTAGAAGTGTAAATGTAATGAAACGGGTAGTGGACAAGAAATCCAAAGTTCGGATTTTTGCCAGTGGAGATAAAATTTTAGTATTGTTACCAGTGGTAGGTGAACCTTTAAAAGCTAGGTTTTGTTGACCTTATCAAATTGAAAGGAAATTAAGTGAGGTGAATTATGTGGTAAGAACGCCAGATAGAAGGAAAACTCACCCCAAGTGTGTCATGTGAATATGCTTAAAAGGTACTTTGAAAGGGAAGGAGAGAAAAAGGAGGAGGTTTTAATGATTCTAACTCAAAGTGACGAACCAAATCCAGATGACTGTGAATTTGACATACCTCAAATTAAATTGGAAAACGAGGATATTCTTAAAAAATGGGATAAATTGTTGAGTTACCTTCCAGAGGAAAAATGGACTGACCTGAAAGTTATTGATATCACATGGGCAAGTTTGTGGAGATAAGTTGGGAAGCACTAAAATGGCTGTAGATGATGTATATGTGGGAACTGCTGTACCAATCAAATAACATCGATATAGACTTAACCCTTTAGAATTGGCACAGGTTAACAAAGAGATTGAAAGTATGCTTTAAAATGGCATAATTGAAGTGGGTTGCAGCCAATGGAGCTCACCCATAGTGATGGTACCAAAACCAGACGGTACCCAATGGTTGTGTGTGGACTATAGAAAGGTTAATGCAGTCACAAGAACGGACTCTTATCCTATCCCACGTTTGGAGGATTGCATTGAGAAGGTGGGACAATCAGTTTTCATTTCCAACTGGATTTACTTAAAGGTTACTGGCAGGTACCTTCATCCGAAAGGGCGAAGGAAATTTCAGCTTTTGGGACTCCAGGTCAAAGTTATGCCATTTGGCATGAAAAATGCCCCGGATGCATTTCAACGGTTAATTAACAAAGTTGTTTCAGGATTACCCAATTGTGCTGTATACATCGACGATCTGGTAATTTTTAGCCAGACATGGACAGAACATTTAAAACATCTGATGGAGTTATTCGATCGACTTCAGGAGGCGGTTTGGTGTTAAACCTAGCCAAAAGTGACTTTGGAGGAGCCCGAGTCACTGTCCTTGGCAATACAATTGGAGAGGGTCGAATGGTCACACGGGATGTGAAAACAAAAGTTATTGAGGAGTTTCCAATACCCTCGACACAAAGTGAAATAATGCGACGTCTTGGGATGAGTGGATTTGATCGAACTTTTGTGCCAAATTTTTGCAGCATGGTTGCTTCACTGATGGACTTGCTGAAGAAACGTCAAAAATTTCAGTGGACAGCGGAGTTTCAACAGGCATTTGAAGGCCTGAAAACTGTGATAACCAATGCTCCTGTGTTGGCGAATTACAAGGGACTCTGTGATCAGATTGAACTAAAGTCTTATCTGACTTTAAGGAGAAATGCCAAGGCGTAGAGAAATGGATGGATCGTGCAGAGACCTACTTGTCTAAAGAACTGTCAATCGAGAAGAATTCCATTTGGAGGAAGGAGAACAAAATTGGACTATGTTATTAATACATGTTTCTGTGTGTTATTTTTTGAAATGAAAAAGTATATTTACTGTGTACATTTTTGAAAGGATAGTGAAAGCATGAAAATTGAAACCATCTTGAAATTGATGGTTTATTCATTTTTTCTTGGGGGGAGATGTCATGGGAATGTCACTTTAAGAAATCTTTGTCTGCTCAAGTGGCTGCAGTGATGTCAGAGTGTGGGTGGAGCTGAGCTCTGGCTCTGCTTTTTACTTTCGCTTTAGGCTGTTTGCTATAGGGTGTGTTTAGTTTTGTTTTCAGAGAGAAGAGCTGCAGTGAAAGTCAGCAGATGTGCATGGATCTCTCTACATGCTATAGAGTGCTCATGTGGGTGATTTCAAAGTGATAACTGCTCTCAGTAGAGAATTTAAACCTGATCTCTGTGCTAAAAAGGGTCTTTTGTCTTCCGGATGTTGTTTGGGAATGTATTAAGGGTTATCTATAGAGTACTGTACTCTTTGGGAATTTATTGATGTTGATAGTTGTTAAGATGTTTACTGTGGGTTTATAAAGTGTTAACTGGTTTCATAAATAAACATTGTTTTAATTTCAAGTACTGTAGATTTCTGTTGCATTACACTTGCCGAGTAAGCCCGTGTGTTCCCCATAACCACAATCTATTAAAGGTTGTGGGTCAGGTGAACTCCATGATACACTTTGGGGTTCTCTAAACCCTGGCTCATAACACCAGTGACTGATGGAAATGAAGCTATGACAGGTGAGGACCTTGAGACGATTGTTATCATTAAGGAGCTAGTGATGGGCAAGCTAATGGGGCTAAAGGCAGACACGTCTCCTGGCCCTGATGGAATGCATCCCAGAGTGCTAAAAGAGATGGCTAGGGAAATTGCAAATGCACTAGTGATAATTTACCAAAATTCACTAGACTCTGGGGTGGTCCCGGCGGATTGGAAATTAGCAAACATGGCACTGCTATTTAAAAAAGGAGGTAGGCAGAAAGTGGGTAATTATAGGCCAGTTAGCTTAACTTTGGTAGTAGGGAAGATGCTGGAATCTATCATCAAGGAAGGAACATCGAGGCATCTGGATGGAAATTGTCCCTTTGGGCAGACGCAGCATGGGTTCATAAAGGGCAGGTCGTGCCTAACTAATTTAGTGGAATTTTTTGAGGGCATTACCAGTGCGGTAGATAACGGGGAGCCAATGGATGTGGTATATCTGGATTTCCAGAAAGCCTTTGACAAGGTGCCACACAAAAGATTGCTGCATAAGATAAAGACGCATGGCGTTATGGGTAAAGTAGTAGCATGGATAGAGGATTGGTTAATTAATAGGAAGCAAAAAGTGGGGATTAATGGGTGTTTCTCTGGTTGGCAATCAGTAGCTGCTGGTGTCCCTCAGGGATCAGTGTTAGGCCCACAATTGTTCACAATTTACATAGATGATTTGGAGTTGGGGACCAAGTGAATGTGTCTAGGTTTGCAGACGACACTAAGATGAGTGGTAAAGCAAAACGTATAGAGGATACTGGAAGTGTGCAGAGGGATTTGGATAGTTTAAGTAAATGGGCTAGGGTCTGGCAGATGGAATACAATATTGACAAATGTGAGGTTAGCCATTTTGGTAGAAATAACAACAAAAGGGATTATTATCTAAATGATAAAATATTAAAACTTGCTGCTGTGCAGAGAGACCTGGGTGTCCTAGTGCATGAGTCACAAAAAGTTGGTGTACAGGCGCAACAGGTGATTAAGAAGGCAAATGGAGTTTTGTACTTCATTGCTAGAGGGATGGAGTTTAAGACTAGGGAGGTTATGCTGCAATTGTATAAAGTGTTAGTGAGGCCACAGCTGGAGTATTGTGTTCAGTTTTGGTCTCCTTACCTGAGAAAGGATGTACTGGAGCTAGAGGGTGTGCAGAGGAGATTCACTAGGTTAATCCCAGAGTTGAGGGGGTTGGATTACGAGTATACTGGGACTGTACTCTTTGGAATTTAGAAGGATGCGGGGGGGGGGATATTGTAGAAACATATAAAATTATGAAGAGAATAGATAGGATAGATGCGGGGAGCTTGTTTCCACTGGCGGGTGAAAGCAAAACTAGGGGGCATAGCCTCAAAATAAGGGGAAGTAGAGGTAGGACTGAGCTCAGGAGAAACTTCTTCACCCAAAGAATTGTGAATCTATGGAATTCCCTGCCCAGTGAAGCAGTTGAGGCTCCTTCATTGAATGTTTTCAAGATAAAGATAGATAGTTTTTTGAAGAATAAAGGGTTATCGTACTCGGGCGGAAAAGTGGAGCTGAGCCCACAAAAGAGCAACCATGAACTCATTGAATGGCGGAACAGGCTCGAAGGGCCAGATGGCCTACTCCTGCTCCTAGTTCTTATGTTCTTATGTTATGTTCTTATGGGCACCTTGGTACCTTGGCAGTGCCAGGCTGCCACACAGGTGGTTCTACCAGGGTGCCAGGCTGGCAGTGCTAGGTTGCCCAGGTAGCACCACCTGTGCCAGAGTGCAGCCCTGTCTGGAGGACATGGACCTGGGTGCCTCCAGTCTTCAACGGGTTCCGTTCTGTCCGGTCTCCGTTTGCGAAGACCAGTACTGAACGGCACTCGTCCGATGTCTCCAAGGCGAAGGGGATAGATCCCGACGCCTTGGTTACCTCAGGGAAATGCATAATAAAGTGTAGCTGTCTCGTTCGAATATGCAGATTTGTCAAAAAGTGATCCCGCCCACAATGGGCAGACTTAATCTCGCGAGATCTAACGCGATTTCGCACGGTGAGCTGGGTGGACCCCGGGAGCAGGGCCTCCTGTCATGCACCGGCCACGTTGCTCCACTGTTCAATGCTTTTTGGGCGCAGCGTTGCCGGTAGATTGTGCTCGAGGTAAATATTTTAGAACAGTTCGACATCAGGCATTCTCCCCAGCAAGGAAAAGGCAACCTATCCTGACTTGAAGAAGCTGCGCTAATGTGGTTGAAGGCAGTCCGGGCAGAGAACATTCCCATCTCATGTCCAATCATGCAGGAAAAGGGAATTACGCTGGTAATGTAGCTGCCCCATATGAAGTTTACCTACAGTGAAGGATAGCTGGACTGATTTAAGGCAAAGCATGGTATTGTATTCTGTTTGGAAGTGCTAAGGGTACGACAGTTACAGTATCAGTGACAGCTGATTGGCTCCAAAATTGTCTTGCCCATGTTTTGAACAAGTATGCATTACAGGACATTTTTGAGGCAGATGAAATCAGACTGTTTTACCACCTTTTTCCAGTCTGCTGTTTGTATTTAATAATGAACCATGTAATGGTGCAAGAAATGCCTCACTGCTATTATCTGCGCCAACACGGATGGTACAAAAAAACCTGCCACATCTTGTGATAGGAAAGTCCAAGAAGCCACACTGCTTCATGAATGCACTACCCACATAGTGTGAGGCTAAAATAAACACCTGGATGACCTCCAGTATTTTCGAGGGATGGGTCATGCAAGTGGACAAAATGTATCAGCAAAAGAAAAGAAAGATAGTCATGATTAATGACAACTGACCCCACGCAACCCAACAACTCTGACCTCAAGAAAGTCAAATTGATGCTCTTCTCTCCCAACACCATGGCCACGTTCAAGACAGTGTTCATTGAAGCAGTTGACAATTGTGGATTGCTTCACCATCTTCCACACCTAGTTCATCATGAACATGGCCTCTAGGTTAGTTGGATAGCACTGCTGCTTCTGTAAGCTGACCCTGATGTCCTTTTTCAGGGCACTTCATCATGCAAAGGACTCTTGGCTTCCTCCATTCCTCCCTCTGGAAGGGATCCCACCTTTGAGGCATCAGATTATGAAGTGCACAACAGACCACAACAATGTGGGAGACTCTCTCTAAAGTGTACTGCAGGGCCCCACTTGACTGGTCCAAATATCAGAAGCACATCTTCAGGATGCCAATGCTCTGCTCGATTATGGATCGTGTGGAATATGTGTTTCCATTGCGGCACGCTGACGACGATGAATGGATGTCATGAGTCATCCTTTGAATGGCTTATCCCCAAACAACCATCCCTGGCTGAGGTCCTTGAAGTATGTGAGGCACCCGGAAGTGACTCAGGATGTAGGAGTCACAGGAACTCCCAGGGTACCTGTACAAATGTGCATGATGTGCTTCTGGTGATTGCACATCAGGAACCATTGATGGAGTGGAAACCGATTGATGAACATCAGCAGCTGATGCTCTAGAGCTCTCAGTGCTATACATCTGCAGTTGATTGCACCCTGCACTCTTGGGAAGCAGGAGAAAGCTGCAAAACCATTAAATCTAGCAGCCTTCACCTTCATCACATAATTATGAGCCTTAGTGTACAGGACATCTGTCACATCGTTGATGGATTTATGTGTGGCGGTCTTTGAGATGCCACATAGGTCCAGGATCCCTGGAATAAGTTACAGGCAAAGAAATTGAGCACAGCAGTGACCTTCAGGGCCACAGGCAGGGGATGTCTTCCCATTTTACAGGACATTTTATCCTCCAGCAGAATGTGGCATATGCGATCTACCATATTTCTGGACAAGTGCAGAAAGTACGGCGTCGTCTCTCGTTCATCTGCAGATAGGTGAATCTTCATCGGTAGTCCCTCGTTTGAGCGAGTCACCTCCACGTTCCATATCCCCTGGTTCTTGCTGGGGATGCCCTGGACCCCTCAGTTGGCGCCAGTCCTTTCTTCTCCTCCTCTATCGTTTATGTGTACCATCAAGAAGGTAGCATTGAGCCCAGACTCCATTTTTGCTTGCACCTCCTCACCATGGAATGATAATTACTGCAGATTAATGAATCACAGGAAAAGATGGTTAAGCTCCCACTTCCAAACAACATGCCTTAGCTACATCAATGCTACTATCCTTGTTGCTGATACAGCCTTGTAGCTGAGATGCAAACTCACAAAGTGAAGTGAGGAAATGCCAAACTTGACACTTCATATTTCAATCCCACAAGGGTAGGAAAAGGGTTGGACACATTAATGGCATGTGCCATCTTATCAAATTCACTCCTCCACAATCAGATCTGGCAAACTGATTTTTAAAAAAATTAGAGTATCCAATTCTTTTTTTTCCAATTAAGAGGCAATTTAGTGTGGCCAATTCACCTACCCTGCACATCTTTGGGTTGTGGGGGTGGCACCCACACAGACACGGGGAGAACGTGCAAACTCCACACAGACAGTGACCCGGGGCCAGGATCGAACTCGGGTCCTTGGAGCCATGAGGCAGCAGCGTTAATCATTGCACCACTGCTGTCACCTGGCAAACTGATTGCACTTAACTTGCACGTGAGCTATGACTGGGTGACCTGTGGGACATTATCCATGCTGATTGGAGAAAGCAGATTCGAGGCTTTTGTTGATTATCTGGCATATATCCAGAAGCTGCACCTCCTTAACGATTGCCATTTTTCACATTCCTGTGTGTTAATGCTGAAATGGAGTGACAGCATTGTGAAGCCCATGACTCCTGTAGACTCTTTTGTACCTTGAGAGATCGCCATGGCTCCAACAAAACTCCTCAACGAGATCTTCCACCTTTCTCTCAGCTCTGACATCTTTGAGTGCAGATTAAACTCCATCTCCCATCTCTCCACCCAAGTCTCCAAACAATCTAAATCCTGCTGTATCCTCTGACAGTCCTCATCGCTATCCGCAATTCCACCAACCTTTGTGTCGTCCACAAACTTACTAATCAGACCAGTTACATTTTCCTCCAAATCATTTATATACACTACGAACAGCAAAGGTCCCAGCACTGATCCCTGCGGAACACCACTGGTCACAGCCCTCCAATCAGAAAAGCACCCTTCCATTGCTACTCTCTGCCTTCTATGACCTAGCCAGTTCTGTATCCATCTTGCCAGCTCACCCCTGATCCCGTGTGACTTCACCTTTTGTACCAGTCCCCCCCCCCACCTCTTTGTGCAAATGTTCTCCTCTTGAGCCACCCTAACACAGCCCCTCCTCCTGAGTCTGTGTGCTTCCCCTCCAATTCCGGTAGATCTGTTTCAACTCACCCTGTACTGTGTCAGCTATCCTGTCGTTGATGTTGGGTTCCAACTTCCACACCCTCCATATCCACTCTGCGTGCCATCATTTACCTCCCATCCTGTGATCCCCCTCTTCCAGCCATCATTTACCCCCATCCCGTGACCCCTCTGCCTGCCATTGTTTAAATGTTATTACGTAAAATAAAATCTCATGGTGTAGGGGATAACATATTGGCAAATCAACAATCAAACTATGGTCAGTATTGGCATGGTCTGAAGATTGGCTAGCTAATAGGAGACAGCCAGTTGGCAGAAATGGTAATTTTCTAGTGATGTGCCAAGTGATGTGCCACAGGGATCAGTGCTGGCGCGTCAGCAATTTACGATTTATATAAATGACTTGGATGAATACTGCTTTCCTGCCCTTTCCCAATGTCCCTTGTTGTCATCAGCATCCAGAAAAGTATCAATCTCTGTCTTGAACATGCTCATAAGACATAGGAGCGGAAGTAAGGCCATTCAGCCCATCGAGTCCGCTCCACCATTCAATCATGGCTGATTTCAACTCCATTTACCCGCTCTCTCTCCATAGCCCTTAATTCCTCGAGAAATCAAGAATTTATCAACTTCTGTCTTAAAGACACTCAACGTCCCGGCCTCCACCGCCCTCTGTGGCAATGAATTCCACAGACCCACCACTCTCTGGCTGAAGAAATTTCTCCTCATCTCTGTTCTAAAGTGACTCCCTTTTATTCTAAGGCTGTGCCCCCATGTCCTAGTCACCCCTGCTAATGGAAACAACTTACCTACGTCCACCCTATCTAAGCCATTCATTATCTTGTAAGTTTCTATTAGATCTCCCCTCAACCTTCTAAACTCCAATGAATATAATCCCAGGATCCTCAGACGTTCATCGTATGTTAGGCCAACCATTCCTGGGATCATCCGTATGAATCTCCGCTGGACCCGCTCCAGTGCCAGTATGTCCTTCCTGAGGTGTGGGGCCCAAAATTGCTCACAGTATTCTAAATGGGGCCTAACTAATGCTTTATAAAGCTTCAGAAGTACATCCCTGCTTTTATATTCCAAGCCTCTTGAGATGCATGACAACATTGCATTTGCTTTCTTAATTACGGACTCAACCTGCAAGTTTACCTTTTGGGAATCTTGGACTAGGACTCCCAAGTCCCTTTGCACTTCAGCATTATGCATTTTGTCACCATTTAGAAAATAGTCCATGCCTCTATTCTTTTTTCCAAAGTGCAAGACCTCGCACTTGCCCACGTTGAATTTCATCAGCCATTTCTTGGACCACTCTCCTAAACTGTCTAAATCTTTCTGCAGCCTCCCTACCTCCTCCATACTACCTGCCCCTCCACCTATCTTTGTATCATCGGCAAACGTAGCCAGAATGCCCCCAGTCCCGTCATCTAGATCGTTAATATATAAAGAGAACAGCTGTGGCCCCAACACTGAACCCTGCGGGACACCACTCGTCACCGGTTGCCATTCCGAAAAAGAACCTTTTATCCCAACTCTCTGCCTTCTGCCTGACAGCGAATCGTCAATCCATGTTAGTACCTTGCCTCGAATACCATGGGCCCTTATTTTACTCAGCAGTCTCCCGTGAGGCACCTTATCAAAGGCCTTTTGGAAGTCAAGATAGATAAGATCCATTGGGTCTCCTTGGTCTAACCTATTTGTTATCTCTTCAAAGAACTCTAACAGGTTTGTCAGGCACGACCTCCCCTTACTAAATCCATGCTGACTTGTCCTAATCCGACCCTGCACTTCCAAGAATTTAGAAATCTCATCTTTAACAATGGATTCTAGAATCTTGCCAACAACCGAGGTCAGGCTAATTGGCCTATAATTTTCCATCTTTTTCCTTGTTCCCTTCTTGAACAGGGGGGTTACAACAGCGATTTTCCAATCCTCTGGGACTTTCCCTGACTCCAGTGACTTTTGAAAGATCATAACTAACGCCTCCACTATTTCTTCAGCTATCTCCTTCAGAACTCTAGGATGTAGCCCATCTGGGCCTAGAGATTTATCAATTATTGGACCTCTTAGTTTCTCTAGCACTTTCTTCTTTGTGATGGCTACCATATTCAACTCTGCCCCCTGACTCTCCTGAATTGTTGGGATGTTACTCATGTCTTCTACTGTGAAGACTGACGCAAAGTACTCATTTAGTTCCTCAGCTATTTCCTTGTCTCCCATCACTAGATTACCAGCGTCATTTTGGAGTGGCCCAATGTCTACTTTTGCCTCCCGTTTGTTTTTAATGTATTTAAAGTAACTTTTACCATCATTCCTAATGTTACTGGCTAGCCTACCTTCATAATTGATCCTCTCTTTCCTTACTTCTCTCTTTGTTATCCTCTGTTTGTTTTTGTAGCCTTCCCAATCTTCTGACTTCCCACTACTCTTTGCCACATTATAGGCTTTCTCTTTTGCTTTGATGCATTCCCTAACTTTCTTTGTCAGCCATGGCTGCCTAATCCCCCCCTCTGAGAACCTTTCTTTTCTTTGGGATGAACCTCTGTACTGTGTCCTCAATTACTCCCAGAAACTCCTGCCATTGCTGTTCTACTGTCTTTCCCACTAGGCTCTGCTCCCAGTCGGTTTTCGTCAGTTCCTCCCTCATGCAACTGTAGTTACCTTTATTTAACTGTAACACATTTACATCTGATTTTACCTTCTTTCTTTCAAATTGGAGATTGAATTCTACCATATTATGATCACTGCCTCCTAAGTGTTCCCTTACTTTAAGATCTTTAATCAAGTCTGGCTCATTACATAACGCTAAGTCCAGAATGGCCTGTCCCCTCGTGGGCTCCATCACAAGCTGTTCCAAAAAGCCCTCCTGTAAACATTCAATGAATTCCCTTTCCTTGGGTCCACTGGCAGCATTATTTACCCAGTCCACCTGCATATTGAAGTCCCCCATGATCACTGTGACCTTGCCTTTCTGACATGCACTTTCTATTTCGTGGTGCATTTTGTGCCCCCGGTCCTGACCACTGTTAGGAGGCCTGTACATAACTCCCATTATGTTTTTTTCGCCTTTGTGGTTCCTCAACTCTACCCACACAGACTCCACATCATCTGACCCTATGTCGTTTAGTGCTATTGATTTAATTTCATTCCTAATTAACAAGGCAACCCCGCCCCCTCTGCCCACCTCTCTGTCTTTTCGATAGTTTGTGAATCCCTGGATGTTTAAATGCCAGTCCTGAACCCCCTGCAACCATGTCTCTGTGATGCCTACCACATCATACCTGCCAGTCACAATCTGGGCCACAAGCTCATCTACCTTGTTCCGTACACTGCGCGCATTTAAATATAGCACCTTTAATTCTCTATTGACCGTCCCTTTTTGTTTTCTTAGTGTGGTGGACCTTGGTTTACTGAGCCTTTCCATACACTGTGTCATATTTTGTGGGATGGGGACTATCGTAACCTCTCCTGAGTTCTGTGTTTTCGTGCTTTTTTGTATTCCTAAGCAGCTACGTTTCCCACTGATTACTTCACCTCTTGTTTCCCTGAATTTCCCTTCCCCCCCCCCCCATCTCTAGTTTAAAGTCCTATTGACCACCCTATTTACTCTTTTCGCCAGAACACTGGTCCCAGCTCAGTTCAGGTGGAGACCATCCCAACGGTATAGGTCCCCCCTGTCCCAAAACTGATGCCAGTGTCCCATGAAAAGGAACCCCTCTTTCCCACACCACTCTTTCAGCCACGTGTTAACTTCCCTTATTCTTGCCTCCCTATGCCAATTTGCACGTGGCTTGGGCAGTAATCCGGACATTATGACCCTTGAGGACCTGTTTTTTAATTTAAATCCTAGCTTTTTATAATCTCGAAACAGGTCCTCTTTTCTAGACTTGCCTATGTTGTTGGTACCGACATGGACCACAAAACCTGGATCCTCCCCCTCCCTCTCCAGCATCCTTTCAAGCCGGTCAGAGATGTCCCGCACCCTAGCACCGGGCAGGCAACATACCATGTGGGACTCTTTATCCTGCTCACCAAGGATACTATCTAGCCCCTGATAATAGAATCCCCTACAACTACAACTTGCCTATTTACTCCCTCCCCTTGAATGGCCTGCTGAACCGTGGTGCCTTGGTCAGCTGACTCATCCTTCCTGCAGCCCTGTTCCCCATCCACACAGGGAGCAAGTGCCTCATACCTGTTGGACAGAGTCAAGGGCTGAGGCTCCTGAGTTCCTGACTGCTGGTTCCCTTTACCTGCCTGACTTGCAGTCACACCTGCTGTCCCTGGCCACTGGCAGGATTTAAACTACTTACTCTGACAGGTGTGACTGCCTCCTGAAACACAGTGTTCAGGTAAGTCTCCCCCCTCGGATGTGCCTCAGTGTTTGAAGCTCAGACTCCAGCTCATCAACTCTGAGCCAGAACTCTTCGAGCAGCCAACACTTACTGCAGATGTGGTCGCTGCAGCTCGCAATGGGATCTGCCAGCTCCCACATCAAGCAGCTCAAGCACATCACCTGACCAGCCATCACTAATTAATTAATTAGTTTAATTTAAGTTTACGAGATTCGCTGTGTTTTTCTTTTTAATTTGGGGCAGATTTGCTATCAACCAATCAGATCACAGCTTCCCTCTAACATCACTTTTGGAGAATATAACTGGAAAACAGGAAGTTACCGTTAGGTTTTTTATACTCACAGAGACTGCTCCTCATCCACCGAACGGCTCCCAAAATTAAGCCCGAAGAAAGAGAGAGAACAAAACAGTCGGGAAAAAGCACCATCTCCCACTCTTCACCGAATTACCTCACTGCACCAAATTACCAAATTCCCACCCTGTCTGTGTCTCACTCGCTCAGGCTGTGTCTCCTTGACCAGCGCAATGCTTATTAAGTGCGCTTTCTGCCTGTCTTTTACACAGACTTTAGGTTGACTCACACTAAAACTTCAAAGAGAAGAATACAATGTGTACCTTTGTGCCCCTTAACAGGCCTCAGGTGACTGCCAGATAACTGCCTCTCAGCAATTAGGGTGGGGGCAGCTTCAGCCAATCAGACATTAATCTACACTGCACTTTTAACTGAAAAACAGCACAATTAGATTAACCACTTACCTTTCCTGGTTACCTCACTGCACCAAATTACCAAATTCTCACTCTGTCTGTGTCTCACTCACTCAGGCTGTGTCTCCTTGACCAGCGCAATGCTTACTAAGTGCGCTTTCTGTCCGTCTTTTATACAGACTTTAGGATGACTCACACTAAAACTTCAAAGAGAAGAATACAATGTGTACCTTTGTGCCCCTTAACAGGCCTCGGGTGACTGCCAGATAACTGCCTCTCAGCAATTAGGGTGGGGGCAGCTTCAGCCAATCAGACACTAATCTACACTGCACTTTTAACTGAAAAACAGCACAATTAGATTAACCACTTACCTTTCCTGGTTACCTCACTGCACCAAATTACCAAATTCTCACTCTGTCTGTGTCTCACTCACTCAGGCTGTGTCTCCTTGACCAGCACAATGCTTACTAAGTGCGCTTTCTGTCTGTCTCTTATACAGACTTTAGGATGACTCACACTAAAACTTCAAAGAGAAGAATACAATGTGTACCTTTGTGCCCCTTAACAGGCCTCAGGTGACTGCCAGATAACTGCCTCTCAGCAATTAGGGTGGGGGCAGCTTCATCCAATCAGACACTAATCTACCCTGCACTTTTAACTGAAAAACAGCACAATTAGATTAACCACGTACCTTTCCTGGTTACCTCACTGCACCAAGTTACCGAATTCTCACTCTGTCTGTGTCTCACTCACTCAGGCTGTGTCTCCTTGACCAGCGCAATGCTTACTAAGTGCGCTTTCTGTCTGTCTTTTATACAGACTTTAGGATGACTCACACTAAAACTTCAAAGAGAAGAATACAATGTGTACCTTTGTGCCCCTTAACAGGCCTCGGGTGACTGCCAGATAACTGCCTCTCAGCAATTAGGGTGGGGGCAGCTTCAGCCAATCAGATACTAATCTACACTGCACTTTTAACTACAAACAGCACAATTAGATTAACCATTTACCTTTCCTGGTGATTGAGCTTCCACAGCCTTTAGGGTAGTGAATTGTAATGGCTCACCATCCTCTGAGGGAATAAATTCCTTAAATGGCCTGCCCCTTATTCTGTGATTGTGTTCCTTGGTTCTAGACTCATCAGACCTTTCATGCCCTGTAAGAATTTTCTGGAAATTTGGGTGGAATTCTCAACTTGAGCCAGTTAACAGCCCGACAGCTGTAAGATTAATTCAGGTCAGCCCGACCATGTGGAGGTGTCTCTGCTCTTCACCCCTGCCCATTCAGTTGGTGCATTGTGGGGGGTGGCCAGGCAGTGCACTGCCACCACATAAAATACTAACCACAGTTCAATTGTTTAGTTTTGTTGGTTCGAGTTTACAAATTTTTACTATCCATTATCGTCTATCATCTCATTTGGTAGATGACATCATGTACAGGCTTAGCTTATCTTGTTGACAGTCTTTGTAGTTTAGTATTGCTGCCTTGCTCGCTCTATTAACTGATATGCAATTTTTGGACACTCTGTTCTGTGATTTACTTCCTACATGCGTCCCGTTCTGCCAATTGATTAGTGACAGCCATCTTGAGAAACAAATCCTCATAGTCTCATAGAATTTACAGTGCAGAAGGAGGCCATTTGGCCCACCGAGTCTGCACTGGCTCTTGCAAAGAGCACCCTACTCAAGGCCACGTATCTGCCCTATCCCCATAACCCAGTAACCCCCCCCCCCCCCCCCACTTAACCTTTGCTTGGATACTAAGGGCAATTTAGCATGGCCAATCCACCTAACCCGCACATCTTTCAACTGTGGGAGGAAACCAGAGCACCCGGAGGAAACCCACGCAAACACGGGGAGAACGTGTAGACTCTGCACAGACAGTGACCCAGACGGGAATCGAACCTGGGACCCTGGAGCTGTGAAGCAACTGTACTAGCCACTATGCTACTGTGCTGTCCTCGTGGGGGCTAGATGTATTGTTCATTGAAAAGTAATCTTGACATGTTTCTTCAAAATATTTCAGGCAGATTGACCCAATATACAGTATTTTGAATCAAAGAATGGCTTACAGTCAATATTCAGTCTCTTCAAACCCCAAAATTAGTAGCAAGAATCGTCTGTCTGTAAAGTGAGCATGAAGTTAAACTGAGAGGAGCAATGGGCATGTGCAATCCATAAATCATAACTTTTCCCACTGTATTAATTGATCTGACCTGAAAAAGTTTAAATGGCTAATTTTTGTTTAAATTGCACCTTCTGGAGTAGAATTTATGATTCCCTTTGACTTATGGTCAAACAAGTTATTTATATTTCTAAAAACCTAGTGCAGTTATAATTTATGCAAATATAACTCAAGAAGAGATGCAGCAATTGAAAATATGGCTTGTGTGGGAGTGCTAATGCAGTTTCTTTGGATGGCATATTGGAATTAATAGCCATAATTAACATTGACTTAATGTTATTGAGGTGTAATCATTAAGTATTAACCAGTATAAGGTGTGCAGAGGGCAAAAGAGGGGGAAGAGACAATAATTTAGTTATTCCCTGCAGAAAATTAAGCAGAATTAACAGATTGTTAACCCTACCATTATCTATAGTTCGTTCAAGGTGTGATTACAAGATATTCAAGTTCCATAGGATAGACAGTTGGAGTGAGATCATTGGATGAGTTGGATTGAGTGACAGGGGGCGGGATTCTCCGACCCCCTGCTGGGTCGGAGAATCGCCGGGGGGCAACGTAAATCCTGTCCGGCCACCCCGCGATATTCTCTGGCCCCCGAAAAATCCCGTTGCCGTGAATCGCGTTGCGCGCCTCGGAGAATGTCGAGGACTGGCGCGACGCAACGGGCCCAGGGTCGGGTGGGCCGAAGTCCCGCCAACGTGACCGGCGTAAATCAAACCAACTAATTAACGGCGTCAACCAGTCGTGCTGGTTGACGCCAGCCAGCGCGGTGGTAGGGGTCGGCGTGGGGCGGCGGCCCGAGAAGTGACGGCATGGCTGCAGGTGGTGGGGGGGGGGGGTCGCAGGAGCCGTTGGGGTGTGCATGCTGGTTGGGGGAGGGGCTGGGTGGAGGGGCTGGGGGGGAGGGAGGAGCTGGAAGGGCTGGGGGGGAAGGAGTGTCTGGGAGGGGGGAGGGGCTGGGGGAGTGGGGGAGGGGCAGGAGGAGGGAGGGGCTGGAGGGGCGGGGGCTGGGGGGGAGGGGGGGGTTGGGGAGGGTGCGTGCCAGGAGGAGAGGGGGTGTGGGGAGGGTGCGGCCGGGGAGGAGAGTGGGGGAATTTGGGGAGGGTGCGTGCCGGGGGGGGGGTTTAGGGAGGGTGCATGCCGGGGAGGGGGGGGGGGGGGGGGTTGGGGAGGGTGTGTGCCGGGGGGGGAGGGGTTGGGAGGGTGCGTGCCGGGGAGGAGGGGGGGTGCGGTTGGGGAGGGTGCATGCTGGCGAGGAGAGGGGGGGGGCCGGGGAGGGAGGGGGGTGTCCGCCTGGCCATGTGCCAGCTGTCAACAGTTGCGACTATGCAGCCCATGGCGCCTGGCTATGGGGGGGGTGGGGTATGGGCAATGGTGACATGTCGTCTATCAACCTACCACCCGCACCCCGCCCACCCGACACCAACCACCCTCACCCCGCCCACCCGACACCAACCACCCTCACCCCGCCCACCCAACACCAACCACCCTCTCCCCGCCCACCCGGCACCAACCACCCTCACCCCGCCCACCCGACACCAACCGCCCTCACCCCGCCCACCCGACACCAACCACCCTCACCCCGCCCACCCGACACCAACCACCCTCACCCCGCCCACCCGACACCAACCACCCTCACCCCGCCCACCCGACACCAACCACCCTCACCCCGCCCACCCGGCACCAACCACCCTCACCCCGCCCACCCGACACCAACCGCCCTCACCCCGCCCACCCGACACCAACCACCCTCACCCCGCCCACCCGACACCAACCACCCTCACCCCGCCCACCCGACACCAACCACCCTCACCCCGCCCACCCGACACCAACCACCCTAACCCCGCCCACCCGACACCAACCACCCTCACCCCGCCCACCCGACACCAACCGCCCTCACCCCGCCCACCCGACACCAGCCACCCTCACCCCGCCCATCCGACACCAACCACCCTCACCCCGCCCACCCGACACCAACCAACCTCACCCCGCCCACCCGACACCAACCAACCTCACCCCGCCCACCCGACACCAACCACCCTCACCCCGCCCATCCGACACCAACCACCCTCACCCCGCCCACCCGACACCAACCAACCTCACCCCGCCCACCCGACACCAACCAACCTCACCCCGCCCACCCGACACCAACCACCCTCACCCCGCCCACCCGACACAAACCACCCTCACCCCGCCCACCCGACACCAACCACCCTCACCCCGCCCACCCGACACCAACCACCCTCACCCCGCCCACCCGACACCAACCACCCTCACCCCGCCCACCCGACACCAACCACCCTCACCCCGCCCACCCGACACCAACCACCCTCACGCCGCCCACCCGACACCAACCACCCTCACCCTGCCCACCCGACACCAACCAACCTCACCCCGCCCACCCGACACCAACCACCCTCACCCCGCCCACCCGACACCAGCCACCCTCACCCCGCCCACCCGACACCAACCACCCTCACCCTGCCCACCCGACACCAACCAACCTCACCCCGCCCACCCGACACCAACCACCCTCACCCCGCCCACCCGACACCAACCACCCTCACCCCGCCCACCCGACACCAACCACCCTCACCCCGCCCACCCGACACCAACCACCCTCACCCCGCCCACCCGACACTAACCAACCTCACCCCGCCCACCCGACACCAACCACCCTCACCCCGCCCACCCGACACCAACCACCCTCACCCCGCCCACCCGACACCAACCACCCTCACCCCGCCCACCCGACACCAACCAACCTCACCCCGCCCACCCGACACCAACCACCCTCACCCCGCCCACCCGACACCAACCACCCTCACCCCGCCCACCCGGCACCAACCAACCTCACCCCGCCCACCCGACACCAACCAACCTCACCCCGCCCACCCGACACCAACCACCCTCACCCCGCCCACCCGACACCAACCAACCTCACCCCGCCCACCCGACACCAACCACCCTCACCCCGCCCACCCGACACCAACCACCCTCACCCCGCCCACCCACCAGCCTACCACTCTCACCCCGCCCACCCGACACCAACCACCCTCACCCCGCCCACCCGACACCAACCACCCTCACGCCGCCCACCCGACACCAACCACCCTCACTCCGCCCACCCGACACCAACCAACCTCACCCCGCCCACCCGACACCAACCACCCTCACCCCCGCCCACCCGACACCAGCCACCCTCACCCCGCCCACCCGACACCAACCACCCTCACCCCGCCCACCCGACACCAACCACCCTCACCCCCGCCCACCCGACGCCAACCACCCTCACCCCGCCCACCCGACACCAACCACCCTCACCCTGCCCATCCGACACCAACCAACCTCACCCCGCCCACCCGACACCAACCACCCTCACCGCACACACGCAACACCGACCACCCTCACCCCGCCCATCCAACACCAACCACCAGCACCCCACTCGCATGCACGCCACCCCTCCATTGCACATCCACCTGCGGCACAACGGGCCGGGCTCCCACGGTCGCAGGTGGAAGCGTGTTTATTGCAGGCCATGGAGGATGATGACAACCTGCCCTGCGATGAGCTCTGGGCTCTACATTGTTGGACAATATCTGACCCATGGCCACAGTACCACCCTCCACCCGGACCATCCCTGCGTGCGGCTGTGACACTGCAGCGCATGGTCCCATCGTCTGCCCGGGGGGATGGCGAGGGTGACTCGGGGGGGAGGGGGGCACACTCACCTGAGGCCGACGTTCTATCCCCCCTCACACACCCACTGGCGCTCACCTCACATCACACCCCCGCACGCATCGGACAGAGCACAAAGGCAGCTTCTGTAGGTGTGAAAGTGATTTTAATAACAAACAGTTCATACACGTGCCCTAGCCCCAGAATTAATCTGTGCCCTGCACCCGTGCCAACTTACTCGGTGTCTACGTTTTTGGCCTTACGGGCCCTATGACTACATCTAGGTGGTTCCCCAGACACTGCAGCAGAACTGGAGGTGGACTTCAGTGATTCCTACCCGAGGGACCCCTTTGGCGGCCGTTTCCTGGGGCGGCCCGGCCTAGATGGGCCAGGCTGCGGCTCGGGCGACTTGGATGACAAGCTGCCAGCCTGTCCTGTCCATTGCCCACCAGATGCACCTGGGATGGAAGGGGGGGGTGTCCGAGGTGTTGCGGTGTTCCGGGACCTCCCCTACAGAGGGACTCGGAACGGGCCCCAGCACCTCCTCCTCCCTCGGGGTGCCCGATGGCCCCCAGGCCTCTACATGGGTCGGGGGTGCGAACGGACCAAGCACCAGACGCCCCCCCGACACCTGGCGCTGCCAGTCTTGGAGGCCCGCCCTGGTATCGACAAGGGTCTGCAAGTTTGCAGCCATGGCGCTCAGGGAGTTGGCCATCCCTGTCTGTGTCTGGGCGACGGCGGCCAGCACCTGGGCAATGGCACCGTGCCCTCAGCGATGGCCTGCAGAGACTGGGCCATTGCCTGCTGAGACTGGGCCACGGCGTTGAGCGCCTCTGCGATCTGCTGCTGGCTCTGACTCGTGGCTGCCTGTGAGAGGGCAGCCATGTCCTGGGCCATGGACGCCGCCTTCACGGAAAGCCCCACACCTTGCATATTGCGACCCATGCCTGACACCGTCGCACCCATTGCCACCACCGCGGACGCCACCCGTGTGGTGTCAGCCTGGGTGGCACACATGACCGGTACCATTACCTGCTCCTTCACATGGGTGGACTCCTCCACCTTCGTCTGCAGCTGCCGCAAGCCGGCGTGATCCCCTTCGATCGTCCCTTGGTCCGTGCCTGCATCGGGTCTATGGGTGGGTGTGGTAACTCCAGGAACGCAGGATCCGTCTCGGCGGCAGATGGTTGCCTGCGCCGGGCTGCCCTCCGACCACCCGGCCCCTCGGCTGCTCCTGCCTCCACCTGCTGTATCGAGACGGCTGTGTTGTGCGCACCAGTTAGTGTCCCAGATGCCTCATCGCTAAAGTGCCCAACCGAGGTGAGTATCTCTGCGATGGTG
Source organism: Scyliorhinus torazame (assembly GCF_047496885.1). NCBI lineage: Eukaryota > Metazoa > Chordata > Chondrichthyes > Carcharhiniformes > Scyliorhinidae > Scyliorhinus > Scyliorhinus torazame. The sequence goes on along the minus strand of NC_092712.1, from coordinate 66,205,972 downwards.
GAGGGTGTAGGAGATAGCAGTGGCGTAATGGCGTGCTCCTCATCCGACCCGAAGTCCGGGGTCCCCTGGAGTGGTGATTCCTGTCCATCCGTCCGCTGTGTGTCGGTGTCCTGTGCGTCAGTGTCCTGGGCGTCGGTGTCCTGTGTGTTAGGGTCCTGTGTGTTAGGGTCCTGTGTGTCGGTGTCCGGTGTGTCGGTGTCCTGTGTGTCAATGTCCTGTATGTCAGTGTCCTGGGCGTCAGTGTCCTGGGCGTCAGGGTCCTGTGCGTCAGTGTCCTGTGTGTTAGGGTCCTGTGCATTAGGATCCTGTGTGTTGGGGTCCTGTGTGTTAGGGTCCTGTGTGTCGGTGTCCTGTGTGTTCGGGTCCTGTGTGTTCGGGTCCTGTGTGTCAGTGTCCTGGGCGTCAGTGTCCTGGGCGTCAGTGTCCTGGGCGTCAGTGTCCTGGGCGTCAGTGTCCTGGGTGTCAGGGTCCTGTGCGTCAGGGTCTTGTGTGTCGGTGTCCTGTGTGTCAGTGTCCTGTGTGTCAGTGTCCTGTGTGTCAGTGTCCTGGGCGTTATGGTCCTGTGTATCAGTGTCCTATGTGTTAGGGTCCTGTGTGTTAGGGTCCTGTGTGTCGGTGTCCGGTGTGTCGGTGTCCTGTGTGTCAATGTCCTGTATGTCAGTGTCCTGGGCGTCAGTGTCCTGGGCGTCAGGGTCCTGTGCGTCAGTGTCCTGTGTGTTAGGGTCCTGTGCGTTAGGATCCTGTGTGTTGGGGTCCTGTGTGTTAGGGTCCTGTGTGTCGGTGTCCTGTGTGTTCGGGTCCTGTGTGTTCGGGTCCTGTGTGTCAGTGTCCTGGGCGTCAGTGTCCTGGGCGTCAGTGTCCTGGGCGTCAGTGTCCTGGGTGTCAGGGTCCTGTGCGTCAGGGTCTTGTGTGTCGGTGTCCTGTGTGTCAGTGTCCTGTGTATCAGTGTCCTATGTGTTAGGGTCCTGTGTGTCGGTGTGCTGTGCATCGGTGTCCTGTGCGTCAGTGTCCTGTGCGTCAGGGTCCTGTGCGTCAGGGTCCTGTGCGTTAGGGTCCTGTGCGTTAGGGTCCTGTGCGTTAGGGTCCTGTGTGTTAGGGTCCTGTGCGTTAGGGTCCTGTGTGTCGGTGTCCTGGGCATCAGTGTCCTGTGTGTCGGTGTTCTGTACGTCAGTGTCCTGGGTCGGCTGCGGCGGGGGCCTGTTGCTGTGGCTGCCCTCTCGTCGCTGGGTGTGGCCCGCCGGCGTCGCCGCACTCGCACGAGATGTGGGTGGCGTCCACCTGATGCTCCGGGTCTGTCCCTGGCTCGTGGCCGCCCTGGAATGTCCTGGGGGCGTCATATGCCTGATGGGCTGGGCCTGTCCCCCGTTCCCCCATATTCCCCCTCCCCCAAAATCCCCCCTCCCCCCATGTCCCCCCTTCCCCCATATACCCCCATATCCCCTATACCCCTGGGGGAGGGGGGATATGGGGGGATATTGGGGAAGGGGGAATATGGGGAGATGTGGGGGATATGGGGGAAGGGGGATATGGAGGAAGGGGGATATGGGGAAGGGGGATATGGGGAGATAAGGGGGGATATGGAGGAAGGGGGATATGGGGGAAGGGGGAAATAAACAAAGAACAAAGAACAAAGAAAAGTACAGCACAGGAACCCGACCTCCAAGCCCGTGCCGACCATGCTGCCCGACTAAACTACAATCTTCTACACTTCCTGGTTCCGTATCCCTCTATTCCCATCCTATTCATGTATTTGTCAAGATGCCCCTTAAATGTCACTATCGTCCCTGCTTCCACCACCTCCCTCGATAGCGGGTTCCAGGCACCCACCACCCACTGTGTAAAAAACTTGCCTCGTACATCTACTCTAAACCTTGCTCCTCGCACCTTAAACCTATGCCCCCTAGTAATTGACCCCTCTACCCTGGGGAAAAGCCTCTGGCTATCCACTCTGTCTATGCCCCTCATAATTTTGTAGAAATCTATCAGGTCGCCCCTCAACCTCCGTCGTTCGAGTGAGAACAAACCGAGTTTATTCAACCGCTCCTCATAGCTAATGCCCTCCATACCAGGGAACATTCTGGTAAATCTCGACCAGAATTGAACACTATACTCCAAGTGTGGCCTAACTAAGGTTCTATACAGCTGCAACATGACTTGCCAATTCTTATACTCAATGCCCCGGCCAATGAAGGCAAGCATGCCGCATGCCTTCTTGACTACCTTCTCCACCTGTGTTGCCCCTTAAAGTGACCTGTGGACCTGTACACCTAGATCTCTCTCACTTTCAATACTCTTGAGGGTTCTAAATGGGGAGATATTGGGAAAGGGGAGAGATGGGGGATATGGGGGAAGGGGGATATGGGGGTATATGGGGGAAGGGGGATATGGGGGATGGGGGGATATTGGGGAAGGGGGGATATGGGGGAAGGGTGGATATGGGGATAATGGGGAAGGGGATATGGGGGAAGGGGGATATGGGGAGATAAGGGGGATATGGGGAAGGGGGATATGGGGAAGGGGTAATATGGGGAGATAAGGGGGAAGGGGGATATTGGGGATGGGGATATGAGGGAAGGGGGATATTGGGGGAAGGGGAGATATGGGGGAAGGAGGGATATGGGGATATGAGGGAAGGGGGATATGGGGAAGGGGGTTATGGGGGAAGGGGGATATGGCAGCGCCAAGTGAGACCCCCCAACTGTCTGCCCCCTTTCCCCCGTCCCCATCCCCCCTTCCCCATAGCCGCCCTTTCCCCGTAACCCGCTTCCCCTATATTCCCCCTTCCCCCATATCCCCCCTTCTCCAATATCCCCCCATTCCCCCTTCCCCCATAACCCCCTTCCCCAATATCTACCCATATCCCCTTCCCCATATCCCCCATATCCCCCTTCCCCCTTATCTCCCCATATCCCCCTTCCCCAATATCTCCCCATATCCCCCTTACCCCATATCCCTCCATATCCACCTTCCCCCATATCCCCATCCCCCAGATCCCCCTTCCCCTTATCTCCATATTCCCCCATACCCCCCTTCCCCCATATCCCCTTCCCCATATCCCCACTTCCCCCCATATCCCCATTTCCCCTTCCCCCATATCCCCCTTCCCCATATCCTCCCTTCCCCATATCCTCCCTTCCCCATTTCCCCCTTCCCCCATATCCCCTTTCCACCCATATCCCACATGGGGGGAAAGGGGGAATGGGGAATATGGGGGTATATGGGGGGAAGGGGGTATATGGGGGAAGGGGGTATATGGTGGGAAGGGGGTATATGGGGGAAGGGGAATATGGGGGAAGGTGGATATGGGGGCAGGGGAGATATGGGGAAGTGGGGATATGGGGAAGGGGATATGGGGAAGGGGGATATGGGGAAGGGGGATATGGGGAACGGGGTTCTAAATGGGGAGATATTGGGAAAGGGGGGATATGGGAGAAGGGTGGATATGGGGGGATATGGGGAAAGGTGATATGGGGAATTAGGGATGGTGGGATATTGGGTAAGGGGGGATATGGGGGGATATGGGGAAGGGGGATAAGGGGGAAGGGCGGATATGGGGATATTGGGGAAGGGGATATGGGGCAAGGGGGGATATGGGGAAGGGGGATATGGGGGACGGGGAGAGATATGGGGGAAGGAGGATATGGGGGAAGGGGGGACATGGGGAAGCGTGGATATGGGGATATTAGGGAAGTTGATATGGGGGAAGGGGGGATATGGGGGAAGGGGGTTATGGGGAAGGGGGTTATGGCCGCGCCAAGTGAGACCCCCACTGTCTGCCCCCTTTCCACCTTCCCCACCCTTTCCCCCATATCCGCCCTTCCCTTATAACCCCCTTCCCCCATATCCCCCCTTCCCCATATCCCCCTTCCCCAATATCTACCCATTCCCCCTTACCCCATATCCCCCATTCCCCCTTACCCCATATCACCCTTCCCCCATATCCCCCCAAATCCCCCCTTCTCCCATATCTCCCCATACCCCCCTTCCCCCATATCCCCCTTCCCCATATCCTCCCTTCCCCATATCCTCCCTTCCCCATTTCCCCCCTTCCCCCATATCCCCTTTCCACCCATATCCCACATGGGGGGAAAGGGGGAATGGGGAATATGGGGGTATATGGGGGGAAGGGGGTATATGGGGGAAGGGGGTATATGGTGGGAAGGGGGTATATGGGGGAAGGGGAATATGGGGGAAGGGGGATATGGGGGCAGGGGAGATATGGGGAAGTGGGGATATGGGGAAGGGGGATATGGGGAAGGGGATAAGGGGAAGGGGGATATGGGGAACGGGGGTTCTAAATGGGGAGATATTGGGAAAGGGGGGATATGGGAGAAGGGTGGATATGGGGGGATATGGGGAAAGGTGATATGGGGAATTAGGGATGGTGGGATATTGGGTAAGGGGGAATATGGGTGGGATATGGGGAAGGGGGATAAGGGGGAAGGGCGGATATGGGGATATTGGGGAAGGGGATATGGGGGAAGGGGGGATATGGGGAAGGGGGATATGGGGGACGGGGAGAGATATGGGGGAAGGAGGATATGGGGGAAGGGGGTATGGGGAAGGGGTAATATGGGGAGATAAGGGGGAAGGAGGATATTGGTGAAGGGGAGACATGGGGAAGCGTGGATATGGGGATATTAGGGAAGTTGATATGGGGGAAGGGGGGATATGGGGGAAGGGGGTTATGGGGAAGGGGGGTTATGGCAGCGCCAAGTGAGACCCCCCACTGTCTGCCCCCTTTCCACCTTCCCCACCCTTTCCCCCATATCCGCCCTTCCCTTATAACCCCCTTCCCCCATATCCCCCCTTCCCCATATCCCCCCTTCCCCAATATCTACCCATTCCCCCTTACCCCATATCCCCCATTCCCCCTTACCCCATATCACCCTTCCCCCATATCCCCCCAAATCCCCCCTTCCCCATATCTCCCCATATCCCCTTCCCCATATCCCCCCTTATCTCCCCATATCCCCCCTTCCCCACATCCTCCTTTCCCCCATATCCTCCCTTCCCCATATCCTCCCTTCCCCAATATCCCCCCTTCCCCAATATCCCCATATCCCCCATATCCCCACTTTCCCCATATCCCCGTTCCCACATATCCCCCATATCCCCCTTCACCCATATCCCCATCCCCCCATAATCCCCCTTCCCCATATCCCCATTTCCCATTTCCCCTTTCCCCATTCCCCATATCCTCCCTTCCCCCATATCCTCCCTTCCCCCATATCCCCTTTCCCCCCATATCCCCCAAAGCGGAATATGGGGGAAGGGGGGATATGGGAGAAGGGTATATGGGAGAAAGGGGATATGGGGGAATTGGGGGCAGGGGGGACATGGGGGAAGTGGGGATATGGGGAAGGGGGGATATGGGGGAAGGGGGGATATGTGGAATCGGGGATATGGGGAAGTGGGGTATGGGGAAGGGGGGATTGGGGAAGGGGGATATGGGGGATGGAGGATTTGGGGGAAGGGGGGATGGGGAAGGGGGAAAGGGGGCAGGCAGCGGGGGGTCTCACTTGGTGCTGCGCGGCGGGCGGACATTTTGCCGGTCTCCTGGGGTGGTGGGGGGGGAGGTCTTTTGTGCAGTGACGCCACACGGCATCACTGACGGCGCGCACGTCCGTGATACGTGATGCCGTCGCGAATGGCGTCACGCCGCTACTAGCCCATTCCCGGCCGGAGTATTCGCTAAGTTTCGGGGGGGGGCCCGATGTCGAAGTGATTCGCGTCGTTTTTGGCGGCGGGTTCGGGTCATCGCGCCGATTCACGGAGAATCCCACCCAGGTTCTTTTGTACATTCATGTGAAACTAAATATCCTATGAATGGGATTTGCTAAAGTTGGAATGCAAATATCAGAAAGGGAATATTTGTTAACATTTTAAGTGGGATCCTTCAACAGAACTGTTTAATGCTAACCCATCTTTTATATTGATTGATAGATTGCTTGGTAAGCATTTGCACAATTTTTTTGTTTTAATTTCAGATTACCAGTGCTCACTGTTTTATTTTATTTTTTAGCAAACAAAACTGGAGGCTGCTTTAGTTCACTTGGCTAGACAGCTGGTATGTGATGCAGAATAAAGCCAGCAGTGTGGGATCAATTCCTGTACCAGCTGACGTTATTCATGAATGCCCTGCCTTCTCAACCTTGACCCTCAGCTGAGCTGAGGTGTGGTGATACTCAGGTTAAATCACCATCAGTCAGCTCTCCACCTCCAGCTCTCCATCTCCACATCATGGCTACCATTGACACTGCAAACTGCCGGCTCAAAGTGGAGAGGATATAGACACTGACATTAAGTTTCTACAAAGATGCAAGAAAGCAGACAAGATCCCGAAAGGGCTCAAAGTATCGTCTTGCATCTTTGATTTTGTCCAGATATATGTTTCCGGAACTAACTCTTCATTCACCTGAGGAAGGAGCAGCGCTCCGAAAGCTAGTGATCTGAAACAAACCTGTTGGACTTTAACCGGGTGTTGTAAGACTTCTTACTGACCTCAAAGGGGAAAGTGGCCATTGGGATTATGGTGACTTTACCTTTCTTTTAATTTTCCGTTTTGTCTCTAGGTGATATGATATGGGAAGCTTGATTTTCCCTCCGGGATTGTGGGAAAGAGGGATTGGGATTGTTTCTGGATCGTGAATCCATCTCCAGAGGGGCAGCAGTTATTTTCTTCAAGGATTTGTGAGGAAAGACTGCTTTAATTGGCTGGAAGACAGGCATCCAGCCAACTAAGAGCGGCAGGTGAGCTCCTGAAACTGGAGGACCTATTAGAGGCCATCCAGTTTGAGAGAAGCAACAGGTTGCAGCATAAGGTAAGTAACTGAGAGGGCAATTCAACATGGAGGCACAGTCTCACCAATGATTTTGAAATTTGAAATAAATGATTCAGGCCCCAGACTACCACTGATGTATGCGGAGTGAGAGGGACAAAGCTCTCTACGGGGTGGCATTTGGTTGCACTGCACCTCGGCAGAGATGGCCTGTGGATCTGCCTGGCATGCTGGTCCCCATGCTTGCTGCTGAGTGCCTGTCTCCTGGTGCCAACCCCTGGCCCTCTACCTCTGCCCCATCACCCCATTGCTCTGGGAAACTGAAGACCGACAGCTGCAGCCCTTTAATTGTGGTTAACTAGGCCCCTATTGAGCCTCATTGGCAAACCACCTCTTGGGGACTGGTAACCCTGCCAGTCTTAAACCCTCCTAAGCAAGAGTGGCTGGTGCCTGGAATGGGGTCGGCAAATCGGCAAACTGGCTGTCGTTGGATTTTTTCCAGGTCCCATCTTCCTTGGCAGTCAAGTCTACCTTGTAGGAATTTGGCAGATATCCAAATTCTTGATCTGCGCTCCCAGCAGGCAAAGCTGTTATGTGGCAGCAGGCACATATAAAATTACCCCTACAAAGTACACTTCACAGCAGACTTTTATGTTCGCACTATGTGCCATTTATTGAAATTTAAAATTGTGTTCCCGTGCTGGCTTTCTCCTTGTCAATCAGTAATATCAAGCATTAAATACAAATTGGGCTTTTATTCTTATCTCCCATTTCCCCTGAACTGCCAATTTACTTAATTCAAATAAAATATGCACATCGAGCTTGTAAGGAGCCTTGTATGTGCCTTAACGTTTGTTTGTTCCAGGTGTTGGGCTACATTTCAGCCTGTTTCATTGATGACGTCTGTTCCATTACACTCTCCATCTGATCACAGTAACACGATCGAATTTAGATCTGCAAAGGCGTTATTTTCTGAGAATCAAGAGCTCCCATGGCACACAATGCTTGCTAAATGCAGCCTAAGGCTCCTTCCAGCACCCAAACAATATGTATTATCCCTGCCTTAACTGAGCTACCTATTCCATCAGTATGACATTTCCGATTTCCATGCCAACCACATTTATGTCCTCGCTGAATGAGGGTCCAAGAGCACTTTCATATTAATGACTGACAAATTATAGGCATTTTATTTCATCGAGGGCTCAAGCAATTGGGAAATCGATGGAAACTATTCAAACTTATTTCACGAGCAGCCGGTAAAGCTAACATTATGGAGCATTTTCTTATCTTTCTCAGCTCTAGTTGAGTCTAATAATAAGGGAACCATTCACAGCTGAAACATCTATCACTTTTGCCATCCACACTACAATTCAAAAAAAGGTTATGGGTTCAATTCTGACTTAGTGCTCTCAGTGGAGGATTGAGTAAATAAGAAACTGTTTCTACTCGCAGAGTGGTTATGAGGGCACAGGTGTCGAAGTATTTTTGCAAAAGAATCAGATGAGAGATGAAGAGAAATAGGGCAGTGTTTGCCCAAGGTAGAAAGTAGATGCCGAGCTTGTGCTGGTGGATGGTCGGTCCCTTGGGGAATTTTACCAATTGCAGCTGATTGAGACTCAGCCACTGGGACTGCCATCCAACTAACAGTAGCAGGCAGCCTCTCACCACTAGTAACTGGACTCCAGTCTGAACACTTCCCATCAACCACCACCCTTTGTCTTCTTCCATCTAGCCAATTTCTGATCCAAACTGCTAAATCACCCTGAATCCCATGCCTCCGTATTTTCTGCAGTAGCCTACCGTGGGGAACCTTATCAAACGCTTTACTGAAATCCATATACACCACATCAACTGCTTTACCCTCATCCACCTGTTTGGTCACCTTCTCAAAGAACTCAATAAGGTTTGTGAGGCACAACCTACCCTTCACAAAACCGTGTTGACTATCTCTAATCAAATTATTCCTTTCCAGATGATTATACATCCTATCTCTTATCAACCTCTCCAAGATTTTGTCCACAACAGAAGTAAGGCTCACTGGTCTACAATTACTGGGGTTGTCTCTACTCCTCTTCTTGAACAAGGGGACAACATTTGCTATCCTCCAGTCTTCTGGCACTATTCCTGTCGACAAAGATGATTTAAAGATCAAAGCCAAAGGCTCAGCAATCTCCTCCCTAGCTTCCCAGAGAATCCTAGAATAAATCCCATCCGGCCCAGGGGACTTATCTATTTTCACACTTTCCAGAATTGCTAACACCGCCTCATTATGAACCTCAAGCCCTCCTCGTCTAGTAGCCTGAATCTCCGTATTCTCCTCGACAACATTGTCTTTTTCCTGTGTGAATACTGACGAAAAATATTCATTTAGTACCTCTCCTATCTCCTCGGACTCCAAGCACAACTTCCCACTACTGTCCTTGACTGGCCCTACTCTTACCCTAGTCATACGTTTATTCCTGACACATCTATAGAAAGCTTTAGGGTTATCCTTGATCCTACCTGCCAAAGACTTCTCATGTCCCCTCCTGGCTCTTCTTAGCTCTCTCTTTAGGTCCTTCCTAGCTAACTTGTAACTCTCGAGCGCCCGAACTGAACCTTCATGTCTCATCTTTACATAAGCCTCCTTCTTCCTCTTGACAAGTGTTTCGACTGCTTTAGTAAACCAAGGTTCCCTCGCTCGACCACTTCCTCCATGCCTGACAGGTACATACTGATCAAGGACACACAGTAGCTGTTCCTTGAATAAGCTCCACATTTCCATTGTGCCCATCCCCTGCAGGTTTACTCTCCATCCGATGCATCCTAAGTCTTGCCTCATCACATCATAATTGCCTTTCCCCCAGATATAACTCTTGCCCTGCGGTATATACCTATCCTTTTCCATCACTAAAGTAAATTTAATCGAATTGTGGTCACTATCACTAAAGTGGTCACCTCCTTCCAAATCTAACACCTGTCCTGGTTCATTACCCAGTACCAAATCAAATATGGCCTCGCCTTTCATTGGCCTATCTACATACTGTGTCAGGAAACCCTCCTGCACACATTGGACAAAAACAGACCCATCTAAAGTACTCGAACTATAGCGTTTCCAGTCAATATTTGGAAAGTTAAAGTCCCTCATAACAGGAGCTTTCGCTCCTATCCAAAATCATCTTTGCAATCCTTTCCTCTACATCTCTGGAACTTTTCGGAGGCCTATAGAAAACCCCTAACAGGGTGACCTCTCCTTTCCTGTTTCTAACCTCAGCCCATACTACCTCAGTAGATGAGTCCTCATCAAGCGTCCTTTCTGCCACCGTAATACTGTCCTTGACTAACAATGCCTCCCATCCCCCCCCTTTTACTACCTTCCCTGAGCTTACTGAAATATCTAAACCCAGGCACCTGGAACAACCATTCCTGTCCCTCCTCTATCCATGTCTCCGAAATGGCCACAACATCGAAGTCCCAGGTACCAACCCATGCCGCATGTTCACCCACCTTATTCCGGATGCTCCTGGCATTGAAGAAGACACACTTTAAACCACCTTCCTGCCTGCCTGTACACTCCTGCAACTTTGAAACCTTACTCATGACCTCACTACTCTCAACCTCCTGTATACTGGAGCTACAATTCAGGTTCCCAAGCCCCTGCTGAACTAGTTTGAACCCTCCCGAAGATCATTAGCAAATTTCCCCCCTGAGGATATTGGTACCCTTCTGGTCCAGGTGTAGACCATCACGTTTGTAGAAGTCCCACCGACCCCACAATGAGCCCCAATTATCCAGAAATCTGAAGCCCTCCCTCCTGCACCATCCCTGTAGCCACGCATTCAACTCCTCTCTTTCCCTATTCCTCGTCTCGCTATCACGTGGCATGGGTAACAACCCAGAGATAATAACTCTGTTTGTCCTAGATCTAAGTTTCCAGCCTAGCTCCCTGAATTCCTGCCTTACATCCCTATCCATTTTCCTATCTATGTCGTTGGTACCTATGTGGACCACGACTTGTGGCTGCTCCCCCTCCCCCTTAAGGATCCCGAAAACACGATCTGAGACATCACGCACCCTGGCACCTGGGAGGCAACACACCAACTGCGAGTCTCTCTCGTTCCCACAGAATCTCCTATCTATCCCCCTAACTATGGAGTCTCCAATGACTAATGCTGTACTCCTCTCTCCCCTTCCCTTCTGAGCAACAGGGACAGACTCTGTGTCAGAGACCTGTACCCCATGGCTTACTCCTGGTAAGTCATCCCCCCCAACAGTATCCAAAGTGGTGTACTTGTTACTAAAGGGAACAACCACAGGGGATCCCTGTACTGACTGCTTCCTCCCAGCCCCTCTCACCGTCACCCACCTATCTTGATTCTTCCGAGTAACTACATCCCTGAAGCTTCTATCTATGACCACCTCTGCCTCCCGAATGATCCGAAGTTCATCCAGCTGCAGCTCCAGTTCCCTAACACGGTTTCTGAGGAGCTGGAGATGGGTGCACTTCCCACAGATGAAATCAGCAGGGACACTGATGGCGTCCCTCACCTCAAACATTCTGCAGGAGGAACATTGCACTACCTGCCCTGCCATCCCCTCTAGATAAAAAAAGAAAAAGAAACAAAGAGATTACCTGTTATTCACTCCCCTTCTCAGCAAGCACTCACTCAGCAACGTCTGCACAATAACACCTGAGGGAAAATAAAAGAAAAACTACTTACCAGTCACCGGCCAGTCCCTTACCTGCAGGCTGTGACATCACGGTTCAACTTCTTTCAACTTCTACCTGCCTTCGAGCCTTCCTCTCGGCTGGGATCCTTACAGCGGTTGGTTTTTTTTTTGGTTAGAGGAGGTGGTAGGGAGAGAAACACTGAAGAAGTTTCCCCGGCAACAGCCAATCAGCAGCTCCGCTCTACTGCCCTCTGCTGATGCTTGTCTTCACTTGAACAGCTCGGGTCTCTTGCTGAGGTACACCTTCAAGTTAGGGTGAGCACACGGACTTTTGCAAATTTCCCAGGGCTCTGTCCCAATGCAATAAAATGTTGGCTTTTGTAAGGTTTTGTTCTGTGTCGGACAAAGAAAGCTGGAAGCGTCTGTTGTTGAACATTAGCAGCTGGATTCTCCACCATCAGGATTCTCCCTTGCGTCCATGCCCAAGGGTTTCCCAGCGGCATGGAGTGGCCACAGTGGGAAATCCCATTGGCAGGTGGCGGGAACAGAGAATCTCACTGTTGGCAAGAGTGGGCCATGCAGGAAAACATGGCTGGTGGACGAGAGAATCCCGCTGTCGGTGTTTATTGGTAACTCATAAATATATACATCTCCAGGTATAGATCTGACTAGGTACGGTCTCCATGCTGCCTTCTGCTGGACAGCTACTGTACTCACTATCCGCTATCCACTTCACACTGTGGATGGTGCTGTTCCTCAGTTCCACATTAACCCTTGCTATGCCGAAAACCCTTACAACATACCAGCAGGGCAGAAAGTGACTGCTAATTGGTCAATTAATTGAATTAATTGCCGCTTGCCTCTGGTCCCACTTTTGGGAACATGCTGTGGCTCAATGACTCCCCTGTGAATCCTTCTGCCACCATTTTACCAGCCCTCCAGACTCCCTGCTCCAGAGGGCTCATTAAAATTCCATCCATTGTTTTACAGAATAAGCGGCAATGATCTATAGCACACTGCCTGGAGGCAAATTCAGCAACAATGGCTGTGATTTAATGGAAAAGAGAGTCCAGCTTTGGGCCTGTTTAGTGGGGTCAGCGCCGAGAATAATATAATAATAATCATACAATTATTGCAACACCCCGCCTAGGCCATACTTGGACTAATTTCTTGCACTAACAAGCTCAGCGTGCCAGTGCAGGAGAGATCGGGCACCATTTTTAAATGGCAGCCCGATCACTCAACCTCCCTACCTCTGGACCCCCCCACGCCCAACGTACTAATTAGGGCGTCCTCGAGCCCTCCGCATCCCACCTCAGGGCACAAATGGGCCCCATTCACAGCATGTGAAAGATGCCACCTGGGCACTTTGGCACTGCCAGCCTGGAACCCTGGCATTGCCACCTTGGCATTGACAGCGTAGCATCTGGATGGCACTGCCAAGTTGCCCAGGTGGCATCAGTGGTGCCAGGGTGCCCAGAACCTAATCACCTGGGGGTCCCTGATTGCCTTGGAGATCCCCCCCCCCAAATACCGTTACCCTTATCCACGTTTGTGGAGACCAGTGCTAAATGGCACCCAGTCAAGGCCTCCGAGGTGAGACCATTCAATCTTTGGAAAACTCCAGTGTAGACATATTCAAATAAGCTTAACTACGTACTTGTATATGCATATCTGGATCATGCCCAGTGAAGGGGAGATCCAGATCGCGACGCCTAGCAAGATCTCATTAGATTTCATGAGGTGTAATGAGGACCGTACATCTTATAAGAGCCCTCTCACAAGATTTACCGGCATTGTCACGTCCCAAGTCAAGTACGACAAGGCCATTAGATCGCGCCCAATGTTCAAATTAAAATTGTATATATACTTTGAAAGGAAAAATGAACAAGGCCATGGGGTAAGGGATTGGAAACAATTGGATAGCTTTTTTCAGAGAATCAGCGTGTATCCAGTGGGACAAATGGCCTCCTGCTATTCTTTATGATTCCTTGATTCAGAGGGATCTTTACCAGACACAAGCAGGAACTCAGGCATACATGATGCTTGATTTTCTGATCTTCAGAAAATTGCCAGCAAAGCATTATTAGGGCATCTCAATTACCCTACTTTGGTGCTAACCACAATGATTGACAGTTCCTCACCACATCAAAAGGAGCTAAGTGCTTTCAGTTGAGAATAGAAGTGAAAAAAGTTAACAACTTTTAGCAGGATAATTGAGATACATTCAAGCATGAAGAGAAATATAAATAAACAAACCTCCTCAGCAACTGTGTCTAGACCAATAAAACTGTCAATCACTGGCAAGTGCAATGTATTGCTGTGTGTAATTGTACAGAAGATAGTCATTTAAAAGGCTGTCAAGGGATTTGAAGATGTTTGAAATGTACTAGGCTTTGCAGGAAGCCCCAGACTCTTGGAACAGCTGCTTTAAACACTTTTTTCTGAGGCAGCAGATGTTAGGGAAGGGTAAGTGAAAATGCAGTGATCTTTCACTCTACTGTGTAGTCTGCTTTCAACTTTTGGACAGGTGTGACTAATGGGTTTTGATGGGGGTTCATATAGGAAGGGGCCTTTGATGGAGATTCTGATGGAGGATGTGATGAGGGCTCTATGATGGGGGATCTTTGATTGGGAGTCTCTGATAGGGGGGTCTGTGGTGGGGATTCCCTACTGAGTCTTTGTTGGGGATCTCTGCTGGGGTCTCTGATGGGGCAGTCTGATGGGGATGTCTGTTGGTGGGGTTGATGGCTAACACTGTTGCTTCACGGTGCCAGAGACCCGGGTTTGATTGCTGGCTTGGGTCGCCTGTGTGGAGTCTGCATGTTCTCCCGGTGTCTGCATGGGTTTCCTCAGGCCACTCCGATTTCCTCCCACAAGTCCTGAAAGACGTGCTGTTAGGTAAATTGGACATTCTGAATTCTCCCTCTGTGTACCCAAACAGGCACCGGAATGTGGTGACTAGGAGATTTTCACAGTAACTTCATTGCAGTGTTAACGTAAGCCTACTTGTGACACTAATAAAGATTATTTTTCAGGTCACCCTCCAGTGTGCGTGTTGGCTGGGGTTGACACATTATCCCAAGTAGGATGGCCCTCCATGTCAGCACAGGGGGCAGGATTTCCATTGTGGAGGGGAGGAGGGCCTTTTGATGGGCTTTGGGAAGCACCTCAGTTGCACTCTGACCCCCTTGACCTACCTCAGGGTCCACCACCTCTGGGCCACGCATGGGGAAACTTGCACCAAAGCCCGCCCGGTGGATTTCCTGCTGCGGGATTGGTGCATAACGCGGTGAAGGAGAGGGGTTTGAATCTTGCTTTCATCCCGTTGGTTAAATGGAAATGTATGCAAATCCGTGATTTTCCCTCAATGCTACATTCTCAGCCCGTTGAAAAATCCTGATCGGAGTGTTGTTGAATGGAAAATCCCGACCACAGCCTTTAGAGTCTGCACAACCATGCTATTCAAGAGATTCTAAGTATTGAACATGAGGGGGGCTGCAGAATACCTACTTGCCGGCAGGGTCAAAGCAAGACAAGGATGTGGAGAAAGAAAAAATTCTTGTTGGTAGCAAGAGCATATTGCAGACTCTCATTAACTGGACCTTCACTTTGCTTCATCCATCTATAATAATAATAATAATCTTTATTAGTGACACAAATAGGCTGGCATTAACACTGCTATGAAGTTACTGTGGAAATCACCTAGTCACCACGCTATGGCACCTGTCTGGGTACACTGAGGGAGAATTCAAAATGTCCAATTCACCTAACAACCATGACTTTTGGGACTTGTGGGAGGAAACTGGAACACCCGGAGGAAACCCACGCAAACATGGGGAGAACGTGCAGACTTTGCACAGACAGTGACCCAAGCCGGCAATGGAACCCAGGTCCCTGGCGTTGTGAGGCAGCAGTGCAAACCACTGTGCTACTGTGTCGCCTATCCAGTGGACAGAGTAGTATAAAAATGAGAATGCAGAGGCTAAATTGCATTAAGCTTGGCTGCACCACCGTCAGCAGGGCACACTCGCTGTACACCCGATGGCCTCACGATGTCAATCAAAGACTGGTCAGAAAAACTGAGAGACATAAGTCTTCTGGATCTGATCTGCTCCCTTTTTTTGTTCTGCTAAATGAAAAAAATGAATTGAAAATAGCTTAGTGTCACAAGTAGGCTTCAAATGAAGTTACTGTGAAAAGCTCCTAGTCGCCACATTCTGGCGCCTGTTCGGGGAGGCTGGTACGGGAATTAAACCATGCTGCTGGCCTGCCTTGGTCTGCTTTCAATGCCAGCGATTTAGCCCTGTGCTAAACCAGCCCCTTACTACTGCCACGGGGAAAAATAAAGTGGCACGCAACTTGGATATCTCAGGATGGATGTTTGACACGCTTGAGTTGTAGGGTCACCTTTCAAGATTGTCGTTGATGACAGTCTCAGTTTGAAGTGGCATATGGGAAAATGGCCTCCAGTGCTGTTTGATGATGTATGTGAATCGTGAAGAGTGCCCTTTTTGTATTCATTCTCAGGCAGAGGGTACAGAGTGATGGGAAACTATTAGTGGCCTGCACACTTGTCTACTTGATGTAGTGCAAAGAGTTTTTACCTTCGCAGACCTCTGAGGCTATTAATCTTTTTCCTCATTTGCTCTGTCCTCTGTTTGACGCCATATTAAATCTGGTAGCCGCCTCCTGCCAGGCAGTTTGATCACCACTGCTATGTGTTGGATAGGTTTGATATCAAAAAGTGGCAGTTCTCCTTTGTTACACTCCTCTGGTCACCACTTTGGAATCTCCATTGAGAATAGAGGTGCTTTGGCTCTTTGGCCGACCGTGATTTCTTCTTTGTTGGCTAACAGTGAATCAATGAAGGCCTTAAATAGCAGGTTTGGATTTAACACTTACGATTGAGTGTTCTCTCCCATTGCAACCTAACCTGCTCTCTGTGGGGTGATAAACTCATCTTGGCCGATCCCTTAAAACAAGCAATAGCAAGCTCGCAGCCTGCTCTGCGTAATTGCCTGAGACAAATTGCTACAACTCCTGTACTGTCAGCTGTGATTCAGATGGTGGTGATCTTTGTTGTGTTATGTAATTTTGAAAAACACAAGCTGCCACTTGATGCAGTTTTGAGTAAAAGATGCTCCAGACTTTGAAGTGATTTCAATGTGTTTTATTGAACTATTAGTACAGTTCTCAATGAGTTCGACTCTCTGCTAATCTCAATGTCGTAACTCAGTCTAACTGAACCAGCCTTGCTTTAAGCCACGTGCTGGGGTGTGATGCTGAGGGTACACCCTGTCTCACTCTGTAGATGTTGGTCTGTGGAAAGAGCCAGGGTGTGAGTGCCTCATCCCTTTTATAGTGAGATACCACCCCTGAGTGTCCTGACTGCTCATTGGTCGTGTCCTATTCTATGAGTTCATTAGCTACATGTTTGCATATCATGACATCTCCCCTTTTTTTAATGTTTTGTTGGCGTATGTGAATGTATTTACATGTGAATGTGTCTGTCTAATGTGACTGACGGAGGAACAACAGAACAGAGCAAACAAAACAAACGTTCACAAGTCCAGTCACTGAGGCTTGCGTCTGATCCTGGTCGACCGATGGAGAGGTTGCGGAGGGCACGACAGCGCCTTGACAAACTAGATGGAAGCCAGACTGGTGGCCTTGTGGTGCGAGGTATCAGGAGGTGGCAATTCAACATATGGAAATGGAGGGGAAAGTGGTTGCGGGCAGGCAACATTGCGCAGTGCCCATTGATTCCTTCGCACAATGGAGCCATCAGCCATACGTACAACATAAGAGCGGGGCACGGCCTGTCGAACAACGACAGCCGGGGCAGACCAGCCACCATCCGGTATCTTGATCCTGACAGTGTCTGCCGGGGATAGCACGGCCAGATCGGCGGCATGAGCATTATAGACCTGCCTTTGATGGTCTCTGAGCTGCTGCATCTTCTGCAGCACCGGGAGGTGATCCAGGTTGGGCAGGTGTATGGCTGGAAGCATCGTCCGCAGGTCCCTGTTCATCAGGAGTTGAGCCGGTGACATGCCATTGGACAATGGAGTTGCCCTGTATGCGAGCAGTGCAAGGTGTATGTCGGAAGCAGAGTCCGCGGCCTTGCAGATGAGCTGTTTCACAATGTGCACCCCTTTCTCGACTTTTCCATTGGACTGCGGATAGTGCGGACTGGAGGTGACATGTTGGAAATTGTATGACCTGGCAAACGTGGACCATTCTCGACTGGTAAAGCACGGGCCATTGTCGCTCATGACGGTGATTGAGATGCCATGCCTTGAGAACGTCTCCTGACAGGCTTTGATGATGGTCCGAGAGGTGAGGTCCTGGAGCTTCAGAGCCTCAGGGTAATTCGAGAAATAGTCGATGATCAATACGTAGTCACGACCATTCGCATGAAAGAGGTCGATGACAACCTTGGACCACGGAGAGGTCACTATGTCATGCTGTTGGAGCATCTCTTTGCTCTGCGCTGGCTGGAATCGCTGACAGGTAGCACAGTTCAGGACCATGTTCGGGATGTCCTGGCTGATGCCGGGCCAGTATACAGCTTGCCAGGCTCTGCGTCTGCACTTCTCGACGCCCAGGTGTCCCTCATGAATCTGGCGCAGCACCAAGCTCTGGAGACTGAGCGGAATGACAATCCTGTCCAGCTTGAGGAGGATACCATCAATCACCGCCAGGTCATCCTTCACATTGTAAAATTGTGGGCACTGCCCTTTCTGCCAGCCATTGGTGAGGTTGTGGATGACGCGCTGCAAAGGGTTCTTTGGCTGTCTCATCACGGATGAGAACTACCTTCTCATCTGTCGCCGGGAGAGTGCTAGCACACAGCTGCACCTGCGATTCGATGTGCTGGATGATCTCCAGCGGCTCACTGGGCGAGGTGACGGAGCGGGACAATGCATCGGCGATGATGAGCTCTTTGCCAGGTGTGTGCACCAAGTTGAAGTCATACCTCCTAAGTTTAAGCAGGACTCTCTGCAACAGAGGCGTTATGTCGTTCAGGTCCTTGTGGATGATGTGGACCAGAGGCCTATGATCCGTCTCGACAGTGAATGTCGGCAGGCCGTAGACATAATCATGAAATTTGAGGATGCCGGTGAGAAGACCCAAGCACTCCTTTTCAATCTGAGCATATCTGGCTTCAGTGGGCGTCATCGCCCTTGATGCGTAGGCTACTGGTGCCCAGGATGATCTGTCATCTCGTTGAAGCAACACCCCACCGATGACATCCTGACTCACATCTGTGGATATCTTTGTCTCCCGGTCCGTAGGCCTGGTGCAGTTCAGCTCCACCCACTCTGTCTGATGTGCCGCCTTCCACTCAAAGGCAGTTGACCTTTTCACCAGGTTGCGTAGGGCCGTGGTTTGTGTGGTCATGTTTGGAATGAACTTGCCCAGAAAATTGACCAGACCCAAGAAGCGCAGCACCGCCTTTTTGTCCTCAGGGACCTTCGCCTCAATGGCCTTGATTTTGTCTGTGTCCGGGCGCACACCATGCTGTGAGATCTGGTCGCCGAGGAACTTCAGCGTCGATGTGCCAAAACAACATTTGGACCTGTTTAACTTTAGGCCATTGGCATGTACACGGCGGAATACCTTCTGGAGACGGGACACATGTTCTTCAGGGGTCGTGGACCAGATGATGATGTCGTCCACGTACACATGAACCCCTTCAATGCCCTCCATCATCTGCTCCATGGTGCGATGGAATATCTCCAATGCCGAGATGATGCCAAATGGCATGCGATTGTAGCAGTATCTGCCAAAAGGCGTGTTGAAGGTGCAGAGCCTTCTGCTTGTTCTCTTCCAGCTGGATTTGCCAAAATCCCTGTGATGCATCCAATTTGGTGAAGAAGCGCGCGTGTGCCATCTCACTCGTGAGTTCTTCCCGCTTCGGGATGGGGTAGTGTTCCCGCATGATATTCTTATTGAGATTCTAGGGATCAATGCAGATGCGCAGGTCTCCCGAAGGCTTCTTTACGTACACCATCGAGCTGACCCAGTCAGTCGGTTCGGTGACCTTGGATATGATGCCTTTTTGCTGAAGATCCTTGAGCTGTGCCTTCAGGCGCTCCCTCAGTGGAGCAGGGACACGGTGTGGTGTGTGGACCGCTGGCTTGGCATCAGGTCGTAGCAGAATCTTGTATCGATACGGCAGCATGCCCATCCCGTTGAACACATCTTGATACTGGGCGAGGATGTCATCGAAGTCGGCCTGAAGATCCACATGGGAGGATGTTGTGGTGTAAACCCTTTGAATGAGGTTCAGCTGCTTGCAGGCGTGCGCACCTAGTAGGGATGACCTGTCTGGCGTAACAATTTCAAAGTGTAACCGTGCTTGTGGGTCGGTTGGATACGTGCAGTTGGCAGGATCCCAGTGCCGTGATGGCATTCCCGTTGTAATCAGGAACTTGCAGGCAGCTGGAAGGACCGTGGGGGGCTTCTTAATGCGTCTGAAGTCTGCCTGTGATAGGAGGTTGGCAGAGGCATCTGTGTCCAGCTTGATCTGTATGGGGCAGTGGTTGACCTTCATCGCTGCTCACCATTCGTCCTCGGAATCCACAGCTAGCGATGAGTCTGGTGTGGCATATTCACATGTTGTAATAATGCCCACACTGTAGGCGTTGTCCAGGCATTCATCATCTGGATCCGTTGCACTGCCGGGATCAGAATCCTGTCAGCATTGTTGTACACTCCCCATGCACCATCGTCGGAATTGGGAGCGCTGGCTCCTGATGGCGGTGCAGATCTGCACAGGACTGCATGGTGGCCTGGCGTCCCGCAGTTTAAACAGCGTCTGCCTCTTGCAGGGCACTGTTGCTTTAAATGGGTGGTGCCACAGTTCGAACACGTCATGGCGTCGGCGTCCTGATGCCCCGTGCGTCGTTGCACATGCACAATGCGGTTCTCGGACATCTGCATCCGCGCAGTGCGGGTTTCGGCCGCTTCATTATCCCGTTCGCATCGTGCATGCGTCGGGC
Organism: Scyliorhinus torazame; assembly: GCF_047496885.1. NCBI lineage: Eukaryota > Metazoa > Chordata > Chondrichthyes > Carcharhiniformes > Scyliorhinidae > Scyliorhinus > Scyliorhinus torazame. The sequence goes on along the minus strand of NC_092712.1, from coordinate 66,185,529 downwards.
CCCGGGAAGAGCGTGCGAAATGGCCGCTTTCGTCAATGTTGAGGCGCTGAATCCGGGAGATGGCCTGCACACTCTCCGCCTCGTGGGAGGCTAGTTTCACATTTTCTGCCGTTTTGTGCAGGGAACAGCAATTTTCAGCGTGCTCATGCACTGTGCATGTTTCAATCGCGACTGGCAGGGTCATATGCTTGATCTTCAGTAACTGCTCTCTCAGAGGAGCAGAGTGAACTCCAAAAACGACTTGGCCTCTGATCATGGAGCCAGTGATATCACCGAAGTTGCAGGACAGCGCTAGCAGTCTAAGATTAGTTAAATATGAGTTGAAGGATTCGTCTTTACTTTGCAACCGCTGATTGAATAAGTAGCGCTCGAAGATTTTGTTGGTGTCCACCTCACAGTGGCTGTCAAACTTGCCCAGGAATGTCTGAAACTTTATCTTGTCCTTGGTGCATGATCAATTGCACATATCAATTGCACAAAGACTAAAATTGGATACAACTGTGGCTTTATTACAGTCAGCTGTGTGGCCTCCTGCTGCAGCTAGCGAAACGGCAGGGCACTGGAGGTCATGCATATTTATACAGTCCTCCGTGGGCGGAGCCAGCAGGTAGGAGCTACCGGCAAACCTGTAGTGCAGGTCCTACCTTACATCTCCTATTACAGTCGTTCACCACATTCACCACCTGTTAAAAATGAGTCCGGCGGGGGAGATGTGAAACAATATACAATTAGTGCAATTATGTACAGTGGTAGGGAAAGAAAAGTCCATGTTGATGGTCCGGAGTCCGTCAAAGGTTCAGCCGGTCCGGTGCTTTGGTGCTTCGTTGGGAGCGGCGTAATGGTGGAGGCGACGTCGGTGCTGGAGGTGGTGGAGGTGGCACCGATGGCGGTGGTGGCGGTGCTGATACTGGCCAGTCATCGGGGAACTCCGGGAGCATGCCGAAGTCCTCTTTGTCCTCTTGTGAGGAAAAGGGGAGGGGGGCTGGTCTGGTGGGGCCAATATTGGCGGTGCGGTGGGAGGTGGGGGGGGGGGCGCATTGGTTGGGGGGGGGGGGTGTTGGGGTGGAACCTGACGGTGCCAGGTCCCTGAGTGAGACAGTATCTTGGTGGCCGTCGGGGAACACAACATAGGCATATTGAGTGTTGGCATGGAGCAGGTGAATCCTGTCCAACATGTGCCTTGTGGAGTCGGACGTGCCTACGGAGAAGGACCGGTCCTGGAGCAGCGAGCCAAGTCGGGAGCAACACCCTGGATGTGGACTTCCTGGGGAAGGTAAAAACAGGTTCATGGGGTGTGTTATTAGTGGTGGTGCACAATAGTGACCGGATGGAGTGCAGAGCGTCAGGGAGGACCTCCTGCCAGCGAGAGGCTGGGAGGTTCCTGGACCGCAGGGCCAGCTGGACGGCCCTCCAAACTGTCCCATTCTCCCGTTCTACTTGCCCGTTTCCCCAAGGGTTGTAGCTGGTCGTCCTCCTGGAGGCTATACCCCTGCTGAGCAGGAACTGATGCGGCTCATCGCTCATGAATGAGGATCCCCTGTCACTGTGGATGTATGCGGGGAAACCGAACAGAGCGGAGATGGTGCTGAGGGCCTTGATGACGGTGGCAGATGTCATATCGGGGCATGGGATGGCGAAGGGAAATCTGGTGTACTCATCGACCACACTGAGAATGTACGTGTTACGGTCGGTGGAGGGGAGGGGCCCTTTGAAATCCACCCTGAGGGGTTAAAAGGGGCGGGAAGCCTTCACCAGGTGCGCACGGTCTGGCTGGTAGAAGTGCGGCTTGCACTCCGCACAGACCTGGCAGTCCCTGGTGACTGTCCTTACTTCCTCGACGGAGTAGGGCAGATTGCGAGCTTTGACCAGATGGTATAATCGAGTGACCCCCCGGGTGACAAACGCTGTCGTGTAGGGCCTGGAGTTGGTCCACTTGTGCGCTGGCACATGTACCTCGGGAGAGGGCGTCTGAGGGCTCGTTGAGTTTACCAGGGCGATACAAGATCTCGTAATTATAGGTGGAGAGCTCGATTCTCCACTGCAAGATTTTATCATTTTTGATCTTGCCCCGCTGTGTGTTATTGAACATGAAGGCTACCGACCGTTGGCCCATAAGGAGAGTGAATCTCTTACTGGCCAGGTAATGCCTCCAATGCCGCATCGCTTCAACGATAGGTTGGGCCTCTTTCTCGACGGATGAGTGTCGAATTTCAGAGGCATGATGGGTGCGGGGAAAGAATGCCATGGGCCTACCATTCGGTTTAGAGTGTCGGCAAGGGCGACGTCTGAAGCGTCGCTTTCTACTTGGAAAGGCAGTGACTCGTCCACTGCGCTCATCCCGGCCTTGGCGATGTCTGTTCTGATGCAGGCGAAAGCATGTTGTGCCTCGGCTGCAAGGGGGAATTGGGTGGACTGAATGAGTGGGCGGGCCTTGTCCGCATTGTTTGGGACCCACTGAGCGTATTAGGAAAAGAACCCCAGGCAGCATTTGAGGGCCTTGGGGCAGTGGGGGAGGAGAAGTTCCATGAGGGGGCGCATGCTCTCGGGGTCGGGCTCGAGAAGTCCGTTTTGGACTATATAGCCGAGAATGGCTAACCGGGTTGTGCTGAACACACACTTCTCTTTGTTGTAGGTCAGGTTGAGAAGAGTGGCAGTGCGGAGGAATTTATCGAGGTTGGCATCGTGGTCCTGCTGGTCATGGCCGCAGATGGTGACATTATCTAAGTATGGAAAGGTGGCCCGCAAACCGTACTGGTCGACCATTCGGTCCATCTCTCTTTGGAAGACCGAGACCCCATTTGTGACACCGAAAGGGACCCTAAGGTAGTGGTAGAGGCGACCGTCCGCCTCGAAGGCAGTGAATGGCCGGTCTGACTTCCAGATGGGGAGCTGGTGGTTGGCGGATTTCAGGTCCATTGTTGAGAAGACCCGGTACTGCGCAATCTGATTGACCATATCAGATATGCGTGGGAGGGGGTACGCGTCGAGCTGCATGTACCGATTGATGGTCTGGCTGTAGTCCACGACCATCCTGTGTTTCTCCCCAGTTTTAACCACTACCACTTGGGCGCTCCAGGGGCTGTTGCTGGCCTCAATAATACCCTCCTTAAGCAGCCGCTGGACTTCGGACCTGATGAATGTCTTGTCCTGGGTGCTGTACCGTCTGCTCCTAGTGGCAACGGGCTTGCAATCCACAGTTAGATTGGCAAAAAGGGAGGGGGGATCGACCTTGAGGGTCACGAGGCCGCAAACGGTAAGGGGGGATAAGGGCCCGCCGAATTTGAGGGTGAGGCTCTGGAGGTTGCACTGGAAGTCCAGGCCCAACAGGAGTGCAGCACAGAGATTAGGAAGGACATAGAGGCGGAAGTTACTAAATTCTACGCCCTGGACCGTGAGGGTGACTGTACAAAAGCCTCGGATTGGGACGGAGTGGGATCCGGAGGCGAGGGAGATCCTTTGATTGGCAGGGTGGACCGCGAGGGAGCAGCGCCTTACCGTATCTGGGTGAACAAAGCTGTCGGTGCTCCCGGAGTCCAGCATGCACGAGGTCGCGTGGCCATTGATTTTAACCGTCGTCGACGCGGTGGCCAGGTTGTGCGGGTGAGATTGGTCCAGCGCCATCGAAGTGAGCTGCGGGTAGCCATTGGATGCTTCGGGTGGCGAGCGTGTGCGGTTCCGATGTCGGGATGTCCGGAGACCCTGTGGGGGACAAGATGGCGGCGCCCATGGTGCGCATATTGTGGTGTCAGGCCATGATGGCGGCGCCCATTGGTCGCACATGGACCCGGGAGGAGAAGATGGCGGCTCCCATTGTGCGTCTGTCATGGGGAGGGGGAGATAGCGGGCGCGATCACAGTGACTGTACGGGCCTGGCACACAGCTGCGAAGTGGCCCTTTTTACTGCAGACTTTACAAACGGCAGTGCGGGCCGGGCAGTGCTTCTGCTGATCGCAGAAGTAGCAGCGGGGACCCCCGGGTGCGTGGATCGGCATGCGGCGCAGGCGTATTGCGAAGACAGGGCCCCGGCTGAGGAGGTCGTCGGCGGGGCCCAGGAGGGGTAGGAAGGAGTAGAAGGGTGGGCAGCGCTGCGGGAGAGGTACGATGGTACGTTACGGGATGCGACCGTCATGGAGAGCGCCAAGGTTTTCGTCTCCACCAGTTCGAGCGTGGCCCCTTCCAGCAATCGTTCTCAGATGTGGTCCGACACAATCCCCGTCACCAAAGCATCGCGCATGAGGAGGTTCGAGTGTTCGGCGGCCATGACGGCCTGACAGTCCCAGTCCCGGATGAGTGGGATTAGGGCCCGCCAGAAGTCTTCGATGGACTCACCAGTTAGTTGCGAGCGGGCGGCAAGTACATGCCTGTCGAAGAGCGTGTTCGTCTTCTGCGCATAGTGTTCTTTGAGGAGTTCCATTGCTTTTATGTAATACGTGGCATCTTGGATCAACGGGAACATGCTGGAGCTCAGTCTGGAGTACAGGACGTTTATCTTCTTAGCCTCCGTTGGCGCGGGGTCTGCCGCGTTGATGTAAGCCTCGAAACATGCTAGCCAGTGAGTAAAGTCTTTCCTGGAGTCGGGCGAGTGCGGATCCAGCTGCAGGCGATCGGGCTTAATTCTGATATCCATTCTGTGGGAAATCTGACTGTAATAAATTGATGCACAATCAATTGGACAAAGACTAAAGTTGGGTACAACTGTGGTTTTATTACAGTCCGATGTGTGGCCTCCTGCTGCAGCTGGCGAAATGGCAGGGCACTGGAGGTCATGCATATTTATACAGTTCTCCATGGGCGGAGCCAGCTGGCAGGAGCTACCAGCGAACCTGCAGTGCAGGTCCCACCTTACATCTCCAATTACAGTGTTTCACCACAGTCCTGGTCTTCGGCGAAGTGAAAGGAGTTGAATATTATCAAGGCGTGATCACCCGCTGTGGTGAGGAAAAGAGCTATCTTCCGTGCATCAGACGCACCAATGAGGTCTGATGCGACGACGTAAAGCGGCAATTTCTGCTTGAAGGTCCGCCAGTTGGCACTGAGATTGCCGGAGGTCCTGAGCTGGTGAGGAGGCTGAATCTTCTCCATTGTGCCGGGATTCATTTGCTGGTCATCACGGATCTTGCTGAGTTGAACTAACTAGATTGAACAGACTTCTGGTATCATGTTGTGTTATGTAATTTGGAAAAACACAAGCTACCACTTGATGCAGTTTTGAGTAAAAGATGCTCCAGACTTTGAAGTGAGTTCAATGTGATTTATTAGCACAGTTCTCAATGAGTTTGACTCTCTGCTAATCTAAATGTCGTAACTCAGTCTAACTGAACCAGCCTTGCTCTAAGCCACGTGCTGGGGTGTGATGCTGAGGGTACACCCTGTCTCACTCTGTAGATGTTGGTCTGTGGAAAGAGCCAGGGTGTGAGTGCCTCATCCCTTTTACAGTGAGATACCACCCCTGAGTGTCCTGACTGCTCATTGTTCATGTCCTATTCTATGTGTTCATTAGCTGCATGTTTGCATATCGTGGCAACCTTGTCTCTGACAATCATGCTTCAGGGTTTGGGCGTGAAAATCAAAACTGATATACCAGTGCTGTGCTGAAGGAGTTCTTTGGGTAAGGTGTAAAACCACAACACCGCCTGCCGTCTCGTGTTTAATTGAAAGATCCCATGCCACTAGCTGAAGACGAGCAGGAGAGTTATCCCCATTGTCCTGGCTAATATTTACCCTCAATGAATGTCACAAAAGCAGTAGGTTATCTGGCAATTATCATATGGCTGTTTGTGGGTGTTTGTTCCACCAAAAGACCGCAAGACAAAGGAGCTGAGGTAGGCTATTCGGCTCATCGAATTGCTCTGCCATTCAATGAGATCATGACTGATCTGATATGATGTGTCTCAACTTCCACTTTCCCACTTTATCACCGTAACCCTTGATTCCCTTACTGATTAAAAATCTGTCTCTTTTGGCCTTGAACATACTTTAAAAAAATATATATTTAGAGTATCCAATTCACTTTTTCCAATTAAGGGGCAATTTAGCGTGGCCAATCCACCTATCCTGCACATCTTTGGGTTGTGGGGGTGAAACCCACGCAAACACAGGGAGAATGTGCAAACTCCACACGGACAGAGCCATGATCGAATCTGGGACCTCGGCGCCGTGAGGCAGCAATGCTAACCACTGTGCCACCATGCTGCCCCCGGCCTTGAACATACTCAATGAGCCTTTCTCCACAATTCCCTGTGGTAAAGAATTCCACAGATTCACGACCCTCTGAGAGAAGAAATTCCTCCTCATCCCTGTCTTAAATGGGCGACCCCTTAGTCTGAGGTTAGGCCCTCTGGCCCTAAACTTTCCTACACAAATTGCCTGCCATGTTTCCGACATTACACTAACTTCAAAAGTACATAATTGACTGTAAAGCACTTTCAGACACCTGGGATGGGGTTTTCTGCGTCAACGCCCCCCCCCCGGAGGCGGCCCTGCTTTGGCCAGTGGCAGGGTCTTCTGGTCAACAGGGCTTCTCGTTATATGCACCTCTCGCCATCGAGAAACCCACCGTGGGCGTTCGCCATCGGCGGAACCGGAAGATCCCGCCACTGAGAATAGCCGGAAGATTTCGGCCCTGGTGGTTGTGAAAGGTACAGTGTAAACACAAATCCTTTTCTTTTTCCAACTCCTACAAGCAAGTCAAATCCGGACTGGGACCTCGCTACAAACAGTTGATGGAACCAGCATTGGAAAATCTTACAAGTTTGAGATCAGTGAGTGCAGTCTTGCCAGTTTATCATTCACTTTGGAAAATGCATCTATAGATGTTAAATAATTACAACCAAGGTGGTGGAATGACCTTTAATGGGAAGAAACTCGTGAGTATTGGCTTTGTTTTAATCCGCGCAAGATCCATTTCTATTTGAAACAAATTCAAACAACCTGTCAGACTGTGATGACACATCAAAATATATATCAAATGTACACACTTCTGCTTTATCATGCTGAAGTGTTTGAACAGCTGCATACTTTGTAGTTGATACAGATTTTCTTTCTCCCCACAAGAAATATGTCAAATTGTATGAATAATTTCAATGTTGTAATTAGCTTGCATTGTTCACTCGTTTATTGATGAGACTATTCCAGAATAATGTACACTGCTGTTCAACTAACTTTCCTGGGGTGCTGAATGTCAGCTGAGGACCCCAGAGGGACATTTCTTCCACTGTTTGCGATGCTTCTGCCACTTGTCCCTCATCCAGCCACAGAAATGTCTAATTTAGAGTTTGCTTTAACAGTGACATAAGCAACCCAGCCTTATTAATAATGAAGCAATATGCATGGCCAAGACACTCAATACAGCATGGCACATGTTTGCTTGAGGGTGTGTTGCATGTTTCACCCCAAAGCACAGCCAAACTAAAACCCAAAGCTCTCCCTTCTCAGCCTATTATGATGCAGATATATGGAGGTATCTGCTGGTGAAGTATCTTTGTGATATTCACATTCTGTGAGTTTCTTTGTTTTAAGCTTTTGTGTCATCTAAATTCACTATTTGGTTGTTACGGTAGTGGAGTGCTACATACATTCTGGAATTGGACAGCGGGTAGCTAGAGCGAGAAACATATCACAGATGCCACCCGGAGCTGCTCTTGGACTGGTGGATTTGATTGATTTTCATCGAAATCAATTCCAAAGTAATTAAACTGTCTTCATGTCCGTTTTAATGGCCATTACAAGTGCTAATAAAGAGCTGTATCAGATTGTATGTCCCAGCTATCCAATCAAATGGTTTCACCCACAATATGTACCAATGAAGATTGACAGTTCCTCCACAGTCATTGGCCATCATTTCAAATTAAACATCTTAAAAAATGCGTGACTCCATGAATCCATCCAACTCAGTATTATCTTGCTCTCTCACTCTCAATATACTTCTGGAATCATTTTGTTAATTCATTTATCTGGAACTATAGTTAAATAAAAGTCCCATGCGGCACGTAGCACAGTGGTTAGCATTGCTGCCTATGGCGCTGAGGACCCGGGTTCGAATCCCGGCCCTGGGTGGAGTTTGCACATTCTCCCCCACAACCCAAAGATGTGGATTGGCTATGCTAAATTTCCCCTTAATTGGAAAAAAAAATCAAAGTCCTATCATCAAAATATGCTTATTAAAGCAGAAACTGAAGACTACGATGGCATTAACCTATTTAACTGTAGAAAAATAGAAAATGTGAGGAATATCTGCAATGACTATCAATCACTAACAAGAATCAAACCATTGCCCCTTGTCATTCAACAGCATTGCCATTGCAGAATCCCCCACTATCAACATCTTGGGAGTTACCATTGACCAGAAACTGAACTGGAATAGCTCTATAAATAATGTGGCTACCAGCGCAGGTCAGAGGCTGGAAATTATATGGCTAGTAAGTGACCGTCAACTCCCCAAATACCTGTCCACCATCTACAAGGCACAAGTCAGGGGTCTAATGGAATACTCTTTACTTACCTGAATGAGTGCAGCTCCAACAACACTCAAGAAGCTCAACACCATCCAGGACAAAGCAGCTCACTTGATTGGCATCCCTTCCACCACCTTCAAAATTCACTCCATCTGCCACTAATTTACTGATTTAACTCAGTTGGCTGGACAGCTGGTTCGTTATGCAGGACGAGATGAGCAGCGCAGGTTCAATTCCCGTACTGGCTGAGGTTATTCATGAAGGCCCCTCCTTCTCAACCTTGCCCCTTGCCTGAGGTTTGGTGGTCCGCAGGTTAAATCACCACCAGCCAGCTCTACCCCTCAAAGGGGAACCTGAGGAAAGAGTAGCGCTCCGAAAGCTAGTGACAAACCTGTTGGACTTTAACCTGGTGTTGTAAGACTTCTTACTGTGCTCACCCCAGTCCAACGCTGGCATCTCATCATCAAAGGGGAAAGCAGCCTATGGTTATCTGGGACTATGGTGACTTTTCTTTTACAAGTTCTGTCAGTTTAAAACAGATAGCCCCAATATGTGGTGAGGGTGAATGTTTTGGGAGATTTTACCTATTGAATTCAAAGCGCACAAGTCAATTCAAATTCCAGACCTTGGAAAATTGGGTTCCACTTTTATTGTGGCTTAGAGCTGGAAACCAGGACATAGGAGATGGGGCACGAGGTGTTTCAAATGGTTTTCGCAGAGGAATTCCCCACTGGCCACAGGGAAAAGTGCCGATCGTTTTAGGGCCTTCTTCATATATTGAGCAGAAAGGGAACACCTCGACCTTTGCAGATTCAGCTGGTGATGTATCACCGCTACAGAACCAGAAGTTGGCACTTGTACTTAATTTCACCATCTCCAATTTCCTTTGCAACAAGATTCCCTTATTTATACAATGCTGCATAGCGCTTCTGAAATGAAAATGAAAAAATTAAAATCACTTATTGTCACAAGTAGGCTTTAAATGAAGTTTCTGTGAAAAGCCACTAGTCGCCACATTCCAGTGCCTGTTTAGGGAGGACTGGTATGGGAATTGAACCATGCTGCTGGCCTGCCTTCGTCTGCTTTCAAAGCCAGCGATTTAGCCCTGTGCTGAACCAGCCCCTATGCCTTGGATGCTTTGTGAGCTAGAAGTGGTTAAAATGATATAGGATTTACTTCCAATAGTTTCTGGAGTGGTCCATGATGGGCATATCGAGTCAATAGCACAGGCATGCTGTGCATGTACCAGAGGTATGCAGGGTGGCAGGATTGTGACTTGGGTACTGGCCTGTCATTTTGAAACTTGCAGGTCCTGTTAACGACCTTATTTAAAATACATATAACTGAGCATCAGTTGGCGAGGGAAGGGGGTATGGGTCAAATCCCAGGCTGAGGGTGGGGTTTGCCTATCTCTGGGGAGGTTGGAGGACTGTGTGGCTTGATTGGAGGCCTTGGAAGGGGGTTGGAGACTTGGGTGGGGGTGATCAGATGCCAGGGATGTCAGTTGAAGGTAATTTGGGGAAAATTGGATAAATTCATGCTGGGGGGAATTGTACAAAAGCAGAGGAGCTTGAGGATACCCAGCCATTCACCATTAAATTCAAAGAGTTGAGTAACATTGAGGCTTGCAGCCATATTAGAATATTTAAAATCTTCCTCAGAGAGTCTTCGTTACTCATACCCCCGATGCATGCCGTATCCATTAAAACCTCAAGTGGGCAAGGTGGAGGTGGGTGAATGTCAAAAATCATGGAGTCAGAGAAACTAGGAGCAGGAGTAGGTCATTCGGCCCTTCTAGCCTGCTCCGCCATCCAATATGATTGTAGCTGGTCCTCTATCTCAACACCGTACTCCAGCACTTTCCCCATACCACTGGCCACATTTACAGTCTAGAAATCTATACATTCACACTCTTAAATATATTCAGTGACTTGACTTCCACAGCCAACTGTGGTAGAGAGCCCGACAGGTTCACCACCCTCTGAGTGAAACAATTTCTCCTCATCTTAGTCCTAAATGGCCTACCCTGTATCCTGAGACTGTGACCCCTTGTTCTAGACTGCGCCCAGCCATAGGAAACAACACCCCTGCATTCAGTCTGTTCAACCCTGTCAGAATTTTATGCGCTTCAATGAGATCCACCTTCCATTCTTCTAAATCCCAGTGCATCCAGACCTAGTCAGCCCAATCTCTCCTCATGCAGCAATCTTGCCATTCCAAAATTCAATCTGATTAACCTTCACTGCACTCCAACTGTGGCAAGTATATTCTTTCTGAGGGAAGGAGACCAAACTGTACATAAGGCCCTGTACCTGGCCCTGTGATACCACACCAAGCTATCCTTTTTTTTATATTCAAGTCCTCTTGCAACAAAGGCCAACGTACCATTTGTCTTCTCAACCTTGCTGTCCCTCATGCTTGCTTACAGTGTTGGGTATACTAGGTCATCCAGGTCCCTTTGTTTATCAACATTTTGCAATCAATCGCCATTTAAGTAATACTTAATAATAATAGTATTCGCCCACTCACTGAACTTGGCTTAATCACATTGAAGCCTCTTTGTCTTATATAAATTTAAAGTACCCAATTCATTTTTTTTCCAATTATGGGGAAATTCAGTGTGGCCAATTCACCTATGCTGCACATCTTTGGGATCATAGAATCATAGAATTGACAGTGCAGAAGGAGGCCATTTGGCCCATCGAGTCTGCACTGGCTCTTGGAAAGAGCACCCTACTTAAGCCCACACCTCCTCCCTATCCCCACACTCCACCCTACATCCGTAACCCCACCTAGTTTTTTTTGACACTGAGGGCAATTTAGCATAGCCAGTCAACTTAATCTGCATATCTTTGGACTGTGGGAGGAAACCGGAGCACCCAGAGGAAATCCACGCAGACACAGGGAGAACGTGCAGACTCTGCACAGACAGTGACCCAAGCCGAGAATTGAACCTGGGACCCTGGAGCTGTGAAGCAACTGTGCTAACCACTGTGCTACCGTGCTACTGGCCAGATTCAAACCCGAGTCATCGGACCTTGAAGCCTCTTAACATCCTCCTCACCGCAAACATTCCCTCAAACTTCATATCATTGGCAAACTTGGAAATATTGGGCCTGATTTACAGGCTTCGTTGCACCTGACTTGATGATGTGACGCACTGTTTTTCAAGATTCGTGATGCTTGAGACGTGTTGATCTGGATCTCACCCTCAGGGATCCAGGTCAGCATATTTATGAGTCATTAGGCTTATTTAAGCATGGATACTCCCAGCGCCCGTGAACTAATGGCCCCCCAGAACAAATCCTGGACCAGACGTCATTTAAGAGTGGCCCACAAAATCGTGGACCAGGCGTACGGCGCCTGCTGGGTTTTCCATGCCATTGGAGTCCACTGGATGGTCAGGGACAGGACAGGTTGGTCCCTTGGCTCTCCCTCTGGCACCCAGGCACCTTGGCATTGGTAGCCTGTTATTTCCAGGGTGTGTGGGTGGCACTGCCAGGGTGCTAGGGTGGCAGTGCAGGGTGCCAGGATGGCACTGCCATGGGTTTGCACCTGTAGGCACAGTGGCACAGTAGTTGGCACTGCTGCCTCACAACTCCAGGGACCCGGGTTCAATTCTGGCCTTGGGTGACTGTGTAGAATTTCCATATTCTCCCCGTGTCTGCGTGGATTTCCTCCTGGTACTCCGGTTTTCTCCCATAGTCCAAAGAAGTGCAGGCTAGGTGGATTGGCCATGTTAAATTGCCCCTTCGTGTCCAAGCATGTGTAAATTAGGTAGGATTAAGGTGATGGGTGGGGGGGAGCGGGCCTAGGTAGGGTGCTCTTTCAGAAGGTCAGTAGACTCACTGGGTCGAATGGTTGCCTTCTGCACTGTGGGATCATGCTCATGAAAGGGGCGATGTGGGGGGTTATGAAGGATGAAGGGGTGAAGGGCAGGTGTGAAGGAGCCTCAGAAAGGTTGGGGGGGGGAATTATGCGTGGGGTCCCGAAAGGGGGTGACCTGAAAGGAGGGGTGGGAAAGCCTGAAAAGGGGAGCCCTCACCACCCCCATTGCGGCGTGGCCTCTCTTGGAGGGAGATGTGGGGTAATGCCCATGTATGCAAGTGTGACATTTCCCGTGGGTGGGGTGTGTGGTGGCCCTCAATCTCACGTAGAGATTGGTGCATCCTTTCAAAATGGCGGTTCCACCTCTGAAAAGCCAGTCTGGTCGATGAGTTCAGCTCCCCATTGAGGAAAACATTTCTAAGTGTAGGCTTCACCAGGGAGCAGCTCCCCAAGGCCCCAAAAAATGACTAAGGCCGGAATTCCCCAGTCGTTGCGATTCACTTTTCCTGCCAGAGTGCTGCCCCGCCAAAGGGTTTGACAGCGCCGTGTGATGGTTACAATAGGAAATCCCATTGACAACTGGCGGGAAGATAGAATCCCACCACCATCGATTGGCGTGCAGCCGAGAAACACGCGGCTGGCGGACTGGAGAATCCCGGCCTAAGTTTGGTTGAATAGCGGTGTTGATCTCACCCAAAAGGCTGGCGAGAAACACCTCACCAAACCCACCCAAAATTATACTTCAAAATATTTTGGTTGAATTCCACCTGTGACATTTGGTTCCTTCATCTAATCATTGATGTATATTATTAATAGCTGGAGCCCAAACACTGATCACTGCAGGTTACAACTAGTCACCACCTGGCACTTAAAAAAACAACCCATTTATTCCTACTCTCTGTTTCCTGTTTACCAGCGAATTCTCAATCCATGCCAATATATTACCCCCAATCCCTTATGCTTTAATTTTCAACACCAACCTTTTACGTGGGACTTTATCAAATGCTTTCTAAAAATCCAAATACACCACTTTCACTGGATTCCTTTTATCTATTCTGCTAGTTATGTCCTCAAAAGCTCCAGTAGGTTTGTCAAATATGACGGGTTAGATTCTTCGCACCTCAACACAGAAATCGCATTCAGTGACGGGGAGGAGAATCCAGTTTCCCGCATGAAATCGGGACCGGCACCGGTTCATCGATTCTCCGACCCCCGAGTACGCCACGCCGCTTATCCACCACTGGAGGCCATTGCCTGAGGCCCGCTCTGCTATTCTCCACCCCCGATCGGCCGAATTCCTGATTGTGTGGACCACTTATTGCCCTGCCGTTCGGGATACTCTCGAGGCGGCTGCCAGCTCAGTCCACGGCCACCACAGTCGTGAGCGGGCCGATCAGAGAGCAGGGGGGGCCTCCATCGGGACTGGGGTATTTTTGAGCGGGCTGTCTGGGTCGGGCACGCGGCCGATTGGGGGCACAGGTCTGCGGTCTGAGTCCGCCATGGAGTACTGCGCGCCCGCTGGAGGCTACAGCTGTGCGCATGCGCAGCTCTGACCCGGAAGTGCGGGGGGCTGTATCGGTAGCTGGAGCTGCGAGCTCCACGACAGCTGCCTGCTAGCCCTCTGCAAGGCTGTGAATCTGTGGCCTTTTGATGCCAGTTATTCTGGTGTAAAAGACTACAGTCTTCACGATGCCGTGGGGACATAGTCCCTGAAATGGAGAATCCAGCCTGTCTTCCCTTTCACAAATCCATGTTGACTTTGTCTAATCCTGTTGATATTTTCTAAGTGTCCTGTTATTGCATCCTATATACTTTGCCATTTTCCCTGCGACTGACGTTAGGCTAGCTGATCTGTAATTCCGTTTTCTCTCCTTTTTAAAATAATAACATTTGTCCCCCTTCAATCTGCTGAAACGGGAACAGAATCTACAGAATTTTGAAAGATGAAAACTAATGCAGCCATTATTTCCACGGCTGCCACCTTTAGTAGCCTGGGATGTAGATTATTAGGACCTTGGGATTTATTGGCTTTCAGTCCCATTAATTTCTCCAGCACTAATTTTTTAGTAACGTGGAGTTAGGTCACAGATCGACCATGATTGCATTGAATGGTGGGACAGGCTCAAGGGGCTGAATGCCCTTCTTCTGTTCTGAGGTTCCTAATTTCCTTCAGTTCCTCCTTCTTACTAGACCCTTGGTTCCCTGGCATTTCTGGGAAGTTATTGTCTTCCTCCATCAAGACGGAACTAAAGAAATCTTTCAATTGCCCAGCCATTTCCTTTGATTTCCTTCTCGATTATAAATTCTCTTGTTTCGGACTGTAAGGACCTACTTATGTCTGCACAAATCCTTTTCTTTTTATATACTTATACAGCTTTCATAGTCTGCTTTTATGTTACCTGCAATTTTACTCTCATCCTCAATTTAGCCCTCTTAATCAATCTCTCGGCCCTCCTTTCCTGAATTCTAAATTACTCCCAAACTTCATGTTTGCTACTTTTTCTGGCAGTTTTATATGACTCCTCTTTGGATCTAATACTATCCTTACTTTATTTTGTTAGCCATGGTTGGGTCACTTTTCTTGCTGTTGGCTTGCACCAGAAAGGAATGTTTAACTATTGCAATGTGTACATTCAGTCCTTGAATCTTAGCCATTGCCTTTCTACCATTATGGCCAACTCATGTTTCATACCTTTGTAGTTTCCTTTGATTAGATTAAGGACCTGAGCTTTAGATTGCACTCCCATCCAAATGAAAAATTCTATCATGTTATGGTCACTGTTGCCTAAAGGCCTCAGCATAATAAGATTATTAATTAACCCCTGCTCACTACATAATACAAAATCTAGGATAACATGTTCTCTAGTTGATTCCTCAACATACTGGTCGAAAAAGCCAATTCGCGCACACTCCATGAATTCATCCACCACAATATTATTGCTAATTTGGTTTGTCCAACCTATATGCAGATTAAAGTCACCCATGATTATTGTAGCACCCTTGTTACATGCATCCCTAATGCCATAAATCAGATTTTCATCACTGCAACAGACACAAACTTCAACATTTTTGTGTTTACAATTCGCCCTTTAGCCTTTTCCATGGAAAGGTACAGTAAAAAGAGACGGGCTATTTATAGGGGTTTGGAAAGTCATTCAAACATGGGAGAGAACTTCTCCCATTCTCTACTGTATTCTCTACTGTAAGTGATCAGCAATCAACATGTGCAGAATCAACAACAGAAAAGGACAAGATGCTATCTCTGTCTTTGCCACTATGACCTTTGTATTTCTCCCTGCATTGCATTGATGTTCTGACAGTCGCTAATACCTCCTTCTGCAGTAGAAATGAAGGAGTAAGCTCAACAAATCACCACAGCTTGACATTCACGGCTAAGCTTGAGATGAAAGGTCAATAGAATCTACAGCAGGTATCTTGTGACAGTCCCAGGGAACAAAGAGGATGTCTTTTAGTTTCAGTAAATAAGCTATAGCTCACCCAGCAGTTAATGTCAGACAGAAAGCTAAGGGTGGCAATTGAGATAGAATCAAAGTAGAGGAGAAAGGTGAAGTTTTATTTCACTGAAAGACATGAGATGAGGTGAGAGTGACTGCTCTTGATGTCAAGGCATTGTTTGACTGAGTGCGGCATCAAGTCGGCCTTGCAAAATTGGAGCCAACGGTATTAGGGAGGAAAATCCCTGCTACTTGGAGTGATACCGAGCACAAAGGAAAACGTTTGAGGCATTTGGAGGTCGATCATCTCAGTTGCAGGATATCACTGCAGAAGTCCCTCAGGGTAGTGCCCTCGGCCCAACCATCTTCAACCATCTTCAGTTGCTTTATCAATGACCTTCCTTCCATCATAAAGTCAGAATTGGGGATGTTCACGAATGATTGTACAATGTTCAGCAGCATTTGCAACCCTTCAGATATTGAAGATGTCCATGTCTAAATGCAGCAGGATCTTGGCAATATCCAGGCTTGAGCTTGCAAGTGGCAAATAATATTCACGCCACACAAGTGCCAGGCAATGACCATCTCCAACGTGAGCAAATCTAACGCCTTGACATTCAGTGGCAATACCATCGCTGAATTCCCACTATCAACATCCTGGGGATTACCATTGACTACAAACTGACCTGGACGCGCCATATAATACCGTGGCTACAAGAGCAGGTCAGAGGCTAGGAATCCTGCGGTGAGTAACTTACCTCCTGATTCCCCAAAATATGTCCAACATCTACAAGGCACAAGTGAGCAGGGTGATGGAATACTCTCCTCTTGCCTGGATGAGTACAGCTCCAACGACACTCAAGAAGTTCATCCAGGTCAGAGCAGCCCACTGGATAGATCATTATTCCTGCACTGTCGCTGGGTCAAAACCCTGGAACTTCCTCCCAAACAGCACTGTGGGTATACCTACATGGACTGCAGTCATTCAAGAAGGGAGCTTATCATCACCCTCTCAAGGGAAATTAGGATGGGTAATAAATAAATGTTGGCATAACCAGCGATGCCAACATCCCATTAATGAATAGGAAAAAATGTCATGTTGTCAAATTATGTTGTTGTAGGACAGCATTGCAAATGGGATTTTCACAGTAACTTCACTGCAGTGTTAATGTAAGCCTACTTGTGATACTAATAAAGATTATTGACATTAAATGAAGATGAAAAGTGGACTAAGAACGAATCCCACATTTCTTCAAAGAAACACTGCAAGAGAAAACATTAGAGGAGACCTAAGGAAACTCAAGTAGTGTGTCAATTAAATGTTATTAAAATAACGACTGAAGAATATTACAGTTTGCCCTATTACACAACATGATCCCAATTAGCACTTCTATGTTTCTATGTTAAAACAATTCTGCGCAATGTTTAGATTTGGAAAGTGTACCGAATTAAATTGCGGAGAAAAAACTGCAAATGGTAGAAATCCAAAATAAAATAATATGAGCCGGAAGTAGGCATGTATCTAAAAATAGTAAAGAGATTTTGAGTACAGACACAATCCCAAAGTGGACCTTCTACCTGCCAACTACCCGTACTCTTAGCCAAACCCCAGCTCCTGAGCTCTCCTGAGACATAGGGGCTGGTTTAGCACAGGGCTAAATCGCTGGCTTTGAAAGCAGACCAAGGCAGGCCAGCAGCACAATTCAATTCCCGTACCAGCCTCCCCGAACAAGCGCCAGAATGTGGCGACTAACATGGGTATCAGCTGGAAATGCTTAAAAACAAGAAACAGCAACTTTGTTTGAAGCCTACTTGTGACAATAAGCGATTTTCATTTCATTTCATTTCTTGTTTTTAAGTATTTCCAGCTGATAGCCATGTTAATTACAGCACAGTTGAGGTGAGGGGCATGATTTAACGGACCCATTAGCCACGAGTGAGAATCCCATAATGGCTGCAAAATATTGCGTGAAGTCAAAGTTTGCGGCGAGATTTCTCGGACCCTCCCCGATGATGCAATCAGTTTCATGCCCAGGAAGAACGTGAATCTGATTGACATGAATTTGAATCCATTACCATATATTTAGTATGGTTAACGTTGCATCTTTTTGAAGTTATGAGACAAAAGGTACCCAGTGGTTTAGGTGCCTGTATAAGAGGCAATTTGTCAGAATAGATAGTGTATAAACAGTGCGTGTGATTTTATAACCTAAAAATTACTAAAATCAGAAAGGACACAAAATAGCAAGCAACATATAAAGACGCAAAATGGCTTTTAGCTGGACTACCCACATTCCTGAACAATCATTAGCTGGGTTAAGTTACAAACTGGTATAAACAACATCATTTAATTACAGACAGCAGAGTTAGTCAGGGGGACAAGAATGATGGAAACAGACATGAGTGCTTCACCAGTGATGTACCGTCAATTACCACGAGACGAGAATGGTGAAACAATCGAGGCTTTATTGCACAAGATGTTGTGCCTCCTACAGCTGGAACCAGAATTGGAGCAGCGCAGGAGAGCTTACACTTTAATACGCCACCTGCTGGGAGGAGCCAGCAGGCTGGGATTTACCATTGTACCTGTAATACAGTGGCATTACCGTAATACATGCAATGTGTTACGAGTGTTGTTTACCACATTCACCCCCGTTTAAAAAAGAGTCCGGTGGGGGTGTAAAAACATTACAGATTGAGTCTGTCCTTCCGCTGCGATCGCCTCAGTCCTGGTGGTGGTATGGGCGTCGGCGTGGTCCCCTGCGACTTCGGGAGCATGTTGGCCTCTTCTCCGTCACCCCTTAGTGGATCCCGTGAGGGGACGGATCCTGCTGGGGTGGGGGTTGCGGTGAGGTTCGCTGGTGGGAGGGTGGGTGGCGCAGGGGTGAATGATGCAACCGGGGGGGGGGGGGGGGAACAAGCGGTATCAGGTCAGGGGTGGTGGGTGGGGTCCCAGCGGGTGCGAGGTCCCGGAGGGAGACTGTGTTCTGTCGCCCGTCGGGGTGTGCCACGTAGGGGTACTGTGGGTTAGCATGGAGGAGGCGGACTTTCTCAACCACGGGATCCGATTTATGGCTCCGCACATGCTTCTGGAGGAGGACGGGTCCAGGAACTGTCAGCCATGTTGAGAGCGAGACCCCGGAGGTGGACTTCCTAGGGAAGGCAAACACACGCTCGTGAGGGGTCTCATTAGTAGCGGTACACAGGAGCGACCGGATGGAGTGGAGCGCATCGGGGAGGACCTCCTGCCAGCGGGAGACTGGGAGATTTCTAGAACGAAGGACCAGCAGGACTGCCTTCCAGACCGTCCCGTTCTCCCTCTCCACCTGCCCGTTTCCCCGGGGATTGTAGCTGGTCGTCCTGCTCAAGGCGATGTCCTTGCTGAGCAGGAACTGACACAGTTCATCACTCATGAAAGAAGATCCCCGATTGCTGTGAATGTATGTAGGGAAACCGAACAGAGTGAAGATGCTGTGCAGGGCTTTGGTGACCATGGCAGAAGTCATGTCGGGACATGGGATGGCGAAAGGGAACCGGGAATACTCATCAATTACATTGAGGAAGTACATGTTGCGGTCGGTCGAGGGGAGGGGCCCTTTGAAGTCCATGCTAAGGCGCTCAAAGGAGCAGGAGGCCTTCACCAGGTGCGCTCTATCTGGCCGGTAGAAGTGCGGCTTGCACTCTGCGCAGACTTGGCAGTCTCTGGTTACTGTCCTGACCTCAATGGAGTAGGGCAGGTTGCGGGCTTTGACAAAATGGAAGAACCGGGTGACCCCCGGGTGGCAGAGGTCAGTGTGGAGAGCCCGGAATTGGTCCACATGTGTGCTGTCACATGTACCGCGTGATAGGGCATCAGGGGGCTCATTGAGCTTCCCCGGGTGATACAAGATCTCATAGATGTAGGTGGAGAGCTCGATCCTCCACCTCAAGATCTTGTCATTTTTCATCCTGCCCCGCTGCGTATTGTTAAACATGAAGACAACTGACCGTTGGTCAATGAGGAGAGTGAATCTCCTGCCGGCCAGGTAATGCCTCCAATGTCGCACAGCTTCCACAATGGCTTGAGCCTCCTTTTCGACAGAGGAGTGCCGGATTTCGGAGGCATGGAGGGTGCGGGAAAAAAAAGCCATGGGTCTGCCTGCCTGGTTGAGGGTGGCGGCCAGAGCTACGTCTGATGCATCGCTCTCCACCTTGGCGATGTCCGCCTTGATGTGGTTGAAGGCCTGGTGGGCCTCAGCCGTCAGGTGAAAAACCGTGGACT
The DNA here is from genome assembly GCF_047496885.1 of Scyliorhinus torazame. Lineage (NCBI taxonomy): Eukaryota > Metazoa > Chordata > Chondrichthyes > Carcharhiniformes > Scyliorhinidae > Scyliorhinus > Scyliorhinus torazame. Next base: position 66,165,532 of record NC_092712.1, on the reverse strand, counting down.
TGATAAGTGGGCGGGCCTTGTCCGCATAATTCTGGACCCACTGGGCATATTACGAGAAAAAACCCAAGCATCGTTTCAGGGTCTTGGGGCTGTGGGGGAGAGGGAGTTCCAGAAGGGGGCGCATGCGGTCGGGGTCGGGCCCTAGGACTCCATTTTCCACTACGTAGCCAAGGATGGTTAAGCGGTTGGTGCGGAACACGCATTTCTCCTTATTGTAGGTGAGGTTAAGGAGTTTTGGGGTATGGAGAACTTTTTGGAGATTCGCGTCATGGTCCTGCAGATCGTGGCCGCAGATGGTGACGTTATCTAGGTACGGGAAGATGGCCCGCACCCCGTACTGGTCAACCATTCGGTCCATCTCCCGCTGGAAGACCGAGACCCCATTGGTGACGCCGAAGGGAACTCTAAGGAAGTGATAGAGGTGGCCATCTGCTTCGAACGCAGTGTATTGGTGGTCCTCCGGGCGGATGGGGAGCTGGTGGTAGGCGGACTTCAAGTCAAATGTGGAGAAGACTCGATACTGCGCAATCTGATTGACCATGTAAGATAAGCGTGGGAGGGGGTACGCATCGAGCTGCGTGTACCGGTTGATGGTCTGGCTGTAGTCAATGACCATCCTGTGCTTCTCCCCAGTCTTCACTACCACCACTTGAGCTCTCCAGGGGCTGTTGCTGGCCTCAATGATCCCCTCCCGCAGAAGCCGTTGGACCTCCGACCTGATGAAGGTCCTGTCCTGGGCACTGTACCATCTGTTCCTAGTGGCGACGGGCTTGCAGTCCAGGGTGAGGTTTGCAAACAGTGAAGGTGGATTGACCTTAAGGGTCGTGAGGCCGCAGACGGTGAGGGGGGGCAGGGGTCCGCCGAATTTCAAAGTAAGGCTTTGGAGGTAGCATTGAAAATCAAGACCTAGTAACAGGGCAGCGCAGAGATGGGGGAGGACGTAGAGCCTGAAGTTGCTGAACTCCATGCCCTGAACGGAGAGGGTCGCGACACAGTACCCCCGGATTCTGCGGAATGAGATCTGGAGGCCAGGGAGATTTTCTGGGTGGCGGGGAGTACCGGGAGGGAGCAGCACCTTACCATAGCAGGGTGGATGAAACTCTCTGTGCTCCCAGAGTCAAAGGGGCAGGTCATCTCGTGCCCGTTGATCTTCACCGCCGTCGTAGCGGTCGCAAGGTTGCGGGGCCGAGACTGATCCAAGATGATGGAGGCGAGCTGCAGAAGATGTTGGGAGGTCCCGGCCTGATCAGCGGTGGCGGAGGTATCAGTGGGCAGTGAACAGCCAGACGAGCAGTGGTCCTGAGGCGTGTTCCAAAATGGCGCCGAAGATGGCGGCGCCCACGGGGCGCACATGGCGGGCGGCATCAAAGATGACGGCGCCCACAGGACGCACGTGGCTTGTGGTGGAGAAGGCCCCTGGATCACACGCGGGGGGTGTAGCAATGCCGGGCCTGGAAACAGCTGCGACTGACCGGGCCTGGCAAACGGAAACAAAGTGGCCCTTCTTCCCGCATCTATTGCAGGTCGTGCTCCGCGCCGGGCAGCGCTGCCTGGGATGTTTGCTCTCGTGGTGTTTACCACAACCACAAAAATAACACTTGGGCCCCCCGGGGTTGGCTGGCTGCCACGCGGCACAGGCTTGCGGTGAGCTCGAGTCGGCAACTGGTGGGGCCGACGATGCCCACAAGGGTGCCGCGCGGTGGGAGGTGCAGGCCTCCAGATTACGGGAGGCCACTCCTAGTGGATTAGCAAGCTGTCTAGTCTCTGCAAGATCGAGCGTACCCCCTTCCAATAGTCGCTGGCGACGTACGTAGACTTCATGCCAGTGACATAAGCATCTCTGATTAATAGTTCAGTGTCTTGGACTGCCGAAGCTGCCTGGCAGTCACAGTTCCTACCGAGAATCTGTAGGGCCCGCAAGAAATCGTCGAGAGTCTCCCCCGGGAGTTGCCATCTCGTGGCCAGGAGGTGCCTGGCGTACACTTGATTCACCAACTTAATGTACTGTCCCTTTAGTAGCGTCATCGCTTCTGTGTAGGCGGGCGCATCCCGGATGAGGGGAAAGATTTCAGGGCTCACCCCTGAGTAGAGGACTTGGAGCTTCTGTGGGTCCGAGAGTTCTTCAGTGTCTGCTCTGAGGTAGCCTTCGAAGCAGGCTAGCCAGTGGTCGAAGGTGGACGTGGCGTGAGGGTCAGCTCCCGGCGATCAGGCTTGATTAAGATGTTCACCTTTTAAAATCTTGTGCAATAAATTGATGTACTGTCAATTGCCACGAGACGAGAACGGAGAAACAATCGAGGCTTTATTGCACAAGGTGTTGTGCCTCCTGCAGCTGGAACCAGAATGGGAGCAGCGCAGGAGAGCATACACTTTTATACGGCGCCAGCAGGGCTCAGATTTACCATTGTACCTGTAATACAGTATCAGTACCGTAATACATGCAATGTGTTACTCCTGGTGTTTACCATAACCAGCAAAGGATAGCAGCTCCACAGGACAAAGAGCATTATGTATTCTCACCAGCTCAAGGTCTCCATGTGCAGGCAGGAGACATTACTTCAACAGTTCGTATGAGTGACTTCTTCATGAAGTCAGGGGCTGGTAAGGGGCCAACCCACTTTACGTAATGTCAAATTTAATTGGATATATATCTAGTGTATGTGATCTATAATCAGTATTTTGGGAAAGGTCCAGCCGAAATGGACTGTGTAGATGTTTTGAAAAATATAAGAATGGATGTTTTCCTTTGTTCGGTGGAGAGATGGTCTGGGACTTTAACAGACGGCATCTCCCCGACGGTGAAATTAACCGTTTGATGAAAGTACCAGGAACCCTGGGCATTCAAAGATTTCTTTGAGATCCTCTCCCGCTAACACATCTTCAGCTCCCATCGAATCTTCCCACCAACCAGGCGTGATGCCAAGCCAACGTGAACTACTACTGCTTTTTAAAAATGGGACCCAGGCACCAATACCACTGAGAGGGAGGAAGGAGGTGGGCAACACTATCTCCACTGAGCACCAGGGAGTCCAAGGACACAGAGACCACTGGCCAGCTCCCAAGAGAGCGTGGTCTAGAGTGTCCGGTAGTGGTGTCGGTGGTGTGGGGGGTGCGCTTCGGGGAAGGGAGGCTCGGAGGTGTGGGAGGGAGGCTCGGGGTGTGTGAAAGAAAGAGTGGGACAATATTAGGGGGCATAAGGCTGCACCGGCGGGGCAGGGTGAGGATCACACTTGGTGCCTGAGATCCTGGTTACTGACTCTGTTATAGGAGTAAGCTTTTAGTGCTGTGTGAATTTGCCATGTGTTGTGTGAGTAAGCTTTTAGTGTTGTGTAAGTCTGCTGTCTGTGTTTGAATAAGCTTTTAATGCTGTGTAAGTCTGCTGTCTGTGTTTGAATAAGCTTTAAGTGCTGTGTAAGTCTGCTGTCTGTGTTATTTAAATATCTTTTAGTGCTGTGTGTAGCACTCACGAGACGAGATGAGATGGAGTCAATCAATGGCTTTATTATGCAGACTTGTTCCCCAGCAGCACAGTTACAGAATGCGGCTGCTGGGAGAACCCGGGCTCTTATACTCCGCCTTACTGGGTGGAGCCCATTGATCGCACGTGGCCGGATGAGCACAAAATGGCGGTGCCCATCCCTCCCGTATGGAGTCCGGGACCCAAGATGGCAGCGCCCGTTGGCCGCACATGGATCGTTGGGGGGTTGAGGTTGGGGTCCTGGTTCTCCCCTGGAGATTGCGGCAACCCCCCGGGCCTGGCACACCGCTGCAAAGTGCCCCTTTTTGCCGCACTCTTTGCAGAGGGCTGAGCGGGCCGGGCAGCGCAGTCGGAGGTGTTTCGCTTGCCCGCAAAAGTAGCAGTGGGGCCCGGGTTGTCTGGTGCTCTGGCAGCACAGGCCTGCGGGGGGTTGGGGGGGTCGGTCACGGCGGGGGTCCACGGTGCCCAAGGGGCTGCCGCGCGGTCGGGGCGTAGGCACTGGTGTTCTGTGATGCCACATCGAGCGAGGCAACGAGGGTCCTTGCCTCCTTGAGGCCTAGTGAGTCTCTTTCCAGCAAGCGCTGGCGAATTTGGGACGAGAGCACAGCCGCCATGAAAGCATCCCGAATTAGTATCTCTGTATGTTCATTAGCCGAGACCGGTGGGCAGTTGCAATTTCTCCTCAGTATTAACAGCGCACTATAGAATTCGTCCAGCGATTCCCTGGGGATTTGCCATCTCGGCGCGAGCTGGTGGCGTGCGTAGACCTGGTTGACGGACCGAACGTAGATTCCTCTCAGCATGGCGAGCGCCGACTGGAAATCTTCCGCGTCCTCTATGAGATTGTAGATTTCCGGGCTCACCCTGGAATGCAGGACCTGCATTTTCTGGTCTTCTGTAGGTACGCAGATGGCCGTTCGGAGGTATCCTTCAAAACACGCTAACCATGTTTAAAAGTGGCCGCTGAGTTTGCCGCGTGGGGGCTGATTCGCAGACACTCCGGAGTGATTCGGAGCTCCATGTTCTTTAATGCTTGCGTAATAAATTGGAGCACAATCAATCACTCACGAGATGAGATGAGATGAGATGGAGTCAATCGATGGCTTTATTACTCAGACTTGTTCCCCAGCAGCACAGTTACAGAATGCGGCTGCTGGGAGAACCCGAGCTCTTATACTCCGCCTTACTGGGTGGTGACTGTAGGCGGCTGATCCAATCGGGACCTGGCGTCTATCCACCAGTAGCCTCTCGGCATCACAGGGTACCGTAATACCCCTAATGCATACCGCCACACTGTGTAAGTCTGCTGTCTGTGTTGTTTAAATAAGCTTTTAGTGCTATGTAAATCTGCTGTCTGTTGTTTGAATGAGCTTTTTGTTCTATGTAAGTTTGCTGTTTGTGTTGTTTGAATAAGCTTTTAGTCCTGTGGAAGTCTGCTGTCTGTGTTGTTTGAATAAACTTTTAGTGCTGTATAAGTCTGCTGTCTGTGTTGTTTGAATAAGTTTTTAGTGCTGTGTAAGTCTGCTGTCTGTGTTGTTTAAATATCTTTTAGTGCTGTGTCAATCTGTTGTCTATGTTGTTTAAATATGAAATGAAAAATCGCTTTTATTGTCACAAGTAGGCTTCAATGAAGTTACTGTGAAAAGCCCCTAGTCGCCACATTCCAGAACCTGTTCGGGGAGGCTGGTACGGGAATTGAACCGTGCTGCTGGCCTGCCTTGGTCTGCTTTATAAACCAGCGATTTAGCCCTGTATGCTAAACCAGCCCCTATGTTTTAGTGCTGTGTAAATCTGCTGTCTGTGTTGTTTGAATAAGCTTTTTGTGCTGTGTATGTTTGCTGCCTGTTGTTTGAATAAGCTTGTGGTGAAGTTATAGTACTAGTAATTCACCAGTGTATTAGCATCATGTCCTGCCATTCAGTTACAGCTATGTTATGTTGTTGACCTTGTGGGCTCCACTTATGGGTCATTGTGTGGCTTCACACACAGGGGGATATATTGGGGCATGTACGGGCTCCGCCCATGGCCCCTCCCTTGAAAGGAAGTATAAAGAGCAGTTGACCTGCAGGCAGTTCACAGTATTGTTCCAGTCGCAGGCAGGCATTGTTCTAAGCTGATTAAAACCACGGTTACTTCTACTCGTGTCTTTGAGTGAATTAATGGTCGCATCAATTTAATCAGCTTAAACACAACTGTGGAATCAACCCTCAAACCTGATCGACTGGAACTCGATCCGCATGTTGCGGAGGCGAAAGAAATTTTTTCGCACTGTCTTCGCTGCTTCAAGGTCTATCTCGCTGCCTCTTCCACGCCTTCCGTCACCGATGAACAGAAGCTGAGCCTCCTCCACGCATGAGTGAGCCATCGCATTTCTGTTCAGCTCGACGAGGCGTCCTCCTATGCAGATGCGATGCTCGAACGTTTATACGTACGGCCCGTGAACGAGGTCTACGCGCAACACATCTTCACCACTCGCCGCCAGCGCCTCAGGGAGTCGCTGGATGACTACCTACACGACCTCAAAGCCCTCGCACGCAACTGTAATTACCAGGCCGTTACGGCCACTCAGCACATGGAACTCGCCGTCCGAGACGTCTACGTGGCGGGAGACCGGTCGAATTATGTGAGACAGCGCCTGCTCGAAAAGGGGGCCCAGGATCTGGACGACACGGTAAAGTTAGCCACCTCTCTGGAGGTTGTGTTTCAGAGCCTTACTGCGTTCCCGGCTGACCACGCGATCCCCTCGTGGACCTCCGACCAAAGACTACCCCAGGCCTGTGCCGCGCAGCCGCACGCCCATCATGGGGGGGCTACCCTGCTATTTTTGCGGCCAGTCTCAACACCCCCGACAGTACTGCCCGGCCTACAACGCGAACTGCAGCAGCTGCGGGAGAAAAGGACATTTCGCCAAAGTCTGCCTGGTCGAAGAACTCAAACTCACAGACCTGATCCTCAGGCTCACAGGCCCGCAGACACCGCAGGGTGGCAGCGTGTCTGCCGACTCCGCCCTCTGCAGATGCCTCAGCCTCGTGCTATCAGTGGGGGCAGCCATCTTCCAGCCCTCACAGCACGTGCGACTCACGGGGGCCGCCATCTTGGTGACCCTCCCCCACGTGGCCGGTCACGTGCGATCCATGGGGGCCGCCATCTTGGCCACCCTCCCCCACCCGGCCGGTCACGTGCGACCCATGGGGGCCGCCATCTTGGACGCCATCTTCCTCACCGCCCGCCACCCTCGACCAACGGGGGCCGCCATCTTGGCCGCTATCTGCTATGCCGCTCGACGCATATGATCAATATGGACAGTCATCGCGGGACTGCCCCAGCATCTCCGACCATGCCGCCGGCTACCCGCAGCTCAGTGCGGTCACCCTGGACCAGTTGCGACCCAAGCACCTCCGGAGCTCCACGATGGCCGTCCGGGTTAACGGGCACGAGACGCCTTGCCTCTTCGACTCCGGGAGCACAGAGAGCTTCATTCACCCGGACATGGTAAGTCGCTGCTCGCTCCCAATTTTCCCGGCGCAACAAAACATCTCCTTCACCTCTGGGTCGCACTCGGTGCAAATCCAAGGGTGCACTACTGTAACCCAAGCAATACAGGGCGCTGAGTACGCTAACTTTAAATTATATGTACTCCCAGACCTCTGCGCTCCTCTCCTATTGCGACTCGACTTCCAATGTAACCTCAGGAGCCTAACCCTGAAGTTTGTGGGGCCCCTGCCCCCACTCACCATATGCAGCCTCACGCCGCTAAAAGTCGACCCTCCCTCTCTCTTCGCAAACCTCACCGCCGACTGCAAGTCAGTCGCCACCAGAAGCAGGCGGTATAGCATGCAGGACAGGACGTTCATTAGGTCCGAGGTCCAGCCTCTCTTGCGGGAGTGTGTCATCGAGGCCAGCAATAGCCCCTGGAGATCTCAGGTGGTGGACGTCAAGACCGGGGAAAAGTTCTGAATGGTTGTTGATTACAGTCAAACCATTAACCGGTACACGCAACTCGATGCGTACCCCCTTCCCCGGATTGCAGACATGGTAAACCAGATTGCACACTACCGGGTGTTCTCAACGGTGGATCTGAAGTCTGCATACCACCAGCTTCCAATCCGCCCGGAGGACCACCACTACACAGCTTTTGAGGCAGACGGCCGCCTTTTCCATTTCCTCCGGGTCCCCTTTGGCGTCACGAATGGGGCTTCGGTGTTCCAAAGAACAATGGACCGAATGGGGGACCAGTACGGGCTGTGGGCCACATTTCCGTACTTGGACAATGTCATCATCTGCGGCCATGATCAGCAGGACCACGACGCCAACCTCCACCGATTTCTCCAAACCACCCAAACCCTCAATCTCACCTACAACAAGGAGAAATGCGTTTTCCGCACAACCAGACTAGCCATCCTCGGCTACGTCGTGGAGAACTGGGTCCTAGGGCCCGATCCTGACCGTATGCGCCCCCTCCTGCAACTCGCTCTCCCTCACTGACCCAACACCCTGAAGAGGTGCCTTGGGTTATTTTCATATTACGCACAGTGGGTCCCCAATTATGCGGACAAAGTCCGCCCACTAATCAAGGCCGCCATCTTTCCACTGGCAACTGAGGGCCACCAGCCCTTCAGCTGCATCAAGGCGGACATCGCCAAAGCCACGAAGCATGCGGTGGACGAGTCCGTCCCTTTCCAGGTGGAGAGCGATGCATCAGAGGTCGCTCTCGCCGCCACCCTCAACTAAGCAGGCAGACCGGTAGCATTCTTTTCGCGCACCCTCACCTCCTCTGAAATTCGACACTCCTCGGTCGAAAAATAAGCCCAAGCCATTGTGGAAGCCATGCGGCACTGGAGGCACTGCCTCGCTGGTAGGAGGTTTACCCTCGTCACCGACCAACGATCGGTAGCCTTCATTTTCGACAATACGCAGCGGGGCAAACTCAAGAACGATAAGATCTTGAGGTGGAGGACCGAACTCTCCACCTAGAACTATGATATAGTATATCGTCCTGGGAAGCTCAACGAGCCTCCAGATGCCCTGTCCCGCGGCACATGCGCCAGCGCGCATGATGACCGACTGCGGGCTATCCACGATGACCTCTGCTACCCAGGGGTCACCCAGCTCATCCATTATATCAAGGCCCGCAACCTGCCCTACTCCACCGAGGAGGTCAGAGCTATGAGGTCAAGCATCCAGCAGAGGGCAGTAGAGCGGAGCTGCTGATTGGTGTTGCAAGGGAAATTTGCATACCTCCGTCGTGGTCACCCTAACTTGAAGGTGCACCTGAGCTAGAGACCCTAGCTGTTCGAGTGAAGACAAGCATCCAGCAGAGGGCAGTAGAGCAGAGGTGCTGATTGGTGTTGCAAGGGAAATTTGCATACCCCCGTGGTGGTCACCCTAATTTGAAGGTAGTTTGTGGAGGAGCTGTTGTCAAGTGACACTTAAACCCGAAACACATTTTCAGTGTTTCCCTCCCTACCCCCACCTCGAACCAAAAAAAAACAACCGTTCCTCGAGGTCAGTGACTGGTAAGTAGTGTTTCTGTTTTCTTTTTCTTTTCATTGGTATATTGATATTTTTTTTTCTTCGTTGTTTATTTATTTATTTAATTTTTGGGGGTAAATTGTAATTGTTGAAGTTAACCGAAGGTTTAAGACATGGCAGGAGATCTCAGACCCGTGTCATGCTCCTCGTGTGCGATGTGGGAGCTCAGGGACACGTCCACTGTCCCTGGCTCCTTCACGTGCAAGATGTGTGTCCAGTTGCAGCTCCTGTTAGACCGCTTGACAGCTCTGGAGCTGCGGATGGACTCACTTTGGAGCATCCGCAATGCTGAGGACGTCGTGGATAGCACGTTTAGCGAGTTGGTCACACCGCAGGTGAAAGGTACTGAGGGAGATAGAAAACGGGTAACCAAAAGACAGAGCAAGAGTAGGAAGGCAGTGCAGGTGTCCTCTGCGGTCATCTCCCTGCAAAACAGATATACCGCTTAGGATACTGTTGAGGGAGATGGCTCACCAGGGGAAGGCAGCAGCAGCCAGGTTCATGGCACCATGGCTGTCTCTGCTGCGCAGCTGGGCAGGAAGAAGAATGGCATGGCTATAGTGATAGGGGACTCAATTGTAAGGGGAATAGACAGGCGGTTCTGCGGACGCAATCGAAACTCCAGGATGGTATGTTGCCTCCCCGGTGCAAGGGTCAAGGAGCCTCGGAGCGGTTGCAGGACATTCTGGGGGGGAGGGTGAACAGCCAGCTGTCGTGGTGCACATAGGCACCAACGATATAGGTAAAAAACGGGACGAGGTCCTGAAAGCTGAATTTAGGGAGTTAGGAGTTAAACTAAAAAGTAGGACCTCAAAGGTAGTAATCTCAGGATTGCTACCAGTGCCACGAGCTAGTCAGAGTAGGAATGTCAGGAGAGATAGGATGAATGCGTGGCTCGAGAGATGGTGCAAGAGGGAGGGATTCAAATTCCTGGGACATTGGAACCGGTTCTGGGGGAGGTGGGACCAGTACAAACCGGATGGTCTGCACCTGGGCAGGACTGGAACTGATGTCCTGGGGGGGGGGGTTTGCTAGAGCTGTTGGGGAGAGTTTAAACTAATGTGGCAGGGGGGTGGGAACCGATGCAGGATGTTGGAAGGGAGTAAAACAGGGACAGAAACAAAAGGCAGTAAGGGGGAAAGTGTAAGGCAGAGAAGCCATAGTCAAAAATCAAAAAGGGCGACAGTACAAGGTACAGTGACTGAGGGGAGCTCAGTGAATAGGACCAGGAATACTAAAAGGAACAAAACGGGAAGTGAAAACATTAATGGAAAGCGACGCGGCAGGTTGTTACATGAAGATATGGGTTAAACGACAAGGAAAATTACAAGAAAGGTTAAGAGGAAATATAACTTAGGAGAGGTTACTGATCGAGGTGTTAAGATTCAGAACAGAGGTAAAAAAGCCAACATAAGTGTACTTTACCTGAATGCTCATAGTATTCGGAATAAGGTAAATGAGTTGATGGCGCAAATCATCGTGAATGACTATGATTTAGTGGCCATTACTGAAACATGGTTAAAGGATGGTCACGACTGGGAGTTAAATATCCGAGGGTATCAAACTATTTGGAAGGACAGAGTGGATGGTAAGGGAGGTGGCGTAGCTCTGTTATTTAAGGATGACATCCGGGCAATAGTAAGGGATGACATTGGTGCTATGGAGGATTAGGTTGAATCCATTTAGGTGGAAATCAGGAATAGTAAGGCGAAAAATTCACTGATAGGAGTAGTCTATAGGCCATCAAATAGTAACATTATGGTGGGGCAGGCAATAAACAAAGAAATAACTGATGCATGTAGAAATGGTACAGCAGTTATCATGGAGGATTTTAATCTACATGTCGATTGGTTTAACCAGGTCGGTCAAGGCAGCCTTGAGGAGGAGTTTATAGAATGTATCCACGATAGTTTCCTAGAACAGTATGTAATGGAACCTACGAGGGAACAAGTGGTCCTAGATCTGGTCCTGTGTAATGAGACAGGATTGATTCAGGATCTCATAGTTAGGGATCCTCTCGGAAGGAGCGATCACAATATGGTGGAATTTAAAATACAGATGGAGGGTGAGAAGGTAAAATCAAGCACTAGTGTGTGCTTAAACAAAGGAGATTATAATGGGATGAGAGAAGAACTAGCTAAAGGTAGACTGGGAGCAAAGACTTTATGGTGAAACAGTTGAGGATCAGTGGAGAACCTTCCAAGTGATTTTTCACAGTGCTCAGCAAAGGTTTATACCAACAAAAAGGAAGGACGGTAAAAAGAGGGAAAATCGACCGTGGATATCTAAGGAAGTAAGGGAGAGTATCAAATTGAAGGATAAAGCATACAAAGTAGCAAAGATCAGTGGGGGACTAGAGGACTGGGAAATCTTTAGGGGGCAACAGAAAGCTACTAAAAAAGCTATAAAGAAGAGTAAGATAGATTATGAGAGTAAACCTGCTCAGAATATAAAAACAGATAGTAAAAGTTTCTACAAATATATAAAACAAAAAAGAGTGGCTAAGGTAAATATTGATCCTTTAGAGGATGAGAAGGGAGATTTAATAATGGGAGATGAGGAAATGGCTGAGGAACTGAACAGGTTTTTTGGGTCGGTCTTCACAGTGGAAGACACAAATAACATGCCAGTGACTGATGGAAATGAGGCTATGACAGGTGAGGACCTTGAGAGGATTGTTATCACCAAGGAGGTAGTGATGGGCAAGCTAATGGGGCTAAAGGTAGACAAGTCTCCTGGACCCGATGGAATGCATCCCAGAGTGCTAAAAGAGCTGGCTAGGGAAATTGCAAATGCACGAGTGATAATTTACCAAAATTCACTAGACTCTGGGGTGGTCCCGGCGGATTGGAAATTAGCAAACGTGACACCACTGTTTAAAAAAGGAGGTAGGCAGAAAGCGGGTAATTATAGGCCAGTGAGCCTAACTTCGGTAGTAGGGAAGATGCTGGAATCTATCATCAAGGAAGAAATAGCGAGACATCTGGATGGAAATTGTCCCATTGGGCAGACGCAGCATGGGTTCATAAAGGGCAGGTCGTGCTTAACTAATTTAGTGGAATTTTTTGAGGACATTAACAGTGCGGTAGATAACGGGGAGCAAATGGGTGTGGTATATCTGGATTTCCAGAAAGCCTTTGACAAGGTGCCACACAAAAGGTTACTGCATAAGATAAAGATGCATGGCATTAAGGGGAAAGTAGTAGCTTGGATAGAGGATTGGTTAATTAATAGAAAGCAAAGAGTGGGGATGAATGGGTGTTTCTCTGGTTGGCAATCAGTAGCTAGTGGTGTCCCTCAGGGATCAGTGTTGGGCCCACAACTGTTCACAATTTACATAGATGATTTGGAGTTGGGGACCAAGGGCAATGTGTCCAAGTTTGCAGACGACATTAAGATAAGTGGTAAAGCAAAAAGTGCAGAGGATACTGGAAGTCTGCAGAGGGATTTGGATCGGCTAAGTGAATGGGCTAGGGTCTGGCAGATGGAATACAATGTTGACAAATGTGAGATTATCCATTTTGGTAGGAATAACAGCAAAAGGGATTATTATTTAAATGATAAAATATTAAAACATGCTGCTGTGCAGAGAGACCTGGGTGTGCTAATGCATGAGTCACAAAAAGTTGGTTTACAGGTGCAACAGGTTAAGAAGGCAAATGGAATTTTGTCCTTCATTGCTAGAGGGATGGAGTTTAAGACTAGGGAGGTTATGCTGCAATTGTATAAGGTGTTAGTGAGGCCACACCTGGAGTATTGTGTTCAGTTTTGGTCTCCTTACTTGAGAAAGGATGTACTGGCACTGGAGGGTGTGCAGAGGAGATTCACTAGGTTAATCCCAGAGCTGAAGGGGTTGGATTATGAGGAAAGGTTGAGTAGACTGGGACTGTACTCATTGGAATTTAGAAGGATGAGGGGGGATCTTATAGAAACATATAAGATTATGAAGGGAATAGATAGGATAGATGCAGGCAGGTTGTTTCCACTGGCGGGTGAAAGCAGAACTCGGGGGCATAGCCTCAAAATAAGGGGAAGTAGATTTAGGACTGAGTTTAGGAGGAACTTCTTCACCCAAAGGGTTGTGAATCTATGGAATTCCTTGCCCAGTGAAGTAGTAGAGGCTCCTTCATTAACTGTTTTTAAGATAAAGATAGATAGTTTTTTGAAGAATAAAGGGATTAAGGGTTATGGTGTTCAGGCCGGAAAGTGGAGCTGAGTCCACAAAAGATCAGCCATGATCTCATTGAATGGAGGAGTAGGCTCGAGGGGCCAGATGGCCTACTCCTGCTCCTAGTTCTTATGTTCTTATGACCAGGGACTGCCAAATCTGTGCGGAGTGTAAACCGCACTTCTATCGACCGGACAAGGCCCACCTGGTAAAGGCATCCCGGCCCTTTGTACGCCTCAGTATCGATTTCAAAGGGGACCTCCCCTCCAAATCCCCAATACATATTCCCTCAACATCATAGATGAGTTCTCCCGCTTCCCATTTGCAATTCCCTGCCCCGATATGACCACGTCCACTGTCATTAGAGCCCTGCATAGTGTCTTCACCCTGTTTGGTTTCCCCAGCTATGTCCACAGCGACCGTGGCTCGTCATTCATGAGCGACGAACTGCGTCAGTACCTGCTCAGTAAGGGCATTGCCTCGAGCAGGACTACCAGTTATAACCCCAGAGGAAATGGGCACATGGAGAGGGAGAATGCGATGGTCTGGAAGACTGTCCTACTGACCCTGCGGTCCAAGAATCTCCCAGTTTCTCACTGGCAGGAGGTCCTCCCCGATGCGCTCCACTCCATCACATCCCTACTTTGCACGGCCACAAACAGGACTCCTCATGACCGCTTGTTTGTTTTCCCTAGGGTAGCTACCTCAGGGGCCTCGCTTTCGTCCTGGCTGAGGACACCGGGACCAGTCCTCCTCAGAAAACACATCAGAAGCCATAAGCCATAAGACCGACCCTCTGGTAGAGAGGGTCCAGCTCCTACACTCCAACCCCCAGTATGCTTATGTCGAACACCCCGATGGCCGACAAGATACCGTCTCCCTCTGGACCTGGCGCCCGCAGGCTCCACCACCACCACCACCACCACCGCCCCCCCCCCACTATATCCGGCCCAACCTACCATGTCCAGCGCCCTCGCCCCTATATGGCTCTCGTGCTCCCTCCCGCCCGCCACACTGGTCCACAAGAATGAAGCTCCAGAAGAGACACTCCCGGAGTCCACGCCTGTGCCCACACCGGCCGCACTTCCGCTGCAAGCACGGGTGAGCCCGACACCCGGACCAGCCGCAACACCAGTGCTTCGGCGATCGCAGCGTACAATCCGTGTGCCGGACCGGCTGAACTTATGAGCCCGTCACCCCTGCCGGACTTCATTTGTTTTAACAGGGGGTGAATGTGGTGAATGTACAGTACTAGTAATTCACCAGCGTATTAGTATCATGTTCTGCCATTGTGTTACAGCTATGTTATGTTGTTGACCTTGTGGGCTCCACCTATGAGCCATTGTGTGGCTTCACCCACAGGGGGATATATTGGGGCATGTACAGGCTCCGCCCATGGCTCCTCCCTTGAAAGGAAGTATAAAGAGCAGTTGACGCGTAGGCTGTTCACAGTATTGTACCAGTCGCAGGCAGGCACTGTTCGAAGCTGATTAAAAGCATGGCTACTGCTACCCGTCTTTGAGTGAATTGATGGTTGCATCAAAGCTTTTAGTGTTGTGTAAGTCTGTTGTCTGTGTTGTGTGAGTAAACGTTTAGTGCTGTGGCAGTCTGCTGTCTGTTGTTTGAATAAGCTTTTAGTGATGTGGAAGTCTGCTGTCTGCATTGCTTGATTAAGCTTGTAGTGTTTTGTAAGTCTACTGTTTGTGGCGTGGAATCATGGGCGTGTGCAGCTACATGGCACTTGGAGTGGGGAGATGGGGTGTGATGTGAGCCAAACAGCTGGGCCTTATGGGCTGAGGGGTGAGACCCCAAAATAGAAAGCAACACGGTGTCCACCCTCGTGATGGCTGGGTGGGTGGCAACTTCAGAAGTAGATCTCTCGGAGGCATGTGTGAGCCATGACAGCAATGAGATCTCTAACTTATGCAGCTTGAGTAAGAAGGGTGTCTATTGGCTCTGGCTCTCCCTGAAGCAGAAAACATCTGCCTTTAGCATTCCTGAGACTCATGCTCATCACACTAATTGGCCATCAAGAGTTTACCATTAACAATGTCTGCTCCCTGCAATCTGAAAGTCAAGGAA
The DNA here is from genome assembly GCF_047496885.1 of Scyliorhinus torazame. Taxonomy (NCBI): domain Eukaryota; kingdom Metazoa; phylum Chordata; class Chondrichthyes; order Carcharhiniformes; family Scyliorhinidae; genus Scyliorhinus; species Scyliorhinus torazame. The sequence goes on along the minus strand of NC_092712.1, from coordinate 66,150,272 downwards.
TGGGAAGAGCACTCAGAATTCAGGGCTCAACACTTGGTTGCACAGCAATAAGAAGCACTGACATTGCTTCTCTGCTGAGACTACAACGCCTGCCAGTAAAGATCCATTAGCCCCTAAGGTGGGCATGGGTGTCCAGTTGACCCAGGCCATTGTGGATGAGCGAACATTTAACCCTCCAGTCAGAACGCCCAGTGGCAGTGAGCCAAAGGGAAAAGAGGAGCAGACAGAGTCCATTCTGTCTATGCCCCTCATAATTTTGTAGACCTCTATCAGGTGAGTCTAAGTGGGCGGCACAGTGGTTAGCATTGTTGCCTCACAGCACCAGTGTCCCAGGTTCGATTCTGACCTCGGGTGACTGTCTGTGTGGAGTTTGCACTTTCTCCCCGTGTCTGCATGGGTTTCCACCAGGTGCTTCGGTCTCCTCCCACAATCCAAAAATGTGCAGGTTAGGTAAATTGACTGTGCCAAATTACCCAAAACGTTAGATGGGGTTACGGGGTTAGGAGTAGGGGATTGGGCCTCGGTAGTGTGCTCTATCAGAGCAAGTTCCAGTGCAGACTCGCTGGGCCAAATGGCCTCCTTCTGCACTGTCGCGATTCTAGGATTCTATGAAGTGGGCGATGGCATAGGCTGGGGCAAGTCCTATTCTGGAGATGGGAGGACACCTGAGCTGTGAGAACAAAGAACAAAGAACAAAGAAATATACAGCACAGGAACAGGCCCTTCGGCCCTCCAAGCTAGTGCCGACCATGCTGCCCAACTAAACTACAATCTTCTACACTTCCTGGGTCCGTATCCCTCTATTCCCATCCTATTCATGTATTTGTCAAGATGCCCCTTAAATGTCACTATCGTCCCTGCTTCCACCACCTCCTCTGGTAGCGAGTTCCAGGCACCCACTACCCTTTGTGTAAAAAAACTTGCCACGTACATCTACTCTAAACCTTGCCCCTCTCACCTTAAACCTATGCCCCCTAGTAATTGACCCCTCTACCCTGGGGAAAAGCCTCTGACTATCCATTCTGTCTATGCCCCTCATAATTTTGTAGACCTCTATCAGGTCACCCCTCAACCTCCGTCGTTCCAGTGAGAAAAAAATGAGTTTATTCAACTACTCCTCATAGCGAATGCCCTCCATACCAGGCAACATTCTGGTAAATCTCTTCTGCACCCTCTCTAAAGCCTCCACATCCTTCTGGTAGTGTGGCGACCAGAATTGAACACTATACTCCAAGTGTGGCCTAACTAAGGTTCTATACAGCTGCAACATGACTTGCCAATTCTTATACTCAATGCCCCGGCCAATGAAGGCAAGCATGCCGTATCCCTTCTTGACTACCTTCTCCACCTGTGTTGCCCCTTTCAGTGACCTGTGGACCTGTACTCCTAGATCTCTCTGACTTTCAATACTCTTGAGGGTTCCACCATTCACTGTATATTCCCTACCTGCATTAGACCTTCCAAAATGCATTACCTCACATTTGTCCGGATTAAACTCCATCTGCCATCTCTCCGCCCAAGTCTCCAAGCGATCTAAATCCTGCTGTATCCTCTGACAGTCCTCATCGCTATCCGCAATTCCACCAACCTTTGTGTCGTCTGCGAGTGAGTGGTCACCGCCGGCTAAAGTCTGGACTGGCTGTTTCCATATCTGGATGGCCAATGGGTCAGGGGAGGTAATGATGGTCAACAGCTGCAACACCAACCTGTCTCTCTGTCTCTCTCTCGGTTTTCTGCTCTGTCTCTCTCATCCCTCGCAGGAAACCGATCAATATCAGAATGCACACAGTGGAGCTGGCCATCCTACTAATAATTGCACTGGAAGAGCACAGACTCTAGCAGCAAAGTGCAACGGCACTGAGGGAAAATCTTGCAGAATGATACCCTGGGATCGCAGGGCAAGCTCAGGGGCCAGAGGCTGCACCAGCCATGCAGGAGACACGAAGGAGCTGTTATCTAATTTTCCACCACTATTCACAACTGGATGTGGCAGGACTGCCGAGCCTAGATCTGGTCCATTGGTTGTGGGATCGCTTAGGTCTGTCGATCACTTGCTGCTTATGTTGTTCGGCGGGCAAGTAGTTCTGCCTTGTAGCTTCACCAGGTGCTGCTGATAGCATGGCATTCTGCACCCTTCATTGAACCAGGGTTAATCCCCTGGTTTGGTGATAGTGGTAGAGTGGGGCTATGTCGAGCCACATGATTACAGATTGTGGTTAAATACAATTCTGCAGTTGCTGATGGCCCACGGTGCCCATTGGATGCCCAGTCCTGAGCTGTTAGATCTGTTATGAATCTATCCCATTTAGCATGATGGTAGTGCCCCTCAACACGATGGAGGGTATCCTCAAAGTGAAGATGAGACTTTGAGCGGGACTCTCTGACCCCCCACCGGGTCGGAGAATCGCCGGGGGGATCGGGCGTGAATCCCGCTCTGACGCCAGCTGCCAAATTCTCCGGCGCCGGTTTTTGGCTGTGGGCGGGGATAGAACATAGGACATAGAACATTACAGCGCAGTACAGGCCCTTCGGCCCTCGATGTTGCGCCGATCTGTGAAACCACTCTAAAGCCCATCTACACTATTCCCTTATCGTCCATATGTCTATCCAATGACCATTTGAATGCCCTTTGTGTTGGCGAGTCCACTACTGTTGCAGGCAGGGCGTTCTACACCCTTACTTCTCTCTGAGTAAAGAACCTACCTCTGACATCTGTCCTATATCTATCTCCCCTCAATTTAAAACTATGTCCCCTCGTGCTAGACATCACCATCCGAGGAAAAAGGCTCTCACTGTCCACCCTATCCAGTCCTCTGATCATCTTGTATGCCTCAATTAAGTCACCTCTTAACCTTCTTCTCTCTAACGAAAACAGCCTCAAGTCTCTCAGCCTTCCCTCATAAGATCTTCCCTCCATACCAGGCAACATTCTGGTAAATCTCCTCTGCACCCTTTCCAATGCTTCCACATCCTTCCTATAATGCGGCGACCAGAATTGCACTCAATACTCCAAATGCGGCCGCACCAGAGTTTTGTACAGCTGCAACATGACCTCATGGCTCCGACACTCAATCCCTCTACCAATAAATGCTAACACACCGTACAACGTCTTAACAACCCTCTCAACCTGGGTGGCAACTTTCAGGTATCTATGTACATGGACACCGAGCTCTCTGCTCATCCACATGCCAAGAATCTTACCATTAGCCCAGTACTCTGTCTTCCTGTTATTCCTTCCAAAATGAATCACCTCACTCTTTTCTGCATTAAACTCCATTTTCCACCTCTCAGCCCAGCGCTGCAGCTTATCTATGTCCCTCTGTAACTTGTAACATCCTTCCGCACTGTCCACAACTCCACCGACTTTAGTGTCATCAGCAAATTTACTCACCCATCCTTTTACGCCCTCCTCCAGGTCATTTATAAAAATGACAAACAGCAGTGGCCCCAAAACAGATCCTTGTGGTACACCACTAGTAACTGGACTCCAGTTTGAACATTTCCCATCAGCCACCACCCTTTTTCTTCTTCCAGCTAGCCAATTTCTGATCCAAACTGCTCAATCACCCTGAATCCCATGCCTCTGTATTTTCTGCAGTAGCCTACCGTGGGGAACCTTATAAAACGCTTTACTGAAATCCATATACACCACATCAACTGCTTTACCCTCATCCACCTGTTTGGTCACCTTCTCAAAGAACTCAATAAGGTATGTGAGGCACGACCTACCCTTCACAAAACCGTGTTGACTATCTCTAATCAAATTATTCCTTTCCAGATGATTATACATCCTATCTCTTATAAACCTCTCCAAGATGTTGCCCACAACAGAAGTAAGGCTCACTGGTCTATCATTACCGTGGTTGTCTCTACTCCCCTTCTTGAACAAGGGGACAACATTTGCTATCCTCCAGTCTTCTGGCACAATTCCTGTAGACAAAGATGACTTAAAGATCAAAGCCAAAGGCTCAGCAATCTCCTCCCTAGCTTCCCAGAGAATCCTAGGATAAATCCCATCCGGCCCAGGGGACTTATCTATTTTCACACTTTCCAGAATTGCTAACACCTCCTCCTTGTGAACCTCAAGCCCTTCTAGTCTAGTAGCATGTATCTCAGTATTCTCCTCGACAACATTGTCTTTTTCCTGTGTGAATACTGACCAAAAATATTCATTTAGCACCTCTCCTATCTCCTCGGACTCCAAGCACAACTTCCCGCTACTGTCCTTGACTGGCCCTACTCTTACCCTAGTCATTCATTTATTCCTGACATATCAAGAGAAAGCTTTAGGGTTATCCTTGATCCTACCTGCCAAAGACTTCTCATGTCCCTTCCTGGCTCTTCTTAGCTCTCTCTTTATGTCCTTCCTAGCTAACTTGTAACTTTCGAGCGCCGTAACTGAACCTTCATGTCTCATCTTTACATAAGCCTCCTTCTTCCTCTTGACAAGTGTTTCGACTGCTTTAGTAAACCACGGTTCCCTTGCTCGACCACTTCCTCCCTGCCTGACAGGTACATACTTATCAAGGACACGCAGTAGCTTTTCCTTGAACAAGCTCCACATTTCCATTGTGCCCATCCCCTTCAGTTTTCCTCTCCATCCGATGCATCCTAAGTCTTGCCTCATCGCATCATAATTTGCCTTTCCCCCAGATAAAGCTCTTGCCCTGCGGTATAGACCTATCCCTTTCCATCACTAAAGCAAGCTTAATCGAATTGTGGTCACTATCACCAAAGTGCTCACCTACCTCCAAATCTAACACCTATCCTGGTTCATTACCCAGTACCAAATCCAATATGGCCTCGCCTCTCGTTGGCCTATCTACATACTGTGTGAGGAAACCCTCCTGCACACATTGGACAAAAACAGACCCATCTAAAGTACTCGAACTATAGCGTTTCCAGTCAAAATTTGGAAAGTTAAAGCCCCCCATATCAACTACCCTGTTACTTTCGCTCCTATCCAGAATCATCTTTGCCATCCTTTCCTCTGCATCTCTGGAACTTTTTGGAGGCCTATAGAAAACCCCTAACAGGGTGCCCTCTCCTTTCCTGTTTCTAACCTCAGCCCATACTACCTCAGTAGACGAGTCCTCATCAAACGTCCTTTCTGCCACCGTAATACTGTCCTTGACTAACAATGCCGCCCCTCCCCCACTTTTACCACCTTTCCTGAGCTGACTGAAATATCTAAACCCCGGCACCTGCAACAACTATTCCTGTCCCTGCTCTATCCATGTCTCCGAAATGGCCACCACATCAAAGTCCCAGGTACCAACCCATGCCGCAAGTTCACTCACCTTATTCCGGATGCTCCTGGCATTGAAGTAGACACACTTTAAACCACCTTCCTGCCTGCCAGTACACTCCTGCAACTTTGAAACCTTACTCATGACCTCACTACTGTCAACCTCCTGAATACTGGAGCTACAATTCAGGTTCCCAATCCCCTGCTGAACTAGTTTAAACTGTCCCGAAGAGCATTAGCAAATTTCCCCCCCAGGATATTGGTACCCCTCTGGTCCAGGTGTAGACCATCCCGTTTGTAGAGGTCCCACCTACCCCAGAATGAGCCCCAATTATCCAGGAATCTGAAACCCTCCCTCCTGCACCATCCCTTGTTCAACAGCCAGGTGTTCAACTGCTCTCTCTCCCTATTCCTCGTCTCGCTAGCACATGGCATGGGTAACAACCCAGAGATAATAACTCTGTTTGTCCTAGATCTAAATTTCCACCTTAGCTCCCTGAATTCCTGCCTTACATCCCTATCCCCTTTCCTACCTATGTCGTTGGTACCTATGTGGACCACGATTTGGGGCTGCTCTCCCTCCCCCTTAAGGATCCTGAAAACACGATCCGAGACAACGCGGACCCTGGCACCTGGGAGGCAACACACCAACCGCGTGTCTCTCTCGTTCCCACAGAATCTGCTATCTATCCCTGTAACTATGGAGTCTCCAATGACTAATGCTCTACTCCTCTCCCCCCTTCCCTTCTGAACAACAGGGACAGACTCTGTACCAGAAACCTGTACCCCATGGCTTACCCTTGGTAAGTCCCCCCCACCAACAATATCCAAAGCGGTATACTAGTATACTAGTTACTAAGGGGATCGACCACAGGGGATCTCTGTACTGACTGCTTCCTCCCAGCCCATCTCACCGTTGTTGCTAACTTTTGCCTTAGTTTAATTGCTCTGTTTTATCACATTTACTCTTAAGTCGCCAGGTATCTTTCTGATACCGCCACGTGGTTCAAGTCCGAGTAATGATCAATAATCCAATACACCGCTTAGTAAGATTTAAATCAAAGCACATTTATTTTGCACAGTAATCACTACTCATGTACAAATTCTACATCTAAGCTACTTCTACAGCTAACAGGCCAATACTTAACTTGGAACTGGCCCACCAGGTCAGGGAAACAAATGGCCTTTCGTTCGGGTTCTGAGCCTGCGGGATTCGAAGTTGGTACAGATTGGTAGCTAGGAGCGCCTATCTCGTAGCGAGCGTTGAAGTAAGACTTACAGTTTTTGAGCTGCTGTTGAAGAGTTAAGCGAGCTGGAAGAGAGAGCACCTTGAACTTGGGGCTCAATTCTTATAGTCCCCAGGGGCTTCCCGCCTTTCGGGGCAGACCCTGTACCTGGTCCCAAGTGATTGGACTTTGTCCCAATCACTTGGTTCGATTTTCACCAATGCTGGAGCGGTTCCCTGATCGATGGGCGGTCTTGAGGTGGTCGTTCACCTCCCATTGTGTAGGATTCTGCTGGTGCCGAAGAGTCTGGTTTTGATTTATGTGTCTAAATGTTGCTCATTGTTCCCGGGGTTTGCTCATTAGTATGCAGATGGCTGGTGTTTTGTTATGCTGATGGTTGCTCGTATCGATCTTGTCTGGCCTTTCCAGAGGTAAATACACAGCCAACCTGCAGCTGCTCATTTTTGTCCTGTTGGCTGACTTTTCCATCAGCCTTTGCCGTTCGCCATTTTAAATCGGGAGTTAGCCATTTTAAGTGGCTACCATCCCTCCTTGTGATCCTAACGCGAAGCGTGAAGGATCACATAATTATATTGCTTTCCATTCCCTGACCTGGGGGGGACACGTCCTTCATGTCCTCTGCACTGACCATAGCTATGCAAAAAATTTTTTAACTAACAATTCTAAGGGCGCTATTTCAAACAGGGACATGCATTACAAAACAATAAACTGGGAACCTCTAACTACTCTTAATGCACTACACTCACTTAAACATTTCATCATCCTAACTTCCTCAACCATACAAACAAAATCATAGCATTTTATACATCAGTCTTCCTGGCTTGGCAGTCAAGCTCAGGATCATACAATTTGCTCATGAACAGTTCTTTACATTTCTTTATTTACAATAAACGCAAGTGAATGCCGTTTATTATAGATCGCGGGGGTCGGGGGTCTGGTCGTATCCGAAAATGGGGGATCTGATCCTATATACCGGGGTTCGAGCGCGGTAGGCTCTCCTTCTCCATTTCCGTAGACGCATAGTCTATGCAGCAGAGTATCGCTAATACCAGTAATGTTTCTATTACATATGACAGAGAGTACCAGGTTATAAACCTGGCACACCAAGATGATGTGGTGTCGCTGGTGACTGGGCTCTGGGTACTGCGGGGAAGTGAAACATTAATGGCTGGGGGACTTGAAGTCATGGGGTTCGCATTCACGCGCAACCAAATGTCCATAAATATGATGCTGATCCACGTGAAGGAAGTGCTCATGGCTCTTCTCTTTCCTTTTCTTTCTTCTCTTCTCCGGTCCTGGAGCTTCTGGAGTTCTGTGGAAACAAGCATAGTGTCTGTAACTATCTTTGTTTAATATCTCGTACGCTAGTGTGTCTGTCCTGTCGTGCCAATTACTCCCTTTATAATTGGTCACTATGTGTGACTCCCTCATTTTTTTTTCAAAAATCGAATTTTAGGACAAGACACACTTTCAAATAATGAACCACTGCAAGCCGTCTCGCAGACTGCGCAATTTAACATCCAAATGTTTCAGGATGTAAATAGCATGTGGTTGGCAACCTAAAGGTTACCTAAAACAAAACACAACTTTTTGAACGAAAAGTGCCAAAATGAGGTGCGTATGGGCCGCGACGGGTAAGAGTTGGATGGAGTCCCCGGGTAGGACGGCTACCAATGCTGTGTCTCTCCATCCGAGCGTAGTTGACCAGAGGGGGTGTTCCCAGGCAGGGCGGGTCCCAAACCGTTTCTCCACTGCCTGAGCAACCAACAAGAATGGGCAAGAAATGTAGTCATCGTGGTGGGGCTGCCGTAGTGGTTCTACATTCGAACCAGAAGGGCAGTTACGAACGGGCGTCTGGTTCCATAACCACTCTCTGCAGCCAAGCTAGTTCCGCTGAACTAGTGTCTGGAAAAGTGAGTCTCTGTAGGCAAGCCTTCAGAGGTTTCAGCTGAAAAGGCGCGGGGCCTTGAAAATTTTTTTCCTGTCGGACAAACAACATTTAACAAACTTACAAACAACATAAAACATTCTGCAGGTTCCATCAAAAAGGACACCACTTCTCCCAAGCCGGTTCCTTTTAAAACATCATCTGGGCACCTCAGTTCTCGGTGGCGAACAGGGTCGCAAAGGGGTTCTCGGTTTGGGAGTCAGACCCAAGGTCGTCCTCTTCTCCCGGGTGCCAAACTCTTGAGTGTATCAGGGCTGAAAGGGCTGTATGGTGTGAGGTGGGGTCGCTCTCGTCATTGCGGACGAGTCTGAACGAGTTATCTCGGTGCCAATAGTTGGTGTCTAGTTGTGTGGGGACAAAATCGGGGTCGTCAGTGTGGTTCGGTGGTCGGTGGTGGGGTTTGTTCAGGAAAGTGATCATGAAGGGATCACTTGGATCGTAGTCGGAATCGCTGGGTGTGGGTCCTGTTGCATGGGGATAGTAGGGAGGCGTGCTGTGGCTATCGTCCGAGTCACAGTCGCTGTCTCTGCTGCTGCAGTCTGTGGGCGTTCCGGGGCGGAGCGTAAAGTTTGTGGGTGGAGTCGAGGTTGAGTCCGTGGCTGGGCTGGACGTGGTGGGGGTTGGTAGGGTTACGTTGGCTGTGGGCGGGGTGTGCTGCGTCGAGCATGACGTGGTGTGCGTGGTTAGACTGTGTTCCATATGCCTTCAGCTGGTTTATATGGAACCACGCAGTCTTACCGTTGGGATACTTTATTTTATATACGAAAGGGCTTACTTTGTCCGCAATGGAGTACGGACCCGAGTACTTTGGTGACAGGAATGTGCTGGGGTTATATACAGAGAGCATAACTTGCTGTCCTATACTGTACTCAGTCGCATGCACTGTCTTGTCGAAACAAGCCTTGCTCTGTTTCTTTCTGGTGCCCAATTTTACTGCGGCTGCTAGCTGAGCCGTTTTAACATTTTGAACTAATTGCTCTACTGCTTTCTCGTGTGTGAGGGCCGTCACTTCGGGGCTGGTCAAGTCTAAACCTAACAAATATTCTGTGCCTTTCATGGAGCGTCCGGTCATGAGGGTGTGTGGGGTGTAACCTGTGGAAGTAGAAACTGTTACGTAAAAACATCAGCGCAAAAGGGAGAACTGAGTCCCAAGTGATGTTGTTCTGCTTGGTGCATTTTTCTGAGGGTGGATTTTAGGGTCCGATTCATGCGCTCCATGATACCACTCGACTGTGGGTGGTATGCTATGTGGAATTTTTGGGTGATGCCAAATATCGTGAGGACGTTCTGCATGACACATCCCGCAAAATGGGAGCCTTGGTCGGATTCAATGCTGCGGGGGAGTACCCATCTTGTAAAGATGTGGTGGGTCAAAATCTTGGCTGTGGTTTTTGCCGTGTTTGTGCGGGCTGGGAATGCTTCAACTCATTTCGTAAATGTGTCAATTACCACAAGTACATATTTATAGCCATTCCTGCAAGGGGGCAATGGTCCTATAAAATCGATCTGGACGTTAGTCCAGGGGCCATTAACGGGCCGGGTGTAGCTGAGTTGAGCTTTTTTGGCGTATCTGTCCGGATTATTCTGGGCACAGATGAGACAATTATCGATGTAGTGGTTTACATCATCCTTTAAATTCGGCCACCAACAAAGCTGCTTGAGATGGGCTGTAGAAGGATCGATTCCCTGATGTCCATGACCGTCATGGAACAAACAAATCAGTTGATTCATGTCCTGTTCAGGAACCACATAAAGGGTGCCTTTTAACACCACACCATCATGTGTGGTCAGTGCATTTTTGAACCTCTCATAGGGTGCTGGATATTTTCCTTTTACAATCTCCCTGAGATTGCCGTCCTGCTTCTGGGCCTCTACTAGATCCTCGATCTTTGTCTGTGAGACCTGAACTGCACTCACTGGTGCGCTTTCCGGGGGTGTCCAAAGGTATCCATGCCTGGAACCTGCTTTAGCCAGTGCGTCGGCTTTCACATTTCCAAGGGGGGAGAAACGATGGTGACTGCGGACTTTGATTATCCCAAAAGTCCTGTTCTGGGCTCTCTGTAAAATATGACGGAGCAATGGGGCTGAGGGGAGGGGGTTTCCGTCTGCGGAAACAAATCCTCTTGCTTTCCACAGGGGCAGAAATTCCGTGAGGCTGTTGCAGACATAGAGGCTGTCCGAGTATATGTCTGCTGGGCTGGGGAAGGAATCTGGGTGTTCCACCATATACACGAAGGCCGTGAGCTCTGCTGCCTGTGCGCCTAAGTGGCCTGGAAGTTTTAACGATATTTCCTCAAGGGCGCGTCCCTGCGCGTCCTCGACATAGATACCGCAACCTGTTATACGCTTCCCATCCTAGACTGTGGAAGATCCATTCACATAGATCTTTATGGGCTCACATGTGTCCATGTGCTGGGGGCTCTGGGTTGAACTACCTATCTTTCTGGGGGGTGTTTTAGCGATAAAGGGGCCTGTGTTGTGGAGTGGAGAGATAATTTCACATTCATGGGGGGTTCCGGGGTACTGTAAGTTGTCGGCTAAATAGGTGTGCGTCTTTGTCCTTTTAACAGTGATGTCCAGTCCCTGCAAGAGAAGGGTCCATCTCGCTGCTCTAATCTGGCTGACTGTACCGTCCTTGAGTCGTCCGTCCAGTAAAAGTTGGGTGGGGGTGTGTTCGGTGAGAATTGTAATGGGGTTCAGTCCGGTAATGAATGAAAAATACTGTACTGCCCAGAAAACTGCGAGCAGGTGCCTCTAACATGCTGAAACTCCCTGCTCCACAGCATCTAAAATTCTAGAGGCGTAAGCTACGGGCCTTAACTGGTGGTGCCGTTCCTGGAGGAGCACGGCCGAAAGGTCGCTACCTCTATGGCGTAAGGGGAAAGCGGGTCTGGAACTTGTAGTGCGGGGGCTGCTACGAGTGCCTGTTTTAAAGAGTCCACAGCATCCGTCTGCTGCGGAAGCCATTCCCAGGGAGTTCCTTTCTTTAGGAGGTCTGAGAGAGGCGCTGCCTTGCTGGCGAAACCGTCAATGTGGTTTTGGCAGTAGCCAACCAGTCCTAAAAACGACCAGAGGGCTGAAACGTTCTGGGAAAGGGGCAATTTAGCAATCGAGTCACTCCTTTTATGCTCGATCTCGCGTTTACCATGTGTGATAATTGTTCCCAAATATATCACCTTTTCTTCCAAAATCTGGACCTTTTTGGGGTTGACTTTACAAAGATTGAGTGTAAGAGTTCCAGGAGTTCGGACAGAAGCTCAATGTGCTCTGCCTTGGTGTCTGTCCGCAGTAGTAGGTCGTCTACATACTGAACCAGACATTCGGGGCGAGAGAATTTGGCTCAACCATTTGCCAGCTGTCGGTGGAAAATGGAGGGGGAGTTGTGGAATCCTTGTGGCAGGCATGTCCACGTGTACTGCTGTGCTTTAAAGGTGAAGGCAAATTTGTATTGGCACGCCTTTGCCAATGGAATGGACCAGAATCCATTACTGACGTCCAAAACCGTAAAGAATCGGGAATTGAGTCCCTGCCTTGAGCATGGTCTCGGGACTTGTTGCTACTGTGGGGGCTGCTGCGGGGTGACTTTGTTGAGTTCCCGGTAATCGATGGTCAGTCGCCATGATCCATCGGGCTTTCTCACTGGCCAAATCGGGCCTTTATTAGTGGAGGCTACTGATCTAAATACGCCCTGCTCTAATAAGCTTTCTATTACCTTGGAGATTTCTCCCTCAGCCTCGTGGGGAAATCCATACTGTTTTTGGGGTCTAGGGTCTGGTCCTGTTATTTGTACGGAGCCAGTCATCCGTCCACAGTCGTGCTTGTGGGTCGCGAATGCTGCCCTGTTCTTTTGCAGAACTGCCCTAACCTGTTTGTCCGGACGAAGCGTGGTCGGGTTGAACCAAAATTCGCCTCCTGCGCTAATTTTGTTCGTGTTCTCTCCTATGTTGAGCGTTGCGGGGGCTCTTGCGGATTTTGCCATCTTCCAGACACACTGGTTGACTGGATCGAATGAAAGATTATGGGAATTCATGAAATCGATTCCCAGAATGTGGTCTGCTGTGTGGGGCAGGTCAACTAAAACTACGGGGTGCTTGGTGGTGATGTTGCAGATTTGAATGGGTACAGGGGCTGTGTTGTGTCCCTGCTGTGAGTGGCCTGTAAAGCCGCTGAGGGTGATGGTGGCTGTAGTGGGCCACGTGTCTTTTTGAAACAGGGTAGAGGAATTTATTGTGGTGTGGGACCCTCCTGTGTCCCAGAGAAATTCGATGGGCTGTCCCCGAATGTTCGGCGAAGCAGAGAGCCGTCTTGTAGATGAACCAAAAATGACCTGGGGGGCACTTGGCTGAGCACCACAGCGGTGGCAGACCAACCACCATCGGGAAGTTGGACACGGACCAGAGCAGGGAGATCTGTGGCGCGGTCGTCGTACGCCGATTTGTGTTGGGCCCGAGACAACTGCATTCGACGAAGGGCCGGAAGGTTGTCCAAGTCCGGGACTTGAATGGCCGGCACCGGCGTCCGCAGCGTGCAATTCATCAACAATTGAGCCGATGACAGGCCGGTGGACAATGGAGCTGATCTGTAAGCAAGCAGGGCGAGGTAAAAATCGGATCCTGCATCGGCCGCCTTGCACAGGAGCCGTTTGACAATGTGCACCCCCTTTTCAGCTTTGCCATTGGATTGGGGGTATTGGGGACTGGACGTGACATGTGTGAAGTTGTATCGTTTGGCAAAAATTGGACAACTCCTGACTGGCAAAACACGGGCCATTGTCGGACATGACCGTGAGCGGGATGCCATGGCGAGCGAAGGTTTCCTTGCACGCAAGGATGACCGCAGTTGAGGTGAGGTCGTGTAACCTAACTACCTCCGGGTAGTTTGAGAAATAGTCCACTATGAGGACGTAGTCCCGGCCAAGTACATAGAACAGGTCGATGCCCACTTTGGTCCAGGAGGACATGACCAACTCATGGGGTTGCAAGGTCTCCCTTGGCTGAGCAGGCTGGAAACGCTGGCATGTTGGGCAGTTAAGAACGGCGTTGGCAATGTCCCCGTTGATTCCAGGCCAGTACACTGCCTCACGGGCCTGTCGGCGGCATTTCTCCACTCCCAGATGGCCCTCATGGAACTGCTAAAGGACGAGGTTCCGCATGCTGTGCGGAATGACGATCCTGTCCAGCTTTAGTAGAATTCCATCTACCACCAGGTCATCATTAATGTTATAGAATTGAGGGCATTGGCCCTTGAGCCGCCCGTCTGTCAGCTGGCGCATTACACGTTGGAGCAGGGGATCGTTGGCCATCTCACGGCGAATCTGGATGAGTCGTTCGTCCGTGGCGGGCAGATTGGATGCGGCGAATGCCACCTGAGCATCAATTTGGCACACAAAGCCCGCTGGGTCGCAGGGTGTGGTGACAGATCAGGAGAGTGCATCGGCACGATGAGCTCCTTACCCGGGGTGTAGACGAGTTCGACGTCGTACAGCCTGAGTTTAAGGAGAATGCGCTGCAAGCACGGCATATTGTCGTTAAGGTCTTTTTGAATGATATTGACCAGTGGCCTGTGGTCTGTCTGGACTGTGAACTTTGGGAGTCCATAGACATAGTCATGGAAGTTGACGACTCCGGTAAGAAGCCCCAGGCGCTCTTTTTCAATTTGCGCATAGCGCTGTTTGGTGGGCGTCATCGCACGTGACGCGTATGCGACAGGAGCCCATGAGGAGGCGTCGTCACGTTGAAGGAGCACTGCTCCAATGCCGGACTGACTGGCAGCCGTGGAGATCTTTGTTTCTTTGGCCGGATCAAAAAATGCCAACACTTGGTCAGCTTCGCCCTGAGTTCCCGCCATTCTTGTTCGTGGGCGGGGAGCCATTGGAACTCAGTCGTCTTCTTAACCAGGTTCCTCAGAGCCGTGGGGTGGGAGGCGAGGTTAGGGATGAATTTCCCCAGGAAATTGACCATGCCCAGGAAGCGGAGGACCGCCTTCTTGTCCTCCGGTGTCTTCATGGCCTTAATGGCAGATACCTTGTCAGCATCCGGCTGCACGCCAAACTGTGAAATGTGGTCTCCGAGGAATTTTATTTCTGTTTGATCAAAGGAGCATTTGGCCCTGTTGAGGCGGAGGCCATGCTCATGGATTCGTCGGAAGACGCGTGGGAGGCGATCAATGTGTTCCTGCGGGGTGGTAGACCAGACGATGATGTCGTCCACATATATGCGAACCCCTTTGTTACCTTCCATCATCTGCTCCATTATTCTGTGGAACACTTCCGATGCAGAGATGATGCCAAACGGCATCCGGTTGTAGCAATACCGGCCAAATGGGGTGTTAAAGGTGCAGAGCTTCCGACTGGATGCGTCGAGTTGGGTCTGCCAGAACCCCTTGGATGCGTCTAGCTTGGTGAAAAATTTGGCACGAGCCAACACGCAGGTGAGTTCTTCGCGCTTTGGAATGGGATTGTGTTCTCTCATAATATTGCGGTTGAGGTCCTTGGGATCAATACATATGCGTAATTCGCCGAATGGTTTTTTCACGCACACCACAGAGCTGACCCAGTCAGTCAATTCTGTAACTTCGAAATTACGCCCTAGTCCTGCAGCTGCTGCAGCGGTCCTTGACGGGTGCTGGTACCCTGCGAGGTGCATGCACCACAGGCATGGCATTTGGTTTTAACAAGATTTTATAAGTGTATGGGAGTGTGCCCATGCCCTCGAATACACCGTGGTATCGGGGGATTATGGCGTTCAGCTGTGTCCGAAAGTCAGCGTCCTGAGATGCGGAAGCGTCAGCGGGTGACAGGGAGTGAACCCTTTGGACAAGGTTTAGAAGTTTGCACGCCTGAGCACCAAGCAGGGAGGCTTTAGTGGATCCCACCATTTCGAATGGCAGGTTAGCCTTTAATGACTGGTGCAACACTTCAAGCTGGCAAGAGCCACTGGCAGCAATGGCATTACCATTATAGTGCAGAGGTTGGCAGGCGGATGGCAGGATGGTCGGCTTGACATGGATGCCTTCGAGGTTAGACCACGTAATGAGGTTGGCTGAGGCGCCAGTGTCCAGGCGGAATCGGATGGGGAACGGTTGACCGTGAGGGTGGCACACCATTCGTCGTCTGGATCAATGCTGAATATTGGGAGAGACTTGGCTTTTGTCTTCTGGAGCATCTTGTGTTTGGTGATGATGCCCACCCGAAATGGTGCTTTTGGGTCCTCGGTGTCATGGTCTGGAATCAAGTCGGAATCGGTGACCGGTGGCTGGATGGTTCAGACATCCCTGCGTGGCTGGTTGGAGCGATGAGGGGTAGTAGGTTGAGCAGACCTGCATAGAGCTGCTAGGGGGCCAAGCTTGCCACATTGGAGACAGCGTCGGGATTTTGCAGGACATTGCCGCTTTAAGTAGGCGGAGCCACGTTTGGCGCACGTCAGAATGTTCGGTATGCCAACGCGCATGCACAGTGCGAACATACGTACTGCGCCCTGCGCAGTGCGGTCTTCGGCCTCGCCGTCCCCTCGGTCAGTGCGCGCATACGCGGAGCCCACGAAAAGCACGCAAAATGGCCGACCTCATCCAGGCTTAGGCCCTGGAGTTTTTTAATGCCTTGCACCCACTCTGCCTTGTG
Organism: Scyliorhinus torazame; assembly: GCF_047496885.1. NCBI lineage: Eukaryota > Metazoa > Chordata > Chondrichthyes > Carcharhiniformes > Scyliorhinidae > Scyliorhinus > Scyliorhinus torazame. The sequence goes on along the minus strand of NC_092712.1, from coordinate 66,134,211 downwards.
CGGACCTTGCCGCGCCGTTTCAGCCGCTTGAATGTGCGAGTATCGGTTAGTGGCGTGTTCATTCAGAACGCAGGTCTCGATGGCTATCACAAGGGTGAGCTGTTTAACCTTGAGGAGCTGCTGGCGTAGGGGGTCTGATTGCACACTGAAAACGATCTGGTCACGGATCATCGAGTCGGAGGTGGAGCCGTAATTGCAGGACTGTGCAAGGATGCGAAGGTGGGTGAGGAAAGATTAAAAAGGTTCATCCTTACCCTGCAGATGCTGTTGAAAGACATAGCGCTCAAAACTTTCATTTACCTCAATATCACAGTGACTTTGAGCAGGACTGTCTTGAACTTGGACTTGTCTTCACCTTCAGCGAAAGTGAGAGAGTTGAAGATATGGATGGCGTGGTCACCGGCCTTGGAAAGGAAGGGAGCAATCTTCCTGGCGTCTGAAGCAGCTTCCAAGTCTGTAGCTTCGAGGTATAGCTGGAATCATTGTTTAAAGATTTTCCAGTTCGCACCGAGGTTGCCGGTGATGCGGAGCGGCGGGGGAGGGCGGACGCTGTCCATACTACCGGATGGCTGATTGCTGGTCGAAGGCAGATCACTTGAAGGTAGGTCTATTAAACTCTAACATCACATACTGGTACCATGATGTGTTGGGTACTCTGGATCTGTGGAGACTGCGTTTACCTTAGCAGTAACATAGACAGTCTACCAACACTTGTAATAGTGCAACTCTATTTTATTTAACTAAGAGCTGTTAAACATACTTGCACTGTGGGTCGACACTATGTTAGATTGACTGAAGACCTATGCCTAACCTGACCAGCCTATACTGCTAGCACATGGTGGATGTTTGTGCTCCTGACTGCGGGCTCTGTCTGTCTCAGAGGCTGCATCCCGAATGAACGGGAAAACTAGTGCTCTCTGTCTTTATAATGACCGTGCCCTAACTGGTGATTGGCTGCTGTGTTGTGTGTGTTGATTGGTCTTGCAGTGTGTCAGTCAGTGTGCGTCTCTGCACCATCATATACTGATGTGTATATTATGACACTGCCTTCCACGCCCTGTGGCCCGAGATGCCAATGACAGGCGTCCTATGGTGGGCTGTGACCTAGAGGGCCCCGGTTTACTTTTGTGTGGGGCTGATGTTGTCTCCTCACCCTGTTCTGCCAGCTGTGCCTGAGTTGTGCCGGTCTCAGGAAGGGGGGGGATTCAGATTGGCTGGTCACTCCCAGGATCTCCTGGGTGGAAGGCTGTGCTCCAGTGGATCCTCCTCCCTCCGGGTACCTGTGTGCCCCTATGTTACTCCATGGGATGGAGGATCAGCTGGAGTGAACTCCAGAAGCCTCAACGTTATTTAGCGCTGCCAGTCCTGGAAGACCGCTATTGTCAGAACCATACAGTTGAACGCCTTAGTCACGACCCTCGGGGATTGAGCCATGCTTTGGAGTTCTCTCATCATGGGGCTGAACTTTTAACCCCAAGATTTCCATTGAGGATGCCACTCTTGCGCATTGGCTTGGATGTCGCACATTGTCGGCATCATCTCCTGCGACAGAAGACTGTGGGACTCCTCAATTTGGCCTTCCAGTTGCGAGAGTGTTATTGACACCCCTTCCTGGTATTCCTGGCTCTGCCTTTGCATCTCAAGCAGCTGAGGGACAAACATATCCAGAGGCTCAGCACTTGGCTGGGGCACAGCTGGGTCCTTGGATCCAGCACATATCTGACTGTCCGATCCTGGGGATATTTCTGTCTCCAGCTGATGTGCATTAGATAGTGGCCCAGAAGCCTGACTGCTAAGATAGCCCACCGAAGTGTGTGTCTTTCTGTGATACATCTTCAGTGTCCTCCCCCGGCATTCCCTCCGAGGTCGTGTCGAGGGTGGATTGTGGGACACTGCTGGTGGATGGAGCAGGCTGTTCAGGTGATGTTCCAAAAAGGCAAGAAAGATGGCATTAATAAGTGGCCAGGTCAAGAGTTTGGAATACACAGAACTCACTTGCGTGTGGTCACCTGGGTGAAGGTGCAGTGGCTCATCACCTCATTCTCACAGGTCCACCTTGCTCTCAATGCATGCCCTGTCCTGCTCTTCACCTTTGAGGTCCATGGCTGTCTCCTCAAATGGAGTCAGGATCCTCAGCTCGGTCATCTCGTCACATGTCTTCTCTCACTTGCGGCAGTTGTGAGTAGGCTTCTCCTGCAGGAACCCAAATAGTGTGAGCTGGCCGCCTGGCGGGTCAGATGTCAATGATATCTGGCATGTGTGTGTTCTGCAGGTAAGCAGGGAGGGGTTCTGAGGAGCAATGCCATTGGGGTGTGAGGAAGAATGTGGGAAGTCTGGTGCTGGGGCCGTGTGAGGTGGCATCCTCTAGGATTGAGGTGACATTCCGAGGGGTGATGGCAAGGCACAGTGCAGAGAGGAGACGGGGGAGCACTTACCCTGGCAGAATGGAGTAGGTTGTTCATCTTTTGATGAAGAATGGACCACAGCTCAGTATCATTCCCCACATCTTGATGCCAGCGAGAGATGAGAAACTCCAGCTTCTTTCTTGCAGGGGATTGTTTTTCTAAGAAATGCATATCTTTAACTTTCATCATCTGGATTAGTATTGTCATTCATCCAGGGCTACATCAAGAAAGATATTCCTGACAAAATGTGGATTCCTTTAAAGGTGAACTGATTGACTGTATTTAGTTTGAATTTTGACTTCCAAGTGCAGAAAGCCAAATATAATAGCTATGGACAGCACAAAACTGAGGAATAACCTAATTCAGCTGGTAACTACACAGCAGAAATGTCACTCATACATTCATGATCACGCATTCGTGATTAAACAGACTCTCCTCTTTTAAAAAAAAGACCTATTTTAAGAACTCACTGATGCTAAATGTCTCAAAACACAGAAGGGTAACTTGGAACATCGGTTCTTTGTATATTTTCAATTTGGTATACTGTGAGAACAATATGTGAACCAGGAAGGAACACACCAGACGTGTTAACAATTAATAAAGAATATTTATTAACTTAAAATAACAAAATAAAACACAACAAGAAGGACTATAATACACTACAACTCCTAAGTGTACTGATGGCTATACACACACAGTATTACAGGAAATTACCCCTTGGTTCTAACTACCTATGTCCCCTGAGTTCTGAAAAGCCCCTTTGTTCCCAAACAACATCCGATATTATATAATCCTATGAGCAAAATCTAGCAAATAATTGCCACGCACAGGTTATGTGGCCACATTTTGGAAAACCGCCTTCAGAAATCTCTGTTCGAGTTTTGATCTTAACCGGCTGCTTGTGAAGTTGGCTTTTTGCATATACGTGTCAATTTCCTTATCTCTTCACTTTGAACTTACCTTTTCCATACCCCCACTGTTTTCCTCTAGTCACCTTGGTAAATACTTACTTTTCTCACTGATACGCCAATTTGCATCTCAACATTTCTTCAGACACCTCACTGTTTTGTTTTCTTTTATCCCAATTTCATTTTTTAAACTTGAATTTTCTCCAATTCTTAACACTACCTAATTTAGCAATTGCCCAAGCACACATAAGACGTAATTTGAATGTTTGACAAATACATTTTGATGTCACACATTTAGTTGTAAACCTAGAAGGTATTGCAAATTTAAGCGGTCCAGAGATAATGAAGGGATCCTTATTTTTATATAATCTGGCAAGCAGCTAACAAGTTCCCTGTTTTCTATCTGCCTTATTCTGCATGTGTATCTGCTGAATAAAACCACCGCCTACTTGCTGTATGTGCCAGTGGATGGCTAAATACAATAGGAGCTGGTTTAGCACAGTGGGCTAAATAGCTGACTTGCAAAGCAGACCAAGGCCAGCAGCACGGTTTCAATTCCCGTACCAGCCATAAGACCATAAGACATAGGAGCAGAATTAGGCCACTCGGCCCATCGAGTCTGCTCCATCATTCAATCATGGCTGATATATTCTCCTGCCTTCTCCCCATAACCCCTGATCTCCTTATTAATTTTTTCAGCCAGAGAGTGGTGGGTCTGTGGAATTCATTGCCACAGAGGGCGGTGGAGGCCGGGACGTTGAGTGTCTTTAAGACAGAAGTTGATAAATTCTTGATTTCTCGAGGAATTAAGGGCTATGGAGAGAGAGCGGGTAAATGGAGTTGAAATCAGCCATGATTGAATGGTGGAGTGGACTCGATGGGCCGAATGGCCTTACTTCTGCTCCTATGTCTTATGGTCTTATGGTCTTAATCAAGGGCCTATCTATCTCTGTCTTAAAGACACTCAGTGAATTGGCCTCAGCCTTCTGCGGCAAGGATTTCCACAGATTCACCCCACCCTCTGGCTGAAGAAATTCCTCCTCATCTCTGTTTTAAAGGATCATCCATTTAGTCTGAGATGGTGTTCTCTGGTTCTAGTTTTTCCTACAAATGGAAACATCCTCTCCACGTCCACTCTATGCAGGCCTCGCAGTATCTTGTAAGTTTCAAAAGATCCCCTCTCATCCTTCTAAACTCCAATGAGTAAAGACCCAGAGTCCTCAAACATTCCTCATACGACAAGTTCTTCATTCCAGAGAACATTCTTGTGAACCTCCTCTGGACGTGCCTCCCCGAACAGGTGCTGGAATGTGGTGACTAGGGGCTTTTCACAGTAACTTAATTTGAAGCCTACTTGTGACAATAAGCAATTTTCATTTTTATTTCATTCATATACCACTTTTCAATGGGCTCCACTTTCTTGAAGGAAATGCGTGCCGACTGTTTTATTTCTTGGCCAACTCCATGGCTGAATCACGATTTTATTGCAAAAATGTCCCAAGTTCAAATGACACATAAATAATTGCATTCCAAATCAACCATGGCTATTCTCCTTCCCATCCCTGAAAACAGCCTCTTAAAATATCTTAATGCTTGAAAAAGACCTAATTTGCCCATTTACAGTTTTACTTTTTTTTTAGGATTACCTTGTGGTGTTTTTCTAACATATTGCAATTTGTAGGTGGTATTTCGTAGGTGGTTTTATTTAGCTTGCTGAAGTAGATCAAGGATTAGATTTTCTGATCAATTCTGTTGATTACCTAAATGCAGCAGGATGCTTCGGAATTGGAAAATTGGGCTCCAGTCCCGAGGCGTGTTTTGTACCCATGATTATCGAGCCACCTGTTTTGAGCAGTTTTATACATCTGCCAAACGGCTCATTAAGATCTCTGAATGCAATATTATTTAAAAGGACACTTGGTGCAATTTTCTCAAGTTTGTAACATGATTGCACGTTGCCTTTCAAAGCCCATTTTGAATAGGTTTCTAATAAAACTCTGGGTGTAGCTCTGAAAAGGAAGTTTTTGTTATAATATGCATAGTGCCTTTTTAATATTGTCATGGTACATTACAATTTTTTTTTTTAATGTTCAGATTTTTCTTGGCAGTGTGGATGAGCAGAGAGATCTCGGTGTCCATGTACATAGATTCCTGAATGTTGCCACCCAGGTTGAGAGGGCTGTTAAGAAGGCGTACGGTGTGTTAGCTTTTATTGGTAGAGGGATTGAGTTTCGGAGCCATGAGGTCATGTTGCAGCTGTACAAACCTCTGGTGCGGCCGAATTTGGAGTATTATGGGAAGGATGTGGAAACATTGGAAAGGGTGCAGAGGAGATTTACCAGAATGTTGCCTGGTATGGAGGGAAGATCTTATGAGGAAAGGCTGAGGGACTTGAGGCTGTTTTCATTAGAGAGAAGAAGGTTAAGAGGTGACTTAATTGAGGCATACAAGATGATCAGAGGATTGGATAGGGCGGACAGTGAGAGTCTTTTTCCTCGGATGGTGATGTCTAGCACGAGGGGACATAGCTTTAAATTGAGGGGAGATAGATATAGGACAGATGTCAGAGGTAGCTTCTTTACTCAGAGAGTAGTAAGGGCATGGAATGCCCTGCCTGCAACAGTAGTGGACTCGCCAACACTAAGGGCATTCAAATAGTCATTGGATAGACATACGGACGATAAGGGAATAGTGTAGATGGGCTTTAGAGTGGTTTCACAGGTCGGCGCAACATCGAGGGCCGAAGGGCCTGTACTGCGCTGTAATGTTCTATGTTCTATGATCTATTAGTCTTTCTAGAACATGTCTTGTCACATTAATGATTTTAAGTTCTTCACACACATTAGCCACATGCTTTCCCACTATTCTTGGTATATTTTTGTGCCTTCTACTGTGATATCAGGTAAAAACTGTTTGTTTAACATTTACACCAGGGGCGGGATTCGCTGTCCCGCCAGCCCCGCTTTCCGAAGCAATGCGCCCCCGCCGACAGCGAGATTCTCCGTTCGCCCAGCCGGACAATGGAGTTTCCCCATTGTGGCCGCCCCACGTCATAGGGAAACCCGGAGATGCGAGTGCGCTGCTGGCGAAGCAGAGGATCCCACCGACGGAGAATCCCGCAGCAGTTCTTTGTTATTGTAATTTACCTTGAGCATGATTCAGCGGCCTTGTCACACCCAACTTGGTGTTGGGATGAGTACGTTGCATCTCGTGAGAGGCCTCTCGCAAGATCTGTGATGCTCAAAATGTCTCGCAAGATCCAATGGAATCTCACAAGATGTCGCGACCTGGATTTCGTCTTGACTGGGCGTGTCCCAGATCAGCATATTCAAAGGCTCATTTAAGTATGCGTTGCCAGATTCTCCCGCCATCCATGACTCAAATGGCTACACCTGGTACACGTTTACAGGGCGCCGTTTAGTACTGGTGTAGTCAAACATGGACCAGTTGTGATGGCCCCTGGGGTGGTCTCCCAGGCCATTATATACTTCCGAGTGGTTGGGGCAGGGCAGTGTGACACCCTGGCTCCCCCCCTGGTAACTGAGCATCTTGGCACAGCTAGGCTGCCGGGTTGGCACTTGCAGGCCGGCAGATCCAGGGTGCCAGGCTGGCAGATCCAGGGTGCCCAAGTGCCAAGTTGGTACTGCCAGGGATTGGGTCCTGGTAGGCGGGCTTTATCAGGTGGAGGGTGGGTAAGGGGATGTTCCCGCGGGCCTCCTCAAAGTTGGGGGTAGAACAAGGGGAGAGGTCAAATTCAGGGGGTAGTTTGAATGGGGGGTGGTGGGGGCTGAGAACAGGGCAGCCTTCCCGGTCTGCGAGGAGCATTTCCTCCTGATGATAAATCCAAGTGTGGCCTTGGGGGAGAGAAACTCTTCGAGGCTAAAAAAAAACGGCAAAGTGTCCTTGAACTGCAGGGTTTTTCTTGGTGCAGATGCCGAGAAACAGCTCGCTTTGTCTCAACCTCTTGAGGTACAATGTTTAGTTTTGCTACTCCCGTCCTTTTCACCTTTTTATGTACTTTTGGATTGGATTGGATTTGTTTATTGTCACATGTACCGTGGTACAGTGAAAAGTATTTTTCTGCCAGCAGCTCAACAGATCATTAAGTACATGAGAAGAAAAGGGAAGAAAAGAAAATACATAATAGGGCAACACAAGGTACACAATGTAACTACATAAGCACTGGCATCGGATGAAGCATACAGGGTGTAGTGTTAATGAGGTCAGTCCATAAGAGGGTCATTTAGAGTCTGGTAAAAGCGGCAAAGAAGCTGTTTTTGAGTCTGTTCGTGCATGTTCTCAGACTTCTGTATCTCCTGCCCGATGGAAGAAGTTGGAAGAGTATGTAAGCCGGGTGGGAGGGGTCTTTGATTATGCTGCCCGCTTTCCCCAGGCAGCGGGAGGTGTAGATGGAGTCAATGGATGGGAGGCAGGTTCGTGTGATGGACTGGGCGTTGTTCACGACTCTTTGAAGTTTCTTGCGGTCCTGGGCCGAGCAGTTGCCATACCAGGCTGTGATGCAGCCAGATAGGATGCTTTCGATGGTGCATCTGTAAAAGTTGATAAGGGTTAATGTGGACATGCCGAATTTCCTTAGTTTCCTGAGAAAGTATAGACGCTGTTGTGCTTTCTTGGTCGTCGTGCGACCTGGATGGACCAGGACAGATTTTTGGAGATGTGCACCCCTAGGAATTTGAAACTGCTAACCATCTCCACCTCGGCCCCATTGATGCTGACAGGGGTGTGTACAGTACTTTGCTTCCTGAAGTCAATGACCAGCTCTTTAGTTTTGCTGGCATTGAGGGAGAGATTGTTGTCGCTGCACCACTCCACTAGGTTCTCTATCTCCCGCCTGTATTCTGACTCGTCGTTATTCGAGATCCGGCCCACTATGGTCATATCGTCAGCAAACTTGTAGATGGAGTTGGAACCAAATTTTGCCACGCAGTCGTGTGTGTACAGTGAGTAGAGTAGGGGGCGAAGTACGCAGCCTTGTGGGGCCCCGGTGTTGAGGACTAATGTGGAGGAGGTGTTGTTGTTTATTCTTACTGATTGTGGTCTGTTGGTCAGAAAATTGAGAATCCAGTTACAGAGTGGGCAACCAAGTCGTAGGTTTTGGAGCTTTGACATGAGCTTGGCTGGGTGTTGAAGGCGGAGCTGTAGTCAATAAATAGGAGTCTGATGTAGGAGTCCTTGTTGTCGAGATGCTCCAGGGATGAGTGTAGGGCCAGGGAAATGGTGTCTGCTGTGGACCAGTTGCAACGGTATGCAAATTGCAGTGGATCAAGGCATTCTGGGAGTATGGAGGTGATGTGCTTCATGATCAACCTCTCGAAGCACTTCGTTATGACTGAAGTCAGGGCCACCGGACGGTAGTCATTGAGGCACGTTGCCTGGTCCTTCTTTGGTACCGGTATGATGGTGGTCTTCTTGAAGCAGGTGGGGCCCTCTGAGTGGAGTAGGGACAGGTTAAAGATGTCCGCGAACATCTCTGCCAGCAGCTCCGCTCAAGCTCTGAGTGCACGACCAGGGATCCCGTCCGGGCCCGTCGCCTTCCGAGGGTTCACTTTCAGGAAGGCCGATCTGACTTCGGAAGCTGTGATGGTGGGTATGGGTGAGTTATGGGCTGCTGGGGCACTTGACAGCGGATTGTTGGTTACCTGCTTGAACCGAGCATAGTATGCATTGAGTCTACTTGTAGAGAACCTTATATGATGCGCGGGATTCTCCGACTGCCCGCCGGGCCGGAGAATCCCTGGTGGGAGGTGCGAATCCCGCCCCGCTGCCCCGCTGCCGGCTGCCATATTCTCCTGCCTCATTTTTCGGGTGGGGGCGGGATCGCCGCCATGCCGGTCGGGGGCCGTTGACAGCGGCCCCCCGCGGCGATTCTCCGGGCCCGATGGGCCGAGCGGCCATCCTTTTTTGGCCAGTCCTGCCGGCGTGAATCACTCAACTCATGCACCAGCGGGACCTGGCAGGTGAGTATGCGTGGGCGGTCCTCGGGGATCCGACACCGGGGTTTCCCCACGGTGGCCTGGTTCGTGATCGGGGCCCACCGATCTGCGGGCGGGTTTGTTCCGTGGGGGCACTTCTTCCTTCCACGCCGGGCCCTTATAGGGCTCCGCCATATTGCCCGGGGGCCGGCGCAGAGAAGAGAACCCCCCGCGCATGCGTGGGAATACGCCAGCAGGTCCGCACATGCGCGAACACGCGCCGTCCCTTCGGCGCCAGCTGGAGCGGCGCCAACCCCTCCGCCGTCAAGCTAGCCCCCTAGAAAAGTGAGAATTCCTCACCTTGGGGGGCCGTTGACGCCGGAGTCGTTGCCACCGGTGTGGGGACTTAGTCCCCAGAAAGGAGGTCCCGGCCAATATGTCTTTATATTTCTTACTAGTTTACTCTCACATTTTGTTTCCCTTTTTATCAGTTATTTTGGTTATCTATTGCTGGTTTCTAGAATTCTCCCAATCTTCAGGTTTACTACCATTTATTGGAACTTTAAAGACCCTTTTCTTTTATGCTAATATGACAAAAGGTCACCTCAACCACTCAATATGTTGCATATTTTAGAACATTTTGAGACACATCAGTCTTTGTGACTTTTTAATTTAAAAAAACTAATTATAGCACAATGCATTTTGTATTATACTGCGTGCACGATCTGGGAATGTTTATTTGAAAGATTTATCTTCCAACGAAGCATGGTTTGAATTCTGTAATCACAAGGCACAACCTACACTCAGAATTTAACAAAGGGTGGCAGCGTGATGACAACTATCAGCTCTTTTTCGGTGTGTCGTTCATGAAGAGTAACAGCTGGGACCACCACACTGGGAGATTGTCAGTTAAAAACAAAACATAAAAAGTCACCTACACACAGCTCAGAAGGCCAGCGCCTCCTCCCCGCCTCGCTGAAGACTTTGCAGGTTCACACCCCGGTCTTAGGTTGACGACTTCACTTTTGCCTCAGGCTTCCCACCAGACCAAATGACAAAGGCCTAGCTGCTGCTTTGCATCTTCATTCACTGAAACTTCACACCAATTCAGGAGGTCCGGTCTAAACTGCTCAAAGTCTCCATGACCTCTCAATGTCTGGCAACCTGCTTTCCCGCTCTAAAGGGGAGTCCACCGATCAGAACCCAACGTTGTTCTGTATTGCCTGCTAATTGGCTCAGGAAATCTAAGTTTGCCTGATGCACTAACAATTACTCTCAAGGCAAGGTGAGTCATAACTAATAGGCTTTAATCAGCTAGAACTGTACCCAGCAGCTTCGATACAGAAAGTGAAGGCTGCTGGGACAGCATTGGTTCTTATACTCCGCCTCTCAGGGCGGAGCTATGTACGTTAGCCAATGGTAGACTCCTAGGTCTAGCCAATGGTCATCCACCACTCAGGTACTGCAATACCTGGAATTACCACATTGCCGATCCGCAAATTTAGAGCTACCAAGGCTCTGATTGGTGTTCCCATATAACGGGCATCTCTCCGTATCCCCCCCCCCCCCATTGCCTAGGGCTGCTGCACTGTGTGTTTCACTGAAAGTTCACCTCTGGCTGTGGGGTTGGTGGAAGTTACAAAGAGGGGGAGGGAGGGTGTGGAGAGCATGGAGAGATTCAAAATAAGGATGTGAATTTTAAATCTGGGGCAATCTGAGCCAATATAGGTTAATGAACGTGTTAATGTGTGATCAGAAATTTGTGTGGGTCAGGATACATGACCAAACAAAGGAGCAAAGCTCCATATACCCTTACAGTTCAGAACAACCCAGCTAGCTTTCATTCAAAGAGAACCCGAGTTATGTTTCCTGCTGATTGCTCTTATGGAGTTTGACATCGTTCGATGCGGAAAACAAGTGGCAGCAACATTTAACTACCTTTTGTGCCATTATCCCAGATTGCCGCATTTCAAATAATAGACTTTAAAAGCTAACAAACTCTGGCATTATATTTTTAGGCCATTGTTCAATAGGTACAATTAAGAGCTTGTTCATGGATAATAATACTGATTGGTCCTGTTCTCTGTTGGCTGAAATTAATCCTCTGTTGATGAGTGGTGCTCAGGAGATGAATTGGAGTTGTTGCATGGCCAGACAAGGTGAAGATGTTGGTCAATGTGACAGCTACAATCTGTCCAGCCCTGTATCACATGATGGTGGAGCAAAGTCTCCATCAAAAAACATAAACCTATGCTAATTATGTGGAAAAAGCAAAAACAGTGATAATTTTTCAGAGGACCTTTTATACTAAAATCCTGTCTCACATGTTTCTGCAGTTCAAATGGATATAAAAGCGTGGGGTCCAATTCTCCGGAAAAATTTCTCAGTGTTGCAGCAAGCGGGAATTGCCACAAGCTTCCCGGGCCTTGGCCCAGCGAGACCGAATTGGCTATTCAGCATTCATTGGTCCACTTAACGAGGCCTCTTGGCTTCTCACCACAAATGAAGGCTCGGCAGCTGAGTCGATGGGACCGTGCTCGCCAGCCCCCCACTAACAAGGTCAAGCAGCACAAGCTGCACTTTGCTCAGCCAACCCCAGCCAACACGCAACAATGATGCCCCCTTTGTATCTCCTCAGGAAAAGCTCTCCCACAATTGAACAAAGAAACGTACAGCACAGGAACAGGCCCTACGATCCCTCCAAGCCTGCGCCGATCATGCTGCCTGTCTAAACTAAAATCTTCTACACTTCCTGGGTGCGTATCCCTCTATTCCCATCCTATTCATGTATTTGTCAAGATGCCCCTTAAATGTCACTATCGTCCCTGTTTCCACCACCTCCTCCGGCAGCGAGTTCCAGGCACCCACTACCCTCTGTGTAAAAAACTTGCCTCGTACATCTACTCTAAACCTTGCCCCTCGCACCTTAAACCTATGCCCCCTAGTAATTGACCCCTCTACACTGGGGAAAAGCCTCTGACTATCCAATCTGTCTATGCCCCTCATAATTTTGTAGACCTCTATCAGGTCGCCCCTCAACCTCCGTCGTTCCAGTGAGAACAAACCAAGTTTATTCAACCCCTACTCATAGCTAATGCCCTCCATACCAGGCAACATCCTGGTAAATCTCTTCTGCACCCTCTCTAAAGCCTCCACATCCTTCTGGTAATGTGGTGACCAGAATTGAACACTATATTCCAAGTGTGGCCTAACTAAGGTTCTATACAGCTGCAACATGGCTTGCCAATTCTTATACTCAATGCCCCGGCCAATGAAGGCAAGCATGCCGTCTGCCTTCTCCACCTGTGTTGCCCCTTTCAGTGACCTGTGGACCTGCACGCCTAAATCTCTCTGACTTTCAATACTCTTCAGGGTTCCACCATTCACTGTATATTCCCTACCTGCATTAGACCTTCCAAAATGCATTACCTCACATTTGTCCGGATTAAACTGCCATCTCTCCGCCCAAGTCTCCAAACAATCTAAATCCTGCTGTATCCTCTGACAGTCCTCATCACTATCCGCAATTCCACCAACCTTTGTGTCATCTACAAACTTACTAATCAGACCAGTTACATTTTCCTCCAAATCATTTTTTATACAACAAACAGCAAAGGTCCCAGCACTGATCCCTGTGGAACACCACTAGTCACAGCCCTCCAATTAGAAAAGCATCCTTCCATTGCTACTCCCTGCCTTCTATGACCTAGCCAGTTCTGTATCCACCTTGCCAGCTCACCCCTGATCCCGTGTGACTTCACCTTTTGTACTAGTCTACCATGAGGGACCTTGTCAAAGGCCTTACCGAAGTCCATATAGACAACATCCACTGCCCTACCTGCATTAATCATCTTTGTAACCTCTTCGAAAAACTGTATCAAGTTAGTGAGACACGACCTCCCCTTCACAAAACCATGCTGCCTCTCACTAATACGGCCATTTGCTTCCAAATGGGAGTAGATCCTGTCTCGGAGAATTCTCTCCAGTAATTTCCCTACCACTGACGTAAGGCTCACTGGCCAGTAGTTCCCTGGATTATCCTTGCTACCCTTCTTAAACAGAGGAACAACATTGGCTATTCTCCAGCCCTCCGGGACATCACCGTGAGGATCCAAAGATTTCTGTCAAGGCCTCAGCAATTTCCTCTCTAGCCTCCTTCAGTATTCTGGAGTAGATCCCATCAGGCCCTGGGGACTTATCTACCTTAATATTTTTCAAGACGCCCAACACCTCGTCTTTTTGGATCTCAATGTGACCCAGGTTAACCACACACCCTTCTCCAGACTCAACATCCACCAATTCCTTCTCTTTGGTGAATACTGATGCAAAGTATTCATTTAGTACCTCGCCCATTTCTTCTGGCTCCACACAAAGATTCCCTTGCCTGTCCTTCAGTGGGTCAACCCTTTCCCTGGCTACCCTCTTGCTTTTTATGTACGTGTAAAAAGTCTTGGGATTTTCCTTCACCCTATTTGCCAATGACTTTTCGTGACCCCTTTTAGCCCTCCTGACTCCTTGCTTAAGTTCCTTCCTACTTTCCTTATATTCCACACAGGCTTTGACTTTTCCCAGCCTTCTAAACCTGACAAATGCTTCCTTTTTCTTTTTGACGAGGCCTACAATATCTCTCGTTATCCAAGGTTCCCGAAATGTGCCTTATTTATCCTTCTTCCTCACAGGAACATGCCGGTCCTGAATTCCTTTCAACTGACACTTGAAAGCCTCCCACATGTCAGATGTTGATTTACCCTCAAACATCCGCCCCCAATCTAGGTTCTTCAGTTCCTGCCTAATATTGTTATAATTAACCTTCCCCCAATTTAGCACATTCACCCTAGGACCACTCTTATCCTTGTCCACCAGCACTTTAAAACTTACTGAATTGTTGTCACTGTTCCCGAAATGCTCCCCTACTGAATCTTCTACCACCTGGCCGGGCTCATTCCCCAATACCAGGTCCAATACAGCCCCTTCCCCAGTTGGAGTGTCTACATATTGTTTTAAGAAGCCCTCCTGGATGCTCCTTACAAACTCTGCCCCGTCAAAGCCCCTGGCACTAAGTGAGTCCCTGTCAATTTTGGGGAAGTTGAAGTCTCCCATCACAACAACCCTGTTGTTTTTACTCTTTTCCAAAATCCGTCTACCTACCTGCTCCTCTATCTCCAGCTGGCTGTTGGGAGGCCTGTAGTAAACCCCCAACATTGTGACTGCACCCTTCTTATTCCTGATCTCTACCCATATAGCCTCACTGCCCTCTGAGGTGTCCTCCCATTGGACAGCTGTGATATTCTCCCCAACCAGTAGCGCAACTCCGCCACCCCTTTTACATCCCCCTCTACCCCGCCTGAAACATCTAAATCCTGGAACGTTTAGCTACCAATCCTGCCCTTCCCTAAACCAGGTCTCTGTAATGGCAACAACATCATAGTTCCAAGTACTAATCCAAGCACAGTACGAAGTCTTACAACACCAGGTTAAAGTCCAACAGGTTTGTTTCGATGTCACTAGCTTTCGGAGCGCTGCTCCTTCCTCAGGTGAATGGAGAGGTCTGTTCCAGAAACACATATATAGACATATTCAAAGATGCCAAACAATGCTTGGAATGCGAGCATTAGCAGGTGATTAAATCTTTACAGATCCAGAGATGGGGTAACCCCAGGTTAAAGAGGTGTGAATTGTACCAAGCCAGGACAGTTGGTAGGATTTCGCAGGCCAGATGGTGGGGGATGAATGTAATGCGACATGAATCCCAGGTCCCGGTTGAGGCCGCACTCATGTGTGCGGAACTTGGCTATAAGTTTCTGCTCGTCGATTCTGCGTTGTCGCGGGTCCTGAAGGCCGCCTTGTCCAAGCACAGTAGCATTGTGGATAGCACAATTGCTTCACAGCTCCAGGGTCCCAGGTTCGATTCTGGCTTGGGTCACTGTCTGTGCGGAGTCTGCACATCCTCCCCGTGTGTGCGTGGGTTTCCTCCGGGTGCTCCGGTTTCCTCCCACAGTCCAAAGATGTGCAGGTTAGGTGGATTGGCCATGATAAATTTCACTTAGTGTCCAAAATTGCCCTTAGTGTTGGGTGGGGTTACTGAGTTATGAGGATAGGGTGGAGGTATTGACCTTGGGTAGGGTGCTCTTTCGAAGAGCCGGTGCAGACTCGATGGGCCAAATGGCCTCCTTCTGCACTGTAAATTCTATGATTCTGTAAATTCTATGATTCATCTGCCTTACCCGTAATACATCTTGCATTAAAACATATGCACTTCAGGCCACCAGACCCGCTGTGTTCAACAACTTCTCCCTATCTGCTCTGCCTCAGAGCCATTCTGGCCCTATTCCCTAGTTCTCCCTCAATGCTCTCACCTTCTGACCTCCCGTGTCCACTCCCCTGCCATACTAGTTTAAACTCTCCCGTGTGACACTAGCAAACCTCGCGGCCAGGATATTTATGCCTTTCCAGTTTAGATGCAACCCGTCCTTCTTATATAGGTCACACCTGCCCCAGAAGAGCTCCCAGTGATCCAAATAACGGAAACCCTCCCTCCGAACACCAGCTGTTTAGCCACGTGTTTAGCTGCTCTATCTTCCTATTTCTAGCCTCACTGGCACTTGGCACGAGATTACAACCCTAGAGGTCCTGTCTTTTTACTTTCTGCCTAGCTCCCTGAACTCCTGCTGCAGGACCTCATGACCCTTCCTGCCTCTGTCGTTAGTACCAATATGTACAACGACCTCTGCCTGTTTGCCCTCCCCCTTCAGGATGCCCGCTACCAATTCGGAGACATCCTGGACCCTGGCACCAGGGAGACAACATACCATCCTGGAGTCTCTTTCACGTCCACAGAAGCGCCTATCTGTGCCCCTGACTATAGAGTCCCCTATGACTATTGCTCTTCTGCGCTTTTACCCTCCCTTCTGAACATCAGAGCCAGCCGTGGTGCCACTGCTCTGGCTGCTGCTGTTTTCCCCTGATAGGTTATCCCCCCCCCCCCCCCCCCCCCCCCGACAGTATCCAAAGGGGTATACCTGTTCGAGAGGGGGAAAACCACAGGGGATTCCTGCACTGACTGCCTGCCCTTTCTGGTGGTCACCCATTTCTCTGCCTGCACCTTGGGTTGGACCACATTTATATAACTGCTATCTATGATGCTTTCCGCCACCTGCATTCTCCTAAGTGCATCTAACTGCTGCTCTAACCGAACCATGCGGTCTGTGAGGAGCTCCAGTTGGGTGCACTTTCTGCAGATGAAGCCATCCGGGACACTGGAAGCCTCCCGGACCTGCCACATCTCACAGTCAGAGCACTGCACACCTCTAATTGACATTGCATCAATAAATTAGTAAATTAAATTTAAAAGTTAAAAAAAAAGTTACTGTTTACTATATGTTTCCTAGCACTAGATTTCTACTATAAATGTGAAAGGTAAATACAGTACTCTCCGATCTCTGGCTTAGATACCCCTCTAAATTATAATTAAGTAATTATGTTTAATTAGTTTACCAATGCTTAATTTTAAAAATTTAGTGCAGATTCCCAACCAGCCAATCAGGTCACAGCTTTTCTGTGATGTCCCCTCCCCCCCCACTGCAGGTTCTCTCCCTGCAGATTAAAAGTTACAGGCCAGAAGAAAGAGAGAGAACAAAACAGTAGGGAAAAGCACCTTCTCCCACTCTGCACCGAATTACCTCACTACACCAAATTTCCAAGTTCCAAATTCCCACTCTGGATGTGTCTCTTTGACCTGTGCATTGTTGAGAAAGGGCCCAGACTGGCAGTGGTGTGCCAGACATCAGGATCCTCATCACCTTCGAGGAGCATGCCCTGAAGGTGACCAATGTGGCCAAGACCAGGGTGGTCACCAATGTGGAGGCTGGCAGATGTCACAGAGGTTTGGAACCACCAGGCCTAACCTGGAGAACCTGTAAAGTGTGAGTTGTTATTGCCTTACTGACTGGCCCATCCCTCTCACTGATCAAATGCCCATTCTCCTGCACATCATCCAGCCAACGGCGACGGCCCATCTCGGGCGGCACTCTCTCCAGTCTCCCATGAGACAACCTCGGAGGAGAGCTCTGAAGATACCACCGTACTAGCTGCGTCATAGCCGCCAACCTCACCCTCCATCAGCTCACGTTTGACAGGTTCTCCAGGTTGGGCCTGGTGGTTCCTCAACCTCCACCAGAGCAGCTACATGCACCTCAGTGAGACATGTTAGTTGTCAGGCTTCTGGGACACAATCTGGTTGGTACCATACTGCTGCTGATGTACATCAGGTGGAGACAGGAACATCCAGGCGAGACAGCAGTCTGAGGTCTGCTGGATCCCTGGACCTAGCTAGATCAAAGCCTGATGCTGATCCTGTGGAAGACGTTACCCAGGAGCTGATGGAGATATTAGGGTGGAAACATGCAACCAAGTGATCTATCTACAATCTGTAGTCTGATTTGTCATTGTTTGAGATACGACCCACCACAGTCGTATCATCCGCAAACTTATAGATTGAGTTGGAGTTAAATCTTGCCACAAAGTAGTGTGAGTATAGGGAGTACAGTAGAGGACTGAGCACTCATCCTTGAGGGGCCCCGGCGTTGAGGACTATCGTGGAGGAGGTGCTGTTGCCGATCCTGACGGATTGGGGTCTGTTGGTGAAGAAGTCAAGGATCTAGCTGCACAGGGAGGGATCAAGTCCAAGATTGCAGCGTTTGGTTATAAATCTTGTCGGGATAATGGTGTTGAAGCCAGAGCTGTAGTCTATGCATAACACTGTCACGTAGGTGTCCTTATTGTCGAATGTTGTTGAATGTTGTCTAATGATGCTGTTTTCAATGACTTCCTTTTGGGCTCTCTGTGATCCAGGGTCACTTTCAAGTTCACATGGACCACAGTATATGCACTGCACCAGGATGCATCTGTATCACAGATTACATAGCTTTTGTGGGAAGAACAAAGCAAGAACATGACTATAATCTGCATTTATTGGTGCAAGTGGCACATAATGAAGGATTGGTGGGCCACACTGCAATTGACATCAATGTGCAGCAGATCAATTTATTTGGTTCTATTTATTCCAGTACTGGCAAATGTCCCAATCCAAATAAAATAGAGGATATTTAAGCCATGCCAACTCCTCACGATAAGTCCTCTTTAGTCTCCGATCTCCATCATTTCCAATTTTAGTCACAACACTTCATTGCTAAGGAAATTGTTGAAAACAGTGTGTCCTTCTTGTGGCACGAAGACCACCAATAAATACCTCTTCGAAGTACTGGAACAGTCATTATTAAAAGCGTTGATGTTGCAGTTTCACAATCCTAGGGAGACAACTACCCTAGAGGTAGATACCTCGCAGAAAGGTCTGGGAGTATACATACTACAAAATGGCAAACTGATTGCATTTGTTTCAAAATCTCTGTCTACAATGCAATTAAACTGCTCCAAGTCGGATACATTTGCTTTAGCGTTTGGTGTCATTTTCTTTTTCTTTATTCGTTCATGGGATGTGGGTGTCGCTGGGTGGGTCAGCATTTACTGCCCATCCCTGAGGGCATTTAATAGTCAACCATGTTATTGTGGGTCTGGAGTAACATGTTGGCCAGACCAGGTAAGGATGACAGATTTCCTTCCCTAAAGGGTATTAGTGAACCAGATGGTTTATTACAAGAATCGACAATGGATTCATGGTCATCATTCAACTTTTAATTCCAGATTTTTATTGAATTCAAATTTCACCATTTACCCAGGCGGGATTCGAACCCGGGTCTCCAGAGCATTACCCTGGGTCTTTGGATTATTAATCCAGTGACAATACCACCACACCACTGCCTCCCCAACATGCATGTTCATACCTATCAATTTGGCAAAGGATTTGTGGTAGAGACTGACCACAAGCTATTGGAGATGCTTTGGCAAAAACCATGACCATTGCACAGTCAAGATAGCAATGCTTGTTGCTGAAGATTCAAAATTATGACTGTGTGATGAGGTACAAGCCAGGTAACTTGATGGTCACATTGGATACACTTAGCAGATTTCCTAGACCAATGAAAACTGTAGATATATCCTCAGATCTACAAGTTGAGTTCATTGACAGCGAGCTTGAGGATATTCTTCAAATTAACCTAACACATTTTGTTCATTGGAAATGCCAATAGCTACAAGAAGATTCTACACTACAGAAATTGTGGAAAACCATCATTGAAGGATGGTGTGATTCAATTCAGAATATCCACAAACAGATGAGACAATCTGGCATCTCCTGGTGAGTCATTTTTAAAGTACGAAGTCTTACAACACCAGGTTAAAGTCCAACAGGTTTGTTTCAATGTCACTAGCTTTCGGAGAGCTGCTCCTTCCTCAGGTGAATGAAGAGGTATGTTCCAGAAGCACATATATAGACAAATTGCTTCTGAGGATTTTCCCTTGGATCGAATACTATCTCTAATTTCCCTTGCAATCTATGGTTTGGCCACCTTTCCCATTTTATTTTTGGGCCAGACAGGAATAAACTATTGCTGTTCATCCATGCACTGTTTGAATGTTTGCCATTGCCTACACACCATTACAGTAGTGTTCCCCAATCCAACATTGCCAACTCGTGCCTCATACCATCGTAGTTTCCTTTATTAAGTTTCAGAACTCTAGTCTCAGAAGCAACTACGTCATTCCCCACCTTGATGATGAATTCTATCATATTATGGTCGCACATCCCCAAGTCATAGAATTTTCATAGAATTTACAGTGCAGAAGGAGGCCATTTGGCCCATTGAGTCTGCACTGGCTCTTGGAAAAAGCACTCTACCCAAAGTCAACACCTCCACCCTATCCCCATAACCCAGTAACCCCACCCAACACTAAGGGCAATTTTGGACACTAAGGGCAATTTATCATGGCCAATCCACCTAACCTGCACATCTTTGGACTGTGGGGGGAAGCCGGAGCACCCGGAGGAAACCCACGCACACACGGGGAGGATGTGCGGACTCCGCACAGACAGTGACCCAAGCCGGAATCGAACCTGGGACCCTGGAGCTGTGAAGCAATTGTGCTATCCACAATGCTACCGTGCTGCCCATGAAAATCGCTTATTGTCACAAGGAGACTTCAAATTAAGTTACTGTGGAAAGCCCCTAGTCACGACATTCCGGCACCTGTTCGGGGAGGCTGGTATGGGAATTGAACCTGCGCTGCTAGCCCTGTTCTGCTTTACAGGCCAGCTGTTTAGCCCACTATGCTAAACCAGCCCCTGCTGCTAAACCAGCCCCAGTGGCCTTGCACAACTAGATTACCTATCATTCCTTTCTCCTTACACAATACTCAGTATATTATGGCCTGTTCTCTAGTTGGCTCCTCAACATACTGGTCCAGAAAACCATCCCGTATACACTCCAGGCATTCCTCGTCTATGGCATTGTTACTAATTTGGTTCACCCAATCTATATGCAGATCAAAGTCACCCATAATTACAGATGTTTCCTATTATTGCATGTGTCTCTAATTTCATGTTTAATACCATTCCCAACATCACCACTACATATTGGGTCTAAAAACCCACAACAAAGACTTTTGCTCCTTGGTGTTTCTCAGCTCTACCCACATCGTCGGAGTTGATAACCTTCCTCACTATTGTGCTAATTTCCTCTTTAACAAGCAATGCAAGCCTATCATCTTTTATTTTTTGTCTCTCCTTCCTAAACACTGAATACCCCTGGATATTCAATTAGCATCCATGGTCACGTTGCAGCCATGTCTCTGTAATCCTGTCTATATCATACCCGTTCACATCTATTTGTGCGATTAAGTCATCCAATTTATTGCAAATACCTTAAAGGGATATCAGCAAGCCGACACTCGTAAAGAAATATGTTATGTGGACCAGTCTTATTTTCACTCTTGCTTTGAGCAGAGCCCAGGCATAGCTCTGATGTCTTCAATATTTATACCTGTGTGAATATTCTCATGTCCCTAGTCTCAACAAATGAACCATAATGTGTTTGCCCTATCCCTTATGAGCTTTTAGTCCCTTGTTTCTTCTACAGCAAATACGCCCACGCTATTATGTCATTATAATAACATGACACAATCTGTTTTACAAAGAAAAGCAGATCATTCCTCTGACCAGTACTGCCCTGCATCCATAACACCACCGAAACCAAAGAACTGGTCAGTCATCTAATTGGTGTTGCAAAACCTTGCCTCCATATCAGATAAAGTAATTGATTGTAACTGAAGAACTTTCAATTGTTCCACAGAGAAATAATGGTGGTCAGAGAGACAGCAGTGGCTGGTTTAGCACAGCGGGCTAAACAGCTGGCTGGTAATGCAGAACAAGGCCAGCAGCATGGGTTCAATTCCCATATCAGCCTCCCCGAACAGGCGCCGGAATGTGGTGACTAGGGTTTTTTCACAGTAACTTCATTGAAGCCTACTTGTGACAATAAGAGATTAGTATTAGTGATGTGTTGGTTGCTCGGGATCCGTGGAACACATACAGGCCACCAACACTTAAAATAGTGCAACACTATTTGATTAAGTCAGAAACTGTTGAACATACTTTCACTGTGGGGTAACACGATATTAGATTGAACTAAAGACCTATGCCTTGTCCTAACCAGTCTATGCACGCAGCACATGGTGAAGATCTGTGCTGCAAGCTGTAAACTCTGTCCTACTAGGAGGCTGCATCTCGAATGAGCGGAACTCTGATGCCCCCTGTCTTTATAGTGCGTGTGCTCTAACTGGTGATTGGCTGCCGTGTTGTGTGTGTTGATTGGTCCCGCTGTGTATCCATCAGTGTGTCTGTTTCTGCACCATGATATACTGCTGTATATTATGACATCCCCCCTTTTATAAAAGAATGTATGTGTGTGGCAATAAATAATGTGTGGTGAGAATGTTCCTAACTACGTGTGGGGTGCGAAGACATATTTACAGGACAACATACATGAGAACTAAGCTATTTACATGGGAAGGTGCCTGGTGCACCTTCAACAAGAATAACGAGATGAACACTATATACAAACCAGTGAAACGATCAAACAAAGCAACAAAACAATTCAGAAAGTCTATAAGTCCGCAAAGTTCATAAATTAAGTCTCTAAAGTGGGCGACAAATTCTGGTTGACCGTCAGGGTGGCACACCACTCATCGTCTGGATCGATGCTGTATACCGACAGAGGCTGGATTCTTTGCTTCAGGGACACCCTGTTTTTTGTAACAATACCGACTCAAAAAGTCGCCTTCGGGTTCTCGGTGACAATGTTGGGTAGCAGGTCCGCATCGGACTCGGTGACCGTGGGTTGAATGGCCCGGACATTCCTGCGAGGCTGGCTGAAGCGATATGAATTGGCAGGCTGAGCTGTTCTGCATAAGGCAGCATAGTGGCCAAGTTTTCCACATCTCAGGCATTGTCGGGATTTGGCAGGGCATTGCCGCTTTAAATGGGTGGAGCCACAGTTGCCGCACGTCATACCTGCGCCACCGCAGTGCAGTCGTCCATGGTGCGCGTCTGCGCATTACGTTCGTCGATGTCACCGTCCCCTTGTTTGGTGCGCACAAGCGAGGGAGTCCGCGAAAAGCGCGCAAAACGGCCGCCCTCATCCAGGCTGAGGCCCTGGAGTTGCTCGATTGCTTGGACCCGTTCCGCCTCGTGGGGACCTTGCTGCGCCGTTTGAGCCGCTTGGATGTGGGAATACCGACTAATGGCGCTTTCGTGTAGCATGCAGATCTCGATGGCGGTCGCTAGGGTGAGCTGCTTTACCTTGAGGAGCTGCTGGCGTAGGGGGTCCGACTGAACACCGAAAATGATCTGGTCACGTATCATGGAGTCGGAGGTGGGCCCGTAGCTACAGGACTGCGCAAGGATGCGGAGGTGGGTGAGAAAGGACTGGAAAGGTTCATCCTTACCCTGCAAACGCTGTTGGAATACATGGCGCTCAAAACTTTCATTCACCTCTATGCTGCAGTGAGTGTCAAACTTGAGGAGGACCGTTTTGAACTTTGTTTTATCTTCATCATCAGCAAAGGTGAGAGAATTGAAAATGTGGATGGCATGGTCCCCGGCCATGGATAGGAGGAGAGCGATCTTCCTGGTGTCCGAGGCATCCTCCCGGTCTGTGACTTCAAGATAGAGCTGGAAGCGTTGTTTGAATATCTTCCAGTTGGCCCCTAGGTTACCGGTGATGCGGAGCGGCAGGGGCGGGCGGACGCTGTCCATTTTGCAGGATGACGTTATGCTGGTGGAGGCAGATCACTTGCAGGTAGGTCTAAGAAGTTCTAATATCCCTCAAGTCCTGGTATCATGATGTGTTGGGTGCTCGGGATCCGTGGAACACATACAGGCCACCAACACTTAAAATAGTGCAACACTATTTTATTAAATCAGAAACTGTTGAACATACTTTCACTGTGGGTTAACACGGTATTAGATTGAACTAAAGACCTATGCCTTGTCCTAACCAATCTATGCACTCAGCATATGGTGACGATCTGTGCTGCAAGCTGTAAGCTCTGTCCTACTAGGAGGCTGTAGCTCGAATGAGCGGGAATTCTGATGCCCCCTGTCTTTATAGTGCGTGTGCTCGAACTGGTGATTGGCTGCGGTGTTGTGTGTGTTGATTGGTCCCGCTGTGTGTCCATCAGTGTCTGTGTATCTGCACCATGATATACTGGTGTATATTATGACAATTAGTACCTTCCGGGAACAGAGAGGAGCGGACCTGCGTGGGACAGTGCTACAGTGGAGAGGATAAAGGCAGCGCCAGGCTCAAGGCCTTCACTTACCTTCCGGAGCAGAGAGAAGCGGACCTATGCGGGACACTGCTGTCGGGGGGAGGATAAAGACAGCGCCAGGCTCGAGGCCTTCACTAACCTTCCGGGAGCGGACCTGCGCGGGACACTGCGCTGCAGGTAGGACAGCTGCTTGCCTGTTTGTTTATTTCAAATTGAAAATAAACGGTAAAGTGACAACACAGGAGACTGTGACCTGATTGGCAGACTGGACTAAATTTGAATATTTGTGGAGTTACTAGTTTTAATTTGATTTAAATTACTATTTGTAAGTTGATTGGAATTACTATTTTTAAATTTTTAAATCTCACTTAAATAACAATTTTGGGTTGATTTAAATTACTATTTTTTAAAGTTGATTTAAATATTTTAAAAATTTAAATAACTTTTTAAATTTCAATTAAATAACTATTGAATTTGTTGTCAGATCTAGCAAGATAAATACTCAGGGATAAAACTAATTCAATAGTATACAGGAGATGGGTATAATCTGACACAAAAACATCTTTCTAAAGTTTAATTTCAAAAATTTAATTTAAAGGAATAAATCATGGCAGGACAGCTCCAAGGTGTGGTCTACTCCTCTTGCTCCATGTGGCAGGCTGGGGACAGTTGCAGTCCCCAGGGTCAGCATGTGTGCAGGAAGTGTCTCCAGTTGCAGCTCCTGGAAGCTCAAGTTTCAGAGCTGGAGCGGCAGTTGGAGACACTGTGGAGCATCCGCGAGTGGCTAAGGTAAATATTGGTTCTTAAGAGGATGAGAAGGGAGATTTAATAATGGGAGATGAGGAAATGGCTGAGGAACCGAACAGGTTTTTTGGGTCGGTCTTCACAATGGAAGACACAAATAACATGCCAGTGACTGATGGAAATGAGGCTATGACAGATGAGGACCTTGAGATGATTGTTATCATTAAGGAAGTAGTGATGGGCAAGCTAATGGGGCTAAAGGTAGACAAGTCTCCTGCCCCTGATGGAATGCATCCCAGAGTGCTAAGAAAGATGGCTAGGGAAATTGCAAATGCACTGGTGATAATTTGCCAAAATTCACGAGACTCTGGGGTGGTCCTAGCGGATTGGAAATTAGCAAATGTGACACCACTGTTTAAAAAAGGAGGTAGGCAGAAAGCGGGTAATTATAGGCCAGTTAGCTTAACTTTGGTAGTAGGGAAGGTGCTGGAATCTATCATCAAGGAAGAAATAGCGAGGCATCTGGATGGAAATTATCCCATTGGGCAGACGCAGCATGGGTTCATAAAGGGCAGGTCATGCCTAACTAATTTAGTGGAATTTTTTGAGGTCATTACCAGTGCGGTAGATAACTGGGAGCAAATGGATGTAGTATATCTGGATTTCCAGAAAGCTTGTGACAAGGTGCCTTCATTAAATGTTTTTAAGATCAAGATGGATAGTTTTTTGAAGAATAAAGGGATTAAGGGTTATGGTGTTCGGGCCGGAAAGTGGAGCTGAGTCCAAAAAAAGATGAGCCATGATCTGATTGAATGGTGGAGCAGGCTCGAGGGGCCAGATGGCCTACTCCTGCTCCTAGTTCTTATGTATTATTTTGCATCACCTCCTCAATGGTCAATCAAAGGAATATACTTCAGCCAGAATTATATTTTTGTGCCAATCAAGGTTATGACTGAACCATAATACTGTAGGTAACTTCTTGGCCATGACAAGGGAGCCTTGATTCAATATTAGCATTGTAGTCTATGGCTCAGCAGAATTTTGGTGCAAATTCCTAACCTAAAACTTCAGTACCTATCCAGCTTTATATTTGACTACAGTACTCAGGGAGAACTATACTATTACTGCAAGGATCTTCTGCGTAAATGTACTTCCAGGAAATAAAAAAGAAATGGACCTCACAATTGTTCAAAACTGATATCACTTTGGATTATTTTGTCCAGCAGAGGCAAAGTAAATCTATAAATGTCCATGATTCCAACAGAAGGTGTCTACTCAAAGGAGATTTGAGTAACTGGATTCAGATTTCAGCCTGACACTTGTATCTGTTCCCTGTACAATTAAAATTGATGAAATAAAAATGTTTGTTTACGGGAATTTGTGTATTTGTTTGACACCTGAACCACCCACTGCTTACACATTTAGAAGCAAAGATAGATTTGTTCTCATTCCGCAAGCAGCTGCAATCAAAATTAAAAAAAACGATATATAGAAGTATAATATTTACCCAAGTTTCGAATGCAGAGAAAAAGTCAAAATAATTTGTATCGCTTGAAGTTGACTGGATCTGAGCCTCCACCTACCTCCCTCCGAGTGATATCTCACTGTTCTGAGCCACGCTAGACTGAACTGCGCTGGGACTGTCCCTACAGAATAAACTGGCATGCGGTCAAAGACATCAGGAGCTGTGAGGACACATACAGTCCTACCTGAAACAGAGTTCCTCTGCACTCACTCACAGTGGGAACTAATCTGGATTTCCCCTGCAATTGACCGCATTTAACCTGCATCCATTGATTGAGGTGCAAGCAACACACCAACTGCGCGTTGCCTTCTCCCGATTGTGATTTCTGAGTGCAGTTATGCTCACCATGTTGCTTATTGTGTACATTCCACAGGCAGGACAAAACTGTAACTTCCTAGCTGCACTGAGGCAGAGGGAAGGGATCAGAAGGGCAGCACAGTAGCGCAAGTGGATAGCACTGTGGCATCACAGTGCCAAGGTCCTAGGTTCGATTCCCTGCTGGGTCACTGTCTGTGCGGAGTCTGCACGTTCTCCCCGTGTCTGCGTGGGTTTCCTCCGGGTGCTCCGGTTTCCTCCTACACTCCAAAGACGTGCAGGTTAGGTATCGCACTCAAACTAGCTCTTCATGCAGTGCTCAGGTATAAAGTGGTCATTTAGGTTACCTTGTCTTTTCCTTATTCTTCTCTTCCTCTTTGCAAGCTTCAATTCCTTCTTCTCCTCATGCTTTTGCTCCTCAGCTGCTCACGGTACATCTTCTTCTCCTTCAGAGAGTGTGTGGGGAGTGGAATGCTTATATGCGGCTGCAGCCAATCGGTCTCTCGAGTGCCAATCCTGACCCTGGCAAATCACACGCCAGGGCTTGTTGGAATTGCACGAGTTCCACATGCCGTCAATCCTAGCCCATTAGGATGTCCTGAATTGTTCCGGGACTGCCGTCACTTTCGGGGCCATCGATTTCTTGCGATTCAGTCCTCTGGGGTCTGAAGAATCCCGTCCATAGGCCGGGATTCTCTGACCCCCGCCGGTTCGGAGAATCCCTTGGGGGAGGCGCGAATCTCACCCCGCCGTCCTGACGCCGGCTGCCCTATTCTCCGGCGCCCTTTCTCGTGCGGCGGCGGGATTCCCACCACGTCGGTCAGGAGCCATTGACAGCGGCCCCCCCGGCGATTCGCCGGGCCCCGATGGGCCGAGTGGCCATCCAGTTTTGGTCAGTCCCGTCAGCTGGTCTGCACATGCGTGGAAATACGCCGGTTCGCCCGCGCATGCGTGTGATAATGCCGGCCGTTCCACGCATGCGTGAACTTGCGCCGGCCGTTCGACGCCAGCTGGAGCAGCGCCAATCCCTCCTGCGTCCACCTAACCCACAAAAGTTTGGAGAATTCCTCACTTTCAGGGGCTGTTGATGCCGGAGTGGTTGGCGCCGGTTTTGCCACCAGCGTGGGGACTTAGTTCCCAGAAGGGAGAATTCTGGCCATAGTCTCTCAAATGGACAATCTCGCCTGCTATCTTTGATTTTGACCTTCCCTTATTTGAATTAACTTTCTCAAAAGTTACCTTACCTTTTACATTACCTTTCAGAATGTAAAAGTAAAATCCACTCCTATCTTCCACTGTTACCACAATTGCATTGGGTAAACACTTGTTCCCAGTATCACAATGCTAATCAGCATTTCAAAGCCTAAGTTCTAACAACTCAGGCCATCTGTCTCTTTTCCATCATAAAGATAATCGCTTATTTTCTCTTTAAATCTGCAACCACTTTCCCAATGGTTGGATTTCTTATTTTTCCATTATCACAATGCCCTAACAGATGTTTATATGCACAGCTCAGAGTGATGGTTGCTCTCATATGAGATGGTTGCATCTCATAAAGAGATGGTTGCTCTCATAATGCCATTCCTTGGGGTGGGCACAAGGCAGATCAGCATGCAACATAACTCAATGATGGCATTCTGTTGAGAAGAGCAGCCTCCATAAACACTGCACCTGAATCAGTTGGGGTCGGAGATTGTGAATATTTCCAACAGCATTGTGCTTCACCTGACCAACCAGGCCTCTTTCCATTCCAAAGAATTTACTGTAACAATTCCTTGCCTTTTTTTCTGCTTCTACTGGCACCAGTACCACCTGCAAATTGAACAAAGAAAATTACAGCACAGGAACAGGCACTTTGGTCCTCCCAGCCTGCGCCGATCCAGATCCTTTATCTAAACCTGTCTTCTATTTTCCAAGGATCTACTTCCCACTGTTCCCCGCCCGTTCATATATCTGTCTAGATGCATTTTAAATGATGCTATCGTGCCCGGCTCTACCACCTCCGCTGGCAAGGTATTCCAGGCACCCACCACCCTCTGCATAAAAAACCTTCCACGCACATCTCCCTTAAACTTTCCCCCTCTCACCTTGAAATCATGACCCCTTGTAATTGACACCCCCACTCTTGGAAAAAGCTTGCTGCTATCCACCCTGTCCATACCTCTCATAATTTTGTAGACCTCAATCTGGTCCCCCCTCAACCTCCGTCTTTCCAACGAAAACAATCCTAATCTACTCAACCTTTCTTCATAGCTAGCACCCTCCATACCAGGCAACATCCTGGTGAACCTCCTCTGCACCCTCTCTAAAGCATCCACATCCTTCTGGTAATGTGGCGACCAGAACTGCACGCAGTATTCCAAATGTGGCCTAACCAAAGTCCTGTACAACTGTAACATGACCTGCCGACTCTTGTACTCAATACCCCGTCCGGTGAAGGCATGCATGCTGTATGCCTTCTTGACCACTCTATCGACCTGTGTTGCCACCTTCAGGGTACAATGGACCTGAACTCCCCGATCTCTCTGTACATCAATTTTCCCCAGGACTCTTCCATTGACCATGTAGTCCGCTCTTGAATTAGATCTTCCAAATTGCATCACCTCACATTTGCCTGCATTGAACTCCATCTGCCATTTTTCTGCCCAACTCTCCAATCTATCTATATTTTGCTGTTAATTGTGCTATAATTGAGTGATGTGAAGAGAAACCATTTGCCATGCATGCTTGTTATGTTTTCTCTGAAAGTGACATCTGACCTCATTTGGCAATCCAGAGAGGTCAGCTGATGAGATGTGCTGATGCGGTTAATTAAATAAATCCTGCTGCAGCTAGAAGTGTTCTTCCAGGATTGGGAATATGACACCATTGTTAAAGTAGCGTGGACATTGTGGATCCAATTTATGTTAAACGGACCTGAGAACGCCAAATAATTGCCTCTCTTTTTTAAGGCCAGAAGAAATGTTTTATCTGTCTGATTGTTGTACATCATATTTTGAAAATCCAACACTTTAAAAATCATGCTCAAGATCGCCAAGGACACGGGTTTGTTTCCCGGCTTGGCTCACTGTCTGTGCAGAGCCTGCGCGTTCTTTCACTATCTGCGTGGGTTTCCTCCGGGTGCTCCGGTTTCCTCCTACAAGTCTCGAAAGACGTGCCTGTTAGATTAATTGGACATTCTGAATTCTCCCTCTGTGTACCCGAACAGGCGCCGGAATGTGGCGACTGGGGGATTTTCACAGTAACTTCATTGCAGTGTTAATGTAAGCCTACTTGTCAGAGGAGGTTGCGGAAACAGATACATTAACGGCGTTCAAAAGGCATCTTGACAAACACATGAATAGGATGGGTATAGAGAGATATGGCACAAGGAAGAGCTGAGGGTTTTGGCAAAGGTTGGTATCATGACCGGTACACACTTGGAGGGCCAAAGGGCCTGTTCCTGTGCTGTATTGTTCTTTATTCTTTGTGACAATAATAAAGATTATTATAAAATATGAGCTCAGAATTATAGTTTGTAATATTAGTGCATGGTGTTTTCGCTCTATATTTATCTTAAATAGTTGAACACATCTTTAAAATTGTGCAGAGCGGATTGTCACATGAATGCATTATGTTTGGTACAGTGTTAAAATAAGTGATATCTGGGCAACCAAATTCAGCTTGGCTAAATCTCAGCAGTATATCATCTAGTCAGGTACCAAATAGAACTTACTATGTTCCAGCTAGTTCACCTTGCCCTGTGTGGACAGAAAGGGAGATTTAAAATATGCTCTGATATGTCTTTTGTTATGTTATTTTCCACTGGATGGTTAGGCTGTCTTTCGTCACAGATCCAGGGAGGCAGCATACTTTGATACACTCCTGAGTCAGCCTGTTAAAACCAGGCAGATCAAGGAACAGCAAAGTCAGGGGTCTTTGCATTGCATTAATGCGCCAGTCGACATTCTGCAGAGTTTTGAAATAATTGATCATGACACCAAACAGCCCAGTGTCTTGTTTAGTCTATCTCGCACAGCTTGGTGAGGGTAATGTGCTTTAGTGAACATGGCAGCAATTATTGTAAAGCAATGAACAGCAATTCCATTCTTGTATGCCGCAGCATCCCAGTGTTTTGGGCAGGTTCTGAATGTGACATTGCTAATCAGGCCTTTTCTAATCCCTGACAAATCCGCAAATTCAAGGAATTTGTCAAGCAGTAACCCCGAGACCGTAACCGGTGGCAAGAAAATTCAGACTACCATCTCAATTGGAAGATTGGAAGATGGAACTGCTTGATACCCCAGTGATATTTTTTAAAAATGCTTTAAAAGATATTGTTTCAATAATAATTATAGCAACATTTCTGAAAGCACGTTTTGAACGAATAGTAAAAGAGTACATTTAATTATTATCTGAAAGGGGGATGATCTTTTTCAAAACATTATACCTCATATAATTGTTTTTACATTTTCGCAGTCCTTAAAGGGGCGGGGTTCTCCACAAACCTGCGGGACGGGCCACTCCGGCGCCGAGGAGTGCCGTGAACCACTCCGGCGCCGGGCCGCCCCGAAGGTGCGGAATCCTCCGCACCTTCAGGGGCTAGGCCGACGGCGGAGAGCTTGGCGTCACGCCAACCGGCGGTGAAGGGCTTCCGCCGGCCGGCGCGAGTTGGCGCATGCGCGGGGGGTGCTTCTCCGCACCGGCCATGGCGGAGGTTGACAGCATCCGGTGCGGCAGGAAAGAGTTCCCCCACGGCACAGGCCCGCCTGCGGATCAGTGGGCCCCGATCGCGGGCCAGGCCACCGTGGGGGCACCCCCCGGGGCCAGATCCCACCGCAGCCCCCTCGAGGACTGTGCAGACCGCCCGTGGAGCCAGGTCCCACTGGTAAGGACCTGTTGTGATTTACGCCGGTGAGACCCACCGAAAACGGGCGGCCACTCGGCCCATTGCAGGCCGGAGAATCGCCGGGGGAGGGGGGGGTGGGGGCGATGCCAGTGGCCGCCGACCGGCGCAACACAATTCTCCGCCCCCACCAAACCCTGGCGCCGGAGAATTCGGCAGCCGGTGGGGGCGGGATTCACGCCGCCCCCCCCCGGCGATTCTCCGACTCGGCGGGTGGTTGGAGAATCCCGCCCAACCTCTCTCTACCAAAGAGCCTGAAGACATATTATGAGCCAAACACAGGTAGGTAGAATTTTATAGATTTTACAGCAAAGAAACAGGCTACTTGGTTCAAGTGGTCTTTGTTTCCCCCGCCCTCCCCCGCCCCCCCCCCCCCCCCCCCCCCCCCCCCCCCCCACCGCCCCACCATCATCCTCCTCCTACCCTCCTTTATCCAACTTGATCAGCATTTCTTCTGAATGCTGCAAGCTTCTATGCTTCTCTGATTTAACATGGGGAAGATTTTCTTGGGCTTGTGCTAGAATTCTCAATTCGTTTAAAAACTATTTACTCACAAATTCACGATATATTTGGTGTGGCCTCACTGAGGAGCTTGTGAAACGATTGTAGATTCAGTCTATCAGTTTCATACAGGAAAATGTAATTGTATTAAAGCCATTGATATTATTGAGATAATAATAATCTTTTATTGTCACAAGTATGAAGTTCCTGTGAAAAGCCCCTAGTCGCACATTCGAGCACTTGTTCAGGTAAGCTGGTATGGGAATTGAACCCGTGCTGCGTGGCCTTGTTCTGCATTGTCAACCAGCTGTCTTAGACAACTGAGCTAAACCAGCCCATTATAACCTTACAGCATAGAGTCATAGAATTTACAGTGCAGAAGGAGGCCATTCAGCCCATCAAGTCTGCACTGGCCCTTGGAAAGAACACCCTAACCTGCACATCTTTGGACTGTGGGAGGAAACCGGAGCACCCGGAGGAAACCCATACAGACATGGGAAGAATGTGCAGACTCCGCACAGACAATGACCCAAGCCGGGAATCGAACCTGGGACCCTGGAGCTGTGAAGCAACTGTGCTAACCACTGTGCTACAGTCCTTCAAAGTAGGGTTTCTGTTTTGATAGTCTCCTCTTTTGAACTGGCTATTCCTCTTGCCTAAACCTTCACAGTGGTGAACCCATGCCAACTGACTCTGTACTTGATCTTACTTTGAGTCTACAGGTGCACATATCTAACATGAACTCAATACACAGAGATGCAGAGAAATTCTGATAAATGTCTTCCCTTACCAGCTGCTTCTGAAACCAATTGTAAGGGTTGGATTTAACTGTGGTCTCCGCTCCTCCCACATTACGAGCCCTCGGCGAGAAGGTCAGGGACAACGCCCCAATCCCCCACTCCAGATGTTTGTACGGCAGCCATTTGAGGAACAATTGGTGGGTAGGGCTGTTGTTTGTGCAGTGGAAAGGCTTGGAGATTCGACGACCTGTGTGTGTGTGTGTGTATGGGGAGGGGTGATGCTCTGATGGCTCAGTGGCCTGTTAAATAGGGATCACCTCCTGCAAGCCATAGGTGATAGCCCAGCTTCTTGTTGGATTTAACGTGCCTTCCGCTTTCAAACCAGCCAGTGCAAGGTGTGTGTGTGTGTTTGTGCAATAAATACAGTCCTATATCTTGACTCTCAGCCCCGGTGGCATTGACCACCAAACTGAAATTTCCCTGCCTTGTATCAGGAGACACAGTGGCACAGTGGTCAGCACTGTTGCGTCACAGTGGCAGGGACCCGCATTCAATTCTAGCCTTGGGTCACAGTCTGTGTGGAGTTTGCACGTTCTCCCCATGTCTGCGAGGGTTTCTTCCGGGTGCTCCGGTTTCCACCCGCGGTCCAAAGATGTGTAGGTTAGGTGGGTAGATTGGACATGCTAAACTGCCCCTTAATGTGCAAAGGTTAGATGGGGTTAGAGGGTTAGTAGGGATCGGGGAATCGGGTAGGCGGGTGGAAGGGGGAGGTGCCTCAGCAGAGTGCTCTTTCAGAGATCAGTGCAGATCTGATGGGCGGAAAGACCTCAGGCAAAATTCTCCAGTATCGGCACGATGTCCGCCGACCGGCGCCAAAAACGGCGCAAATCAGTCCGGCATCGCACCGCCCCAAAGGTGCGGAATCCTCCGCATCTTGGGGGGCCCAGCCTTGAGGGGCTAGGCCCGCGCTGGATTGACTTCCGCCCCGCCAGCTGGCGGAAAAGGCCTTTGGTGCCCCGCCAGCTGGTGCGGAAATGACATTTCCGGGCGGCGCATGCGCAGGAGTGTTAGCGGCCCGCTCACGGCATCCCCGCGCATGCGCTGTGGAGGGAGTCTCTTCCGCCTCCGCCATGGTGGAGACCGTGGGTGAAGGCGGAAGGAAAAGAGTGCCCCCACGGCACAGGCCCGCCTGCGGATCGGGTGGGACCCGATCGCGGGCCAGTCCGCCGTGGGGGCACCGCCCCCGCCCCCCCGGGGGCCAGATCGCCCCGCGCTCCCC
Organism: Scyliorhinus torazame; assembly: GCF_047496885.1. Lineage (NCBI taxonomy): Eukaryota > Metazoa > Chordata > Chondrichthyes > Carcharhiniformes > Scyliorhinidae > Scyliorhinus > Scyliorhinus torazame. Next base: position 66,100,255 of record NC_092712.1, on the reverse strand, counting down.
CCAGGACCCCGGAGCCCGCCCGCGCCGCCTTGTCCCGCTGGTAAGAGAGGTGGTTTAATCCACGCCAACGGGACAGGCATTCTAGCAGCGGGACTTCGGCCCATCTGGGCCGGAGGATCGCGGGGGTGTGGGGGGGGGGGGGGGGGGGGGGGGGGGGGGGGGGGGGGGGGGCAAACCGGCGCAGCACGATTCCCGCCCCCCGCCGAATCTCCGGCGCCGGAGAATTCGGCAACCGGCGGGGGCGGGTTTCACGCCAGCCCCCGGCGAATCTCCGACCCGCCGGGGGGTCGGAGGAATCTCGCCCCTCCTTCTGCACTGTAGAAATTCTATTCTACCGAGGTGTACCGGCCACGATGCCACTTGATGCAAAAACACTCTTCCAAGCAAACAAGTACTGTTCAAACCCTGGCAAAGCAAAAGCTAATTAAAATCAATGCAGCCAATCGTCACCATAATTGTAAACGTGCAAACAGTTTAATTCTGAAAGAAAATGTCAAAGAGATTCTGGTATGCCGGCAAAAGAGTGACCTGTTACAAAACGTTGGTGATCACTTGACCTTCATTCCCTTGAAGTACCAGGTGACTCCATGAAGTGCATTTCAGCCATCATTAAATGCCTAAAACAGTCATGAAACAGCCATTGTTCAGAATAGGCTCTCCAAAAGCAGCTTTAAAAGTGTTTAAATTCTGGCTTCTGGGAAAAGCAATCATCACCTTCTAAATAACAAATGAATCTTAAGCACCTCTGATTAAAGGTCAATGAGCTAGCCCCATGGAGAGGAATTGCAGACTGTGGGAGGGGGAGGTGGGACAGTTGGGAGGGGAGGAGGGGTGGGGAGTGGGGGGGTGCTTCACTGCGATGGCTTCCCAATTTCCCAATGCGTTCACACCTCCAGGTGATTTCCCCAGGGAACTGTCTCAGCTGTTCGTTTCAAATTAAAGCTCCACTTCGGGCCCAGTTTGAGATCGTGCCAAGGTTTCATCACAATCAGAGAAGCCCCTCTGTGTGTGGAGGCTGCCAGCTTATTACAGGCTGACTCCTCGCAATAGGCAAGGTGGTCATCACGGCCAGAGGATCCGTCCTCTAATGATGCCCCCACAGTGATCAAGAGCTTCCACCTGGCTGAAATTAATCATGTCGACCGTTTGCCCTCCAGCCGAAGTTGCTAATAGCTTTGGGTCTCTTAATTTCATTAATTCTACACAGGGGCCCGAGCCTGCCTCCAGTTAAGGCATCCTTGCACTCCACTTGATGCTCATGGCAATCCCATCACTGAATCCCCCACTAACAATATCCTGGGAGTTACCATTGACCAGAAGCTGCACTGGACCAGCCATATAATTGCTGTGGCTACAAGAACAGTTCAGAGGCTGAAAATGCCATGGTAAGCAACACGCCTCCTTTCTCGCCAAAGCCTGTCTATCATCTACAAGGCACAAGTGAGGATTGTGAGGACAGCTCACTCTTTCCTGGATGAGTGCAGCGCCAACAACCCTTAAGAGGCTTGACCCATCCAGAACTAAGCAGCCCATTTGATTTGCACCCCATACACTACCCTGAACATTCACTTCCTACACTATTGACACACAGTGGCAGCAGTGTGTACCATGCGCATGATGCCCTGCACCGACTCACAAAGGCTCCTTCGACAGCAGCTTGCAAGCCAAATCACTCTGCCACCTAGAAGGGCACCAAGATGCATGTGATCGACACCAAGTGCAAGTTCCTTTCTAAGCCACACCATCCTGACTTGGAAATATATCGGCATTCCTTCATTGTTGCTGGGTCAAAATATTTGAACTTCCTCCCGAAGACACTGCAGGTGCCACATGGACTGCAGCCTTTCAAGAAGGCAGCTCACCACCACCTTTTCAAAAGGCAATTGGGGATGGGCAACAAATGCTGGCCTAGCCAGCAACACCCACATTCTTTGGAAATGTTTTAAAAAATACCTGCCTTCCTCAGAAGCGCCTTTTTTCCCCCCGTGGGGCTGTTGGCTTAACATTGCTGCGGGCCCTTCAATTGGACCCTGCAGTCTCAGGAACGCCACCTGCCATCCTTAATAGAACAGCAATTGCAGAGCCAGCCAATTACATGATTGCCTCCCAGAACATTGAGCCAGTGAACCCACTGACATGGATGGGTTTGGGATCTCCGCAGGGTCTTGATGATGGGCTCCTGACATCCGCCAGGAAATTCAACCTGTTAAATTTGTTTCTCCTGCTTGACTTGCGGACCGATTCCAGCATTTTCTGCCTCGCCTTTCAGAGTCCCAGCACCGATTACCTTTTTTGTTCTTGAGTCTGAATGTTTAACAACTGTCTGCAAAAGACTCCTTGAAAGAGTAGCATCAAATGTTGCCATCACAAAGCATTTTTGAGGCATCCCACAATTTTGTGCTCTGACAAAATGAAAATTCTCACACGGAGAAACCCCACTAATGACAAGCACTCTGTTAACCCTCAATCATCTTAGTTACAGAGTAGAGACTGATGCAGTGATATTTATGCTGTGAACTCTGCAGAATCTCTCAACTCCCCTGGGGCCTTTAGATGCCTGGAATTCCAGCCGCGTTGCCCACATCGGAACTTCCAGCTGGGTAAAGTGAAAAGGGTCAAACCACGTGGTTCCCTGTCGGCGGAGATGTTCTCTCAGAATTTGTCCGAGGGTTCCTTTTTGAATCTGGGTGAAAGGCCAAAGGGCATCGCAAAGCGTGCCACTCAAATTTAAAATGAGGAGGGGGGAAAAAATCAGTCAAGAAGTAAACCATAAAGCGTAGGGGGGAAGGAAAGATAAAGGGACTATGCATCCTGATATGAGGCTTGATACTAACACTTTGAGGATACAGCAGGCAAAAAGAGCATGTAAAGCAGTGTGATATGTGAGATGCTGGAAAAACATTGCATAAAAGATACCCAGAAAGAGTCCAATTTCATTACTCAACATTAATTATTAATACTGTGGTATTATCATAAATGTAAGAACTGCAAGGGTTAATGAAATGTCTAGAGTAGCCACTAGAGGGTGCTACAGTTACAAGTATATAAGGCATTGATGCTAAGCCTTGGCGGGTGAGAGTAGTGCAGGAGTTAGCTAGAGACAGACAGAAGTAAAGATAGTGTGAGTAAGAGCAGATCATAATTTATAACAGTATAAAGATTAGTTGTAGATGCATGCAGTTTATATGTTAATAATCAACTGTGTATTATTTAGGAGTCTGTGCCGAATCCAAATTAGCAGTGTTAATAAATTTACAGCTTTGTTCATGTTCAAGCCATTTTGTCTTTGTGAACAATACGCCAACCATCCTGAATTTAGCAACAAGAACACCACAAATGGAAAAATGGTCACATGGGCTTGAAACATTAACTCTGTTTTGCCCTCTTCAGGTGTTGCCAGATCTGCTGAGTTTATCTCTGCTCTTATTATTAATCGATTGAATTAAATCATTCTACTCCCCATGTTGTCAATGAGCTGAAGTATGCAACAATAAAATGGTTAGATTGAAAACTACATTTTGTCTCATTTATTTCAATTTATGCATTAAATAAATAAATTAAATGCTGAGATGAAGTACAAATGTGTTTATCGTCCCTAAATAAAAATTGTGTTCAATATTTATTATCGAGATTCTTTTCACTTCCCTTTTCACTCATGCAATTGACATTTTACATCATTAAAATGTTACTGTTTAGTTTCCTACATTGCAACAGAAATAACACTACAAACATACTCTATTGTCTGTAAAGTATTCTGGAATGACCTTTTCTTCTTGATAGTAACACAGGATCCAATTTACATTCGTTCTCTCTCTCTCAGAGCAAGTTTTCATTCCATATCAATGGTCGCTGACAGTGTTCTTTGTATTAATTTCACATGAGTATATACACAATGATATTTAAATCTAATTTATTTCACAATTAGCCAGACAGAACTTCTATCATGTATGCCCATCTGAGTTCTTTTCTCCGACAACCTAAAGGTAGATTTGGAGCTTTGAACCTCTCCTGTGCTGAGAGTGCTAGACCCTTTAAAGTTCCTTCTTCACACTCTAAAGTTTGCAAATTTAATCACAGCTTCATTATCTAACACCAGAGAGTTACCACAATTTGACAATTTAGAAGCACTGAATACATTCATTTCAGCAACTGGTCCCTATTACTCTCAAACTATTCATCTGTCCTTCATTTGCAATTACTGCCTGCATTTGATGTTTAACTCTTCTTATTCTTCCCATTGAAGCTTTTGATTATTGACTAACTAGTCACTGCACTTGGCTTATCTTCAGAAGGGACCAGTAATATAAAGAATGCTGTCTTGCCAGCATTCAGATGAAACAGAAATTCGCTCTTGCAAAAGCGAAAAAAGGAAATTGGATTTTATATTACATTGATGATTACATCTTACCAATGTGAAATTTGAACATTAAAAAAATTCAGAAAGATAATGGGTGGGATTCTCCATTGGCCTACATGGAAATTCGGAAATGCGAATCAGTTCCAACGTCAAAATCGTGGTGGACGCCAATTTGACGCCAAATCGCAATTCTCCATCACCTCGACAGCGGTGTAAATGCATTCCGAAATGCACATAAAGTAAACACTATTTGCATATCATTAGGGAGCCCGACTCGGTATTCTCTGGGGCTGCCACGATTCTCTGCCTCCAATGGGCTGAGTTCCCGACGGCGAGGTTCACTTGTGCTTTTTCAAATCCTGAAACCGGCGTTGTGGCTGCTGAGGGAGGGAGAGAGTGTACGGAAGGCGTCCAACATCGCCATAGTTTGCTGACAGTTGTGCCGCTCGCTGGGGGGCATCTGCTAGGGCTGGGGGGTGGGGAGTAGTGGGGGGTGGCCAGAGGTGGGCTGTGGGGTGGGGGGTGGGGGGACACGGAACCCTATTGCCACAGCCGGCAAGGCAGCCATGCAGCTGCCCACACCGCTGAGAGCCCACTGTGAACTTAGTGCCAGGAGTCATAAAGATGTCACCCAAGGCAATCCCCTAAGTGCCCTCTGGCCCCAGCCGACCCATCAGCTGTATGGGTGCACTACAGCACAAACAGTGCCATCTTGTTGGCTGGGACGGTGTGTCTGGGAATCGAAAGTGTATAGAATATAGAACATAGAAAATACAGCACAGAACAGGCCCTTCGGCCCACGATGTTGTGCCGAACCTTTGTCCTAGATTAATCATAGATTATCATTGAATTTACAGTGCAAAAGGAGGCCATTCGGCCCTTTGAGTCTGCACCGGCTCTTGGAAAGAGCACCCTACCAAAACTCAACACCTCCACCCAACACCAAGGGCAATTTTGGACATTAAGGGCAATTTATCATTGGCCAATTCACCTAACCTGCACATCTTTGGACTGTGGGAGCAAACCGGAGCACCCGGAAGAAACCCACGCAGACACGGGGAGGACGTGCAGACTCCGCACAGACAGTGACCCAAGCCGGAATCGAACCTGGGACCCTGGAGCTGTGAAGCAATTGTGCTATCCACAATGCTACCGTGCTGCCCTTAAGAACAAATAAATCTACACTATATCATTTTACCGTAATCCATGTACCTATCCAATAGCTGCTTGAAGGTCCCTAATGTTTCCAACTCAACTACTTCCACAGGCAGTGCATTCCATGCCCCCACTACTCTCTGGGTAAAGAACCTACCTCTGATATCCCTCCTATATCTTCCACCTTTCACCTTAAATTTATGTCCCCTTGTAATGGTTTGTTCCACCCGGGGAAAAAGTCTCTGACTGTCTACTCTATCTATTCCCCTGATCATCTTATAAACCTCTATCAAGTCGCCCCTCATCCTTCTCCGTTCTAATGAGAAAAGGCCTAGCACCCTCAACCTTTCCTCGTAAGATCTACTCTCCATTCCAGGCAACATCCTGGTAAATCTTCTTTGCACCTTTTCCAAAGCTTCCACATCCTTCCTAAAATGAGGCGACCAGAACTGTACACAGTACTCCAAATGTGGCCTTACCAAAGTTTTGTACAGCTGCATCATCACCTCACGGCTCTTAAATTCAATCCCTCTGTTAATGAACGCGAGCACACCATAGGCCTTCTTCACAGCTCTATCCACTTGAGTGGCAACTTTCAAAGATGTATGAACATAGACCCCAAGATCTCTCTGCTCCTCCACATTGCCAAGAACTCTACCGTTAACCCTGTATTCCGCATTCATATTTGTCCTTCCAAAATGGACAACCTCACACTTTTAAGGGTTAAACTCCATCTGCCACTTCTCAGCCCAGCTCTGCATCCTATCTATGTCCCTTTGCAGCCGACAACAGCCCTCCTTACTATCCACAACTCCACCAATCTTCGTATCGTCTGCAAATTTACTGACCCACCCTTCAACTCCCTCATCCAAGTCATTAATGAAAATCACAAACAGCAGAGGACCCAGAACTGATCCCTGCGGTACGCCACTGGTAACTGGGATCCAGGCTGAATATTTGCCATCCACCACCACTCTCTGACTTCTATCGGTTAGCCAGTTCGTTATCCAACTGGCCAAATTTCCCACTATCCCATGCCTCCTTACTTTGTGCAGAAGCCTACCATGGGGAACTTTATCAAATGCCTTACTAAAATCCATGTACACTACATCCACTGCTTTACCTTCATCCACATGCTTGGTCACCTCCTCAAAGAATTCAATAAGACTTGTAAGGGTAAGGCAAGACCTACCCCTCACGAATCCGTGCTGACTATCCCTAATCAAGCAGTGTCTTTCCAGATGCTCAGAAATCCTATCCTTCAGTACCCTTTCCATGACTTTGCCTACCACCGAAGTAAGACTAACTGGCCTGTAATTCCCAGGGTTATCCCTAGTTCCTTTTTTGAACAGGGGCACGACATTCGCCACTCTCCAATCCCCTGGTACCAACCCTGTTGACAGTGAGGACGAAAAGATCATTGCCAACGGCTCTGCAATTTTATCTCTTGCTTCCCATAGAATCCTTGGATATATCCCGTCAGGCCCGGGGGACTTGTCTATCCTCAAGTTTTTCAAAATGCCCAACACATCTTCCTTCCTAACAAGTATTTCCTCGAGCTTACCAATCTGTTTCACACTGTCCTCTCCAACAATATCGCCCCTCTCATTTGTAAATACAGAAGAAAAGTACTCGTTCAAGACCTCTCCTATCTCTTCAGACTCAATACACAATCTCCCGCTACTTTCCTTGATCGGACCTACCCTCGCTCTAGTCATTCTCATATTTCTCACATATGTGTAAAAGGCCTTGGGGTTTTCCTTGATCCTACCCGCCAAAGATTGTTCATGCCCTCTCTTAGCTCTCCTAATCCCTTTCTTCAGTTCCCTCCTGGCTATCTTGTATCCCTCCAATGCCCTGTCTGAACCTTGTTTCCTCAGCCTTACATAAGTCTCCTTTTTCCTCTTAACAAGACATTCAACCTCTCTTGTCAACCATGGTTCCCTCACTCGACCATCTCTTCCCTGCCTGACAGGGACATACATATCAAGGACACGTAGCACCTGTTCCTTGAACAAGTTCCACATTTCACTTGTGTCCTTCCCTGCCAGCCTATGTTCCCAACTTATGCACTTCAATTCTTGTCTGACAACATCGTATTTACCCTTCCCCCAATTGTAAACCTTGCCCTGCTGCACGTACCTATCCCTCTCCATTACTAAAGTGAAAGTCACAGAATTGTGGTCACTATCTCCAAAATGCTCCCCCACTAACAAATCTATTACTTGCCCTGGTTCATTACCAAGTATTAAATCCAATATTGCCCCTCCTCTGGTCGGACAATCTACATACTGTGTTAGAAAAGCTTCCTGGACACACTGCACAAACACCACCCCATCCAAACTATTTGATCGAAAGAGTTTCCACTCAATATTTGGGAAGTTAAAGTCGCCCATGACTACTACCCTATGACTTCTGCACCTTTCCAAAATCTGTTTCCCAATCTGTTCCTCCACATCTCTGCTACTATTGGGGGGCCTATAGAAAACTCCAAACAAGGGGCGTCATTCTCCGCCGGCGGGAGTCTCCGTTCTGCCGGCGCTCGGGGGTTTCCCGACGGCGTGGGGGTGCCCCACAATGGGAAACCCCATTGACCGGCCGGTGTTACGGAGACTCCCGCCGGCCGGTCGGCGCAGAAATGTGGCGGGGCGGGTAGGAGAATTTCGCCCAAGGTGACTGCTCCTTTCCTATTTCTGACTTCAACCCATATTACCTCAATAGGGTGATACTCCTCGAACTGCCTTTCTGCGGCTGTTATACTATCTCTAATTAATAATGCCACCCCCCCACCTCTTTTACCACCCTCCCTAATCTTATTGAAACATCTATAACCAGGGACCTCCAACAACCATTTCTGCCCCTCTTCCATCCAAGTTTCCATGATGGCCACCACATCGTAGTCCCAAGTACCGATCCATGCCTTAAGTTCACCCACCTTATTCCTGATGCTTCTTGCGTTGAAGTATACACACTTCAACCCATCTCCGTGCCTGCAAGTACTCTCCTTTGTCAGTGTTCCCTTCCCCACTGCCTCATTACATGCTTTGGCATCCTGAATATCGGCTACCTTAGTTGCTGGACTACAAATCCGGTTCCCATTCCCCTGCCAAATTAGTTTAAACCCTCCCAAAGAGTACTAGAAAACCTCCCTCCCAGGATATTGGTGCCCCTCTGGTTCAGATGCAACTCGTCCTGCTTGTACAGGTCCCACCTTCCCCAGAATGCGCTCCAATTATCCAAATACCTGAATCCCTCCCTCCTACACCATTCCTGCAGCCACGTGTTCAACTGCACTCTCTCCCTATTCCTAGCCTCGCTATCACGTGGCACCGGCAACAAATCAGAGATGACAACTCTGTCTGTCCTGGCTTTTAACTTACAGCCTAACTCCCTAAACTTGTTTATTACCTCCACACCCCTTTTCCTACCTATGTTGTTGGTACCAATGTGCACCACGACTTCTGGCTGCTCCCCCTCCCCCTTAAGGATCCTGAAGACACGATCCGAGACATCCCTGGCCCTGGCACCCAGGAGGCAACATACCTTCCGGGAGTCTCGCTCGCGACCACAGAATCTCCTATCTATTCCCCTAACCATTGAATCTCCTACAACTATTGCTTTTCTATTCTCCCCCCTTCCCTTCTGAGCCCCAGAGCCAGACTCAGTGCCAGAGACCTGGCCGCTCGGGCCTTCCCCCGGTAGGTCACCCCCCCCAACAGCATCCAAAACGGTATACTTGTGCGTTATGTGCGGTTGCAGGTTGTCAGCCTCCCGTCTGTCAATCATGGACCCAGCAAACCCTGCACCTTTTTTCATTAGCGCCAGTTCTTTCCCCTCCACAATAACGGAATTGGTCCTGGTGTGGCACCAGGTGTGGCACCAGTCATAAAAGTCCACAAATTCTGCATTGGTGTCAACATTTAGTCTCAGAAACGGAGAATCTCAGCAAATTATTTGAACCTTCATGGTTTTCACTTTGAACAGGAAGTCCAAAGGCACCGAGGCACCCAAGGAGATTGTTTTTTTCTTTATTCGTTCATGGCATGTGGGCGTCGCTGGGTGAGTCAGCATTTATTGCCTATCCCTGAGGGCATTTAATAGTTAATCACATTGCTGTGGGTCTGGAGTCTCATGTAGGCACGACCAGTTAAGGATGACATATTTCCCTTCCTAAATGACATTAGTGAATCACAACATGAAATGAAATGAAATGAAAATCGCTTATTGTCACAAGTAGGCTTCAAATGAAGTTACTGTGAAAAGCCCCTAGTCGCCACATTCCGGCACCTGTTCAGGGAGGCTGTTACGGGAATGGCAATGGTTTCATGGTTGTGATCAGACTTTTAATTCCAGATGTTTATTGAATTTAAATTCCACCATCTGCCAAGGCGGGATTCAAACCCAATTCCCCAGAGCATTTCCCTGGGTCTCTGGATTACTAGTCCAGTGACAATACCACTACGCGACTGCCTCCCCAATGTGGAAAAAAGTGTAGTGGGCGGGATTCTCCCAACAGGAGTCTAAGTGCCGAAGCCGGAGTGAAAACCGGAGTGTTTCACTCCGGCGTCGGAGCCCGCTCCTAGCCCCCTATTCTTCCGCCCACGGGGGGGCTAGGAGCGGAGTCGCGTATTTTACACACGCTGGGCCTTGGAGCCGCGTAAATGACGTGGCCGGCGTCGCATAAATGACATCACGCGCGCATGCGCGGTTGCCGTCCTCCTCGAGGCCACCCCACAAGAAGATGGCGGATGGGTCTTGCGGGGCGGCGGAGGAAAGGAGGTCCTCCTTTAGAGAGGCCGGCTCGCCGATCGGTGGGCACCGATCGTGGACCAGACCCCATCAGAGGCCCGCCCCGGTGCTGGAACCCCCCCCACAGGCCGCCCCCCCCAGCGTTCCCGCCGGCAGCGACCAGGTGTGGACGGCGCCGGCGGAAACCTGTCGGGTTGGGGCAGCCGCTTGGCCCATCTTGGCCAGAGAATCGCCGTTCGCCTTTTGCAAACGGCGAGCGGCGATTCTCCGAGCGGCCAGGCGTGATTCTCACGGCGCCGGTTTGGGGGGATGGGAGAATCACATGCGGGTGTCGGGGCAGCGTGGCGCGACTTGTGCGGCGCCCCGGCGATTCTCCCACCCGGCGTGGGGGGGGGGGGGGGTGGAGAATTCCGTCCAGTGTTCGGTGACAGAGAGGGAAGAGGCACTAGGATTGTTCTCCTTGGGCCAGAGGACGTTATGGATTTAGTCAGAAAGTTTAACATTTTGAAGTGTTTGATGGATAGGAAGGAATTTTCCACTGCCAGCAGGATTTTAGCAAAGATCTAGGGCGAAATTCTCCGTAATCGGCGTAATGTCCGCCGACCCAGTCCGGCATCGCGCAGCCCCAAAGGTGCGGAATCCTCCGCATCTCGAGTGGCCGAGCCCTAACCTTGCGGGGTTAGGCCCGCGCCGGACTGATTTCCGCCCTGCCAGCTGGCGGAAAAGGCCTTTGGTGCCCCGCCAGCTGCCGCGGAAATGACATTGCCGGGCGGCGCATGCGCGGGAGCGTTAGCAGCCGCTCACGGCATCCCCGTGCATGCGCAGTGGAGGGGGTCTCTTCCGCTTCCGCCATGGTGGAGACCATGGCGAAGGCGGAAGAAAAATAGTGCCCCCCACGGCACAGGCCCGCCCGCGGATCGGTGCGCCCCGATCGCGGGCCAGGCCACCGTGGGCCGATCGCGGGCCAGGCCACCAGATCGCCCCGCGTCCCCCCCCAGGACCCCGGAGCCCGCGCCCGCACCACCTTGTCCCGCCGGTAAGAGAGGTGGTTTAATCCACGCCAGCGGGACAGGCATTCCAGCAGCCAACCGGCGCGGCGCGATTCCCTTCCCACCGAATCTCCGGTGCCGGAGAATTCGGCAACCGGCGGGGGCGGGATTCACGCTAGCCCCCGGGGATTCTCCGACCCGGCAGGGGGGGTCGGAGAATCCCGCCTCGAGTAAGATAATTAGCAAAATAACCGGGTGAATTTGAGGTGAGTTCCTTTTCTTCAGTGAATTGTTTCAATCTGTAATACTGTACCACCATTAAAGTGAAAAGGGCAAACCACTAAGCTATGGGGAATGGAACTCTTCAGGTAACTCTTTACCAGGTCTAGCACAGGCAGGGTGGACTAAAGGCCCCTTAGTTGCTTTCTTAAATTCTTCCTGTGTTGTTGCCATTGTGACATTTTGTAGAATGTCCAGTACATAAAGGGTTAATGTAATATCATAATCAACTACTAGATGGAGCTGGGGAGCAGACCTATCAAAAGGAATGTCTCTCAGGCTTCTGGGAGAGAGTGTAGAGTAGGTTAGAGAGACAAGGAGCAGAACAGAATACAATTTAGGATTGTATGCATGAGACAAGTGTTAGTATAGTGAAGATTGTAGTTTCGTTAGAATATTGCTTGTTTTGGAATTGTATTTGAACTGTGTAATAAGTAGTGTAATACATTTAGTTTTGTTTATTTGACTTAGCTTTTTGTGGTCTTTGTGTACACTACAAATCCATCTTGAGTATAAGCAACATAAAGAAGACCACAGCCATCAGTGGAAAGGTCAGCATTTATCGCCCAAAATTTCAACCGCATTGCTGTGGGTCTAGGGTCACTCGGAGGCCAGACCAGGTAAGGATAGCAGATTTCCTTCATTGAAGGACACTCGTGAACCAGATGGGCTTTTAGAACAGTCACCATTTCTGCAACTAGCTTTGTTTAACAGATTTATCAATTGAGTTTTTGATTCATCGGCTGTTGTGGTTCTGTGAGGACTTTACTGGACCAGATGTGTTTTTACAACAATCAAGTCATTCACTAACACTATTAGTGATACTAACTTTTTTTATTCCTGAATTATTGAATTCATTAAATTTAAAATTCCTAGCTGCTGCTGTGAGATTTGAACTCAGAACTGCGTACCCAGCTTTCAATAACATAGCCACCATCCTAACAGCCCACTCCATTTCTTTTTATAGGTCTGCTCCCCAGCTCCATCTAGTAGTTGATTATAATATTACATTAACCCTTTATGTTCTGGACATTCTACATAATGTCACAATGGCCACAACACAGGAAGAATTTAAGAAAACAACTAAGGGGCCTTTAGTCCACCCTGCCTGTGCTTCTGCAATTTTATGAATCACGTTTATAATTCTTTCTGTGCTTCTGCAATTTTATGAATCAAGTTGCAGAATGTTTACTAAATGAATTCCTGGGGTTGAAGGCAGTGTCCTTTGAGGAAATATTAAATGGACTGGGCCTTTATTCTCTGGAGTTTAGAAGAATGAGAGGTGATCTCATTCAAACATGGAGAATTCTTACAGGGTTCGACAGGGTGGGTGCAGGAAGGATGTTTCCCTGGTTCGGGTCTCCAGAACCAAACAACGTAGTCGCAGAACAAGGGGCAGGCCAGTTTGGACAGTAATGAGGAAGAATTTCTTCACTCAGAGAGTGGCGAATCTTTGGAATTCTCTGCCCAAAAAAAGTTGTGGAGGCTCAGACATTGCGTTGTGTTCAGGACTAAGATTGGCAGATTACCACATGTTAAAAGCATCAAGGAGCATCAGGTTAATGTAGGAAAATGGTGTTGTGATAGAAAATGATGTGGAGATGCCGCCATTGGACTGGGGTGGGCACAGCGGTTGAACCGCTGCAGTCCCTGAGGTGTAGGTGCACCCACAGAGCTGTTAGAGAGGGAGCTCCAGGATTTTGCCCCAGTGACTGTGAAGGAACGGCGATATATTTCCAAGTCAGGATGGTGTGACTTGGGGGGGAACCTCCAGGTGGTGGGGGCTGCTCTTCTCCTTCTGGATGGTATTGGTCATGGATTGGAAGGTGCTGTTTAAGGCAGTCATTTTCAAAGTCAGGGTCACAACCCGTGGGTGGGTCGCGGGGCCATTGGCCGTGGGGTTCCCAATCACAGGAAGAAGCGCCCAATGGCCATGACTGGATTTTGAAAATGCCGACAGCGACCAGCATTCAGAATGCTGGCATCCTGCGCATGTGTACCCCCTCAGCAGTGCACAGGCTCGGAGCCCAGCGAGGCAGACCGCCTCCTCCTGACGTCAGTGCGCTGACCCAGGAGCAGATTCTTTTAAAAAATCAATAGGGTCTCCTCTTCAGAAGCGGCGTCAGAGAGCAGGTCCCGCGGACACTGATGGTGGACAGGTTTTGAGGGGTCAGAAGGTGAGTTACTCGCCGTAGGATTCCTAGCTTTTGACCTACCCAGGTAGCCACAGTATTAATGTGGCTAGTCCAGCTCAGTTTCATAGAATTTACAGTGCAGAAGGAGGTCATTTTGGCCATCAAGTCTGCACCGGCCCTTGGAAAGAGCACCCTACCACACCTCCCCTATCCCTGTAACCCAACCTAACCTTTTTGGAGAATAAGGGTGTGGTAGTATGTATTAGGGGTCATGTGGGACTGTGAAGCCGTGATGCTATTGGCTGACAGATCCCGGGTCCTGGTTGGCTGTTGACTCCTGGCTCCGCCCTGAAGGCGGAGTATAAGAACCCGAGCTTCTCCCCGCCGCTCCATTCTGTTGCTGAACTGCTGGGGACAAGTCTCGCTTAATAAAGCCTCATCGACTTCATCTTTACTCGTCCCTCTCGTAAGCCATTGTGCGCTACAATTTATTAAGCGAGCTTAAAGGACTATGGAGCTCCGGATCGCTCTGGAATGCCTGCGGATCAGCCCCCACGCAGCGAACTCGGCAGCAGTTTTTAAACACTGGCAAGCTTGTTTTGAAGGCTACCTCCGAACGGCCCCCGGCCGGATCACAGAAAATGCAGGTCCTGCACTCGAGGGTAAGCCCGGAAATTTACCCTCTCATAGAAGACGCAGAGGATTTCCCGACGGCGCTCGCAGCACTGAAGAGCATCTACGTTCGCCCCGTGAACCAGGTCTACGCACGCTACCAACTCGCAACGAGACGGCAAAGTCCCGGAGAATCGTTAGAGGAATTCTACGCCGCGCTGCTAATTTTGGGACGGGGCTGCAGCTGCCCGCCGGTGAACGCGATTGAACACACGGACATGCTAATTCGCGATGCGTTTGTGGCAGGTATGAACTCTCCCCAAATCCGCCAAAGACTTTTAGAAAAAGAGTCGCTAGGACTCTCAGAGGCACGGGCCATTGCAGCTTCCCTAGATGTGGCCTCGCAAAACGCCCGCGCCTACGGCCCCGACCGCGCGGCAGCCCCTTGGGCTCCGTGGACCCCCGTCGCGACAAACCCCCCCCCTCACAGGCTTGCGCGGTTAAGGCGCCAGATCATCCCGGGGGGGCCCGCTGCTATTTCTGCGGGCAAGCGAAACACCCCCGGCAGCGCTGCCCGGCCCGCGCAGCTATTTGCAAAAGCTGCGGCAAGAAGGGCCATTACGCGGCTGTGTGCCGGTCCCGGGGGGTCGCCGCAATCCCCGGAGAAGAACGAGCCCAACGCATCCCAAACGCTCCCCAACCCCCCCAGCGCCCCATGTGCGACCCGCGGGCGCCGCCATTTTGGGTCCCGGCCACCACGAGGGGAGGATGGGCGCCGCCATCTTGTGACTCCCCAGCCACGTGCGATTCATGGGGGTGGCCATTTTGTCCATCCCCGACCACATGCGATCCATGGGGGCGGCCATTTTGTCCACCCTCGGCCGCGTGCGATTCATGGACGCCGCCATCTTGGATGACAACAAAGGATCCCAGCATCGACGGCTCCACGGGGTCCGAAGAAGACGCCGAGACACGACGACCACGACTGGCTTCGGTGACGCTGGATCAATCACGGCCCCGGACGCTCCAGACGATGACAACAACGGTGCTGATCAACGGACACGAGACACCATGCCTGATTGACTCCGGGAGCACCGAAAGTTTCATTCACCCCGACATGGTAAGACGCTGTTTTCTGACCATCCATCCAAGTACGGAAAAGATTTCCCTAGCTGCAGGATCCCACTCTGTAGAGATCAAAGGGTTCTGCATCGCGAACCTAACGGTGCAAGGGAGGGAGTTTAAAAACTACAGGCTCTACGTCCTTCCCCAACTCTGCGCGCCCACATTACTGGGATTAGATTTCCAGTGTAACCTGCAGAGCCTAACATTTCAATTCGGCGGCCCAATACCCCCACTCACTATCTGCGGCCTCGCAACTCTCAAGGTTGAACCGCCGTCCTTGTTTGCAAACCTCACCCCGGATTGCAAACCCGTCGCCACTAGGAGCAGACGGTACAGCGCCCAGGACCGGATATTTATTCGGTCTGAAGTCCGGCGGTTGCTGAAGGAAGGCATAATCCAGGCCAGCAATAGTCCCTGGAGAGCCCAGGTGGTAGTAGTAAAGACCGGGGCAAAGCAAAGGATGGTCATAGACTATAGCCAGACCATCAACAGGTACACACAGCTAGATGTGTACCCTCTCCCCCGCATATCCGACATGGTAAATCGGATTGCCCAGTATAAGGTTTTCTCCACCGTGGACCTCAAGTCCGCCTACCACCAGCTCCCCATCCGCCCAGGTGACCGCAAGTACACAGCCTTCGAGGCAGACGGGCATCTATACCACTTCCTAAGGGTCCCATTTGGTGTCACAAACGGGGTCTCAGTCTTCCAACGGGAGATGGACTGAATGGTTGACCAGCACGGGTTGCAGGCCACGTTCCCGTATCTCGACAACTTAACCATCTGCGGCCACGATCAGCAGGACCACGACGCCAACCTCCAAAAATTCCTCCAGACCGCTAACGCCTTGAACCTCACATACAACGAGGAAAAGTGCGTTTTTAGCACAAACCGGCTGGCCATCCTGGGATACGTAGTGCGCAATGGGATAATAGGCCCTGACCCCAAACGCATGCGCCCCCTCATGGAATTTCCCCTCCCCCACTGCTCCAAAGCCCTGAAACGTTGCCTGGGGTTCTTTTCATATTACGCCCAGTGGGTCCCCCAGTATGCAGACAAGGCCCGCCCGCTAATACAGACCACTACCTTCCCCCTGTCGACAGAGGCTCGCCAGGCCTTCAGCCGCATCAAAGCGGATATCGCAAAGGCCACGATGCGCGCCATCGACGAGTCCCTCCCCTTCCAGGTCGAGAGCGACGCCTCCGGCGTAGCTCTGGCGGCCACCCTTAACCAAGCGGGCAGACCCGTGGCCTTTTTCTCCCGAACCCTCCACGCCTCAGAAATCCGCCACTCCTCAGTGGAAAAGGAAGCCCAAGCCATAGTGGAAGCTGTGCGACATTGGAGGCATTACCTGGCCGGCAGGAGATTCACTCTCCTCACCGACCAACGGTCGGTAACCTTCCTGTTCGATAATGCACAGCGGGGCAAAATTAAAAATGACAAGATCTTAAGGTGGAGGATCGAGCTCTCCACCTTCAACTGCGAGATCTTGTACCGTCCCGGAAAGCTGAATGAGCCGTCCGATGCCAACGCACAAATAGACCGTCTCCAAGCCCTCCACGAGGACCTCTGCCACCCGGGGGTCACTCGGTTCTACCATTTTATAAAGTCCCGCAACCTCCCCTACTCTGTGGAGGAGGTCCGTACAGTCACCAGGAACTGCCACATCTGCACGGAGTGCAAACCGCACTTTTTCAGGCCGGATAGAGCGCACCTGATCAAGGCTTCCCGCCCCTTTGAACGCCTCAGTCTGGATTTCAAAGGGCCCCTCCCCTCCACCGACCGCAACACATACTTCTTGAACGTGGTGGACGAGAACTCCCGTTTCCCCTTCGCCATCCCCTGCCCCGACATGACAGCGGCCACAGTCATTAAAGCCCTTGGCACCATATTCACACTGTTCGGTGGCCCCGCATATATCCATAGCGACAGGGGGTCCTTCTTCATGAGTGACGAGCTGCGCCAGTTCCTGCTCAGCAAGGGCATAGCCTCGAGCAGGACGACCAGCTACAACCCCCGGGGGAACGGGCAAGTAGAGAGGGAGAACGGCACGGTCTGGAAGACCGTCCTACTGGCCCTACAGTCCAGGGATCTCCCAGTTTCCCGGTGGCAGGAGGTCCTCCCGGACGCTCTCCACTCCATCCGGTCGCTGCTGTGTACCACCACTAACCAAACGCCTCCCCGACGGCCGACAGGACACAGTCTCCCTGCGAGACCTGGCGCCCGCCGGCAACACACACACCCCCCCCCGACACCGATCATCCCCTCCCTGCCACCGGCGCACCCCGCGACCACCCCCTTCCCGGGAGGATCGGTCCTCCTCCCGTGTCCGCCCAGGAGTGAAACAGGAACAAACACCGAAACGCACCCGGAGACGACAACGCCGGAACAAGCACCTGCACCACCACCGGGGCTGAGGCGATCGACGAGGAAGACCAGACCGCCCGCTCGACTCGTGGCATCGGCGTGACACCAAGAATGTTGTTGGACTGTAACAAAACTTTTTTCTCTTACTAATATTGTAAATAGTTTCACAAACCTTGTACATAGCCCAGTGTAGGGCTAAAACTGTAATGACATGCCCAAAATTTTCCTCCCAGGACCAGCCTTGTAAACCCCTACCACCATGCGAACCACCACCCCGCCAGGTTCATTTTTAACAAGGGGTGAATGTGGTAGTATGTATTAGGGGTCATGTGGGACTGTGAAGCCGTGATGCTATTGGCTGACAGATCCCGGGTCCTGGTTGGCTGTTGACTCATGGCTCCGCCCTGAAGGCGGAGTATAAGAACCCGAGCTTCTCCCCGCCGCTCCATTCTGTTGCTGAACTGCTGGGGACAAGTCTCGCTTAATAAAGCCTCATCGACTTCATCTCTACTTGTCTCTCTCGTAAGTCATTGTGCGCTACAAAGGGCAATTTAGAATGGCCAATCCACCTAACCTGCACATCTTTGGACTGTGGGAGGAAACCGGAACACCCGGAGAAAACCCATGCAGACACAGGGATAACATGCAGGCTCCGCAAAGACAGTGACCCAAGCCGGGAATTGAACCTGGGACCCTGGAGCTGTGAAGCAACTGTGCTAACCACTGTGCTACCGTGCCGTCCGGATGTTGATTGTGTGGGATTCAGCAGTGGTAATACCATCAAATGTCAAGTGGCGATGGTGAGATACTCTCTTGGAGGAGATGGTCATTGCCTGGCACTTGTGTTGCGCGAATGTAACTTGCCACTTGTCAGCCCAAGCCTGGATATTGTCCAGGTCTTGCTGCATTTGGACACGGACTGCTTCATTTCTGAGGAGTCACAAATGGTACTGAACATCCCCAAACATCCCCACTCTGACCTTATGATGGAATGCAGGTCATTCATGAAGCAGCTGAAAAGGGTTGGGCCTAGGACACTATCCTGAGGAACTCCTGCAGTGATGTCCTGGAGCTGAGATGTGTGACTTCCAATCACCACAACCATCTTCCTTGTGCCAGGTATGACTCTAACCAGTGGAGAGTTTTCCCCCTATTCTCATTGACTCTAGTTTAGCTAGGGCTCCTATAAGCCATACACGGTGAAACGGTTAATGATTTTGGGTGTGAACCTGATCACATATAAAACATGGGTTAGGCCACAGCTGGAGCATTGTGTGCAGTTCTGGAATCCACATTATAGGAGGGATGTGATAACACATGAAAGGGTGCAGAGGAGATTTACCAGGATGTTGCCTGGGCTGGAGAGTTTTAGTTATGAAGAGAGATTGGATAGACTGGGGTTGTTTTCCTTGGAGCAGAGGAGACTGAGGGGGACATGATTGAGAGGTATAAAATTATGAGGGGCATAGATAGAGTGGACAGGAAGAAACCATTCACCTTGGAGGAAGTATCATTCATCAGGGGGCATAGATTTAAGCTAAGGGACAGGAACTTTAGAGGGGATGTGAGGGAAAAAATTTCCATCCAGAGGGTTGTAGGAGACTGGAACTTACTGTCTGGAAGGCTGGTGGAGGCAGAGACCCTTTTGGCATTTTCAAAGTATTTAGATACTTCGATGCCAAGGCATAGAAGGCTATGGGCCAAGTGCTGGAAAATGGGATCAGAATACTGAGGTGGTTGTTTTTCACTGAAGCGCACACGAATGGCCAAAGGGCCTCTTCTGTTCTGTAGACCCCTATGACGCTAGGACGTCACCACCAGTGGGTGGGGTGGACAGGGAATGGCTCATTGTCAGATCTCGTTGGCTCAAATTCCACCATATCCTTCTTGCGAGAGTTAGAGACCATAATGTGATTTGCGCCCTTATTGTTCTTTCCATATCCAAGGGTCTTTTTTTAAAACTCTGAATTCTTTTCATCTCAAAGAACAAAGAATAAAGAAAAGTACAGCACAGGAACAGGCCCTTCGGCCCTCCAAGCCTGCGCCGACCATGCTGCCCGTCTAAACTAAAATCTTCTACACTTCCTGGGTCCGTATCCCTCTATTCCCATCCTATTCATGTATTTGTCAAGATGCCCCTTAAATGTCAATATCGTCCCTGCTTCAACCACCTCCTCCGGCAGTGAGTTGCAGGCACCCACTACCCTCTGTGTAAAAAATCTTGCCTCGTACATCTACTCTAAACCTTGCCCCTCACACCTTAAACCTATGCCCCCGAGTAATTGACCCCTCTACCCTGGGGAAAAGCCTCTGACTATCCACTCTGACTATGCCCCTCATAATTTTGTAGACCTCTATCAGGTCGCCCCTCAACCTCTCGTTCCAGTGAAAACAAACCGAGTTTATTCAACCGCTCCTCACAGCTAATGCCCTCCATACCAGGCAACATCCTTGAAAATCTCTTCTGCATCCTCTCTAAAACCTCCACATCCTTCTGGTAGTGTGGCTACCAGAATTGAACACTATACTCCAAGTTTGGCCTAACTAAGGTTCTATACATCTGCAACATGATTTGTCAATTTTTATACTCAATGCCCCGGCCAATGAAGGCAAGCATGCCGTATGCCTTCTTGACTACCTTCTCCACCTGTGTTGCCCCTTTCAGTGACCTGCGGACCTGTAAGAACATAGAACATAAGAACTAGGAGCAGGAGTAGGCCATCTGGTCCCTCGAGCCTGCTCCGCCATTCAATGAGATTATGGCTCATTTTTGTGGAATCAGCTCCACTTTCCGGCCCGAACACCAGAACCCTTAATCCCTTAATTCTTCAAAAAACTATCTATCTTTATCTTAAAAACATTTAATGAAGGAGCCTCTACTGCTGAGGAACTGAACAGGAATTCCATAGATTCACAACCCTTTGGGTGAAGAAGTTCCTCCTAAACTCAGTCCTAAATCGTACACCTTATTTTGAGGCTCCCGACGGCATGCTGACCCAGAAATATGGTGTGGCGGGCCGGAGAAACCTGCCCCACATTTGTAATAGTCAATGTTCAGTACCAGAGAGGGTGGCTGGGAGTAATTAACACTTATCACATTGTTCCAGTGTAATAACTGTTGCCATTTAGACATAAACCTCCACAGTATCATGGAAACTTGATTGCTTATCCAAAATGATCCTGGGAACATGGATCCTGAAGGCCCTTTCTGACAGATCCCATTTTCACAGGTAGGGGACAGGCTAGGCAGGATATGACTTATGCGTGGCAGAAGCCCAAACTCAGAAGGACCAGTTAAACTCATTTCTGAGGTTGAATAGACCCCATTTTAGCCAGGAAGAAGGCCTTAGCCCACAGTGTGACTTACAATTTTTAAGAGTAGATGTAAATGCTCATGAAGGGCAGATGTGGAATTGTCAAGCTGTCAAGTTATTTAAAGGGCCAGCCTTTTAAAACCAAAATGCTATTATTAGCGCATTATTATTGGCTGCTTCCAACCTCTCATTATCATAGTGGGGGGCTATTTACTCACGCTCCAAGAGGCCATTGAAGGATTAGATGTCTTTGAAGTAGGGTTATTAGCATAGATGTTTGCTTTTATAAAGGACTATGTCATTGAAGGAATTGAGTTTAAATGTATTGAATAGGTTTTTATGAATAAGAGTGTGTTTTTGTATGGTGAGGTCTTTAATAGGTACTTAGAGCATTATATTAGTTAATCTCTGCATGCCACCTAGGATCTGCCCATGGTGGATACTATGCAAGTTCACATGGAGGGTATAAGTGAAAAGAGTGGTGGGTGGGGGCACAGGCTGGCATGAGTTAGCATGTATAGGTATAGGGATTGTGTTGGAGCATGCAGGGCATGGGAGGTGAGGGATAGAGTGCCCAATAGCTTGAGACACAAAAGTCCCAGAGACTCAAGGCAAGCCTTTTAACCAACCCGCCTCAGCACTTGGCAGCCCCTCTATCTTCTTCCAATCTGCCTGCAGGGTTGCCTGACCTGACTCCAGCAAGCATCTGTATGTCCTGGAATGAACATTCCACCATTTGGTGCACTTTTTCCTGAGGGGGCGGTGAGATGGGAGGTGCTTGGCAGGTGTGGTAAGCTGTAAATGTTTCTGACACTATGCCTCCACCTCAGAGGTGAAAATCAAGGCCTTGGACCGGAAATAACAAGATTTAGTTTTCTGGGGTGACTTTAGTTTGGATACATTGAGTGAGTCCAAAGCCTCATGCCATTCAATCCAGTTCAATTAAGAGGCATATAGAAAAATGCTGTTTTCATAATGCTAACAGCAGAGTAGTGCAGCACAGACAGCAATTTGGGGATTTCTGGCTTTAACCAGAAGGCAGCACAGTAGCACAAGTGGCTAGCACTGTGGCTTCACAGCACCAGGGTCCCAGGTTCGATTCCCCGCTGGGTCACTGCATGTGCAGAGCCTGCACGTTCTCCCCATGTCTGCGTGGGTTTCCTAAGGGTGCTCCGGTTTCCTCTCACAGTCCAAAAATGTGCAGGTTAGCTGGAATGGCCATGCTAAATTTCCCTTAGTGTCCAAAAAGGTTGGGTTGGGTTACTTGGGTGGGTGTGTGGGCTTGGGTGAGGTGCTCTTTTCAGGGGCCGGTGCAGACTCGATGGGCTGAATGACCTCCTTCTGCACATAAATTCTATGATTCCTCCCACAATCCAAAAATGTGCAGGTTAGGTGGATTGGCTATGCTAAATTGCCCTTAGTGTCCAAAAAGGTTAGGAGGGGTTATTGGGTTATGGTGATAGGGTGGAAGTGAGGGCTTAAGTGGGTCGGTGCAGACTCGATGGGCCGAATGGCCTCCTTCTGCACTGTATGTTCTATGTAACCATGCATCTGCCACGTACCTGAAATTGTCTTGCAATTTGTGCAAAAGTAGCGACGTGTTTCTGCACCAATTGCTGGTCAGTGCTAATTCAACTGACCTCAGCTGGAGTGTCTCGGGCACCAGAATTGGCAATAGTTCCCTGTAGGCTAGCAAGAGGAAAATCAGTCAGGCTTGCAAACTGATGATTATTGATTCCTACTGGAACGTGTGACCGGCAACTGAGGCTAGAATTAACTTTAGCTATTCTGTTCCCCTACAGGTTATCAAACTGCCAACACTTACTGCCTTGCATTTAAATAATGATGTAGGATTCTCTGTAAAAGATGATACCAAAAATTCTGAAAGGTCATTGACCCGAATCAGTGGGCAGGATTTTCTCATTTTTAGGCAGAGTGGTGCAGTGGGCAGGAAAAACAGTACGGACGCCCCCAGCCCCAAGGGCGGTTTCCTCTGCCATATTTTTAGAGCCATAGATACAAAATGTTAAGGGGCGGGTGTCACGACATCGCACTCAGTTTGGAAAAGATTGGGGCACCAGGGAGCAATGCCTTGGGGCAGTGCCTGGGCAGTGCCAGGCAGCAGCGCAAGTGGGCAGTACCAGGGATGCGAGGGTACCTCCCGGGCATGAACCTCTCCCTCCTGGGGAATGACCTCACCTATACATCTCCAACGGGTTCTGCTCAGCAGGTACAAGTCGTGGGAGGCTATCATGATTCACCTCGGCATTCTAATGGGGGGACGGGAACGACACTATCAGGCATAAAGGCCTGATGGTATATTTAAATACATTCAAATGGGGATTCCCATATTGAATGTCTGGATTCCTGTTATGTCATTGGTGGTGGTGGGGGGGGGGGGGGAAGAGATGGGGACAACTGGGAAATCCTGCTTGCCTACACCTGTTGGATTTCACCCTTCTGCCAACAATACCGCCACCCGCCCCCCATCAAAAAGGGGAACAAAAAATCCCCCCCCACCCCCCCATTAACTTTGTTTCTCTCTCCACGGACCCCACTAAACCTGCTGATCATTCTCAGGATTTTCTATTTTAACCTTGAAAATGTTCTTGGGCGTGGTTTGAAGAGTGTCCTAAGGGTATTTAAAAACTGCTGAAATGGCAGAGAGGAAAAAACCCCAATCTGTTTCAATGTTTAAGTTGTGGATTGTGTATACACACTGCTGGGGCTAAGCACACCAGCTTCGTTGCTGCCATTTCCAAATGAGTAGCCAAATGGTATTTTTATATACTTTAGAAAAATTCATGGGATGTGGGCATCATTGGCATTGCCCACTTCCCTTGTGAAAGTGGTGGCAAACTACTGCAGTCCATGTGATGTAGGCACAGCCACAGTGCCATTAAGGAGGGTGTTCCAAGGTTTTGACCCAGCGACCATGAAGAAATAGTGATAAGGGGCATCATTCTCCGATCCCCCCCAGAGGGTCGGAGAATGGCCGTTGACCGCCGTGAATCCCGCCCCCGCCGGTTGCCGAAGTCTCCTAAGGGAGAAAAGTCGGCGGGGCGTTAATGTCGCCGCTGCCGCGGAGAATGTCATGGGTCTGCGCAAAGCAGCCGATTTTCGGCCTGCCGATATTCTCCCTTCCGGATGGGCCGAAGCCCCGTCGACGTGATGACCGTTCACGTCGACGTAAATTAAACCTCCTTTTCATCGGCGTGACCCTGTGCTCCAGGTTCACGCCGACCAGCGTGGAGGTGAGTGACGGCCTGGGGGGTTGGCTCTGGGCAGGCGATGGCGTGGCCGCAGTCTGAATGCGTGAGGAGAAGTGTGTCTCGGGTTGTGTGTGTGTGTGTGCGGCGGGGGGAGGGGTGGTTAGAGTAGGCTGGGCTCCGGGGGAGTGCCGGGAGGGGGTCCGTGCCGGGGAGGGGGATGGGGGGGGGTTCGTGCCGGGGAGGGGGATGGGGGGTCCGTGCCGGGGTGGAGGATGGGGGGGGGGTCCGTGCAAAGGAGGGGGATGGGGGGGTCCGTGCCGGGGTGGAGGTTGGGGGGGGGGGTCCGTGCCGGGGTGGAGGTTGGGGGGGGGGTCCGTGCCGGGGTGGAGGTTGGGGGGGGGGTCCGTGCCGGGGAGGGGGATGGGGGTGTCCGTGCCGGGGTGGAGGTTGGGGGGGGGTCCGTGCCGGGGAGGGGGATGGGGGGGTCCATGCTGGGGTGGAGGTTGGGGGGGGGGTGTCCGTGCCGGGGTGGAGGTTGGGGGGGGGGTCCATGCCGGGGAGGGGGATGGGGGTGTCCGTGCCGGGGTGGAGGTTGGGGGGGGGTCCGTGCCGGGGGGGGGGTCCCTGCTGGGGAGGGGGATGGGAGGGCAAGTGAGTTGGCCCACCTGGCCAGGTGCCAGCCTCCAACAGTTGGACCCATGCGGTCCATGCCACCTGGCTGGGGGGAGGAGGGGATATGGGCAATGATGACATGTCGTCGTTCCCCTCCCTCCACCAGGCCGTCATGTTTTCAGATCATCCAGCGATGTTGGTCGCCGTGGCGGCAGCCGCTCATGTCTATGTTGTCCTGGATGAGGAGGAGGAGGAGGAGCGTGCCAGAGAGGCGGCGCAGGCTGCTGCAGAGGGGCAGGCGGCAGCCACCCAGGCTGGAGGGACACCCGACCGACAGGACGAGGACGGGGAGGAGGACGTCGCGGCCCCACGGCAACGGAGGCACCCGAGGGCGCCCCGTGTGTACCGGCCAAGGCAGTCATACCAGGACCTCACGGACCGGGAATGCAGGAGGAGACTCCGGGTGAGCTGGGAAACCGTGGCACACATCTGCCACCTGCTGGCACACCTGTCACCGCGTGGCACTGGCGGGGGACACCCTCTCCCCGTGTCCGTCAAGGTTACGGTGGCCCTGAACTTTTATGCAACGGGGTCATTCCAGGCACCGAGTGGGGACCTGTCCGGCATATCGCAGACATCGGTGCACCGGTGCATCCGGGCAGTGACAGATGCCCTATATGCCATGGCGCACCGCTACATCCGCTTCCCCGTGGACCGGGCCAGCCAAGATGCCCGGGCCGTGGGCTTCTCTGCCGTGGCCGGGTTCCCCATGGTCCAGGGCGCGATTGATGGGATGCACGTCGCCGTGCGGCCACCTGCAGATAACAGGGCCGTGTTCACTAATAGGAAGGGGACCTATTCGATGAACGTACAGGTGGTCTGCGACCACCGCATGATGATCCTGCACGTCTGCGCCCGTTACCCAGGCAGTGGACACGACTCATTTGTGTTGTCGCGGTCATCCATCCCCGGCATGTACGAGGGACGCCATCCCCGGCTGAGGGGCTGGTTGCTGGGCGACAGGGGCTACCCATTGCGATCGTGGCTGATGACGCCTATACGGAGGCCATGCAATGAGGCGGAGAACCGCTACAATGATGCCCATGTAGCGACAAGGGGAGTGACAGAGAGGTGCTTTGGCGTGCTGAAGATGCCTGGACCTCTCTGGGGGCGCCCTCCAGTATCGGTCAGATAGGGTCGGCCGCATCATTGTGGTGTGCTGCATCCTGCACAACATAACCCCGCAGGGGGGCGATGTGCCGCAGGCAGAGGAGGGCGGAGTGGAGGAGCAGCAGGAAGAGGCGCAGTCCTCCCCAGATGAGGGGGATGGGGGTAATGGTCAGGGCAGACGGGGTAGACACAGGCGGGTGGCTGTCCACTGTTACCGGCTGGCCCAGCGGGCACGGGACAGACTGATAGACGCCCGCTTCACTGACTAGATGGGCGTGGGAATCGGGTAGTATGGCCACAGACCGCACACCATGGCAACAGCCGACCACCCACACCCCCCACCCATCCACCCACCCAGCACCCTCACCCCCCTCCACAACCCACCCGCATGCACACCACCCCCCCCCCCCCATTGCCGATCCACCTGCGGCACAACGGGCCGGGCTCACACAGTTGCGGGTGGACGCGTGTCTATCGCAGGCCATGGAGGATGATGACAACCCGCCCTGCGGTAGGCTCCTGGCTCTACATCGTTGGACTATGTCTGACCCATGGCCACAGTACCACCATCCACCCGGACCATCCCTGCATGCGGCTGTGACACTGCAGCGCACGGTCCCGTCCTCTGCCCGGGGGATGTTGATGGCGGCCCAGGGGGAAGGGGGCAGACTCACCTGGGGCTGAAGTAAGACCACCCCTCACACACACACTTGCGCTCAACGTACATGACACCCCCGCACACTTTGGACAGAGCACAAAGGCAGCTTCTGTAGGTGTGACATTGACTTTAATAACCAAAGGAGTTCATGCACGTGCCCTAGCCCCTAAAACTCATCTGTGCCCTGCAACCGTGCCAACTTACTCAGTGTCTAATTGTTTGGCCTTACGGGCCCTTTGACGACGTCTACGTGGTTCCCCAGACGGTACAGCAGAACTGGAGGTGGACTCCTGTGATTCCTGCCCTCTGACACTGGATCCCTTTGGCGGCCGTTTCCTGGGGCGTCCTGGCCTAGCTGGGCCAGGCTGCGGCCCGGGCGACTGGGATGGCAAGCTGCCAGCCTGTCCTGCCCATTGCCCACCCGATGCACCTGGGACGGAAGGGGGGGAGTCCGAGATGTCGCGGTGTACCAGGACCTCCCCTACAGAGGGAGCCGGGACGGACCACACCACCTCCTCCTCCCTCGGGGTGCCCGATGGCCCCCAGGCCTCTACATGGGTGGGGGATGCGAACGGACTGGCCATCCGACGCCCCTCCGACATCTGGCGCTGCCAGTCCTGGAGGCCCGTGCTGGTATCGACAGGGGTCTGCAGGTTTGCAGCCATGGAGCCCAGGGGGTTGGCAAACCCTGTCTGTGACAGTGCGACGCCGGCTCGCACATGGCCACTGGCGCCGATGCCCTCAGCGATGGCCTGCAGAGACTGGGCCATGGCCTGCTGAGACTGGGCCATGGCCTGCAGAGACTGGGCCATGGCCTGCTGAGACTGGGCTATGGCGTTGAGCGCCTCTGCCATCTGGCGCTGGCACTGGCTCATGGCCTCCTGTGAGAGGGCAGCCATTTCCTGGGCCACAGACGCCGCCTGCACGGAAAGCCCCAGGCCTCGCAAACCGTTCCCCATGTCTGACACCGTCGCACCCATTGCCTCCACCGCGGATGCCACCCGTGCGGTGTTGGCCTGGGTGGCACGCATGACCGGCACCACTCCCAGCTCCTGGACACGGGTGGACTCCTCCACCTGCGACCGCAGCTGCCGCAAGCCGCCCGTCACCCTCTTCGCTTGTCTCCGGGTCGGTGGTTGCATCGGATCTATGTGTGGGTGTGGTAACTCCAGCAACCCGGGATCCATCTGGGCGGCAGATGTTCGCTTGGGCTGGGCTGCCCTCCGACCGCCCCGCCCCTCTGCTGCTCCTACCTCCACCTGCTGTACCGGGACAGCTGTGTTGTGCGCACCAGTGAGTGTACCAGACGCCTCATCAATAAAGTGCCCAACCGAGGTGAGTGTTTCTGCGATGGTGGAGGGTGTTGGTGACAGCAGTGGCGTTGTGTCGTGCTCTTCGTCCCACTCTGACTCCATGGCACTTTGGGGTGGGGGTTCGTCTCCACCCATCCACTCTGAGTCACTGTCCGGTATTTTGTCTTCCTGGGTAGTGCTGTCCCGCGTAGTGGTGTCCCGGGTAGTGGTGTCCCGGGTAGTGGTGTCCTGGGTAGTGGTGTCCTGGGTAGTGGTGTCCTGGGTAGTGGTGTCCTGGCTCGGATGTGACAGGGGCCTGTGGCTGCCCCCCTCATCGCTGGGTGGTCGCTCCCGCACGTGACGGGGGTGTCGTCTCCCTGTTGCTCCAGGTCTCTCCGTCTCCCGTGGTGTGCGAGGGGCATCCTGCGGGCGTCGCATGCTGGAGGGTTCGGGTCTCTCCGTCTCCCGTGGTCTCCGAGGGGCATCCTGCGGGCGTCGCATGCCGGAGGGTCCGGGTCTCTCCGTCTCCCGTGGCCTCCGAGGGGCATCCTGCGGGCGTCGCATGCCAGAGGGTCCGGGTCTCTCCGTCTACCGTGGCCTCCGAGGGGCATCCTGCGGGCGGTCTGCATCTGCGGGGATGGGTGCCTGGACGTTTGGTCCTGCGATACACAATGAAGCATGCATGGTTAGACATCAGGCAGTGATCAGGTGATACGGGGGAGGGGGATATAGGGGAGGGGGGATATGGGGACGGGCTGTCGGTGGCTCACTTGCTACTACGCCCCCGACCTCTGCATCAGCAACCTCCCGGTCCTCAGGTCCACCAGCCAGTTCCAGGGCCGTTTCCTGGTGTTCGGTCAGTGGCCTCTCATCAGCGGGGCCTCCTCCAGTCCTCACATGCTCCCTATTGTTGTGTGCGTGCTTCTCCTGTGGGGGGGGGGTGGGGGTGGTGGCAGGGGTAAAAGGCAACACTGTTAGGCAGGTATATGAATGCACGCCATCGGTTGCGCGTGCATTGCAGAGGTTAAGGTTAGGGCTGGATTCACTTGGGGATATGGGGGAGGGGGGGATATGGGGGAGGGGGGATATGGGGGAGGGGGGATAATGGGGAGGGGGGGATATGGTGGAGGGGGGATATGGGGGAGGGGGGATATGGGGGAGGGGGGATATGGGGGAGGGGGGATATGGGGGAGGGGGGAATATGGGGGAGGGGGGATATGGGGGAGGGGGGGATATGGGGGAGGGGGGATATGGGGGAGGGGGGATATGGGGGAGGGGGGATATGGGGGAGGGGGGATATGGGAGGGGGGATATGGGGGAGGGGGGGATATGGGGGAGGCTCACCCTGCCTGCTCTGACGAGGTCGTTCACCTTCTTGTGGCACTGGGTGCCTGTCCGTGGTGTCAGGGCCGCAGCGGTGACAGCCTCTGCCACTTCCCTCCACAGATGCCGGCTGTGGCGTGGGGCAACTCTGCGGCCGTGCCCGGGATACAGGGCGTCCCTCCTCTGCTCCACCGCGTCCAGGAGCGCCTCCACATCGCGTGACTCGAACCTCGGGGCTGAGCGGCGGCCAGCCATCTAGTCGGGTGTTGCGGTCGGGTGTTGCGGTCGGGTGGGGGGGAGCAGCGCGGCCTTATGAGCCGTCGCGCCGTGCGGCGCGTATGACGCTGCGGCGCGTATGACGCTGCACGGCGTGAACCACTGCGCAAGCGCGGATCCCGTTACGTTGCTGCTAGCCCATTTCGGGCCGGAGACTATCGACCCATTTTTCCGACATGACGCAAGTCGGATTTGCGCCGCTTTTTGCGCCGATCGGCGGACTTTCCGCCGATAATGGAGAATTTCTCCCATGGTTCCAAGTCAGAATGGTGCGTGACTTGCATTTGGACCTGGAGGTGTTGGTATTCTGAAGCGCCTGTTACCCATGTTCTCCTTCAGTGGTAGATGTCCCGTGTTTGGGAGGAACTGCTGAAAGAGCCTTCGCAAATTGCAACAGTGCATCTTGAAGTTCTTGTAAAGCAGAATATTTAACAATTGCAAAGTACTGCAAAGAAACCCTACACACAACATTAATAAGAGTGGGGGAACCCAATTTAGCAACAACATAAATGCTTTGAGAACTGGGTGGAAATTATTATTAAACAGTTTGCAGTATTTAACAAAACTGATACTAGTTTGAGATTGCTAAACAACTATCGGTGCAGACGAGGAATCTTGCTGCACTGTTGTTAATCACATACAGATACGTCTCGAATAAATCTCTGATATTGATCAATCTAGAAGCTCACATTAGTAACTTTGATGTGAAAAAAGCAAGTTCAGGCCCTGTAAAATATAGCACTATTATAGGAGTTTGAGTAATGGATTGGGCTTTCTGATCCAAACAGCTGGAAATAAGCACCAGTTTGATATAATGGCACTGGAACCTCAGGTGACTGTAGATTCATGGGCAGACAAGATACATTTGATGCAGTGACATTGGAAGGGCAATAAAAGCTACCAAATAAAATATGGATGCTGTTACCAAGTTCTAATAGGGTGGCAGCTTTTGAAGACATTCAGGTCGATTTAGGGCCAGTTAGTATGAAAGACATTATCAGTAATTAGACTCACCGGCCCACAATCATTTTGATTTTACAGAAAAGCCAAGCAAAATGATTTCTGGAAATATCAGTTTATAGTTAATAAGAACAATAAAATATTTCCCTTCATGTCATAATGAGTTCTCGCCCACTCTGCGTGAAGACCAATGGGTTTGTCTTTTACTGCAGTATTGTTTTGGTGAAAATATTGTCTTGTGCAACTGAAGGGGGACTGCCCCAAAATATTACCATTGTTTTGTGGATGTGTAGTTCATGTCAGTGAAAGCTATCATATTGCAGAAAATATTAATGTGCCACCTGCCCCTGTTATGAACTGATGCTTTAGGTTCAGGAGCAAAGGGACCTCGGTGTATATGTACATAAGTCATTGGAGGTGGCAGGTTGAAAGAGCAGTGAATAAAACATACAATATCCTAGTTTTTATTAATAGGGGCATTGTGCAAGAGTAAAGAGGACATGTTTGTGACCTGGGGCGTCATTCTCCGACCCCCCGCCGGGTCGGAGAATGGCAGTTGGCCGCCGTGAATCCCGCCCCCGCCGAAGTCTCCGCTCCCGGAGATTGGGCGGGGGCGGGAATCGGGACGCGCCGGTTGGCGGGACCCCCCGCTGGATTCTCCGGCCCGCCCAGAAATTGCCTGTCCCGCCGGCGTAAATCAAACCTGGTATTTACCGGCGGGACCAGGCGGCGTGGGCGGGCTCCGGGGTCCTGGGGGGGGGCGCGGGGCGATCTGACCCCGGGGGGGTGCCCCCACGGTGGCCTGGCCCGCGATCGGGGCCCACCAATCCGCGGGCGGGCCTGTGCCGTGGGGGCACTCTTTCCCTTCCGCCTCCGCCACGGCCTCCACCATGGCGGAGGCGGAAGAGACTCTCCCCACTGCGCATGTGCGGGAAACTGACAGCGGCCGCTGACGCTCCCGTGCATGCGCC
Organism: Scyliorhinus torazame; assembly: GCF_047496885.1. NCBI lineage: Eukaryota > Metazoa > Chordata > Chondrichthyes > Carcharhiniformes > Scyliorhinidae > Scyliorhinus > Scyliorhinus torazame. The sequence goes on along the minus strand of NC_092712.1, from coordinate 66,068,699 downwards.
GGGAAACTGACAGCGGCCGCTGACGCATTTCCGCGCCAGCTGGCGGGGCAACAAAAGCCATTTCCGCCAGCTGGCGGGGCGGAAATCCCTCCGGCGTCGGCCTAGCCCCTCAATGTTGGGGCTAGGCCGCCAAAGATGCGGAGAATTCCGCACCTTTGGGCCGGCGCGATGCCCGTCTGATTGGCGCCGTCTTTGGCGCCAGTCGGCGGACATCGCGCCGTTGGGGGAGAATTTCGCTCATTATGTCCAGAATACAAAGGATTAATGTTATATCATAATTAACCACTAGATGGAGCTAGATGCAGAACTACATAAAGCACTGACTCAGACTTCTGGGAGATAGAGGGTAGAGACTAGTGTTAGCTGAGTGTAGATTGTAGATTACTAGATTATTGTTTACTATTGGAGTAAATGGTCGAGCTTCAATAAGTAGAGTAAATAAATGTTAGCTTTCTTAATGAACTTAGCTTCTGTGGTCTTTGTGAACACTGCAACATCCATCCTGAGAACAAGAATCACAAAGAGCACCATAATGTTGAATTTGTATATGACACTCGTTTGGTCTCATCTGGAATACTATTCCCCATTCTGGATGCCATTCGTGAGGCAGGATCTGAAGGAATTGGAGAGAGTACAGAGGAGATTCACAAGAATGATTGCAGGAATAAAACACTGTGGGTGCGATTTATAGAATCATAGAAGTTTACAGCATGGAAACAGGCCCTTCGGCCCAACCAGTCCATGCCGCCCAGTTTTTACCATTAAGCTAGTCCCAGTTGCCCACACTTGGCCTATAACCCTCTATACCCATCTTACCCATGTAACTATCTAAATGCTTTTTAAAAGACACAATTGTACCCGCCTCTACTACTACCTCTGGCAGCACATTCCAGACACTCACTACCCTCTGAGTGAAGAAATTGCCCCTCTGGGCCCTTCTGAATCTCTCCCCTCTCACCTTAAACCTATGCCCTCTAGTTTTAGACTCCCCTACCTTTGGGAAAAGATGTTGACTATCTACCTTATCTATGCCCCTCATTATTTTATAGACCTCTATAAGATCACCCCTGAGCCTCCTACGCTCCAGGGAAAAAAGTCCCAGTCTATCCAGCCTCTCCTTATAACTCAAACCATCAAGTCCCGGTAACATCCTAGTAAATCTTTTCTGCACTCTTTCTGGTTTAATAATATCCTTTCTATAATAGGATGACCAGAACTGCACACAGTATTCCAAGTGTGGCCGTACCAATGTCTTGTACAACTTCAACAAGACGTCCCAACTCCTGTATTCAATGTTCTGACCAATGAAACCAAGCATGCCGAATGCCTTCTTCACCACCCTGTCCACCTGCGACTCCACCTTCAAGGAGCTATGAACCTGTACTCCTAGATCTCTTTGTTCTATAACTCTCCCCAAAGCCATACCATTAACTGAGTAGGTCCTGGCCTGATTCGATCTGCCAAAATGCATCACCTCACATTTATCTAAATTAAACTCCATCTGCCATTCACGGCCCACTGGCCTAATTGATCAAGATCCCGTTGCAATCCTAGATAACCTTCTTCACTATCCACTGTGCCACCAATCTTGGTGTCATCTGCAAATTTACTAACCATGCCTCCTAAATTCTCATCCAAATCATTAATATAAATCACAAATAACAGTGGACCCAGCACCGATCCCTGAGGCACACCACTGGTCACAGGCCTCCAGTTTGAAAAACAACCCTCTACAACCACCCTCTGTCTTCTGTCGTCCAGCCAATTTTGAATCCAATTGGCAACCTCACCCTGGATCCCGTGAGCTTTAACCTTCTGCAACAACCTACCATGCGGTACCTTGTCAAAGGCTTTGCTAAAGTCCATGTAGACAACGTCTACTGCATTGCCCTCATCTACCTTCTTGGTCACCCCCTCAAAAAACTCAATCAAATTTGTGAGACATGATTTTCCACGCACAAAGCCATGCTGACTGCCCCGAATCAGTCCTTGCCTCTCTAAATGCTTGTAGATCCTGTCTCTCAGAATACCTTCTAGCAACTTACCTACTACAGACGTTAGGCTCACCGGTCTGTAGTTCCCAGGCTTTTCCCTGCTGCCCTTTTTAAACAAGGGCACAACATTCGCTACTCTCCAATCTTCAGGCACCTCACCTGTGGCTGCCGATGATTCAAATATCTCTGTTAGGGGACCCGCAATTTCCTCCCTAGCCTCCCACAACATCCTGGGATACATTTCATCAGGTCCCGGGGATTTATCTACCTTGATGCCCTTTAAGACTTCCAGCACCTCCTCCTCTGTAATATACACACTTCTCAAGACATCACTATTTATTTCCCTTAGTTTCCTAACATCCATGCCTTTCTCCACCGTGAATACCGATGAGAAATATTCATTCAGGATCTCACCCAACTCTTGTGGCTCTGCACATAGATGTCCTTGTCGATCCTTAAGAGGCCCTACTCTGTCCCTAGTTACTCTTTTTCCCTTTATGTATCTGTAGAAGCTCTTTGGATTCTCCTTTGCATTATTTGCCAAAGCAATTTCATGTCCCCTTTTTGCCCTCCTGATTTCCCTCTTACCTCTATTTCGACAATCTCTATGCTCTTCAAGGGATCCACTTGATCCCAGTTGTTTATGTACGTCATATGCCTCCTTCTTCTTTTTGACCAGAGTCTCAATATCTCGAGTCATCCAGGGTTTCCTACTTCTACAAGCCTTGCCCTTCACTCTAAAGGGAATGTGCTTACCCTGAACCCTGGTTAACACATTTTTAAAAGCCTCCCATTTACCAGCCGTCCCTTTGCCTGCCAACAGTCTCCCCCAATCTACCTCTGAAAGTTCCTGTCTGATACCATCAAAATTGGCCTTGCCCCAATTAAGAATTTTAACTCTTGGGCCAGACCTATCATTCTCCATAGCTATCTTAAAACTAATGGAGTTATGGTCACTTGTCCCAAAGTGATCCCTCACTAACTCTTCTGTCACTTGCCCTTCCTTATTTCCCAAGACGAGGTCAAGTTTTGCCCCCTCTCTAGTCGGTCCATCCACATACTGAATGAGAAATTCCTCCTGAATACACTCAACAAATTTCCCTCCATCCAAGCCCCTAATACTATGGCTGTCCCAGTCAATGTTGGGAAAGTTAAAGTCCCCTACTATTACCACCCTATTTTTCTTGCAGCTATCTGTAATCTTCTGACATATTTGCTCCTCAATTTCCCGCTGACTATTTGGGGGCCTGTAGTACAGTCTTATCAAGGTGATCTCTCCCTTCTTATTTTTCAGTTCCACCCATATAGACTCAGTGGGCGAACCCTCGGATATATCCCCTCTAAGTACTGCCGTGATGTTCTCCCTAACCAAAAACGCCACTCCCCCTCCTCTCTTACCTCCTGTTCTATCCTTTCTATAGCATCTGTACCCCGGAACATTGAGCTGCCAGTCCTGCCCCTCCCTTAGCCATGTTTCAGTCATAGCTATAATATCCCAGTCCCATGCGCCCATCCATCCCTTGAGTTCATCCGCTTTGCCCGTCAGGCCCCTTGCATTGAAATAAATGCAGTTTAATGTAGACTTTCCTTGCTCTCTGCCCTGCTTTCTCTGGTCATGCTTTACACACTCTCCCTTCCTGCCTTTTGTTTCCGTCCCCATTGACTTCCTACATCGGTTCCCATCCCCCTGCCACATTAGTTTAAACCCTCCCCAACTGCACTAGCAAACACACCCCCGAGAACATTGGTTCCGGTCCCACTCAGATGCAGACCGTCCGATTTGTACAGGTCCCACCTCCCCAGAACCGGTTCCAATGTCCCAGGAATTTGAAACCCTCCCTCTTGCACCATCTCTCAAGCCACGTATTCATCCTAGCTATCCTGTCATTCCTACTCTGACTATCACGTGGCACTGGTAGCAATCCTGAGATTACTACCTTTGAGGTCCTACTTTTTAGTTTAACTCCTAACTCCCTAAATTCAGCTTGTAGGACCTCATCCTGTTTTTTACCTATATCGTTGGTGCCTATATGCACCACGACAGCTGGCTGTTCACCCTCTCCCTCCAGAATGCCCTGCAGCCGCTCCGAGACATCCTTGACCCTTGCACCAGGGAGGCAACACACCAACCTGGATTCTCGTTTGTGTCCGCAGAAACGCCTGTCTATTCCCCTTACAATTGAATCCCCTATCACTATAGCTCTGCCACTCTTTTTCCCGCCCTTCTGTGCAGCAGAGCCAGCCACGGTGCCATGAACCTGGCTGCTGCCACCTTACCCTGGTGAGCCATCTCCCCCAACAGTTTCCAAAATGGTAAATCTGTTTTGGAGGGAGATGACCACAGGGGATCCCTGCACTGCCTTCCTACTCTTCCTCTGTCTGTTGGTCACCCATTCCCTATCTGCCTCAGTAATTTTAATCTGCGGTGTGACCAACTCACTGAATGTGCTATCCACAACTTCCTCAGCATCGCGGATGCTCCAAAGTGAATCCATCCGCAGCTCCAGAGCCGTCAAGCGGTCTAACAGAAGCTGCAGTTGGACACACTTCTTGCAGATGAAGGAGTCAGGGACACCAGAAGGGTCCCTGAATTGCCACATCTCACAAGAGGAGCATGACACAGGTCTGAGCTCTCCTGCCATGACTTAAACCTGAAGTTAAATTTGAACTACACTACACAGCTAAGAGAAAGTCAAAGAGAGAAAAGACAAATCACTTACCAGTCACAAGCCAATCACTTACCTGCTGGCTGTGATGTAATTGCTCCCGAGACTCCCTCACAGGTCTGCTTCTCTGCACCTCCTTAAGATGAGCACCAAATTCCCTGAACTAGTTAATTAATTTACTTAATTAATTGGGTTTTTTTTGGAAACTCAACCCCCAAACACCAAACTCCAAAAAACACAGCCCTCACTCACCTCTTACCCGAAACTCAGCCTTACCCAAACTCAGATACACTCTGTTTGCTTCCAGCACTCCGTTTCTAAAGGCACTTCAGCCACACCTTTTGTATCCTTCCTGATTTACAGTCAGCCAATAGGCCTGCTCCCGGAACTGAACTCCCGAAACTAACGGCAGACCTGCAAGGTAAGGAACATTTTAAACAGCACTTACCTCTCCCAGCAGAACTTGCTCCCTGTGGGCGCTCCCGGAACTGAACTCCCGAAACTAACTGCTGACCTGCAAGGTAAGGAACTTTTTAAACAGCACTTACCTCTCCCAGCAGCACTTGCTCCCTGTGGCCGCTCCCGGAACTGAACTCCCAAAACTAATGGAAATTAAACAGATTCCAATGTCAGGCATGTTTAACCGGATGTTTCTCAGCGCTTGCAGTGCCGAGAATTACCCCACGATTAAAAGGGACTCTGGTTCATTTCTGGGCTCAGTGAGGAACGGCCCACCGAGGCAGCACTTAGTATAATTTCCTGTCCTGACGAACTCCACTCACCAGTGCAGGAAGAGACCGAGGCGCCATTTGTAAATGGAATCCCAATCTTTGAATCCCCCACCTCAGCCCTCATACCCCCAATGCCCCAACTTACCATTGAGGGGGTCTTTGAACTCCCCACACCTCACCTCATAAGGACAGGGCAACCCTGGGGCCGATCCCCGGGGCTGGCAAGACTGTCACCTGGGCACCCTGGCAGTGACAGGATGATACCTGTGTAGCACTGCCAGGGTTCCAGGCTGCAGTGCCACAGTGGCCAGGTGGTATTGGGTGTGCTAGGGTACCACCTGGCCCAAAGCCTGACCACCCAGTGGCCCCCAATCACCTGCGAGACACGCCCCCAAATGCCAGTATGCCTGATCCACGTTGGTGGAGACCAGTGCTAAACGGCATTCACTCACAGTCTCTGAGGTGCAGGGCATAGGTCCCTTTGGTAACTCTGGCGATAGCATATGACTGCACACTTGAATATGCAAATCGCACTGCCTCGCGAGATCCAATAAGATTTAGCGAGACATAATGAGGCCGCTAATTCTCGCAAGAGGCCGCTCGCGAATCCCAAGTCGGGCGTGCCGAGGCCGATAGATTACAGCCTGTAGCTATGATAACAATAATAATCTTTATTATTGTCAAATGTAGGCTTACATTAACACTGCAATGAAGTTACTGTGAAAATCCCCTCGTTGCCATACACCGGCACCTGTTCAGGTACACAGAGGGAGAATTCAGAATGTCCAATTCACCTAACAGCACATCTTTCAAGCTGGGAATTGAAGCCGAGACTGTGAAGCATCATTGCTAACTACTGTGCTGCCATGCCACCCATAAGGATAGATTGGAGAGGTTGGGACTGTTTTCTTTGGAGAAAAGAAGGCTGAGAGGAGACATTTTAGATGTGTCCAAGTTCCTGAGTGGTCTGGACAGGGTAAAAAGTGAGAAACTGTTCCCACTTAGAGTACACCTGGAACTTGAGGGCATAGATTCAAAATAATGGGCAATAGGAGTTGAAGTGACGTGACACCAGAGGGTGGTTGAGTCTGGTTCAAACTTCCTGAGAGGATGGGGAGGCAGATTCGATTGAGATATTCAAAAGAGAATTGGATTGTTATCTGAAGAGAAAGAATGAGCAAGGTTACAGCAATGAGGCAGGAGAGTGGGATTAGATAGAATGCTCTTTCTGCGGGCCAGTGCAGACATGATGGGCTAAATGGCCAACTTCTGCACTGTAAATATTTTGTGATTCTGTTCAAACTCTATGCAAAGGAATGCCAAAACCTTCCGACCATGTCCTCCAGTGACAGAGGAATACTGTTCTGCTGCTCACACCTCCACTTTGAGAGTGGACTCCTATCCTGTGGAGGGACCAGGCTGTTAACAGGGTCAATATCGATACACGGGAAATAATCTAAAAGCCTGAATCATAAACAAAAATATCTTCATCTGATTGTACCATTTTAATTTCTGCATTTCATGAGCATTCATATTTTTAACAATTGGAAACTACCTCAAAAATCAGGATGCCTGCTCGAGCCCTTAAAACAGTGTTTTGATGCGTTGTTGGGTAGATGTAGCATACACTTTCAACCAAGGAGTATTTTGTATAAAAGTTGTCTCTCTTCAACAGTGGCTTCAACAGTGGCTTGGCACATTTATAGGAGTTTTAGCACTCCAAGAAGGCTTCAGTTTGAAAATATTTTCAATTGAGTTGCTCATTTTTGAAAGGGATGATGTCTTGTGACGGCTCCGTCAGGCCAAGCATCGAATAAATAAGAAAAAAGTGTGCCTACTATCATAAAATAATATCATGTATGGTGCCCACAATACACTTTAGCTGTGAGAGAAATTGAATGTAGCAGCACACAATATTCCAAGTGGAAGGCAGGTGAGGTCAAGATAGAACGTTGTGACCAGTACCTGTAATCTTCAAAGAAATGGAGGATTCTTGGTGCACAGAGGTTCACAAGCAAGGTCGCCTGTTTGGCATTATATATGGAGTAGTCTTCAGGAGCATATGGGTTTTATTAATAATAACTCTGAACCTGCAGTTCATTCTACTGAATGTAAATGTACTTCTCATTCTCATTGCTTAATGTCCACAGCGAAGGATGGCCGTGATCTCTTGGCTACGTCGCACCGGACGAGAGAACGAGCAGGCCGGTTAGATAGCAGGGCGCCAATCAGTTTCTTATCAACCGGCCGACTCCCGTTGGCGAGATGCGGATCCCACCGTGGCGTGGCGAGAAACCAATAATCATCAATTCGGACCAATTAACGGGAAGGCTCAAGTATCTGGAATGCCACGCACCAGATCATGTATACCCATAACAGGGACAGCTCCAACTGCTGCCTGCCCATCCCACCGAATACACCAAGGACAGAGCCCCATCCATGTTCCTGGTGATGGTCCTTTAACTCCCATGGACTATGGCGGCCGCCGGTCATGCAACTGAAGGTTGTCGCTAACGGAGACTTGGCAATTCTTGTAATGCGAACACCTCATAGCTCCCAAGTGGATCCCCGTGGGTACATGTGCCATGTTACAGGGGGTTGTTACTGCCTAGAATCCCAATCCGACTGAGAGGCCTGGACACTTTACCTGAACTTTGGAGGTATCACCACTACCGAGGCAGCAGCCAACATTCTGACACCCAGGAGCTGGGGACATCGCCGTGATTAGAGGGCGTGTGTGTGGAACGAGGAGGGAACCATCGCCTATTCCAGGTTATGTTCCCAGAGGGTGTCTGGGGTCCAGTGCCTGGGGGTCCCTGCTGCGGCCGGGGGTGCGAATCCAGGGCAGTTTAGGGTGGCACCCTGAGGGGTGGCAGGGTATGTGAGGGTGGAGGACACCTGGTCCCAGGGTGGTAGCCATAGCTGTCTATCAGCCTCACCCCCTCTCCAATTCATTACAGATATCACATTATGGATGATATCATGGACCCCGCGGAAGCTGCCATCACGGTGCTAGCAGCAGGCCAGGTGGCCAGGTGCTGGAAAAGGCAGCGGCAGCAATGTCGACAGTGGCTTGAGGCAGTAGCCCATGTGCAGGGATTCACTCTACACCCTGAGTACAAGGCCACCCATCAGGCCAGAGAGGGACCCAGAGTCGAAGGCCGTCGATGGCCCCAAGGTGTACAGGCACCACTGGTCTTTTGAACAGATGACGGACAGCATCTGCCGCAGAAGGCTCTGCCTCAACAAGGAGATGGTGTGGCACCTGTGCCATGTCCTTGCCGATTTGGTACCATGTGGAAGAAGAGGATACCTGCCCCTGGTGGCCTTAAAGGTCAGCACAGCACTGAACGTCTATGCTTTGGGATCTTTCCAAGGCTCGAGCTGGGACTTGTGTGCCGTAACCCAACCGACAGCCCACACGTGTCAACTACATAAACTTTGACGTGGACCAAGCACAACAAGGTGCCCAGGCAGCAGAATTCTCTGCCATTGCTGGGATGCCCCAGGTCGAGGGCTAACAGATGGCACACATGTCGCCTTGCATGCACGGGGTGGTCCGGGAATGCCCTTCATCAACAGGAAGGGATTCCAGTCCCTGAATGTCCAATTCTTGTGCGACCACCACATGAAGATCATGCATGTGTGTGCACACTTCTCAGGGATTGCGCACGACAGCTACATCCTGGGACAGTCAAAGATCTTCGGCATCTTCATGGGACACCCTAGGTGACTGGTTGGCTCTTTGAGGATAAGCTGTACATGCTTAGGACCTGGCTGATGTCCTGGCTGATGATATGGAGGCCAGTGACTGATGAGGAGACCTGATATTACAAGGCCCACGTGGCCACACGAGCTGTAATTGAGCGGTGCTTCAGACTGCTGAAAATGTGGTTCCAATGCCTCGAACGCTCTGACGCGATGATGGTGGCATCCTCCGAGTTCTCCTCCAAGGTGTTCTCTTAGGAAACTGAGGGACGGGGTATCGCAGCATTGGGGGGGGTGGGGGGGTGGGGGGGGGGGGGGAACGAGGGACCAGGGAGGTGCAATGGAAGGGTGGGCGAGCCAGGAGCCGAAGGCCTGTGAGATATATGCGCATAACTCCATGAAGGTGGCAGAGCAGGTTGATGAAGTGGTTAACCAAACAAATGGAATCCGGGGCTTTATGAATAGCAACATGAAGTGTAAAGGCAAGGAAGTTAAGAAAAAAAACCGATTGAACTCGTCTGGAGTATTGGGTCCAGTTCTGGGTGCCACATTTCAGGAAGGATGTGAAGGCATTAGAGAGGGTACCAAAAGGATTTACAAGAATAGGCCCAAAAACGTGGAACTTTAGCTGTGTGGATAGTTTGGAGAAACTGGGTTGTTCTCCCTGGCGAAGAGAAGATTACCGAGGGATTTGATAGAGCAGTTCAAAGTCATGACTGGTAATGACAGAGGAAAGGGGGAGAAACTGTTTTCATTGGTGGAAGAGTTGAGGGGCAGAAGACACAGATTTATGGTGACTGGAAAACGAAGCAAAGAGAACATGGTGAAACCTTCTTTATACAGTGAGTGGGTAGGATCTGGAAGGCACTGTTCTGAAAATGGAGGGGAGGCACATTCAAACGAGACTTTATCTGAAGAGAAAGAAATTGCAGGGCTATGGGGCAAAGGCAGAACAACGAGATCAAGGTGAGTTACTACTGCAGATAACCTGATTGGACGTGATGGGCCAAATGTCCTCCTTCTGTACTGTCTTCTTCTTTGTTGTTCTTCGGCAATCACTTGCTAAAGAGTTGATTGTCCACCCAAGAACCACTTGATGATTCTATAACTCCGCGACTGGTTTCAAATGCGTTTGAGGGTTCCGACTCATGGATATTGATAGTGATAGGGGACTCAATCGTAAGGGGAATAGACAGGCAGTTCTGCGGATGCAATCGAGACTCCAGGATGGTATGTTGCCTCCCTGGTGCAAGGGTCAAGAATTTCTCGGGGCGGCTGCAGGACATTCTGGGGAGGGGAGGGGGGGGAGGGTGAACAGCCAGCTGTCATGGTGCACTAGGCACCAACGATATAGGTAAAAAACAGGACAAGGTCCTACAAACTGAATTCATGGAGTTAGGAGTTAAACTAAAAAGTAGGGCCTCAAAGGTAGTAATCTCAGGATTGCTACTTGTGCCACGGGCTAGTCAGCGTAGGAATGTCAGGATAGATAGGATGAATTCGTGGCTCGAGAGATGGTGCAAGAGGGACGGATTCAAATTCCTGGGGCATTGGAACCGGTTCTGGGGGAGGTGGGACCAGTACAAACTGGATGGTCAGCACCTGGGCAGGACTGGAGCTGATGTCCTGGGGGGGGGGGTGTTTGCTAGAGCTGTTGGGGAGGGTTTAAACAAATTGGCAGGGGGATGGGATCCAATGCAGGAAGTCGGAAGGCAGTAAAACAAGGACAGAAACAAAAGGCAGTAAGGGGGAAAGTGTAAGGCAGTTGAGCCTTAGTCAAAAATCAAAAAAGGAGACAGTACAAGGTACAGTGACTGAGGGGAGCTCAGTGAATATGCCCAGTAATACAAAAAGGAATAAAACGGGAAGTAAAAACACAAATGGTAAGCGACACGGCAGGTTGTTACATGAAGATAGGGGTTCAATGACAAAGAAAATTAGGAGAAAAGTTAAGAGGAAATATAACTTAGGAGAGGTTACTGATCGATGTGTTAAGATTCAAAATAGAGGTATAAAAGCCAACATAAGTGTACTTTACCTGAATGCTCGTAGTATTCGGAATAAGGTAAATGAGTTGATGGCGCAAATCATCGTGAATGACTATGATTTAGTGGCCATTACTGAAACATGGTTAAAGGATGGTCACGACTGGGAGTTAAATATCCGAGGGTATCAAACTATTTGGAAGGACAGAGTGGATGGTAAGGGAGGTGGTGTAGCTCTGTTATTTAAGGATGTCATCCGGGCAATAGTAAGGGATGACATCGGTGCTATGAAGGATAAGGTTGAATCCATTTGGGTGGAAATCAGGAATAGTAAGGTAAAAAAGTCACTGATAGGAGTAGTCTATAGGCCACCAAATAGTAACATTATGGTGGGGCAGGCAATAATCAAAGAAATAACTGATGCGTGTAGAAATGGTACAGCAGTTATCATGGGGGATTTTAATCTCCATGTCGATTGGTTTAACCAGGTCGGTCAAGGCAGCCTTCAGGAGGAGTTTATAGAATGTATCCACGATAGTTTCCTAGAACAGTATGTAATAGAACCTACGAGGGAACAAGCGGTCCTAGATCTGGTCCTATGTAATGAGACAGGATTGATTCATGATCTCACAGTTAGGGATCCTCTCGGAAGGAGCGATCACAACATGGTGGAATTTAAAATACAGATGGAGGGTGAGAAGGTAAAATCAAACACTAGTGTTTTGTGCTTAAAGAAAGGAGATTACAAAGGGATGAAAGAAGAGCTAGCTAAGGTAGACTGGGAGCAAAGACTTTATGGTGAAACAGTTGAGGAACAGTGGAGAACCGTCCAAGCGATTTTTCACAGTGCTCAGCAAAGGTTTATACCAACAAAAAGGAAGGACGGTAGAAAGAGGGAAAATCGACCATGGATATCTAAGGAAATAAGGGAGAGTATCAAATTGAAGGAAAAAGCATACAAAGTGGCAAAGATTAGTGGGAGACTAGAGGACTGGGAAATCTTTAGGGGGCAACAGAAAGCTACTAAAAAAGCTATAAAGAAGAGTAAGGTAGAATATGAGAGTAAACTTGCTCAGAATAAAAAAATAGATAGTAAATGTTTCTACAAATATATAAAACAAAAAAGAGTGGCTTAGCTAAATATTGGTCCTTTAGTGGATGAGAAGGGAGATTTAATAATGGGAGATGAGGAAATGGCTGAGGAACTGAACAGGTTTTGTGTGTTGGTCTTCATAGTGGAAGACACAAATAATATGCCAGTGACTGATAGAAATGCGGCTATGAGAGGTGAGGACCTTGAGATGATTGTTATCACTAAGGAGGTAGTGATTGGCAAGCTAATGGGGCTAAAGGTAGACAAGTCTCCTGGCCCTGATGGAATGCATCCCAGAGTGCTAAAAGAGATGGCTAGGGAAATTGCAAATGCACTAGTGATAATTTACTAGATACTGGGGTGGTCCCGGCAGATTGGAAATGAGCAAACGTGACACCATTGTTTAAAAAAGGAGGTAGGCAGAAGGTGGGTAATTATAGGCCAGTGAGCTTAACTTCAGTAGTCGGGAAGATGCTGGAATCTATCATCGAGGAAGAAATAGCGAGGCATCTGGATGGAAATTGTCCCATTGGGCAGACGCAGCATGGATTCATAAAGGGCAGGTCATGCCTAACTAATTTAGTGGAATTGTTTGAGGACATTACCAGAGTGGTAGATAATGGGGAGCCAATGGATGTGGTATATCTGGATTTCCAAAAAGCCTTTGACAAGGTTCCACACAAAAGGTTGCTGCATAAGATAAAGATGCATGGCATTAAGGGTACAGTAGTAGCATGGATAGAGGATTAGTTAATTAATAGAAAGCAAAGAGTGGGGCTTAAAGTGTGTTTCTCTGGTTGGCAATCAGTAGCTAGTGATGTCCCTCAGGGATCAGTGTTGGGCCCACAATTGTTCACAATTTACACAGATGATTTGGAGTTGGGGACCAAGGACAATGTGTCCAAGTTTGCAGACGACACTGAGATGAGTGGTAAAGCAAAAAGTGCAGAGGATACCGGAAGTCTGCAGAGGGATTTGGACAGGTTAAGTGAATGGGCTAGTGTCTGGCAGATGGAATACAATGTTGACAAATGTGAGGTGATCCATTTTGGTAGGAATAACAGCAAAAGGGATTATTATATAAATGATAAAATATTAAAACATGCTGCTGTGCAGAGAGATCTGGGTGTGCTACTGCATGAGTCGCAAAAAGTTAGTTTAAGACTAGGGAGGTTATGCTGCAATTGTATAAGGTGTTAGTGAGGCCACACCTGGAGTATTGTGTTCAATTTTGGTCTCCTTACCTGAGAAAGGACGTACTGGCGCTGGAGGGTGTGCAGCGGAGATTCACTAGGTTAATCCCAGAGTTGAAGGGGTTGGATTACGAGGAGAGATTGAGTACACTGGGACTGTATTTGTTGGAATTTAGAAGGATGAGGGGGGATCTTATAGAAACATATAAAATTATGAAGGGAATAAATAGGATAGATGCGGGCAGATTGTTTCCACTGGCAGGTGAAAGCAGAACTAGGGGGCATAGCCTCAAAATAAAGGGAAGTAGATTTAGGGCTGAGTTTAAGAGGAACTTCTTCACCCAAAGGATTGTGAATCTATGGAATTCCTTGTCCAGTGAAGCAGTAGAGGGTCCTTCATTAAATGTTTTTAAGATAAAGATAGATAGTTTTTTGAAGAATAAAGGGATTAAGGGTTATGGTGTTTGGGCCGGAAAGTGGACCTGAGTCCACAAAAGATCAGCCATGATCTCATTGAATGGCAGATCAGGCTCGAGGGGCCATATGGCCTACTCCTGCTCCTAGTTCTTATGTTCTTATATTTGTGGCTGCCACCTTTAAGAAATTCCTAATGTGAAAGAGCCAGTAATGCAGACAGCCAGATGATAAATAAAACATCACACAACTAGCAGTGCTTTACACAAGTTGTCCTACAAAGCATCGGTTCATACTTACAGTCAGCGAAGCATGCATGAAAACACTTCCAGAAAGGATCATCACATATTAGTTGCATTTCAGAAATAATAAATTGAATTTCTTTCCTAACTTATTACCTCTGTCAGAAACCTCCCTTACGAATTCAGGCAATAATGTATTACTTTTAAGCACAGTTGCTGCTGATATGCAGATAAATATCAATTTTGTACATTAAAGTAAATTGTCCTCATACAGCAACAGAAGGCATGTCTTGCTGATGAATCTTTAGTGGTTGATTAAGGGAAGTATACTGACCAGGACAGCAAGAGAATTCCCTGTTGTTAGTTCAATATTGTTGAGGAATTTGAAACATCCACCTGAGTCACCGATATAGGCAGGTACGATCTTAGCTTAATGTCGAAACGAAAGTATCATGACAATGCTAGATTTTCATAAGGCTTTATTATGGTTTAAAGTCATAGGATGGAAATTCTAGTCTCAATGGAGCCAGATTTGAATATGGAGACTGGGGGCCTGTTCAATAGAGATGGTCTTGCTGAAAATTACAATGTGCCAGTTGAGGTGAATAATTCTTTCAGCCCATTGATTACAATGAACTAGATACAAAGGGCAACATTTTATCTACAAAATAAATAAAATCTAAATAAATAAATAAAATAAAATCTATAAAATAAAATGTTATCTAAATAGGCCTGCTTGGGTGGGGAGTGGAGTTGACAGCGAGTTGGGAATCCATTTGTTATAGCAGTTAAGCTTTGTCCCAATGCTGTAACAACCACAGCCTAGTATCCCACTTTTGGGTTTCCTGGCTAATCATGAAAAGCAAACAGGATAGCTACTCGCACATTAACCTGTCTACTCTATCATTAACCCTCATAATGTTGGATATCCAAATCTCGTCACCCCTCATTCTTCTCCGTTCCAAGGAAAACAAACCCAACCTATCCAATCTCTCCTCCTAGCTGCAATTCTCCAGCCCTGGCAACACTCTAGTAAATCTTTTCTGCACTCTCTCCAGAGCAAATACATCCTTCATGTCATGTGGTGACCAGAACTGCGCACATTACTCCAATTGTGGCCTCACCAATGTCTTATTCAGTTCCATCATTATATCTATGCTTTTGTATTCTATACCTCTGCCAATGAAGCGGAGCATTCCATATGACTTCTTTACAAACTTATTTACCTGTACTGCTCCCTTTAGTGACCTGTGCACTTGCACACCAAGATCTCTCACTCCATGTAATAATAGTAGCTTATTGTCACAAGTAGGCTTCAATGAAGTTACTGAGAAAAGCCCCTAGTCGCCACATTCCGGCACCTGTTTGGGAAGGCCGGTACGGGAATTGAACCCACGCTGCTGGCATCATTCTGCATTACAAGCCAGCTGTTTCACCCACTGTGCTAAACCAGCCCCTACTCCACTCTACTCAACTCAGTATATTCCCTTTTATTGCGTATTCCCTTTTACTGTTTGACCTCACACGTATCAGAGTTGAATTCGATTTGCCACTCTCATGTCCTCTCCACCAACCCATCTATATTATTTTGGAGCTTACAGCTCTCCTCTACACTATGCACAGCCAATTGTTGTGTCATCTTCAAATTTCGCAATCGTGCCCCCATGTGCAAGTCCAAATCATTAATATGTAAAACAAACTGCAGGGGTCCCAACACCGAGCCCTGCAGAACAACACTTTCCATTCGCAAAGGCAGCCATCGATGATCATCCTTTGTTTCCTGTTACTAAGCCAATTTTGGATCCAAATCACCGCATTACCTTGTATCCCATGGGCTTTTATGTTTTGACTAGTCTGCCATGTGGGAACATGTCAAATGTCTTCGAAGATTGCGAGCATTTTCTTCAGTTCTTTGTGTAAACTATCTTTGTAGGTGATATGACCAAGGTAGTTTTTGGATGACTTGGAAAAGTCACACTTTTCCTTCTTAACTCTCAGGTTGTGGCTCTGCAACCACTTCAGAGTAGTTTCCAAATTCTCTGAGTGTTCCTCTTCACTTGAACCGGTGATGAGTATATCATCTAAATAACATTGCACTCCATTCAACCCATTGAGAATTTGATCCATGGATTCTCAAAACAGAGCAGGTGCAGATGTTACTCCAATGGGAAATCTTCTGTAATGAAACAGACCTTTGTGCGTCACTATGGTGAGAACAAAGAACAAAGAAATGTACAGCTCAGGAACAGGCCCTTCAGCCCTCCAAGCCCGTGCCGACCATGCTGCCCGACTAAACTACAATCTTCTACACTTCCTGGGTCCGTATCCCTCTATTCCCATCTTATTCATGTATTTGTCAAGATGCCCCTTAAATGTCACGATCGTCCCTGCTTCCACCACCTCCTCCGGTAGCGAGTTCCAGGCTACCACTACCCTCTGTGTAAAAGACTTGCCTAGTACATCTACTCTAAACCTTGCCCCTCTCACCTTAAACCTATGCCCCCTAGTAATTGACCCCTCTACCCTGGGGAAAAGCCTCTGACTATCCACTCTGTCTATGCCCCTCATAATTTTGCAGACCTCTATCAGGTCGCCCCTCAACCTCCGTCGTTCAGGTGAGAACAAACCAAATTTATTCAACCGCTCCTCATAGCTAATGCCCTCCATACCAGGCAACATTCTGTAAAATCTCTTCTGCACCCTCTCTAAAGCCTCCACATCCTTCTGGTAGTGTGGCGACCAGAATTGAACACTATACTCCAAGTGTGGCCTAACTAAGGTTCTATACAGCTGCAACATGACTTGTCAATTCTTATACTAGTAGTAGTGGCTGTGATTCAGCAGCCACATTCATCTACAGATATGCCTGTGATAGATCAATTTTACTGAATTTCTGTCTTCCAGAAAGTCCAGCGAACAAGTCTTGAAATGAAAATCGCTTATTGTCACGAGTAGGCTTCAACGAAGTTACTGTGAAAAGTCCCTAGTCGCCACATTCCGGCACCTGTTCGGGGAGGCTGGTAAGGGAATTGAACCGTGCTGCTGGCCTGTCTTGGTCTGCTTTCAAAGCCAGCGATTTAGCCCTGTGCTAAACAGCCCCAACGTGAAGTCTGCAACCGACGGTAGTGGATAATGATCAATGCACAGAACCGGGTTCATAGTTTTAAAATCTACAGAAATTCTCACTGAGGCATGCCGTTTTGAAATAAGGAATGATTGGTGTCGCCTGATCACTTGTAGAAACAGGTTCAATTACTCCTGTCATCACCAATTTTTCTAGTTCTTCTTCAACTATAGACTTGACGGTTGTAGCTTTGAGATATTTGGGTGTGCTCTCTGGCTTGATTTTTAGGTGTAGCTCAACTCCAGTCATTGAGCCGAGCGAATCTTCAAGCACCTCCTCGTATTTCTTCAAAAGTTGTTGCAAGTTGCTCTTTGAATCCACTAATTGATTGGCTGTTTCCCAGTAAGCCTAATCTTAGCCAATCATGCGCCGTCAAATAGAGCAGGAAAGTTTCCATGGACAATGCGAAGATGCAACTTCGCCATCTGTCCTTTTGCTTCGACTTTCACCACAATGCATCCTTTTAATGGTACAATCTCTTCAACGTATTGGATTGGATTTGTTTATTGTCACATGTACCGAGGTACAGTGAAAAGTATTTTTCTGCGACCAGCTCAACAGATCATTATGTACATGGGAAGGAAAGGGAATAAAAGAAAATAAATAATAGGGCAGCACAACATAGACACTGTAATTACATAAGCACTGGCATCGGAAGAAGCATACAGGGTGTAGTGTTAATGAGGTCAGTCCATAAGAGGGTCATTTAGGAGTCTGGTGACAGTGGGGAAGACGCTGTTTTTGAGTCTGTTTGTGCCTGTTCTCAGACTTCTGTATCTCCTGCCCGATGGAAGAAGTTGGAAGAGTGAGTAAGCCGGGTGGGAGGGATCTTTGATTATGATGCCCGCTTTCCCCAGGCAGAGGGAGGTGTAGATGGAGTCAATGGATGGGAGGCTGGTTCGTATGATGGACTGGGCGGTGTTCACGACTCTCTGAAGTTTCTTGCGGTCCTGGGCCAAGCAGTTGCCATACCAGGCTGTGATAGCCCGATAGGATGCTTTCTATGGTGCATCTGTAAAAGTTGATTCGGGTTAATGTGGACATGCCGAATTTCCTTAGTTTCCTGAGGAAGTATAGGCGCTGTTGTGCTTTCTTGGTGGTAGCATCGATGTGGGTGGACCAGGACAGCTTTTTGGAGATGTGCACCCCTAGGAATTTGAAACTGCTAACCATCTCCACCTCGGCCCCGTTGATGCTGACAGGGGTGTGGTACATTACTTTGCTTCCTGAAGTCAATGACCAGCTCTTTAGTTTTGCTGGTATTGAGGGAAAGATTGTTGTCGCTACACCACTCCACTAGGTTCTCTATCTCCCGCCTGTATTCTGACTCGTCGTTATTCGAGATCCGGCCCACTATGGTCGTATCGTCAGCAAACTTGTAGATGGAGTTGGAACCAAGTTTTGCCACGCAGTCGTGTGTGTACAGGGAGTAGAGTAGGGGGCTAAGTACGCAGCCTTGCATGGCCCCGGTGTTGAGGACTATTGTGGAGGAGGTGTTGTTGTTCATTCTCACTGATTGTGGTCTATTGGTCAGAAAATCGAGGATCCAGTTGCAGAGTGGGGAGCCAAGTCCTAGGTTTTGGAGCTTTGATATGAGCTTGGCTGGAATTATGGTGTTGAAGGCAGAGCTGTAGTCAATAAATAGGAGTCTGATGTAGGAGTCCTTGTTTTCGAGATACTCTAGGGATGAGTGTAGGGCCAGGAAAATGGAGTCTGATGTGGACCGGTTGCAGCGGTATGCGAATTGCAGTGGATCAAGGCGTTCTGGGAGTATGGAGGTGATGCGCTTCATGATCAACCTCTCGAAGCACTCCATTACGACTGAAGTCAGGGCCACTGGACAGTAGTCATTGAGGCACGTTGCCTGGTTCTTCTTTGGCACCTGTATGATGGTGGTCTTCTTGAAGCAGGTGGGGACCTGGAAGTGGAGTAGGGACAGGTTAAAGATGTCCGCAAATACCTCTGCCAGCTGGTCCGCGCAGCCTCTGAGTGCACAACCAGGGATCCCATCCGGGCCCGTCACCTTCCGAAGGTTCACTTTCAGGAAGGCCAATCTGACTTCGGAAGCTGTGATGGTGGGTATGGGTGAATTATGGGCTGTTGGGCACTCAACAGCGGATTGTTGGTTACCTGCTCGAACCGAGCATAGAATGCATTGAGTTCATCGTGGAGGGGTGCGCTGCTGCCAGAGATACTGTTTGGCTTCGCTTTGTTGCCCGTTATGTTGTTTAGTCCTTGCCACAACCGCCGAGAGTCTGTCTGTGACTCCAGCTTGGTTTGATATTCTCTCTTGGCATCTCAGATCGCTTTGCGGAGGTCGTACCTGGATTTCTTGTATAGGTCAGGGTCGTCTGTCTTGAACGCCTCAGATCTGTCCTTCAGTACGGAGTCAATCTCGTGATTGAGCCATGGTTTCCGGTTGGGGAACGTACGTACTGCTTTCTTTGGCATGCAGTCGTCCACACATTTGCTGATGAAGTCTGTGACGGTGGTGGCATACTCATTTAAGTTTGTCGCTGAGTTCTTAAATATGGACCAGTCCACTGTTTCTAGGCAGTCACGTAAGAGCTCTTCGGTCTCCTCGGACCAGCACTGCACAACCTTCTTAGCTGGATTCTCCCGCTTGAGTTTCTGTTTGTATGCCGGGAGAAGGAGCACTGTCTATGGTCTGATTTCCCAAAGTGCGGTCGGGGGATGGAACGGTAGGCGCCCTTGATTTTTGAGTAGCAGTGGTCAAGAGTGTTGTCGCCCCTGGTGGGACAGGAGACGTGCTGGTGGAATTTTGGCAGTACACTCGTGAGGTTGGCCTTGTTGAAGTCTCCGGCCACGATGAACAAGGCCTCCGGGTGTTCTGTTTCGTAGTTGTTTATAACTGTGATGTGGAGATGCCGGCGTTGGACTGGGGTGAGCACAGTACGAAGTCTTACAACACCAGGTTAAAGTCCAACTGGTTTGTTTCGATGTCACTAGCTTTCGGAGCGCTGCTCCTTCCTCAGGTGAATGTGAGGAAGGAGCAGCGCTCCGAAAGCTAGTGACATCGAAACAAACCTGTTGGTTTATAACTGTGTACAGTTCGTCCAGCGCCTTCCTCACTTCTGCCTGGGGTGAGATGTAGACCACTGTGATAATGGCTGACGTGAACTCACGTGGAAGATAATATGGGCGGCACTTCACTGTCAGGTATTCCAGGTCTGGGGAGCAGTAGGTCACCAGGGTCACCACATCCAAGCACCAGGAGGAGTTGATGAGGAGGCAAACCCCACCACCCTTTGCTTTGCCTGATGATGTTGTGCGGTCCGCCCGGTGAATTGAAAAGCCTTCAGGTTGTATGGCACAGTCCGGTGAGGCGGTGGTGAGCCATGTCTCTGTGAAACAGAGCACACAGCAGTCTCTTACTTCCCTCTGAGAGGTAAGTCTGGCGTTAAGTTCATCCAGCTTGTTTTCGATCGCTTGGACGTTTGCCAGGAGTATGCTGGAGAGAGGGGGCTTGAAACCGCGTTACTTCAGTCTAACCTGCAGATCGCCGCGTTTACCTCACTTCCTCAGTCGGCGCTGCTGCTGGATGATCCTGGGATCCGATGGGAAATGTCAGCTCTTGTGGAAGGTAGGTGGTTGCGTCTGGCGGGGTCCAGGGCGCTGGCAGGGACCAGGGCGGTGTTTACGTATCTGGTCCTGGAACAAATTTCCAACAGTGGCTATGCATTTTTAGCCCAACATTTAGCTATGTACAAGTTTGTGTCAGAATTATTTACAACAAAATTATTTACAACAAAATTCTTGATTTTCTTGGTGTCACGCGGATTCCACGAGTTGAGCGGGTGCCCTGGTCGTCCTCGTTGATCGCCTCAGCCCTGGTGGTGGTGTAGGTGCTGGCTCGGGTCCTGTCGTCTCCGGGAGCATTGCGCTGTTCGTTCCTGTTTCTTTACTCCTGGGCGGGCACGGGAAGAGGACCGATCCACCCAGGAAGGGGGCGGTCGTGGGGTGCACTGGTGGCAGGGAGGGGGTGATCGGTGTTGGGGATGTGTGTGTGTTGCCGGCGGGCGCCAGGTCCTGCAGGGAGACCGTGTCCTGTCGGCCGTCGGGGTACACCACGTAGGCGTACTGAGGGTTTGCGTGGAGAAGGTGAACCCTCTCGACCAACGGGTCTGAGTTATGCGCCCGCACATGTTTCCGGAGCAAGATGGGTCCTGGGGCTGCCAGCTAGGTTGACGTTCCGGAGGAGGACTTCCAAGGAAGACAAGGAGACGCTCGTGAGGTGTTTGGTTAGTGGTGGTACACAGCAGCGACCGGATGGAGTGGAGAGCATCCGGGAGGACTTACTGCCACCGGGAAACTGGGAGATCTCTGTACCGTAGGGCCAGTAGGACGGTCTTCCAGACCGTACCGTTCTCCCTCTCTACCTGACCGTTCCCCCGGGGATTGTAGCTGGTCAGCCTGCTCGAGGCAATGCCCTTGCTGAGCAGGAACTGACGCAGCCCGTCGCTCATGAAGGAGGACCCCCTGTCGCTATGGATGTATGCGGGGAAACCGAACAGTGTAAAGATGGTGCCAAGGGCTTTAATGACTGTGGCCGCTGCCATGTTGGGGCAGGGGATGGCGAAGGGGAAACGGGAGTACTCGTCCACCACGTTCAGGAAGTATGCGTTGTGGTCGGTGGAGGGGAGGGGGCCTTTGAAATCCAAACTGAGGCGTTCAAAGGGACGGGAAGCCTTTATCAGGTGCGCTCTATCGGGCCTGAAAAAGTGCGGTTTGCACTCTGCGCAGATTTGGCAGTTCCTGGTTTCTGTACGGACCTCCTCCACAGAGTAGGGGAGGTTGCGGGACTTTACGAAATGGTAGAATCGAGTGACCCCCGGGTGGCAGAGTTCCTCGTGGAGGGCTTGGAGGCGGTCTATTTGTGCGTTGGCACATGTGCCGTGGGATAGGGCATCGGACGGCTCGTTCAGCTTTCCAGGACGATACAAGATCTCATAGTTATAGGTGGAGAGCTCAATCCTCCACCTCAAGAGCTTGTCATTCTTAATTTTGCCCCGCTGTGCATTATCGAACATAAAGGCTACCGACCGTTGGTCAGTGAGGAGAGTGAATCTCCTGCCGGCCAGGTAATGCCTCCAATATCGCACAGCTTCCACTATGGCTTGGGCTTCCTTTCCCACTGAGGAGGGGCGGATTTCTGAGGTGTGGAGGGTCCGGGATAAAAAGGCCACGGGTCTGCCCGCTTGGTTTAGGGTGGCCGCCAGAGCTACATCGGATGAGTCGCTCTCAACCTGGAAGGGGAGGGACTCGTCGATCGCGTGCATCGTGGCCTTTGCGATATCTGCTTTGATGCGGCTGAAGGCCTGGCGGGCCTCTGTCCGCAGGGGGAACGTAGTGGACTGTATTAACGGGGCCTTGTCTGCGTACTGGGGAACCCACTGGGCGTAATATGAAACGAAGCCCAGGCAGCGTTTCAGGTCTTTGGAGCAGTGGGAGAGGGGAAATTCCATAAGGGGGCGCATGCGTTCGGGGTCGGGGCCTATCACTCCATTGCGCACTACGTATCCCAGGATGTCCAGACGGTTGGTGCTAAAAATGGATTTTTCCGCGTTATATGTGAGGTTCAGTGCGTTAGCGGTCTGGAGGAATTTTTGGAGGTTGGCGTCGTGGTCCTGCTGATCGTGGCCGCAGATGGTTACGTTGTCGAGATACGGGAACGTGGCTTGCAACTCGTGCTGGTCAACCATTCGGTCAATCTCCCGTTGGAAGACCGAGACTCAGTTCGTGACGCCAAATGGGACCCTTAGGAAATGGTAGAGCCGCCCGTCTGCCTCGAAGGCCGTGTACTTGCGGTCACCTGGGCGGATGGGGAGCTGGTGGTATGCGGACTTGAGGTCCACGGTGGAAAAGACCTTGTACTGTGCAATCTGATTGACCATGTCGGATATGCGGGTGAGAGGGTACGCTTCTAGCTGCGTGTACCTATTGATGGTCGAACTATAGTCTACGACCATCCTCTGCTTCTCCCCGGTCTTCACGACTACCACCTGGGACTATTGCTGGCCTGGATTATGCCTTCCTTCAGTAACCGCTGGACTTCTGACCGGATAAACGTCCGATCCTGGGCGCTGTACCATCTGCTCCTAGTGGCGACGGGTTTGCAATCCGGGGTGGGGTTCGCAAACAAGGAAGGCGGTTCAACCTTGAGGGTTGCGAGGCCGCAGATAGTGAGTGAGGGTATTGGGCCGCCGAATTGGAATGTTAGGCTCTGGAGGTTACACTGGAAATCTAACCCCAGTAACGTGGACGCGCAGAGTTGGGGAAGGACATAGAGCCTATAGTTCTTAAACTCCCTCCCTTGCACCGTTAGGTTTGTGATGCAGAACCCTTTGATCGCTACTGAATGGGATCCTGCAGCTAGGGAAATCTTTTGAGCGCTTGGGTGAATGGACAGAAAACAGCGTCTTAACATATCTGGGTGAATAAAACTTTCCGTGCTCCCGGAGTCGATCAAGGATGGTGTCTCGTATCCGTTGACCAGCACCGTTGTTGTCGTCGTTTGGAGCGTCCAGGGCCGCGATTGTTCCAGAGTCCCCGAAGCCAGTCGTGGTAGTAGTGTTGCGGCGTTTTCTTCGGACCCCGTGGAGCCATCTATGCTGGGGTCCTTGGCTATCAGCCATGATGGCGGTGTCCATGGATCGCACGCGGTCGGGGGTGGACAAAATGGCCGTCCCCATGGATCGCACGTGGCCGGTGGGGCCCAAGATGGCGGCGCCCATCCTCCCCTCGTGGTGTCCGGGACCCAAAATGGCGGCGCCCGCGGGTCGCGCATGGATCGGGAAATCCTCCGCGTCTTCGATAAGCGTGTAGATCTCCGGACTCATCCTGGAATGCAGGACCTGCATTTTCTGCTCTTCCGTGGTCCGGCCGGGGGCCGTTCGAAGGTAGCCTTCGAAACATGTTAGCCTGTGTTTAAACACGGCTGCCGAGTTTGCTGCATGGGGGCTGATCCGCAGGCACTCTGGGGCGATCCGGAGCTCCATAGTCTTTTAAGCTTGCTGAATAAATTGTAGCGCACAATGACTTACACAAGGCGAGAAGTGATGAAGTCTATCGAGGCTTTATTAAGCAAGACTTGTTCCCCAGCAGCTCAGTTACAGAATGCGGCTGCTGGGAGAACTTGAGCTCTTATACTCCGCGTTCAGGGCGGAGCCAGAAGTCAGCAAATCCAACCAGGACCCGGGACCTGTCAGCCAATAGCCTCTTGGCTTCAGAGATGCCATATTACCCCTAATACATACCACCACAGTTTGTGATCCAGATGGGTCCCGGCATTCTGCGGGCGCGGGAATACCTTGCAGCGCGTTTGGGTCCTCGCGCGGGGTCTCCGCCATTTCGGGGGTCCTGGGTCATGGACAGGGGCTTCCTGAGGCAGGTTGGGCTGGGTCCCGTGGTCTGTTCACTCCCTGGGCGCTCCTGGGGTCGGATCTTGAAGTAGGCCCGGTCGGGCCTCCACGTGGATTTTTCTTTCTTCCATCACCAGGTAGGTCGGGTTGTTGGGCGGGCCTCTCTGGGTCAGGTCGCTGGACGGGTCTCTGGGGGTCGCGTTGGGCCAGGTTTTGCCATCGGGGGTCGGGAGCTCCGGGGACTGGGCAAGGCGATCCGGGGGCTGGCGTCGGTAGTTAGGCCGGGTTAGAAGCTCCGAAGTCCGGGTCGGCTCCAAATCGAGGTCGGGGCTTCACTTCCGGTTTGGGCCCGATCTTCTTCCAGGTCGTGGAGGTCAGGTCGGGTCGGCTGAAAATTTCTTCAAGGGCCTCGGAGGATGTTCAAGCCTGCAAGAGAAGATAAAAGAGAGAGGTTAATAATAATGTTAGTTTTAGAATTAATTTTTAAAAGATTAGAACGAGTATAAGTTAAGTAAAAAGTGGATCTTTTGGGGAGAGCTCGAGGCGTCTCGCTCCGGCGCCATCTTGGAAAAGGACGTATGTCCTTTGGATCACATTTGACGCTTTTAAAGGCTTTAGCTTTTGATGAAGAATTGGCTCAGGTATTAGCGATACTTCCAATATGTCCAAAAACATTATTGATTGTCCTGCATTAATGAGACATTTTGAGTGATCTTGAGCTTCATCGCCCAATTTGTAAACACAACTGGATTGTTCTTCTCACAACTTCTTGGTGTTGGAAACATTTTCTGAGCCCAACCTCTTGTGCAAATGGCCTTCCTTACCACAGTTTTTGCATGTATTTGATTTATTTCAGTATTCCCCCCACAAGTGTACATGGTCGTAATGTTGCAGCCTTGTTTCTTGAAGTATCCATTTTGTGGCTTTTTGCTCCAAGCCTTTATCTGCAAAGCTTCTCTAATAGCAAGCTTCACGGATGCAGCAATTTCCACAGCAGCTTTTAGAGTTAAATTACTTACAGTAAGCAGCTTCCTCTGAATTGCTTCACCGTGTAATCCACAAACCAGCCTGTCTCGAACAGTATCATCAAGTGTTTGTACCAAATTCACAATATCTAGCTAATCCTCTTAACCGGTGTTTTTCAAACTTTTTTTTCCTGGGACCCATTTTTCCCGAAAGGACGTCCTTCGGGACCCAAGCTGGCCGACCTTCGCAACCCATGTCGGCTGACCTTCGTGACCCATGCCGACCAACCTTTGTGACCCACACTGGCCAAACTTTATGACCTCTACTGCCGAACTTTGCGACATACGCTATTCAAACTACACAATGCATGCAGCCTGGACTTCGCGACCCACCATTTTCGCTGACCTGTAATGCGACAGGTGAACCTGCTTGGTCCTCCCGATCACCTTTGCTTTGTCATTCAATGTTACATTTATGCTAAGGACTTCAGCTGATGATCTATGTTCTCGCTGCATTCTTTAAAAAAAAATCAATAGGTTTGTCCTTGTACTCATCATGCTTAGTCTTCAAATGCCTTTGAAGTTTTGAGAGTTTTAGTTCTTCATTTGCCAGTACTTCCCTGCATATAACACACATGGGCTTTGCATCTTGATTTGCATTGTCACAATTAACAAAGCTATATCTCAAGAAATTATCTTAATGCTGCTTTGTTCTTGATTTCAGCTTCTTCTTAAGGGGTTGTTCATCAGAGGCCATGGAGCTCACACCTGCACTATTTTGTCCTGTCGTGGACTCTCCTGATAAGCTCTCTCCAGCAGATTCAGTTGTGAGATCCTTGCCTGTTTGTGTCTCCGAGCCTCTCTTCCTTATTCCAAAATGATCCATCTTCAGTTCTTCACACAGTTCTGTTGTTTGCTTGCTGGCAGCTGCAAAATGACGTCAGTCTATGGGGCGCTTAATATGCTCTCTGCTACCGCCTCTGGTGGGATAACCCCATCAATTTAAATAAAAATCTGCTCCTGGGACATCGCGCTTACGTCAGGGAGGCGGTCTTCCCCGCTGTGCTCCAGGCCTGCGCACTGGGGGGGGGGGGGGGGGGGGCAAGCATGCACAGGCTGTCAGCATTCTTGTCAGCCGGTCGCAGCCAGCATTATAAAAAGCGATCGCAGCCATTTGGTACTTCACCGGGATCGGAAACGCCACAACTTATCACTCTGTGACACTCCTGACAACCGCCCATGGGCCACCTGTGGGTCACAGCCCTTTGTTTGAAAAAGATTGCTCTTAAAGACCCTACAAACTTTCATATTCCTCCTGGCTACGGCGGTGGAATTGGAACCTTTCTGCAATCAGTAACAGCTGAGGAGAGAATGTCTGCCCAAGATTTGCAGTAATTCACTGAAGGACTTGTCTTATGGTTTTGCTGGGTGAATAATATTCTCTTCCAACATGAATTTTTTTGAAGGCCATCTGATGTTTTTGAAGGCCATCTGATTTTTTTTCTGCCTCAATCCTTGTCGCCAGTTTGCTCTCCTGTTGTATTTATTTGCTGCCGCAAAGTGAAAAGGTAAGGAGGTGCCTACACTCTGGATTCTTGTAAAATATGATGATAGGTTTATTAAGGGTGTTGCTCATAAATAAAGATGATGATCTGCCCAAAGACCGCGCAAACACTCTGCTGACATCGCTACACATCATGTGACACAGAACCTGCAAGAATGTATTCTCTGATACACAACAGGTTCTCATGGGAATCGACAACCTGCTCCAATTGAGACAATTCAGTCCCCACTTAGGGGCCATTTCCAGGCTTTGAACAGGCCCCCTTCTCTCCTGAGGCTGGAGTCCGACAACTGCCTGGTGGTGACTTCCCGCAGGCAGAGCTTCCTGGCTATCTCCAAATCATTAAGCCATTCACAGCCTTGGTGCTATAAAGCCTACAGAGGGGTTTCCTCTTCCACATTAATGGCTCTGACAGCATTGGGCATTATTCAGTTGTAAACTCCCATCATGCTTCAGGGAGTGGCACCATTCTGAAGCACCTTTGCAGTTCCCAACCTGACTCAGAAGCACCCACCTCTCCGGGTGGGGCCTCTTACTTAGCCACTTCCTGCCAGATCGTGATGCCATGCAGCCAGCCGACACCAGCAAGATTGGAATGTACAATCCGACCCAATGCCTGAAAAATATTCCCACCGATAAGATTCCAACCATAATTTCAATTGATTTCCTCTGATTGCCAGAGAGAGAAGCAGGCAGGGTAAGCATAAGCGGTTTCTAGGATCATAGGCTTCTCTTTGGCACAGGGGCTTGTAGATAGCTTTGGAGGGAAAACAATATCTGAGTGTAGATTGCCTTGCGGCAGACTGGGCCAGCTTGGCTTGAGTTGGAGCAGTTCAGGGCTGGCTGGCTGACAGATAAAGCAAGTGGCAGGTGAAGGACCTGGAATGCTGGTTCAGACACCACAGAGCCACTCCCAGAGCATTCCTGAGCAACCCCGCTGAACTGTTGGCAGAGCAGTTCCCTGGGGTGATCCCTGCAGTGGAAGCTGAGTGATTGGCCAGCAGATGCTCTGGTTGATTCCACAGTGGATGGAGATAGCCACTCAGTCAGTGCCCATTGAAAATAAATAGGCTCCAAGCTATGTGCAGAGCCCTGTGCTGAGTTGGTGCCAAATTCCTTGACATCAAAAACAGGTATCCTGGCACGTTCCCCAGTGTACCAAATCTTTGGGTGTATACACCCATCAGCTGTGTTCTGTAGCTGGCCCAGTATAGTCATTATCTACAGCAGAACAAGCATGCAAGCTCAAAATCCAGTGACTTGCCTCTGTACTAACCTTTCCCCTTGTCCTGACTCCAAACTACTTATTCCTATTGTATCACCATGTGCACATCCCTTTTCTATGCTGTGCTGTAAATTACACAATGTAATGATACACATTCACAGATTTCATTGGAAATACAAAAGGTATTTACTAACAAGAAAGACTGAACAGAGGACAACAACGACCCGGCTGTTCTCGAGCAGCCCACCGGCTGCCCCAGTCCCTTCTACATGTCTTCTACATGTCAACTACTTTAAAGAGGACTCCACCTCCTGGGATGATCACCCATTCCCGGCCCCAATTGGTCCCTCAAGCCATGTGACCCTCTTCTGCTGTGTTGCCTTTGAAGGGGCAATCACCACATCCACCATACACGCAATGTTAGTATCTGAGTTGGTGACTGAAAGTGTGAAACTGAGAGACAGCAGGCCGACATTTTCTCTTTCTTCCTGCCCAGGTACCACTTCCTGGGAAGATTACAGTTCTTGGGTGCCTAAAATTATAAAGGGTCTAACACAGTGATGGGCATCCTATTGCCCTGGGGCCACATGCGGCCCATCTGGGTTCTGAGTGAAGCTCACGAGACATTTTGTTGACCGATGCCCTCGCACAGGGTAGTCACATTCCACTGATTTCCGTCCACGTAGATTTTTTCCCTACGGGTATGAAAGCAGTGCTTTCGGAGCATTGCTCCTTCCTCAGGCGAATGAAGAGGTAATTCATTTTTCATTCACCTGAGGAAGGAGCAGTGCTCTGAAAGCTAGTGTTTGAAACAAACTTGTTGGACTTTAACCTGGTGTTGTAAGACTTCTTCCGATATGACTGAAGTGATGCACACGTAAAGCAAGGATAAGTTAAGTGAGGTGCGTGCTGATTGCTCACAACATTGACCGTGGGAGCCGTGCGCTCTTTCGGTGTCCAAAGTGTAAATGTTTCTTTTGTTAGTACCATTTGAAGTTGATGATTGTTCTCTTAATATAAATGATTCAGCATTTTCTGCAACCCATTGTGAAATATTCAGCATGCATTAAAAGTATTCAGTCTTATTCATGGGTCATGGTTAGTGAATGGGACTGATTTCAATCTTGCGACCCACTGAGATGAAAGGAGGGCCACTAAGCGGCCCACTCACTAGCCAAGTGTGCCCGCCACTGCTTTACCACCATCAGCAGCGTCCCAGTTAGAAGGGATTGGAGGATGAGAGGGAAGTGGGATGAATGGAGCATTCAGTATGCAGATACACTCACCTGCAGGGGCTTCAGCCCCACTGGTTGCCACAGAGTCAGCAATGGCTCTTCCCACAATGACCAGCACCAGATCATCCATGGGAGATACATCACCATTGGTGGGTATCTCCCTGTACAGTTATTTCCTGCAGCCTCTGGTTGTGTGCCATCGTTTCTTGGGAAGCTTGTCAAAGTCGAGCAACATTTTTTGGTGGTTTGGATAATATTATTGAAGGGTGTTATGCTTCAGTTATACACAACATTGGTAAGACCACATCTCGAATACTATGTGCTGCTTTGGTCTCCTTATGGAAGGACATAAAAGTATTGGAGGTGGTTCAAAGGAGGTTACCACATTGATACCTGGAATCACCTACCACAGCCTTCTGAGCACGTGTCTGGAGGCTGACTGGCTGTCTGGAGGTTACAGATCATAGAAACATAGAAAATGTGAGGAGGAGAAGGCCATTCAGCCTTCTGAGCCATTCATTATGATCATGGTTGATCATCCAACTTAATAGCCTGTTCCTGCCTTTCCCCCAAATCCTTTGATCCCTTTTTCCCAAGAGCTATATCTAAGTCCTTCTTGAAAACATACAATGGTTTGGTTCAACTACTGTCTGTGGTAGCAAATTCCACAGGTTCGGCACTCTCTGGGGGAATACATTTCTCCTCAACTCAGCCCGAAATAGTTTACCGCATATTTTCTCATACTGTGACCCCTGGTTTTGGACACCCCCACTATTGGGAACATCTTTCCTGCATCTACCCTGTCAAATCCTGTTAGAATTTTATAGGTTTCTATGAGACTCCTCCCCTCATTCTTCTGAACTCCAGCGAATATAATCCTAACCAGCACAATGTCTCCTCATTCATCTGTCCTGCCATCCCATTAATCAGTCTGGTAAACCTTGTCTGCACTCCCTTTCTAGCAAGACATTCTTCATAAGATAAAGGGCATGAATTCAGAGGACTTAAAACTAAGTCCGCCGTCAGGAATGTTCAGCAGGGTATTTAAGGAGACCAAAACTGCACAAAATATTCCAGGTATAATTTCAGCAAGGTCCTGTATAATTGCATAAAGACATCCCTGCACCTGTACTCGAATCCTCGCACGATAAAAGCCAACAACGTAGATTTTGCCTTCTTTACCTCTTGCTGCATCTGCATGGTTACCTTCAGCGACTGGTGTACAAGGACATCCAGGTCTTCTTGCACATTCCCCTCCTTCAATTTATAGCCATTAACTCATCGTTCCTTCTTTCTAGCTCTTCAATCAAGACTTCCGGTGGTCATCCTCTCACACGGTAAGCCAATCTTCACTCCTTCCCATGTCTCAACAGTTGGAAAACAGTACATAATAATAATAATACTTCCCATCGTGATCACTAAGGCCTTTTTTAAGAGAGTAGGCAGGAGTATTATGGGGTTTGTGTGGGCGAATAAGACCCCGAGAGTAAGGAGAGGGTTCCTGGAACGCAGTAGGGACCGAGGAGGGTTGGCGCTGCCAAACCTGGGGAGCTACTACTGGGCAGCAAATGTGACGATGATCCGCAAGTGGGTTAGAACATAGAACATAGAACATAGAACAATACAGCGCAGTACAGGCCCTTCGGCCCATGATGTTGCACCGAAACAAAAGCCATCTAACCTACACTATGCCATTATCATCCATATGTTTATCCAATAAACTTTTAAATGTCCTCAATGTTGGCGAGTTCACTACTGTAGCAGGTAGGGCATTCCACAGCCTCACTACTCTTTGCGTAAAGAACCTACCTCTGACCTCTGTTATGGAGGGAGAGGGGGTGGCATGGAAGAGGATGGAGATGGCGTCCTGTAAAGGAACGAGCCTGGGGGCGTTGGTGACGGCACCGCTGCCGCTCTTGCCGACAAAGTATACCACGAGCCCGGTGGTGGCGGCAACGCTAAGGATCTGGGGCCAGTGGAGACGGCACCGGGGTGCAATGGGAGCATCGGTGTGGTCCCCGATCAGGGGTAACCACCGGTTTGTCCCGGGGAAGATGGACGGGGGGTTCCAGAGCTGGCATCGGGCAGGGATTGGAAGAATGGGGGACCTGTTCATTGACGGGACGTTTGCGAGCCTAGGGGCACTGGAGGAGAAGTTCGAGTTACCCCCGGGAAATGCCTTTAGATATATGCAGGTGAGGGCTTTTGTGAGGCGACAGGTGAGGGAATTCCCGTTGCTCCCGGCACAAGAAGTTCAAGATAGGGTGATCTCGTGTGTATGGGTCGGGGAGGGCAAGGTGTCGGAAATACACCAGGAGTTGAAAAAAGAGGGGGAAGCGCTGGTAGAAGAGATGAAGGGTAAATGGGAGGAGGAGCTGGGAGAGGAGATCGAGGAAGGTCTGTGTCTCCTTCTCGTGTGCCAGGCTCAGCCTGATACAATTTAAGGTGGTCCACAGAGCGCACTTGACAGGGGCGAGGTTGAGTAGGTTCTTTGGGGTAGAGGACAGATGTGGAAGGTGCTCAGGGAGCCCGGCGAACCATGTCCATATGTTTTGGTCATGCCCGGCACTGGAGGGGTTCTGGAGAGGAGTGGCGGGAGCAATATCTCAGGTGGTGAAAGTCCGGGTCAAGCCAAGCTGGGGGCTAGCAATATTTGGAGTAGTGGATGAACCGGGAGTCCAGGAGGCGAAAGAGGCCGGCATTCTGGCCTTTGCGTCTCTAGTAGCCCGGCGAAGGATCTTGCTAATGTTGAAGGAGGCGAAACCCCCCAGCCTGGAGGCCTGGACAAATGATATGGCTGGGTTCATAAAGTTGGAGAGGATTAAGTTCGCCTTGAGAGGGTCTGCGCAGGGGTTCTACAGGCGGTGGCAACCGTTCCTAGACTATCTTGCGGAGCGTTAGAGGAAGGTCGGTCAGCAGCAGCAGCAACCTTGGGGGGGGGGGTGGGGGGTACGTCCTGGGAGGGGGGGAGGGGGGGGGGAGGGGGGACTGCCTGGGAAGGTGGATGAGCAAGAGATAACATGAAGGGTTTGGGAAACTGGCACGTACGGGTGAGGGCCAGTGTACAAAGCTGTGTAAATATATCATTTTGCCATGTATATATGTTATATGTTGCTCTGCGTGATCTCTCATCTTTTTTTGTTACGAGAGGGGGGTGGGTTATTGTTTGTAAGGGAGAAAAATTGTGTTAAAAAACTTTAATAAATATATATCTTTTTAAAAAAAAATAATACTAACCTTTATTAGTGTCACAAGTAGGCCTACATTAACACTGCAATGACGTTACTGTGAAACTCCCCTAGTCGCCACACTCCGGCTTTAGCTATGTGCAGCCATTGAAAAGTGCAGAGACCATGGACAGCATTTAATGGAGGTCTCATCTGTCGACTTGGAGATATATGGTGGGAATGCAGGAGGGAAAGGGGTCGGCAGCAAGGATGTGGGGGGGGGGGAGGGGGGGGGTTCGATTTCAGCGGGCATTCCGTAATATAATCTCCATGGGAAAGGCACAAAATGTATTTGTCTTGCTGGGAAACTGTTGCAAGAATAGAGTTTGGGGTGGTACAGGCTAATAAATCCGATCAAAGGCTTCTATTGCTGTTTTGCGCATTATACATCTGCAATCAGAAATTCCATCCTCATATTCCCACATGATGTTCACAATGCTGACCCCTCTTCCCTTCTTCCCACACCTCCCTTCCAGGCAGCCCCTCCCCCCCATCCATCCACCCTTCACTCCAATTATTTTGAGCACTTTCATTGCTGGCAACAATGAACTGAGCAAACCAGTGAGGGATATTTACCATATTTAAAATGGAGACAATATTGAAACAATTCCAGCAGCTTAATTACTTGCATACAGCTTAGGCAGTGGATTAATTCATGGTTTTGGCCCCCAGTGAGAGTTGGAAACAATAACAGCATCAAAGCAGGTATGTATATTGTAAAGTCCAATTGGAAATATCCCTGTAGCGAGTCTCTTTGATGTGATTGTACTCTCCAGGCTAACAAGGTGCTGATAACTCCCATTACAACATCAATATTGTACGGCAAATGGGAAATAAAGGTCTTTCAAAGCTGCAGACACAATGTAATTTTATAGTAACACTGAACATGAAGCTTTTCAAACAGAGGCTTTTAGACACAGTTACAATAGTATTTTTTTTTAAGAACTATTAGAGCTAGGAGAGATTTTGAAAGCCTCTCCTGGAAATGGTCACAGTAAATTTTCTACAATTGTTTCCAAGAGGCTTTTAAAGAATCCAAATGTAAATCCATTTGATGTTGATCCAGGAAGAGTATTTTTGACAGCCTCATTCCCAAGTAAATCAGCAGTAATCAAAACAGCTAAGAAGAAGGTTAATGGGATAGCTTTCAGTATATTAGCAGCCCGATCCAGAGTAATAAGGTGATGCGAGAAACTGAGAACAAAGCTTTTGAGATTTCCTGCTTGCAATGTGAATTGGATTTCATTCTCTTTTTAATCTAATTTACATCAAGTTACAGTTCCACCAACCCCCACCGATATCCAACGCCTCTGTTTAAAGCATTGGACTAAAAATTAGATCATGTTTCACTCAGGGCTTGATCCAGCTGGAGTGCTGCACCTACAGAGGCATTGGCAGGACCACTGGATTTTGGTTCACCCGCCTCGTGCCAGCCAGGGTGTGGTATCAAAGATGGCTTGCCAGTCATGGGGAGGGGAGTGGGGAGGAGTTTATCTCATGGGATCCCTGGCCAAGAACAACAGGTAAGTCCGAGGGGATTTAGAAGGAATTAGGCAACTGGAGGGCAATGTTGTGAGCAGTGACTGCCGCACCCCAGAACATGGCAGGGCTTTGGAAATACAGCCCTCAGCTACTGTTACACTCAGATGAAAGCATTGTGAAAGAACTCCCTCGATAATTCAGCTGTTAAACATCATTCCCCTCCCTCTCGGCATGGACGCCCCACAGTTTCCCGCACCCCAGCTCCACCACATATAACTGAGACTAAGATGGCGTACAAAGATAATAATTCTGATGATGGAAATCTGAAACAAAATCGAACGTGTTACAAATATTCAGTGGGCCAGGAACATCAGTCAGCGAGCGGACAATGCAGTTTGCATTTCAGATGTGGCCCCTTAGCCTACTCTGATGAAGGACCAACAACTCAACCATGAACCCGCCTGTTCCCTTCAATAAAATTGCCTGAGCATTTCCAGCATTTGCCACTTTAGTTTCACACCGCTGTGATCTGAACCTAGAAAAGCTCAATTCTTGCTCCGTGACGAGTTAAAGTGAAGCATATGTGGTCACACCTTAAAGTCCTGCCACATTCCGATCACTTAATTAAATGTCAGTCTTGTCACAGTGTTAGCACTCTTGCCACTGAATCAAAAATTAGTGGATCCAAGTCCCCAGACTAGAAGGATATGCGCAAATTCTGGCCTGACATACCAGTGCAGTACTGAGAGAGTGTCACGCAGTCGGAGGTGCCTTTGCGATGGGATGTTGAAATGAAAGTCACCAAAGTCCGCTCTCCTGTTTGAGAGAGTGAGCTGACGGGTGGCGGTTTAACCTGAGGAGCAGCACACCTCAGGCGAGGGGTAAAGTTGGGAACTTCACGGATTACCTCGGCCGGTACAGGAATTGAACCGGCAGCTGTTGGCATCGCTCCACTGGAAAATAAAATTGAAATTGAGCAACTTCCAAACAGCCATGGAAACCCAAAGATAATTAATATTTACTGGACTCAGATCCAGTAAAATTTCTGCTCCTTGTTGGATATTCCGGGACTTACTCTCGGCTTACTTTTTCCTGACTACTAGTTCTCTTTTTGAGATGATATGCTGTATGGCCCTCGGTGTCTCACAAAGCACCGTCAAATCCTTTAACTGAAGCACCAACTGGAATCAATGATAAATCATCCGCAGACCAAAAACAAAACACAGAAAAGCTCTATAGTGCTTTCTGAATTTGACGCCACTTCGATTTGCAGAGAGAGTTCTGGGTTTTAGAATCAATCAAAACACTTGTCATAAATTATTCCCATCAAACCTTTCATGCCATTTTAAAAAATCAACTAAAAGAATAATGGAAGCCCGTAATACGAGTCATTTTCTAGATCCATTTTATGTAGCTGCTTTCTTTTTACAGTATTTATAATGAAAATATACTGCACTCTGTGCTTCTAATCTGTTTTTTAAAGGGGCACAGTCCACATATTAAAACAAGAAGGTGTTCAGTCTCTCACGATGACATCAAACGTAAGTCGTCTCCTGTTTTCATTTGGCTTTCAAACAAAATTAGCACGGAAAGGTCTCCGTGAGGCACGATGGTGGTGAAATAATAAACAGTGTTTATAAGCTTCAAGGTAAGGATTTAGCGACTTGCACTTCAAGGAGAAAATTCTTTCTCCACGCTACAATCTCAATGCAAAAAAACAGAGAGAAAGCAGTAGCTTATGGTGCAGTTAGAGTTGAGATGCGAATGCAGATGGTATGATCAGTAAGTTCGCAGGTGACATAAAATTTGGCAGTGTGGTAAATAGTGAGGAGCAAAGAATTAGATTTCAGGGCAATATAGATGGGCAGATAAGCAGAACAGTGGCAAATGGAATTTAACCCTGGCAAGTGTGAGGTGATGCATTTCAGATGTGGAAGGACTAACAAGACAAGGGAATATACATTGAACAGTAGGATGCTATGAATTACAGAGAGTCAGAGGGACCCTGGTGCATGCCCATATGTCCCCGAAGGCAGCAGGAAAGGTAGATAAAGTGGTTAAAAAGGCATATGGGATACTTGCCTTTATTAGCTGAGGCATAGATTATAGTGCAGAGAGATTATGATGAAGCTGTGTAAAATGTTTGTTAGGCCACAGCTAGAGTACTGTATGCAATTCTGGTTACCACACTATAGGAAGGATGTGATTGTACTGGAGTGGGTGCAGAGGGGATTCAACATGATGTTGCCTTAGCAGAGCATTTCAGCTATGACGAGAGGCTGGTGAGGCTTGGGTTGCTGTCCTGAGAGTAGAGAAGGTTGAGAGCGGATCTTACTGAGGTGTGCAAAATTATGAAGGACATAGTTAGGGTACATAGGAAGAAACCTTGCCCCTTAGTAGAGGGGCCAATAACCAGGGGGCCGAGGTTTAAGACAAAGAGCAGGAGACTCCACAGGAGGACCTGTGCCGACCCTCTGAAAGAGTGCCATACCTAGACCCAGGCCCACAACCCCATCTAACCTTTGGACACTAAGGGACAATCTATCATGGCCAATCCACCTAACCGGCACATCTTTGGACTGTGGGAGGAAACCGGAGCAGCCGGAGGAAACCCACGCACACACGGGGAGAACATTCAGACTCCACACAGACTGTTACCCAAGGTCGGAATTTCACTCAGGCCTCATTTGCGGTGAGACAGCAGTGCTAACCACTGTGCCACTGTACCGCCCGTCTTGGCACTCATCAGGCACTGTGGCTGCCTCTGATCTGCATTTGGGGGTACAGAGCACACCCCACCCCCCGACATCAGGGACAGGGAACCTGCCATTTGTGTGAGTTTCCCCCGCCCTCATAAATACATCAAACTACCCCACAGCTATGTTAATACTGCTTTGCTCAAGCACTCTATAAGGCCACAGTTCCAGTGAAAATTATAAATTTAATGAAAAGCACCTTGAATATTCTTTCAAAAAACATTCTGGACAACAAATATCCTTATCCCACAACATTTAAGATTGAATCTCCCCTGACACAGCCAGTGTGAGACAGAAACAAGAGTGAGTTTGGGAATTTGAAGCTGGGTGGGGAGGAAATGCTTTTTATCCTGGGTAAGTGACTGGTAAGTAGTGTTTCTGTTTTTCTGTTTCTTTTCATTGGTATATATATATTTTTTTCTTCGTTGTTTATTTATTTATTTAATTTTGGGGGGGATATTGTAATTGTTGAAGTTAACCGAAGGTTTAAGACATGGCAGGAGATCTCAGACCCGTGTATTGCTCCTAGTGTGCGATGTGGGAGCTCAGGAACACGTCCACTGTCCCTGGCTCCTTCACGTGCAAGAAGTGTGTCCAGTTGCAGCTCCTGTTAGACCGCTTGACGGCTCTGGATCATCAATTTCATTACCCTGATCTCGCCTTCCCCCATTTTCCTTGATCCCTTTAACCCCAAGAACTGTATCGAAATCCTTCTTGAAATTAAACAATATTTTGGCCTTAACTACCTTATGTGGTAATGAATTTCACAAATTCACCACTCTTTGGGTGAATAAATTTCCTCTCACCTCAGTCCTAAAAGGTTTCCGCCTTATCCTCAAACTATGGCCCCTAGTTCTGGACTCCCCCACCATCTGGAACATTTGTTATGAATCTACCCTGTCTAATCCTGTTAGAATTTTGTAAGTTTCCATGAGAACCCCCTCACGCTTCTAAACTCCAATGAATATAATCCTAACCGGCTTAGTCTCTCCTCATATGACAGTCCTGCCATCCCAGGAATCAGCCTGCCATCCCAGGAATCAGCCTGGTAACCTTTTGCTGCATGCCCTCCACATAGCAAGAACATCCTTCCTCACAGAAGGACACCAAAACTGCACACAATACTCCAGGTGTCGCCTCACCAATGCCCGATAAAATTGTAGTAAAACATCTCTATTCCGATATTCAAATCCGCTCGCTATGAAGCCAACATACCATTTGCCTTCTTTACTGCCTGCTGTACATGCACGCTTACTTTCAGCTACTCACAGTCATAGAATCATAGAATTTACAGTGCAGGAGTAGGCCATTTGGCCCATCGTGTCTGCACCGGCCCTTGGAAAGTGCATCCTACCTAAGCCCACACCTCCACCCTATCCCTACACCTCCACCCTATCCCCGTAACCCCACCTAACCGTTTTTGGACACTAAGGGCAATTTGGCATAGCCAATCCACCTAACCTGCACATCTTTGGATTGTGGGAGGAAACCGGAGCATCCGGGGGAAACCCACGCAGACACGGAGAGAACGTGCAGATTCCGCACAAACAGTGACCCAAGCCGGGAATCGAACCTGGGACCCTGGAGCTGTGAAGCAATTGTGCTAACCACTGTGCTACCGCGCTGCACCAGGACACCAAGGTCTCAGTGTGTATCCACCTCTCTCAATTTACACCCATTCAAATATAAACTTCTTTCCTATTTTTGCTACAAATTGGATAACTTCACATTTATCCACTTTCTACTACATCTGCCATGCTTATGCCCACTCACTCAGCCTATCCAAATCCTGCTGAAGTATTTTTGCATCCTCCTCATAGTTCACTCTCCCATCCAACTTTGTATCATCTGCAAATTTGGAAATCCCACATTTAGTTAATGTAGAATGTGAACAGTTGGGGTCCTAGCAGAGATCTCTGCTATTTATTGCAACTTTTTGCTTCCTGTCCGCTAACCAGCTTTCTATCCATCTCAAGACACTTACCCGCAATCCCATGTGCTTTAACTTTACATAGTAATCTGCTATGGCTCACTGGTCTATAGTTTCCTGTTTTCTCTTTCCATCCCTGTTTGAATAGTGGGGTTATATTAGCTACCCTCCAATCTGGAGGAATCATTCCAGAGTCCAAAGACTTTTGGAAAATGACTACCAATGGATCTATTATTTCTGAGGATCCATTTTCCTTAAGTACCCTGGGATGAATTATCAGGCCCTGGAGACTTATCCATCTTCAATCCCATTATTTTTCCTAAAACTGTGGGCTGGATTCTCCGCCTGCCGAAATCGCGTTCGGTGATGGGGTGGAGAATTGGTTTTGGTGCGAAATCGGGAGTTGTGGCACTTTTAAAATGATCCGTCCCCCGAAAATTGTCATACTCGTGGAGTACGCCGCGCCGAGTATCCACCACCCCAGGCCATTGCCTGAGGCCCACCCCACGATGTTCGGTTCCCTACTGGCCAAATTCCCGACAGCGTGGGACTCTCATGGTCCCGGCCATACGAGAACCTCGTGAGGCGGCTGCGGACTCAGTCTAGGGCCGCCACTAGTCGGGAGAGGGCCAAACGGGGGACGGGGTGGCTCCATTCAGGGCTGGGGGCAATGTGGGCGGGTGGTCCGAGGCACGTGAGCAGCCGATGCGGGGCACTACTTTGCCGGTCCATGAGTCTTCCATGGAGCAAAGTGCGGCCGCTGCGGGCTGCCACTGTGCGCATGCGCAGTCTCTGACCCGGAAGTGCTGGGGGCTGTATCAGCAGCTAGAGCTGCGAGCTCTACGATGGCTCCCTGCTAGCCCCAGCAAAACGGGGAATCTGTGGCCTTTTGACGCTAGTTTTCCTGGCGCAAAAGACCACAGTTTTCCCGACGGCTTGGGGACTTAGTCTTCAAAACGGAGAATCCAGCCCAGTAGCTTTACTAATACTAATTTCCTTCAGATCCTCACTAAAACTTGTGTTTCTCAAAACTTCCGGTATATTATTCATGTCTTCCTTTGTGAAGACAGAAGCAAAGTATGAATTTAGTTCCTTTGCCATTTTTTTGTTCTCTGTTATGAATTCCCCCGTTTCTGACTGTAAGGGGCCCACATTCGCTTTTATCAACCTTTTTCT
Source organism: Scyliorhinus torazame (assembly GCF_047496885.1). NCBI lineage: Eukaryota > Metazoa > Chordata > Chondrichthyes > Carcharhiniformes > Scyliorhinidae > Scyliorhinus > Scyliorhinus torazame. Next base: position 66,028,607 of record NC_092712.1, on the reverse strand, counting down.
CTTTACATACCTATAGGTATGGATGGCAATGTTGATTGACAATGTGGGAAACCTGGCTACTACATTTTACATAGTGAGATCCCATAAACTGCAACGTGCTAATGACCACTTAATCTGTTCTTTATAGGATCATGGAATCAGTGAATGATCACATGATGCCAGTCAGTCCATTGAGTCTATGCGGGCTCTCTGCAAAAATAATTGAGTCAATGGCACTGCTCTGTGCTTTCGCGCTCGCTTTGTAATCTATTTTCCCTTCAACTCTTCCCCTCGGCAAGTTGACCATCTCCCTCATAGCCTCTGTCATGTCCCTCTGTTTCTGGGTAAGGTCAGTCAGCGCCTGGCGAATGCTCTCAATGTCTTCAGCCATGATCCTTTGTAAGTGAGTCAAACTCAGGAGTGCCGCAGCAATATTCAGGTGAACCTGGGACATGCCCACCAATGGCTGGGCCCTCCTGCCCTGCGCTTCAGCCATGGACAGCATAATGTAGCCCAGGCCTTGGATTTCCTGACATCTTGCCCAAGGCCTTCACCATGGATGCCACCCTTTCAGTGTTGTCCTGGATGCCACGCTTTGTTGGCAATGTCTCCTGTGCCTGAAGATGATTGGACTCCTCCAGTTGTGCTTGCTGGTGCTGGAATATAGTTGACACCCATTCCTGTAAATTCTGGCTGTGAATCTGCATCTGCACCAGTGATGATATAATCCTTTTGAGTGGCATCATCTGTCTTGGGGGCAGCAGTTTTCTGGGAATGGTTAGCCCTCCGACTGGCCACTATCTTTGGAGTCCCTGTCTCCACCTGATGAGCTGCAGCATGTGTGGGGTGACCCATGTGCCTGAATGCTGACATTTCCCATCAAGTTGCTCGTGGATGGTGCTTGTGAAATCAGTGCAGTGAAGTTGGCATCTTCTCCAGAGGTCTGCTCCACAGTATTGTGAGTGGGGGGGGGGGCAGGGGAGCTGCAACATCGGACGGCATGGCCTCATCTGCTGGGGATTCTGGAAGACAAGCAGGTCAACTGTTCGGAAGGACAGGGCTGTGGGAGATGAAAGTTTCCCTTAAGATAGATCATCTGGATAAAGTTGCATTGGACTCTCAATTCTTTGGCACATACTGAACTCCATGTCAGCCACAGCTTGCTCCTCGGCCTCCCCCAGAGTTCTGTGGCCCTTTCTTTAAATGGGATGTGGACCTATATGTCGGGCATGCCGCTGCCCAGCTTCTGATGCTCCCTTCGATTATGGCCAGATTTATCCTTGAGGACACAGAAAGGGCAGCACGGTAGCATTGTGGATAGCACAATTGCTTCACAGCTCCAGGGTCCCAGGTTCGATTCCGGCTTGGGTCACTGTCTGTGCAGAGTCTGCACATCCTCCCCGTGTGTGCGTGGGTTTCCTCCGGGTGCTCCGGTTTCCTCCCACAGTCCAAAGATGTGCAGGTTAGGTGGATTGGCCATGATAAATTGCCCTTAGTGTCCAAAATTGCCCTTAGTGTTGGGTGGGGTTATTGGGTTGTGGGGATAGGGTGGCGGTGTTGACCTTGGGTAGGGTGCTCTTTCCAAGAGCCGGTGCAGACTCGATGGGCCGAATGGCCTCCTTCTGCACTGTAAATTCTATGATAATCTATGACATTGTGAGATGCCAGCACGCCAGTTTTATTGAGTGGGGGGTACGGTTCTAGCTTGTGGCATATGTGGGCAAGTTGCCTGACCAAAACAGGCAAGGCATGTGTTGGGGGGTTGTGAGGGACATGCTGGTATGTGGAGTGTCGAGGGTAGGTGTCCTGGATTAAGGATGGTAGTGATGACAGGGTCACTGGGGAGCACGATAGTGATTCCCGGCTTGGGTCACTGCCTGTGTGGAGTCTGCATGTTCTCCCCGTGTCTGTGTGTGTTTCTTCCGGGGCATCCGGTTTCCTCCCACAGTCCAAAGATGCGCAGGTTAGGTGGATCAGGATGCTAAATTCCCTTAGTGTCCCAAAAAAAGGTTGGGTGCGGTTGCTGGGTTACGGGAATAGGGTGGAGTGGGGTGTTCTTTCCAGGGATCAGTGCAGACTTGATGGGCCGAATGACCTCCTTCTGCACTGTAAATTCTATGAATTCTATGATTCACACAGGTGGTTACTCACCCGAGCTGCTTGAGGAATGTTGTTCATCTTCTTCTTGCATTGCATGCCAGTCCTCTTGGTGAAGCTGCCTGCACTCACTGCATCTGCCCCCTCATCACAGGCCTAATCCATTACGCCTCAACCAGAGGAAGAGGCTGTCCCTCCTCTCTTCAACGGCATTCAACATCCTGTGGATGTCCGCATCAAGGAAGCGCACCGTGCCGGTCTTTCAGCAGCCATCTTCTTGGCTGGATTGAGAGTCTGGGATGAGTGGAGTGCTCAAAACCTGCTCCAGCTTGCCAGGCTCACGATGGGAATCCCGAGCCCAGTGAACCACATGCTTGTGGAACCGGGACTCAGGTGGGTTGCATGTGAGCAGCGTGCTGGCCCATTTGCATAAATGGAATTGCACCTCCCCGGCGCTCCTAGCGGCTGCGCAAAAATGTTCCGAGTCTCCGCTGACAGAAGCACATACAGCTGGATTCTCCGTGGGAACTGAGGCGTTTTACGACGGCAAAATCACGCCGAATCCTCACTGATCCTGGGATTGGTGGAGGGGCTAGCAGCCGTGCCGGCTAAAACTGCCGGCTCTGACGCCAAAAAAGTCCGGAGAATGGCTGGGTCCGTGGCTGTGCATGCGCACGGTGAGAATCTGCAGCGGTCACGCCCTACAACATGGCGTCGGCTGTGGAGGTACCTGACTTGCCAAAAGTGGCCCCCTGGCCACCCCCTGGCCACCCCCCATCAGCCTTCTCCCAGCCCACGCAGAAGCCCCACCGGACAGCAGCATGGCTCCCAACCGACTGTCCGCAGCCGCCATGCCTAACCGCGCGGTCGGGAACGGGGCCCAAGGGTGGGGGCATCGGCGGAGGGACTTCCGATGACGCACCAACTCCATTCCAACGGCTTGCGGTGCGCGATGCAATGATGCCATTTTGGAGGGGACGGAGAATAGAAAACCAGCATCAAACTGGCGCCGCCCCCGATTTGGGCGTCAGAAGGGTTTCTCTGCCCAATCGCCGATTACGATATCGGCGTCGGACAATGGAGAATCCTGCCCATAGACTCTGGAATGGAGAACTGCGCCCATGTTTTGGAATGCTCTCTAACGTCCACTCCAACACTGGCAGCATCATTGACAGCCTGCCTCACGGGTTTCAATCTCATCTCCCATGATTCTGTTCCCCTGGATTCCTGAGCATGTTTAACTGCGATATTGCCTGCTACATTGGGGTCTCATTTCTGGACCTAATTTCCTAATATCTCTGTTGTGTGAATGATTCAGATGACATCAATATTGGCCCACCTCACAGGGTTTCAATTCCCTCTCCTGTTTTTCTGTTCCCTTGGATTCCTGAGCATGCACCAAGCACCAACTCGCAAGAACAAATTTAGGGGCGGGATTCTCCCGTATCCGGCGGGCGGGCCGGACCGGCGCCAAAAAGCGGCGTGAACCACTCCGGCATCAGGCCGCCTGGAAGGCGCGGAATTGTCCGCACCTTCGGGGGCTAGGCCGGCGCTGGAGTGATTGGCGCCGCACCAACTGGCGGCGAAGGGCCTCCGCTGGCTGGCGTGAGTTGGCGCATGCGCAGGAGCATCAGCATGTTCCCAGAACCGCTGCCATGAGTCCTGCACATGCACAGTGGGTTTCTTCTCCGCGCCGGCCATGGCGGAGCTTTACAGCAGCCGGCGCGGAGAGAAAGTGTGCCCCCACAGCACAGACCCGCCTGCAGATCGGTGGGCCCCGATCGTGGGCCAGGCCACCGTGGGGGTCCCACCCCCGGGGCCAGGTGCCCCCGCGACCCCCCGAGGACTCCGCAGGCCGCCCGCAGAGCCAGGTCCCGCTGGTACAAACATTGTGTAATTTACGCCGGCAGGACTGGCCGAAAACAGGCGGCCGCTCGGCCCATCGCAGAGCAGTGAATCGTCGGAGGGGGCGCTGCCAACGGCCCCTGACCGGCGCGGTTCCCGCCCCCACCAAAAAAACGGCGCCAGAGAATTCGGCAGCCGCCGCCAGGGTGGCGGGGCGGGATTCACTCCATCCGCCGGCGATTCTCCGGCCCGGTGGTGGGTCGGAGTATCCCGCCCTAGATCCTTGGTTGCCCCGAGCAGAACATTACTGCTGGCCCACAGCATGGAGCCACCAACCATTGGCTGCCTGCTTCACTTAAAGCCTGCTATCCACAGCACTTTTCCTGTTCGGATCATGTTTCTTTTCCCCGTTCCTTTTAACTGAGCTGTGACATTTTCCTGCCCCTGTTCCTGTTCTCTCTCTGAGATTCCTCTTTTGGGACTTTTCCCTGTTCCCTTTTCCTGACCCTGCTTGGGACACTAGTCTTCCATGATGTGTGGGCTTAGGTAGGGTGCTCTTTCCAAGGGCTGGTGCAGACTCGATGGGTCAAATGGCCTCCTTCTGCATTGTAAACTCTACGATTCTATGATTCTGAGCAAGGAACTTAAAGATAACATAAAGACAAAAACTAAGGCATACCATATTGCAAAGGCTAGTGGCAGGCATTAACACTGCCACTGACAGTGGGATGCCACAGGGTTCGGTCCTCAGGCCCCAACTATTTACAATATATATTAATGACTTGGATGCAGGGATAGAAGGTACAATGACCAAATTTACAGATGATACTAAACTAGGTGGGATAGTAAAGTTACAATGAGGAAGCAAGAGATTTATAAATTGATATAAATAGGTTAGGTGAGTCGGCCAAAATTTGGCAAATGAAGTTTAACATGGATAAGTGTGAGGTTATCCATTTTGGTCATAAAAATGGAAAGGCAACTTATTATCTAAATGGAGAGAAACTTCAGAGTGCTTTGGTGCAGAGGAAGCTGGGTGTCCTCATGCATGAGTCTCAGAAAACTAGCATGCAGGTACAGCAGGTAAATAAGGAAGGCAAATGGAATTTTGACCTTATAGCTAATGGAATAGAGTTGCTGCAACTGTACAAGGCATTGGTGAGACTGCACCTGGAGTTTTGGTCCCTTATTTGAGGAGGGATATTATTGTATGAGAATTAGTTCGGAGGAGGTTCATTAGATTGATTTCAGAAGAGAGATTGAGCAAATTAGGCCTGTACTCTCTCGAGTCCAGAAGAATGAGAGGAGATCTAATTGAGGTATATAAGATGATAAAAGGTATTGACAAAGAAGACATACAGCGGATGCTTCCTCTTGTGAAGCATTCTAAAGTTCTAGAATAAGGGTTGGCAAATTTAAAACAGGGATGAGGAGAAATAACTTCTCTTAAAGGGTCATGAATCTGTGCAATTCACTACCCCAGAATGCGGTGGATGGCGGGACATTAAATAAATTTAAGGAGAAAGTCAGATCTTTAATTAGTAATTGGTTCAAAGTTAAGGAGAACAGGCAGGAAAGTGTAGCTGAGGCTGTATTGGGATGAGTCATGATTGTATCGAATGACAGAGCAGGCTCGAGGGGCTGAATTGCCTACTCCTGTTCCTCATTCTTATGTATGCCACCTGCTCCAAATCTGCACATGTGCAGAAGGTCAGTCGGTTGTTGAAGTACCCAAACCTCCGCTCTCAGACGGTGTGAATGTAGTTTTCATTTTACAAAAGGGACAGTTTCTAATGTGCCCAGACCCTTTATGATTTTGAACATGTCTATCAAAAGTACTTTCACCCTTCTCTTTGCAAGAAAGAACCCTATTTTCTCCAATCATAGAATTCCTTCAGTGCAGAAGGAGGCCATTCAGCCAATCGAGTCTGCACCGACTCTCTGAACGAGCGCTCTATCAAGGCCCACTCTCCCGCAAACCCGTAACCCCACCTAACTCATGGACATACAACCTAAGCCATATTTAGAGCTGTGCTTATTTATTTGCTTTCTTTTGTGTAGGGTCCATTGACTTCAAAGGAGCGTCTGTCGCATTGGCCAAACAATTCTGCTGCACTTTGAGCTGCCTATTCTCACTGGATGTATTCCTGGAAGTTTAATCATGTGATGTCCAGCCCCATGATATGTGTTAACAAATTACAAATGTTATTGCATCTAACCTCGTAAAGGTTGGGTCCCCTGTAGCTGAGCTGAAATTCAATCTGATTTTCCCCTTTCAAAGCCCAGGAACAAACGTATCCATAGCAGCGATAGTTCTAAACATTCGGATATCAAACGCATGTCTGCTAATCAGGCTAAAACGTATTTGCGCATGGAACAATTTTATGCCTTTAAAGGTGTCCATCGAAACACAGGAACATGCTCAGAAAATGAGGAGCCACAGAGCAAATATATGCACAGCAGAGCAATGAAAATGCAGTCCACTAAACAGGGCTCCTCATCATTCAGCTCCAGCTTCTTTCCTGGCAGCATCATACTCATTGAATGTGCAGCGCTGCAGCAGCCACTTTCATAATCAGCCTGACAGTAGGGGGAATACATTAGAAAAAGTGCCTACAAATAACTAATTTGTATGTATTTGTTCAAAGCGGCAGGTGGAACTATTGCTCCTGGAGTTCTGTGATAATATCTACCATTAGAATATTCCAGAAACTTTAGACAACAAATCAGGCACGGTTTCACCTCAGAATAACTGTCAAGACAAAGCTTCTATTACTGTGGGAGAGACAATTCAGCTTACTTTATAGACAAAGAAGTCCCATACATATTGGGGATATGTACTTATCTGAGTAGTTTAAAATGACAGAACAAAGTACACAGGTACAGATAAGCTTTGCAAAATGGCACCAAATAAATTTCATGAAATGTGTAGGGATAATGTTGCCTGGAGACTTCCATGTTGTACTTTTACCTTCCAGACGCACAATTTAGACAAACGATAACGAGAGAGTTTGTCAGAGGACAACAACATCCATTGTTCATGAATCACAGAAAGTCTGTATGCAGGAGCAAAATGTAATAAGAAAGGCAAATGGAATGTTAGCGTTTATTGCAAAAGGACTGGAGTATAAAAGTGGAGAAGTGTTGTTGCAATTATACAGGGTGTTGGTCGAACCACATCTGGAGTATCGTGTCCAGTTTTGGTCTCCTTATTTGAGGAAGGATGTGGTGGCATTGGAGGCAGCTCAGCGGAGGTTCACCAGATTGATTCCGGGGATGAAGGGGTTGAAGTACGAGGAGAGAATATAAGAACATAAGAACTAGGAGCAGGAGTAGGCCATCTGGCCCCTCGAGCCTGCTCCGCCATTCAATGAAGTCATGGCTGATCTTTTGTGGACTCAGCTCCACTTTCCGGCCCGAACACCATAACCCTTAATCCCTTTATTCTCCAAAAAACTATCTATCTTTATCTTAAAAACATTTGATGAAGAAGCTTCACTGGCCAAGGAATTCCATAGATTCACAACCCTTTAGGGGAAGAAGTTTCTCCTCAACTCAGTCCTAAATCTACTTCCCCTTATTTTGAGGCTATGCTCCCTAGTTCTGCTTTCACCTGCCTGTGGAAACAACCTGCTCACATCTATCCTATCTATTCCCTTCATAATTTTATATGTTTCGAAATGATTCCCCCGCATCCTTCTAAATTCCACCGAGTACAGTCCCAGTCTACTCAACCTCTCCAAATAATCCAACCCCTTCAGCTCTGGGATTAACCTAGTGAATCTCCTCTGCACACCCTCCAGTGCCAGTACGTCCTTTCTCAGGTAAGGAGACCAAAACTGAACACAATATTCCAGGTGTGGCCTCACTAACACCTTATACAATTGCAGCATAACCTCCCTAGTCTTAAATTCCATCCCTCTAGCAATGAAGGACAAAACTACATTTGCCTTCTTGATCACCTGTTGCACCTGTAAACCAACTTTTTGCGACTCATGCAGTAGCACACCCAGGTCTCTGCACAGCAGCATGTTTTAATATTTTATCATTTAAATAATAATCCCTTTTGCTGTTGTTCCTACCAAAATGGATAACCTCATATTTGTCAACATTGTATTCCATCTGCCAGACCCTAGCCCATTCACTTAACCTATCCAAATCCCTCTGCAGACGTCCGGTATCTTCTGCACTTTTTGCTTTACCACTCATCTTCGTGTCGTCTGCAAACTTGGACACATTGCACTTGGTCCCCAACTCCAAATCATCTATGTTAATTGTGAACAATTGAACTCCAAAACTGATCCCTGAGGGACAGCACTAGCTACTGATTGCCAACCAGAGAAACACCCATTAAGCCCCACTCTTTGCTTTCTATTAATTAACCAATCCTCTACCCATGCTACTACTTTACCCTTAATGCCATGCATCTTTATCTTATGCAGCAACCTTTTGTGTGGAACCTTTCTGGAAATCCAGATATACCACATCCATTGATTCCCATTTTCTACCGCACTGGTAATGTCCTCAAAAAATTTCACTAAATTAGTTAGGCACGACCTGCCCTTTATGAACAAATGCTGCATCTGCCCAATGGGACAATTTCCATCCAGATGCCTCGTTATTTCTTCCTTGATGATCGATTCCAGCATCTTCCTTACTACCGAAGTTAAGCTAACTGGTCTAAAGGGGCTGGTTTAGCACAGGGCTAAATTACTGGCTTTGAAAGCAGACCGAGGCAGACCAGCGTTTCAATTCCCATACCAGCCTCCCCGAACAGGCGCCGGACTGTGGCGACTAGGGGCTTTACACAGTAACTTCATTTGAAGCCTACATGTGACAATAAGCGATTTTCAATTAATTTTCAAATAATTATCCGCTTTCTGCCTACCTCCTTTTTTAAACAGTGGTGTCACGTTTGCTAATTTGCAATCCGCCGGGACCACCCCAGAGTCTAGTGAATTTTGGTAAATTTTCACTTGTGCATTTGCAATTTCCCTAGCCATCTCTTTTAGCACTCTGGGATGCATTCCATCAGGGCCAGGAGACTTATCTATCTTTAGCCCCATTAGCTTGCCCATCACTACCTCCTTAGTGATAACAATCATCTCAAGGTCCTCACCTGTCATAGCCTCATTTCCATCAGTCACTGGCATCTTATTTTTGTCTCCCACTGTGAAGACCGACCCAAAAAACCTGTTCAGTTCCTCAGCCATTTCCTCATCTCCCATTATTAAATCTCCCTTCTCATCCTCTATAGGACCAATATTTACCTTAGGCACTTTTTTTTGTTTTATATATTTGTAGAAACTTTTACTATCTGTTTTCATATTCTGAGCAAGTTTACTCTCATAATCTATCTTACTCTTCTTTATAGCTTTTTTCGGAGCTTTCTGTTGCCCCCTAAAGATTTCCCAGTCCTCTAGTCTCCCACTAAACTTTGCCACTTTGTATGCTTTTTCCTTCAATTTGATACTCTCCCTTATTTCCTTAGAGAGATTAAGCAGCTTGGGCTTATACTCGCTGGAGTTTAGAGGGATGAGAGGGGACCTGATCGAGGCATATAAAATACTAAAAGGGTTTGATAAAGTAAATATAGATCATATGCTCCCCCTTGTAGGGCAATCTAGAACAATATGTCACAGATATAGGTTGAAAGGCGGTAGATTTAAATCTGAGATGAGGAAGCACTACTTCTTGCAGAGGGTGGTGAATTTGTGGAACTTGCTGCCCCATAGTACGGTGGAGTCCGAATCATTAAATGGTTTCAGGAGTGAGTTAGATATATTTCTGACAAAAAAAAATGGATTAAAGGGTCAAGGGGAACAGGTGGCTTTGAGACCAGGAAGCGGTCAGCCATGATCTGATTGAATGGCAGATCAGGCTCAAAGGGCTGAATTGCCTACTTCAGCTCCTAATTTCTATGTTCTTATGTATTTTGGGATGAAAAATAACAAAGTAATGAACAAGACTGAGCACCATAATTCACATAGGCTTTTAAATGTTGTTGGTTGGAATATTTAGAAGGAAAAATTAATAGACAAGTGCGAGAAATGTGAGTGCAAATATTTACAAGATTGCATAATTGAATGACTAAATTAACGAGGCTGCAAAATTGTATTTAGCTTTTCGTCAAATTACGTCAGCAACTTGTATTTATATCACCTTTAATGTAGTAAAAGATCTTAAGTTGCTTCAGCATTATCAAACACAATTCGACACTGAGTCACATCAGGAGATATGAGGGCAGATGACCAATATCTTGGACAAACTTGTCGGATTGAAACAACATCTTAAAGCAACAAAGCGAAGCAAAGATGTAAAGAGTTTTTCGGAGGTAATGCCAAAAGTTAGGGCTTTGGTACTTGAAGGCACGGCCACCAACAGGGTGTGACTAAAATTAAGAAATCTCAAGAGACTCTAATTGGAGGAGCGCAGATATTTCTGAGGGTGGTAGGTCCAAGAAATAGGGAGGGGGTGAGGCCATGGAAGGATCTGAAAACAAGCAATTTTAAAAGCTCTGCATTAAAAAACCGAGATGTAGGTCAGTGGGCAAAGGGGTGATGGTAGAATATGCTGGTGTGATTTATGGAGCGTATTCTACAGGAGACTGGTCAGGAACGCATTGGAATAATCAAATCTAGAGATAGGAAAAGCATGGATAAAAGTTTCAGCAGCAGCAGAACTGAGGAAGAGGCAGAATGTTGTGCAGGGGTCAAAGTTGGTGGTCTTAATAGCAGTGAGGTTATGTGGTCAGAAACTCATCTCAAGGTCTGATCTATACTGAAGTTGCAAACACCTGGTTCAAGCTCAGCGGGGTTTTAAAAATTTGTTCATGGGATGTGGGCGTCCGCTAGCTGGGCCAGCATTTATTGCCCATCCCGGAGGGCATTTAAGAGTCAACCACATTGCTGTGGGTCTGGAGTCACATGCAGGCCAGACCAGGTAAGGATGGCAGATTTCCTTCCCTAAAGGTCATTAGTGAACCAGCTGAGTTTTTTCGACAATCAACAATGGTTTCATGATCATCTTTAGACAATTAATTCCAGATTTCACGATCTGAAATGACAGGATATGGCTGGTGGCCCGTGAATTGTCCCAAACGGCTGTGCTGTGCCCAGCAACAGGTGGTGATTGGATCTGATCCCATTAGAATGTTTTTACAGGGACCCAAGGTGTGAGTTTGGTTTCAGTACTGATTCTGGCAGCGTGATGAATGGTTCCAGACAATTCTCTCCAGAAAGATCCAACTAACACTCTCCAGAAAGATCCAGCTAACTCTCTTCAGAAGGCTGCTGTGAGGGATGATTCTCTCCCCAGAAAGCCTGCAAGGTGCTGAATTCCTGAGATTACAGAGGCCTGAAAACAAACCATGAACTGAAAGCAAAGTTTCATGTGATTTAAGGTGCCTGTCCAGGAAAAGCAGTGAGTAATATACTTGCATCCTACAGGGACACTGAATGAATGAATCTACAAAGAAGATCATTACAGCTTTAAACCAAAGACTTTAATCTGCCACCTTGCTCTGAAGAAAGTGTGCTAAAGACCATCATCTGCAACAAAGACTCTTTTCCTTCCACTTATGATTTTTACCCCTTTCCTTCTGTGTTTGTCTGTCTTGTGTGTGTGTGTGCAGTGGATTGGGGTGGGAGCAAGGTAAAGTGGGCACTAGGTATCAGCTTATCGTTAACCAGTTGTATTTACTGCAAATTTCATGACAGATCTTGTTATAAATAAAAGTAATCGTGTTTACATTTACAAACCTGGTGACTGTGATTATTGGGCAGTCAAGGGCCAAAGACTTTGGGTATTTTTATAAGAATTATTGGTTAATTAACTTGTGTTGTGACTCTGGCACACAGGGGGCTGGGATTGACCATGCACTAGCCAGGCTGAGTTAAAGAGAAAATATGGGCTTGATTCTCCATCGGCGGGATCCTCCGCTTGGCCTGCAGCGCGTTTATGACCATGTGTGGGTGCCTAAATGGGAAACTATAGTAGACCTCCCGGGCGGGATTCACTGATCCTGAGGCTAAGTGTTGACGCCGTTGTAAATGCTGTCGCGTTTTATGACGGCGTCAACAGGTCCCCAGGAGCAGCTATTCCAAGCCATACAGGGCGCCAGCACAGCACTGGAGTGACCCACGCCACTCCAGCTGCCTATACCGGTGTCAAATGTGCGCTGCGGGTCTGTGCATGCGCGCTGCAACCGGCCCCGACGCAACATGGTGTAGGGCTACAGGGGCCGGCACGGAGCAAATGAGGCCCCCCAGCCCGAGAGGCCGGCCTGCCGATCGGTATGCCCTAATCACGGGCCAGGCCACAGTGGAGCCCCCCCCCCGGGTCGGACCCCCCCCTTTCCCCCCCATCAGGCCGCCCTCGAAAGGATGCACACCGAGGTCCCGCCGGGTAAGACCTCATGTGGACGGCGCCGGTGGGTCACGGATTTTATTTTCGGCCACTCGGCCCATCCCAGGCGGAAAAACGCCAGGAGGGGGGCCGCGTAGTGCGGCCCCCGACTGGCGCCGCCGCCAATTCTCCGCTCACTGGAGAATCGTCAGACTGGCGTCGGGGCGGTGTCGCGCAATTCGCTCCAGGCAAGGCGATTCTCCGGCCCGGCATAGGCTGAGAAAATCCTGCCCCCCATTTTCTACCAGAAAGCCACTATCAAGCCCGAGTGATGTGTCTGCGTTAGTCACCTTTCCCTGATCCAGCCTTGTGGCTGTGGCGCTACGTCACAGATCTAGGTGCCTGAGATGTCAATCCAGCAACTACACATCACAATCACAGCTATGCTATGTTCACCTTCACTGAAGGCACTCACGCTGTGCCTAATTTGGCAAGCTGCCAAGCCAAACTTGAACTTTTGGAATGAGTGGATGTCCTTTGACCCATGAAATGTATCAATTGGACAATGTACTTTAGTGGCTTTAAATGATCATCTTGCAGACATCAGCAACTATTCTCCATTATTAGTGCATCCGCCCTTCTCCCATTGCAACTCCACTGTGAATCTCCTTCTGAACTAAACTTAAGTGGGCATTAATTGGTCATATAAGGACTTCTATTGGTTGAAAGGCAAGCGATCCACCTTTGATCTGGTCTGCCAGTTCAGAAGAAATCAGAAGGACTAAACTGATCTCTTCACACATCTTCTGTTCTGAGTACTACTACACTCCGTATGCTTCTCCCAATCCTTGTGTCTATGTATTTACATTGTGTATTTATGTGTGCCTTATGCTTTGTCATGTGTGGAACAATCTGTTTGAACTGTATGTAGAAGAATACTTTTCACCGTACCTCAGTACATGTGACAATAAATCAAATCAAATCCAATCAATTAAAATCAAATCAAATATTGGCCTCAAAACAATGGACTGAACTTTATGTGGTAGTACTGCGGCATGCTCAACATGGAAGATGGTAACATATTGCAAGAGACATCGGTGGGGGTCGGGGGATCGGGGAGGGGGGGGGGGCTCAAAATGTCATCATGACAATGCACAACATTACTGTCAGCAGGCACATGTAGGAGCCGGAAGTGCGCCTGCCATCGACTAATCAGCCTGGTAAGACACTTAAAAGGGCAATGGACTGAAAATTTACATGGTCTGTGTGATTGCTATGTCAGTGAATGAGCAACATGATCAAGTGGCCATCCTGTTTTTTCACTTTTCGCATCCAAGTGTGGGATAAAAAGGGGCTGGAGCATTTGCTATGCGCATTGTTAGGAGTTCAGGTGAGAGTTTGCTGATGCTTTAGTCTTGAGGTTTCAAATTGTTTCCTCTGTTTTCTTGAAGTATTTGTTATTGTGGTGAACATATATAGTAACCATTCACCACTGTACTACATTGTATCACGCTGTTGCCCATGTGGCCTCCACCTATGGACCATTGTACTGTACTACACTGATTGTATCATGTTGGTGCCCTTGTGGGCTCCGCCCCTGGCTCCGCCCCCTTGAGGGGAGGTATAAAGAGCAGCTGCCCTGTAGGCGGCCCTTATGGCAGAGCAGTCGCAAGCAGGCACTGTTCTAGTTGATTAAAGCCTCTGTTCACTTCTATTCTCTGTCTCGAGTGAATTGATGGTTGCATCAGTTATCAGTAACTTAATTGCAGTGTTAATGTAAGCCTACTTGTGACAATAATGATTATTATGTTAGCCTTGTGCTAAGGACTCTTTGTTTCGTCAACTCTGTTGGAGCATTTCTGCACCAAAAGAAAGCATGAAGGACACGGAGGATTTTGAAAAATAATCTTGATTTATATTTTTACTGGGGTGCAAGCAAGAAACAAAACATAAATTGGTAGCAACAGTTACAAAAAAAACATGGCACTGATGAAATTAATGAATGTCAACCCTGAAAACCCCATCCTGTGCTCACAGTGCCTTAAACTTATGCTGGCAAGTTCTACGGTTTATACCCCCCCTCCCTCCACCACCCTCTCTTTTCTGGCAGTGGTATTGGAGGAAATTGCCGACATCTGTTGTGTCAGCCCTGGTGACCTTGGTACATGTTCTCCGGATGGTGGTGCGTGAACAGGCTCTGCCTGGGAGGATGCACCCCAGTAACATGGCTGGGCTCTCCTCAGTCATCATGGCCTCACAAGATGCCATGGTCACTGGAGACGAGCTGTCGCCCTTGTCCAGAGCACCATGAGCAGAATGCACATAGACGACAGGCAACTTTTTCCAGCATGAAGCACATCTGCATCTCCTTGCACACCACTGATCGATGGGCACATAGCAGAGAGACTCGGTGCCTCATTCATCGCTCACACTGGCAGTGCCCTCCTGTAGGTTTGCAGGTCTGAGAGTAACCCCCGGAACCTCTCATTTATTTCTGTTCCTGGAGCTGCCTCTCCATGAGTGTCGCCGCTCCCTCAATGGAGGAGGCTGTGCACTGTGTGTTCAGGGTCAACACATTGCTCGCACTCCACATGGATTCCTCCATGGTATGAAGACCCACTAGGAAATCCACCAGATCTCCCCACGCATTTCACTGGGCATCCAGGATCTGCTACCTGGGCAACTCCAGAGGCTCGTCAACTACCTCATCCTGAGTGCCAGCAGTCTTCCAACAATGGGGGCTTTGGGCACTCTGTGCCTCCTCCAGCTCCTCTTGTGAGTGTGCTGTGCCCACCCCACAGTGTGCTACCATCTGAGCCGATGACTTAACGCACACCGGCGTTCTTGTATCGCCACTGGTGCCTCATTGCAAGAGAGGGTGCGACACAGGTGTCTGTCGATGTCATGGCGGCCCCAGCTGGCTATGGAGGATGGCTCAACTGAGTGAGGAAGACAATTGATCAGCATTATCACTTGTTACATAGTCAATTTCCATGATAGGCGACTGGGTGAGACTGATATAAATGTTTGCTGAATAACTGGGGACTCTTATTTATAAGTTCTCATGAGAGATGAGATGACTGTACGTTGTTTGCACTCTTTGCTTTTCCCACTTTGTTTATTTGACTCTTACCTTCCTCAGAGATGCCTACCTGACCACAAGCTAATAATAATAATAATAACAACTTGAGAGCTTTTCTTCCAGCTTGCAGCTGAGCTCAAGGCTATCCATCTCAAACGTGCTCAGCATGAGCTCGGCATAGCCACTCTACCACCAGTTGCTGAGCACTCAGCAGCATAATGGCTTCACTTTTTCTTTATGTACAAAGGTTCATTCATTACTTCATCCTCCAGCTGCAACACCATACCATGCAGTCACTACCCCACACTCACACAACCCCCACGAAACATGTTGAACTTCCCATCAGCTTTGTTCTCCTGACCTTAGCTGGATCCAGGACTTCCGATCTCATCTCCCAGCCTTATCTTGCACAGGGACATGTGCCTTCTGTTACTCTGATTCTTACACCTCTGAGTGCTACTAAGGACAGCTACTTTTCCAGACTTCTCTACTCTGGACTGTGCCAACTTGGTACTCACCCTTGCCAAGCATAGAGGATTGGTGAATCTTTATCAGTACTGTATCCAGGTGTGGCACACCACACCATTCCCACTGACTGGGGCTTCCATCTCTGCTCAGCTTTTCTTTGTATGGCAGTGAGGGCCTCCTAGAGTCCTCCTTGGACCCTGGAGCTGAGTATGGAAAGACCATTTCAGGTGCCGGAATGTGGCAACTAGGGACTTTAGGGGCTGGTTTAGCACAGTGGGCTAAACAGCTGGCTTGTAATGCAGAACGAGGTCAGCAGCGCGAGTTCAATTCCCGTACTGGCCTCCCCGAACAGGCGCTGGAATGTGGCGACTAGGGGCTTTTCACAGTAACTTCATTGAAGCCTACTTGTGACAATAAGCTATTATTATTATCAAAGCAGTCTGTAAATAGTTGTTTACAGTTGGAATAAATCATTGTTCTTCTAACTTAACCAGGGGAGCCAGTTCTTGAAGTTATTACAGTGATGGTGTCATTGGCCTGATGATCCAGAGGCCCAGGCTAATGCTGTGGGGATAGGGATTCAAATCTCACCATGGCAGCCGGTGAAATTAAATTCATTAGTAAGATCCAGAATATGAAAGCTAGTCTAATGGTGACCATGACAAATATAATCAATTGCTGTAAAAGCCGATCTGGTTCACGAATGCCCTTTATGGAAGGAAATCTGCCATCCTTATCCGGTCTGACCTACATATGACACCCCCACAGCAATGTAGTTGGTCCTTGAGGTACCCTCAATAATGATGCTTAGAGATTAAACTGTAAAGAAGGCTTTATTAGGCTAATAACTATGCTACAGATTTGGACGAGAGCTGACTACGATACAGACCATGAGGCAGGCCTTTATGTATGTCTCCCAGATGGGCGGAGCCAGAGGCGGAGTCCCCAGGGTTCCAAGCCTGGTCTTAAAGGGGACATCACCTTACATGATGATAAGGCAGTAACCGTTCATCACATTCACCCCCTGTTTAAAAAGGAGTCCGGCGGGGGTGAAGTGCCATCATAGGTCCATCCGTCTCGGCGGCCGGATCGTCCTCCTCGATCTCCTCAGTTCGGGCGGTGGTGCGGCGGGCACGGACGTCCCGGTTGAGGGCACATCCGGGAGCACAGCGGTCGGAGCTTCGGTCCGGGTCGGGGCAGAGGAACTAGGCAGGGCCGGGGGTAGCGGAGCCGGTGCCGGCGGGGTGTGTAAAGGGGGGGCGCAAGGGGGGGCGCACGGTAGGAGCTCACCAACGGGTGGTAGGGCCGGAAGGGGGTTGTGTTGTAGGGGGCGACGGGTCCTGCAGGGGAGCGGCGCGGGAAGGGGCATCTGTGGTGGAGGATCCAGCGGGCGCAAGATCCCGGAGGGAAACCGTATCTTGCCTGCCATCGGAGTACTCCACGTAGGCGTAACTGGGGTTGGCGTGGAGCAGTCGGACCTTTTCAACTAGGGGGTCCGTTTTATGGCTCCTCGCGTGCCTCCGGAGAAGAACAGGTCCCGGAGCCGTCAGCCAAGGTGGAAGCGAGACCCCGGAGGTAGACTTCCTGGGGAAGAGAAACAATCGCTCATGAGGGGTCTCATTTGTGGCCGTGCAGAGGAGTGACCTAATGGAGTGTAGGGCATCGGGTAGGACCTCCTGCCAGCGGGTGGTTGGGAGATTTCTCGACCGCAGGGCCAGAAGGACAGCCTTCCACACGGTCGCGTTCTCCCTCTCCACCTGCCCGTTTCCCCGTGGGTTATAGCTGGTCGTTCTGCTCGAGGCGATGCCTTTGCTGAGCATATACTGATGCAGTTCATCGCTCATGAACAATGTACCTCGGTCGCTGTGGATATAAGCAGGGAAACCGAACAGGGTGAAGATGCTGTGCAGTGCCTTAATCACCGTGGCTGAGGTCATGTCGGTGCAGGGAATGGCGAATGGGAAACGGGAGAACTCATCGATCACGGTGAGGAAATAGGCATAACGGGTGGTGGACGGGAGGGGCCCCTTGAAGTCCACGCTCAGTCGCTCAAAGGGGCCCGAGGCCTTCACGAGCCGAACCTTGTCTGGCCGATAGAAGTGCGGTTTGCACTCCGCACAGACCTGGCAGGCCCTGACCATGGCCTTGACCTCCTTGGTTGAGTAAGGTAGGTTGCGGGACTTGATGAAATGGATGAGCCGGGTAACCCCCGGGTGGCAGAGGTCATTGTGGGTGGCTTGCAGGCGGTCCTCCTGCACGTTGGCGCATGTGCCGCGGGACAGGGCATCTGGGGGCTCGTTAAGCTCCCATGGACGATACTTGATATCGTACGAGTAGGTGGAGAGTTCGATCCTCCACCTCAAAATTTTATTGTTTTTTATTTTGCCCCGTTGCGTGTTATCGAACATGTAGGCGACCGACCGTTGGTCGGTGACGAGGGTAAACCTCCTACCGGCGAGGTAGTGTCTCCAGCACCGCACAGCCTCCATAATGGCTTGTGCCTCCTTTTCGACTGCAGAGTGTTGAATCTCGGAGGCGGTGAGGGTTCGGGAGAAGAACGCTACTGGTCTGCCTCCTTGATTGAGGGTAGCAGCCAATGCGATGTCTGATGCATCGCTCTCTACCTGGAAAGGGATGGTTTCGTCCACCGCGTGCATGGCGGCCTTAATGATGTCGGCCTTGATGCGGTTGAAGGCCAATTGAGCCTCAGCCGAGAGGGGAAAAGTGGTGGTCTTTAGGAGTGGGCGGGCTTTGTCCGCATATTTGGGGACCCACTGGGCGTAATAGGAGAAAAGCCCCAAGCACCGTTTGAGGGCCTTGAGGCTGCGGGGGAGAGGGAGTTCCTTAAGGGGGTGCATGCGGTCGGCGTCGAGACCTAGGACCCCGTCTTCCACGACATAGCCGAGGATGGCCAGCCAGGTGGTGTGGAAAACGCATTTGCCCTCGTTATAGGTCAGGTTAAGGGCTCGGGCGGTCTGGAGGAACTTTTTGAGGTTAGCGTCATGGTCCTGCTGATCATGGCCGCAGATGGTGACATTGTCCAAGTACGGGTATGTAGCCCGCAAACCGTACTGGTCCACCATTTGGTCCATCGCCCTTTGAAAGACGGAGACCCCATTTGTGACACCAAAGGGGACCCTGAGGAAGTGGAAGAGCCGGCCGGCTGCTTCGAAGGCAGTATAGGGGCGGTCTTTTGGTCGGATGGGGAGCTGGTGGTAGGCAGATTTGAGGTCGACCGTGGAAAAGACTCGGTATTGGGCGATCCGATTTACCATTTCCGCGATGCGAGGAAGGGGGTACGCATCAAGCTGCGTGAATCGGTTTATGGTCTGGCTATAATCCACGACCATCCGTTTCTTCTCCCCGGACCGGACTACCACCACTTGCGCTCTCCAAGGGCTGTTGCTAGCCTCGATGACCCCCTCTCCCAGTAAACGCTGGACCTCTGACTTGATAAAAGCCATATCTTGGGCACTGTAGCGCCGGCTCCTGGTGGCGACGGGCTTACAGTCGGGAGTGAGGTTAGCGAATAGCGAGGGGGGTGCGACTTTCAGTGTCGCAAGGCAGCACACCGTGAGGGGGGGCAAGGGTCCGCCGAACTTCAGTGTCAGGCTTCGGTGGCTGCACTGGAAATCCAGTCCAAGCAGCAGGGGGGCACAGAGGTGAGGGAGGATATAAAATTTGAAACGGGTGTATTTGGCACCCTGGATCGAGAGATCCGCAATACAGTACCCCGTGATTTGTACCGAGTGGGACCCAGATGCGAGGGCTATGGTTTGGGATGTGGGATGGGTGCGTAGGGAGCAGCGCCTTACCGTTTCTGGGTGGATAAAGCTCTCCGTGCTCCCGGAGTCGAAGAGGCATGCAGTGTCGTGCCCGTTTACCTGGACCTGCATCATGGAGTTCTGCAGGTGTTTTGGCCGCGTTTGATCGAGGGTGATCGCACCCAGTCGCGGGTAGTCGGAGTCGTAAAATGGCCGCTGCCGTTGGTCGCACGTGTCGGATCGAGAAGATGGCCGCCGACCAGATGGCCGCTCCCATGATTCGCACGAGGCTGATGACGCGTCAGAAGAGGACGTATCGGGTCGGTGCGCAGCAGCATTGCGAGGCCTGCGGGCCTGAGAGCCTGATTTTCGGGCCGGCTGTTCTTTGTTTTTCTGGCCCCTGGGTCTGGCCAGGCAGACCCTCGCAAAGTGCCCTTTCTTCCCGCAGTCGCTGCAGATCGCGGAGCGGGCTGGGCAGCGTGGGCGTGGGTGCTGGCCCTGCCCGCAGAAGTAGCAAGGTGTGTCCCCATGGTGAGCGGGTCGCCACGTGGCGCAGGCCTGTAATACGGGCGAGTCTGAGGAAGTCCGGGGGGGGCTGGCAGAGTCCGCGGGGTACGTACCCAAGTTATGTCGGGCCACCTCCAGCGAGGAGGCGAGCGTTAGCATCTCCTGGAGGTCTTTTGCCCCGTTTTCGAGCAGTCACTGCCGGATGTAGGTCGAGCGGATGCCGGACACGAAAGAATCTCTGATATGCAGGTTCATATGGACTTCCCCTGTCACATCCTGATGGTCACAGTCCCTGGCCAGCGCGGTGAGTTTCTCAACAAACTCGTCGAGCGATTCCCCCGAGCTCTGCCGGCAGGTAGAGAGCAGATGCCGGGCGTGCACCTCATTGACGGGTTTGACAAACCGCTTGCGGAGCAACTCAATCGCTTCCTCATAAATCGTCGCCTTTTCGAGCGTGGCGGAGATTCTGTGACTCACCCGGGCGTGGAGTAGACGCAGCTTGCGTGGCCCCAGGATGGGAGTCTCTGCGGAGTCCAGGTAGGCCTCGAAGCACCGCAGCCAGTATTTAAAAATTTCCTTTGCCTCCGGCGTTCGTGCTTCCAGATTGAGCTTCTCTGGTTTTAGGCCTGCGTCCATCCTGAATCTAGTTTAGCCTAATAAATTGAGGTACCCTCAATAATGATGCTTAGAGATTAAACTGTAAAGAAGGCTTTATTAGGCTAATAACTATGCTACAGATTTGGACGAGAGCTGACTGCTATACAGACCATGAGGCAGGCCTTTATGTATGGCTCCCAGATGGGCGGAGCCAGAGGCGGAGTCCCCAGGGTTCCAAGCCTGGTCTTAAAGGGGACATCACCTTACATGATGATAAGGCAGTAACCGTTCATCACAGTCCTCACCTGTCCTCTATAATGACCTGGAAAGCCATTGAGTCCAAGGACAATTAGAGATGATCATCGAATGCTGGCCTTAGGCAGTAAAGCCCACATCCCATTGAAGAATAAAAATAAATATTAGCAATTTGTTCTTTCATTCTTGGCTCTTGTGGATGTTTTATCTTGTTACCTTATGCAGTTTGCTTTCCTTCACAACTTTGTCCAAAAAGACATGCTCGATAATGTCCCTTAAAGTGTGCATTAAAAAGTAAGCAAATAGTCCAGCAAGCCATGAAGACACATCTTGTTAGCACTGCTGCCCCTCACACCAGGGACCCGGTTCAATTCCAACCTTGGGTGAATGTGCGGAGTCTGCATGTTCTCATCATGTCTGCACGCGTTTCCTCCGGGTGCTCCGGTTTCCTCCCACAGTCCAAAGATGTGCAGGTTAGGTGGATTGGCCATGCTAAATTGCCCCTTAGTGTCCATAGATGTGCAAGTTAAGTTGGGTTAAAGGGATAGGGCAGGGAAGAGGGCCGGGGCAGAGTGCTCTTTCAGAGGGTCAATGGAGACTGGATGGGCTGAATGGCCTCCTTCTGCACTGTAGGGATTCTATGATTGTCACATAGTGGAGTTTGCACATTCCAGAACTAATGACAGGAATAGTCCGCCTTGTGAATTATAGATAGCGAGTATGATTGTAGCATCATTCACTCATTTTTTTAAAAAAAATTTAGAATACACAATTTTTTTTTTGCAATTAAGGGGCAATTTAACATGGCCAATCCACCTAACCTGCACATCTTTAGCTTGTGGGGGTGAAACCCACGCAGACACAGGGAAAATGTGCTAACCTTCCACTCTGGTCTAGGGGTGTACACAGAATAAGAGAGATGTGAATGTAAGTGTTGCATTAACAGCCCTGGTGAGGTCTTTCATTTCCTGCCTGTAGTGCAGACGGACGTTGAACAAAGCAACTATCATTGCCTTGCTCAGCCGCTCCTCTGCATTACTATGGACAAAGTTGACAGGACACACACATATTATCAGTATGGAAAGCTAATGCACTGTTTTGTCACTCACCAGCCAACTCTTACCTATTTGAGGGGAAGACGAGCTATTTTCTGCAATAATAACACAAAAGCTAAATACTTCAGATCATAGAATAGAATCCCAACAGTACAGAAGGAGGCCACTCAGTCTATTGAGTCTGCACCCTCCAAAAGGCCACCTCACCCAGGCCCATCCCTGAAACTCCACCTACCCATCTCTGGACACTAATGGGCGATTTAGCATGGCCAATCTACCTAATCTACACATCTTTGGACTGTGGGAGGGAACCAACACAGACAAGGGAAGAATGTGCAAATTCCACACAGTCAACCTGGATTCCTGGCGCTGTGAGGCAACAGTGCTAACCATTGTGTCACTGTGCCGTCCAGATGCTGGATATCAAAAATAAAATAAAAATGCTGGCTTCCAGGTTAGGCAGCATCATTGAAGGGAAACAGAGTGGATGGGTTTCTCCAGAGACAGACGCTGAAATCGAGAACGGCGATTGGGTGGAGAATGGCTCCCGTACCGAAATCGGAGCAGACACCGGTTGGTGATTCTCCCCCCCTCCAAATCGGCATCATCGGGATGCGTGGGCGCGCAGTCCCAACCCCGTTGGAGCGTCATCAGACGGCCCACCAGCGATGATCCGCCTCAGATGGGCAGGTTCCCGACGGCGCAGCCAAATATGGTCCTAGCGGTCGGGAGACTGGCATGCCAGCGCCCTAACACTTAGCCGGGCTGGGGGACTTCTGCTAGGGCTGGGGGGAGTGGTGGGGGGTGGCCATGGGGTGGACTGTGGGGTCGAGATGGGCAGGAACGCGGCCCAGCATAGCCGGTGCCATGTTTTCCAGCGCGACCGGTGCAGGTGTAGGCGTGCGTGGCTGCAGATTGTCAGCCCTGCGCATATGTGGCCCGGGACCCGGCGATTCCCGGACCATTTTCCGTGCATTCCGTGGGTGTTCCACGCGGCACCAGTGCTAGCCCCTCACTGGTGCCGGAATCTGCGGGGGTTTTGCGCGGATTTTTCAGTCGTGGAACACCACGGATTCTCCGTTGGCACTGGCACTTAGTCTCAGTAATGGAGAATCCAGCCCAGTGTCTCTGAAATATAAAGGTACATTGAAAATATAACCAGCAATGGCAGGAAGTAAGAGAGTAAAAGACGCATGAAAAGGAGAATAGACTTGAGTGAGAAATAGACCAAGTGTGAACTTGGAAATTGGGTGCAAAGCCTTTTTCCAGCCTCCAGTAACTGGAGAAAATGCAACTTCTTCCCAGAAATAGAGAGTAATCTAGAAACAGTGGTGGGAGTTTGAAGAACGAAGGGGTTAGTCTGCGGATTCAGAACATTCCAAAGAAAACTGAAATCTGACATACCTGGAAAGAAGGTAAGTTATTTTTGATTTGTTCACGGGATGTAGGCATTGTCATGATATGCACTGATACACATAATGAGATACAGACAGACAGTGACAGACACCCAGTACAGCCAATCAACACACAGGACAAAATGCAACCAATCCCCAGGCAGAACACTAGAAGGTGGTCTCCCACTATAAAACACATGAGGCATCAACACTCTGCCTCTTTCCACTGGTAACAACTGTAGTGACAGTCAGGGTGTATATATCAGTTAGCACCTTCTACACGTGGCTCAGAGCTAGTCTGGTCTAGTTAGTTATAGCAAGCACGGTTAGATTAGTAGAGTGTCAAATCGACAGCGAACTGTGTGCACTGCTTCACAGTTCAATAAAGCGTATTGAACTAACATCACAGTTTGGAGTCTACTTTCAAATACAACTGCATCCAGTTGCAGTCCATGGTACCCAGGGTGAATAACACGACAGGCATCACTTTTATTTCCCATCCCTAATTGCTCATGAGAAGGTGGTGGAGAGCTGCCTTCTTGAACCTCTATTGTCCATATGGTACAGTGCTGTTAGAGAGGATGTTCCAGGATTTTGATTTTGAACCAGTGACAGTGAAGGACTAATTGTTTGGTAAGCATTTTCTCATTTTTGCTTATCTTTTTATCTAGGAATGTTAATCAAATTAAGTATAACTTCAATTGAAATAATAAGAATATAAACACAAACCTCACTAGAGGCATTAAATACGATTTTATTGAGAAAATAATGAGTTAATTGAAACACAATAAGGATGACAAGGCAGGTTATGTGTTGCAGCTGTAGTATGTGGGAACCCTTGACACCAATGTGAACCCTGGACATCAGTGCAGCCCACGGCAACTATGTCTGTAGGAGATGTCTGCAACTTGAGGAACTCTGACTCAGAGTTCATGAACTGGAGGTCAGGTTTTGAACATTGTGATGCATCGGAGAAAGTGTTCTAGTATTTCATGAGGCGTGACAGGAAGAATCCAGAATTGCTCTTGAATGCTGCAAATTGCCCCAAATAAAGATGGCAACTGTGATTGTGCCCTGCTGCTCATTGCCCCCGATAAAGATGGTGGTGGTTAACCAGGATTAGCTGTGTATGCATGTCAATAACAAACAATGCCTTAAACTAAACAATAGTGGCCAGGGATCATGTGAGGGGAAATGTATTCAAATTTAAAAAAACATTTTTTTTAAATTAAAGGTTTTCATAAAATATCAACAACAAAATGAAAAAGAAACCCAACAGGGTTAAGTACAAAACACAGTCCAGAAAAACAACCCTCCATACCCCCCTGTACATAAATAATAAATTAACATCAACACCCCGACTTAATACAAGTATATACAGCCCCTCAGACCCTCCAGTGTAAATAACAAAAAAATAAATAAATAAAGTGACGACCCCCCTCCCACCCCCGAGTTGCTGCTGCCATTGACCAATGTTTACCGCTCTGCCAGGAAGTCTAAGAACAGTTGCCACCGCCTAAAGAACCCTTGTACCGACCCTCTCAAGGTGAATTTCACCCTCTCCAACTTAAGAAACCCCGCATATCGTTGATCCAGGATTCCACGCTTGGGGGCCTCTCATCCTTCCACTGAAGAAGAATCCTTCGCCGGGCTACCAGGGACGCAAAGGCCAGAATTCCGGCCTCTTTCGCCTCCTGCAATCCCGGCTCCTCTGTCACCCCAAATATTGCGAGCCACCAGCCCGGCTTGACCCTGCATCCTAACACCCTCGACACCGTCCTCGCTACGCCCTTCCAAAATTCCTCTAGCGCTGGGCATGCCCAGTACATATGGGTGTGGTTTGCTGGGCTCCCTGAGCACTTAACACACCTGTCCTCACCCCCAAAAATCCGACTCATCCTTGTCCCGGTCATGTGTGCCCTGTGCAGCACCTTAAACTGTATGAGGCTGAGCCTCGCGCACGATGAGGAAGAGTTCACCCTCCCCAGGGCGTCTGCCCATGTCCCTTCCTCAATTTCCTCTCCCAACTCCTCCTCCCACTTACCTTTTATCTCCAACACCGAGGCCTCCTCCTCCTCCTGCATCACCTGGTAAGTTTCCGAGATCTTCCCCACTCCTACCCACCCCCCCCGAGAGCACCCTGTCCTGTACTGTGTGTGGCCGTAGCCGCGGGAATTCCGCCACCTGCCGTCTGGCAAACGACCTTACCTGTAAGTACCTGAAGGTGTTCCCCGGGGGGGAGCCCGTACTTCTCCTCCAGCTAACCCAGGCTCGCGAACTTCCCGTCCACAAACAAGTCCCCCAACTTTCGTATCCCTGCCCTGTGCCACCCCGCAAACCCACCACCTGTTCTTCGTGGGGCGAACCGGTGGTTCCCCCGTAATGGGGTCCCCGCCGAGGCCCGCACTTCCCCCCTGTGCCGCCTCCACTGCCCCCAAATTTTGAGGGCAGCCACCACCACCGGGCTCGTGGTATACCTCTTTTGAGGGAGCGGCAGCGGCACCGTTGCCAGCACCCCCAGACTCGTACCCACACAAGATGCCGTCTCCAGCCATGCGGCCCCCTCCCCCTCCATCACCCACTTGTGCAACATCGTCGCATTGGCGGCCCAGTAGTATCCACAGAGGTTGGGCAGCGCCAGTCCCGCCCTATCTCTACTCAGCTCCAGGAAAACCCTTCTCACCCTCGGAGTCTCTCGCGCCCACACAAATCCCATTATACTCCTGTTAACCCGCCTGAAAAAAGCCTTCGGGATAAACACGGGGAGGCACTGGAACAGGAACAAAAACCTTGGGAGCACCATCATTTTGATTGACTGCACCC